>NC_089504.1:295922026-297340776 GCF_036850995.1 Saccopteryx leptura
GGTTAGTACCCCTGCCAAGCAGACAGGATCTGAGCTCTACGATCACTTACCACTTAATACTGGGTCCAGCCATCCCACCGACACCAGCTTCTTGGCGTTTCACCTTCCAGATTGGCTGCTTGTCACAATACTCTCTTCCTGGCTTTATGTAAATATGTCTCTAAGACACCTTTTAGTCTCAAAGTCCTATCATTTTAAGAAGCTGGTTGAATGTATGTAGTAAGGGAATCTTATATTTATTGGTAAATGGGTTTGATTTTTTCCCTCTCAAAAAAGTCATTGTAGGATTTTAAAAATGTAAGTTTCTCATTTAAAGTTTTTATTTCAGAACACACATTTGTATGTTACATTTTCTTAAAGAAGGTTAAATAATCACTGTGTGTGTGTGTGTGTGTGTGTGTGCGTATGTGTGCATGTGCCCGTAAATGCTGCATACCAATGCTTTAGAATTGGCAAAAAGCAAACTACATGTTGGGAATGTGTGTGTGTGTGTGTGTGTGTGTGTGTGTGTGTGTGTGTGTGTGTGTATGTGTGTATTTTAAGGTAGAAATTGTTAAGGCTTCTCACAACAACTTTAAATCTAGCATTTCTCACAAATACCTTTGTTAATTTGAATAGGAACACTGCTCCTTTGAGCTTTTAAGAAAACGTGAAGAGGACAGACAATCTGAGTTGAACCTTATGAGACACATCGCAGAGGAAGCCTGAGGCTTTCTCTAGCAAAGCTGGACTTCTGTTTTCAGTTTGGCTTTATGTACACAAAAGGGAGGGGAAAGGAGAAGTGCCCTGTGAGTGGCTGCCTCTGCTGTGTCTCTCAGAAGTAGGGGGAGAGGTGGACATCGGACCCTCCCGTGGTGGAACTTGTTCTTGCTGGGAGATAGATCTCAAGGGGTTCTAATGGGACTCATTTTGCTGTGCCTAAGCCCTGTGGTACTTGCTCCACCTGTGAGAAGAAGGAAAGGGTCCCTGGAGAGGCAGCCCAGTCTAGAGCTGTTTTTAGGGAGCTGTGGGTGGCCAGGCCTTCTTCTATAGGAAGGCAGTGAACACCATCACTGGGAGGTTGACCCCTGAGGCAGCCAGCAGCCATGGCTTCCATGACACAGGCCCAGCTATGCTCTGTGAGGTTGTGGAATCTGGTAAAAATGTGCCTGGATTGTTCTGGATATCTGCTTGGCTTGTGTTTCTCAATATCTTTATTACTGATATCATCTTTAATATTTCTAACCTCATTTGATCATATTTTATGGTAAATGTACTAAACCCATTTTTAAAAAATGTTTCTTGAATGCTCCCTACGCATAGGACATTGTGACAGGTGGTATGAGGGGAAAGATAATACAGGTTTGTAAAAGTCAGGCTAAATAGTTTACAGCATGGGTGCCGTTTCCCTTAATGTGAAGTGGAGCAGGTCAGGGCCATAGGATCTTCTCCTGGGCTGAGCCATGAAGGATGAGGAGAGTCCCACAGTTGTGAGTTGGGGGCACGGAGGATGTGCCTCCCAAACAAAGGCATGGGTATGTGGGAGTGCAGGTCGGATTCAGAGAACTGTGAATCATTTGGAATTTAAAACAATAAAGGAAGAGGACTTTAATGAACAATAGTACCTTTGTAGTTCTTGTATCATGTGTAGTTTTCCAAGTAAAAATCCCTTCCAGGTTCGTTTCATGCTGTGCCTTAGTTTATTGTTCTTCTCTCCTCCCACCATCCTGGATTTGCTTGACTTTCACTGAGGTGAACCTGTGCCATTTAGGGTAGGGGTAGAGTTCAAAGAATTCATAGTGTTAGACCATACAGAGAAAACTTCCTATAGGCCACCAAATCTAATAATGAAAAATGAATTTTAAGAAGGAAACTGGAGAAACCCAAAATATTAGGAATAGTGTACACTGGTTAGTTTTGATCATTGCTTTTGTGATGTTCCACCCTTGAGGTGGATAGGAGAGTGTTAAAAAGTTTTATGATTTGCTGAAAATACAACGACCTTTTAACAAGATTTAAAAAGCCCTCTGAATTATATCATTACCTGTCAGTTTTCCAGTGTGTTAACATCCTAAAACAATACTTTTCCAGAAGGTCAGAGAAATTAATAAATGGGAATAGCCATGTAGAATATTAGTCAAGAAAAACAATAGTATAGATTAGTTTAAAATATAATAATACCATAACTTAACTTTATATTGTGATGTTGGTCGCACTTTCTCATCTACCTTATGTTCTGAGATTTTAGATGCTGAATTTAAGACACATTGCATGATAACACCTTTTCTTTTCTTTTCTTTCTTTTTTTCTTTAAAGTGAGAGGAGAGAAGATAGACAGACTCCCACATGTGCCCTGACCTGGATCCACCAGGCAACCCCCGTCTGAGGCTGATGCTCAATCAACCAAGCTATTTTAGCACCTGAGGCTGATGTGCTGGGACCAACAGAGCTATCCTCAGTGCCCGGGTCCCACTTGCTATGAGAGGGGAGGAGAGAGAGAAGGGGGAGAGGGAGGGCAAGAGAAGCAGAAGATTGCTTCTTATGTGTGCCCTGAACTAGGATTGAACCCAGGGCTGAACCTGGGATGTCTGCACACCAGGATGATGCTTTATCCACTTAGCCAACCAGCCAGGTCACATTTCTTAAAATGTGCACTTTGGCTATTCTTGTACCAGGCAACTTAAGTGATTTCCCAATTCCTTTTCTGTTTCCTAATAGTCTGACCTAGGCATAATGTTGTTTATATTATAAAACATTTGTTGTCTGCCATTTAAGGCGATAAATACAGATGCAATATTCTTACATTACTGAATCGAAATAATACATAACTTCAGGCGCAGCTCCATTTTCAGTATTTTTATATTGGAAACAGTTGCTCTATATTTAATTAACACTAGACTTTCCATCTGGAGGGCTTATTTCCAGTTTACCTACTTCTTTTGTCCTTTGCTATGTTTGTTTAAAATCTCCTATCTGTAAATCCCACCCATCCTTCAAGGACTACCTTGCATACTGCCTTCTGATTGTTTCAGTTGAAAGAAACATTCCTTCCAGCTTTCACAGTGCATTATTCAAGAACCATGTTGGCAATTTTTACCTTGCATTGTGTATAAAAATGTGTGTCAATGTTTATGTGCAGGTATCTCTCTTTTTTTTTTTTTTTTTCTTTTTTCATTTTTCCGAAGCTGGAAACGGCGAGGCAGTCAGACAGACTCCAGCATGCGCCCGACCGGGATCCACCCGGCATGCCCACCAGGGGGCGATGCCCTGCCCCTTTGGGGCATCGCTCTGTTGTGTCCAGAGCCATTCTAGCGCCTGAGGCAGAGGCCACAGAGCCATCCCCAGCGTCTGGGCCAACTTTGCTCCAATGGAGCCTCGCTGCGGGAGGGGAAGAGAGAGACAGAGAGGAAGGAGAGGGGAAGGGGTGGAGAAGCAAATGGGCGCCTCTCCTGTGTGCCCTGGCCGGGAATCAAACCCGGGACTCCTGCACGCCAGGCCTACGCTCTACTGCTGCACCAACCGGCCAGGGCCCGGTATCTCTCTTTCTGTATACATGTTTCATAGCTTCTACTAGACTGGTTCTTTGTTTCCCAGTACAATTCCTTGTACATAGTAGGTCCTTCCCATTCACTCGATGAAAGAATCTTCAAGTCATTGTGTACCCAGTGAGCAGGAACAATGGAATTGATTGAACACACTACTGAGTCTGTGCATCACCTGAGTTTTAGCTTTAGGTATAGATCAAAAGCTGTCACAAAAGCTTAAAAAATTCTCTGGTAGGTCATGTGCATCTAATTCATGGAATATATAAAATGATAATATTCTGATTAATGTCAGCTTTGAGTTGAGGTTATATCCCAGACATCTTAGTTCTTATTTTTGGAGACATTTTTCTCAGCTGTTAATGAGACAATCTGAAGGACGCTGTTTTCTCAGACCCCCAGTTTCTGTATGTGTGCAATGCTAACTCTATGTTCCTCCAAGTTCTTGCTAGCTCTAGGATTCTGTGTCAGTGTCTTGGGATAAATTTCACTGAGTGCAGAGTATAGAACCAAGCAAATACATGGACTTAATATATTTTGCCACATTTCATGTGGCTTCCTTCAGAGGCTTTCTGTCTCAAACGTAGAATCTAAGTCTACGTTTACAAAGTGTGATGATCTGACCCTGTTCACCCCTTCTATATGAATTTCTGTCGTTCTTTGTCGAGGTGACTAAGACATGTTGTGATCTCTTATTCTTGAACATGCCTTGCTTGGCCTTATGGCTTTTGCACTGGCTATTCCTTCTACCACAATGCTTTTCTACTTGATTGTTGCACATTAGTCTTCTTAGTGGTCACATCTCTGCTTAAATTTACTTCTTTTGAGGGGTTTCTCCTCATGATCCAACCTAAAATGACCATCCAGTTATTGTAATATCACCAGATTTGAATTCTCTGCATAGCGCTGAGCATGGTTTGATGTAATCCATGGTTTTTGCAGCGATCAGATCATCAGACTTTGTAAGCTAGGGTAATAGTTGTCCTCCATGTGACTATAAACTCATTGAGAGTAGAGACCTTATCTGCCGTGTTTTGTTTGCCTTATTGTGTATCTCCCGGATCATGAACAATGAGTATTTGGGCCTAACATGTATGTAGTATGTCGTTGAATGGATAAAAAACTGTCAGTTAGTTGTAGTGACTCAGCAGTAATACTGTCCCTTAGAAAATAATTTTTTTTCTTTTCTTTTTTTCCAAGTGAGAGGAAGGGAGATGGACAGACTCCTGCATATGCCCTGTCCAGGATTCACCCAGCAACCCTCATCTGGGGCCAATGCTCCGCCCATTTGGGGCAGCTCCCAAGTGAGCTATTTTTAGTGCCTGAGGGGGAAGTTCCATGGAACCATCCTTAGTGCCTGGGGCCAACATACTCAATCAATCTAGCCACCGCTGCAGGACCAGGACTGGAAGAGAGCAAGAAGAAGGAGGGGGTGGGGTGGAGAAGCAGATGGTCACTTTTCCTGTGTGCCCTGACCAGGAATCTAACGCGGGAATTCCACATGCCAGGTTGGTGCTCTACCACTGAGCCAATCAGCCAGGGCCAGAAAATGATTTTAAAATCTATCCTCCAGTCCAGTGGTAGTCAACCTGGTCCCTACCACCCACTAGTGGGCATTCCATTCATGGTTGGTGGTAGTGGAGCAACCAAAGTATAAATAAAAAGATAGATTTAACTATAGTAAATTGTTTTATAAAGATTTATTCTGCCAAACTTAGTGAAAATCCGACATAAAGTACTTGGCAAGTGATTATTATTATATGCTTTAACTTGCTGTAACTCTGCTTTATAAATTTTATAAAGTAAAGTTACTTCTCTACTTTATAAATCACCATTACTATGGAACTGGTGGGCAGATAGAAAATTTTACTACTAACAGAGATACAAAAGTGGGCGGTAGGTATAAAAAGGTTGACTACCCCTGCTGTAGTCATTTCTTAGGAAATTGAAGTTTGTGTTCACTGACTTTAAATTATAAATATTACCCCAAAATGTTCACTGATGTTCTAACATATAAATATGTTTTGATTTACTCTCTGGGGATAGAATTTAAGAAAAGTTCATCCTTCTTATTTGTATTGTGAATTAAATTAAATATAAAGACTGGTGAGTCAAAATTTGATCACATTGGGAGACAATTTGTGTAACATAACCTGAAACTTCAGAAATGGGCGGCACACTTACCCCCCCAGATTTGCAGAGTTAGGTACTCCTATTAATCGTAAGGATAGAAGTTGGGATTCTGCCAACTTGGGAAAAGTTCTTGTATTTGAGGAAAGATGGGGTAATAGAAGAAAGATTTGACTGGGAAAATTTTCAGAGCAATATTGGCAGGCATTATGAAACTTAACACGCATCAACATAATTTGAAGTGATTAGAAATATTTAAGCACAACTTTAAGTTCATGTATTTGCACATCCCCTTCCTAATTATAGAAACTATTTCTAGGTTTATATGAAAAGACAGAGTGAAAATAGTTTTAGAATTATGGAAATTTGCTTTATTACCAATTTTCGTGGAATATTTCTCCACACCAGCTGTGATGAGATGAAACGTAACTTTGGATTGAGACAATTTGAGCTTAAATCTCAATTTGCAATCTGTTGGGTAACTTTGGACAGATGACTTTTTAAGACTTTTTTCTCATTTATACTATGAGGACAATAATCTCCTTCATAGTTTTTTTTTTTTTTTTTTTACTGAGACAGAGAGAGAGTCAGAGTGAGGGAAAGACAGGGACAGACAGACAGGAACGGAGGGATGAGAAGCATCAATCATTAGTTTTTCGTTGCGCATTGCGACACCTTAGTTGTTTATTGATTGCTCCCTCATATGTGCCTTGACCGCGGGCCTTCAGCAGACTGAGTAACCCCTTGCTTGAGCCAGCGACCTTGGGTCCAAGCTGGTGAATTTTTGCTCAAACCAGATGAGCCCACGCTCAAACTGGTGACCTCGGGGTCTCGAACCTGGGTCTTCCGCATCCCAGTCTGACGCTCTATCCACTGCGCCACCGCCTGGTCAGGCTCCTTCATAGTTTTATTTGAACTCAAAATGAGATAACTTTTAGCATTGAGTCATGAACATAGCACATGAATAATATTAACAATCATATATTGTATACCTGGTTGTTCTAGTCCATTTCACTCACTCTGAACTGTCTTCAGTCATTGGTTAATTCATCCGTCCACTAATTTGTTTATTCACTCATTTGGAAAAGCAGGTACCTGTAAAATTGAAGTTACACCATTCCTGTCAGTTATTATTGAGACACACAATCTTGTGTCAGTGGTATTCCTCCCAGTTTTTGTACTTGTTTTCTGTGCTGAACAATGAAGATCCTCTAATATTTACTACCAAGTTCACTAATGCTTCCAAGTATATTTTGCTCCCTATGAGCAAGGATCATGCCTGGTTGAAATCAGATCTTGAGAATAAGTTCGAGTGTAAATCTGTAGGTTGGAACTAGGAAGGGAGACAAGGAATTATGTAATATTCATTGAGTTCTTACGTTGAGCCAGGCACTGTGCTGCCTGCTTTATCAGTGGTTGTTAGGCTCCCTGGGCTTGTCCACAAGTCTGTTTATATCCCCTATAAACAACTGTATAGCTGATACTTTCTTTGTACTCATGGAATGAAACTTGTTCAAAGCAAAACTAGTATTGTTATAATACCAGCTGTCCTATTAAAGGAAGTAATACAAGTGAACACATTAAAACATATATTTTAATGGGAAAGCAGCTTAATTTATGAATGAGAATTAGAGCTTAGTGGAGATTTTTGGAAGGGACTATTTCCTTAGTATACCCAGGAGAGCTTGAGAGTGGGGATTATTTTTCATCTTTGATTTGCATCATGTGCTCATTGCTCAGTGATGATACATGAAAAGAGGAATGCATAGGTTACTTTGGGTGTTTTTAAGGCTCTCCGGGATTAATAGCACTGGTGGTCTTTATTCTACTTCACAACCTAAGGTTTTTTGTTCCCTTGGTTCAAAGGGTTATTGCTAATACTCAGACCTCACGGCTGGATTTACTATTTAGCTCACAACTGAAACTCAAAGAGATAAAAGGATAATTCTGAGGTAACTGGGACAAGAGTGTGAAGACAAGGGGAGGAAAAAAGTGTTCCTGTATATTAAGATGAAAAATTCGGAGCAAGGACACACTATGGAGAAGAAGGGATAGTATAGTGTAAGCGTGACTGGTCAGGTGGGTGAGGACAGCTTAGTGATTGTCTAGAGATGGGCTGGATGGGATTGGGAGACAGTGTACAACTGGATAAATACTACTGAAGGAGTGTTTATGTCTTAAATAAACAGTCATTGGCACCACCCTGGGCATTCTGTGAATATTTGTGGTTGCCTTTGGCTCTCCAGCTTGGTGAATAATGGCTCCCTTGACTGGCATGCGACTTCATAGGAGACGGTAAAATGAATGAGAGGTCCTTTGTAGATTGTAAACTACTAGCCATTAGCTCGTTTCTGTAGAAATTTATATTCCAAGGGCTTTGTCTATCTCTGTGAAATGACAGGTTAAAATACATAGTGGGGATCTCATTTATCCTGGCTATTCTTTCTGAAGAAGATCCAAAAATTGCACTAAACAGGATAATGGATTGTCTGTAACCACACTACTGAATGTCTGCTGTAAACATGAAAGAATATCTCCAAGCATCCTATTCTATATGAGATGTCATTGTAAAAGTGTCTTTAAAGGGCTTTGAGTTTCTGGGAAGAGAGAAGATACGTAATGAGATGCACTTTTGATGTTACAGTGGAGCAGGGCATCTGCCCATGTTCCACTGTTACCAATCCTTCAAATATAGCAGGCGTCTTTGTACCACCCTCATGCTAAAATAAGAAAATGACAGGCCCAGTAAGCTCTAGCAGTTTCTCATAGTGGCTGGGTCTGTGGCTAGAGGAGTCACTCTAACAGCAGTTACTAAGACTCTCAGTAAAATAAGGCCACATTTATCTGAGAGAGCGCTTTCCCCCTCTGAATTTTTGCAAACTGAACGTATACTAGTTATAAGCATACTCTTTGCTTAAGTTAACCTCCAAATCTGATACTGTAGGATCTTGGTTAAGTGTTAGTCTTTATGGACTTTTGAGCAAGCCTAGAGGATTTTAAAGGAATCTGTCAGGTAAGTGATGAAGGAAGACTATATATATATATATATATATTTTCTTTTTTAAGTGAGAGGAGGAGCGTGAGACAGACTCCCACATGTGCCCTGACCCCTGTCTGGGGCCAAGCTCTAATCAACGGAGTTATTTTTAGTGCCTGAGGCTGACCTAGGACCAGTTGAGCAATCCTCAGTGCCCTGGGCCGCCTAGGGTGATGCTCAAACCAAAGAGCCACTGGCTGCAGGAAGGGCAGCCTCTGAGCTTTGGCACATACATGAACCACCCAAACTATCCAGCTGGTGCTGATACCTTTTATTTAAGGCAAAACAGTACAAATTCTGTTTTTCTCAGTTCAGGCTCAGAGTACTTGACATGGGTTAGACAGAGAAAAATTTTTTTCTTAGTTTATTTGGCTCTTTTAGTAAAGAGTGTTTTAAATTGTTACATTTGAGAGATGCAGTATGAGTGGCTAAATTATAGTTTTTAAATATGAGAAAATTGCTTCTCAATTGTTTTTTCTTTAAACTGGGAGTTGTATGTATGCATTGTCATTCAGTAAAAGTCTGAAAAATGTAATATAAAAAATCTAATAGCAAATCTAGTCAGAGAAAGTCATTCTAAGAGTTAACTTTTTCTTTCTTTTACATTATTTGAACAATCATATACTTGGAGAGAGGGTACAGAAGTGATGACAAGAGAACATCAGTTATGTTTGAGCAAAGATGACAATTAGTCATCTAATTAGTTTGGGCTATAAAAGTACTCCTAAACGTGTTTGGTTTTTGCATGAATAGTTATTTTTTATTGCTTTTCTACAAAAAATAGTGTAACAATATCTGGTAGTTTTTAAAAACAAAGGAATTATAATTTTAAAAAATGAGCGTTTTTAGCGTGGTGCAGTGGATAAGGCATCGACCTGGAATTCTGAGGTCGCTAGTTTGAGACCCTGGGCTTGCCCGGTCAAGGCACATATGGAAGTCGATGCTTCCTGCTCTTCCCCCCTTCTCTCTCTCTCTTTCTTTTTCTCTCTCTCTTCTCTAAAATATATAAGTAAAAAAATTAAAAAAAAATTAAAGATAAAAAATGAGCATTTTTAGTTTGACTATGAGAATATATTTTATGGACAAGAGTAGTATGATACTAAAAAAAGGTAAGACATGTTTCTGTTCAAGCTGGAGAGGATGTGAATTCAAAGCTTGCATGAAAACAAAGACTGATTATTACTCAGCCAAAGAGAAAACTTAAATGCTATTAGTTGTATAATGATGAGCAGGCTGGGACTAGCCAGGGAAATGGAACAAGTCACAATAGGCATACACTTTTCCCCCCACCATGTTTTATTTTTATTTTTGAGAGAGAAGCATTAACTTAGTTGTGCATACATTGATTGCTTTTCATATGTGCCTTGACTGGGGCTTGAACCAGTGACCTAGGGGTTGAGCCAGTGCCTTTGGGATGGAGCTGGCAACTTTGGGATCAAACCCACGACTTCTGTGTTCCAGGAGGACAGCACTCTATCCACTGTGCCACTGGCTAGAGCTCCTCGTTCATGTCTTGAACATTATGGCCATCCAGTGTTTCACATGTAGCTTACTTCCTGGGAATAAAAATGATTAGGAAGAAATATGTAAAGTAATTTATTTTTTATTTTTTATTTTTTTATTTTTGTATTTCTCTGAAGTTGGAAACGGGGAGGCAGTCAGTCAGACTCCCGCATGCGCCCGACCGGAATCCACCCGGCATGCCCACTAGGGGGCAATGTTCTGCCCCTCTGGGGCGTTGCTCTGCCGCAATCAGAGCCATTCTAGCGCCTGAGGCAGAGGCCACAGAGCCTTCCTCAGCACCCGGGCAAACGCTGCTCCAATGGAGCCTTGGCTGCAGGAGGGGAAGAGAGAGACAGAGAGGAAGGAGAGGGGGAGGGGTGGAGAAGCAGATGGGTGCTTCTCCTGTGTGCCCTGGCCGGGAATCGAACCTGGGACTCCCACACGCCAGGCCGACGCTCTACCACTGAGCCAACCGGCCAGGGCCCTATAAAGTCATTTTTAATGTATATATTTTTTTGTAATGTCTGCAAAAACAGAAGATATAAAAATATTTAGACATTAAGATAGTATCTTATTAATAGATTACACTGTTTCAGTTATTTGTTTTGATAAGACATTATATTTCATTTAAAATATGCTATTGATATGTGAATACTCTATTTAGATTTAGAGAAATCTCTTTTTAACATTGACTGGCAACCCACATGTAGCAAAGTGGCAGCTAGCCAGCGTTTCAAATAGTTTTATGGGAACTTTACATAGCTTAGGCACACGCACGTGTCCTTCAGGAAGCCCCACTGTACTTGTGACATGACATTGTTTTCATTTTACATTTACGTGAAAACTCTTCTCTGTCAGACCTGGCACATTGCTCCCACCTCTCTTTTCTTAGAGGTGTCAGTGACCATTGCTTCTTGCAGTGCAACATTTTATCTCCATGATTCTCTATCCTAGTTTTCCTACCAGAGGATGTAGCAGATTATCCAGAATGGATGGTAAAATTCTTAAATCAATAAAAACTAATGTATCTATGTTACTTAGAAGTAAGATGGCCCTTAGTCAATCAAACCACCCATGATATGATAAAATGTTGCAAAATATCAAGAGGTTCACTTTGCTGTTTATGGGTTTCTGTAATTTTTACTTTCTTTTTTGCACTGATCACAAGGTTACTGATGACACACAGTTAAGTGAATTTCGTAGGTTATACTCAGCTGGAGGTGTGAAACTAAGGATATGCTGGTATGAATAAATAGTAACAGCTCTAAGCCAGAATTGTCCAGCAGGGCTGCCATGCCCCTGGTTATAGCCAGTGGTTCCCTCTGCTGCTTGTGAGTGTTCAGGCTGCCTTTCGTCACGCCCAGCTCCTGGGGCCCAGGACCACTGTTCCATCCTCCCCTCTCACTGGTTCCTGTTGTTGGGGACATTAAAGAGTGCCTTTGGTCAGGCATCCTGTGCAGGTCATCACCTCAGGGACAGATCTGCAAGTCCAGCTGGTGTAGTCAGTGTTCTGGGAGGCCAGTGGGGCCTTTCCTTCTTCTTTTTTTTTAAAAAAATTTTATTTAGACAATTAATTTTTTTTTTTTTTTCATTTTTCTGAAGATGGAAACAGGGAGAGACAGTCAGACAGACTCCCTCATGCGCCCGACCGGGATCCTAGACAATTAATTTTAATGGGGCAACATTGATCAATTAGAGCACATAGATTTGGAGAAAACATCTCCAAGTCATTTTGACATTTGATTATGTTGTATACCCATCTCCCAAAGTCAAATTGCCCTTTGTCACCTTTTATTTGGTTTTATTTATGCCCGTCTCCTCCCCCACCCCCTCCCTCTCCTCCCTTCCCCTCTCCCTGGTAACCACTGCACTCGTATCTATGTCCATGAATCTCAATTTTGTGTCCCGCCTATGTATGGAATCATACAGTTCTTAGTTTTTTTCTGATTATTTCACTCAGTATAATGTTATCAAGGTCCATCCACGTGGTCGTAAATGATCCTATGTCATCATTTCTTATGGCTGAATAGTATTCCATAGTATATATGTACCACATCTTTATCCAATCATCTATTGAAGGGCTTTTTGGTTGTTTCCATGTCTTCGCCACTGAACAATGTTGCAGTGAACATGGGGCTGCATGTGTCTTTACGTACCAATGATTTTGAGTTTTGGGGGTATATACCCAGTAGAGGGATAGCTGGGTCATATGGAGTTTTATTCTTAATTTTTTGAGGAACCACCATACTTTCTTCTATAATGATTGTACTACTTTACATTCCCACCAACACTGAATGAGGGTTTCTTTTTCTCCACAGCCTCTCCAACACTTGTTATTACCTATCTTGTTGATATGGCTAATCTAACAGATGTGAGGTGGTATCTCATTGTAGTTTTGATTTGCATTTCTCTAATAGATAGTGAAAATGAGCATCTTTTTATATATCTATTGGCCATTTATATTCTTGGGAGAAGTGTCTGTTCATGTCATCTTCCCATTTTTTTTATTGGATTGTTTGCTTATTTGTTGTTGAGTTTTGTGAGTTCTTTATATATTTTGGATATTAGGCCCTTATCTGTGTTGTTGTTTGAAAATATCATCTTCCATTTAGTTGGCTGTCTGTTTTGTTGTCAGTTTCTCTTGCTGTGCAAAAGCTTCTTAGTCTGATATGGTCCCATTCATTTGTCTTTGCCTTCACTTCCCTTGCCTTTGGAGTCAAATTCATAAAATGTTCTTTATGGCCAAGGTCCATGAGTTTAGTACCTATGTTTTCTTCTATGTAATTTATTGTTTTTTTGTTTTTTTTTCTGAAGTTGGAAATGGGGAGGCAGTCAGACAGACTCCCGCATGTGCCCTATCGGGATCCACCCAGCATGCCCACCAGGGGGCGATGCTCTGCCCATATGGGGCACTGCTCTGTTGTGACCAGAGCCATTCTTGCGCCTGAGGCAGAGGCCATGGAGCCATCCCCAGCGCCTGGGCCAACCTTGCTCCAATGGAGCCTCGGCTGCGGGAGGGGAAGAGAAAGACAGAGAGGAAGGAGAGGGGGAAGGGTGGAGAAGCAGATGGGCGCTTCTCCTGTGTGCCCTGGCTGGGAATCGAACCCGGGACTCCTGCACGCCAGGCCGACACTCTACCACTGAGCCAACCAGCCAGGGCCTGTATTGAGGTCTCTAAGTATGATTGTATTTTTGTTGGTTTTTATTTTTAGATCATTTAGTAGATGTCTTATATACTTTGGTGCACCTTGGTTTGATGCATATATATTAAGAAGTGTTATGTCTTTTAGATTCAGTGTCCCCTTTATCATTATGAAATGACCATCTTTGTCTCTGATTACCTTTACTGTCTTATAGTCAGCATTGTTAGATATGAGTATGGCTACACCCGCTTTTCTTTGGATGTTATTTGCTTGGAGAATCATTTTCCAGCCTTTCACTTTGAATTTGTTTTTATTCTTGTAGCTTAGATGTGTTTCTTGAAGGCAGCATACAGTTGGATTTTCTTTTTTGATCCATTCTGCCACTCTGTGTCTTTTTATTGGTGAGTTCAATCCATTTACACTTAATGTAATTATTGGCACTTGAGGGTTTCCTATTACCACTTTATATCTTTCTTTCTGATAGCTCTGTATCTTGTTTGGTTCTTTTTTATTTTTCTGTCATTTATTTTTGTTTGGTTGTATTCCATACTTTTTCCCTCTGTTTCTTCTTTTTTTAAGTCATGTGCTTCTGTGGTGGTTTTTTCAGGGGTGGTTACCATTAGGTAATAAATAGGATATATATCATATTCATTGTAGTACATTATCTGATGAGTGCTTCTGCACTCCATCCTCCTTTGCTACTGTTAATCTTTGTACTCTCTTCTTTTTTGTTTTTGTTTTCACAGATTAATCTTTTTATTGTGATCTTGTTGGAGCTTTTACTTGTAATATTGTTTTGTTTTGTTCTTTGTATCTAGTTGGATAACCCCCTTTAGTATTTCCTGATATGAGGGTTTTCTGGTGATAAATTCCCTCATCTTTTCTGTATCTGTGAATGTTTTTATTTCCCCTTCATATTTGAAGGGTAGCTTTGATGGATAAAGTATTCTTGTCTGGAAGTTCCTCTCTTTCAGTACTTTAAATATTGGGGTCCACTCTCTTCTGGTTGTAGAGCTTCTGCTGAGAAATCTGATGATAGCCTACTGGGCCTTCCTTTATATGTTGTACTCTTCTTTTCCTTGGCTGCCTTGAGGATTGTTTTTCTTTGTCACTGGTTTGTGATAATTTGATTACGATGTGTCTTGTAGTAGGCCTGACCGTGTTAAGGTAACTCAGTGTTCTGTTTGCTTTTTCGATTCAAGGCTCTAATTCTTTCTACAGGCTTGGGAAGTTCTCATCTATTATTTGTTTGAATATGTTCTCAATTTCATTTTCTCTCTCTTTCCTTCTGATATACCCATTATTCTTCTGGTTGCTCTTTCTGATGGACAGAGCAGACAATTCCTGTAGGGCTTTCTCATTTTTGTAAATTTATAAGTCTCTCTTCTACTCTCTGTAGTGTCTCTAGTTGCCTGTCTTCTGTGTCACTAATTCTTTCCTCTATCTGGCCTGTTCTATTAGCTAAGCTTGTTACCTTGTTTTTCAGTTTATGTATTGAGTTTTTCATCTCTTTTTGGTTCCTTTCTATAGTTTCAATTTTCTTGGTGATATTCTTTTTGTTCATTGAATTGTTTTTTGAGCTCTCTAACTTGCCTTTTCATGTTTTCTTGTTTTCCCTGAATATTTTTGAGACTTCAACTTTTAATTCTCTGTCATGTAACTAAGGTTTCCAAGCAGTTGAAAATTTTTTCTAGAGATTTTTCATCATCTATCTGAGCCACATCTCTGTCTTCTGTATCCATGATATTTGATTTATTTTTCCTTAATGGCATTTGAGAGTGGTATTGTTAATAACACTAATAAGAGATGATTAAAAATAAATAAATAAAAATGGAAAGGATACAGTGAAAAAAATGAAAATTCTATTATCATAAGTGGCACAAAAACTACAGAGAACAGGGACCCAGAACTGAGGGAAAATGACAAAGAGATAAAAAATGAAGTAAGGCCCTGGCTGGTTGGCTCAGCGGTAGAGCGTCGGCCTGGCGTGCGGGGGACCCGGGTTTGATTCCCAGCCAGGGCACATAGGAGAGGCGCCCATTTGCTTCTCCACCCCCACCCCCTCCTTCCTCTCTGTCTCTCTCTTCCCCTCCCGCAGCCGAGGCTCCATTGGAGCAAAGATGGCCCGGGCGCTGGGGATGGCTCCTTGGCCTCTGCCCCAGGCGCTAGAGTGGCTCTGGTCGCAGCAGAGCGACACCCTGGAGGGGCAGAGCATCGCCCCCTGGTGGGCAGAGCGTCGCCCCCTGGTGGGCGTGCCGGGTGGATCCCGGTCGGGCGCATGCGGGAGTCTGTCTGACTGTCTCTCCCCGTTTCCAGCTTCAGAAAAAGAAAAAAAAAAAAAAAAATGAAGTAAAAAACACTCAAAATGCCACAAAGAAAAATATGAATCCCAAATGAAATAATCTGTTGATAAATGACAATCAAATGAGAGAAAGAAAAGGAAAAAAAAGAGAAAAGAAAAAAAAAGTTAAGGCTTTTGAAATGTAACCCTCATAAAAAGAACAAGAATGAAAAATGTAACAACTACGGATAATGAAGTTCAAATGGAAAAGGAAAGAATAAAACAGAAAGAAGACAAATGACCTAAGTGTAAAAAAAAAAAAGTAAAAAAAAAAAAAGGAAAAGAATTTATAAAAAAATGTAATTTTTTCCTGGTTTTGAGAGGTAGCTTCTTTTTTTTTGGTGGGTGGTGCTGTACTACAGGTTTTGCCCCTGTGGGGCTCTTGAGCCGAGATTTATTGTTGTGTTGCTGTGGCAATGACATAGGTTGGGTCACAGTCCCATTGATAGGCGGGGCTTGTTAGGGTTTGGAGGCTCCAACAATGGGAGACTCAGTTTTCCAGGTGCCTCTCCCCACATCTCTTCCTTCTGAGCTAGCAGCCTGGGGACTTAGCTGTGAGATTTGCCCCAGCCACTGCTTGCAGATCAAGAGGCTCTAAGATCAGCCAGGTTCTTCTTCCAGAACCACTCAAAGTACAGTTCTGGGTAAGGCTATGCCAACCAGAGCCACCCGTGAAAGCAGTCAGGGTTGGGAGCTGATTGCAGGTCTGGCGCCTTTCTAAGGGCTGACGGACAGGTCTAGTACACCTCAGCACTCTGTGGGTCTAATCTCCACAGGCTTCTCCCTTGTGCCCTGTTTGGTAGCCCACAGCAAGCCACGTGCGTGCCCAGCCCCCACGACTTCAGCAGTGCACATGAGGGTCTGCTCCCGCCCACTTAGGTGCACAGTACCTGTGATCTGAGTCAGTGCTGGGAATGTAGGAATGTGCTTTGAGACCTGTATCAGCTCACGGAGGCGCCCTGCCCAGAGAGGTCCAGGCCTAGGGATCCCAGCCCTTGTGCACTTCCTGTGCTGTTGGTCGAGGAGCCAGGACTACACAGAAATGCTGGCTACAGCCCACGCAGATGTACATTGCTGATAATCTGGGCTTAGCCCTCCAGCCCTCGCACCCACATCAGAAGCACCAGGTGGAGCCACTTGCACATCACCCTTGATCGCAGACCCAGGAGTTCACAAAGCCGCTCCAGCACTGGCCTTTGTGGGCAACCCACACTGGCAACCTCTGTCTGAGTCTACGGCCTGCACTAGCCCCATGTCCCACAATCTCAGGCCGAGCCGGTGCGCTCTGTCCTCTGCTTGATCACCCATCCTATCCCAGCCTCTTCCCTCTGCCTCAGATCCTCCATTTCTCTTGGTTCCAGACAGAAGCGGCCCTTCCTCAGATCAGTGAGGAAAGCAGAATACTCTGTTCTCCATCTTAATTCCTTTAGAGTCGATTATATTTCCAGCCACCTTTTTGCCCAATCATACCTTTGTCTGGTGTGTGTAAATTTCAGGTGCTCCTGAGGTTTTTTCTGTCTCTAGTTGTTGAATTTGTTGAAATTTCAAGGGGAGATATCAGGAGCACTTCTCACAGCACCATTTCTCTGACATCTCTCCCTCCCTTTCCTTCTTCTGTTGATGGTTTCCAGCCTTGCCACTCCTGAATTACTGACTGCAGCAAAATGTGTTGGTGCCCTCACCATGTTTTAGCACAAGTCAGTGTGCATTTAAGTCGTTTGCCATTTCTGTGATCTTAACACTATCTACTTTTTATGTATAACTGAGGATAATAGGATTATTAGGAGGATTAAGTGAGATGAGTAAAGCCTCAGCACAGTGCCTGGCACAGTCTAAGTGCTGAATACATTTTAGACATTTAGTTGTAGTTACTGTTGCTGCTACTACTGTGATTCTCAGTACCTGACTCATTCAGCTTTTTCTAGACTGGCAGTTCTCCCTCTCTTCCTCCCTTTCTTTCTTCTCTTCTTTTTCTTAGTTATGTATTTGTCCTCTGTATCTTTTCTGTTCCCCTTCAATTTTGAGAAATTTATGACAATAACAATAGGAGCTCCATTCCTGCTCAAAATGAATAAGGTGCTTTGTTTTGTTTTTAAGTGAGCAGAGGGAAGATAAGAGAGACTGACTCCAGCATGTGCCCTGGCTGAGATCCACAGGCAACCCCTGTCTGGGGCAGATACTCAATCAACCTAGCTCTATCCTCAGCACCTGAGGCTAAATCTCTAGCCAATAAAGCCACTGACTGTGGGAGGGGAGGAGAGAGAGAAGGGGGAGAGAGAGGGCAGAGAGGAAGATGGTCGCTTCTCGTGTGTGCCCTGACCAGGGATTGAACTCCGGATGTCTGCTTGCCGGGCCAGTGCTCTATCCACTGAGCAATCCGGCCAGGGCCTGAATAAGCTTTTTATGATCTTTATCTTACCTTTGCTCCTTAACTCTTTGTATTTTTTTATTTTAATTTTTAAAAATACTTTGTTGATTTGAATGAGAGGAGAGAGAAAGGAGGGTAAGGAGAAGCATTAACTCATAGTAGTTGCCTTTTGTATGTGCCTTGATTAGGCAAATCTGGGGTTTCGGACTGGCGACCTCAGTGTTCCAGGTTGGTGTTTTATCTACTGTGCCACCACAGGACCGGCCTCTTTGTACTCTTTGTATCCATTTCCATAATTTTCCTGCATTGCTTATACCTCATGGGTAATTTCAAAGCCAAATTCACTAATCTGGTCCCAGGTTTTGTTCTTATTAATATGTTGCACTGCAGAAAAAGTTATTTTAAAAAATTTTTTCTTTTTTTTCTTTTTTCAAGTGAGAGTAGGGGAGATAGAAAAACAGATTCCCGCTTGTGCCCCAACCAGGATCCACCTGGCAACCCGTCTTGGGCCAGTGCTTGCAACTGAGCTATTTTTAGCACCTGAGGTGGAGGCTCCATAGAGCGATCCTCAGCACCCAGGGCTGATGCAGTTGAATCAATCGAGCCATGGCTGCAGGAGAAGAGAGAGAGAAAGAGAGAGAGAGAGAGAGAGAGAGAGAGAGAGAGAGAGAGCTGAAGGCCTCTCCTGTGTGCCTTGACTGGGAATCAAACCTGGGACATCTACATGGTGGGCTGACACTCTACCACTGAGCCAACCAGCCAAAGCCAGAAAAGGTCATTTTATGTTAACTCTCTAATCTCTTCCTATCAAATAATATCTTTATTGAGTAATATTGTTAGCAAATTAGAGCACATGGTGTGGGTGGAGAGGAATAGAAGAATGACCAACTCATGGTCACTTTCCTTAATTACTTAGTGCAGAGAGAGAAAGAGAAACACAACCACCATGAATCCAAAATAAAATGTGTATAGTACAAAGGAGCAAACAAGTACCAAGCAAGGGGATGAGAGAAAGATGTACATTCATATTGGTAGTTACTCCGTTGGACACTGGTCACAGAATCCCCCTAGGCTAATAGAACTGCATTAGCAAAGGACGTTCCTACTGCTTGATGACTTCAGAAAAGGCAAGTGTGATTGAAGGGAGGGTGAAAAAGGGAGAAAAGCAAGAATCTGTTGGGGTTAAATTAGAGTTCATTCTGAAGGATTAAAAATTTTTTTAAAATTCTAATTATTATATATTTTACCCATCTAGAAAAGAACAGGAATATAATGGGGTGATCTACTACTTATATTTAAACAATATGTTAACATTTTGACATAAGAATTCATATTGTTTTTCTTTTTTCTCTTTTTACTATTAACTGAATAAATTATATTTTGTAGAACACTTAGATTTACAGAAAAGTTACTGATAGTACATAAAATTCCCATATACTTCACACCCAGTTTCTCCTATCATTATCTTATATTTATATGACATATTTGTTAAAATTAATGAACCACTATTGATTCATTATTAACTGAAGTGCATACTTGATTCAGTTTTTCCCTCCGAATGTCCTAATATGTTCCAGGATTCCATTCAGGATTCATTACATTTAGTAGTCATGTCTCCTTGTATTTCTCTTGGTTGTGATAGTTTTTCATACTTTTCTCATTTTTGATGTCCTTGACAGTTTTAAAAAGTACTGGTTACGTATTTTGTGGACTGTCCTTCAATTGGGATTTGTCTGTCTGTTTGCTTTTTTTTTTTAACTTGTAATTTTTCTGGGATTATGGGTTTAGGGAGAAAGACCACAGAGGCCCATTGCCATATCAAGGGTACAAACTATCAACTTGACTTATGACTGCTGATATTGACCTTGATTACTTGGCTGAGGTAGTGTTTGTCAAGTTCTGCACTGTGCCACCCTTAGACACTGTACTCTTAGAATGGAAGTCACTTTGCACAGTCCACACCTGAGTGAAGAGTTTTGCTTCTTTTTTTTGGAAATAAATGAAGGCTTCCCAAAGAAGAATAACTGAAGGCTATCTATCTAGAGCTTGCTATTGCCGGGGAGTCAGCCACCATCACTTGTTTTGGGCAGAAACTCAAAGGCCTGCAGAGAAGTAGGAAAGCTGGACAGGAGAAAACAGGGAAGGTTCAGATATCCAGGCCTGATTGGAGGCTGTGGCATGGGGAAGCCGGAGGCAGGCACCCAGAAGCAGGATGTCCGATGTCTTTGGTTAGGGGAACATATTTGGCTTTCTTGGGTTGATCCTAAATTAGAAGTGGGGACAAAAATTAGGGAAACTGTCCCTTATTGATCAAGTTGTGACTGTTGGGCTGATTTCTATTGAAGTGATGGCTTGACTTTCAGGATTAGTGTTGCAGGCTGTAGATCAGAGTTCTGTTTTTATATATGGTTTGGTCATTGCCTGTTTGTATGTTCAATTTCTAATCTACCTTCAGGGTGGAGTGTCTACAGCAATAATTTGGAATTCTGCTGCATAGATTTATTTCTTCTCTTTATCTATCTATCTAATTATCTATCATCTATCGTAGTATGGAATCCATGATATTTCTTTTGTTTTTTTTAGATTTCATTTATTCATTTTAGAGAGAGGAGGGAGAGAGAGAGAGAAAGAGAGAGAGAGAGAGAGAGAGAGAGAGAGAGAGAGAAATGGGGAAGGAGCAGGAAACATCAACTCCCATATGTACCTTGACTGGGCAAGACCAGGGTTTCAAACTGGCGACCTCAGCATTCCAGGTTGACGCTTTATCTGTACTGCGCCACCACAGGTCAGGCCCATATTTATTTTCTATTTGTGTTATAATCCAGTACTCTTTTTTTATTTTGTTGCTCATACTGCTTTATTTATTTTGTTGCTTATATTACCCCAGTTTTGGCCATTCGGAGTTCTTTCTGTTGGCTCCTGTGTCCCTTTGGTACATCCCCATCACAGTGAGGAATTTTTGGGTTGTTTTTGAGTACTTTTTTCCCTAACAACACAAGATACTCCAGCCTCATCTTGTATATATCCTGCCCCATCTTCCTCTCAAAACAAACAAACAAACTCTTACTTATGCAGTTAAAGCTGCACCATAATTCTTTTCTCCCATTCTTTCTCTATTGGTAACTATTTTCCTGAAGTTGGTATTGTTCACTTGTATTTAATGTATTCACAAACAACATGTAGTAATTTTCAAGAATTTAAAAACTTTACATGGACTGCTGCACTTACCTTTTTGCAATTTGTTTCTGTTATCGTACATTATATTTATGACATGTTTTTCATGTTGCAGAGCTACTTAATTTACATATTTTAGTAATCTAGTATTCCAGTGTATCACTATACTATGGCATATCCATTCCACAATAGACAAGGCATGCTGCGTGGACCTCCTCATACTTGTGTTCTATTTATCCAGGGAAAGGGTTATCAATGCTGATGGGATGAACTAGGGCAAGTTTGGAAATGTGTAGGAGGCATTTTTTTTTTTTTTAGTTATTACATAATTGGCACTGAGAAGGTGAGGACAAGAGTTGCTTGATGATCTGCAATGTGTGCGTTTGCCTGTGTCACCCATAATTTTAAAATATATTCTCAGGCCTGACCTGTGGTGGCGCAGTGGATAAAGTGTTAACCTGGAAATGCTGAGGTCGCCGGTTTGAAACCCTGGGCTTGCCTGGTCAAGGCACATATGGGAGTTGATGCTTCCAGCTCCTCCCCACCTTCTCTCTCTGTCTCTCTTTCCTCTCTCTATCCCTGTCTCTCTCTCTCCCTTTCTCTCTCCTCTCTAAAATGAATAAATAAAATTAAAAATAAATAAATAAATAAAATTAAAATATATTCTCAGGCCCTGGCCAATTGGCTGAATGGATAGAGCGTCAGCCCAGTGTGCACAAGTTCTGGGTTCTATCCCCAGTCAGGACATACATGAGAAGCAACCATCTGTTTCTCTTCCTTTCCCTCTTTCCCTTCTCTCTCTCTTCCTCTCTTAGCCAGTGGCTCGATTGGTTCGAGTGTCAGCCCTGGGCACTGAGGATAGCTTGGTTGGTCTGAGTGCATCAGCCTCAGGTGCTAAAAATAGCTGTGTTGATTTGAGCATTGGTCCCAGATGGGGTTGCTGGGTGGATCCCAGTCAGGGCACATGCAGGAATCTGCCTATCTCTCCTCCTTTCACTTAAAAAAATGTAAGCAAAGGTCCACTTATAACAATACTCATTATCTAGGAAGTCTCTTTGTTGCTTGCATTTAGACAAGAGATCAAACAGCATTTGACCAAAAAAAGTCTACTGGAAAGTTCTGTCCGTTTTTGGAATAAAAAAAAATACAAATTTTTCTTACTGTCAATAAACTTTATTAAATAATATAATTGCCATTATTATTAATGATTTCTTGCCAGTGTGAGGGCAATTTGTATATCCCATTTTTGAAAAATGTTTTATCTTTTGATGTGAAAAATTGAACCAGTGCTTGTTTGATATCTTCTTCATTTTTGAGTTTTTTGCCCTTCAAAAAATTTTGTAAGGGGGGCCCTGGCCGGTTGGCTCAGCGGCAGAGCGTCGGCCTAGCGTGCGGAGGACCCGGGTTCGATTCCCGGCCAGGGCACACAGGAGAAGCGCCCATTTGCTTCTCCACCCCTCCGCCGCGCTTTCCTCTCTGTCTCTCTCTTCCCCTTCCGCAGCCAAGGCTCCATTGGAGCAAAGATGGCCCGGGCGCTGGGGATGGCTCTGTGGCCTCTGCCTCAGGCGCTAGAGTGGCTCTGGTCGCAACATGGCGACGCCCAGGATGGGCAGAGCATCGCCCCCTGGTGGGCAGAGCGTCGCCCCATGGTGGGCGTGCCGGGTGGATCCCGGTCGGGCGCATGCGGGAGTCTGTCTGACTCTCTCCCCCTGTTTCCAGCTTCAGAAAAATGAAAAGAAAAAAAAAAAAAAAAAAAAAGAAAATTAAAAAAAAAAAAAAAAAATTTTGTAAGGACAAAAACAAGTGATAGTCGGAGGGTGCTAAGTCCGGGGAATATGGTGGATGCGACAGACATGCTTCTGTAGCATTTCTTCCTTGTTGAAATCGTAAAAATTACAGTGGCGTAAATGAACTTTATCAGTAGCCATAGGTACACTATTGCTTCACACATAAGACTAACGTGAATCATATATATATATATATATATGTATATATATATATATATATATATTCTCTGGTATTCATATAGGTATTCATATAGGCAAAAATTCTGTTTATGATGATCTGACTCTAGAACCTCCATTCTGCATATAAACCTAGAGTATTTTGTCATGGTTTTAGCATATGCTGCTGTTTTTAAGAATTCAAACAACCATGTAAACTGACTGAAGACTTTACTTTATTCAGAAATTGACCAGGAATTGTTCACCATTTTGGAAACTCATACCTTCAATAGCAATAACATTCATAGTATCTGAGTCATTAATCCAACACACTGTATTAACACTGTGTCAGCCTGTGTTTTAGGTTTTGCATTCATGCTGACACTATCTAAGTGCAAGTGTCTGTACTTCATTAAGTCTTCTAACAAAGACAGGAATACATTTGCTCTCTGAATCCTATTGCATTATTCTAAGTAAGGCCAGGACAAGGTAGGGTCAGGCAAGTGAGGTGCAGAACTGAAGGAGATACTCTCTGAATTCTGCAACTACCTGTACAGCTTCAGCACTTGTACAACTTTGCCTCCTTAAATTTTACATGTTAGGCAACTTGCTTGCCTCATCCTAATCCTGATGAAAATTTACGTTCTTTTTCTTTATATTATAGTTAGGACATTATGTCAAATATTTTGGAAATTTATATGTAAGAGTAGATTATCTATTAAGTTTATAACAGGAGAGAAAGAGGATATTTAACATTATTTGTTATAGAAAGGAGGTGATAGATCTGATTGTGCTGAGAACCACGATTTTAGGGCATATACTTGGAAGTGTCCATTTCTGGGCCATATGAGCATCTTCAACTTAATTGGATATTGACAGATTACATTATATATGGTTATATTAGTCAGGGATTGTTATAGTAATGCTACATAAAACAAAACCAACCAAATAAAGATGCTTTGAAACTTAGTGACTTAAATTTAAGTATTTTTTCCCTTTTGATTTATGGCTTGATTGCAACTCAAATGAGCTAGACAGGATTCCAGACTCCAGATTCTGGATTCTACTCTGTAGGCTACAGGTTGGGTTAAGGTTGGTTTATATCTGCTCTGTGTCTTTCATTCTAATGGAAAAACAACTACCCGTTTTTCTCATGGGAAATGGGAAAAGCAAAAGAAGGCAAGTGGAAATATATGAAACTTCATGTGGGCCATATATAGAACTCTGCTTAGCTTCCATTGGCCAGAGTAAGTCACATGGCCAACCCCAACATCTGTCGGGGTAGAGAAATATACTCTGTTCATTCTAGTGGGTGGTATTACAAAGCCATCTGGCAAATATGTGAATTACAATATAATTCTAATAAAGGGAGGGTGAAGAATCAGTTTTCCACAATGGTTGTTCCATTATATACTCCACCACTAATGTTTGCAAGCTACTATTTCTTAACATCTTCACCGAATCTTTGCCATTTTTGCTAGTTCGATGAGTGATAAATGATATGTTGTTTTAAGTTGCATTTCCAATTGTATACATCTATTCAAAACATTTACTATTACTTATTTTAAAAGATTGGTTTTTCCTCTACTATAAACTAAGGAGAATAATAAGACTTTTTGTGATGAAAACAAAGATTTGGAATCTGAGATTATGATAGATATGTTTAGATATAAGCCTTAGCTATCGATTCTGTTTTTCTTTTGTTTATATGTTGTCCACTGTTCTGAGGAACATTAAACATGTCTAGACTCTTTTTGGAAGGCCTTTTTAGTTTTAATATTCTGATTCTGTGGGGGTGATGCATTCACAATTTTCCTTCCACTCTTGTTATCTAAGTCTAACCCGCTTAGTAAGTAAGGTATGGGCTCTGTATTCCAAATGATTCTTTTGAAAATGTGACTGTATTCCAAAATATGGAGGTATTGTGACTTTCAGTCAGTGGATTCTGCTGTGTTTCTCTGGGAAGAGGGCTTCCTGTTGATTGGCATTCCTGTGATGTAGGGGCAGTTCTTGTGGGAGAACTCCATCCGGGCAGAGAAGGGTGGGAAGGACGAAAGGAACCCACTGAGTTTCTGCCTGGTAAATATAATCTCATTTATGCCAGATCAGACCAGTTAGTCCAGAGCGATGCTATTTTTAAAGAAGTAGAGGCCATACCAACAAGAGTAAAAAGATGGTTAGAAAGGAATTTTATTCTATACTGTTGTATCTTGAAGGAGACAGAGTTGATAACCCCAGCAGCATTTCTGATATCCCTTTTGATTTCTGTGTCTCATATTTCCCCGCCTTCCTTAGTTCTCCATCCTGTTCCGGTCAGCTGGACTTTTACCCTCAGAGCTTAGTTGCAGACAATGACTCAGCCTCTTTCCATATGCCTTTCCCTTCCTTCTACTCTCTCGGGTCCTCTCTTACTTCTCAGGTCTACTCCTTCTCTGCCCATTTTGTGATTCTGTGTCATAAAAGCCTAGGAACCATGGACGAGGGTAGTCTCTTGGACTGGTGGGCGGTGGTGGAGCAAAGGTCTGGGTGGAGTATCAGTGTGAAATCTTTTTGGCAGGCTGTGGACAGGGTGATCACATCTATGTACATGCTAACATTAACACTGTTTGTGATGTGTGCAACGAAGGAAACACTGGTTTTTGGCTCTAGAAGGGTGTCCAATTCTTCCTGGTACTCAGCAACCCCTAGGCAGGAGCCATCCTTCAGAAAGAAGAAAATGAATAGGAGTTAAGGATATGTAGAGAAGCACCTCTCTTTCTAGGGGAGCAGAGGCTGCTTTCTGATTGACAGGAATACACTTTTCTCATGCTTCCAGACTTCCTTTTCCCTGGAGGCACCAGCTTCCTCAGGAGTTAGTGAGGATGAATCCTACTTCTGATATCCTAGAGTCCAGCATCTTCAAAGGCAACAGAGGAGACCAAAGATAGAATGGACCAATTAGATCCCAGAAAAAGGCTGCTGTCTAGAACTTGGTGTAAGGATTTTTGAGTGGGGGGAAATTAGATGTTCTGTTATGTATTATGGAGAATTGTTCCTGGGAAAGAAACGGGAGTATGTTAATGAAGGTCCTGAAGCAGGAAACAGATCATACATTCAAATGAGAATAATTTAAGATGTGGGCAGGATAATAATAAAGGATATTTTATTAATAACATAAGAGTGCAATGCCCTGCAGCTAGCAGCAGCAGAGAACCATTATCATCTTAGGTCTGAAGGGACAGAGGAAGCAGCAGTTAATGGACCCTGGAGAGGTAGCTGTACAGAAGGGCTGTGTCCTTCACGAAGGAGAGAGGGCCAGTCTGGGACTCAGATGGCAGTACATTGAGAACCAGTGGAAGAATGCTTTGCCTCTATTCTCCTCCTGCCCTTTAGTACTTTGTTGGGGTTCTCTCCTTGGCTGAAGCCAGCCGGAAGCCAGAGGGCAGGCAGGGTAGGTAGGGGAAAGGTGGGAGTAGACCTGGAGGGGCAAATGGAAAATACCTAACGTTAGACATTTTTCTCTGACTCCTTGAACCATTTTTAAAAAACCTGGCTTGAGCAAGGGGTCACTCGCTCTGCTGCAGCCCCCCTCCCCCCCATCAAGGCACATATGAGAAAGCAGTCAATGAACAACTAAGGTGCTGCGTGAGAATTGATGCTACTCATCTCTTGCCCTTCCTGTCGGTCTGTCCCTATCTGTCTCTCTCTCTATGTGTCTGTCACAAAATAAATAAATAAATAAATAAATAAATAAATAAATAAATAAATTAAAAAACAAAAACAAAAACCTGTCTCTTTCCTAACAAGAGGCATTTCTCAAGGTTCTGTTATCAACTGTCTTCTTTTCTTATGCTATATCCCTTCAGTAATCTCATACAGATGAAAGTCAGATCTATATTTCTTGTCTGAATTTCTCCTAACTTGCAGGCTTGCATTTTTGACTGTTTGTTGGGTATTTTATTGAGCTGCAGATCACTAGCTCCATCTCTTTTCCTCCCGAAGGAGCTCAGTTCCTCTTGAGGACCCCCCTCTTTCAGGGTTCATAACAATCTGCCTGTGTCTTTGCTTTGCATGTGTGTAGGTGGCGGATCCTGTCACATTTTAGTGCCTCAGGACGCTCTCTTAAGTTCCTCCTTCTGCCTGTATTTCAGCCTTTATAATCTTATTACAATAATCTCCCAACTGATCTACCTGCCTCTAATCTCTGCTAATCTATCCTACATGTTTGGGATTTTGCTTTCTAATCCTTTAATGTCTTTCTACTGCCCAGCAAATAAAATAGAGACATCCAAACCTGATACTTAAGGCCTGCAGCTGTCCATAGTCAGTGCCGGTGAAACTTTCTTGTGTGATGTGCAGTACTCACCTTCATATTCTGTGCTCTACGCAGAGCTTACTTTATGTAACATCAGTCCTGTCATGCTCATACTTTTAAACATCCTGAAAGTCACTCACTTGTCTCATCATGATTCATCTGCAAGTTGGACACTTCTAGTTTACGTTTCTGAATTCAAATGGTTCCAAGTATTCCCCATTCTAAATGCTCCCATAATCTATAAATGCCATTAGCTCCCAGTCTCCGTGTTCCGTGGTTCCTGAAGACAGTGGCTTTTCCTCCCAGAGCCTTACTCCTGCTGCACAGTGCTCCCTGGCTGGTCCACGCCAGACTGTGGGGCCCAGTCTTCTTTCCCACAGTGAGGGTTCCCCTAGAATCTGAGCCCTTCTGTTTGATGTGGGCTACAGGGAACAACGGACACTCTATGTGGGGGCTCCTCTAGCCCCATGACACTTTTTCTATTTTTAACTAAAAGTTTTATTGTAAAATCTCATATTTTCAGAAAAGTTGAAAGGGCAGTACAGTTTTTTTTTTTTTCTTTCAGAACTTTTGGAAAGCCTGAGCAGGTGGTGGTGCAGTGGATAGAGTGTTGGACTGCGATGCAGGGACCAAGGTTCAAAACCCCGAGGTCACCAGCTTGAGCGCAGGCTCACCAACTTGAGCACGAGGTTGCAGGCTTGAGTGTGGGATCATAGACATGACTCTGTGTTCGCTGGCTTGAGCCTTAAAGGTCGCTGACTTGAGCCCAGGGTCACTGGCTTGAGCAAGGGGTCACTAGCTCTGCTTTAGCCCCCCACCCCCACCCCGTCAAGACACATATGCGAAAGCAATCAATGAATAACTAAGGTGTTGACGCTTATCACATCTCTCCCTTCCTGTCTGCCTGTCCCTATCTGTCCTTCTCTTTGTCTCTGTCATGCATACACAAAAAAATAACCATTGGAGAGTACATTGCTGTTGTGATATCTTACACTTTCGTGTGGATTTTCTATAAACAAGGATGTTCTCCTACCTAACCATACAACCATCAAAATCAGAAATGATATAGATGAGTTAATTAACCTGGTTTGTAGAGCACCACCACCTAGTTTCAGACTCTATTCGAGGCTCACCGAGCATTTCAAAAATGTGCTTTCTAGCAGAAGGATTCAGTTTGCAGTCAGCATTGCATAGTTACTGTGGCCCCATTTTCTTTAATTTGTAACAGTTCCTCAATCTTCCCTTAACTTTCATGACCCAGATGCTTTGGTGAATACATGCCAGTTGTCTTGTTGAAGGTCCTTCCTTTTGGGTTTGTCCGTTGGCTCTTCTTCATGATCAAGTCCAGGCTATAGGTGCGCCCTTGGCTGCATCATCACTGTAGTGATTCTGTTTCCTCTGCATCCTCTCAGGTGACATCTGATTTTTATTTGTCCCATGACTGATGGTGCTCGTTTTGATCCCCTGATTGAGATGGAGTCTGCAAGGATTGCTTGTAAAGTTATTCGTAGTCCTTTTGCAGTCAGTATTTTGTGGAGAAGCGCTTTGGAACTATCAATTTCTTCATCAGACTTTAAGGTATTCGTTTATTTCTTTATGCCGGATAGACTCCTGATTTCCTGTTTTATTCAGTGGGCTACCCTACGTTACTATCTTTACTATTTTCATACTTAGACTGTCCCAGGTTTGGCCAGTGTCAGTGCCTTCAAACTGGCTTCTGTATCCTTTTGACATGTCCCTGTCATTCTTTAGGACGTGACTATTTTCTAAGGTGTTTCAGTCTCAACTTGTACTTGCTGCAACCCTAGAATCAGTGATTTTTTAAAGAATCTCTTGCTTTGGCTGGAGACAGATATTTAGAAGCCAAGATCTGGCATAAGGCGAGTTATTGCCATTGGGGTGTGGCTGGTCCCAGTCCTGTCTGAGGACAGAGTAAGGGAATATATGTATATGAGCATTTACATGCATGCTTATTCTTTTTTCTTAAGTGAGAAGCGGGGAGGCAGAGACAGACTCCCACATGAGCCCCAACCAGAATCCTCCTGGCAAGCCTCCCATGGAGTGATGCTCTGCCCATCAGGGGCTGTTGCTCCATTGCTCAGCAACTGAACTATTTTAACACCTGAGGCGAAGCTACGGAGCCATCCTCAGCACCTGAGGTCAACTTGTTGCAAACAAGTCATGGCTGTGGGATGGGATGAGAGATAGAGAGAGAGAAGGAAGAGAGGGAAGAGTGGAGAAGAAGATGGTTGCTTCTCCTGTATGCCCTGACAGGGAATTAAACCCGGGACATCCACACGCTGGGCCGACACTCTACTGCTGAGCTAACTGGCCAGGGCCACATGCTTCTTTATTTTCTATTTCCCCTGAAATCATGAGTTCTTGTCAATACCTCAGAGTCCATCTTCTTTAATGCTCTGAGGGTTCATTCTAGTTGTCTTCCTTTCCATAGTTATTCCTTGTCCCATAGTGAGAGCCTGGGTCCTACTGTCCTTAACATGTTTCCTTATTTGCTCAGTATACCTACACAACCAGTATCTCTTAGCCTCCCTTCACCTCACTCTGGGTCTGACATGCTTGAGTTCTGAACCACCTGCCGAGCAGCCCTGCTCAGAGGCCTTGCTCATGCTGTTTGGGCTCCAACACCCAGTGCCCTCATATTGCTTCCCTCTTCCCCCAAGAGGGTGCTCTCCTCGCACTACTCAGCTCTTATACCGTATGTGGGGCCGCTCTCTGTTCTCATACGCTTCTTACTCTGCTTGGGGTTGGACATGCAGCTAGGCTGCTCCCAGGCCCAGATGCCCTCCTCACCCTGCTTTGGGCCTCGGTGCTGCCTCTACCCCTCCTGTGTGTCCCCACCCCAGCATGGGTGCCCTGCCTTGCTCGGCCCTCCCTGTGACTCGATAACTGAATTATTTAGGAAGGGAAAGAGAAGAGGCAGACCTGCCTTTATTATTGTCCCTTCTACCTTCTCCTTCCTTTTTTTTTTTTTTTTTAAATAATCCAAATAATGTATTAGTCTGATTTTTAAAGCTAGGTTAAATTTTAGTTTTTTGAATTTTATAGAACATTAATTAAAATTAAAAATTTTTTTTTCCGGTTACCCTTGCCATACAGCACATTAGTTTCAGGGATACAACACAGTGATTAAACATTTATATACTCACATAGTGATCACCCCAGTAAGTCGTGTACCCCTCCGACACTGTACAATGTTACTATATTATTGACTGTATTCCCTATGCTGTGATTTACATCCCATGAGTATTTAAAAAAAATTTTTTTTATTAATTTTTAGAGAGGAGAGAGAGAGAGAGAGAGAGAGAGAGAGAGAGAGAGAGAAGGGGGAGGGAGGAGCAGGAAGCATCAACTCCCATATGTGCCTTGACCAGGCAAGCCCAGGGTTTTGAACCGGTAACCTGAGCGTTCCAGGTTGACGCTTTATCCACTGCGCCACCACAGGTCAGGCCCATGAGTATTTTTATAACTGGCAATTTGTACTTCTAGTCCCTTCCACCTCTGTCACCCAGCCCCCCCTCCTGTCTGGCAACCAGATTAATCAGTTATTAATGTGCAGAACTGGAATGTCATTAGACCTGGCTCCAAAGTCTTGTCCTTTTTGATTAAGCTTTGCCACCATCTACGTGTTCTTCAGTTCTTAAAATAGAATTGATCTAAAGCTGTGAAGATGTGAGGACTCGAAGAGTTGAGCCTTGTTGTAAAAGGCACGTCTGCTGCAGAGCAGTTTAAAGTGAGTCGGTGCAGCCCAGTGTGCACAGTTCATCTCAGTGTGTGTGTGTGTGTGTGTGTGTGTGTGTGAGAGAGAGAGAGAGAGAGAGAGAGAGAGAGAGAGTGCTCTTGTGAACAGGAGGAGAAGGAAGAGGGAGGTAGAGAGAGAGAGGAAAAGTTTGAAAGTTGGGAAGGCTAATTTATAAAGGCTTCTCTTGTGAAGGTGACAGTCTTTACATAATTAATAATCCATTTTGACCTAAACGAGATTATGGATTAAGTGGCCTCTGTCAGTGTGCCAAAAGGACCTCCTTGTCTGTCCTCTTCTCCACTAGCCTGAAACTTATCCAGGGGCAAGGCTGTCAGTTCTGTGAGAGCAGGTAGTGTCCGCGCAGACCCTTTGTGTGCCCCGCTGAATTCAATGCTGTGCTCTGCTAAAACTGTTAATATTAGTTTCCCAACACTGGGTGGAACTTAGGCCGAGACCGAAGTCCGTGGTCTTTATTACTGTACCTCACTGCGCTCAGGAATAAGCTGGGCTCTGTTCTCTGCTAGCTAGCTGTCTGATTAGTTCCAAAGTCTGAGGGGTTATCTGTTTCTCCACAGCACATCTCTGTCGTCTGTGTGGGAGTCAGTTATGCATGGCCCAAACTGCATACACTTCACTTATTGTATTACTTTATTTCCCCAGGGACTCAGGAATAGTTAGATGAATGTAGATGGGAGGTGACTTCATCACTTAACATTTGTATGATTGGAGATACATTGTTTAATATCTGAGGACCAGTTTTCTCGTTTGTTTACTGGAAATTTTCTGGGTGTTGTGGGTTTAAATGAAATGTAACAAATGTAACCATGCCCAACACATGGTGGAGTAAGTGCTCAATATAAGCATCAGTTCACTTCTGTTCATTTTAATTTTAAGAGATTCAGTTAACAATGTTAAAACAGCTGAACCTGGACTGTTCTCATGACGATTTAGTCTTAATATTTATCTTAAAACTGGTATTACTCTTGATTTAGCAGCTACATTGTCGTTAAATATTTTAACAAAATTGTGTCCTGAATCACAGCTGTTTATGATTTAGATTTTGGTAAGTGAAGTAATTTAAATATACTGTCAACGGTAACTGTTTATCTGGAGTAATTCCTTTTGCCACTAGGTGGTGCTTGTCTATGCATTTCTGAGTCTTTCCTATGTAGTTACATTGTTTGGGGGAAGCCATATCACATTGACCTTTGAGAATTCCATACGTGGTGTTGATACTCATGCTCAACCTGTTGATTAGACATTTTACATTTGCTAGAGGGGCGGGGCAGAAATTAGATGAGACTTTAAAAGATCTTTTAAATTATTCTGTTTATCCATATAATTCCCAACTCCTCAGTTTAAGCATAAGATATTTACTAAAGAAAGAATGATATCGGGAGACTAATGAGTGAATCAGCATTCATATTTTTGAGATGTGCACAAAATTTAACCTAGGCTAAGTCATGTATTAGTTAGAAATATCAAGATAACAAAAAAGTACTCTGCAGGCATGTGTATACTTTCCTCTTGATTTTTCAATGTGATCAGAAAGGCTTAACAGTTGGTTGATACTCATATGTATTAGTAGTGGATAATCAACATTATGTGAAAATCAGAGTGCATATAATTTGAGGTATGGTGATTGTTTTAAAATGTGGAGCATTTCTATGTTACTGTATGATAAAATTCAACATTTAACAAGCCTTCCTCACATGGGAATACAGAGGTGAAGAGACATGGTCTCTTCCTTTCGTGAAGGCACGGATAATTATCTGACTGAGGTTAGCTGCTGTAGTAGAGGTTGTGTGGTGTCAGAGAAAGGGATTCTCAGAACTTGTGGTCCAGTTTTAGATGAGCTGCGGAGAAGCCTGTGAGAGCTTTCCTACTCATTGTGTTTTTCATGAATAGCATGGGCATAACCAGTTAGCATGGGCATAACCAGTTTGGGACAAATATTATACTTTTGTGAAAGATAATTTTAATTCTTAGAGAGTTTCTCAGATATCATACAAAACAGTTCTGGGCATGTGTGATTAGAGTCTGTTTGTTATAAGTGAAAGTAGGAAAACTGTATTTTCACCCTAGCGATCAGTGGAGAGGAGGCTAGGGGGCAGCATTGGTGATGGATTTGGAGCTGCTGGTGGTAAAGCAGACTCAGCCAGCTGAGAGCTGGTGGCTATCCTGAGTCAGGGGTTTTAGTAAGCAACAGAAACTGACCGGCCCATTTAAGGAAAAGTGAAAAATTTTAGAATCTAATGAAAAGCAGAAGAATTAGATTTTAGAAAGGGCAAAATGTATAACTTCTACAGGGATCAAGGCAGCGGACACTGATGGATAGTTATCTCAAATGCCACTGTCAAAATGAATGAATTCCAGTTACTTCAGTGATAGCAAAATCATTGTTAGCTATCAGATTCTTTGGAGAGAGCTGCACGTACCCATTCCAGTTGCCATCAAATGAGATGGGGAGAGCTACTTTGAGGGGAAGGAGGAGCAGGTTTCAGGGGGAAGACTAGTTTTGGATTTACTGATTTGGAGGTATTAGATATCAGATGGACAGGACATGTCAGGCAGATAGTTGAATATATGAGTCTAGAGGCAGCCAGAGATTTTTTGCACACTCTTTATAGGTACTATTTAAAACTATGAGATTAAATAACAAAGAATGAGTATAGATAGAGAAGTGAAGAGGCCCTAGATTGAGATCTGAGGCTTTCAACCCAAAAAGTTTGGGAAGCAGAGGAAGAACTAGCAAAGGAGACTGAGAAGGATGATTAAAAGATTTTTCTGCAGTCGGAACTTTTCCTGAAGATTTGGGCGTAGTCTTATTCTCTGAGTCCTTTCAGATAGCCCCAGCCTCCAGCCTCCTACCACCAGTCTTCAGTATTACTTCTTCAAGTTCTGGGTTCGGGGATTGGCTCTTACACCCTGTTCTGACCTGTAAAACTCCAAAGTACTTGAGACATTTTTATAATCCTCTAGAAAGCCTGATGAGTACTTACATGAAGCAGTCTGCCTCCCAACTTCATTAGTTACTCTGATCAATCTGGTAGTCGGGGTGTTTGGTTATATTTGAGTGATAGTGGTGGCAAGTTAGGTTGCAGGTTGGTCACTTCAGTAAGATGGAATCTTTATTGAGCCTTGGCGCAGTAGCTCAGTGGTAGAGTGTTGTCCCGCTACGCCTAGGTTGTGAGTCGTGGCACTTATAAGAATGAACCAGTGAATGCATAAGTAAGTGGAACAACAAATCAATCTCTCTGTTTCTGTCCTTTTCTTCCTCCCCTCCTCTCTCTCTTAATCAATCAATAAATTTTTTTAAGAGTTTGAAAAAAGCTTTGAAAAATTATACTGAAGGATATTTTCTCTTCAACTTTCCTTCACTAAACTGGTTTAACTGGTTTACTCTCCTTCACTAAACTGGTTTAACTGGTTTACTTTCCTTCACTAAACTGGTTTAACTGGTTTACTTGAGGCCAGTATGTTAGTTATCAGCAATATTTTACTATGTTTTTCTGAGTTTTTAACATATTTACAGATTTCATAGTTTTATTTAAAAATTTTTGTAAAGCAAATTGATCTTTGTGGACATATTTATTTTAATAATATGGGCACTAGAGAGTGGGCTTTAAAAGGTAAGGCGGTAGATTTCACTTCCTGGTTTTGGAAATCTCTGTGATCATAGCTATTGAAATAATTCAGGCTAGTGATAAAATGATTATTGTATTATAATAAAGTATGGGAGGAATAAACTGTGATTTATAAAGTATACCAAAAATATTTTAAAGTAATACACAAAAGGTAAGAATAGAAATTCAAGCTCCTTGAATTGACTGTGTACCATGCCTCAGGATGAACTTCCAAAATGACATACTTGTGAAAATGTACATTATTTGTTTATTCAGTAAATACTTACTGAAGATCTATACTTTGGGCTCTCGACGCAAAAATTATTTAGACACAGCCCTTTTTCTCAACAAATGTGTATACTCTGGAATAGTAAAATCTAGTAGAAGTATAATATTCAAGCCACACATGAACCACATATAAAATTTAAATTTTTCTAGAAGCCACATTAAAAAAGTAAAAAAAACCCAGAGGGAGTTAATTTTGATAACATATTTTATATAACCCAGTATATCCAAAATATTATAACTTCAACATGTACTCAATATAAAAAATTATTAGTTCTATCTACAATTACATAATTATTTTTTGTACTAAGATTTAGAAATCCTGTGCATACTTTTAATTCCTCTCAACTTGATTGGCCACATTTCTTTTATTATTTTAAACTTTTCCTTTGATTTGAGAGCAAGAGAGAGAGAGAGAAGCATCGATTTGCTGTTCCACTTAGTTGTTCCATTTTTGATTGGCCACATTTCAGGCATTCAGTAGACACATGTATCTAGAGGCTACCTTTTTGGACAGCTCAGCTCTCGTCCCCAGCATCCTCATTAGGCTGCATCCTGGGAATTTAGGTTATGGTCACACTGTTGAGGTACCATCTATATACTAAGAAATCTATCCATTATTAGCATACAGTTCTTTCACCCCCTTTTAAAAAATAGGATCTGTTCTTGTCTAAGGATCTAATGTGATCTCTCTGAGAATATATATATACACATATATATATATATATCTTTTTTGTTTGTTTGTTTTAAAGATTTATTTTTCTAATTTATTGTCTCTGTTTCATATACCTTTTTAAATTTTTTGGCCCTGGCTGGTTGGCTCAGTGGTAGAGCGTCGGCCTGGCGTGCGGAAGTCCTGGGTTCGATTCTCGGCCAGGGCACACAGGAGAAGCGCCCATCTGCTTCTCCACCCCTCCCCCTCTCCTTCCTCTCTGTCTCTCTCTTCCCCTCCTTCAGCTGAGGCTCCATTGGAGCAAAGATGGCCCGGGCGCTGGGGATGGCTCCTTGGCCTCTGCTCCAGGCGCTAGAGTGGCTCTGGTCACAACAGAGCGACGCCCCGGAGGGGCAGAGCATCACCCCCTGGTGGGCAGAGCGTCGCCCCCTGGTGGGCGTGCCGGGTGGATCCCGGTCGGGCGCATGCAGGAGTCTGTCTGACTGTCTCTCCCCGTTTCCAGCTTCAGAAAAATACAAAAAAAAAAAAATTTTTTTTAAAGACTTCTTTTATTCATTTTAGAGAGGAGAGAGAGAGAGAGAGAGAGAGAGAGAGAGAGAAAGAGAAGGAGGGGGGGGGAGAAAGAAGGGGGAGGAGCAAGAAGCATCAACTCCCATATGTGCCTTGACCAGGCAAGCCTAGGGTTTCAAATCGGCGACCTCAGCATTCCAGGTGGATGCTTTATCCACTGTGCCACCACAGGTCAGGCCCATATACCTGTTTAAAAAAATGTTTTGTTTGTTGTTTTTGTCATTGCGTATTCTTTCAGAAAATTCCCTGATATTTCTGGTGATCCTTGACTGGTAGAAAACTTTGTGTGTGGGATCTTCAGGGCTGCCGAGGTTGGTGAATGTTTAAACTTTGAGCTCACTATATAGTGGATGAGTGAAAATTTCTCTTTCATTTATTTTTCTTCTTCCAGTTTGGACCAGTTTCTTCCCACTCTGGGTGAATGCATCCCTTTGAATTTATTCAGCGTGCAAGCTGTCTATGCCTGAGAACCCTCTTCCTCTTAAGAGTTTAGTCATGTTTTCTTTTGTTCTGTGTGTGTACACATGGGAAACAACCTTTTAAAGACATTATGATATGATATAGGTTGTTAAAATTCCACTAAAATATAATAAGAAAGAAAGGTAAAAAACAGGTGTCCAGTTTTCTCTGTGACATAAACTTCCATCGATAAGCACAGGCTGAATTATTGTTCTCTGCACTGTCCCCTAGAAAGCTGCGTGGCTCACACCCTTGTTTTTCAGTCAGATGTCACCATCTCAGTCCTGCCTTCCTTGACATTTTAAAATTGTAAATCCCTTTCCAAACTCATCTACATACCCTGACAACTTAGTCCCTTTCCTTGTTTTATATGTATTATCATGCTTATCACCATCTGATAACAATACCTTATATAGTCTGTCGCCGCCCAAAATGAGAGCAGAAAATTTTTTAAAGTAAAATTTAATTTTTATTTATTAATTTTGAGACAGACAGAGAGAGAGACAGAAAGAGAGGGGGAAACATCGATTAGTTGTTCCGCTTAGTCATGCTGTAATTGGTTTATTCTTGTATGTGTCCTGGCCAGGGATTGAACTCACAACCTCCACATATCGGGACGACACGAAGCAACTAAACTGCCTAACTAGGACCAAAGTAAAATTTTAATTGACGGTAGCATTCATATAGACATTTTAAATTTATAGCTCAATGAATTTTCGTAAAAGACACACCCATGTCACTCCCATAAAGAGACAAAACATTGCCAGCATTCCAGAGGCCTTACTCATGCTCCTTTCCATTACCAACACTGAGTGGGACCCCTCCCCAGAGGTTACCACTCTATGGCCTTGTCCTAGCATGTATTAATTTTATCTGTTTTTAATTTCATGTAAATGGAATTATATATATATATTCTTTTTGTCTGGCTCACTCCCCAACATTATATTTGTGAGTTTTATCTATGATGTCGCATGAATAGTTTGTTCATGCCCATTGCTGAGTAGTACTCTACTGTATGACCATGATTTCTCTATCCAGCTGTCTGGTGACATATATTTGGTATCCATTTGGGGCTATTATGAGTAGTCTTTTGTTTTGAGAAAGCCTGAAAGGTTCCCAGGCTACTGTGTTTTCCACCCGGACATGGGCTTCCTCTGAGACAATATGCAGGGCTGACTACTTGCTTGCTTGAATTTGAGGAAAGAGGAAATACAGTGTGTCCGTAAAGTCATGGTGCACTTTTGACCGGTCATAGGAAAGCAACAAAAAAAGATAGAAATGTGAAATCTGCACCAAATAAAAGGAAAACTCTCCCAGTTTCATACCTATTCAGTGCAGTTCGATGTGGGCTCACGCACAGATTTTTTAGGGCTCCTTAGGTAGCTATCCTGTATAGCCTCTACAGACTCATCACTGACTGATGGCCTACCAGAACAGGGTTTCTCCACTAAACTGCTGGTTTCCTTCAACTGCTTATCCCACCGAGTAATGTTATTCCTATGTGGTGGCGCTTCATTATAAACGCGCCGATATTCACGTTGCACTTTGGTCATGGATTCGAATTTAGCGAGCCACAGAACACACTGAACTTTCCTCTGTACCGTCCACATCTCTACTGGCATGGCCGTGGGCTGCTCTGCTCTATACACAGTGTTACGTCATCATCTGCGCATGCACACATGCTGCCACCTCATCCTACAGAAACCGGGAGGGTTTTCCTTTTATTTGGTGCAGATTTCACATTTCTATCGTCTTTTGTTGCTTTCCTGTGACTGGACAAAAGTGCACCATGACTTTATGGACACACTGTACTATCCATTCATGTTCATGTCCGCCACTAACTGACCTCTTTGACAACAGAAATCTTGGCTTAATTATCTTTGGAACTTCAGTACCTAGCGTGGGCACGTGGTGATTAATCTGAAGACTGCTTCTGAACGATACACAGTTTATTCTCAGAATGGATAGGGCTCAGGGAAATAGAGTTTGTTTTGAAGGCTCAAGGATAAAATGGAGCCTTACTGTATCGATACTTTAAGCCCAACAATAGCAGGATTTCTAAACACCCTGGAGAGAGAAATTGGGCTAAGGAATCAGTGTTACCTTTTGATGATACTGTAAAGTTTTTTCAGATAGGAAAAGCAGATAGAGATACTAAATGAATTTTTTTGCCTTAGTATAAGGTACATGTCAGGAGGCAGATGTTCTACTCAAAGTTTTCTTTATTTTTTAAGTGGTAAAATATACATAACATAAAATTTATATTTTTAAGCATTTTTTAAAATTTTAAATCATTTTTATTTTTCAGTTATAGTTAACATCATTATTATTTTAGTTTCAGGTGTACACCCCAGTGATTAGACATTATATAACTTACTAAGTGATCATCCTGATAAACCTCTCACCTAATTAGAATATTACTGACTGTATTTTCTATGCTGTACTTTATATCCCTGTGACTATTCTGTAACAGCCAATTTGTGCTTATTAATATCTTTATCTTTTTCATTTATCCCCCAACCACTCCCATCTGGCAACCATTAAGATGTTTTGTGTATGTATGAGTCTGTTTCTGTTCTGTTCATTTATTTTGTTTTTTAATTTTATTTATTTATTTATTTTTTACAGAGACAAAGAGTGAGTCAGAGAGAGGGATAGACAGGGACAGACAGACAGGAACGGAGAGAGATGAGAAGCATCAATTATTAGTTTTTCATTGCGCATTGCAACACCTTAGTGGTTCATTGATTGCTTTCTCATATGTGCCTTGACCGCGGGCCTTCAGCAGACTGAGCAACTCCTTGCTGGAGCCAGCGACCTTGGGTCCAAGCTGGTGAGCCTCGCTCAGACCAGATGAGCCTGCACTCAAGCTGGCGACCTCGGGGTCACGAACCTGGGTCCTTCTGCATCCCAGTCTGATGCTCTATCCACTGTGCCACCACCAGGTCAGGCTATTTTGTTTTTTAGATTCCATTTTTGATAGATATTTATTGGCATTTTATTGTTCATATTTTTAATTTTTTACTTTTTCTTAAAGAAGATCCTTTAACATTTCATATAATACTGGTTGGGTGGTGATGAATTCTTTTAGTTTTTTTCTTGTCTGGGAAGCTCTTTATCTGTCTCTCAATTCTAAGTGATAGCTTTACTGGGTAGAGTAATCTTGGTTGTAGGTCCTTGCTTTTCATCACTTTGAATATTTCTTTGCAGTCCTTTCTGGCCTGCATCGTTTCTGTTAAGAAATCAGCTGACAATCTTATGGGAGCTCCCTTGTAGGTAACTAACTGCTTTTCTGTTGCTACTTTTAAGATTCTCTCTTTGTCTTTAACCTTTTGCATTTTAATTATGATGTGTCTTGGTGGACCTTTTTGGGTTCATCTTGTTTGGGACTCCCTGCACTGCCTGGACTTGTATGTCTATTTCCTTTACCAGGTTTTCTACTATTATTTTTTCAAATAGGTTTTCAGTGTTTCCCTCTTTTCCTTCTCCTTCTGGCACCCCCATGATGTGAATGTTGGTATGCTTGAAGTTGTCCTGCAGGCTCCTTACACTATCCTCATTTTTTGGCATTCTTTTTTCTTTTTGCTGTTCTGATTGAATGTTTTTTGCTTTCTTATACTCCCAATTTCTGATTTGATTCTTGGCTTCATCTACAATAGAGTTGATTTTCTGTAAATTATTCTTCTTTTCAGTTATTGTGTTCTTCATTTCTGCCTGGTCTTTTTTTTACACTGTTGAGGTTTTCTCTAAGTTATACATCCTTATAACCAGTGTTTTGAATTCTGCATCTAGTAGATTGTTGGTCTCCATTTTGTTTAGTTATTTTGCTGGATTTTGTTCTGTTCTTTCATTTGGGACATGTTTCTTTGTCTCCTCATTTTGGCAGCTTCCCTTTGTTTGTTTCTATGTATTGGGACTAGTCTCTTGCTATGTCTCTTAGGCTTGGTAGAGTAGCCTAATGTAGGGTACAGTGGCACAGCCTCCTCAATCACACAAGCTGGCACCTGAGGTTCCCCTGCTCCCCACATGTGGGCTGTGTATATCTTCCTCTTGTAGATGAGTCCTTTTTTTTTTTTTTGCATTTTTCCGAAATTGGAAATGGGGAGGCAGTCAGACAGACTCCCACATGCGCCTGACCGGGATCCACCCGGCATGCCCACCAGGGGGTGATGCTCTGCCCATCTGGGGTGTTGCTCTGTTGTGACCAGAGCCATTCTAGCACCTGAGGCAGAGGCCATGGAGCCATCCTTAGCGCCCGGGCCAACTTTGCTCCAATGGAGCCTTGGCTGCAGGAGGGGAAGAGAAAGACAGAGAGGAAGGAGAGGGGGAGGGGTGGAGAAGCAGATGGGCACTTCTCCTGTGTGCCCTGGCTGGGAATTGAACCCGGGACTCCTGCATGCCAGGCCGATGCTCTACCACTGAGCCAACCACGCGGGGCCAGAACATAGTAGCCATTCATCTCACTCCACCACAGTCCTGCAGGTTTTTATATCCAGAGTTATGGGGACTTTTCTTCCTGGCACTGGAATCCAGCACTGGAGTCTGGGGCTGAGGTTTTGAACTGGTGACCTCAGCATTCCAGGTCAACACTCCATCCACTGTGCCACCACAGGTCAGACAGTATGTAAATTCTTGAAAAAGCATTTGATAAAGCTATACAAATACTTTTCTTCCTCTTTCTCGCTACTGTTTGACACTCTAAGACCAGGGCAGTAATTCTAAGGTGTGGTAAGTGTGAAAGCTACAAACCCTGTGAGAAAGAGTGCCCAGTGACAGATAGAGAAGATGGAATAGGTCTGAATTTGGGAGGAGCAAATAGACATCTGTCTATACAGTAGTCTCCCCATGGATAGCTGCAACCGTGTATAGTACTGAATGCTGAATATACTATGTTTTTTCCTACATAATACGGTTTATAAATTAGGCACAGAATTACGAGTTGGGTACTTTTACCTTTTCGCTTAAAGGAAGCACTTGATGGCTTCTCTTTGCCACACCCGAATTGCCAGCGTCACCGCTCTTGTATTTTGGAAGCAGTGAGGAAAATAGGGTGGACAGAACACAAGCACAGCTATCCCATATCAGATACCGAGAGGGCCACTAGGTGACTAACAGGCGGGCGTGGCCTCAGCGTGGAGATGCCTACAAGGGGGTGACTCCCACCCCAGACTGGAGACGCAAGAGGTCATCATGCTGCTCAGAACAGCACTCAGTTTAAAACATGAATTGTTTATTTCTAGAATGTTCCATGTAGTATCTTTGGACCCCAGTTGACTGTTGGCATCTGAAACTGCAGAGAGTGACAGCTCGGAGAGTGGAGGCTGCTATACCTGTATGGCCCCAAAGGGCTGCTTAGAGCCTTGTGAGGGGCAGGCCAGCCGCTGGACAGGTTTTTGTTTTGGGTTAATTAAACAAAGTTTGGCCCTTAGTGAATGATATCTGGAGAAGAAAATGTTAAGCACCTTCGTGGTATTGTTTCACTGATCAATGTTATCCCCTAGAACAGTGTGTTGAAGAGATATAGAGAGCTGACCCATCTGTAGATACTCATCAACTTGGTATAACATGGAAGTTTCTGATTTTAATGTTGTTTACACCTGGAATTTTGTTCCAACGCCAAATATTAAAAAGAGATTGGCGACAGGCTGTGACTCTGTTACCAGCACTGAAGAAGTCCCCCTCTTTGCTGTGACTCTTCCTCGGTGGCACTGAAGTGCCTCATGTGCATAGGAAGCCCGAGAGCAGTGCCGTCTAATGCACGTATTCTGCGATAATCGAAATGGTCTGGAATCAAGTGTCTGTTGAGCATAAGTGGCTGGTGAGACTTAGACTTGATTGGTAATTTAAATTTAAATAGCCCTAAATTTGACATTTGTTTAGAGCGGAAGCATTGAAACTGGCACCTTATCCAGTGTGCATAAAAACTCTTAGGATGATTAGAAACTCTTCTGCTGAAAATAAATGGAAGAAATCAAAGGTCTAACTAATGTTAGCTGAAACCTCACTCAAACAGTAGTCATCTGTCTCCCTGTTGACTAGTGGTCAACACAGGCTTAGAGGTAACTTAACTACTTTGATGAGCAAGAAACAAGCAGTCACAGAGCAGAGTGAATTTGGAGGCTTTTTCAAGCAGCGTGTCTGGAGCTCCTTCACGGTTAGTCTCACGTCCCGCATCACCTTCGTCTTCATCTTCAGTCATGTCTGCTGTCTATCAGAATAACGGAGTGACTAAGGACAGCTTCTTTGGAGCTTTGCGTGACTTGTTTAAGATGGTAGGGAACTATATTGTTAAGGGAGGGAGGGCAGTGCTGTCCCACTAGGGGCCGTGTGGAAGTGCCTGTGTGGCCTTCCTGTTGTCACAATGACTGGCCTCTAATGCCTGAGGGCCAGGGATGTTAATTGTAATATTGTTCTGCTTAAAATATACATATGTGTAGCATCCTCATTGAAATATCTTTTATGGTAAGAGTTACAGTAAAATTTAGAAATTCTAGCATCCAAAGGGGTTATCGCTGAAAAACTAAAATGTTTGGAAGACATTCTTTAAAGCTCCTGGCCATAAGATTATTCTGTTCTATAGCCTCTGGTGTTCTGGATCTAGGATTCTTTTTCAGCATCAACCAATTAATTGGATATTTGCATGTTTATGTTGGAAACCACTGGAGAAGCTATTTGACATTTGTTTAGAGCAGAAGCATTGAAACTGGCACCTTATCCAGTGTGCATAAAAACTCTTGGGATGATTAGAAACTCTTCTGCTGAAAATAAGTGGAAGAAATCAAAGGTTTAACTAATGTTAGCTGAAACCTCACTCAAACAGTAGTCATCTGTCTCCCTGTTAAAAGACAGATCAGTCAAATTACTTGTGGCATTATGTAGACTAAGGGATGCATTTATAGAATATATTTCCAAATTTAAAGGCCACCTACTTCCAGAAGAATGTCGTAGTGGGAAAGGAACTACCAGTGCTAAGTGCATTGAATGGTGGTACTGCTGTTTTCTGTTAGAGTTCCTTTGCTCAGATGTTTGTTTTCCTGGAAAGGAACTTGTCACTTGATAGGTAAGCTGGAAGGACACGCTTTTTATGTCTGTGTGAGTTACAGACAGGGCTAGTAGTTAGTGAAGGTGATGAAATCCAGGGATCGGATAATGATGCTTTCAGAAGCAATCCATGTTGGACAAGCCTTTAAGATTGTTCCTGGCCAACCTGTGAGAAAGTGTGCCTTGTAGAACTGACTTAGTAACTGAAGATTGTTTTTGATAGTTTGCTGTGACTGTGCCTTTTTTTTAAAACTATGGGGGACAGATTGATAAATGTATTCATTTCAATATAGATAGTTAATTAAAAAAGGAAAAGATGACCAATTGTCTTTATTTTTCCCCTCAGTGCCATACTGATGACAGGATCCTATTTTGTTTTAGCAAAATATCTGGTGCCTTTCTTTCCTGAAGACATATTACAGTATAATAAAAGTGAATGGAAACCTAAAACATATGTATTACACTTCATGATATTTTCTTAAGTTTATCAGAGTAATTTTAGCTGGAGATCAAGAAAATAGCTTTTTTTTTTGGGGGGGGGGATGAATTTCAAGAGTCTAATACAATATTATTTTCTAACAGTATTTGATTATGTTTACAAGCTTTGTTAATTACTGTTAGTTTATAGCCTGCTGTATTTTTAATGGCAGTCTCTTTCAAATTAAATTGATTAGGTACCTAGAATCTCTGCTACCTCTTAGGGGTTGCTGTGTGTACGTGTGTGTTATGGAACCCCCTCATTGTGAACCGTTAAATAAAAATAATTGTGCAAATCACAAATTACTCATTTTTCTACATTGCCAGATGCATTTAGTGATATAGTTTGTTTATTTTTAGAATGTGGTTTTTCCCCTCCATCGCAGGGCTCCCCCACCCCCAGCTTAGGAAGGGTTCTGAACTAGTTATCTATAGGTCATCATTGTTGCTTATTTGATTCATCTCACATGAGGGTATCTGCAATCTCTATTTTAGAGATCTGTCTTACCTTTTTTGTTGTCAGAGTCTTTCAAAATGATGCGACCATTTTTGTTTAGTTTTTAAAATGAGAAGACTGAGTTTTGTGATATCCCATTATAAATTCAATTTAGGCTTTTCTGTTTTTTTAGTTTCTTTACATTTATTTGGATAAATATTGTATGGTTTTGATAATATATTTTTGACAATAATTTGATTTAGATGGAAACCTATTCCCTTTTGGATATAGAGCAGTAAAATTGTTAAATTAAGGAGGAAACTCAATATCCTGAAAATTATTTCTTGGACAATGATAATGAGGATCTAGAGAGGCAGCTAAGGGTTGTTTGACCTTGTTTTTGTATTGTCACCTTGGCTCAGAATTTACTATTTCATCATGTTGTCTCTGGGGAGAAAAGATGAAATGGTTCAATGAATCTTTTACTTCAGAAATGTTATGTATGTTGAAAAGAAATTAATAGCTGTTTTAATAATTTAGAACTCTTGATTACCTATGTCTTTTAACAGAGTCCATCGTTTTATGGCAAAGATGGAGAAAATGATTGTGATAACGTAATATATGGAAGTGTCTATCACAGTATTTTTCTAACACATATTAAAGTATTCACTAAATGTTTGTTGCTCTTTTTCTTTCAAAACGTTTCTGTTGTTGAAAATGTAAAACAAGCATTTTTAGGATAGTATATACTTTTTATAGTCATATTTTTCATCAATTCATACAAAATATTTACATTCTAGTACTGAATTGAATTACCAAAAAAGAGTGCCTTAGTCTGAAATCATTGACTCCAAATTCCAAAGCTCCATGCTCCCACGTACTTTCTCAGCCTAATTCTGTGCATGGATTTAGGGATGTGTGCAGCCAACTCTTGTTCTGTGCTCAAGGGGAAAATGTGGAAGCTGTTATGAAACTATCCCCCAAATAACCCAAATGGTCACCTTTATAAATCTGTCTCCAAATAATCAATGATTCTAGATAATTATCTATTGAGTATAGAAATAAAACTTTTCTTTTATACTTATTTTATATTTTACATGTTAGTGTACTTATACTTTATGTCTAGTGTTAAAGAATGTCCATGAGCCTTTATTTTTATCTTACAATGCCTTAGAAGTAAGTGCTTTAGTATAACTTAAAAATGCCACCTAATTTTAAAAAATGGGTAAGTTACAGTAAACAATTAAAAAGATGACACATCTTTCTTGGACTATTTTGGATAGGAGAAACTATTTATGATACTTTATATTTCTATAAAAACTTGGTTTAAGTAAAATTAGGAGTATTTCAGGTAAGGCACATGGGGAACCTAGCATGTTTTTTTTTTTTCATTTTTCTGAAGCTGGAAACGGGGAGAGACAGTCAGACAGACTCCCGCATGCACCCGACCGGGATCCACCCGGCACGCCCACCATGGGGCGACGCTCTGCCCACCAGGGGGCGATGCTCTGCCCATCCTGGGCGTCGCCATATTGCGACCAGAGCCACTCTAGCGCCTGGGGCAGAGGCCACAGAGCCATCCCCAGCGCCCGGGCCATCTTTGCTCCAATGGAGCCTTGGCTGCGGGAGGGGAAGAGAGAGACAGAGAGGAAAGTGCGGCGGAGGGGTGGAGAAGCAAATGGGCGCTTCTCCTGTGTGCTCTGGCCGGGAATCGAACCCGGGTCCTCCGCAGGGAACCTAGCATGTTTAATCTTAACGATCCCCTCCGATATTTTTGAAATGTGGCTGTATTTACGTGTATTGCTGCTGTTTAATGGCCAGGAATTTACTAGTCTATGTATTTTGTTTATTGTTATACAGTCTATCCTTGAAGTGTATTAGGTGTGCTTCTTTTTTAAAGAAACACATACATTTCTAGAATCTTCTACATTCTTGATAAAATACCAAGAATCTAATTTTACCTATGCTTTATGATGATAACAAATTTTTGATGTTAGTAATTCATATTATGTAAACATAAAATGGCTCAGTGGTAGAGCGTCGGCCTGGCGTGCAGGAGTCCTGGGTTCGATTCCTGGCCAGGGCACACAGGAGAAGCGCCCATCTGCTTCTCCACCCCTCCTCCTCTCCTTCCTCTCTGTCTCTCTCTTCCCCTCCCGCAGATAAGGCTCCATTGGAGCAAAGTTGGCCCCGGCACTGAGGATGGCTCTGTGGCCTCTGCCTCAGGTGCTAGAATGGCTCTGGTTGCAACAGAGCGACGCCCCAGATGGGCAGAGCATCGCCCCCTGGTGGGCGTGCCAGGTGGATCCCGGTCGGGCGCATGCAGGAGTCTGTCTGACTGCCTCCCCGTTTCCAACTTCAGAAAAAAAAATACAAAAAAAAAATATTTAAAAAGAATTTTACATTTTTTTTGCCCACAGTTCCTTATCTTTTCTTCATGGTGAACGGCATTTGTGATGCTCATAGGTGCCTTTAAAACTCTGCACAGAGCATCTCCAGCATCATGTCATCCATGCTGCCTGTGCCACAGAGACTGAAAAGAGGGAGGCATGGAAGGCTAGAGGGCAGGCAGAGCTCGGGAGGCTGTCAAAAAATATTGTTTTAATGTTGTATACAGAGCAAGAAAATGCACAAGCTGTTGATCCTACACCCAGCCCTGTTTCAGCCCATTTCACCTTCAGTTACTTCCTGTGAGAAAGGGTCTTAAATAGTTCATGTTTGTCCTCAGTCTTTACATTGATGTCCTTACTATTGGAAAGACGTTTCCAGTTCTCGGGAGTAGTTATGTATGTCAGATTTTAATGGAATGCTAGAGGACATTCCTGATAGGCCCCTGAGGTTCAGTTTCTTCTGTGCGTATCACACTTCCTTCCTCGGTGCTAGGGGACTGTGGAAATGTTGACTAATGTGCAGCACTGTGTTAAGGTCCAGTATGCTGAATTCCCAGACAGCAATTTAAAAATAAATTATGCTCAAGGAAAGTATGTAGGGCATGTTTCTGCTAAAAAAAAAAAAAAAAAAAAAAAAAAAAAAAAAAAAATCTGGGAAAATCTGAATTGAATTGTGAAGATGGGAATACCATGTAAATAATGGCTATAATGACCCTGTCTTTATAGGACAGGTATTTGTTTTTCTTTAATTAGGCATTCACATCTTCAAAACGCTGACAAATTTTATTAAACTTAAAAAACTGAATAGAGCATAAACAGTAGTGTTTCAAAGATGTTTTATTATTTAAGCAAAAATGTCAGTAATAGTAATTCAATTAATAATAATACGTAATACTAACTCCTGACATTTTACCGTTGATCAGGAGCTTTCACCTGGTCTCACGTGCCCCTCACAGCAACCTGTGACCCGTGCTCGTGTCTGCGGAAGCTGAGGCATGGTGTCGACGGCGCAGGATCCGCAAGTGGACCTGGCTCCACTTTCAGTAATTTTCCCACCTTACACCTTTTCCGTCACTGACTTATAGCAGACTCAATGTGCCTTTTACAAAGGCAACGTCCATATTTTATTGTTATAATAAAGTTTTAAAGGAGAAAAGTTGTTACAGGTCTGTAACCCTTTTACTTTTAAAGTGTCAGCAGGGAACTCTTTGCCATCATAGTTAGTGCCCTGTGTTTTGAGGATGCTGCCGCCAGCGGGTAGCAGTGTAATATAATTATTCTGAATCGTCTATATATTTTCTGAGATTAAAGAGTTGCTTTCACCCTGACCTGGTCGCTCAGTTGGTTAGACCATCGTCCCTACATGAAGGCCACAGATTTGATCTCTGGTCCAGGCACATACAGGAAGCAGTGCGTGGATGGGTGAAGCAATGGTTGGTGTTTCTCTCTCTCTCTTGCTAAGAATTGATAAATAAATAAAGTTTAAAAAATACAAAAAGAGAGTTGCCTTCTCCTCAAGTTTATTCATTTATTCACTCAATAAGCATTGCTAGGCACTAGCAATTTCAATTGATGAAATTTGAATTCTTTATTTGTATTTTTTACAATGCCTTTGTATTCCAAGTAATTTAAATTTTGCATAATGCCATTTGAAGTTAATATTTCTCTACAAATTTAAGAACAGAAATATACTTCATTTTTATCAGTCTTTTATTATTCTTTTTTTTTTTTAAGAAAGAGAGAAAGAGAGAGACAGGAAGGGAGAGAGATGAGACAGGAAGGGAGAGAGATGAGAAGCATCAACTCGTAGTTGCGGCACCTTAGATGTTCCTTGATTGCTTTCTCATATGTGCCTTGATCAGGGGGCTCCAACTAAGCTAGTGACTCCTTGTGCATGCCAGCGATGTTGCCCTTAAACCAGTGATCTTGGGCGTCAAGCCAGCAACCTTTGGTCTCAAGCCAATGACCTTGAGATCATGTTGATGATACCACACTCAAGCTGGTGAGTCTGCACTCAAGCTTGGGGACCTTGATGTTTCGAACCTGGGACCTCCGTGTCCCAGGTCAACACTCTATCCACTGTGCCACCAGTGGTCAGGCCTTTATAATTTTTTTAACCAGTTATTCAGATCCTATTTATAGGTATAGTTCCTAATTAGAGTATTTTAATGAATGTGTTTTAAGACTTATTAGAACCTTAGTTGCTAGGTTTCACAACTTTCAGGTTTTTAGCCTTCCTCTATAAAAGAAAAATGCTATTTTTTTCCGGATTGAATGTTTTTCACAGTGAGCTTGTCCTGCTTCTGCAGAGCAATGACAAAGTCGAGAGGGAAAATCATCAGGGACTCTCCTGCCAGAGATATACACACTGTATGCTTTCTAAAAGTGTTTTAAAATGTATATATTTTGTTTTATTTAAAAATGTATTTCAAGTTTTTAATCATCTTACCTAGTTGATTTATTTTTTTAATTTTTTTAATTTTTCTGAAGTAAGAAGCAGGGAGGCAGAGAGACAGACTCCCACATGTACCCGCCCAGGGATCCACCAGCAAGTCCACTAGGGGGCGATGCTCTGCCCATCTGTGGCAATGCTCCATTGCAACTGGAGCCATTCTAGCGCCTGAGGTGGAAGCCATGGAGCCATCCTCAGCGCCTGCGCCAATTTTACTCCAATAGAGCCTTGGCTGCAGGAAAGGAAGAGAGAGACAGAGAGAAAGAAGAGGGGGAAGGATGAAGAAGCAGATGGGCACTTCTCCTGGCCAGGAATCGAACCCAGGACTTCCACATGCAGGGCCGATGCTCCATCACTGAGCCAACTGGCTGGGGCCTCTTACCTAGTTTTTGATCATCAGTTCAGTCGTATTAAGTATAGTCACATTGTGGTGCGGCCAATCTTCAGAACTGTCTTCATCTTGCTGAGATACTGTACCTGTTAAACAACAACTCCCTTTCCTCTGCTCCGTCCCCTGGGAGCCATCACTGTGCCTTCTGTCTTCCTGAATCCAGCCACTCCAGGTAGCTCATGTGAGTAGAATCATACAGTATTTGTCTCCCTGTGACTGGTATTTCCCCTAGCATAACACCATCGAAGTTCATCCATGTTGTCGCATGTGTCGGAAATACCTTCCCTTTTTCCACTGTATGCTTTTTAAAAACAAACAAACTAACCTCCAAGATCCTATCATATTATTTCTGTTGCTTTGTAAATTATTTTTTCAAAGCTAACAATGTGTCTTCCCCAAAATATCAATATGTAAACATCATTACGTATATGAAATTTGTATTTTATATATTTTCATTGCTACCAGGAGTAGCAGCCCTGTTGTGCAGATGGGGAAAATGAGGTTTGGAGGTAAGTAACTTCCAGTTTATAAATGGCAAGGGCTAACCCCAGGTCTGCTTCATCCTAGAGCCAGGCTGCGGAGTGGTTCCTATCAGTCAAGGATATGATTATTGTGGAAAAATGAGGCAATTTGGAAGACATATTTCTGTGGTAGCTAAAGAACTTGATTGTATGTTTTTGTTATGGGAAACTCCACAACTTGGATACTGTGGTTGCAGCAGGCACAAATGTCTGTCTAGAGACATCTTCCAAATATTATACTGCATTACATTTTCTCCAGTATCACTCATATCTGTTTGAAGAATTGGATGACTTCTAAGAGGGCAGCAATTGTTCTGATCAGAAATATATTTTCAATGGCCTTTTAAAAAGCCAGAGATCAAGGAGTAGAAGGGAAGTGACTAGCCTTTTATCTGAAGGATCTGGACAGTGAAAAATGCTGACACTCTCAGTGGTTTAGGCCAGATATCCTGGTTCATGTAGCTCATTACAAGCATTTTAGAGCTAGAAGAAAACTACAGAAATAATCTAAACCTACTTCTTAGTTTTACAAATGAGGCACTGTTGTGAAATGGCTGTACAGTTAGGATTAAAATCTAAGTGTCTTGTTTCTCAAGATTTTTTTCAGTTGTTGTTGGTGAACAGGGCCAGATTTTCTCTTTTCAAAGTAGGTATTACTTGCTTTTTAAATTTGTATTCTTTTAAGTGAGAGGAGGGTAGATAGAGAGACATATTCCCACATGCACCCAACCAGGAGCCACTCATCAAACCCTGTCTGGGGCCGATGCTCGAATCAACTCAGCACGTGAGGCCGATGTTCAAACCAGTTGAGCCACTGGCTGCAAGAAGGGAAGAGAGAGAAGAGGGAGAGAGAGGGGAGAGAAGCAGATGGTCACTTCTCATGTGTGCCCTGACTGGGATCAAACCTGGGATGTCCACATGGTGGGGCGATGCTCTATCTACTGAGCCAAGTGGTCAGGGCCTATTTCTTGCTTTTTATACCATGAGTGTATTTTGAATAATATATCCTGGCTTATAGTATAATTGAGAAGATTTAGAAATCTTTTTTTATTTTATTTTTAATTTAGCGAGAGGAGGAGAGGCAGAGACAGACTCCTGTATGTGCCCTTACTGGGATCCACCCAGCAAACCCACTAGAGAGTGATGATCTGCCCATCTGGGGCCCTTGCTCTGTTGCAACTGGAGTCATTTTTTAGTGCCTGAGGTAGAGAGCATGGAGCCATCCTCAGTACCTGGGGCCATTTTCTTCTTATTGAGCCATGGCTGCAGGAGAGGAGGAGAAGAGAGAGAGAGAGAAAGAGAGAAGAAAGAAAGGAAGGAGAGGAGAAGCAGATGGGGCTTCTCCTGTGTGCACTGACTGGGAATCAAACCCGGGACTTCCACATGCCAGGTTGATGCTCTACCACTGAGCAAACCAGCCAGGGCAATTTAGAAATCTTAACAAATGATTTTCATTTTTATAGACTCTCTGAGGGCTAGAGATGTACATATGTTGGAAATGTTTTTGTTATCCTGAAAATAGTTGATTTTTCACAAGTCAATTCAGCATTTACCACTAATTCTAGTTGTTCAGGAATGAACACAGTGGTGTGGCTGTCAGGATTAGGTGTTGCTCATTGTGTCATTAGAAACAAAGGGAATGGAGATGGAAGTTTTCTTCATCTGATCCAGTCAGCAGTTGTTGATGGAATCCATTACCTTTGTGAGTCTTGTCGATGGCAGAGACCTAACTGGAGATCAGACCTCTTTGAGAGAAAAGTCAAGTCAGCTATAGTAAAGGCTACAGAACAGCGACTGGCAGACTCTGATCCGAAGCCACCTGCTTTTGGATGGCTAGTAAGTTAACATTTTTAAAAAAGTATTTTAAGTGGTTGAAAAAATTTCAGAAGAATAATATGATACATGAAAATGATAAATCCAATTTCACAGTTTGTAAGTAGAGTTTTATTGGAACATAGCTATGCTTATTTGTTTATGTGTTATGTATGGTTACTTTCGCACTAAAATCACCAAGTTGAATAGTTGTGACAGAGACTGGATGGTCAACAAAATCTAAAATATTTACTGCTTGTTTCTTTATAGAATGAGTGTGGAAACCTTTGATATAAAACATCAAGAATGTTTTATGTTTTGGAGTATCAAGGAAATTTATGACTTTCTTTGCTTACCAAAAACTAACTGAATCTTACTATATTTCTTGAAGGTCTCGGCTGGTTTTTGCTTCTGGGACAAGCCACAGTAGTCCTTTCATGACTGTTTTTCTTGACTTCCTTTGTTTATTCATCAGTGGTTCCTTGTGCCCACCAGGTGAGCAGACAGAACCACACAGCAAGCAGCTACAAGGGAGTGTGTTGGCGTGAATGCCCCTCTATTTGTTGAAGAGACTTGGAGTTTGATTGTGATCTCTCTACTAAAGCTTTGCTTCAGATATATATGAAATGACCCTCACTTTTAGAAGGTAAAATAAACATATATATTATTGGATCCATGTTTGTGAGGGGAAAATCTTAATCTTTCATGTTCTCATTAGGCATTTTAATAACTTTAGTCATATTTCTTATAATTGAGGTATATATATATTTATTGGCTAATCTTAAATGTTAAACCAATGTCTCTCTTTTCTGTGTGTGCATTTTTCTGAAGCAAGAAGCAAGGAGCCAGAGAGACAGGCTCCTGCATGTGCCCGACCAGGATCCACCCGGCATGCCCACCAGGGGGTGATGCTCTGCCCATCTGGGGTGTTGCTCCTTTGCAATCAGAGCCATTCTAGCACCTGAGGCAGAGGCCATGGAGCCATCCTCAGTGCCTGGGCCAACTTTGCTCCAATGGAGCCTTGGCTGTGGGAGGGAAAGAGAGAGATTGAGAGAAAGGAGAAGGGGAGGGGTGGAGAAACAGATGGGCGCTTCTCCTGTGTGCCCTGACCGGGAATCATACCTGGGACATCAACAAGCCAGGCTGATGCTCTACCATTGAGCCAACTGTCCAGGGCCAAACCAGTGTCTCTTTTCCTAATCACCTTCTGAAGGAGAAAAAGATAAAGTATCAGTAGTTGGGAGACTGTACTCTACCTCTTGTAAGGGTATTTCCCCTTTCTTTTCAGCTCTGGTTAATTGATGTGAGTTCTCTTGGGGATCATGGAAGAAGGGAGTAGTCTTGCTTCTTTCTAAGAAGTCTGAGTTCTGAGGCTGGAGAGCTTTGCATCCTGACACCATTGCCACTAGTTTCTTCAAGCATAGCATTAGGTATTGTGTATCCAAAGCAACCCTTATCTGAAATTTTGGAGTTTGGAGAAGCTGATCTTCTATGAGGTTTCACCATGCCTTTGGTTAAAATTGAGGTTTTATGCTTGCTAGATGATCCTTAACTTTGCCTTGCAGAATGTGTAGTACTGGTCTGGGTGATGGGATTGAGTTGAGCATTGGGTTTCCTTCCTGTTTTATGGCATGTTTTGTTACCTGGTTGATGCTTGATGCTCCTGTCTCAGCTCACTTGAAAGTGCTGAGGTGTGAGGAGTGGAGCTCACTCGGGGAGGATGTGGGCTCCCTTTGTTCGAATCTTCTTTCAAAGAACCCTCTTTTGCGGTGGAGTCTTCTCACATTATGTGGTAGGCCATGAAGTAGCCATGGGGCTCCTCAAACAAAGCCAATGAAGGGTGACAGGAAGCGGAAAGGAAGGATGGAGGCGGATGCCGGCTGGGGTGGGTGGTACGAAGCTTGGGAGAGCAGCAGCATCCTAGGTCAAGTTTCTTCGGACCTAGTGTAAGGGAAAGTTGCAATCTGACTTAACTCTGACTTGTTTGTGAGTAGGGTGCACATAGAGACTGGAGGCGAACCCATAGTATTTCTGAAATGTGGGAAAACAGGGTGTTTATAATTCAACCCTGGAATTTTAACATGCGCAGTAAACTGAGTGATTGTGTGGGTCATACTGGATGATATGATAGTAAAATTATGGTTGTGGGGTTTAAGAGGGAAGAGTCAGTGGGAGCCATGCTCATTGTCTTTCTCTCGGGAGTGTGAGGGGCTGTGGACTCTGAGAGCCAGGACGGCCCACCCCAGGTAGGGCAGGCAGGACGGCCCACCCCGGGTAGGACAGCCAGGACGGCCCACCCCAGGTACGGCAGGCAGGGCGGCCCACCCCGGGTACGGCAGGCAGGGCGGCCCACCCCGGGTAGGGCAGGCAGGGCGGCCCACCCCGGGTAGGGCAGCCAGGACGGCCCACCCCGGGTAGGGCAGCCAGGACGGCCCACCCCGGGTACGGCAGCCAGGACGGCCCACCCCGGGTACGGCAGCCAGGACAGCCCACGGCCACCCCAGGTAGGACAGCCAGGGCGGCCCACCCCAGGTAGGGCAGCCAGGACGGCCCACCCCGGGTAGGGCAGCCAGGAATGGGGGACCTCCGAGTGCTGTCTCAGCCCGAGCTGTCACTGGTGGAGGACTCGACATTCCCTGCCCAGGCCTTCCCAGTCAAGCCCTGGTCTCCTGCAGAAGCTGTGTGCCGGCACTCAGGCCTTGTTGTTCTGAAGGTGTGACCCGCCAGAGCACAAACCCTCCGGTAGGCAGGGCCTGCCAGAGTTATTTCTGTGCGGGCTTGCTGTTTGTGCCTGCTCACTCTCCTAGGCCAGCCGCCTGTCTGGAACAGTGGGCCTGCGAACAGGCTCCCTGAGCAGCAGCCGTTTGGTGTCAGTGCACTGGGTTTGGACAATACAGCTAGTGCCCGACTTATGACCACGATTGGTTCTGACAGACCGGTCGTAACACGATTTGGTTGTAAGTTGAGTAGGCTATATGTACAGTACTGTGAAATGATGTAATAAAAAATTTTAAGTCATATTTTATCATAATTTTCTTTCATTGTTATATATCATAATTTTATTTGTTCATTTTATGCCATTTGTATCATCTCTACACCATTTTGTTTATTTTTACATTCGTCAGGTTTAAGTAAAACACTGCATTACCAGTACAACTGGTTTAATATTTGCAAAACATACAAAATTACAAAATACAGGTGCATACCAAAATACAAAATACAGGTGTAAAAAATACCATAGGAAACATTTTCCCAATTGCAAAACATACCAAAATATATAAACATGTACGAAACATTTTATTGGCCAGCACTGTCGTACACCCAGGTGGGCAACGCTTGCGGTGCCAGATGCAGAGCCATTGTGGCTCGCGATTGTGGTCGTAAAGTTGAATGGTCGTTAAGTTGCATAGGTCTTAAATCAATCAATACCTGTATACCTGACTCCCTGGTGTCCCGCCTTGAGAGGGAGTTACCACAGCCCCAGCAGGTGGCAGGTGTGGGCTAGAGGAGGAGGAGCAGTGGCCTGCAGGGGGTTACTTGGATTTTCTCATTGAGCTGTAATTGGGTTAAAGGCAAATCCTAGATCATTAAGAGTTAGATGAGATTTTAGGATCAGCTAGTTCAACCACCTTATTTTACCAGTGAGGGAATGGACGCCTACCGGGGTTCCAGGACTTATTTCAGAACACAGAGGTAATGAGTGGCCGCAGGCTTTTTGACTCCATTACTATGCTTCTTTCAGCCTGGGCCAGGAAGGGTTAAATTGCCCAAGAATCTGGGATGGGGTTTCTGGGGTGCAGTGTGGGCTGCTGCTGAGTCAGAAAGTTGCAGTTAGGGCCGTGGCCCCTGGGCCATAGGCTGGAACAAGTGACCCTAGAAGAACCTCTGACTCTGGTGACATGTTAGAGCATGGTAGGGAGGACAGTGATGTGACTGTGGCTGTGGACAGGAGTGTGTCCAGGCACACCAGTGAGTCCCCTCTGCTGAGGGTGAGTTGGGAATAGAGGAGATTCTTGGGGGGGGGGGGGAAGGTAGGGCAATTTAGTTGAAGGCTGTTCTCTTGAGTAAGCTTTGAAGTTAAGAGGAAACTGTTCACTCAGTGGTAGAGCGTCGGCCTAGCGTGCGGAGGACCCGGGTTCGATTCCCGGCCAGGGCACATAGGAGAAGCGCCCATTTGCTTCTCCACCCCTCCGCCGCGCTTTCCTCTCTGTCTCTCTCTTCCCCTCCCGCAGCCAAGGCTCCATTGGGGCAAAGATGGCCCGGGCGCTGGGGATGGCTCTGTGGCCTCTGCCTCAGGCGCTAGAGTGGCTCTGGTCGCAACATGGCGACGCCCAGGATGGGCAGAGCATCGCCCCCTGGTGGGCAGAGCATCGCCCCATGGTGGGCGTGCCGGGTGGATTCCGGTCGGGCGCATGCGGGAGTCTGTCTGACTGTCTCTCCCTGTTTCCAGCTTCAGAAAAATGAAAAAAAAAAAAAAAAGAGGAAACTGTTCAAACTCTTGGGAAACCAGGCAAGTAGTATCTATAATTGGAGCCATTTGGAGAACTGAAAAGTAGAGAGGGACAGACTTAGTGGTTGCTGAGAGTCAGGGTGGGGGGCCAGGTTGGCACGGATCCTTTTAGGTTTATAGCCTTCTGCACTTGAATACTTACCGTATTTCTGCTTAACTGGCAGTGCATCCTTTACTGTAAGCTATCACAGTGACTTTAAATGCTGTGTCTTTCATTCTATTTCTCTAATTTTTTCGTATATTGGAATTGAATATATTAATAGAATATAAAAAGGGACGCTTTTTAATAAACTCTGAACTAAAATATTTGGCAAACTGCAGGGTTGGTTTTATTGGAAAGGATGAACCTGGTGTTTTGAAGTGATTTTTGTTTCCCTTTATTGATCACCTACTTTATAGAGGGAGTATTGGTGTAGTGGTTAAGCACAAGGACCCTGAGCTAGGCTTACTTGTGTTCAACCTTTAGGTAAGTCGTTTACCTTCCATGCCTTACTTTTCTTGTCTGTAAAATGAGGGTAATACCTCATAGAGTTGTTCTGAGGGTTAAATACATTTATACATGAGTTAGAACAATGTCTGGTACAGAGTAAATGCTCTTTACATATTAGCTGTTATCTTATCCAGGCAGTGATCTAGGACACTTGTCACTTAATTTATGAGCAAACTGAGGCTTAAAGAGATTTAAAAACTTGCTTAGGATCATCCCTCTGATAAGTGGGTAGGATGCAAGTTGAACCTTCTCTGTCTGACTCAAAGCCTGGTTCTTAACCACTGTGCTGGATTTCTGAGCTGTGCAGATCACTCAACTGTAGATTGTAGGTTTTATGGATAGCTACATATTTATTCACCTATTTTATATTTTCTAATATAATTTTTCACTATGGCCTCATTTTGTTAGTAAAATGCATTTCCTTAAAATATCTGTGACTTAAGAATTATAAAATATAAAAGATAAAAGTAATTGGTGCTAAAATAATGCTACTCAGATAATTAGATAAGACTTTAAGAGTCCATGCTAATAGTACTAAATTGTGAAAAGCATAAAATGTCATTTTATGTGACATCTAATAATGGCTACCAGTGTTTGCCCACACTTGTACGTTGTGTGGAAGTTGGGACAGTGATTATTAGGCATTTTGAGCTTATCACTTTAAAACAATCATGGCATTAGTGTTTTAACCATTTGCACATCTTAATTACCAGGAAGAAACTGCTATATCAAATTTTTATCGCTCATAAAAAGCTTTCTAACCTATACCTTCTAGACTAAGATAAAGAGAATGAAGGTCCAGGGAGTGAGATGGGTCTGCTGAGCAACAGTGACAGGTGAGGTCGGTGAGACTTAGCGTCTGACTGCTGGCGGCTGGTGGGGTAATGGGTCTGCTCGTGGTGGAGAAGCACAGACTGATGGCTGCAGGCAATGGGGCTTTCTCACTTAGTTTATAAAATCGTCCAGGACACCTGTTCAATGATAGTACTGACTCCAGAATTTTTAGAATTCTACACTATACCTACTTTTGATACTGTATTGAAAATCAGAAATTGTATTTTATAGTATTGTTAAGTTTGTAATTATCTTATGGAGAAACTTATTGCAGTGAAAAGGGAAGTAGTAAAATAAAAGCAAAACATCCCACTATTCCAAAACCACTCTAAACAAGCAGTATCAGAGATTCCTCAAAGTAGCTGTAATTTGGAGGAGTACTTAATATATCTCCAAATTGGAACTTGTCCAACCATTCAGATTGCTTGAAAAAAGGAGAACTGTTAAATTGTTTTTAAAAACATTATTTATTTATATCTAATCTTGGGTAAGGTAAAGAATTCCATCAAGATGAAGCCGCCATTGTTAAAGTTTATTTAGAGTTTAAGCCACGATACACTCAAGATTAAAACATTGGCAATGAAGGAAATGATGGCTCAGTGTACATTGTAATGTGACATTAAAGGTGACATCAGATGGAGTGTCTCAGGAAAGACCAGATGTCTTTCCCATCTGATGTCTGTTTCAGGACTCAAACAAATGAGTTGCAGGTTTTAGATATGCGTTAAAGGAGTGTTCTCAGATTACCTTTATGTGATTTGTTTACAAATTAATCAAATGTGTTTCAAATGCATACTATCAAATGAATGAACATACAGGCATAGACACACCTTATTTAGTTTTATTGCAGTGACTTTTAACATTTTTACACTTGAGGACCAGAGAAAATAGATTTTGGGGACCACTAAAGCTTAAATCACCCTGAGCATAAGCAAATTTGACTAAGATCATTGGGTCTATAATCTTTTTTTTTTTTTTTTTTTTTTTTTCATGAATCCATTTATTTGCAATCCAAGAACATGGAAAATTACTCTATAGTGATAGAAGAAAAAATAATGGTTTGCTTAGGGTTGGGGTGGGAGTAGGCATTGACAGGAAAGAGACACAAGAAAACTTCTTGATCACATGAAAATATTCTGCATTTTTACCTTGTTGGTTATATGGATACATGATTACACACAAAAAAAGCCATCAAGCTAAACACTATAATTCCTTCATTTCTCTGCATGTAAATAATACCTCTAGATGTAATATTCTTTTTTTTTATATAAATAAATTTTTATTTTAATGGGGTGACATCAATAAATCAGGGTACATACATTCAAAGAAAACATTTCCAGGTTATCTTGTCATTTAGTTCTGTTGCATACCCATCACCCGAAGAGAGATCTTCCTCCGCCACTCTCCATCCAGTTCTCTCTGTACCCCTCCCCCTCCCCCTCTCCCTCCCCCTCTCCCTCCCTCCCTCCCTCCCTCCCCCCACCCCCCATAGCCACCACACTCTTGTTCATGCCTCCCAGTCTCGCCTTTATGTCCCACCAATGTATGGAATCCTGAAGTTCCTGTTATTTTCTGATTCGCTTATTTCACCCCGCACAATGCTACCAAGACTCCACCATTACGCTATAAGTGATCCGATGTCACCATTTCTCCTAGCTGAATAATATACCATGGTGTATATGTGCCCCATCTTCTTCATCCAGTCCTCTATTTTTTTTACAGTGATTAAAAGCCTTTAAGCAAACTCTTGGCCAATACAGCAAGAATCCATAAATGAGTAGTGTCCTTAACATGTTCCCCAAGTCCAAGTTGGCCCCATCACCATGCCAAATCCCTGAAAAATGCAACTCAACCACAGTTCAGTCTGTTAGGAGCTGTCACAGGGAGCAGGAGTCCAGGAAAGTTCCCCACAGGGAAAGTCCACATGGCACTGGAATTGTTGTCACCATTCTATACTTTGCAGCTCATGCCCAAGTCCCAATGACCGCTGCTTCTAGCTGGTAATGATTCAGGTAGACTGGAAAAAGCCATTTGCAGCATGCGTGGATATGGAGCTTCTGTTCTCCTCTTCCTGGAGAGTTGAGACCAGGTTGCCTTTCCCTGGAGCTCTGTTACTGTGGCCTGGTAAAGAGAACCTTGGGATACACTAAGCTGGGTGGCAAAGGTAAATTCATAATACAAGTTGGTAAAAGGAGGAAAGAGAGCTCTAAATTAAGAGTAGGTCCCAGCCTGAAATATGAGTGGGGCATTGAGGTAGGAGGGATAAAGGAAACACTATATATTAAGCAAAGCAGCAGAAAATAGGACTATCAACACCCACAACAGAGATCTTTGAGGGAAGAATAAAAAACCTGACTATTCAGGCAAAACATAGTTAAGTGGCCCTTGTGCGAATGAGATCAGTTTACCTGCTTCTTGGAAGAAATACCCTAGGCTCGTCCACAGTGTCGTAGATGGGGCCAACGGCCCTGGGCACCTTCAGCCTTCAGTGGCAAGCCCCAGCATTCTGGGCAAGGTTAGGTCATAGGTGGCTGGAGCAGGGCTGGAAGAGACTGAACCCTCCCTTAGAGGAGCGAGGGGGAAGCCCACCTTCCAGTGTCCCTGTTTCCTCACAGCAGAGGCGTGTAAGCCTGGCAGGCTTTAGCTCAATGACCTTCCTTTCCACTATTGAAGCAGGACCCAGATGGCATCCTATGAGACCCCTTTGGGGTGTTGGAGCCTTTAAGGGTGTATCCTAAAAGCTGGTAGTTCCCCTGATCTCTATTGGGCTTTTTTCTGCCTCTAGGTATCTTAAAAGCCATTCTCAGAAGATCTCGCTGAGGGGTTTGAGGATCCCCATCCGCCTATATAAATCTTTTCCATATATCTGTAGCTATTTGGAAAAAAGACAGAACAGTGTTATTAGCTAGATCTAATAAAGAAGGTAGTAGTTTGCAGGCGAAAAAGATTTGGTGTCTCCTGTTCATCAGCATTCAAAAGAAATGTAATTTTTTTTTTTTTTAAGTAAAAAGCATGATATGGTAGACCCGTCAGAGTCATTAGCCTGGTGTGCAGGATTCCCGGGTTCGTTTCCCAGCCAGAGCACACAGGAGAAGCGCCCATCTACCTCTCCACTCCTCCCCCTCTCCTTCCTCTTGGTCTCTCTCCTCCCGCCCGCAGCCAAGGCTCCACCTGAGCAAATCCAGCCTGGGCACTAAGGATGGCCCCATGGCCTCCGCCCCAGTCGCTAGAATGGCTCCGGTTGTAACAGAGCAACATCCCAGATGGGCAGAGCATTCCCCCCGGTAGGCATGCCAGGTGGATCCCAGTCAGGCACATGCAGGAGTCTGTCTGACTGCCTCCCCATCCCCATCCTCAGAAATATACAAAAAATAAATAAATAAAAGAAAAAATACTAAAAAAAAAAAAAAAAAAAAGGGGGGGGGGCATTCCCTTGTGTTAAAGCACCAGGGAGCATGGAGTGAGCTTGAGTATGTCCTATGAAACATGGAGCTCTATGTTTACATATAAGTCTTTGAAGAAGGAGGATCTGCTGAAATAGTTTATCCGCATTTGTCCCTAAGACAGCAGTCTTTATAGTGGGAACACCATACGTAAATATTTGCTGTCTGTCTATAGATTAAGGGGGGAGTATGGCAAATGCTGAAAAGCCATGATCTTTGTGCCCCTCCCCTCCCCCAACTCCCTCCCTCTCCTCCCCCCGGGTCTATAATCTTTATACAACATCAGGGTGGTTAACTCTTATTTTCCTCCCTATTTTTCTAAATGAGAGGAGAGGAGATTGAGAGACAGACTCCCACATGTACCCTGACTGGGATCTACCTGGCAACTGCTGTCTGGGGCTGATGTTCTGCCCATCTGGTGCTATGCTTGCAGCTGAACTATCTTTAGTGCCTGAGGCAGAGGCTCCACAGAACAATCCTCAGCTACTGGGGTTGTTGCACTCGAATCAATTGAACCATGGCTGCAGGAGCTGAAGAGAGAGAGAAGGGGGAGAGGGGAGGGTGGAGAAGCAGATGGTTGCTTTTACAGTGTGTCCTGGCTGGGAATCGAACTCAGGACATCCACATGCTGGGCTGACACTCTTATCACTGAGCCAACCAACCAGCACCAAGGGTGGTTAACTCTTTCATGGACTAGCACTGGTCAGCGGACCAGCTGTTGAAAAACACTGCTTTGTTGCACTTTGCAGATATTGTGTTTTTACAAATTGAAAGTTTGTGGTAACCCTGAGTAGAACAAGTCTGCTGGTGCCATTTTTTTCAGCAACATTTGCTCACTTTGTATCTGTTTCCTTTGGAGCAATATTTCAAATTTTTTACTATTGTTATATTTGTTATGGTGATCTGTGATTAGTGATCTTTGGTGTGACTATTATGGGGACTAAAAAAAATATTTATAGTACTTTAACTCCTATCTTTTAAATTCTTCTAGCTGGGCTAATAATCAAATTAATAGAGACAGATTAACAGGATAGAATAAAATTTAAATGCATGTGCATGGGGAATTCATATAAACACAAAAATTCCAAAGACAGGGAGGTAGCATTGGGGATATATGACATTTTAAACAAGGGGGAAAAGAAGGGACTGGAGTCCTAGATTTCAGAGTGAGAATGGGTGATTTATTGGTGGTTGAGGAAGAGGGGAACACACCTGGAATGGCAAATTCTTGCTGGGTGACTCAGAGGCAGTAGGACACCGGGGGTGTCCAGCTAACAGGACCTTGCCAGAAGCCCTCCTATCTACTATAATTAATTTATACTAGTTCAAGGTGAACATCATAAAGTTTCTTTCCTGGAGTAGGCCTATCTATCTGAATCTCTTAGGCAGGAAAAGAAAGTGTCAAAAGTTCTTTTTGAGCCTTTTGTTTCTTTTTCTTTTCTTTTTGTTTTGTTTTTTTAAAATGAGAGGAAGGGAGATAGTGAGATAGACTCCTGCATGTACCCCAGATGGGATTCACTCGGCAAGCCCCATCTGGGGCTGATGTCTGAATCAACCAAGCTGTTTTTAGAGCCTGAGACTGATGCAATCAGACCAACCAAGCTCTCCTCAGTGCCCAAGCCAACACTCTAAGCAACTGAGGCACTGGTGGTGGGAGGGGAAGAGGCAGAGAAGGGAGAGCAGATGGGGGAGAGAAGTAGATGGTATCATCTCCTGTGTGCTCTGACTGGGAATCGAATCCAGGACCAGGCTGACGCTCTATTCCCTCAGCCAACCAGCAGGGACCTTTTGTTTCTTAATAAACAGCTTAAAATCAATATCCCAAAAGGCAGCCTCAGGGTGGCAAAACTTTGGTTCATTTCACTTTTGTTTTTCTTTCTGGGCACCACAAACTGGCCATATAAGATGGCTAAGTTAATTGATAAATGTGTGTTCTGACTGCTCCATTGACGATGTTTCTTGTCTCTTTCCCTCTCCTTGAGTTTCCCTATTTCTTTTTTTTAATATTATTTTTATTTATTTATTTTTAGATTTTATTTATTAATTTTAGAGAGAGGAAACAGAGAGAGAGAGAGAGAGAGAGAGAGAGAAGGGAGGGAGGAGCAGAAAGCATCAACTCCCATATGTGCCTTGACCAAGAAAGTCCAGGGTTTTGAACCAGCGACCTCAGTGTTCCAGGTCGATGCTTTTATCCACTGCACCAACGCAGGTCAGGCGAGTTTCCCTATTTCTTGAAGCACAACACGATTGAAACGAGGCCAAGTGGTAACCCCACATAGCCTCTAAGTGGTCAAGTGAAAGGAGGAGTCACATCTCTCACCTTAAGGCAACCACATATGACACCATGGCGCTGAAGGGGATATCTTCCGTTAGAAAAACTGATTCTTGATGATTCAAAAAGAGATTTAAATTTTTTTCTGGAATGATTTTTCTCCCATCTGATTTCTGTGGAATCCATGCGGTTTCCCCTCAGTTTTTCGGGTCTTTATTGAAGTGTCATATTTATCTATCTATTTATATTTTTTAATGAGTGGAGGGGAGACAGAGAGACAGACTTCTGCATGTGCCCCAACCAGGATCCACCTGGCAAGCCCACTAGGAGGCGATGCTCTGCCAATCTGGGGCCATTGCTCCAACTGCTCTCCAATGGAGCTGTTTATTTTTTAGCACCTGAGGCAGAGGCCACAGAGCCATCCTCAGTGAACAGGGCCAACTCAAGCCAGTCGAGCCATGGAAGCAGGAGGGGAAGAGAGAGAGAGAGGAGGAGGGGGAGGGGTGGAGAAACAGATGGTGGCTTCTCCTGTGTGCCCTGACTGGGAATTGAACTCAGGACATATATACACTGGGCCCATGCTCTACCACTGAGCCAACGGTCCAGGACCGAAGTGCCATATTTTTCAAAACAGTGGCATCACCTGACAATTTTACTTCAAATATCCTCCCATTCAGTCACTCCTCATCCTCTAATTCCTCTTTTTTTCATTATAACACGTAGCGCCATTTGAGATACTCTGTTTGTCTGTCACCTGCTACACTGTGGGCTGCGCAGAGGAGGGCCTTTGCTCGTGGCCGCACCCCGCAGTGCAGAGCAGTAGGCTTCCCGGGAAGAGTTGTTGAAGGGATTATGTGTGGGGTCTCCTCTAATACTGACTATTAACATACGTTAAGATTTCACTATTTTTATCAACAGTATACTAATTTATTAACTGTTATTTTTACCACTGTTTGTTTTGAATATTGATCTTTTCTTTCATTACTAATTTTATCCTGAAATTAACAGTACTGGCTCACCAGTGGAAGGGCAAGGTTTCAGGCAGATGGGCATAATTAGCCAGAATTGATCATCTAAAGATCACTTTGGTTTTGGAATATTAATGTGATTTTTTGCAGTGTTGTGGGGGACACCGGGTATGTATTATTTGTCTTTCTTCATGTTTTCCTTAGGCAACATGTTAAAATTTGTCTTCATTCTCTGAGCTCCTGCCAGGTAACTAGAGGATAGAATTGGAGCAAACTAAAATTTTGCAGTCTATTTCATCAAATACGGATCTTCAGCGATATGGATCCCAAACCTCTCAAGTGTTTAGAAATACCTCAGGCCCCCAGAGATGATAGAAATGTTCATAGGATTAGAGGTTATCATTTGTGTGCAGTTTTGATGGCAAGTGAGATACCTAATGTTTATAACATAGTTATAGTTACCTAAAAAGGTAGACTTCTCAAAAAATATTGCAACCTTTTACTTCTCTTAGATGTCTGTGCTAGGAAATAAATACAGGCACTCAGAAAAATGCAAGTATATGTGCAGAAGTACAACCTCCCGTCTGAATGAGAGAAGGAGCTTTGTCAGTGAGGCAGTGAAGCAAGTGCTGTACCCAGACTGTGGCTTCTGGGGAATTCTCTCTTATCCAGGGGCTGTTCCTCCATTCTACTTTCCTCTTGCCTTTCTGATGCCCGCAGTCATCCACCGTTTGTGTGACTTACTCATGTACAATATCTGATAAGCAATGAACATAGATCTTATCTAAGATAATATTCTGGATTCAACTCTTTGGAAGTATTTTGCCCTATCCCACTTCCTACAGGTGTATCTCAACCATCATTATTGATATTCTCTCCTGGTTGTTGACTTGACTGATAATTTTGGGAGGCAATCTTTTTGTATAGTCCTTTCTGTCATTTTTTGTTTTTTTTTTCTGGTGATCTTTCAATTTTAAGGATTTTTTCTTCTTCATATTTTTAATTGATTTCTATTTTTTTTTCATTTTAGTCAAATTCTTAAAATATAATTTTGGTAATTATATATTCATTTCTCAAGAGGCATTATGGAAGAGTAGTTAAAAGCACATGCTTTGGGCCCTGGTCATTTAAGGGTAGCTCAGTTGATGAGAACGTCCTCCTGATATGCCAAGGTTGCGTGTTTGATTCCTGCTCAGGGCACATACAAGAATCAAACACCAAATGCATAAATGGAAGGAATAACAGATTGATCTTTCTCTCTTTCTTTTTTCCTTCTTATCTCTCTCAATTAATTTTTAAAAAATCATATGCTTTGGAACCAGACTGCCTGGGTTTGAATCCCACCTTACCATTTGCTACATGAGTGACTGAGGCAAATTATTCACCATGTATCAAGTGTAAATAATAATGATATCGACCTTGTAGGGCTTTAATGAAGAATAAGTAAGCTAATACATGTAAAGTTCCCAGGACAGTTTCTGATACATAGTAAACATTCAGTAAATATTAGGTTTTTTTGTCATTGTTTTGACAAAATGTTTACTTTTTATCTTATATATAGCATCATTGTATTTTCTTATTTTCAGTAAGATAAAAGGTCAAATTACCTTGAGTAAATTATGCTACCTCCACACAGTGGAATATTTATACAGCCATTAAAAGGATGAGATGAATCTGCATTTATTCATCAGAAAAGCTATTAATACTTTTTTAAATTTAGAAATTAATGGGGTGACATTGCTCAATAAGAATACATAGGTTTCAGGTAGATATCTCTATAGCATTTGAACTGTTGATTGCTTATGTGCCCAGCATCCAAATTCAAATCATTTTCCATCACCGTATATTTGTCCCTCTTACTCCCCTTCCCCTCAAACCCCTTCCTCTGGCAATCACTTTACTTTTGTCTATGTTCATGAGTCTCAGTTTTTTATCTCACTTATATGTGAAACCATATAGTTCTTAGCTTTCTCTGATTTACTTATTTCACTTAGCATAATGTTCTCAAGGTCCTTCCATGTTGTCATAAATGACAATACATCATCATTTCTTATGGCTGAGCAGTATTCCATTGTATATATATGTACGACATCTTCTTTATCCAATCCTCTATAGAGGGACATTTTGGTTGTTTCCATATCTTCGTCTCCATGAATAATGCTATGATGAATATGGAGGTGCCTGTGTTTTTGTATACCAATGTTTTTGAGTTTTGGGTATATACCCAGTAGAGGGATTGCTGGGTCAAATGGTAGTTCTATTCCTAATTTTTTGAGGAACCACCATATTTTCTTTCATAATGGCTGTACCATTTTACATTCCCACCAACAGTAACGAGGGCTCCTTTTTCTCCACAGCCTCTTCAGCACTTGTTATTACCAGTCTTGTTGATATTAGCCAATCTAACAGGCATGAGGTGGTATCTCATTGTAGTTTTGATTTGCATTTCTCGAATACCTGGTGATGATGAGCTTCTTTTCATATGTCTATTTGTTGTTTGTATGTCTAATAATGTTTTAGATACTAACTTTCAGTTCCACATTTATATCAGAGATTAATATTCAAAAGTTATGTTGTCTAAAGATGTCTGTTGGAATAAGAAAATATTGGAAAAAGTATTTACTTTGGATGAATGGATGGAGAAAAAACAAGCTCTTAAACTTTCTACTTTATATGATTCAAAAAGTGTTGAATTATGGCCCTGGATGGTGGTGCAGTGGATAGAGTGTTGCCCTGGAACACTGGGGTCACTGGCTTGATCAAACCCAGGGTTCCCAGCTCAACCCCATGGCCACCAGTTCGAGTCCTGGTCAGGGCACATATTAGAAGCAATCAGTGGTACCAATAACTGGAACAACGAATTGATGCTTTTCTTTCTCTCTTCCCTGCTTCCTATAAAAAAAAAAAAAAAGTATAGAATTATGGGCATACATTTATACACACACACTTTGTACATTTTGGTATTTTTAAATTATTAAGACTTTATTTGTGTTGGATTGGATAATAGTCTAATGAAAGTCTGTTCACGTCTAGCTTTAAAAAAACAGATTTCTAAGAGTAAAGGTAATGCAGGAGGACTTTATATTTTCAAGTGAGTCAGACAAAATATTAATAGTTTCAATTATTTCTTTCCAAGGGTAGGTTAAAAAAGAGATTTATTTGTTGGTCATAAATGCCCACTGCATGGGGGTGTACTCAGGTTTGTACACATAGGCTTAACATGACTGAGTTACTCTGGAAAACAACAGGACTTCTCATTAGGAAAATGAGGACAAGTAAGGCAAAAAGAATAGGACAGGAGAAACACATATATGTAAATATCTTCCCAGAGCACTGTTTTTCACATTTAAATAATAGTTGCAAAATAACTGGTGATGAAATCGCTGACAGTTGAGTGCTCGCTGTGTGCCAGGCGGTGTTCTCGGCACCCACACTGGTATTTCACCGGCTCCTTTGTGTGCAGTTATGTGCCCTGAGTGTGTGCACAATAGTACACAGATTTTCACATTTTCTGTGATTGAATATACAACCCTTGACCTATCAGTCTACCATCAGCCTAGAGAAAAAAAAAACAAGTTCTGTAGTTATTTTTCTTATTTCTGATATTCTTAATGCCCTTGAGGATTTGTACTTGCTGCATAAAACTGTGAACCCCAACCTACATGATATTTTTGTGGTTAGTGGCTATATAGCCAATACTTCAGTTTCTCTGAGGTCTCTTTTAGTGCCTGGTATCACAGCATGAAGATCTTGCCAGGAGGGGAACATATATGTGACTCTTGGTCGTGTGCATTCTGTGACAAAGGAATTCCCATTGAATCGCTGTTCCCCCAAGGCACGGGAGCCGCTGCTCAGCCGCCCGTCGGTCTGTGGTGTCTCTGACGTCATCAGTGTATGCATAAGCCCTGCTATTGTCTTACTGCTCCGGCAGGGCTGGGATCGCAGGATCCTGTGCTGCTGCAGCTCCAGCCCTGCCTCACCGCATCCCACACGGGCCACGCTGGCCTGCCTTTCCCTATTGGATTTCCGAAAGCGGCTCTCCGGTTTTGGTTTTTGGTGCTGCAGGAAACCTTGCCTCCTCGCACGCGGGAGAACACTGAAGCTTGTAAGGGGAGAATCTGGCAGCTGGACACGGCGTGGACCGCGTTGTCTGTCTCCATGACCCCTGCTGTGTAGAGCCTCATCTCTTCCCTCTCACACGTACATTCGCCTCAATTTTTCCTTCCTTCCTTTTACCCCCTTTCCTTCCATTTTTTTTTTTTTTTTTTAAGCAGCTTCAGGAGCCAGCCATGTTTGGCACTGAATCTTCATGTAAGTAAATGGATCCCACTCATTTGCTCTTTAGAAATCTGCTTGCTGTCATGGTTTTGTTGGCTTGTAGTTCATGTCACTTTGCCTTAGGTCATTAACAGCCTTCGTATTTTTGCTGTAATCACAAAGGAATTGATCTCAGGGAAGGGACTGTCCCTTAACTGGGTTACTCATCCTTAAGGCCAGGGATGTCAATGTGGTCAAAAACAGGCCTTCAGGAGGGAGGGAGGAAGGGACACAGGAATCCAGGTAGCTTCCCTAGAGTGTGTTAATTGATAGGATCAAGTCTGTCACTGGTCTATTGTTGTGGGTTCTATAGTGGTTGTTAAACTTTAACAGAGATACTGGGAGGATCAGCGATGTTAGTGTTTATTAGAAAGGAAAGAAGGGCTTACAGTTTTTTTTTCTAATCTAAAAGGATAAAAAGGTATTATAACCTCTTCCTCCATATTTTTATAAAAGCATAGGAATAGACATTTTATGAGGGTTAAAAAAGAATAAGAAATATGCTTTATTTTTGAAGGTAGATTTTAAAATTTGCACAATGGCTTCAGGTTGGATACGCTGGCTAGCATCATGGTCCAGCATCACCCTAGCTGTCTTTAAACTTATGCAATGAAATTGCTTTAGTGCAGAGCAGGCCCTGCACAATGGGCCGGGCTGGACAGCACTTGTCGACACAAAAATTCGTTACTTATACAATAATTACCAGCCTAAGTAATGGGAGGACTATTTAATGTTGGATATAGAATAATAGAACTTGGCAGTGCAGTTTTACAGGCTCTGCAGAATACTTGGTCGTATCTATAAGCAAAGGTGACAGTTAAGAATTTCTAGACTCAACCTGCTGGCCTAGAACATTGAAAACTGGCAAGACACCACATCTTTGAGAGGAATAGGGGGCTAGGGCAGAAATGTACAAAACATATCTTATGAATTTATAATTTGATCTTGTGCACAGCTGATTATTAATCTAGATTGCTAGTATTTCAAAAGAGCTAATAATCCTCAGTTCTTTTGTTTCTTGATTGGTTTTTTAAAAAGGTTGATGATTTTTGCTGTTTCACCTGGTAGCTTCTCATTTCTGAAATTACCACAGTGCCTAATCAAGGTCAAGAAACATTAACAGTGAGATGCAATGTCTCGTTCAGCATGTGACAATATTATTTTCTAATAATTTTTAAATGTTTTGAATTCACTAAATGGTACATTTAGATTTATTGTGTGGAGGCTAATGCACACACACACGTGTATGTATATATATACATACACGTGTGTGTGTGCGTGTATAATACTTTTTTCTTCCATCTTTTAAGTTCTTCTGGCTTGGCTAATAATCAAACTAACAGAGCCAGGTTAACAGGAGAAAATCAAATTTTAATACATGCTCATGGGGAATTCATATAAGCATGAAAATTCCAAAGACAGGTAAAATTGAGAATATATGGCATTTTGGACAAAAGAGAAAAATTAGGGGTGAACTGGATCTTAAGTTTCAAAAATGAGAATGGGTGATTTACAGGTAATTGAGGAAGAGCAGAATGCACATGGCAGGTAGTTTTTGCTAGACACCCAGAAACAGTGAGACATGGGTTAGTCTAGTAACAGGGCCCTGTTTAATGTCCTCCAATTCACCACACTCAGTTCAAATTAGGCTTAGGTGAACATCCTCAGATTTCCTTCCTGCAGTAGGTCTTTCCCTGTGAATCTCTTAGGCAGGAAAGGAGGTAGGGTCAAAGGTTCTTTTGTTTCTTAATAACCAGCTTAAAAATCAATATCAGAAAAGGCTAAAATGATCCCCTTCATTGTTTTCCCAGGAATAGAAACAGGTTATTAAGAGGCAAAGACCTTCTGGTTTCATTTCAGTCATGGAATTTTGTTTATGTAAGAACCCAGGTATGGACAGAAGTATTTATCTGCTAAATGAAAATTAGTCCTATTATTTGTGTAGCTGACAATGGAAGCTAAAACTTAGTGTGGGGGTCACTGGGTCCTTGGACTAGGGACTCTAGTCTGGGCAGGCTTCACAGGCAGATACAGCCTTTCTTAGTCATCACACCTGATCTTTTGCTAAAATCATCGTGTGCTATGTGGAAAACTGCTGGTTGCTTCTGGTCTCCATAGCTACCAGATTACTGAAAAGACAATATTGTTCAGAAGACAGAATGCTGTCATGCGTTTTTGGCTTCATCTATTTTATTATTGTTGTTGTTTTTGAAGCTCTAATTGGCTCAGAAGGGCTTTTCCAACCATCTGGATATTCCTACTAAATTTTTATAATAAATACTTGTTTGACTTTATACTGTTTGTGAGAGATCCTGGAAAGGTCAAATTTTTTTTTTTTTTTTTTTTAACAATCTGATTTCATGATTCTTACCCTTGATTCTCCATTCCAGTTACAGTGCTTTACTTGTATTGGGTGCTTTTACTTTTTGAGGTATGGTTTACATGAAGTGAAGTGCCTAAGTCAGAGTAGAGTGCGCAGCTCAGTGAATGTTCGCCCCTGTTTACACTCATGAAGCTGCGACCTGATAAGATACAGAACAGTTCTGTTACTCCAGGAAGTTCGCTGTGGCCACTCTTCCCAGCGAACATCACTTCTCATCTAGAGGTCTTCGCTGCTCTGACTGCTGTTGCCTTAGAGTCGTGTGGAACTGCCTCTTTTAAATTTTCTTTCTCTCCTACTTGCTCTTTGCCTATGAGAGAAGGAAGTGCCAATGTCTTTGTTATCAAATACTGGATAGATTAAGTTGACTTTATGTTTCAGACTACGGAGGTCAGGAATTTGTGGTAGTGTGCATATAACATGATAACATGTTCTGTCTCATTGAAATAGTATTGCTTGATTTGATAACAAGAAGTCCCTCTCCCTCCCCTACCACCTAAAGAGCCTTAAAAATGACCAAAAATTTACCGGGAAGAGACCCTTGTTCCTCAAAGTTAAAAGACGTAACATAGTTATAGCAACAGAATTAATAAATGCTGTGTCTGACATCAGTTCAGTGATATCATTTTAATGATTATTTCCAACTGTGCTGGTCTTATTTTTTCTGACTTTTGGATCTGAATCTCTCAGAGTTATGCAGTTTGACCACAATCTATTTTGTCCCAGTTTGAAATGGAAGTGTCCTATGTTATGTGTAGATTAATCATTACAAAGCAGGAAGTGGGGCTTCTGTAACTGTTATCATCTTAGTGTATTGCACCGAGTTTTTTCTTTACTGAAATTTCCCATGTCTAAAAATGGGAATAGTATGCTTGCTTTTTATCTGCTTTGAGGAAATGAAATTTTAGTTTTTGTGGTGTTAATGATTTACGTTTAAGAGGAAATTACTATCAGTAAAGTTTTGTTGAGGAGAGAGTCATTAAAATGCATACTTTAGATACTTAATTTGATTTCATGATGTTTTATAGTCAATAAATTGAATTCCAAAAAATTCAAAAATTTAATTTCCTCTGAAAATGTTAAAAAGGAGAGAAAAATTTAATCTTTCGCATAGTAGGAAAAACTGGTTTTGCCTTGCAACCTTACATCCTTCTTAATAAAGCCAGTTATTCTCCAAAGAGTAAATACTTCAAGAACGATGAACAGTTATTCAATTAGCATGTATCCAGCTCAGTTCTCCCCCGTTCTCCCCTCCCATGCTTAATTTTTCAGGGCTCAAGGGTACCATTTAAGATGTGCTGTGGTGGGAATTGTGCCCTTGTCTAACACATTAATGTAATCTAAAGCACCTGCTCTTAGTTCAGTGAAGAGAGCAACACCTTTTCAGAAACAGGGTGCCCCTGGGGCAAATGGTGTCATTTAATTCCTCTCCCAAATTTTTGTTATATAGTAATAAAATTTAAAATTTATACAATGTATCTGTGAAAGGGAAAGAGAAATCATCCAAGTACCACAAATTGGTAACATTTAGTGAGCTTAGAGGTGCTGGGGAAATGTTGGACACCTGTTAGGTTGTCAGTTCTCTTTAGCTCTGGTGTGGCTAGCCCACAAATCTGCTCTGCCATTCTCAGGATGCCTACATCACTTTGGGTAGGTAGCCAGATGCTGGAAAGAGTTTGGGGTATGTGTGATGTCCCCATGTGATTTGTCTTTGATGGGCACCGAAAGGTCAGCTGTTGCCATTTTTTTTTTAAGTGAGAGGAGTGGAGATAGAGAGATAGATTCCTGCATATGCCTGACCAGGATTTACCCAGTAACCCCGTTGGGCTGATGCTCAAATCAATAGAACTATTTTAAGTACCTGAGGCTGACGCTCTTGGACCAACCAAGCTATCCTTGGCACCCCATGCTCGAACAAGCCATTGAGTTTGGGTAGGTAAGAGGGAGAGAAGCAGATGGTCGTTTCTTTTCTGTGCCCTGACCGGGAATTGAACCCCGGGCATCCATACACTAGGCCAACAAGGGCCAGTTGTTGCCTTTTATTGTCATTACTGATGAATTCATTAAGTTAAAATGGACAGCTTTTCAGTTTTAATATTGAGTGTGGTACCATGTTTCCAGGAACAACATAATTATCTCAAATTTTGACCCATTGTTTGTGCAATAGTCCAGTGAATATACTGTAGCAATATTAGGTCACCAAGAAACTGAATAATTAAACAGGCATCTCTTTCATAGAGAAGCAAATGAGTCACGCTCCTTTTCCTGTGCAGTTCAGGGCCATTCTCGACAACCCATCATACGTAAGATTAAACTTGGTTCTGTTGCGTTGGTGTAATTTCTGTGAATCAGTTGAGATGTTAATATTAACTATGGTCATTCAAAAATGACTATTCACAACTGGACAACTTTCCTATGTAAGCCCTAGTTCTTACTAAATAATTATGTCGGTGACTGCTGTTTTTGCTTAGTATGTTTGACATATTAGTACTAAGTTTTGTTTTACCCTTTAGTAGTTTCATATGCGACTAGGTAATTTAGGAACACAGTCATTTTTTTCCTACTTTAATCTGGCTGTTAGTATTTAGCTGTGTTGGATTTTAAATGCTTTCATGTTACTTAAAGCAAAAATATAAATATGTAAAAATCAAAAAAATCAATTTACCTTTAAGTCTGCACTCAGAGCACTGAATGAAAAAACAATTATTACATGACTTTGGGAAAATAGAATACTACAGATCACCGAAGTTTGAAATATGGAAAAATAATTCTAGATCAGAGAGATTTACCTGGGTACATGGTCACACAGGAGCCTGGGAAACCAGAGCATGTGGAGCGTTTTTGGCTTATTTTATTGTGTTACCTTTTCTTCCCTTCTGACAACGAAAGTTCTTATGTGAAATTTCCTCTTGGGTTTCTTGCCTACTAATAGCTGACATCATAATTTTTAGTATCAAGAGAATATTTTAAAATTTTATTTTCTTCTTCATATTTATATACTTACTCTGTTAATCCAGAAATAGAATAATAACATCCAGTGGGTAATTTTAAATTCTCAGATTATTTATTTTCACTTGAGCATTGGTTTCCCTAATTGTTGATCTGTGGTTTGTTCAGCAGAAATGACACATGAGTTTTCAGTGATCTGTTGTTTTCATTGTCACAGTGGAGCAGATTCATATCCTGTATAAACTGTGGGGAGTCTATGGGGAAAAATTACCATATATGGGAACTTTCCCCATAGAATCCCATGGAGTTACACAGGATATGAACAGGATTCATTGTTATGGATTCTGACTCAGAAAAGTCACTGATAATGTGTATTTTTAGCATTAATAATAATCACTACATTAAATTATGCTCAAATACTGTTCAACTTAATATGAGACCATATGGAGTGCAAGAATATGAAATAAATGATCTTTATTAAAATTGCTTTTGGAGAGCATTGATATGTCTTCTTTTTCTTTTATAAGTATAAAGCATTCATTAATATACTTATTAATGTGTTTTAATTAGAAAATGCACATTTTTAATTATTTAAAACTCCTGTAATGTAGTCCCATTTGCTGTGGTAGAATAATAAATTGTAGTTAGTGTTTTCCTCATAGAGATTTTACTTGTATCTGTAATGGATTCAGACAGTTGTGATTATTAATTTCATACATGTGGGAACGGCAGCAAGCGCGTGCAGATGCTGTGACCAGCTGCAGGGACCTAGTGCCCCGTTGTCTGGGTCCAGTATGGTTCTACCACACTCTGCCAGGTTTGGCCAGATACCATCTAAGCTCTTCTGGACCAAATTGTTGCTTATCCAATGAACTCTTGGTGTTCGGGGAATCTGCCTTTTTGGGCCAGCACATTTGCCCCAGGGTGGAGCTTTACAGGTGTCATCCGAGGAGGGTACACTCCAGCAGAGGGAAAGACCGGGAAAGAAGGGGAGGTGCCGCTTCCCCAGCCTGGGCAGAGTTACCGTCATGGGGACCTTTGAAAGGATGCACAGGAGACCTGTAGGGAGACGGCCTCTGAAACTGGTGAAGGGGGTCAGGGTTGCCGAGTACCTGTGTGTTTCTCACTTCCAGTTGTCTCTGTGGCCGCATCGCTGATTGGTCACAGCACTCTTTCAGGACTGACTTAAGTCACCAAAGGTTGGACTGTTTGCCATTTAAAACACTTTATCTGTGTGTTTTCCACATTAGTGTGAATAATAGTCACATAAATATGTATTTTTTTATGATTTTAATTTGTGTTTACATAGATTCAAGTGTTCCACCAAATATATTTCCTCCCACCCCCTTATTCCTCTCAGGCCCCCCCATGCCCCCAATGCCTTCCCCCTTCCCTCCAGGATTTGCTGTCCTGTTCTCTATAATGCTGTGTTATGTATATATAATTTCATTAATCTCTTTCCCTGACTGCTTTCCCTCTGGTCCCTTTGACCCCACCTCTGCCTCTGTTCCGTTGCTCAGTTCACATTGTTCATTGGATTCCTCAAATGAGTGAAGTCATATGATATTTTTCTTTTTCTGCCTGGCTTATTTCACTTAGCATAATAGTTTCCAGGTCCATCCATGTTGTCACAAAAGGTAAGATTTCCTTCTTCCTCACAGCCGCATAGTATTCCATTGTGTATATGTACCACTGCTTTTTAATATACTTGTCCACTGATGGACACTTGGGCTGGTTCCAGATCTTCACTATTTTAAACAATGCTGCAATAAGCATGGGGGTGCATTTCTTCTTTTGAATCAGTGATTTGATATTCATAGAATATATTCCTAAAAGTGGGATAGCTGAGTCAAAGGGCAGTTCCATTTTTAATTTTTTGAGGAATCTCCACACTGTTTTCCACAGTGGCTGCACCAGTCTGTGTTCCCACTAACAGTGCAGGAGGGTTCCCTTTTCTCCATACCCTCTCCAGCACTTATTATGTGTTGTATTGTTAATGGGCGCCATTCTGACAGGTATGAGGTGGTATCTCACTGTGGTTTTAATTTGCATTTCTCTAATGATTAGTGATGTTGAACATTTTTTCATCTGCCTATTGGCCATCTGTATGCCTCTTTGGAGAAGTGTCTGTTCATTTCTTTTGCTCATTTTTTGATTGTATTGTTTATCTTCCTGATGTTAAGTTTTATAAGTTCTTTATAAATTTTGGTTATTAACCCCTTATCAGACATATTGGCGAATATATTCTCCCATTGTGTGGGTTGTCTTTTTATTTTGATAATGGTATCTTTTGCTGTGCAAAAGCTTTTTAGTTTCATATAGTCCCATTTGTTTATCCTGTCCTTTATTTCACTTACCCGTGGAGATAAATCAGCAAAAATATTGCTACGAGAGATATCGGAGAGTTTACTGCCTATGTTTTCTTCCAAGATGTTTATGGTTTCACCTCTTACATTTAAGTCTTTTATCACCATTTTGAGTTTACTTTTAAATAAGTATTTAAATAAACTTGAAAATTCTGAATTAAGAAAAATTTTTGAATTTTAAATGTTTCATTAATATCTGTTTAAAGTGAAATAAACACATTCTGTGTTACAATGTTAGTAGGTTAATAATTCCAGACATTACTGATCTTGTTTGAATGAAATTGAAGACATATCCCCAGAATATAGCAGGGTACTTAACATATATTAAACATTCATTCTACTCAAATTTAAATCTGTTGTGACTTAAGGTAGTATGATGTGTGGGCTTTATAGGAGGTTAATACTGAGTTTAATTAATTTTTTTTAGGCTAAGGAGTTTATCACACATAACTGGGACATACCAGAAATATGTCAGTGAATAACTTTACCTGTTCCCCTTTAAAGCAGGAACAGGTGACATGAACAAAATTGCATAGGAATTTTTATTACTAAGTCCAAATATGTTAAAGGTAACCTGCTATATACTGATGACTACATTTCATTTAAGTTCATGTATCATTTTTTAAGATTATTAAGTAAAAATAAGAAGGTATTCAAATCACCAATTTATTTACAGCATAAAAACTGAGAATTGTTTCTTTACCAGTCTTGATATAATTTCAGGAATTGAAAAAATTGTTTTCCATTGCTCTGTGAAAATTTCTGAATGTTAAGATTCAGGCTTTTAAGCGTATTTTGGAGGATAATAAGCCTGATTGGAATTTTTTAGAATTAGATTAGAAAATCACAGTAATTTATTAGAGTTTTTTTTTTTTAATTTTTTACAATTTATTTATTTTTTACATTTTATTCATTTTTTTTTAGAGAGAGGAGACACAGAGAGAGAAAGAGACAGAGAGAAGAAAGAGATAGAAAGTACAGAGGGAGGAGCAGGAAGCATCAATTCCCATATGTGCCTTGACCAGGCAAGCCTGGGGTTTCGAACCGGCGACCTCAGCGTTCCAGGTCGACGCTTTTACCCACTGCGCCATCACAGATCAGGCAATTTATTCGAGTTTTATTTACCACTTCCTTCATCATTGGCTACTTCTAGGCTACCGATGGTTAGTGGGAGGCTTTGGTACAGAGCCCTTTGGTAGGGTTTGGTCTGGGGATATGTGTGGATAGTCCAAGCCTGAGCTTGACTCAGAAGTTTGGAGTTTATCTGAAATCTTCCAGAAGTGATTTTAGTATAATGGTGTTTCAGTTATCTATTGCTATATCATAACCCACCCTCAAACACAGAGGTTTAAATAAGTATTATTATATTTCCTAGTTTTATGGGTTGACTGGACCCACGGATGAATCTTATATAGGGCCTTGAATGCCACTGCAGTCAAATTGTCTGTTGGGGCTGAAGTTATCCGGGGGTTCACCTGAGCTGGACTCCAGTATAGCTCTCTCACATGGATGTTAGTTGAGGCTGGCTGTTGGGGCTCAGCTGGGGTTGTAGGCAGGAATGCCTGAATTTGGCCACTCCATGAGAACCAAGCATGGTGCTTGGTTCTCAGAGGAAGCACCCCACTGAGAATTACAAGAGTCCTAGGGAGAAGCTGCAAGGTTCCTTATGACCTAATTTCAGAAGTCTCAGAGGTCACTTGCACCATATTATATTGGCCAAGCAAGTTACTAAGATGAACCCAGATACAAAGAGAGGAGAATATGTTGCCTTTTGATGAGGAAGTGGTAAGGTCACTTTGCCGAAGGACAAGTAAGATGGAAACTATTGCAGTGGCCATCTTTAAATATACAGTTTGCCTCAGTGGTTTCCAAACTCGACTTCATGAAGTTGGTTCTGTGGAGATTCTCTAAATCAGGGGTCTGCAAACATTTTCTGTAACAGACCAGATGGTGAATATTCTAGACTGTCACTTGTGCAACTAATTACCTTTGCTGTTGTAGCACAAAACAGCCATGGCCCCAATAATTATGGCTGTGTTCCAATGAAACTTTATTATGGACACAGAAATTTGAATTTTATGTAATTATCAAATATTAAAAATATTCTTATTTTCAACCATTGGAAAATGTAAAGGAAAATATTCTTAGACCAAGTATCACACGAAACCAGGTGGTAGGCAGGCTTTGGCCCATGGGCTTTAGTTTGCTGACCTCTGCTTTTTTTTTTTTTTCATTTTTCTGAAGATGGAAACAGGGAGGCAGTCAGACAGACTCCCGCATGTGCCCGACCGGGATCCACCCGGCATGCCCACCAGGGGGCGATGTTCTGCCCCTCTGGGGCATCGCTCTATTGCATCCAGAGCCATTCTAGCGCTTGAGGCAGAGGCCACAGAGCCATCCTCAGCGCCCGGGGCCATCTTTGCTCCAATGGAGCCTCGGCTGCGGGAGGGGAAGAGAGAGACAGAGAGGAAAGAGAGGGGGAGGGGGTGGAGAAGCAGATGGGCGCTTTTCCTGTGTGCCCTGGCCGGGAATCGAATCCGGGACTCCTGCACGCCAGGCCGACGCTCTACTGCTGAGCCAACTGGCCAGGACCGACCTCTGCTTTTAATATGTATTTGATTTCTATTTCATTTTTAATTACTAAGAAACTAAAACAAAGAAAAACATACATTTACATATTAAATATAACTAGTTTTGATATATTGGGTACATTTGATACATCAACTTATGTTCTTATTGGTTGACTTTATTATTAAATGTTGTAAATTTGAGCTTATAAATGTATGTTGTCTTTACAGATTGGGCTCTTGCATAAATTTGGTTTGAAAAAGGTTGTGTTGGCCCTGGCTGGTTGGCTCAGTGGTAGAGTGTCGGCCTGGCATACAGGAGTCCCGGGTTCGATTACCGGCCAGGGCACACAGGAGAAGCGCCCATCTGCTTCTCCACCCCTCCCCCTCTCCTTCCTCTCTGTCTCTCTCTTCCCCTCCCGCAGCCGAGGCTCCATTGGAGCAAAGTTTGCCCAGGCGCTGAGGATGGCTCTGTGGCCTCTGCCTCAGGCGCTAGAATGGCTCTGGTCGCAACAGATGGGCAGAGCATTGCCCCCTGGTGGGCGTGCGGGGTGGATCCTGGTCGGCCACATGCGGGAGTCTGTCTGACTGCCTCCCCGTTTCTGGCTTCGGAAAAATACAAAAAAAAAAAAAAAAAGAAAAGAAAGAAAAAGGTTGTGTTAAAAATGATTGAAAGAAAAAAATTAGACACAAAATCCTAGGGTATTTGAGGGAGGCTTTAATTCTAGTGTTTTCAGAATAGCAGTGGGTAACAAAGGTATGGCAGGATGTGGAGACCTGTTTGATTCAGTTTCACAGATATTAACTGAATGCAGTGGAGTAGCATGTGATAAAAGGTAAGAGAGGAAAACACTTTCAAGAAATTTAAAGTTCAGCTGGATATGGGAGTGTGGCGGTGAGAGAGTAAGAACAGAGAGACTAATAATATTAAAACTACATGTTTCTTATTCAGTTAAGATTGAGTAGATGAAGTTATTTTTTATGTCACTGCCCATGATTCAAAGACAAATTTGCTTTCATTATAATTGGTGTTGTGCAGTATGCAGAAGATAGCAAGGGAAATTTTTTTTCTTTAAATAATTTTATTAACCCTTTGAGTAGTGAGTTTTTTCATGCTTGCTGACCCCTGGGAGCGAGTTTTTTTTTTTTTTAATGAAATTAATTCCCGTTACCATTTTATTAACTTAAAACCATGTTTGTTTGATAACCATGGACTGTCCAAGTCTGGAAATTTATGGAAACAAGAAGAAATACATTTGCCTTTTTCTAACATTACCTTATACACTTTTAAAATAAATTGATCATACTCTGGATGGTCAGGAGGCATGAAGATGTACATGAACGTTCCTACTACTCAAAGGGTTAAAGAACAATTTACATATGATAAAATGTATCCATTTAAATGGTCCAGTTTGATGAGTTTTGGCCAATGTATACATATGTATACCCATCATTATTATTACAGTGCAATCTCCATATCCCTAGAATTTCATATAAATGGGATTATACAATGTATACTAATTTTGTGTATGACTTCTTTTGTTCAGCATAATGTTTTAGCCATGTCGTGGCTGCTATTAGTAGTTCATTTCTTTTTATCACTGAGTAGTAGAAATCACATAATTGACTCGGCCATTTGCCTACTGATGCTAAGTTGTTTCCTATTTTCATTTCTGTGACTAAAGCTGCAATATTTATTTACGTATAATTTTCTTTGTGGACATATATTTTCATTTCTCTTGGTTAAAGACCTAGAAGTACAATTGTTGATAAACTAACTGCCAAACTGATTTCCAAAATGGTTTACATTCCTGTCAGCAATGCATGGGAGTCAGTTGCTTCATATCCTGTCATCAGTTGGTTATTGCCAGTCTTTTTGTCAACTAATTTTGAGGTTATATAGTTGTACACTGTAATTTTTATTTGTATTGCCATTATTCTAAAGTGGTTGAACATGTAAACTGTAATTGAATAAAAAGAAGAAAAGAATGAATGACAGTATAAGGGTTTAGGCAGATGAACTGCCATATAGGTGCAATTTCCTCTGTCAGCGTTTGGGAACAATGAATGTCATGTCCACATTTTTTGAGCTTTTTAAATATTTGAGCTTCCAATATTTATTTGCTTTGTATTCATGCAGATTATACTTTTCAGAATACAATTTTACTCAAATATGTCATATACTCAAATAAAGAAAAGGATGTTGAACATCTTTTCATGTGCTTTTAAGCCATTGGTGTATCTTCACTGATGAAGTGTCTGTCCAGATGCTTTGCCTGTTTTAAAAATTGAGTGGTTTGTCTCATTATTGAATTTTGAATGTTCTTTATGTATTTTGATACAAGTCCTTTTATAGGTATAGGTATTGACATTTTCTTATAGTTTGTAGCTTTTCATTTTCTTAATGATGTTAAGTTTTTAACTTTGATAAAATTCTGTTTTTTGATTTCTTGTGTCCTATATAAGAAATTTTTGCCCACCCTAAGGCCATAAAGGTTTTTTTCTCTGTATTTTCTTCCAAATGTTTTATTTATTAATTTGTTTTTCATGTATTGATTGATTTTAGGGAGAGAGGAAGGGGAAGAAAAGAAGGGGGAGGAAGCATTCATTTGTTCTGCTGAGTTGAGCATTCATTGGTTGCTTCCTGTGTGTGCCCTGACCAGGGATGGAAACTGCAATCTTGGGGTTTCTAGATGATGCTCTAACCAACTGAGCTAATTAGCTAGGACTTTCTTCTAAATCTAAATGTTTTTTATGTTTTGCTTTTCTGGGTTCTGATTCTTTTGTAATACATTTTAATCTATAGTGTGAGGTAATTATGGATTTTTTTTTCCACCAAAATTCAGTTGTTCCAGCAGCATTTCTGAAACTCTATCAAAAATCAATTGACCTTATATTTCTGGTCTATTTTATTGCAGAGATTTGTGTGTTTATCCTTAGGTGGCTACCATTGTCTTGATTGCTACAGCTTTATGATCACTTTTGAAATCAGTTAGTGTAAGTCCTTCCAATCTGGTTTTTTTTTTTTTTTTCAAAATCGTTTTAGTTATACTTGATCCTTTAATATCCATAGAAATTTAAAAATTTGCCTGTCAATTTCTACAAAAAGCCTTGCTGCAACTTTGGTTGAGAATGTGTTTAATCTATAAAGTAGTTTGAGGAGAGTTGATATTTTAGTAATACCAAGTCTACCAATTCATGAACATGATATATCTGCTTTTTCATTTAGGTCTTCTTTAATTTCTCCCAGCCATGGTAAAATGAGTTATGAAATGAAAAGAATAGGATTTTTTCCTTTCATAAAAGAGTAGTTATTCGTAGTAGAGTAACATATCTCACCCGTCAAGATGATGGGTTTCTAGGGAAAGTATGCCACAATTTGAAAGTGCTGGTGTTGGTGAAATTTCCTTAACTTGGATTGGAGGACTTATTTGAACTTGTGAAAAGTCTTAAATAGTCTGGAAAATGAGACTTCACTAAAAAAATGTTTCCATGAAGGTTTTTTTTTTGGGGGGAGGGGTTGTTTTAACAAATAGATAAAAATGATTTTGTAACCAGAATACTTAAAACTATGTTCATGTAAAATGCTACTTTTCTGGTCATTAAAGCATTTGTTCTTTCAACAAAATGAACTAAATCTTCCTCTTGTTGTTATATCTTAGAAAATCACTTTGTTTTACTTTAGAAGTGACTTCACTCCAGTTTTTGCCTAATTTATGAATTTTCATATTTGGAAATAGGACCCCCCTTTGTATGAAACTAATCCTAAAGTTCTGTTGGGTACCAGCCATTTTAAGAACTTGATAAATCTATGAATTTATAATTTCAAGAGATTTGAAGCCAACCATTCTCTAAAATTAGATTCAGATGGCATTTATCACCTTTAAAGATTAAATTGATTTTATTTTAGAAAGAGCATTTTCCAATTCATAGACATTAATTGTGATAATTTCCAGTCTTCAAACTTCACAAAGACAGATCTGGTTGATTTAATTGGTCTAAAATAGCATTTTATGTATATGTATTATAAATATGAATCTAGAAACATTTATTTAATGCCTAAAGCAATTAACATCAAATCCCCCCATTCTTGTATTAGATGTCTTATAAAAGAGTAGTTAAATAATGTAGTCTTAATAACTATGGGGATGAATATACTTAATGGATTGTGAGTTCATCTGTACTGACTGTCTCTTCCTTTTTCTGAGTTGGTTCCAGGTAGCCTACTTTGTTAGTTATTTTTGGTATAAGCACGATGCTTAAGAACCTTGGCTTTGAGACAGGCAGACAGGGAGGTCTAGTTTATTATGTTGCCTTGGGCATCTTATCTCTTAGGCTCAGTTTGTTCATCTGTAAAATGGGGATATTATTATAGGAAACAAAATAATGTCAGTATTTTTCTCTTTATTAAGAAAAATGTGAATGGACTTCAACCTTTGTAGTGGTACCATATTCAGCTTATCTCAAAGCTGCTATTTAAGGAGAATCTTTTCAACACAAATAATTATTCCCTAATCGATCTGGTTTATAGGTTTTCTGTTGTTCGCTAATTTTCTTAAAGCCACGCACGTCTCTAATTTTTTAAAGCTTTGTGATACTTTGAGACAGGTACTGCAGTATGCTTTGCATTGTTTAATCTTCACCTTTCCTCTAAGAAATTTGATGAAGTATTCTTGATTTGTAATTGGGATGGAGGAGGAATATTAGGGAAAGAAAAGACCTATGAGTTTACTATTTAGTTTGTTTCTTCTAGGTTTTTTTTTTTGGTTTTTTTTTTTTTTGCATTTTTCTGAAGCTGGAAACAGGGAGAGACAGTCAGACAGACTCCCGCATGCGCCCGACCGGGATCCACCCGGCACGCCCACCATGGGGCGACGCTCTGCTCTGCCCACCAGGGGGCGATGCTCTGCCCATCCTGGGCGTCGCCATGTTGCGACCAGAGCCACTCTAGCGCCTGGGGCAGAGGCCACAGAGCCATCCCCAGCGCCCGGGCCATCTTTGCTCCAATGGAGCCTTGGCTGCGGGAGGGGAAGAGAGAGACAGAGAGGAAGGCGCGGCGGAGGGATGGAGAAGCAAATGGGCGCTTCTCCTGTGTGCCCTGGCCAGGAATTGAACCCGGGTCCTCCGCACACTAGACCGACGCTCTACCGCTGAGCCAACCGGCCAGGGCCTCTTCTAGGTTTTATACTACCATGTCTCCGAAATGTTTCTGTTGGCTTTGCAAAGGTTAGCAGCCAACAGCGTTGCTCCCGTCCAGTCTCTGTGCATATTATGAAAGACATCCACTGTGGTGTTGCAACACACCTCATATCCCTGCAGGCTTTCACTGAGCAGACGTTCTGTGCTTGCATTTGATTCCATGCTGAGGATTGGAGAGTTGAGTTTTGGTTTTTTTTCTTTAATATAAAATACCCAGCTCCCTGAGTCCTTGGGTCTTCATCAGCCGGGTAATCGCCACCTGCACACCTGACTATACTTTGTTTTTAACATTAAATTGGCCTTTCCCAGGCTTTCTTGCTGAGGAAGTGGGAGTGTGCACCGCTCCAGCTGTGTGTATGTCAGAGTGGAACAGTCATTCAGAGGTGCCCAGGATGCCTTGCCTTTGTTTCCTGAAATTGTGCATTGATTTCTTTGTTAGTAGGATTCTTCAAATGAATGAAGGCAACTATTTCCTATTTTTAGGGTTTTCTTGGGGAGGGGTAGACTTCTTTTAAAAGAAAAAATTCATCTGGCAATTCAAGTTTTATTAAGTATATTCAATTTGCTTAAAGTAGAACACATATGTAATTAGAAACATTAACTGAGTCAACTTCGTTTTTGTGTTGGACCTTTTCTCTTCACAGCAACTTGATTGTTTATTGATTATTATTTTTTAGGCTTTTTCATTTTTTAATTAGTAAAGGGAACATGTTCATTCTAATTACTGCACCAGCCTGAGAATAGTTTTTCATGAATATTTTCAGGATTTTCTCTACCTGACATTTTTAAGTAGATAAAACTGAATTATGTTTATGGAGTTAATTTTCCCTTTCATTTGACATTAAATGTAGTGCTCTGATTTGTTGCTTCAAATAGTAGGGTTATCTTTTTTTTTTTCTGAGTCAATTCTTTGTAAGGAGAAAATCTCAAAGAATTAGTATTTTTTACTAACTAATATGAACAATATGATTGGGAATGTGATTGGGAATCCTTGAGAAGCATATAGAGAAATGGATAGCTTCATGCTTGTTTCTCTGATCCGTCTGGAGGTTTCTTAGGATGTCAGCGTTCTAAGCCTGAGACACTGATTGAAGTTCTTGTTCTGACCGGGCCAGCATCTGTGGAGGTTGCAGGCTGGCAAGTACAGTAGTTACTTGCTGTTAATAAATCTCTTTGGGAATTGTTTCTTATTGTTTGGAAACCTCATTCCATGCATTAAGGTTGACTTCCTAGTGTTTTATTACAGCTCTTTACTTGTGAAGCTCTAAATGCAGTTGAGCCATTGATTGGCTGTCCGCTCAAACTATATGGCTTATATTGCTTTTTCCTTTGTCTTGTGTGGGGCCCCCGAAATCACACCTGGAATAAGGGACAGCATGGTGAGTATCATGACTCAGTAGAATCTGGGTAGGAAATTACTTAGTATTTTACTCATTTAGAAGATTGGACTTTTATTTATTGATTTTTGCTTTGGAGAATTGATAGCATAGAGGAGGCTTAGTACCAGCTGTACTAGGTTTTGTTCTCTTGGTTTTCTTCTCAGCCACTATGAAAATGAGACATGATCGTTTTAGCTGCCTTTTCAAAGAGCCCAGCTGAACAAAGGCAGGAGGCCAGGCAGGAGCATTCAGGTGGGTAATTATCGTTCCCAAGGGCAACCATATATCACATTCATGTTCTTTAGGGTGTGGCTGCTCATTTTGTATTTTGAAAAAGTAGCTGTGGCCCTGGCTGGGTGGTTCAGTTGATGGGTGCGTTGTCCCGACATGTCAAGGTTGTGGGTTTGATCCCTGGTCAGGGCACATGCAAGACTCAACCAATGACGACCTGAATGAGTGGGACAGCAAGTTGAGCTTTCTCTCTCTCTCTCTGTCTCTCTCCCTTCCTCCCTCTGTAAAAATCAATCAAGAAAAAGAAAAAGAAAAAAAAAAGCTGCATAATTATAGAATGCCCTATATTTGGTAGAAAAACCAATTGCTTGAATCTCTGGATCCAATCTCAGTTTAAAATCCTTTTCTAGGGACAGGAGTGGGCATAATAACTGTGTCAGACTTTTTATGATGTTGTTCAGCACTTCAGTCTAAGGCCCGTTATACTCTTATAAAATCCAGCGGGGCACTTCATCATCAGTTTCCTCTTTCTTCTCACCAGATTTAAAAGCTGTTGGTGAACACAGCATTCTGGCTCTGGGTACACTGGCTTTTCAAATGGAGAGGCCAGTTCTGCCCTGACCAGCTGCCGTAGCACCCCGGGGGCAGCCAGAGTGGCCTGTGCCATGTTCTGGAAGGCAGCCTTCCCCTCAGCATTTGTATTTTAAGCTGGTGATTAGAAGAATTTGGCATTTGGGAGCAAGGTCCTGGGACCCTGTATTTTGTGTGAACACAGACAGTATTGCATTGTTGGTATGCCCTTAATGTACAGCCCTGGCACAGAAACTTCCTGAGGAGGGCCAGTTTCAAGCCGAAGAGGAAGAGATTTTATGATGCCACTTAACTGAGCAAGGCACTCAAATGTAATTACTAGAATGAGGTGAAAACAGACGAGCATCTGCTACAAGCCTCTGACCATCACCTCTTTCCTTGAGTGGACCTGAGTTACCAATAGATTTTTTGTTTTCCCCAGAATCAAGATAATTTTATGCTGTGATCTTTTCAAATTCTCCTATTGGAGATAGAGAGAATATTTTATTCAGATTTTGTTAAACTTAAAATTATCCAGGCTTTGGCTGGTAGTTGAGTGGATAGAGTGTCGTCCAGGCATGCTGAGATCACAGTTCGATCCTGGGTCAGGGCACCTGCGAGAAGCACTCAACTAAGTGGAACAATGAGTTGATGCTTCTCTCTCTCTCTCTCTCTCTAAAATCAGTGGAAAATTTTTAAAAGTTATTCATTACATAGTATGCATGTTGTTTTTTAATTCTTTTTTTTTTTAAGGAAGAGTTAGGATTTTTTTAAATTTTTTTATTTTATTTTATTTTATTTATTCATTTTTAGAGAGGAGAGAGAGAGAGGGAGAGAGAGAGACAGAGAGAGAGGAAGAGAGAGAGAGGAGAGAGAGAGACAGAGAGAAAGGAGTGGGGAGGAGCTGGAAGCATCAACTCCCATATGTGCCTTGACCAGGCAAGCCCAGGGTTTCGAACCAGTGACCTCAGCATTTCCAGGTTGACGCTTTATCCACTGCGCCACCACAGGTCAGGCTGTTTTTTTAATTCTTATGTTCACCAATATCATGAAATTATTTCTAGATAGGGTTGAATCTAGTATCTGATGTTACAGTTTAGCTGTAACTGCCTAGTTAAGGGTGAGTGGGTGCTTTGGAAAAGGACTTGCGCAGTAAGCTTCTGGGGATGGTAGTGTTGGTCTGTGTGGGAACGAGAGTGACTCCAGACTGCACTAAAGTAGTGTCAGACACTTGTGTGTGGTGTGTGGAGATATAAACTCTCAGTGCCCTGTGGTCTTGGTAATGGTGAGAGGGGCGGAGGCAGTGATTGCAGACGTAAATGAAAAATATCTTAAGATAGGTGCTGGGTGCTAAAACGGTAGTCTAAAGTGATGACTCTTTGAAGGGATAATTATAGGTAGATCTAATGTGATAACCTTTTTTTAAAGAGTAATTTTCCGTAATTTATCTGGAGTCTTCTTCACTGAGAAGCTAATTTGAAGAGTCCCAGTGTGCTAACTAAAGGAGACCACAGCGAAGGGCAGGGTCGGGCAGTCCCCGCTGCCAGGAACACTTCTGTGGACCAGTGTTAGTCTTTCTTATAAATAAGACCCCCCCCCCCCCAGTGAGTGATTGATACCTAATGACATGTTTATTTCTCAGGGCTAGAGCTATTTTGAAAACACAGAACTATTTAAATTCTTTTGTTATACATCTAAAACAACAAATCAGTACACCAGAGTTCATTTTTATTGTAGAAATCTCAAATAATATACAAATAAGAGAAGAAGTAGAAGTCTCTGTGCTTTGAAGCCAGACATTTGAGATTGAATGTGGGTTCTGCCTTTAATTGGGCAATCGGTCCTTGGTAATTTTATAATCTTTAGATTGAAAACAACATACAGCCCGTGCTGACAGGGTTCATGGGAGGATAGTTTATGTGAACGGTTTAAAACAGTCCTCCATGTATAGTCAGTGTTGAATGTGCGGTTATACAAATATAAATATATTTTGAGCACTTGTAGAGCAGCGAACTGAGGGATTCACACCAAACAAAGGTGTGTGTGTGTGTGTGTGTGCGCGCGCGCACGTGTGCGCGCGCAAAATCTAGTGAACACTTCTAGCTCTTTCTTTTTATAGTGCCTGCTCAATAAATGGGAGATTTTATGATTATTAATAACATTCCAAATCCTTCCAACTGCAGATAACTTCTCTTAATGTGTCTTAAAATAGTTTTTGAGTGATATGTATGTTGTATATATTACTTTGCAATTGGATTTTTAAAAATTTAACAATGTTCTATAAATATTTTGCCTCAATGCCAAATTTAATAGCCTCACAGTATTTTTTTTGGTAGGTTGAAACATATTGAACTAATCTTTTGCTAATGTTTTTTTCCTTATTTTTTTTCTTCTTATAAGCAGATGTGGTAAACGTTCTTGTGGTTGTCTTTGCATACAGCCATGCTTTTATTTTTGGGATAAATTTATAGAAATAGATTTGGAGAAGGCATGTAAAAAATTGAAATGTTTGGTTTCTAGTACTAGATTACCCTGAGAATTTGTACTCTTTTGGTATATATATATATATATTTTTTAAACTTTATTTTTTTAAGATTTTATTTATTCATTTTAGAGAGAGGAGACAGAGAGAGAGAGAGAAAGAGAAGGGAGGGAGGGAGGGGCAGAAAGCATCAACTCCCATATGTGCTGTGACCAGGGAAGCCTGGGGTTTTGGTATATATTTTAAAATATCTTTGTAGAAAGTTAGAAGTTGTATGGTCATAGAAGAAACTTTTAATTTTAGTTTTTTTAGTTTATGTTTCTGTGCAAAAGAAAATTGGCTGAAATTAATCCTTCCTCCCTGTTCTGCACCTGAGCAGTCCCGGGGTGGTTGGGACTTTGGTTAGGCCGTGATCCTGGTGAGTCTAGTTTGAGCTCAGTTTGGGCCAGTTGGCCCCTTTTTTATAGTTACAGACCTCACTGCCTAGCTTAGTCAACTTCTTGCAAATCTTGGACACAGTGATCCCTAATCATCTGTCAAGGGACCTAGAAGAGCCCAGGAAGGTTCATCAATAACATCCTTGCTCATGAAAAACAGTTTATTATAAGAAATTTAGACACAATTAGTTGGTGAGTTAAATATATATTTACTTCTATGTATTGCAAATCCCCCCTCTGGGTGACACATTTAAAATGAGCCAGTCACTTCATAATATATCTGTGGAAGATGTCTTAGGTAAACTTTACCTTGAAGACTGGAGTCTTAATCTGCTCTAGTTCTTTTCTTTACCAGTGGGCCTGCACGTACCTGTTTGTTGCTATGGTGTGCTCATAGGTGCCAGTTCCTTTTGGCATTTTTCTCTAGTTTCATTCTACAGAACTTAGTAATGGAATTACACACAGACACTGCCACATCATCACACTTTTCGTTTTTGCTTCGTCTCTTCCCTCCTTCATCCACTGTCTTTTCTTCTGATTGAATTAGTTGCCCTCCATAGAGGAATGTGGAAGCGTTGGAATGTGGAAGCATTTCTTTGGGAAAGTCTTCAGGGGCTGTGTCTGCCTTGTGTGAAGGCTCTGTAAGTGAGCGGGAAAGCCTGGGTAATGTGTGTGCAAGTGTGTTAGCTGATTTTCATTTAAGGGACTTAGAAATGTGTCATCCTGAAATGCAGGATTGAATTTTTACTGCATATTCATTTTTTTCCCCTACACGAGAGTGTAATTTTAGTAGGTGAGCAGGCAGATTGGTTTTTCATTGCAAATTCTGCTATCATTGGAGTGTTCTGCTTTTCTCTTCCAGTGAAGCCTAGAAATGATTATGTGCGGAGGATTCATGTTACAGTCACTAAATTAGCCAGAGCTGTAGACAGTGATGTGGATACTTTTAAAGAATCAATATTAGCAAAGAATGACGGTCACAAAGCAGTAGCTACTGGGGGATTCTGATTCATGCTTGATGCTAACTAGAATGCCCCCCTCTTTTTCATATATTTTTCTATATGTTGTTTCTCATTGCATTATAACTATATGTTCATATATATCTTCTTTAAAAAGATCACTTTCTCATACATAAATGCCCCTTCTGTCTGTATACATATGTTCCTTTTTTTTTCTACAATAGCTATATAGGCGATTTTAGCAAAGTATTATTATTATTTTTTTTATGCAAAGTATTATTTTGATTAAACAAAAAATAAGAATGCACTTTTCCCTAAAACGCATGCCGTTACCTATGTTGAACAGAATAATGACCTCCAAAACTTCCATGTCCTAATCTCTGTGGATGTTACATCAATTGGCAGTGGGAAATTAAGGTATCAGACAGAATTAACTGATAATGAGCAGACCTTAAACTAGAGATTATCCTTAATTATCAAGGTGGGCCCAAAGCAATCATAATGGTCTTTAAATGTGGAAGAGGGAGGCAGAAGAAGAGGCCAGAGGTTTACGATGTAACAAGGACTCAACCTTCTGTTGCTGGCTTTGACCTTGGAGGAAGTGCCATGAGCCATAGAATGTGGGTGTCCATATGTAACCATCCAAAAATATTCTTACATAGTAAATGCATGTATAGTTCTTCTCCTTTTATTTTACATAAACGGGAGCTTTTTATCCAATACTTTTATATTCTTTGAGGTTTTTTGTTTGCTTTTTGCTTTTTAAATCAAATGTTGAAAAGAGATATAGAGACTATGAGTTAGATTGATTGCATTAAAGAAAAGCAGCTTTATAGGATTTCCTTATAAGGCTACCAAGAATTTATTTAAATAGTCCTCTGTTGATGGACTATTAGGTTGTTTTCAGTTTTGTCTCTTACAAATTGTCTTAGTTTATTTGGCTGCTATAACAAAATAGCACAGACTGAGTGGCTTATAAACAATAGAAATCTATTTTTCAGAGTTCTGGAGGCTGGGAAGATTGAGAGCCAAGATCAGGGTCCTGGCGTGCTCGGGTTCTGGTGAGGGCCGGCTTCCTGGCTCAAGAGTGTCTTCTTGCTCTGTCCTCATATGGCAGAAACCCAGGGAGCTCTTTGGCTTCTCTTTTATAAAGGTGCTAATCGCATTCATGAGGGCTCATCCCTTTGACTCAATCACTTTCCAAAGGTCTCACCTCCACTTACCATCCCCTTGGGGGTTAGGATTCAACATAAGAATTTTGTGAGGACACAGATATTCAGTCTGTGGCACAAGTCTTTGTGACTAATATACTTGCAGCATAATTTCCTAAAAGCTGTGTGGCTGGATGTTTATGAATTTAAAATTTGATGGTTACTGCCAAATTACACTCCAGAGAGGCTATCCAGTGTACACTCTGTTTTATAGCCTCTGTCTGGGCTAAATTGTACATTGATTGTTAGTCACAATGAAGTGGAAAGTGCAAGACACTGAGAGACAGAGATTAGATAGAGTGTCGCTCTCTTTATTTCCTATTAAATACAATGCCAAACATTGTTTTCTGATTCCCATGGCAATCTGGGTCTTAGAGCCAGTGTGGTTACTTTGGCAGTGTTGAAACGGGCAGCAGGTGGAGTGCCCATGTCCCGCAGCATGGTGCCTGTGGGACCACAGTGCACTCTAACTGTGTGTGTGTGTGTGTGTGTGTGTGGGGCTGTGTGACATCCAACCTTTTTCCTTGTTTGTGATACTGATGGACATAGGCACACAATACTTATATAGTGCGTGTAGTTCTTCTGTTTTTGAGATAAGGAGCATATCTTAATCTTTCCTGGACAGATAAGATTTGGTCTCATGAGCAGGAAGCATCGCTTAGCACTTTCAGAGGCCGTCGACGTGGGCTATAGCACATTTTCCTCCAAGAATCTTCCATGAAACACTGCCAGCATTACTAATGTATGAAAACACCCACTCACCTCACTTTCACCAATGCTGTGGATGAACAAACTTTTAGAAAAATGATAATTTTACCACTCCTAGTTTTGTTATATTTAGGAAGATTACATAGTTTTCTTATCTATAAAATGAGGGTAATAGTATATTGGAAGCATAATAAGTTTTTAGTATTATTATTGCCATAAATCATTGTCATTCTGATGGTTAACACCTCATTTCACTGTGTTTCTTCTTTTTTTTTTTTTCTGAAGCTGGAAATGGGGAGAGACAGTCAGACAGATTCCCGCATGCGCCCGACCGGGATCCACCCGGCACGCCCACCAGGGGAGATGCTCTGCCCCTCCGGGGGGTCGCTCTGCCGCAACCAGAGCCACTTTAGCGCCTGGGGCAGAGGCCAAGGAGCCATCCCCAGCACCCGGGCCATCTTTGCTCCAATGGAGCCTTGGCTGCGGGAGGGGAAGAAGGAGACAGAGAGGAAGGAGGGGGGGGGTGGAGAAGCAAATGGGCACTTCTCCTATGTGCCCTGGCCGAGAATCGAACCCAGGTCCCCCGCACGCCAGGCCAACGCTCTACCGCTGAGCCAACCGGCCAGGGTAACTGTGTTTCTTTATAATGAGTTTGAACAATGTTCAATATGTGTAAAAATTGGGTTTTATTGATGTATAGTTGCTTATTTTATATTAAGAAGCTTAATCTTTGTGTGCCATATAATGTTTTTTCATTTTATCATTTGTCTTTTGCCTTTATTTATGGCATTCTTCTCTCATGCAGATATTTTAAACATTTATGTCATCAGATTGATAAATTTTTTGTTTGTCTTTTGTTTTGTATCTTTCCTCCCAAGGCCTTCCCTTTTCCAAGATCAAAAGAAATGATTAAAACCTCCCATATTTCCTTACAGGACTTTTATACTTTTCTCATTTACTCTTGAATCTTTGATCTGCTAATGGATTTTTTCCCTCTTTTCAAGGAAAATACCATGCAATTAAATAAAGAGATTTAGTATAATCTATAGGTCCTTTTTTTTTTTTTAAAGTGAGAGAGAGAAAGAGGGACAGATAGGGGCAGACAGACAGGAAGGAAAAAAATGAGAAGCATGAACTCATAGTTGCAACACCTTAGTTTAGTTGTTCATTGATTGCTTTCTCACATGTGCCTTGAGCGGGGGCTCCAGCTGAACCAGTGATTCCTTCTTCAAGCCATTGACCATGGGATCATATCCGTGAGCCCACGCTCAAACCAGTGACCCTGCTGTCAAGCTGGTGAGCCTGTGCTCAAGTTGGCAACCTTGGGGTTTTGAACCTGGGTTGTCAGCATCCAAGGCTGATGCTCTATCTACTGTGCCACTGCCTGGTCAGGCTATATAGTGTTTTTTTTTTTTTTTTTTAATGTTAAATGTATAATATATTTTAGTGGAATAGTACCACTCAGTATATATTCTTTCATGAATTATGGAAGTTAATAATATTTCCTACTTTTGACATTTTAGTATAACTGTTTATGAAGCCAAAGGAAGAAGATTTCTGAGAGAGAAGGAAAGGACAAAGGAAGGCATTAAATACTCATCTCGGGGCTGCGTACTGTGAAACAATAATGTATGTTGGAACCTAATACTGTCAAGAGACAGGGGTGGTCTAAGACACAGAATGTTATAAGCATTTTTTTCAGGGTTGCTGCCATCATTGAAGAGTTTGCTATTATCCTTATGAAATCTCTTTGATCGTCTGACCTGTGGTGGTGCAGTGGATAAAGCATCGACCTGGGACACTGAGGGCGCTGGCTCGAAACCCCAGGCTTGCCTGGTCAAGGCACATATGGGAGTTGATGCTTTCCTCTTCTCTCCCCTTCTCTCTCCCTTCTCTCTCCCTTCTCCCTCCCTTCTCTCTCTCTCTCTCTCTCTCTCTCTCCTCTCTAAAATGAATAAATAAAATCTTTAAAACAAACAGAACAAAACAAAAACCTTTGACGCTAAGGAAGGCACACCCTGAGAAATGTAAATGTAATTAAGGGGAATTATCTAGAAAGTTAAGAAACGCAGACTGGCGTCGTCATCCTCAAGCAAAACAGACACGAATACTCGCTTAACTGGGATCCCTGCATCTAGGAACAGAAATATTATTGCAACACACAGAACAATTTACCTTTTTTTTTGTTTCTGTTTTTTTTTGCATTTTTCTGAAGTTAGAAGCATGGAGGCAGTCAGATAGAATCCCGCATGCCCCTGACTGGGATCCATCCGGCATGCCACTAGAGGGTGATGCTCTGCCCATCTGGGGCATTGCTCCGTTGTAATGGAGCCATTCTAGCGCCTGAGGCAGAGGCCATGGAGCCATCCTCAGTGCCCGAGCCAACTTTGCTCCAGTGGAGCCTTGGCTGTGGGAGGGGAAGAGAGAGACAGAGAGGAAGGAAAGAGGGAAGGGTGGAGAAACAGATGGGCACTTCTCCTCTGTGCCCTGACTGGGAATCAAATCCAGGGCTTCTACACACCGGGCCGACGCTCTACCGCTGAGCCAACAGGCCAGGGCCTACCTTTTTGTTTTAGAATTATCATAGTTCATAAAGAATTAGAAAGTCAAGAATGAGTTGTTGAAGCATCACAGAACACATGCTATGGATGAATCTTTGGGACACCTCGCGGTTTTCTACCTCTACTTTCTCAGGTCTGATGTCAGCAGTTTGGGTCTGGAAAATATATTCAATTTTAATAACTTTTTATTTTGGCTTGAGCTCCCCAGAAGGGTAATAAAGATGAATTATTTATGCTTTATAGTCTTTGAGTTTTTGTTTGAAATTGGTGTTGATCAAAATAGTGACTAATGAAGCAAGCATTGATGTGCATTGTTGTGGTTTTGAGATTACAGGGGTCCTCGGTTTACCACACAGTTCCGTTCCTACAATAGTGACATAATCCAGATTTTAGTGTAAATCGAAACATACTCTAGCCTACGTCACTTACCTATTCTAACACAGTTGTAAAATCATAATCTAGAACATTTAAAAGAAAAGGACATAGCCTGACCAGGCAATGGCACAGTGGATAGGGCTAGGAAGTGGAGGACCCAGGTTCGAAACCCGGAGGTCCCCGGCTTGAGTGCGGGCTCATCTGGCTTGAGCATGGTCTCACCAACTTGATAACAGCTTGAGCATGGGATCATAGACATGACCCCATGGTCACTGTCTTGAGCAAGAGGTCACTCGCTCTGCTGTAACCCCCCAGTCAATGCACATATGAGAAAGCAATCAGTGAACAACTAAGGAGCCGCAAGGAAGAATTGATGTTTCTCATCTCTCACCCTTCCTGTCTGTCTATCCCTGTCTGTCTGTCTCTCTGTCTCTGTCACAAAAAAAGAAAAAGACATAAATATACTGTACTGTAGTAACAAAACAAAAAAAATGGCAAAAAATTAGTAAGCCAAAACACTCGTCTCAATTTTTTAAAACTTTTTTTATTATGGAAGTGAGCATTGTAAACTTGAAACATCATATGTCAAGACTGTCGTAACCCAAGGACCACCTGTAATCCTGTTCAGTTTTTCCATTGTGGCCTAACAATATTCCATTCTACATGAAGAAGTCATGTGTTTGAAACAAATTAAATTTTTAGGTCAAGAAATATTTTTTTGATTAAACATCTATGACTTCCGTGGTAACTGCTTTATGTCCCCCGATCAACAGGACTTCTCAGAGGAGGCCGGGGAGTTTCCTGTATTTAATTGCTTTCAGCCAATGAAGGCTTGTCATGAGTGGGGTCTAGGGGGAGACTGACCATACCTCCCAAGATGAGGAAGTGATTGTCTACACCAGCATAATACAGGAATATTGCCATTCAGTGGAGTCCCTCAGAACAGTCCATAAATGTTATTTCACTTCTTCAGATTTTATTACTAGTGCTACATTACTTTTTGGTCCAAACTTGTAATATAATGCTGCCATGTCCTTGTGAGATAGCAAATAATATTTTTTTCCCCTAGCTGCAGGGGTTCCAGTTGCCTGGTTTACTTGAGAATGAAGATGCCAGTCTGTGTTACTTAACTTTCTAGACAGTTCCCCTAAATTACATTTACATTTCTCAGGCTGTGCCTGTCTCAGGGTCAAAGAAGTTTTGCGAGGATAATAGAAAACACTCTTCAATGATGGCGGCAACTCCTAAGAAAATAGTTTATAATAATCTGCATCTTAGAGCACCCCTGACTCTTGTCATTATTAGGTTTCAGCATACATTATTCCTTCACAGTGCACAACCCTGAGATGGGTCTTTAATGCCTTCCTTTGTCCTTTTCCTCTCTCTCAGAAATCTTCTTCCTTTGACTTCATAAAACAAAGGGAATTGTTGCAGTTTTCATCTACTTATCTGATAGGACCTTTCTTTTTAGGAAAAGGGATTAGCAGGCATGAAAGGAGGTGGGAGAAAGGGAAGGAGGAAGTTTATCTTTCTAACAAAACAAATTGAATAACATCACTCAATTGTTTAAAAACCTGTTAATCCAGCACCATTTGAGAACTTGACACCAACCTGAGGAGATGGATTCAGGAGAGTAGAGGGGCTCGTCTCAGGTCACCATGTTTGATCCAGGAATCAAACTCAGAGCCTCATGACTGCAAAGTTAATGTTTGCTTATTCATCTCCCTTACATCTCTGAATACCATTCATATACAGACATCTTCCACCTTAGACCTAGTATGGCCCTCTCTAGGATAGAGCTGGAATCTGGCTGGACATCTCCTTGGGCTCCAGACCTGTTCATCCATGGCCCACTCGAAAGTCTGCATGTGGGGGCCGTAAATACATGACACTCAGAATAGCCCCCAGCTCCTGATTGCTGAGCACTTAATATTCCATCCATTCCTTTCCTTCTCAGGTTGTGGCTATTCCATGCTTCCAGTGGCTCAGGGCACGAACCCCTTGAAGTCATCGATGACTGCACACACACTCTGTCAGGAAATCTTGTCGGCTTTACTTTCAAACTATGTCAACTATTCCCTCCTTGGCCCAGGATGCCGTTTTCTGCTGGGTTACCATAAAAGTCTCCTGAATGGAGACTTGCTTTCACCCTTGCTTCCTAGTGAGTCCAGTCTAAGCATGTCAGCGAGAGACCCCTTTCAAACTCGTCTGACCTCCATTCTTCTCCTCAAATCCTCCAATAGTGTTTCTCAGAGTTGACTCCCCACAGGGTCTGGCCCCGTCACCACCCGTACTGACCTTCTGTTGCGTTCCCTCTTGCTGACCCACTCTAGCCACACAGGCCTCCTCACCATTCCTTTCACGCTGCAGACACACAGCGGCCACAGGGTGTTTGCACTTCCTGCTCCGCCTTCCTGGAGTGTTCTCCCTCCGGATGGCTGCACTATCTACTCCCTGATCCCCTTGAAGGCCTTGAGTACCCGGTCCCTTCTCAGCAAGGCTTGCCCCCGACCCGCTAACTGCTGGCACACCCCCTCTCCCTTTCCCCTGTTTCAATTCCCTCCACTCCACTCATCCCCTTCTAATAAGTTAGACAATTTCTTTATTAATGCATATTGTCTCTCCCCCACCCTTCACTCTTTCAGCCTCAACTGAAAGCTGTATAAAGGCCAAAATTTATAATCTTTTTATTTTTTTGGCTGTTTTCTTGATTTATTTTATATGCCTAGCAATTATGTCAAGGCTTGGCACATTGTTGGTGATCAATAAAATCTGTGGGCTGGGTAAGTTTATTCACAAATATGCATCAAACTCTGCTGAGAGTGAGGCATACAGGGGCCGTCCCTGGTCCTCAAGCTTTTTTTTTTTTTTTTTGCATTTTTCTGAAGCTGGAAACAGGGAGAGACAGTCAGACAGACTCCCGCATGCGCCCGACCGGGATCCACCCGGCACGCCCACCATGGGGCGACGCTCTGCCCACCAGGGGGCGATGCTCTGCCCATCCTGGGCATCGCCATGTTGTGACCAGAGCCACTCTAGCGCCTGAGGCAGAGGCCACAGAGCCATCCCCAGCACCCGGGCCATCTTTGCTCCAATGGAGCCTTGGCTGCGGAAGGGGAAGAGAGAGACAGAGAGGAAGGTGCGGCGGAGGGGTGGAGAAGCAAATGGGTGCTTCTCCTGTGTGCCCTGACCAGGAATCGAACCCGGGTCCTCCGCACACTAGGCCGACGTTCTACCGCTGGGCCAACCGGCCAGGGCCTCAAGCTTTTAATTCATTCCGCTCTTTTAGGAGTTTCACCCTGTAGTTGAGGGAAGACCAAGTTCTGGAGATGGGGTGAAAGGAACAGCATGTGTTCAGCAGTTGCTTGGCGTCTGATGTTGCATACAGATAGAAAGCATTTGTTCACACCTCCCAACAACCCCAGAAAGGATGCTATCTGTTTTGCAAGAAACTAGTTCAGGGACATTATCCATCCTATGGCAAACCCAGTAAGTGCCATAAGGAAGAGTCAAAGCCATGTCTGTCTGTCTGTGCTTTCCCCACTTTGTGCACTCGGTAACACCCTGTCACCTGTGGGATGAGCCCATTTTCTCAATGTGGCATGTCAGGCCCTTTCCGTCTGCACCCAGCCTCTGGTGAGCCTTAGTTTTTCTCTTCTTGGGCACTGCCAACTTCAGCTTCTCTTTAAAGTCTTGCTTTTTATCTAATAGGCCATATGCTGGTGATTTCACACCCCTGCAAGGTATTTTTCCACTAACTGAAACGCTTTACTTCCCTTTTCTGTCTGGGGACTCTCTGCTTGTTCTTGGAATCCCAGCTCATGTTTACTTCCCCCATGAAGCCTTTTTTGCTTCTCTTGGGGAGGTAGTTGGTCACTGCACAGTGGTCCCCAGAATGCCACATATCAGGTGGGTATCACCCATCCTTTGCACTGTGTTCTAGTCAGTCCCCCAGGGACAGAGCTCTCTTCTGTTCTTTGCTTCAAAAATACTTGGGACAAGACCTAGAATTTACCATTTACAAAGTAAATGCTTTCTTCAGTCATTTAATAAAGATATGAACTATAATGGGAAACATCTAGGGATTTTGAATATAAAAACAGAAGAATGACAGTTATAATCTGGGGAAAGTCTAGAAGACACGTCATTACCAAATGATGTACAATAGAAGTCAAGGATAATTGGACTTTTACAACAGATTAAGATGGTCAGAGAAAGCTTTCCTGAGTCCTCGAGAGTTAAGGTGCAAGATTCCAGGCAGTTTGCTTGTGAAGAAGAGCATTTCAGGCAGGGAGGGGCTCAGCCTGTGCCAGAGCTCCAGTGTGCCTTCCCCATGTGGATAAGAGGCAGTGTGGCTGCAAGCGGGGGTGCGGGCGTGGAAGCGGGAGGCAGGTTAGGAGGCTGCTGTGTGAGGCGAGTGTGGTGGTGGTGTGGACCAGGGTGGCTGCAAGCGGGGGTGCGGGCGTGGGAGCGGGAGGCAGGTTAGGAGGCTGCTGTGTGAGGCGAGTGTGGTGGTGGTATGGGCCAGGGTGGCTGCAAGCGGGGTGCGGGCGTGGGAGCGGGAGGCAGGTTAGGAGGCTGCCGTGTGAGGTGAGTATGGTGGTGGTGTGGGCCAGGGTGGCTGCAAGCGGGGGTGCGGGCGTGGGAGCGGGAGGCAGGTTAGGAGGCTGCTGTGTGAGGTGAGTGTGGTGGTGTGGACCAGGGTGGCTGCAAGCGGGGGTGCGGGCGTGGAAGCCGGAGGCAGGTTAGGAGGCTGCCGTGTGAGGTGAGTGTGGTGGTGGTATGGGCCAGGGTGGCTGCAAGCGGGGGTGCGGGCATGGAAGCCGGAAGCAGGTTAGGAGGCTGCCGTGTGAGGTGAGTGTGGTGGTGTGGACCAGGGTGGCTGCAAGCGGGGGTGCAGGCGTGGAAGCGGAGGCAGGTTAGGAGGCTGCTGTGTGAGGTGAGTGTGGTGGTGGTGTGGGCCAGGGTGGCTGCAAGCGGGGTGCGGGCGTGGGAGCGGAGGCAGGTTAGGAGGCTGCTGTGTGAGGTGAGGAGTGTGGTGGTGTGGACCAGGGTGGCTGCTGGCAGCCAGATGCTCAGGACGGGTCTGGAGGGCAGAACTAGTGGCACTGTTGGACTGGCCGTGGGGCCTGAGGGAGATGGAGAAATAAGGGGGACTCCCAGTTTTCTAGCTTGCGGAGCTGAATGCATAGGCATGCTGTTAATCAAATAGGAGATTATTTGAAGGAAACAGAGGACACTCAACAAAGGCCAAAGGAAATAGGAAGGTTGGCAACGCCTAGTAGAGTCTAGCAACCCGCAGTTTTTTATTCCCATTCTCTTGCTTTTTACCAAGATAAAAGCTTTTTATCTGCTGTAGACTCTCTGAGCACAGTGCAGCCTCTGCGTCATCCATGATTTATGCAGTGTCCTCAAGGAGAGGCGTGTGTCCAAGGTCTGTGGTTCTGAATGGGTTCCCAGAATGTTCACCGGGCAGATACGACAGGGAAGATCTGCGCACACACAGGCCACCATGTACCAGTATGGTGCGGTTTAGAGGCCACAATTAAATTTTACCCAGGGTCACTCGTCTTTTTGTAGCTGTGTAATTTAACTATAAAGGCTTTGTTTCTTTCCAGGACCTGTTGTACTAACACCTGAACCCTATTAATGGGTAACAAAACATGTTGATTGTTACGTTTTGCTTTCAGCTTTTCATATAAATATATAAACTTCCAGAAAGGCTTTTGTAGATATAGGTTTGCAACCTTCCATCTGTTATCAACAGTTACCTTTCTTTCTTTTCTTCTTTTTTTTTTTTTTTTTGGTGACAGAGACAGAGAGAAACAGAGAAAGGGACAGACAGGAAGGGAGAGAGATAAGAAGCATCAAGTCTTTGTTGCAACACTTTAGCTGTTCATTGATTGCTTTCTCATATGTGCCTTGACCGGGGTGGGGTGGGGTTACAGCAGAGTGAGTCACTTTTTACTCAAGCCAGTGACCTTTGGGCTTGAGCCAGTGACCGTGGGGTCATGTCTATGATCCCATGCTCAAGCTGGTGAGCCTGCGCTAAAGCTGGCAACCTCGGGGTTTTGAACCTGGGTCCTCTGTGTCCCAGTCTGACACTCTATCCACTGCACCACCACCTGGTCAGGCAACAGTTATTTCTTCACAAAAGTAATTATTCTCATTTATTATTATCATTATTTTTTTGCTTTACAATTCAGAAGAGTGTTATTTGATTATGTTTACTTTGATCACTTTTTGATAAGCAATAATACAAGTTAAACAAAATGCAACAGTGGGGAAACAGAAAGCTTCCTCAAACCCCTTTCCCTCCACCTCTCTCCCCAGAAGTAACCACTGCCACCTGCTTCTGGCCACCTGTATCCTTTCTCTTTTTCATAATTATTGGCCATTATCCTCATTCTTATTCTTCAATAATAAATCACTTTTCTTGTTATAAAATATCTACATTAGCCCTGGCCGGTTGGCTCAGCGGTAGAGCGTCGGCCTAGCGTGCGGAGGACCCGGGTTCGATTCCTGGCCAGGGCACACAGGAGAAGTGCCCATTTGCTTCTCCACCCCTCCGCCGCGCTTTCCTCTCTGTCTCTCTCTTCCCCTCCCGCAGCCAAGGCTCCATTGGAGCAAAAGATGGCCCGGGCGCTGGGGATGGCTCTGTGGCCTCTGCCCCAGGCGCTAGAGTGGCTCTGGTCGCAACATGGCGACGCCCAGGATGGGCAGAGCATCGCCCCCTGGTGGGCAGAGCGTCGCCCCCATGGTGGGCGTGCCGGGTGGATCCCGGTCGGGCGCATGCGGGAGTCTGTCTGACTGTCTCTCCCTGTTTCCAGCTTCAGGAAAAAAAAAAAAAAAAAAAAAAAAAAATCTACATTGTAGATAATTTTGGAAAGTACAGAGATTAGAAAATCACTTGTAATCCCAATAATGAAAAGTAACATTTTCTTTGTCTTTTAAAAAAAATCTCATCAGTGTAATCCCTCACTCTTCAGGCAGTTTTGTATCCTCTGTTTCTTCACTTAATATTCTTTTTTATTTTACAGTTCACTTTCAATTTTACTTTGTATTGGTTTCAGGTATCCAGCTGAGTGGTTAGACAACCATATACTTTGCAGTGTGTTCCCCCTGATAGTTACAATTCCCCCTGGGATCATACACAGCTATTACAATATTACTGACTGTCCCTGTGCTGTGCTTGACATCCCTGTGACTGTTCTCTAACTACCAATTTGTACTTCTTAATCCCTTCACCTATTTCACTCAGCCCCTCAACCTCCTTTCCTCTGGCAACCATCAGTGCCCTGTTTATAAGACTGTTTGGTTTAGTTTGTTCTTTAGATTCCACATATAAGTGAAGTCATATGGCATTTGCCTTTCTCTGACTGACTAATTTCATCAATCATAATATCCTCTCGGTCTTTCCATGCTGCCGCAAATACTAAGATTTTATTTTTTATGACTGAGTAATATTCCATTGTATGTGTATGTATGTATATATGTATGTATGTATGTATATGTGTGTGTGTGTATACATAACCACTTGTTTTTTATTTACTTGACTGGTGATGGGCCTTTGGGTTGCTTTCATATCTTGGCTGTTGTAAACAGCACTGCAGTGAACATAGTGATGCATGTACTCTTTTGAATGAGTGTTTTGTAGGATTGCTAGGTCAAAAGGTTGTTCCATTTTTAATATTTTTGAGGACACTGCATACTGTTTTCCAGAGGCTGCATCAGTCTGCATTCCCACCAACAATGCACAAGAGTCCCCTTTTCTCCACACCCTCACTAACACTTGTCCTTTGTGGATTTGTTGGCGATTACCATTCTGACAGATGTGAGGTGGTATCTCATTGTGGTTTTAATTTGCAATTATCTGATGATTAGTGAAGTTGAGACTCTTTTCATATGTCTATTATCCATCTATCAATATATGTCCTCTTTGGAGAAATATCTATTGAGGCTTTGTGCCCATTTTTTAATTGGATTGTCTGCTCTTTTGGTATTTAGTTGTATGAGTTCTTTATGAATTTTGACTATAACCCTTCATTAGATATTATTCTCCCATTTGGTATGTTGTCTTTTGTTGATAGTTTTTTTTGCTGTGGTCCTATTTATTTATTTTTTCTTTTGTTTCCCTTCCCGAAGGAGATATTGCAGAAAAAATATTACTATGAGACATGACCAAGATTTTATTACCTATGTTTTCTTCCAGGATTTTTATGGTTTTAAGTCTTACATTTAAGTCTTTAATCCATTTTGAATTTAATCTTGTGTATGGTGTAAGAAGGTGGTCTAATTTCATATTTTTTCATGTATCCAGTTTTCCCAACAAAATTTATTGAATACATTGTCTTTACCCCATTGTATGTTCTTGCCTCTTTTGTCAAATATTAATTGGCCATATAGGCATGGGTTTATTTCTGGACTCCCTACTCTGTCCCATTGATCTATATATCTATTCTTATGCCAGTACCATGCTGTTTGGATTACAGTGACCTTATAGTATAGTTTTATATCAGGTAGCATAATACTTTCTTCTTTTTCAAATATTGCTGAAACTATTCAGAGTTTTTTTGTGATTCCATATAAATTTTTGGATTACTTGTTCTAGTCCTGGGGAATATACCATTGGTAACTTGATAGGAATTGCACTGAATCTATAGTTGCTTTGGGTAGTATGGACATTTTAATGATGGTAATTTTTCCTACTTATGGGCCAGGTATGTTTCCATTTATTTGTATCTTCTTCAATTTCTTTGTTTAGAGTTCAGGTGTTTTACCTCCTTTGTTAAATTTAGTGTTAAATTTTAAAAAATGTTTTTGTCAACTGTAAATGGTATTGTTTTCTTTCTTTCTTTTTTGTTTTTGAGAGGGGGGGATAGGGATAGACAGAAAGGGAGAGATGAGAAGCATCAATTCTTCATTATGGCACCTTAGTTGTTCATTGATTGCTTTCTCATTTGTGCCTTGACCGGGGGGCTACAGCAGACTGAGTGATCCCTTGCTCAAGCCAGTGACCTTGGGTTCAAGCAGTGACCTTGGGCTTCAATCTAGTGACCTTGGGCTCATGTCTATGATCCAACGCTCAAGCCAGTGACCCTGTGCTCAAGCTGGTGAGACTGCATGCAAGTCATTGACCTTGAGGTTTCGAACCTGGGTCCTTAGCATCCCAGGCTGATGCTCTGTTCACTATGCCACCACTTCATCAGGCTGGGATTGTTTTCTTAGTTTCTCTTTCTGATAGTTTAATATTGGTGTGTAAAAATATGACCAATTTCTTTTCTTTTTTATTGAATTTATTGGAGTGAGTCATTACTAAAGTTACATAGGTTTCAGGTATATGATTCTATAACATGTCAGCTGTATATTGTATTGTGTGTTCATCACCCCAAGTACAGTCTCCTTCTGTCACCATTTATCCCCTCCTTACCCTCTTCTTCTTCCCACCAGCCCCCTTTCTCTCTGGTAATCACCATACTGTTGTGTCTATGACATGGGGTATTTTTTGTTTTTGTTTTTTTTTCTTAATACCTTTATATTTTTCACCCAGCCATGCACCCTCATCCCTTCTGATAGCTCTCAACCTCTTCTTTATTTGTAAATCTGTTTCTATTTTGTTAGTTTATTTTGTTCATTAGATTCCACATATGAGTGAGATCATAAGGTATTTGTCTTTCTCTGACTGGCTTATTTCACTTAGCATAATACTCTCCAGGTCCATCTGTGCTGTCACAAAGTGTAAAATTTCCTTCTTTTTTATAGTTGAGAAATATTCCACTGTATAAATGTACCACAGCTTTTTTTATTAACTCATCTACTGATAGACATTTGGGTTACTTGCAAATCTTATCTATTGTAATAACACTGCAATGAACGTAAGGATACATGTATTCTTTTGAATTAGTGTCTTGGGTTTCTTTGGGTATATTTACAAAAGTAGAATCACTGGGTCATAGGCAGTCCTATTTAAACATTTTTGAGATAACTCCATGCAGCTTTCCACAATGGCTGCTCTAATCTGCATTCTCACTAACAGTGGATGAGGGTTCCTTTTCTTCACATCCTTGCCAACACTTGTTTGTTGGTTTATTGATGACAGCCATTCTGATAGGTGTGATGTGATATCTCATTGTGGTTTGAATTTGTATTTCTCTGATTATTAGTGGCGTTGAACATCTTTTCTTACATTTAGTGGCCATTCTGTATATCCTCTTTGTAGAAGTGTCTATTCAAGTCCTTTTCCCATTATTTAATTGGATTGTTTTTCAGTGTTTAGTTGTATCACTTCTTTATAGACTTTGAATATTAATCCCTTATCACATGTATCATTGGCAAATGCATTCTCCCATTCAGTGGGTTGTCTCTTTATTTTGTGGATGGTTTTCTTTGCTGTGCTGAAACTTTTTTTTTTTTTTTTTTTTACAGAGACAGAGAGGGAGTCAGAGAGAGGGATAGGTAGGGACAGACAGACAGGAACAGAGAGAGACGAGAAGCATCAATCATCAATTTTTCATTGCAACACCTTAGTTGCTCATTGATTGCTTTTCTCATATGTGCCTTGACCGTGGGCCTTCAGCAGACCAAATAACCCCTTGCTCAAGCCAGCAACCTTGGGTCCAAGCTGGTGAGCTTTGCTCAAACCAGATGAGCCCGTGCTCAGGCTGGCGACCTCGGGGTCTTGAACCTGGGTCCTCCACATCCCAGTCTGATGCTCTATCCACTGCACCGCCACCTGCTCAGGCTGAAACTTTTTTGTTTGATGTAGTCCTATTTGTTTATTGTTTTGTTTTGTTTTCCTTTCTTGAGGAGATATAACAGAAAAATATTGCTATAGGAAATGTTTGAGATTTCACTGCCTATGTTTTCTTCAAGGAGTTGTATGGTTTCCAGTCTAACATCTAGTCTTTAATCCATTTTGAGTTGATTGTTGTGGTTGTGTATGATGTAAAAATGTGTTCTAGTTTCTTTTTTTTTCCATTTCTTTTTTTTTTTTTTTTGCATGCATCTGTTCAATATTCCCAACACCATTTGTTGAATAGAGCATCTTTACCCCATTGTATGTTTTATCTTCCTTTGTCAAATATTAATTGACCATAAAGGTATGAGTTTATTTCTGATCTTTATTCAGTTTCATTATTCTATTTTTATGCCAGTACCATGCTGTTTTGATTATTATGGCCTTGTAGTATAGTTTTTATATCAAGTATTATGATTGATTCCTCCAACTTTGTTCTTCTTTCTCAAGATTGCTGTATCTATTCAGGGTCTTTTGTGGTTCCATATAAATTTTTGGGGTATTTTTTATAGTTCTGTTTAATATGGTATCTTGATACAAATTGCATTGAATCTAGATTGCTTTGGATAGTATGGACATTTTAATGATTTTAATTCTTCCTATCCATGAACATAGTATATGCTTCTACTGATTTGTTTCTTCTCCAATTTTTTTCTTTGGTGTCATAATTTTCTGAGTACAAGTCTTTTACATTCTTGGTTAAATTTATTCCTAGGTATTTTATTCTTTTTGACACAATTGTTAATGAGATTGTCTTCTTTCTTTGTTTTTGAAAGAGAAATGGGGTGTAGAGAGAGGGGGAGGAAGGGAGAGAATGAAAGAAGCATCTGTTTGACTTAGTTGTTCACCCATTGATTGCTTTTCACTTGCCCTGACTAGGGTTGAACCAGTGACCTTAGTTGAGCCAGCAACATCAGGATTGAGCTGGTGACCCTGGGATCAAGCTGATGACCCTGGTATTGAGCCAGTGACCGTGGTGTTCCTAGATGATGCTTTATCCACTGCACCACTGGTCAGGGTGGGATTGTTTTCTTTTAATTTAAATATATATATATATTGATTTTTAGAGAGAAAGAGAGGGACAAGAAACATTGATTTGTTGTTTTACTTATTTATGCATTCATTGGGAGATTCTTGTATGATCTCTGACTGAGGATTGAAGCTGCAATATCAAGTATTGGGGTGATGCTCCAGTCAACTGAGCTACCTGGCTAGGGCCAATGGGATTGTTTTCTTAGTTTTCCTTTCTCATAATTCATTATTGGTATATAAATATGCAGCTGATTTCTGGATATTGATTTTTTTATTCTGCTACTGTCTGAATTCATTTACCAGTTCTACTAGTTTTTTAGTGTAATCTTTAGGGTTCTTTCTATATAGTATCATGTTATCTGCAAATAATGAGAGTTTTACTTCTTTTTCAATTTGGGCGCTTTTAATTTCTTTCTCATGTCTGATTCTTATGGCTAGGACTTCCAGGACTATGTAGAATAAGAGTGGTGAAAGCAAATATCCCTGTCTTGTTCTCTGAGGGAAAACACTTTTAGTTTTTTGCCTATTGAGTATGATTTTGGCTGTAGGTTTGTCATATATGACCTTTATTATTAAAGTATGATCCCTTTATTCCAACTTTGCTGAGAGTTTTTATCATAAATGGTGCTGGATTTTGTTAAATGCCTTTTCTGCATTTATTGATACGATCATGTCATTTTTATTCTTCATTTTGCTTATGTGATACAGTGATACCTTGAGATATGAATTTAATTCATTCTGTAACTGAGCTCGTAAGTCAGTCAACTCGTATATCAAACTGCTGATACTGGACCCATGCGCCAGTGTGCCAACTAGCGGCAGCTAACCAAGTCACGACTTGTATCTTGCAATTTTGCTCGGATCTTGAACAAAAATACGGACCGAGTTGCAGCTTGTATCTTAAAAAATTTGTATGTTGGTCTGTTCATATGTCAAGGTACCACTGTACACGTGTTAATTGATTTGTGGATGTTTACCAACTTTGCATCTCAGGAATAAATTCCACTTGATCATGGTGCATGATCTTTTTAATGTATTGCTGGATCTGGTTAGCTAATATTTTGTTGAAGATTTTATCATCAGTGTTCATCAGGGATATTGGCCTGTAATTTTCTTTTGTTATATTATTATCTGGTTTTGAAATTAGCATAATTCTGGCTTCATATAATGAGCTTTGGAGTCTTCCCTCTTCTTGAGTTTTTAAGAAGAGTTTGAGAAGGGTAAGTGTTAGTTTTTCTTTGAATGTTTGCTAAAAGTCACCTGTGAATCTTGTTCAGTTCAGAATTTGTGTTTGCTGGAAATTTTTTGATTACTGCTTTGATTTTAATAATTAATTTGTTTGGACTTTCTAATTCTTCCTGATTCAATTTTGGACTGAATGTTTCTAGGAATTTGCTTTTTCCTGGTTGTCAAAACTTCTTGTAATATAGTAATTGTTCATGGTATTTCTTTTCTTTCTTTCTTTCTTTTTTGTATTTCTGTAGCATCAGTTTTTACTTTTTATCTTCTGTTTCTAATTTTATTTATTTGGGTTCTCTTCCTTTATTTCTTGATGAGTGTGGTTAAATGTTTGTCAGTCTTGTTTATTTGTTCTAAGAAGGAGCTCTTGGTTTCACTGATTTTTTTTTAAGTGAGAGGACGAGAGATAGACAGACTTCCACATATGCCCCAATGGGGATCCATCCAGCAACCCATCTTGGACCCATGCTTGGACCAACTGAGCTATCCTCAGCATCTGGGTCCAATGCTTGAACCAATCGAGCCACTGGGTGCGAGAGTAGAAGAGAGAGAAAAGGAGGAGAGAAAGGGGAAGAGAAGCAGATGGTTGCTTCTCATGTGTACCCTGACCGGGGATAGAACCCAGGATGTCCACATGCTGGTCTGATGCTATATCTACCAAGCCAACCAGCCAGGGCCATCATTGATTGTTTTTGTATTTTTTTTACTTGATTTTGTATAGTTCTGCTCTGATTTTTATTATTTTCTTCCTTCTACTAATTTTGGGCTTTGTTTGTTGTTCTTTCTTAAGTTCCTTTAAGTGTAAAGTTAAATTGCTTACTTTAGATTTTTTTTTGTTTCTTTAGTTAGGCCTGTAATGCTATGAATTTTCCTGTTACGATTGTTTTCACTGTGTTTGATAGATTTTGAATTGTTGTGTGATTGTTTTCATTATTCTCAAGGTAACTTTTATTTCTTTCCAGATCTCATTGTCAACCCATTCATTGCTTAGTGACATGTTATTTAACCTCCATATCTCAGTGTATTTTTTAGTTCTTTTTTTCTTGTGATTGATTTCTAATTTCATACCATTATGATCAGAAAAGATGCTTGATGTGATTTCAATCTTCTTAAATTTATTTAGATTTGTTTCAAGTCCTAACATGTGGCCTATCCTAGATAATGTTCTATGTGCATTTGAAAAGACTGTATATTTTGGTGTTTCAGTGTGAAATGCTCTGAAAGTATTGATTAAATTCCTCTGGTCTAGTGTGTCTTTTATTTATTTATTATTATTATTTTATTTATTTATTTATTTATTTATTTATTTATTTATTTTGTATTTTTCTGAAGCTGGAAACGGGGAGAGACAGTCAGACAGACTCCCGCATGCGCCCGACCGGGATCCACCCGGCACGCCCACCAGGGGTAACGCTCTGCCCACCAGGGGACGATGCTCTGCCCCTCCGGGGCGTCGCTCTGCCGCGACCAGAGCCACTCTAGCGCCTGGGGCAGAGGCCAAGAGCCATCCCCTGCGCCCGGGCCATCTTTTGCTCCAATGGAGCCTTGGCTGCGGGAGGGGAAGAGAGAGACAGAGAGGAAGGAGGGGGTGGGGGGTGGAGAAGCAAATGGGCGCTTCTCCTATGTGCCCTGGCCGGGAATCGAACCCTTGTCCCCCGCACGCCAGGCCAACGCTCTACCGCTGAGCCAACCGGCCAGGGCATTTTTTTAAATTATTTTTTTAAATTAAGTGAGAGACAAGAGGCAGAGACAGACTCCCACATACTCTTCGACCCAGATCCTCCTGGCAAGCCCCCTACCACTTGATGCTCTGCCCATCTGGGCTGCTGCTTTGTTGTTCAGCAACCAAGCCATTATAGCACCTGAGGCAAGGCCATAGGGCCATCCTCTGTGCCTGAGACCAATTTGTTTGAACCATTAGAGCCATGGCTATGGGCGGGGGGGAACAGAGAGAGAGAGAGAGAGAGAGAGAGAGAGAGGGAGAGAGGGAGAGAAGGGGTGAGGGGGAGATCAGATTGATACAGATTAAAACTTGGTGCTAGAGCTGTATCTCAGCAACAGTCTCAGGGTGCACGAATGTCAGCTGCCACCCACCCTGTGCCCATCAACCTTTGTGGTGGAGCTGGGTCTCAGGGACTCATCAGGGTGAGGCCAGCAGTGTTTATCTTGGTCCAAACTGACCAAGATTTGGCCTTGTGAAAGGAGATGTTTTAGATGATGCTAAGAGCATGGGCTGTTCAGTACAGGGTCGCTGCCTTGAGCTGGGGGACTGTCCACATGATCCCAGAGCTCACCAGCTTGAGCTCAAAGGTCACTGGCATGAAAAAGCCACGGTTGCTGGCACAGGATTGGTGGTGCTAGTTTGGCATGGGAGGAAAAAGCAGCCCCACTAAGAGCCACACAACTCAGTTTTTCAGACTTCCTGGAGAGTTCTGTGTGGGAGGTGGGGTAGGTGAGTAAGGTGGTGGGGTAGACCAGGCTGGTCACTGTCTTCTGACAGTATTGCCAAGTACAAGCAGGGCAGCGCCACTGGGAGTCAGGGGGGAGGAGCTAGTGGTTCTTTTGTTGGGGCTAGGAAATTTCTACAGGGTGGGGGGGGGGAACTGTTGTGCCTAAACAGTTACGCACCAACCAATGTGCTGTACCTAACCTACCTCAGTCCCAGCTGGCATAGCAACGTAGTGGGAATTTATTTATCTGATGAAATATGAGGTGCTGTTGATGTTCAAATTTCAGCAAATTCCAAGTTTTGCCTTTCTGGTATGCTTTCCTCTTTTAGTTCAAATCGGCAGTAGGACTCTGTGTTCCAACTTAACCAGCCAGGTGGGATAGGAATGCTGACTTGTGTCCGGTGACAACAGGGTTTCAGTGTGGTACTGAAGAGTATGTTTCTTGCTCAGTGTTGTGAAAGGTACATGAGATTAAATGAGATACAATAGAATGTGTACATTGGAAAGAGATTTGCACGTAAAAGGGATTCTTTTACATCAGTCACTCTGAGGAAGCATTCTGGTGTGTATTCCAGGTGCTAACTTCCTTGCTGCTGTGTTAGCAATATGCCAGTAGTGGGATGAAGAAAGTAGGAGGATGCCTATGTTCAACTTGTGGACACTTTCCAGCTGTAGATTTAATTTTTAGTGATTGCTTACATTTTATTTTCTTTAATGATTTAGGGTACAATGATTTTAAATTGTGGCCAATTTAAAGTTTTTCATAAACATGCTCAGAGCTGTATTTTATTATCTGATTTATCTCATTGTACATGTATATTCATTTTTAATTGATATATAATTGACTTAACATTGTAGGAGTTTTAGGAATTGATATATATATACACTCATTAATATGTCTGTCTGAATGTGTTTTTCTTTTGTATATTTTATACAGTGCTCAACATTATGTTTTAGATGTTGCTAAGAGTGTGGGCTCTTCAGAACAGGGTCGCTGCCTTGAGCTGGGGGACTCTCCACATGATCCCAGAGCTCACCAGCTTGAGCTCAAAGGTCACTGGCACGAAAAGGCCAAGGTTGCTGGCTTGAGCAAGAGGACACTGGCATGCCCTGGTCAAGGCACCTACAAGACGCTCAATGTATAGCTAAATGAAAGCTACTACGAGTGGATGCTTGTCACTCTCTCTTTCCCTTCTCTCTTCCTGGCTCTCTCTTATTCTTTCTTTCAAAAAATTAATATTCGGAGATGACGTCAGAGTAATGGCGGGGTAGGAAGCGATACCGATAAATCTCCCCCAAAACTCAACAAGATCTTCAACCAGAAACAGAAAAACCTATACTTGGAGCTTCCAAATGCTTCGCAATACACCCAAAGGTATGACTGAGTGAAAAATTGGCTAAATATATAACCAAACCCCGAAGGAAATAGGGAGTAAGAAATGCTCCGCCTTCCTCACTAACCTAAACAGGGCGGCTTTCTCTGGTAACTGTGAATATAGAAACTGAGGCGGGCAAAGGGGGTGAATACAAACGGCCGAACCAGGCTGTGGCACGGAGATCCAAGCCGAGGAAAATCTGATCCTGTGGCAACCCGGGCAATACAAGCTAACACTCGCGCCAAACCCAAACAAAGAAAGACAAGCGGCGCGGCCATTTTACCCGGTCTCCTGGCTGGTGCGCAGTTAGTGGGCGAGAGATTTCTTCCTAGGCCCCGGGAGTCAGTGCCCGTGTTGCCCCACGGAGAGGCAGGGTCAGAGGCCTTTCTGTGGGCCGAGGGCAGAGTCTCTGGGCAGCCCCAGCGCCCTGGGAAAGCCACGCACGGGAGGGAGTGAGAACTAATTCCAACGGTGGAGATTTTCCTTGCCGAGGGTGTTTCACTCAGAGGGAATCGCGGCCGGCCTCATATCCGGGTTTGCGCGCGCAGATAAGGAGTGAGCGATTCCTCCGAGTGCATCGGCAGTGCGCACCCGTGTTATCGCACAGAGGGGCAGAGTCAGGGGCCTTTGTGTGGGCCAAAGCGGAATCTCGGGCCGCCCCAGCGCCTTGCAAAAGCCGCGCACGGGGACGGAGCGAGACTCAATTCCAACGCTGCAACTTTTCCCCTGCGGTCGGGGGTTTCCCTCAGAGCGTGAGACTGCTGGTTGGATATCCTGGTCTGCGCGCGCAGCCAGTGAGTGAGAGTTTTCTCCAAGCACCCCGGAAGTGGGCACCCGCTTGTGTTACCGGACAGAGTGGCAGAGCCAGAGGTCTGTGAGTGGGTGGAAAGCCCGCCTGATTATGCTAGCAGCTCTGACTGACTGAGCCTTACCCAGAGCCCTGTGCTGAGTGGAAATAGAGTGGGGAGTTGCCAGCTCTTTGAGCCTCTTACTATCCAGGCAGAGGCAGCAGCAACCCCATAGCTGGATTATCAGGCTACTAATTGAGGAAGGAAAGACTAGAAGAAAGGCTCCAGGAACACGGACTCTCTCACTGTCGGAGCCTATAAATGCTAATAGCCTCGACTGCCAACGAGACTAAAGCACAATACATGACATTGCCATAGAGACTTATCAACTGCAAACCTCCACCTGAGCGTGGCAAAGGGGCAAAACCCGGGGTACAGAGTCACCGACCAGGAAGAGGGAGAGAAAAGAAAAAGCAAGAAGATAACCTCTCAAAATCAAGAATAATCTGCAGACTTTATAACCTATCCCATTTTATTATATTTGTTCGTTTGTTTCTCTTATCTTCATTCTTGATACTTTTTTTTTTTTTCCTCCTCCAATTTGGCCGATTAACTCTCTACCGGTCTTACTCTCTCCTCTCCTTGAACTACACTACCCATAAGTGTTACATCTCCCATTATCTTTTCTCTTCTCTTCCTTTCTCTCTATGAGGGTTGCACTCCAAAACCCTTAACTCTCTCTCTCTCTCTCTCCTTTCTTTTTTCTTCTTTTAGTGGTTCCCTCTTTTTTTTTCTCTCTCTCTCTCTTTCTTTTCTCCCTCTATATTAGTTTCTTCCTTTTTCCTTTACATCTCCTCTCATTCAAACCTCAATAACAAACAAATTATCTTATCTGGGACTCAAACTTATGTTTGTGGCATTTTGGGGGGTTTTTACTTCACCTTTTTAACTCACTAGCAGTGCTCCCATCCCTGGCTCTCCATATTATCTAGTTCTTGTTCCACTAAATACAATAGTAATTTTTTAATTTGTCCCCTCATTTTTCCGTTTTCCTCTTAATCCTCTCATCATAACTCTTAGACAACCAACACCTAAAAGCAAATCATTTTATTCTTGACCCAAATTTTTTCCTTATTTGCTTTTTGTGGGTCCATACGCTCTTTTTTTTCTTTTTTCTTTCTTTTTTTTTTTCTTTTTTTTGCCCCTTTATTACTTTTCCCCAATTCAGGCCCTCCATCACAGGCATTGTTTGTTATAATTCACAGTCCACCACAAGATTTTATCAAGAAAGAGGGGAGAGGAGAGGAGAGGAAAAAAGGAGGGGGGGAATAATTTCCTTTTTTTTTTTTTTTTTTTAATTTTTATTTTATTTTATTTTTCTTTATTTCATTATTAATTTTTTTTTAAAAAAAACAACTCTTTTCGATTTTTTTTATTTTTTTAAACTTTTTATTCTTTATTAAATCTCATTAATACTATCAACAAAACCACCCTCAGATGCCATTAAGGAAGAGAAAATCGAATATCATGGATACAAAAGAAAGAGAGGTAACACAGCTAGATGAGGAAAAATCTATGGAGAAAAAATTTAATATATTGGAAACCTTGGAGCTAAATGACAGAGAATTCAAGATAGAAATCCTAAAAATACTCAGAGATATACAAGAAAACACAGAAAGGCAATTTAGGGAGCTCAGAAAACAACTCAATGAACACAAAGAATATATGTCCAAGGAAATTGAAACTATAAAAACAAATCAAACAGAGATGAAAAACTCAATTCACGAGCTGAAAAACGAAGTAACAAGCTTAGCTAATAGAACAGGTCAGATAGAAGAGAGGATTAGTGAAATAGAAGACAAGCAACTTGAGGCACAACAGAGAGAAGAAGAAAGAGACTCAAAAATTAAAAAAAATGAGATAGCCCTACAAGAATTATCTGACTCCATCAAAAAGAATAACATAAGAATAATAGGTATATCAGAGGGAGAAGAGAGAGAAAATGGAATGGAGAACATACTCAAACAAATAATAGATGAGAACTTCCCAAGCCTGTGGAAAGAACTAAAGCCTCAAGTTCAAGAAGCAAACAGAACTCCAAGTTTTCTTAACCCCAACAAACCTACTCCAAGGCATATCATAATGAAATTGACACAAACCAACAGCAAAGAAAAAATTCTCAAGGCAGCCAGGGAAAAGAAGAATACAACATATAAAGGAAGGCCCATTAGATTATCATCAGATTTCTCAGCAGAAACTCTACAAGCTAGAAGAGAGTGGACCCCAATATTTAAAGTCCTGAAAGAGAGGAACTTTCAGCCACGAATACTATACCCATCAAAGCTATCCTTCAAATATGAAGGAGAAATAAAAACATTCACAGATACAGAAAAGATGAGGGAATTTATCATCAGAAAACCCCCACTCCAGGAATTACTAAAGGGGGTTCTCCAATCAGATACAAAGAACAAAAAAAAACAGAGCCACAAGTAAAAGCTCCAAGAAGAACACAATAAAACCAAATTTAAACTGTGACAACAACAAAAAGAAAGAGGGGGAGAAGATGGAGATTAACAGTAGCAAAGGACGATGGAGTGCAAAAGTACTCACAAAATAGTTCGCTACAATGAACAGGGTAGGGACCCTTTTCATTATTCAAAGGTAACCACCATTGAAAAAACCACCACAGAAGCACATGAGATAAAAAAGATAGCAACAGTGGAAAGATGTATGGAATACAACCAAATAAAAACAAAAGAAAAACAAAAGAGAAGGATCAAACAAGACACAAAACTAACAGAAAGCAAGAGATAAAATGGCAATAGGGAACTCACAAGTATCAATAATTACACTAAATGTAAACGGATTAAACTCACCAATAAAAAGGCACAGAGTAGCAGAATGGATTAAAAAAGAAAATCCAACTGTATGCTGCCTAGAGGAAACTCATCTAAGTAACAAGGATAAAAACAAATTCAAAGTGAAAGGCTGGAAAACAATACTCCAAGCAAATAACATCCAAAAAAAAGCAGGTGTAGCAATACTCATATCGGATAATGCTGACTACAAGACAGGAAAAGTACTCAGAGACAAAAATGGCCATTTCATAATGGCTAAGGGGACACTGAATCAAGAAGACATAACAATTCTTAATATATATGCACCAAACCAAGGAGCACCAAAATATATAAGACAGCTACTTATTGATCTTAAAACAAAAACTGACAAAAATACAATCATACTTGGAGACCTCAATACACCGCTGACGGCTCTAGATCGGTCATCCAAACAGAGAATCAACAAAGACATAGTGGCCTTAAACAAAACACTAGAGCACCTGGATATGATAGACATCTACAGGACATTTCATCCCAAAGTGACTGAGTATACATTTTTCTCCAGTGTACATGGATCATTCTCAAGAATTGACCATATGTTGGGCCACAAAAACAACATCAGCAAATTCAGAAAAATTGAAGTTGTACCAAGCATATTTTCTGATCATAAAGCCTTGAAACTAGAATTCAACTGCAAAAAAGAGGAAAAAAATCCCACAAAAATGTGGAAACTAAACAACATACTTTTAAAAAATGAATGGGTCAAAGAAGAAATAAGTGCAGAGATCAAAAGATATATACAGACTAATGAAAATGACAATACGACATATCAGAATCTATGGGATGCAGCAAAAGCAGTGATAAGAGGGAAGTTCATATCACTTCAGGCATATATGAACAAACAAGAGAGAGCCCAAGTGAACCACTTAACTTCCCACCTTAAGGAACTAGAAAAAGAAGAACAAAGACAACCCAAAACCAGCCGAAGAAAGGAGATAATAAAAATCAGAGCAGAAATAAATGAATTAGAGAACAGAAAAACTATAGAAAAAATTAATAGAACAAGGAGCTGGTTCTTTGAAAAGATCAACAAAATTGACAAACCCTTGGCAAGACTTACCAAGGAAAAAAGAGAAAGAACTCATATAAACAAAATCCAAAATGAAAGAGGAGAAATCACCACGGACACCGTAGATATACAAAGAATTATTGTAGAATACTATGAAAAACTTTATGCTACTAAATTCAACAACCTAGAAGAAATGGATAAATTCCTAGAAAAATACAACCTTCCTAGACTGAGTCAAGAAGAAGCAGAAAGCCTAAACAGACCTATCAGTAGAGAAGAAATAGAAAAAACCATTAAAAACCTCCCCAAAAATAAAAGTCCAGGCCCTGACGGCTATACCAGCGAATTTTATCAAACATTCAAAGAAGACTTGGTTCCTATTCTACTCAAAGTCTTCCAAAAAATTGAAGAAGAAGCAATACTTCCAAACACATTTTACGAAGCCAACATAACCCTCATACCAAAACCAGGCAAGGATGGCACAAAAAAAGAAAACTACAGACCAATATCTCTAATGAATACAGATGCTAAAATACTAAACAAAATACTAGCAAATCGAATACAACAACATATTAAAAAAATAATACATCATGATCAAGTGGGATTCATCCCAGAATCTCAAGGATGGTTCAACATACGTAAAACGGTTAACGTAATACACCATATCAACAAAACAAAGAACAAAAACCACATGATCTTATCAATAGACGCAGAAAAGGCTTTCGATAAAATACAACACAATTTTATGTTTAAGACTCTCAACAAAATGGGTATAGAAGGAAAATATCTCAACATGATAAAGGCCATATATGATAAACCATCAGCTAACATCATATTAAATGGCACTAAACTGAAGGCTTTCCCCCTTAAATCAGGAACAAGACAGGGTTGTCCACTCTCTCCACTCTTATTTAATGTGGTACTAGAGGTTCTAGCCAGAGCAATCAGACAAGACAAAGAAATAAAAGGCATCCATATCGGAAAAGAAGAAGTAAAGGTATCACTTTTTGCAGATGATATGATACTATACATCGAAAACCCCAAAGAATCCACAAAAAGACTACTAGAAACAATAAGCCAATACAGTAAGGTCGCAGGATACAAAATTAACATACAGAAGTCAATAGCCTTTCTATATGCCAACAATGAAACAACTGAGAAGGAACTCAAAAGAATAATCCCCTTCACGATTGCAACAACAAAAAAAAAATACTTAGGAATAAACATAACAAAGAATGTAAAGGACTTATATAATGAAAACTATAAACCATTGTTAAGGGAAATCGAAAAAGATATAATGAGATGGAAGAATATACCTTGTTCTTGGCTAGGAAGAATAAATATAATCAAGATGGCTATATTACCCAAAGCAATATACAAATTTAATGCAATTCCCATCAAACTTCCAATGACATTTTTTAAAGAAATAGAGCAAAAAATCATCAGATTTATATGGAACTATAAAAAACCCCGAATAGCCAAAGCAATCCTAAAGAAAAAGAATGAAGCTGGGGGCATTTCAATACCTGACTTCAAACTCTATTATAGGGCCACGACAATCAAAACAGCATGGTATTGGCAGAAAAATAGACACTCAGACCAATGGAACAGAATAGAAAGTCCAGAAATAAAACCACATATATATAGTCAAATAATTTTTGATAAAGGGGCCAACAACACACAATGGAGAAAAGAAAGCCTCTTCAACAAATGGTGCTGGGAAAACTGGAAAGCCACATGCAAAAGAATGAAACTGGACTACAGTCTCTCCCCCTGTACAAAAATTAACTCAAAATGGATCAAAGATCTAAACATAAGACCTGAAACAATTAAGTACATAGAAGAAGACATAGGTACTCAACTCAGGGACCTGGGTTTTAAAGAGCATTTTATGAATTTGACTCCAATGGCAAGAGAAGTGAAGGCAAAAATTAATGAATGGGACTACATCAGACTAAGAAGTTTTTGCTCAGCAAGAGAAACTGATAACAAAATAAACAGAAAGCCAACTAAATGGGAAATGATTTTTTCAAACGACAGCTCAGATAAGGGCCTAATATCCAAAATATACAAAGAACTCATAAAACTCAACAACAAACAAACAAACAATCCAATAAAAAAATGGGAAGAGGATATGAATAGACACTTCTCCCAGGAAGAAATACAAATGGCCAACAGATATATGAAAAGATGCTCATCTTCTTTAGCTATTAGAGAAATGCAAATCAAAACGGCAATGAGATACCACCTCACACCTGTTCATTAGCTGTTATTAGCAAGTCAGGTAACAGCAAATGTTGGAGAGGCTGTGGAGAAAAAGGAACCCTCATACACTGTTGGTGGGAATGTAAAGTAGTACAACCATTATGGAGGAAAGTATGGTGGTTCCTCAAAAAACTGAAAATAGAACTACCTTATGACCCAGCAATCCCTCTACTGGGTATATATCCCAAAAACTCAGAAACATTGATACGTAAAGACACATGCAGCCCCATGTTTATTGCAGCATTGTTCACAGTGGCCAGGACATGGAAACAACCAAAAAGCCCATCAATAGATGACTGGATAAAGAAGATGTGGCACATATACACTATGGAATACTACTCAGCCATAAGAAATGATGACATCGGAACATTTACAGCAAAATGGTGGGATCTTGATAACATGATACGAAGCGAAATAAGTAAATCAGAAAAAAACAGGAACTGTATTATTCCATACGTAGGTGGGACATAATAGTGAAACTAAGAGACATTTATAAGAGTGTGGTGGTTACGGGGGGGAGGGGGGAATGGGAGAGGGATAGGGGGTGGGGAGGGGCACAAAGAAAACAAGATAGAAGGTGACAGAGGACAATCTGACTTTGGGTGGTGGGTATGCAACATAATTGAACGACAAGATAACCTGGACTTGTTATCTTTGAATATATGTATCCTGATTTATTGATGTCACCCCATTAAAAAAATAAAATTATATAATAATAATAAAAAAAATTAATATTCAGTTGCATAAAAGCAACTAATGTGGAAAGCTTAAAATATATTCTATTTAATACCAGTTGTTATACATCTTTTCTATTGGTGATTAGTGGAGACCTTTTTATGCTGAAGGCACATTATGTTTCTTTACTTGAAGACTAAATTGACTTCTTGGTTCATTGTGTTGAAATTTAGTATTATAATTCTTAAGAGGAAGCCAAATATCAAAAAAGAGAAGTGCTTAAGAATGTTAAATCCAATTTTCATTCTTGTCTTGTATTTTATGAGAAATCATGATACAGAAAAACTTTAACTCATCTGCAAGTCAATTGATTGCTCATGTTTATACAATTGCTGTATGATGATATTAATGACATAATATACTTTATGCATTCGAATAGATTATTATTTAAAGGGACAAGAGAACAGGGGTTCAAGAAATATTTTTGACTGTATAACACATGCTAGAATGAGCAAAAATTATGGCAAAATTGTGTATGTGTGTGTAGTATTTCTGACATATGTAGTATATATGTACATATAAAATTCCTGCTAATTTTAGACGTATAGATATAGACATTCTGGAATTCAGAATGATGTTGTCCTTCAGCTACTTCATTTCATGGAAGTGGTGCCTCTGGTCAGAAGTACTATGGATTGTACTCTTGCTCTTTAATCAAATTCTTTTTTTTTTTTGTAGGGAGAAAGAGACAGAGACAAATAGGGAGGGAGAGAGATGGGAGCTCATAGTTGTAGCACTTTAGTTTTTCATTGATTGCTTTTCATATGTCCTTGATCGGGGAGCTCCCGCTGAGCCAGTGACCCTTTGCTCAAGCCAGTGACCTTGGGCTCAAGCCAGCGATGTTTGGGTTTAAGCCAGTGACATTGGGCTCAAGCCAGTAACCTTTGGGCTTAAGCCAGTGACCATGAGATCATATCACATTCAAGCTGGCGACCCCATGCTTAAGTTTGTGACCCCACGCTCAAACTGAATGAGCCCTTGCTCAAGCCCGCAACCTCAGGGTTTTGAACCTGGGACCTCAGTGTCCTAGGTAGACACTCTGTCTACTGGGCCACCACTGGTTAGGCTAGAAGCAAATTTTTATGTACCAACTAATGTTAGTTATATTTTAATATATTTCTGACCTTGAGCCCTTAGGCTTTGTAATGCTGGTGGCTGAGGCCAGGCACGTTCACATTGGATTCAGGCCTACGGTAGAGAAACTGTGGAGCCAGAAAGCGTTGGGCTATTCCTGTTTAATAGTCTTGCAAATGGTGGATTAGGAAACTGGCAGGGCAGAACCGCTTCTCACGGCAGCAGGCAAACGAACAGCAAAAAATAACCCCTCACAGTGGAGGGCAGGCAATCTGCAATCCGCCATTCACCCTGAGGGCAAGCACCTGTAGCCTTATGTAGACCGTATACACGTGGCTCTGCCATGTGCTCATGCACCAATCAAAGAACAAGTGAGCAAGCCTAGCACAGGTATTTTCCCAACAGGCTTCCACCAATTTTCAGGGTTTGTTTACGTATTAAAATGTGGTTTTGAAATTTCACATCCATTTGAACACTGTGGCCAGTTAGCACACATGCAACAGGATGCTTGGTGTGAAGATCTGGCAGAAGCCATGTAGCCTGGTCAGGGGACTACAGAACCGCTAGATAGCTGTGGACAGTCAAAGAAGAGCGATGGAAAAAGAAAGTCAAAATGTATCTGATAGTTATGAAGTCACTTAAAGCAGGAAATGCAAACAAGGCAAGCAAAATACCAACTGAAGATTGCAACACCATTGTATGAGAGAAAGTTTTCTAATTACAGTGCTGGAACTAATTTCCCTCAGCCTCTTTCATGATCCCAGCTGAGTGGAAAACTTGCCTCTTTTACAGGTGTTTTGTAGCTAGGAGACACTGTGAGCCTTTACATATGTCCTGAACTAAGTAAAGGCTTGACATGGAAATGGAATTACAGAGAAGTTGTTTATATACAACAGGAGTCTTAGGAAATGGTCATGAAGTTTCTTCACCCTCAAAGAAACTAAAAACAAGTATTAGAAAGCCAAAATATTGTTTTTTATGTGTGTGCAGCATTTTCATTTATAAATTAACTCCACCTTTCAAAGTTAATTTTTTAAAAGATTTTATTTATTGGTTTTATAGAGGGGGTTGGGCGAGAAGTATCAGCTTATAGTCGTTGCTTCACTTTCGTTGTTCATTGCTTGCTTATTGCTTGTCACATGTGCCTTGACTGGGCAAGCCCAGGGTTTCGAACTGGTGACCTCAGCGTTCCAGTCAGCACTTTTATTTACTGCATCACAGGTCAGGATCAAAGTGAATTTATGCATGTGATGCTGTTTCAACCAAAACCATTCTGGGATTTTGGCGGAGGGGGTTAAATAGAAAGGATATTCTAATGGAAAAATAAACACAAGAGCTTGCCAAAGAACTGTCCATAAAAAAGAGCAATGAGTAATGATGATTTAAAAATATAAACACAGATCTGTAGAACAATATTTGAGTCTTGAAATAGATTCAACAACATATAAACAATATAATAAAATGTTTTCTCCAAAAAAGGAAGGATTAATTACAGTGTTGGAAACTGAGTAGCAGTTTTTTAAAAGTAGTTATATCAACATCTTTTACTATCTGCCAATATAAAATGGAAAGAAATTAGTCAACTTGATTAATTAATGAAATAAATGAAAAAATCATGTTCTAGAAAGACCAAAATAAAATAAAATAGAATATACAGAATAATGGAAATGATAGCTTTTTTATTTTTTCTTTTTCTTTTTTTTTTTTCTTTCTGAAGCTGGAAACGGGGAGAGACAGTCAGACAGACTCCCACATGCGCCCGACTGGATCCACCCGGCACGCCCACCAGGGGGCGATGCTCTGCCCCTCTGGGGCGTCGCTCTGTCGCAACTAGAGCCACTCTAGCGCCTGGGGCAGAGGCCAAGGAGCCATCCCCAGTACCCGGGCCGGGCCATCTTTGCTCCAATGGAGCCTCACTGCGGGAGGGGAAGAGAGAGACAGAGAGGAAGGAGAGGGGGAAGGGTGGAGAAGCAGATGGGCGCTTCTCCTGTGTGCCCTGGCCGGGAATCGAACCTGGGACCCCTTGCACACCAGGCCAACGCTCTACCACTGAGCCAACCGGCCAGGGCTTGCTTTTTTATTTTTTAAGGAATAAAAAAAATAGAGAAAAATATTTTAAATATATTTAAAATTTATGTTCAATCAATAATTAAAAACTTCCCAACAAACAATAGTCCTGGACCAAATGGGTTCACAGGCAAATTTTACCAAACATTTAGAGAAGAAGTAACATTTATTCTCAGACTAATCCAAAAAATTCAACAGTAGGGAAGACTTCCAAGCTCATTTTACAAGGCCAGCATTATCCTAATTCCAAAACCAGATAAACACACTACAAAGGAAGAAAATTATAGGCCAGTATTTGTGATGAACATAGATGTTAAAATCCTCAACAAAATATTAGCAAACCAGATCCAGCAATATGTTAAAAAGATCATACACCATGATCAAGTGGGATTTATTCCTGGATTGCAAGGTTAGTATATTTGTATCAATAAATGTGGTACGCCACATAAACAAAATGAAGGATAAAAACTGCATGATAATTTTAATAAATGCAAAAAATTTTATGCAACATATGATTTCACTCATATGTGGAATCTAATGAACAAAATGAACAAGCAAAATAGAGACAGACTCAGAGAGAGCAGGCTGACAGCTGTCATGGTGGGGGATGAGACTTGGCAGTTGGGTGTGGGGGATGGAGAGCAAAAAAGAAAAAAAAACTATGAACACAGACAACACTGTGGTGATTGTCATGGGCAAGGGGAATGGTAGGATGTGGATGAGGGTAGAGGGTGGATGAATGGTGATAGAAGGAGGTTGGACTTGGGGTGGTGAATACTCTGTACAGCGGGCAGTGGATGTGTTGTGGAGTTGTGCCTAAAACCTGTATAATTTGTTAACCAGTGTCACCCCAATAAATTTAATATAATGGGAAAATACAGTGTATGATCAGTTATAATAGTTTTTAATAGGACAAAGAAAAAGTGGGAAAATAGATTTCTACCAACATGACAAGAAAAGAATATCTGTATAAAGTGTTATTCATTTTTATCCCCCAAGCATTGAGACTTTTATAGATGAATGGAAAAAACATAATTTACATAAAGGTAAATACAGTTAGTAATATAACCTGAATAGTGTTTATCATAATTAGTGATCAAAAGTCTTGCTCAAATTTATAGCACATAGAAATCATTTTGTAATTATTGAGGTAATCTCTGTTTTGTCACAAAAAAAGAACATCTCATGGGCAAATTTGCACTAAAATTTATAGCCTCTTTGGGAAAAAAAGGCCAATGATAGGAAAAGTAAATTTACTCAAAACTTTTTAGCTTAGCAATTCCATCTCTAAGGAGCCTATCCCAACAAAATACCTGTGCACACCATTATCAAACCCTGTTGTTTTCCCATAATAACAAATGATTGAAAATAACCCCAGTATTTATCAAAAGAGACTGGTATATTAGTAATGGCGGAGTTAACATGGCAGAATCTCATCAAGTCATTACAGTGAAAAGTATGAAGACTAAATACTTGGGCAATACATTAAAGGGGTAATTAATGTTAAACAGAATAGAACCCACAATATGATTCCAAGTAAGTATGTGTGAAAGTTCAAAGGCAATAATGAAAGTAATTCCATTAAAATGATAGTGTTCAGTGATAGTGAACCTGGTCCCTACTGCCCACTAGTGGGTGTTCCAGCTTTCATGGTGGGCAGTAGCGGAGCAATCAAAGTATAAATAAAAAGATAGATTTAACTATAGTAAGTTGTTTTATAAAGATTTATTCTGCCAAACAGCAAAAATCCGACATAAAGTAATGGTAAGTAATTATTATGATATGATTTACCTTTGCTTTATAAATTTTATAGAGTAAAGTTACTTCCCTACTTTATAAATCACCATTACTGTGGAACCGGTGGGCAGTTAGAAAATTTTACTACTAACAGAGATACAAAAGTGGGCGGTAGGTATAAAAAGGTTGACTACCCCTGGTGTAGATGAAGAAGAGGCTCTGTAATAAATCTAACTGAAAGTAACCTCATACGGTGATCTCATAAATTCCTAACTGGGCAAGTCATGGTGGGTAGTAATGCCTAATATTATAAAAGGCTTATCTTTGCCTAAATCAAGCCCTGTGTCCTTATTTTTGGGCATCTAGGTTAACATACCTTTGACCTGCCTTTTTTTTTCAGACCACTGAAGAAAGCACATAATCTTGTTAACTATCCTGTAATCCATTGCTTTCTTCCTCTTTCATGTAATCTTCCTTAAATTCCCTCCTTAATCCCAAATGTATAAAACAAACTGCAAGCTGTGTCATTCTAGGAAGTATTAATATTTTTCTCAGTCTCTTGAGATCTTGCTTCTAGAGTTGTCCTGTTTGGCTCAGATAAACTCGAGTACTTATAAAATTTTTGTAGAGGTTTGAACATTCTTATGTCAATGATAGTTAACAGGATAAAATAATGTTTAATTAATATAGTATTGCCTTTTCCTTCAATAAATAGGAAAAGAAATCTAATTCTTGCCCTTGTGAAGCCAAATGTAAGCATCATAGAATTGAAATTACAGAACACATTTGCAAGTCTTAAAGGTGAACAAGTGTTAGTGAATCAGACACATTGACCATATGTCTTTTTTTCCTGCAGTCCAATTACACAATTCAGCTCTAAAAACTCCTTCACTAACAGGGGAGGCAGGGGAGCTGGGGAGGTGGGGTGTGGGGGTGGGGGGGGGGAGGCGGGTTTCCCAAGATTCCAGCCCATTAGTCCAGCCTTTTCACTGGTCAGCTTCCTAAAGTTTACTTGAACTTGACTCTCTCCTACTTTTGTGTGTGTGTGTGTGTGTGTGTGTGTGTGTGTGTGTGTGTGTGTGTGGACAGGATGTAGGGGTAGTAGAAATAACTCATGATGCTGTTTATAAGTAATCTGAAGCAAATGATTATCATGTGAAATATTTAGATATCCAAAGAACAATTTATGTAAATGATCTCAATCCCAGATTTAGTGATCAGAAAAATTAGATGAAGATGCTCTGCTTTCCAGACAACATTAGTCAGAGTTTGAACTTTACAGCATTAAAGGTACAGAGGAGAAGTGCTGTAGCCGGCAACTCTGCACGGACAGGCACAGCAGGTGGCAGACTGCGCATAGTGCCGACTGAAGGGTCTGATATTAAAAGGAAATGTGTAGTCGTTGCTCTGCTAGACAAGAAGAGCAATGGTTACACTAGTTGTCACTTGGACAGTTAATATGTAGGACAAAGCTAAAGACCCAAGTATGCTTTCAGATATTTCTGTTTTGTCCTCTATTCGAAAATGCTCCCTTTTGTCACAGATTTGATTGAATATTAGTCATCTCAGGCTGCTATAACCAAATACTGTAGACTGGGTGGCTTAAACAACAGACCTTTACGTCACACAGTCCTGGAGGCTGAGACTTCTAAGATCAAAGTGCGATTTCCTTCCCTGGTGATGGCTGGCTTCCTGGCTTGGAGACAACCTCCTTCTTGCTGTATCCTCACATGGCAGAAACAGAGAGAAATCTATCTGATGTGTCTTCCTATACCGGCTCTATTAATCTGACCATGATGGCTACACTCATGACCTTAACTAAACCAAATTGCCTCCCAAGGTTCCATCTTCCAGTGCCATCGCACTGAGGGTTAGGACTTTAACATATGAATTTTAGGCAGGTGCAGTTCAGTCCATAGCAGATGGTAAGTACTCTTGCCAGCATGGACTCTATCCTAAGCTTTTTTAACCTCGAAGCTCATTCTAGTTGCACATATGCTATCATGGAGCTCAGTATTGGTTAATTAAAGGTGACAGTTTGTTAATCTGTTGCTCATTGTCATATGAACTTCAATCACACTTTCACAGTGATCTGTAGAATTTATTTCAGTGAGTTAGTCTTCTGTTAGAATGCCACGCAACAATAGAGGTTCAGTTCATGTGTTTAATTTTCTTCTCCTTTTTGAGAACATTAACATATTTTGTATATGCTAAATTTTCTAGGACACAGTAAATTTATGAGATTGCCTGAAAGGGTATAATCACACGAGTTTTCGTAGGTAAATTAAATTTAGGTTCTTTTCAGGAAAAAAAGTAGAGTTTATGTACTCTGTAAATCAAACAGTGGATAGGCTTCAAGACGAGAGACAGAAGCAGCAATTGAGCTTGGCCAGCACTCTTGCGAACAGCCTGTCTGTCACTGCAAATAGGCAGATAGAGTACAGCACCAGTGGGGACTGTCCTTTAGTTTTTTGCATATTTCAAGAGGAAGCAAAGAGAAAATTAAGAAATCTCTTGGTTTTGACTTTTGCTAAGACTTTCTTAATTTATACCAAATGATATTTTAAGCAGACTGTAATAGTCACATTATCCTGTACATGGAAATAAATCAATCAAAATAAAAATAACTAGCAATAGAATCTTCTTGTTTGTTTGCCTTTTTTTTTTTTTTTTTTTTTAAGAAACATCACTTAATTCTCTTTTGCGGTCTTAGGCAGAATTAAATGAGAAAGTATGGGTGACAGGTTCTTTTTAATAATAATCTGATGATTTTATGTAAATGATAAAATACAGTTCTAATTCTTTTTTTCTTTAAGCCCAGTACAAAGATTCAAGTTTCCAGAACAGTAGTGTTTTCATTCATTGCAGTTCCTTCACAGAACAGTCAGTGGAGAAAGATATATATTTATGTTTGTTATTTGTATAAAATAATTCCATATGCTGCTTTCTTGGTGTCTTGTTTTGTTTTGTTCGTTTTTTTCCCCAGAGAAGCGTAGTGTTTTGGTTTTTTTAAAAGAAAGATGGATTTTAAAAACCACACACCACTCAGAAAATACCTGTGGTATTTATTCTCCGGTGCTTCCTTTTTTTCCCAGGGGACCTAATTTTATGCCTATGTGTGCCATTTATAGCAGTTTCTAACTATATTAATTTGTATCACTATCTGTGTATAAATTTGAAGTATAGTAATTTTTCAGAACATTAAATCCTATTCAGGGAAATAATTAGATTTCCTCATCTTTATTCAATAATTAATATAGCTATAACAACATATCAGCATTTATTTAAAGATTTTTATTGATTTGCTACCTTTGGCTTTTTAATATGGTATTTTATTAAGCCATAAAAAAAAAATCTGTCTTTTCTGTTGGAGATAAAAAATATAAGGTCTACCGGAAAGTTCTGTCTGTTTTTGGAATAAAACAAAAACAAATTTTTCTTACCGTCAATAAACTTTATTAAATAATATAATTGCCATTATTATTAATGATTTCTTGACAGCATGAGGGCAATTTGTATATCCCTCTTTTTTTTTTTTTTTGTATTTTTCTGAAGCTGGAAACGGGGAGAGACAGACAGACTCCCACATGCGCCGGACCTGGATCCACCCGGCACGCCCACCAGGGGCGACGCTCTGCCCACCAGGGGGCAATGCTCTGCCCCTCCGGGGCGTCACTCTGCCACGACCAGAGCCACTCTAGTGCCTGGGGCAGAGGCCAAGGAGCCATCCCCAGCGCCCGGGCCATCTTTTGCTCCAATGGAGCCTTGGCTGCGGGAGGGGAAGAGAGAGACAGAGAGGAAGGAGGGGGGGGGTGTTAGAGAAGCAAATGGGCGCTTCTCCTATGTGCCCTGGCCGGGAATCGAACCCAGGTCCCCTGCATGCCAGGCTGACGCTCTACCACTGAGCCAACCAGCCAGGGCCTGTATATCCCATTTTTGAAAAATGTTTTATCTTTTGATGCGAAAAATTGAACCAGTGCTTGTTTGATATCTTCTTCATTTTTAAATTTTTTGCCCTTCAAAAAATTTTGTAAGGACAAAAACAAGTGATAGTCGGAGGGTGCTAAGTCCGGGAAATATGGTGGATGCGACAGACATGCTTCTGTAGCATTTCTTCCTTGTTGAAATTCGTAAAAATTACAATGGCATAAATGAACTTTATCAGTAGCCATGGGTACACTATCGCTTCACACATAAGACTAATGTGAATCAACTTTGTTTTAGTTAATTTGCTACGTCAGTATGTATATATTAAGTGATAAAAATAGGCACAGATGTGCCAAATAAACATGTGCTTACATGTCGAAACTTGTGATAGAAACGGAACTTTCCGGTAGACCTTATATTTATATGACAATATACATGGGGAAAGTTTTTTTCTTTCTCATTATCTAACTCAGTGTACTGGTAAATAAACACATACTCCTTTGGTTTTTCTTTAGGTAATGCTTTCTTAGAAAATGTTAAGAAGTGTGATGTAATTATTATAAAAAGTCAGAAAAAAACATTAATGAAATATCAAGGTAATTAAAAAACTACTCTATGGGCTGCTGTCAGGGGCTTCCAGAAAATTCTCAGAAGAACTTGCTTTTTTCACAATCACTTAATTAACTTGAGAAAAGTCCCAAGTGTACCCTTACTGCAAATGTGCTTCAGAAAAGGTGAGTCTAATGTGTACAGAGGTGTCCTCACCTTCAGCCAGACCAAAGTGGTGTGTTTTTCGTGTGGAGTTTGTGTACAGTTTATAAATCTCAGCAGATGTTTAAATGTGTACAAAGGATAATTTTGTCACGAACTTTGGTTGCTTCATAAATCCATGTTATAGCGAAATATTTGCTGCTTTTCTCGAGGTCAGTACATTCCCTGGCCTGGGCTTCTTGAGCAGAAAGCCTTCTCTAAATAACATGTGCTCCCCAGAGATGGGCCTCTGGAAGGCCTTTATCTGCAACAACTGTAAGGGTTTTCCAGCAAGTAGTTAGATGGGTCCTTGTTGTGTTCTGTAGCCTGGAGTACATTTAAGAAGCTTAATACATGTTCATGAAAACAAAACATCAGAAAACAACTTGACCTTAGAGAAGAACAAATACTAATCACAACGTGTATTTTGTTTCTGGGTTGAGTGTCTGTCTCAAATTGGCGATAACAGAGCACAGTGCCTGAGGCTCTGCAGGCATCCTGCAGTCAGCTAAGTCTTAGGGTGACCCTGTGAGGTAGAGCTCTGTTCTAGCTATGCTGATAAGGACCTGAGGCTCAAGCAGGAAGTATTTGCCAGTATTCCACAGTTGACTGGGAGCAGAACTAGGAACTGGAGGGCATGGTAGACGTTCACCCCACTATGCTCCCTCCTCCTCTTGTTCTCTCCAGTGCAGGCTGGGCATGTAGGACAGAAAGGAGGGCATTTGGTCACGGACCCTTGTCTCCACCTCCATGTCTTAGCCCAGGACCACACGTGGGACCTCCACCACAGTGTAATCCCAGTCACCGTTACCTTTCCCCTGGAGCACAGTGTAGCTCTGACCGCATGCTCTTCCCTCACAGCAGCCAGTGATCTTTTTGAAATACAATGTGAATCATATCCTTCTGCTTAAAGGCCTTCAGTAACTTCCTGTTGTGCTTAGAATAAAATTTGAAATCCTTATTTTGGTCTACAAAGCTCAGCACATTCTAGCCTCTGCCTCTCTTCCCCTCACTTTCAGTGTCCCCTGACCATGCGCAGTTTCTGGAACGCCCACACCCTTTCTGCCTCTGGGCCTTTGCACTGGCTCGTTCCTTGGTCTGCAGGTCTCCGAATTCTTTCTGACTACCTTCAACCCCTCCGTCTTTCAGGTTTCATCCTGAATGTCATTTTCGGAAGAGATATCTTCTGATCTAAGCTCTCCTGTTTTATTTATATTCTTTTTCTCTCCTGGCATTTGTATTTGCCTTTATATTCACTCAATAACAGTAGCTAACAATTAGGGTGCCTTCGCACTGTGCCAGTCACTGAGTATTGCATTAACCCTGTTTATAGATGAAGAAGAAGATACTTTCCCAGAGAATAGTAATTCGTGACCCAGGATTTAAACCCAGCTTCCTGCACAAGACTCTGAACTCTGGGAGGCAGGAACCATGCTTGCGCACTGTATATATAGTAGGCCCTCAACAGTACATGTTGAACAAATAACTTGGCTATGTGTGTGTGTGTGTGTGTGTGTGTGTGTGTGTTAATAAAAATATCAAATATCAAAAAATCACTTTCATTTCGGCCTAACCACTCTAAGCGCAATGTTTGGGGAGAGTCTCTGGCTGCACTGCTGCATGACCACTCACACGGGCTCCAGGAAGGCTCCTGAGGGGACTTAGTTGAGGCCGCTGAGCCAAAAGGATGAGGGGAGGCCTCCAAATGGTAGGGGCAGCATGTGGAATAGGCTCCACTTTGTGGCAAAGGAAATCTTCATGGAGCTCCTCTTGAAACTTTCAGGCTAGGGTGTTGCTGGGGCCCCAGCCTGCATTTTACTGTCAAACTCCACAAAGGCGACATTTGCCGCCCTGGGACCAGCGGATCTCTTTAAGTCAGGGAACTGGTTGAAAAGCAAGGACAGCGTGGACTCACTGGTTTCCTCTGGCAGGTTGTGAGGAACAAGGTGTGATCTGCTGGGTTTTCTGAAAGAAGTTGGGAAGGTAGCAAAAGCGGCTTGGGGGGTATGGCCCCCAGTGGGATCTAGCTGGGAATAAGACCTGGAGGTGGGGTCGTGCCAGGGGCGGCATGGAGGAATGCACGTGGTGCATGGTGAGGGTGCGGGGGGGGGGGTGCCCCACTGCAGAGGCCCCGGAGGGGGCAGCTGCCCCGCCCCACTCCGCAGCGCCCTCTCGGCAGCCAGCGCCTCCTGGCTCTGGCGCTTCCTCTTGCACTGAGGTCTCACTCCACGAAGGTGCTCTCCATCTTGGCGGCGATACCGAGTGGGTCTTGGTGTTTTGGATGCACATGCTCTTGTGGAGGGGGAAACCCTGAGGGGAGCACAGGGCGTTGGTGGCGCTGCTGACCTTGAAGATAACAGAAGTCCGATCCTCATCTTCAGGCTCCGTGACACCAGCATGTCCAGGACCTGGCCAAAATGGGAAAAGCTGAGCACAGGAACATCTTCAGTGCATCCTCCTTGACCTTCGCCCTGAGTTGTCGCTGTGAATGTGTGGTGGGCGGTCCTCGGGACTGCCTGGAACGAGGTGCGGGGCTGGGCGGCAGAACCGCGGCTGCGCCAACCAGCTCCCGCTGGGTTTCTGAATCAAGGGACTATTTTTTGTTTTTAATAATAGTTTTTCTGAAATATAATTCACATACAGTAAAATCCACCCTTTTAAAGTATTCAATTAAGTGGCTTTAGAGCTGTGTAGCCGTCATCATTATCTAACTTTTAGAACGTTTGTTTCACCCTAAAAACAAACTCCTGCCCATTAGCAGGCCCTTCCCACTTCCCCTTGCCTGTTCACTGCGAACCACCAGTCTGCTTTCGGTCTCCACAGACTTTCTTATTCTGGAATTTTCATCTCAATGGGATCATACAGCATATGGCCTTTTGTGACTGACTTCTTTAGTTTCTTTAGTTTTGCACAATGCACTCTAAAAATCTTTCCATTGATTGGAGAGAGGGAGAGAGAGAGGCATCAACTTGTTCCACACAGTTGTTCCGTTGAGTTGTGCGCTATTGGCTGCTTCTCCTATGTGCTCTGATCAGGAACTGGACCCGTGACTTTGGTGCATCAGGATGACACACTGACCCACCCAGCCAGGGCCACACAATGTTTTTAAGGTCCATCTGTGTTGGAACATGTACTGTTGCTCCATTACTCTCTGTTGCTGAATGTGATTCTGTTTTTTTATCCATTTGGGGGGATGGGGATCTGGGTGGTTTTAGGAGTAATACTGCCAGGAACATTTCTGGCCTTAGGAGTAATACTGTCGGGAACATTTGTATACAGACTTCTACAGGGATACATTTTTTTTTCAATTCTCATAGGAATCTTGTGGTAATTCTATGTTTAACATTTTGAAGAAATGCCAACTATTTTCTAGAGGCACAATGACCAAGACCTGTCAGAGAAAAGCAGAGCTGGACAGTAGTTAGAGCAGGAAGAATAATTCTACTCAGGACTGTTGCAGTAGGGGGAGAGAGACCTCAGTGTAGAACTGTGCTCAGTTCCAGGAGAATAAGGAAAAGGGGGCCGTGTAGCCCCGGAGCAGGGTGGGATGGGGGACCAGTAAATGGGAAATCAGTAAGAGGGTATGACAAGATTTTGCTAAACTGACCTAGCGAGATTCTTGCTGAAGGCAAGCCGGGGTGACCAGCTATCACTTGGCCAGATACTGAGGGATAATCAAATATTAAGCTTGGGGGATTGTGGCCAAACCTACTTAATAAGATTTTTGCTAAAATTGGGCAATGTAAAGGCAGACAAGCAAGTCTGAGGTCAAAAGCACAGTTGGAGAGATGATTCCCGGAGAGACTTTGTAAGACACATAAGAGATAATGCAGGTATTACCTCCCAGTGTTTTCCCTCAACAGGATTAAGAAGGAGTTTCTTTTTTTTATTTTTTTTATTTTATTTTATTTTATTTTATTCATTTTAGAAAGGAGAGAGAGAGAAGGGGGGAGGAGCAGGAAGCATCAACTCCCATATGTGCCTTGACCAGGCAAGCCCAGGGTTTCGAACCGGCGACCTCAGCATTTCCAGGTCGACGCTTTATCCACAGCGCCACCACAGGTCAGGCCAAGAAGGAGTTTCCACTAAGTTTTTTTTTAAATTTTTTGACAGAGAGAGAGAGAGAGAGTCAGAGAGGGACAGATAGGGACAGAGAGACAGGAAGGGAGAGAAATGAGAAGCATCAGTTTTCCATTGCAGCACCTTAGTTGTTCACTGATTGCTTTCTCATATGTGCCTTGACCCCAGGGGGCTACAGCAGAGCGAGTGATCCTTTGCTCAAGCCAGTGACCTTGGGCTCAAGCCACTGACCATGGGGTCATGTCTATGATCCTGTGCTCAAGCCAGTGACCCCGCGCTCAAGCTGGTAATCTTATATTCAAGCCAGATGAGCCCGTGCTCAATCCAGCGACCTCAGGATTTTGAACCTGGGTCTTCTGCATCCCAATCTGATGCTCTATCCACTGCACCACCACCTGGTCAGACTTCACTAAGTTATTTTAAATTCCCTTATATTCTACACAGTACCACCAGCATTCCACAGCTCTCTATTGCTGTTGACTGGATTGGGGTGCAGTTTATGGACTGTTTTTTTGAAGCTGGTAAAGCTGCTTTATTTTCAATTTTATGCTTATAAATTAGTATTTTTGTTTTGGTTGTTTTTACATCTGTATAGAAACATTTAGCAAATCTGATAGTTTAGGCTTTGCTGGTATTCTCATTCATGCTATAAAGAGTGAGAGGCAACATCATATATTATCGTAGGGTTCACGGGATAGGACACTGGTCTCATTGAAATAACTTATCATTCCTGCCATTAATGTACATTTTAAGCATAATGAATATCTCATTTCTTTCTTTTCTTTTTTAAATGATTCTTTTCTGTTATAAAAATGATTTCTTCCTATGATTCAGGATGGTGGTGGCTCTGATCCAACACTCAATTGTTTTATTACTGTTATTACTTAATCTTGCATACTGAAACATTGTTAGAGTGGATTGTTTACAAGTAACCAGCAACAGCTAAGAATGGTTTTAACTTTCTCACAAACTGTGTTTAATCCTGTGATTTAATCCTGTTTTACCACCAGCCACCTGCACTGTGCCCCGTATCTTCTGTTAGTGCAGATTCAAGTTTATTCTGAGAATTTAGCAGTGCTCCTGGAAATCACTGGCTGTCTGGGAGCTAGGAATCGAGCTGTCACTCAGTTAGAAAAATGAAAGCCTCTTTTGGGCTACTAAAGCAGAGGGCAGAAGCAGAGGGCAGTAACCTCCGCCAAGGTTGCTGCAGCCTCTGTGCAGTTAGTAACCGATGTGTGCCAGCTCTCATTGTGATGAGTATAATTGCTTGGGTAACATTAATATTCATGACACGTGTCTCTCACCTAATGTGGCACTCATTCTCTGTCTCTTTGACTAGTGTACCATTTTGCCTTTCACTTCGGTGTGGGGCACCATAGTTGCAGGGGGCGGAGAGCAGAGTGCAGCTGGGGAAGGATGAATGCTCAGAAGCCAGAACCAGGATTACCATACCGACTCAGATTCTGAGAAGGGATCTTTTGAGGCAGGTTAAAAGGAAACAGCAAGTGGCACTGCCGGGCCTTGCCCTGGCACGTGACGCTAGGCGAGGAGGTGCTTGGCTCCACTCTGCTGCGTTTCATTCCTGGGTTGCCAGCTGCATCAAGCCGGCGGCTTGGGCGTAGCTAAAGGAAAGGCGAGAAAGTTATCACCATATATTTTATGTTTGAGAATTGGACATTAACTTCTAAAGCTTAGAGTGTTGGCAGTAGCATATGGCTGAAACCTAAAATCTTAGAGACCCAAAAGGAGAATAGTTCATTCTTTCTGCCTCTGCAAAATTATTTCCAAAGGTTGTGCCTTCCCTCTGTGGGTAATTTTTAGAAGAAAAGGAAAAACATTTTTTTTTAATTTTCACTCTTACAGTATAATTAGATATAATTAAATTTTAATAAGTACATTGCAGACACAAATGGGCATGTATTCTAAATTTCTTGGATTTAGAATTTGCAAGAAGAGGAAGGTAGCTACTGAAATTTAAATGGCATCCTACAGTGGACCTTCTGAATAGGAGCTTGTTGTGCAGTTTAGCCCATCTCTTCTGCTACGAACTTTCCCATTTCAGATCCTACACTTGATGTCTAACAATGGACAATATATTAGTCCTTTTTGTGTTCATTTGGTTGATTATAATTACTGGAAGACTCTCTTAACTTGTCCCTTTTATGGATTCTTAGGGTGCTCATTCAGAGATACAAGTACTTAAGGGCATCAGAATTGACCTGAACCTTCCCTGTGTGTGCAGGAGTACAGTTTGGGTCACGGGTTACCAGGATGGCCCTGCTGAGCTTGTCCCTGGTCCCACTGAGCTGTTACGCTCTCTGCTCCAGACACTGCTTCTCCTGCTTCATGTTAGAAGTCCTGGAGACAGACATGGCCCAGGATGCTCAGACAGGATCCCCTTAAAGTCCTTTTAAGTTAGCTTAAGTTTGCATCCTGCCTTGCAATATAACTGTGATCATTTTAATATCAAACTATTTAATTATCATTTAATGAAGTAACATATGATGCTCCAGGAAGGTATGGTATGTTTACATTGAGCGTTCCTGATGTTCTGTTCATCCAGTTTGGAGAATCCTGGACTTGGGGGAAAATTCTTTTTCCTAACAGTCCTTTATTTGCAGGGTCCCTGGTAGATACTAGGTATTGTTGGAGTATATGGTGGTAGCATTTGGATAATTGCTAGCTTATTTCAGCCGTCTACTCTTAGTGTGTGAAAAGAGGTCAGACTGAAAGGCTAGCAGTGTGAGTTTCTAGGCCTGGCCCACTATTAACTTGTGATATTTGACACATTACTTAACATCGTCAGGCACATTTTCTCATCCATAAAATGAGGAGGTGAACTATTAGAGATAAAGCGGCATTTTTCAAAGTGTCTTGAGTGAGTTATTTGCTAAAGATATTCTTAGGTTAGTTGCCAGGGGCTGGGAGAAGAGGGAGATAGGGAGTGTGGTTTAATGGGTATAGAGTTTGTTTTGCAAGATGAAAAGTTCTGAGGATTGGTTGCACAACAGTGTGAACACACTTAGGAGTGCCAAGCCATACACTTACAAAAAGTTAAGATGACAAAATTTTACGTGTATTTTACCACAGTTAAAAAAAAAAGATATTCTGGCCCTGGCCAGCTGGCTCAGCGGTAGAGCGTCGGCCTGGCGTGCGGGGGTCCCGGGTTCGATTCCCGGCCAGGGCACATAGGAGAAGCACCCATTTGCTTCTCCACCCCCACCCCCTCCTTCCTCTCTGTCTCTCTCTTCCCCTCCCGCAGCCAAGGCTCCATTGGAGCAAAGATGACCCGGGCGCTGGGGATGACTCCTCGGCCTCTGCCCCAGGCGCTAGAGTGGCTCTGGTCCCGGCAGAGCGACACCCTGGAGGGGCAGAGCATCACCCCCTGGTGGGCAGAGCGTTGCCCCTGGTGGGTATGCCGGGTGGATCCTGGTCGGGCGCATGCAGGAGTCTGTCTGACTGTCTCTCCCCATTTCCAGCTTCAGAAAAATACAAAAAAAAAAAAAAAAAAAAAAAAGATATTCTAAGGGCTCCACCCTTAAATAAACATAACTTGTGTGTTCTGTTCCTTTTCTACAGTCACGATGCATTCAGCATGTGGAAGCTTCCGAGACATCCTGCTCTGGAAAGCTCTGCTTAACTTAACCCAGTAGTTCTCAAATTGCCCTCTCTGAATTGCACTAAGATCTCTCAATATCCCCTGGAAATATGTTCTCATTCTTCAAAGACACCGTGTTAATATGCACAATGCCTAAATAAGATGTATCATATATACCCCAACTGTCAAAGATCGACTTCAGGCTTTTCAGCCTTTCCCACCTCAGAGCATGCATCGGAAGTGATGGTATTTGAGTGGCCTGGTGGGGAAAGCAGGAGGCGGCTCAGGGCTGGGAGACAGTGACTCAGCACACCAGGTGGGTAAGGATCTGGTAATCAGATCTGTAAGAAGTCAGTGAACACACTTCGTGGAATGCCTTGTTCCTCAGATGTTATGATCAGCTTTATGAAACAGGCACTGGAGGCAGAACATACAAACTGTTCCATTTGCTTTTCCTTGGCAACAGTTACTTACCTTAGGTAAACAAGAAACTCTCTTGACCATCTGTTTGGCTGTAGTTATCACTGGTCCTTAGACCTGCTGGAAATTTCCCTTGGTGTGAAAGTGAGGGGTGAGATTTCCACCAGGATAGTACTCTTCCACAGTTTATTTAATACACGTCAGTTCAGTGATTAATTTAACAGCCTCTTATTTTTAAAGGGAGAGCAGAAGTATTAACGTCATAAACAGAATAGTTAACATTTAATGGGAAAGAGTATTTTTTCAACCTCACGTTCTCTAGAGCAGAGATTTTCCTTTCTTTCTTTCTTTTTTTTTTTTTTTTTGCATGTACAGGGGGTCCTCAGGTTACAACACAGTTCTGTTCCTATGACAGTGACATAACCTGTAAGTTGAGACACACCCTAGCTTAAGTCACTTACCTATCCTAACACAGTTGTAAAATCATAATCTAGAACATAAAGACACAACTAAGCCCCAGAAAAAGGAAAAGGACTAAAATATACTGTACTTTAGTAACAGAAAAAATGACAAAAAAATGAGTGTAAAAAAATTCCTTACCTTTATTCCTATGGTTGACTTGCACACTGGAAGGGGCATTGCAAGGTGGGAGCAAGTGACCTATTGGGAGGAGGAAGCTGGAGAGGCAGGAGAACCTGCAGAAGGTGCTAGAGATACTGGGTCAGGTGAATCAGGATTGCCTAAGGAACAGGCAGGAGATGCTGGAGATGATTCTACTTGTACTACAGGTGTTTCATCTCAAGAAGCAACCAATGTAGAAATTACAGGATCTGTTGCAGGCCTCTCTACCTTCTTAAAGAATTGTTGCAGGCTAGTGTGGAAGGTTGATAACTTCTTCTCTTCCAAAATCTGCCTACAGCATTGCAAGGCATACATAACAGCTAAAACACTCAAGTCTCAATTTTTTAAAGCTTTTATGGGAGTGAGCATCGTAAGGTTGAAGTGTTATAGGTTGAGACTGTTGTAACTTGAGGACCCCCTGTATCTGTGCAATTTCCCCAACACTGTTTATTGAATAGGGTGTCTTTACCCCATTGTATGTTTTTGCCATCTTTGTTAAATATTAATTGACCATTTAGATGTGGGTTTATTTCTGGTCTCTCTATTCTGTTCCATTGATAAATGTGTTTTAATGCCAGTACCATGCTGTTTTGGTTACTATATCCTTGTAATATGGTTTGATATCAGGTAGCTTGATATTTTCTACTTTGTTCATCTTTCTCAAGATCACTGATGCTAATGGGAGTCTTTTATGGTTCTGTATACATTTTTGGGAATATTTTTTTGTTTATGAAATTCTCCATTGGTATCGTGATTGAACTGCATTGAATTCATCAATTACTTTGGGTAGCAGGGACATTGTAATAATGTTAATCCTTTCTATTAATGAATATGGTATATACTTTGACTTATTTACATCTTCATTTTCTTTCTTCAGTGTCTTATAATCTTCTGATTATGAGTCTTTTACATCCTTGGTTAAACTTATTTCTGGGTATTTTATTCTTTTTATTTTTTATTTTTTATTTTTTTACAGAGACAGAGAGGGTCAGAGAGAGGGATAGATAGGGACAGACAGACAGGAATGGAGAGAGATGAGAAGCATCAGTTATCAGTTTTTCGTTGTGGCACTTTAGTTGTTCATTGATTGCTTCCTCATATGTGCCTTGACTGTGGGGCTACAGCAGACCGTGTAACCCCTTGCTCAAGCCAGCGACCTTGGGTCCAAGCTGGTGAGCTTTACTCAAATCAGATGAGCTCGCACTCAAGCCGGTAACCTTGGGGTCTCAAACCTGGGTCCTCCGCATCCCAATCCGATGCTCTATCCACTGTGCCACTGCCTGGTCAGGCGGTATCTTATTCTTTTTGAAGCAGTAGTAAATGGGATTTCTTTAGTTTCTCTTTCTGATAGGTCATTTTGGTGTATAAATATGCAACGTATTCCTGGATATTTTTTTTATATCCTGCCACTTTGCTGAATTTATTTATCAGTTCTAGTAGTATTTTTGGTGGAGTCTTAAGGATTCCCTATATACAATATCATGACATTTGCAAACAATAATAGTTTTACTTCTTCCTTTCCAATTTGGATGCCTTTTATTTCTTCTTCTCATCTGATTGCTGGGGCTAGCACTTCCAGTACTGTGTTGAATAACAGTGGTGAAAGTGACATTCCTGTCGTGTTCCTGATCTTAAGGGAAACACTTGTAGTTTCTACCCATTGAGCATGATGTTGACTGTCGGTTTGTCATATATGGTCTGTATTACATTGAGGCATATTCCCTCTAGTCCCACTTTGCTGAGAGGTTTTTCTTTATCATAAATGGGTGCTAGATTTTATCAAATACTTTTTCTGCATCTGTTGAGTAGATCATGTTGATTTATCTTTCATTTTGTTTATGTAATGTATCATCATGTTTATGGATTGTGGAAGATGTACCAGCCGTGCATTCCTGGAGTAAATATCACTTGGTCATAGTATATAATCTTTTCAATATATTGCTGGGTGGATTGCTAATATTTTGTTGAGGATTTATTTGTTTGTTTGTCTATTTATTTATTTATAGGTGAGAGGAGGGGAAATAGTGAGGCAGACTCCCATATGCACCCTGACTGGGATCTACCTGGCAACCCCATCTAGGGCTGATTTCAAGTATGGAGCTATTTTTAGCACCTGAGGCCAATGCCCTCCAGTGGAGCTATCCTCAGCACCCTGGGCCATGCTCAAACCAGTTGAGCCATTGGCTGCAGGAGGAGAAGAGGGAGAGAAGGGGAGACATAGGAGGGGAGAGAAGCAGATGGTTGTTTTTCCTGTGTGCCCTGACTGGAAATCGAACCTCAGATGTCCATATACCTGGCTGATGCTTTTCCTACTGAGCCATGAGCCATGGCTTTGTTGAGGATTTTAGCATTTATAGGCAGTCCCCAGGTTACAGATGAGATAGGTTTGTAGTTTTAAAAATGTTTAAGTATTTATATGCACAGAAAGATAAAAATAAATACTATATTAAGACAAACCTCTAAGTTGCATTTAATTGGAAAATGTACCTTTTCCAACTTACAGATTAAACTTAAGAACAAACCTATAGAACCTATCTTGTTTGTAACCTGGGGATTGCCTGTATGTTCATCATGAATATTGGCATATAATTTTCTTTCCTTGTAGTGTCTTTATCTGGTTTTGGCATTAGGATAATGCTGGCCTCATGAAAAAAGCTTGGAAGGCTTCTCTTTTCTTGAAGTTTTTGGAACAGTTTGAGAAGGATAGGTGTTACTTCTCTTTGAATGGTAAAAGTCACCTGTGAAGCCCTTAGTCCAGGACTATTGTTTGTGAAGTTTTTAAATTACTGCTTCAGTTTTATTAGTTATAATCACTCTGTTCAGATTTTGTTTCTTCTTGATTCAGTTTTTGGAGATTGCATATGCTAGGAATATATATTTTTTTTAAGAGAGAGAGAGAAGAAAGGAGAGGGAGAGGGTGAGGGATATGACAGTAAGGGAGAGAGATAGGGAAAGAGATGAGAAGCATCAGCTCATAGTTGTATCACTTTTTGTTCATTGATTACTTCTCACATGTGCCTTGACGGGGAGCTCAAGCTGAGCCAGTGAGCCCTTGCTCAGGCCAGTGACCTCAGGATCATGTTGATGATCCCACACTCAAGGCAGCAATCTTGCACTCAAGCTGACAAGCCTGCACTTGAGCTGAATGAGCACACGCTCAAGTTAGCAACCTTGGGGTTTCAAACCTGGGACCTCAGTGTCCCAGGTTGATGCTTTATCCACTGTGCTACCACTGGTAAGGCTATACTAGGAATTTATTTCTTTCAGATTGTTAGCATGGAGTTGTTCATCATATTTTTTTAGAATCCCTTATATTTCTGTGATGTCAATTGTTACTTCTCTTTCATTTCTGATTTTATTTATTTGAGTCTTCCTTCTTTTTTTCTTGATGAGTCTAGTTAAATGTTTATCAATCTTATTTATCTTTTCCAAAAACAGCTCTTTGTTTCATTGGTCTTTTGTATTTTTTAAGACTATATTTTGTATATTTCTGTTCTGATTTTTATTATTTCCTCTTTTCTACTTGTTTGGGCTGTGTTTGTTGTTCTTTTTCAAGTTCCTTTAAATGAAATTTATATCGTTTATCTTAGTTTTTTTTTTATTCCTTTTTTAAAGATATTTTATTTATTGATTTTTTAGAGAGAGAGATTGAGGAGGCAAGGAGGAGTTAGAAGCACATTAACTCATATTTGCTTCTTGTATGTGCCTTGACTGGGTAAGTCCAGGGTTTCAAACCAGTGACCTTAGCATTTCAGGTCAATGCTTTATCCATTGCTCTATCACAGGTCAGGAAGCAACTCTGTTTATTAGTGAGATTAGTTCTTTATGAGATGCGTTACAAAATTGTATGGTTTTTGACTTAAATACTGTGCTACATTTGTCCTTTGAGATGTCATTTATCTTAGAGTTGAAAAGGACCCCATTGTCACAAAATACCTATTTGGAGACATTAGATCAAGAGAGAGCATATCTAACCCTAGATCTTTTCTAGGGAGCAATATTCCATGTAGACAGAAGATATTGATGAACAGGGAAAAGCTCTTAGTTGTAACTATGTTTATGTCATAGTTTTATACAACATTATTGTAGAATCTATAGTGTAGTTTGTAGTTCTTTAATGTTGACAAGGTGCAACTCATATTTTAACAATTTAATCATAGAGTAGAAAAAATAAGGATTTCAAGAACTGTAGTTGTTGTTTTTACAGCCATTGCTTGTTAGATGTGTTAATTCAGCCATCTGGTGACACAAATTAATTGGACTTAATGAGTTATAATCATTGTGAATCCAAGTTATATTGCTTTCATTTTTTTTCCAATGGAGTTATTATGTGATTATCAACTTATTACTTTTCAGTAACTGAAATTATTTAAACAGTGCTGCTTGTAAGGCATAGAAATTCCTATCCAGCTGGGAAGAGCTCAATGCCAGCTACAATGGTAGCAAGTAGATGCTCTGCATCAGGATCATTTTTATAAACCTTAAAAAAGAATAGAGCAAAAAGAGCCATGGTTGTATGGATGCCTTTATGGGCGATAAAGTTTGAATTAGCATATGCAGGACATTCTAAGACAATTAATTTAATGTTCACTCTGTTTGTTAATTGGTTGGGATAAATTCTCTTAGTGCTTTATTTGACTTACAATTAGCTGTAGCTCATCAATTAAGTAACATACCAACCCACTGCGACACTGAAGGATAGTAATAGTGCTTGGGTGGGTGGCAGTCCACGTGAAGACTGTGTGCCTTAAATCAGTCGAGCTTCTTAAATAGCTCTCCTTCTGGGGTTTGGGAACAGTGTTGTAGCTTCTTGAATAAATCTATGTTGCCCATTACACAGTACAAATGCTCTGAAACTAATAAGCCCATCCAAGATTTTGGGATTGTAGCATTGCAAACATTAGAAATCATTCACTGGTCATGTACTATCTTTCTAAAACTGGAATTCACAAACATATGAACATATACAAATTTCTGTATTTAGTTATCCTAGAATATTTCTTAATGAAGACAGGAGAGTTTTATTGTTGCTGCTATTAATCTGTCAACTTATCCTTTTTTTTTTTTTTTGTATTTTTTCTGAAGTTAGAAGCATGGAGGCAGTCAGACAGACTCCCGCATGCGCCTGACCAGGATCCACCTGGCATGCCCACCAAGGGGCAATGCTCTGCCCATCTGGGGCATTGGTCCTTTGCAGCTGGAGGCATTCTAGCACCTGAGGTGGAGGCCATGGAACCATCCTCAGTGCCTGTGCCAACTTTGCTCCAAAGGAGCCTTGGCTGCGGGAGGGGAAGAGAGAGACAGAGAGGAAGGAGAGGGGGAGGGGTGGAGAAGCAGATGGGCGCTTCTCCTGTGTGCCCTGGCCAGGAATCAAATCCAGGACTTCCACACGCCAGACCAACACTCTACCACTGAGCCAACTGGCCAGCGCCCAACTTATCTTTTTATTTTTTATTTATTTTATTTTATTTTTCTGTGTGTGACAGAGACAGAGAGAGAGAAACAGAGAGAGGCACGGAAAGGGATAGACAGACAGCAAAGGAGAGAGATGAGAAGCATCAATTCTTTGTTGTGGCATCTTAGTTGTTCATCGATTGCTTTCTCATGTATGCTTTGACCAGGGGGCTACAGAAGAGCAAGTGACCCCTTGCTCAAGTAAGCAACCTTGGGCTCAAGCCAGCGACCTTGTGCTCAAGCCAGTGAGCCTGCACTCAAGCTGGCGACCTCAGGGTTTTGAACCTGTGTCCTCTGCATCCCAGTCTGATGCTCTATCCACTGTGCTATGGCCTGGTTAGGCTCAGCTTATGCTTTAGTACCTCATTTTAAACTAAAATAAATTGAAATAGTCTTTAAAATATTCCCCTAAATTTCTACTTTAGAAAATATCTTATTCAATGAAGTAAAATTAGCTTTGGTTGTTTTTAAAACTATACATACTTTTATTGATTACCAAAATAATATGTATAGAAATATGTACGTATAGAAAATTTAAAATTATATAAAGAGTATAAAATGAAAATTCCATGTAATTCCACTTTCCAAAGATTATTTTATGATATTCTGGTTGAGAATAGCATCATATCTCCATAAGAAAGATTGAAAGTAACATGATAACTTGTGTTCACAACTTTATGGTTTCATTATGTCATGCTTTGAAAATCTTTCTCCCATTAATTAAAAAAATAACACATTTAGTAGAAAATTTCTAGATTATAAAAGTGAAGAAATCAAACAATTCTACTACTCAGAATGTTTGTTTTGTATCTTTCCACATTGCTTTCTATGCTCAGAAACTATACATTGTTTATGTGTCTACACAGATAGTGAATGTATCACCTATGGATCCTTTACAAAAGGTGTCAAACTGTACATACTCACATAATACGCTTTCTAAACTAAAATGTGATTATTTTTTGTCACTTATAATGTAATTTTTAATGGCTGCATATTATTCTGTCATAATATTTAATCATTTCTCTTGTTGGATATCTGTTGGGTTCTTTTTGGTTTAAAAGACAATATAATAGTAAACATATTTTGCTGAATATCCTTGAAGATAAATATATGCAGAAATGTATAATTATTTCCTTAAGATAAATTCATAGATATGTAGTGATTTTGAAAAAACAGCAGTGTGTTTAGTTTATATGTACAACTTCAGGGATTCACCCATGGGTGGGCAGTATTCCATCATATTTTAGGATGAGTTTAGCGAATAAATTTGAAGATTCCAAATTAAAGGCTTTAAGTTTATATAGACAATCTTCTAGGTTTAAATATTCTGGATTTAGGTATTCAGATCCTGTGGTTGAATGTATAATCACTGCAATTGTGTAAGGGAAGCCTATTGTGCATTTTTTTTTATTCATTTTTTTTTTTTTTTTAGAGAGGAGAGAGAGAGGGAGAGAGAGAGACAGAGAGGGAGAGTGAGGAGAGAGGGACAGAGAGAGAGAAGGGGAGAGGAGCTGGAAGCATCAACTCCCATATGTACCTTGACCAGGCAAGCCCAGGGTTTCGAACCGGCGACCTCAGCATTTTCAGGTCGACGCTTTATCCACTGCACCACCACAGGTCAGCTATTGTGCATATTTTAATAGTATCCTTCTTTATGTCACTGACATAAAGTTTTATATCCATTGAAAGTTTGGAACTGGGCTTGTCACACCAAAATCCCAATCTAAAGTGAAAAACAGTCAAACTCAGGTATCATGGGATGCTCAGCAACAACTGTTGCTAGATTTTTTTGGAGAGAAAGGCTATGATGATGTTTCAGAATACTTTAAATTTTTCTTGTTTTATAGACCTCACTCTAGAAGAAAATATACTATTTTGTTTCAAAATAAAAGATAATTATCATAATGTGAAAAATGTAAAGGGATGCTTTAACTTTGTGTTGATTAAAAATAATTAAATTATGAGAATAAAATGACAATTTTGTGACTGTGGTAATTGACAGCTGCTGTACAGAGGTGGTATCAGGTACCCACACCACCCTGGGGGCTTCTTGCTGCTCTTACTAATCCTCACCAAGGCTGAGAATAATGTATTTATGGTGGTGAGGGCTTTGGTTTTAAGTGCTCCACAAATTATTCATCTTTTTGATGTTTTGGATCCAGAAAATATTTGGATATTTTACTACAATTAGACTAAGTTCACTAACATTTTCTTTAGACCACAGCATATTCATAGAAAGTGTTTCAGGTGCAGTCTGGCATAAGGAGGAGAAGAGTTAGTCCGTTCATCCATCCTCTCCGTCCTCTCGTCTCTCTAAGACAGGAAGGCTTCCACTAGATGAACGACCACTCAGGACTCTGTGCTTTCAAAGAATTTTAGTTACCTTGATTGTACTCTTTTTGCAGTGTAGCTTTGTGAGATGGAAATGAGGAGTTCAGATGAGCAGAAAGGAAGGGGGAAAACACCAAATGGCAAAAAAAAAAAAAAAAAAAAGGGGTGGTACGCCAATTCACTAGTGCTCTGTGACAGAGTTTCTATTTCACACTTCCAGACTGAGCATTTGTAACCCCAATACTCTGGCCACCTGTTTTGAGAAAGTGTTTGATTTTCCCTGCAGCTGTTAATTTGTCTCATGTTATACTCCTATCATTTCTAAATCTGCTCTTGTCTTTGATGAAGCCTGAGTGGCGCTCAGGGTTGTGTGCGCCTGCGTGGGCTCCAGCTGCATGCTGGGGGTGTGAGCCTCACGTGGTCAGCGTGTGCTTTCTTCTGTTGTGTTTTCCGCGTGTCTCCCAAAAGCTCCTGGAGTGTCTTTCCCACGCTCTGGATCAGATACAGCCAGAGGGTAGCTATGGGCATTCCAGTAAATTTTACTTTCTAGTAAATTGTAGGTAGATTTTCCCTAGGCATGTGTTCCTGCCACGCCCTCAAGTTCTTTAATAGAAATATAGTATTGTTAAAATTCTGGAAACAAAATAAAAATCAAAAACCAAATTAAAAGACAACCTAGGAAAAATTGTATCAACTATGACAGATAAAGAGTTAACATACTTACTAAATAAAGAACTTTTATAAATTGAGATCTTCCAATAGAAAAATAAGCAAACAATGTGAAGCAGTAGTTTCCAAAAGGATAAGAACTAAAGAAAATAAACATGGGAAAATTTTTAGCTAGTAATCACAGATGACTTCTCCTTCCCTGTTCCCTCCCTCCTAGTTTGGTTAAGATTAATAGCACATAATACTTAATTTGATGAAGTAGGTGATCTCAAACACTGACGTGGAAGGTAGCACAACTATTTTATAATTTGGCAGTCTGAATTGAGATTTTAAAATGCTTGCACCCTTTAGCCTACTAATATTATTTCCTTAGAAATCCATTCTTAGGAAGTCAGTACAGATGCAGTACAGATGCCATCAAAACATTATGTGTAAGGATAGCCAATGTCATTTCTAATAGCATTGGAAACATCAAAAACTGTAGAAACAACCTAAATTTCCAGTGACTAGCGGTTACATAAATTGCATAGAACTTCAGAAGGAATATTATTATGCGTTATTGAAATCATGTTCTCAAAGAATGTTTAACAATATTGGAAAATGTTCACACTCATACTTTACATAAAAAAGAATCAGAGAAAGGAGCCAGATCTTCCAGTGTCCATACTTATGTCCTGACCGTTAGTGTTGCTTCTTTCTGTGTCAGATATCTGGCCTTGGCCTTTCTCTTGACCCGTAGTAAGGTAAGTGAACAAGATGCAGAGTGAGACAGTATACTGCAGGAGACAAAACAGAATGCATTAGGCTGTGCAGACATCATCCTTCATGCTGATGATCGCCTTGAAAGGAGAATCACAGCCGTTAACATGAGGTTTGCGGTGACGAATGGCTGAGTAATCAATCGGCCACCTTCCCCCTCCCCCTCACGCTGGGGGAAGTCGTTGCAGAACCTGCCTGCCCTAGACTGGGGCTGTGGTTTGGGGTCACCCCTTGCTTTCAGTTCCCATAGGGCCCCCTGAGCCCAGTCAGAGCACCAGATTCCCACTTAAATGGAAAGCAAACATCGGAAACCTCAAACAACACATCCAACCTTGGGTCTTTCTCTGTTTTGTCTCAAGTGTTGTGCAGCTTACCTAGAAGAAAGTATATTCCAAGGGGAAAGAGTACAGGCTGTGGGCTCGGGCAGAGCTCTGTTCAGTCAGTGTTCGGCCATTGATAGCTGCATGTGTGTGTTTGGACGCCTTCACAACAAGCCTCAGTTTCAGCCTCATAAAATGGGGCTAATAATGCTAACTTTGCAGGATTGTGGCAGGAATCAAATGGTTAAAAATACACGCTAAACACCTAAAACAGTACATGACACATTATAGCACTTAGTGGGTAATAAGTGAGTGTTAGTCACTCTTTCTCCCACAGTGTATATTTTTTGGACTGAAACAAGGATTAAAAAGTATGGCCTGATAGACTTTTTTTTTTTCATCTCCATATCAGAGGTATTGATCATTTTGCAGATAATGATTTGACTTGTCCTGAAGATAGCATTCTTGCAAATCACTTATCCTGTTAAGTATTTCTTTGTGCTTCAGTCTCTATATCTGCCAGGTTGCATGATCTTATCTTAGCAGTGAATCCTGAGAACAGCTTAGCCCGTGTCACTGTTAGCACTGCTGTAGGTGTTAGTTGTCCTTTTCCTTTCAGCAGTGTGGGAGGTTAGTCTTCCTTTTCCTTTCGGGAGGGAGGGGTCATTAAAATTTTTTTCTGTATTTTTTAGAATGTTTTGGAAAAACTAATCTACTGTTTTCCTCTTTAAAGGGGTTGTTTTTATAGCAACGTGACAGATGGCCTCCCAGTGGTAAGATCCATGTGTAAAAGGTGCCTTCTGAGTTTGTAGCACGGTGTTCCTTGGTATGAGCTTCACTGACTCACTCAGACCGGGACAGTGGCTCTCGAACCTCGGGTCTTAACCAACTGCTGATCTACCTGGAGGTGACTTGCCTGGGCTCTAAGGATCTGTGCACTGCTTTAGGCAACTGCTAATTAAAAACACGCAGATTAAAAAAAAAAAAACATGCAAATTTCTTTCTTTTTTTCTTTCTTGTTTTTGTTTTCATACTTTTTTTTTTAATAGGTACAAAGATGTTCCTTTCATAATTCTCTTTCTTTTTTTACATTCTCGATGAAAGGGTCATTCACAGAGAGGCTTGATCCTGTCTGAAAATCAGAGACAGAACAGACTGGAAAGGGGGAAAGGGCCATCCACAGGGATGGGGACGTTTGTATAGAGCATCTGGAATTGATTTGCATCTTTTAAGAGATTTAAAACTGGCTTAGCAATATTTGAAAATAGCTATACTCTAATTTCCATTGACTGTCACCTGTAGGTGGTATTCAAAGCTGGGTGCCTTTGTGAGACCTGGGGGGAGAATTTCAGGTGTCTGGAATATTAACCAGCCATTGATGCAAATATAAAGCCAAATCTAGTTATTGCAATTGAAAATAAGGAAGCCTGACTTTGGACACCCGGGCCATTGGAGCCGCTGGCTACTAACACAGTGTCCTGCCCAGTGGCTTCCCCTGTGGCTTGCTGTTTCTGTGGGCTAGGCACCAGCACCCAGCGTGAAATAGCCTAACCCTGTTTTCAGCACACCTTCTGTTATGGGGAAGCTTTTCACTCAAAAGAGAAGTCAGCCATTGAACTTTTGGAGAATCGATGCAAAGACATAGCTAACTTAAAAACCCAATTGAGTTTTACTACCCTGTAGCCTCCTGTTGCTTCTCTGGCTGCCCAAATCTTGACCTTCCTTTGAGGCCAACTCTTGCGCTATGAGTTAGCAGAGGGTTTCAGAGCAGAGCAAGTCAACTGGTAGAAAGTGCAAAAATCAGAATAAATAGAATAGGACGTAGATTTATTTTTATTTTGTCATTTCATGTCAACTGATAGAACAGGAATATACATATTCCTGTAACTGTCAGGACAGGATCACACACACACACACACACACACACACACACACACACTGTATAAGTACTCTGGGGATAGGGTCACACACACACACTGTATAAGTATTCTGGGGATTGGAACACACACACACATACTGTATATGTACTCTGGGGATAGGTGCAGACACACACACACTGTATAAGTACTCTGGGGATAGAATCACACATATACACACACTGTATAAGTACTCTGGGGATAGGGTCACACACACACACTGTATAAGTATTCTGGGGATTGGAACACACACACACATACTGTATATGTACTCTGGGGATAGGTGCAGACACACACACACTGTATAAGTATTCTGGGGATAAAATCACACATATACACACACTGTGTAAGTATTCTGGGGATTGGAACACACACACATACTGTATATGTACTCTGGGGATAGGGTCACACACACACACACACTGTGTAAGTACTCTGGGGATAGAATCACACATATACACACTGTATAAGTGCTCTGGGGATAGGGTCACACACACACACTCACTGTGTAAGTATTCTGGGGATTGGAACACACACAAACATACTGTATAAGTGCTCTGGGGATAGGTGCAGACACACACGCACACTGTGTAAGTACTCTGGGGATAGAATCACACATATACACACACTGTATTGAGTACTCTTGGGATTCACACACACACACACACCTTCAGAAGACAAGGTCCCAGCTATTAGAGACATTAGTTTTGCTAGATCAGGTTTTTAAAATCAGAAGTCCTGGAGAACAGTTGTTGCAACCTCATCGCCTAGCACTCTGCCCTTTGCAGCCATTCGGGCTCATCACACACTGAGTGCCGCCCAGGCCCAGGCCCTGCTGGGCACTGGAGGATGAGGCACCATGAGTGCTTGTGTGCTGGAGGGCCCGGAGCCCGGGGACCATGTCTCCCTCCCCAAGGCCTCTGTCTCTTTGCAGCATAACATGGGGAAGGTATTCTCACATTACAGACAGGTGTCTTTGTTTTTTCTAATTGATGTTAAACAGTTCACAGGAAGAAGAAATATTCATAAAATGGTCTTCAACCCTAAATCAAAACATATTTTAAACAGTTAAGAATGTAACCAGACTTGCCCAAGCCTGCCTCCTGTTCTTGACTGCGACATAGTTCTGCTATAAATAGAAGGGGACAGCTGATCTGCGATCTTGCTTCACTTGTCCTTGAGGGTTATGCAGGGTTCTGGGTAATGGGCTTTGGACAGTCCTCCATGGCTTGAACGGTGGCCTCCCACCAGTAAGGGATAGGAGCCATGAAGACTGAATACCTCTAAAGTGTAGGCCCCGTCCCAGCCAGGAAGAGGGTGCTTGGCTCACTCCTCAGGAGCGCCAGGTGCCCAGGAAGGCAGGAAAAGTGTACCTGTGAAGTTGTCAAGGCGACATCGAGGGTATGGGGAAGAGTTGACAGATGATTTATAAGGGTTTCTTGCCATAGGAATGGGTCTAAAAATACACTTCTCTGTCTTTTTCCCACAAGGATAAATGCTGTGATACGGAAGAGCTCAGACCTTGGCAGAGCACAGGGAGACCGGGGTGAAGGGCAGGAAGTGGGCCGCAGGCACAAGGGGAGAAAGTGCTCGTGGCGTGTTCTCAGTCTTCTCTTGGACTGATGCTGTGCCCAGATGTAGAACTGAGGGGTTTTTTTGTTTTGTTTTGTTTTTTTGTTTTTTTTGAGTTTTTGTTTTTAAACATAAAAATGATGTATATTTAAAATATATGTAGAACAAAAAAGATTATTCACTGGGGTTAAATGAAGATACTTGATTTCCATATTTAAAATAATGTTTTCTCTCAGTTTCTACTTTAATATTAGTGGATTTGCAAAGACAAGTCCAGCTCAGCATGTGAGATAATGTGTCATGGTAGCAACGTTGAAGGTACATTTGTTTTTTGTTTATTTGTTTGTTTTCTTTTGTGACAGAGAGACAGAGAGAGGGTCAGATAGGTACAGACAGACAGGAAGAGAGAGATGAGAAGCATCAATTCTTTAATATGGCACCTTAGTTGTTCACTAATTGCTTTCTCATATGTGTCTTGACTGGGAGGGGGGAGGCTACAGCAGACTGAGTGACCCCATGCTCAAGCCAGCGACCGTGGGCTCAGGCTGGTGAACCTTGCTCAAACCAGATGAGCCCGTGTGCAAGCTGGTGACCTTGGGGTTTCAAACCTGGGTCTCTGTGTCACAGTCCGATGCTCTATCCACTGTGCCACCACCCCGTCAGGCAAAGGTGCATTTGTTTGGTGGAGTGGCTATTGGGGCAGATGGAGCTGGCATGTCTTAGGACCCTTCCTGGGCACACTGCAGTTTGCCAGTCATCAGGGGTCCTCACTGACTTTCACTTTCATGAATTACACATGAGTGGATCAGTTTTATGTTGCTACATAACAAATGACCACAGATACAGCAGCTTAAAACAACATGTTTATTATCTCATGGTTTCTGTGGGTCAGGGTGCAGGCACAGTTTAGCTGAGTCTTTTGCCCTGGGTCTCACCAGGCTGTGATCTTATCTGCAAACTCAACTGAGGGAGAGTCCACTCTGGCCACTGGCAGAAAACTTTGCTGTAGAACTGAGGACTTCGGTTTTGTATTGGCTGTTGGCCAGAGGCCATCCACAGCCCCTAGAAGCTGCCTGTAGTCCATTGCCACGTGGACTTCACAGCATTGGGCACTTACTTCCTTGAACCAGTAAGGAGAATCTCTGCCTGTCAACTCCTGAGGTGGCATCTTATACATCTTTGTTAGAAGCAAGTTCCATGCCCACCCAACAGTCAAGGGAGGAGCTGCATAAAGATATGAATATAGGAGGCCATTGGGGGTATCCTGACATTTTGCCCATCACAGTGTCAAGTTCTATCATTTTAAAAGCTGTGCAATCTAGAAATCTTTTCAAAATTAGCATGTGTGCAAGCTAAGCTACTACATTTTCATTTTTAATTTTACCCTTTGGCAAATGAGGAAGGGTGGAAGAGAAGCTACCATCCGACCTAAGGAAGAGAGGTAGGTGGTGTAGGTTTGAAAGAACAACCACACGAAAGGAGAGAGTATCCCCCTTGCTCATGGGGAGAGATGCAAATGATGGATGAGACTGTTCCAGTAGTTCCCTAACCCACTCCGGAGGTCTGAGGAAACAGTCTGATAAAAGATTCCTGATAGACTAACATGTGCCTTCACGTGCTTTATACAGACAGGGGATGCTGTGTGTCCTTCCTGTAACTGAATCAGAAATGTTGCTTAGTGTGAGATGAACAATTTTCTGGTCCACTTTGGTGTCTCTGTCTCAAAGCCTGGGAGGTATTGTGGCCTTGATTCTTTGTCCCTTGCAGTGGAAACATTTGCAAACTAGCCTGGTTGGGTTATGAGTTTTAGGCTTTAATATAGCTTACATCCTAAGCCACAGTGTACTTGGAGAAAACTAAGGACTGGATTGCAGGTGGTTCCCAGGTAGCCTGGGGCTGACTTGATTGTTCTCACAGCATCTAAGAAGACAGGGATCGGGAATTTAGGCACATGTAGTTGACTTCGGGAATGCAACAATTTCTACCTCCTCAAGCAACTAGGTCCAATTACAAGGACCCTTTTATTAACAGGCTCTTCATTTGTTTTGTAGGACATTCATGTTTAGCGCAGGGCAAATGCCAGTGCAGGGGGTTTAGCACAGTGCCCACAAGTACAATATTACCACTAAGTGCTGCTGTTTCTACTGTTATAATGTATGTATTCAGCAGCTTCCTGTCCTTTCTGCAACTACAGTGATGTAAGGTGTCAAATCACTAATGGAAGACTAACAGACATAAATAACAACAGTAATACATGTTATGTGATGAGGTCTGCCTTGTTAGGCAGTTTCTCTACATTTAGTCCTCACAATAATCCTGCAATACAACTATTATTCATCTTATTTTATAGATGATAACCCTCCTCAAAGGTACAGATTTTCACCTGTATTGAGATAACTTAATTTCCTAAGAAAAATAATTATACCAAAGTCCTCTGTTCCTTAAGTATTCTTTCAGTTCGGTTGCATTGTACATCACTCATTGCATTAAACTTGTCAGAAGTTCTCCATCAGTAATTTTGAAGAAGACCAAAGAGCAGTGAACATCTTTCATTTTAGAAATACAATTTTGACCTGTTCTAATTTGTCTCATCTGAGACTAGCCTTTTGCTATAGTCAATCAACTTTCCATGTATAACAGGCACTTCAAGAAGTCATTTCACACATCTCAGAGTAATTTCCCACTGGTGCCTCAGCTTACGCACACAGCTCTGGGGCACCTGCACTGCCCTTCCCGCTCCTTCCACGGGCAGGCACCTTCAGGCCCCTGTGGAGTGCTCCCTATCCCCTTGTCCCTGCAGCCACCGGTAACTTCACCTGGATACCTCCTACCATTCCACAAGTCTCAGATGGAACGCTTTTTCTTGGCAGACATTTTTCTTGGTCCCATTTTCTTGGGTGCCCTGTGTCTTTTTTTTTTTTTTTTTTTGTATTTTTCTGAAGCTGGAAACGGGGAGAGACAGTCAGACAGACTCCCGCATGCGCCCGACCGGGATCCACCTGGCACGTCCACCAGGGGCAATGCTCTGCCCACCAGGGGGCGATGCTCTGCCCTTCCGGGGCGTCGCTCTGCCGCGACCAGAGCCACTCTAGCGCCTGGGGCAGAGGCCACAGAGCCATCCCCAGCGCCCAGGCCATCTTTTGCTCCAATGGAGCCTTGGCTGTGGGAGGGGAAGAGAGAGACAGAGAGGAAGGAGGGGGAGGGTGGAGAAGCAAATGGGCGCTTCTCCTGTGTGCCCTGGCCGGGAATCGAACCCGGGTCCCCCGCACGCCAGGCCGACGCTCTACCGCTGAGCCAATCGGCCAGGGCCCCGTGTCTTTATATAACTTCCTAAGGTGACTTTTTGCCATGTGCTTACCCATTTACTTTCCCGTCCTGCCTATTAGATTCTGAGTCCCCCTGGAGCAGGGCCAGTGCCCTGCTTGCTGTGGTGTCCCCAGCACCCGGCCCAGGTGGGCACTCAGCCAGACTGTGCTGAGTTATGAGAGAGCAGCCCTGGGAGGCTGTGGGACTCCTGGAGCCACCACAGCACCGTTGCTTTCACGTTCAGAGACCGAGTCTCCTAACCTTGGTCTTCTCCCCAGGCATAATGCTTTTACATACAAATTCCTTTATATTTTTTTCCATCCAGCCTAAATAAGCTGTTTCTTTTTCCTCCCTTTATTCCCTTTTTGAGAGAGAGAGAAAGAAAGAGAAAGACAGGAAGGGAGAAAGATGTGAAATATTAACTTGTAGTTCCAACACCTTAGTTGTTCATTGATTGCTTCTCATATGTGCCTTGACCAGGGGCTCAAGCTGAGCCAGTGACCCCTTGCTCAAGCCAGCAACCTTGGGCTCAAGCCAGTGACCATGTGGTCATGCTGGTGATCCCACACTCGAGCCTGCGACCCTGCACTCAAACCGGATGATCTCGCACTCAATCTGTGGACCTTGTGGTTTCAAACCTGGGTCCTCAGTGTCCCATGTTGACACTCTGTGCACTGTGCCACCTCCAGTCAAGCTAAGTGTAGTTTCTTTAACCTTTCTTTCCACGGATTTCTTCCTAACTTTTGAAATGATTGCTGATTGTTATTTTTAAACTTTTCAGTTTTTTCTCTTTCACATCCCATATTTTAGTGAGGCATCAAAAGGAACAGAGGGCAAAGCAGAGCCTTATTGTTGGATGTTGTGGACCTTGTTATGCTGCTTATGCCGTTCTGTCCAGTCAGTACCTCCACTCTTCAATGCCGTCTTAACCCCTCCATTGCAGGCTTCAGTGCGCGAGGTGCTCCTCTCTATGCAGACAAATACGCAGGGTTATGTGCTTACCATTTCATAGGAGATCTTTTCTAGGACTGTGACTTGGGAATAATAGCTTGTGCTCTGAAGAGTATGGAGGAAGGCTCTGTGATGAGGGCCAGAAACATGGCTGGCTGCTCACAGCAGGTCCTCGCAGGCCTGTTGCACGTGTTTCCTGAGTAAGCCCTCTGCTGTTCTGTTTCCTGCTCACAGACACGCGGGGGGGGGGGGGTACTCTTCACGTCTCACAGTCTAACTGTTGTATTATCCTCTCTCTTCTGTGATTCATAGAAGTCACTTCATTTTTATTCCTTGTATCTATCCTTCCTACCAAGTTTCCTTTTAGGGCTCTACTCAGTTCCTTCCCAAGTACTCGTTAATTAAATGAGAAGACTGTGCCAAGTTGAAGTTCAGCATCTTCCGAACGAACGCTACGCTCCCTGATGCAGTCAAGGGGCTGCCCTTGAATAGCTGATGTGATCTTCTTTGAGCAGTGACCTGTTAGGATGCCCAGCTGCGTCAAATGAAAAGCCTTCTGATTAATTAATGTTTCTCTGGGTTGAAATAGGACATTGGGAGAATTTTGTGAATTTATTGTTCACAGCTTGCTTAGTCCTTTTTTTTTTTTTTTTTTTTTCTGTATTTTTCTGAAGCTGGAAACGGGGAGAGACAGTCAGACTCTCACATGCGCCTGACCAGGATCCACCCCACACACCCACCAGGGGGTGATGCTCTGCCCACCAGGGGGCGATGCTCTGCCCCTCCGGGGCGTTGCTCTGTTGCGACCAGAGCCACTCTAGCGCCTGGGGCAGAGGCCAAGGATCCATCCCCAGCGCCCGGGCCATCTTGGCTCCAATGGAGCCTCGCTGCGGGAGAGGAAGAGAGAGACAGAGAGGAAGGAGAGGGGGAGGGGTGGAGAAGCAGATGGGCACTTCTCCTGTGTGCCCTGGCCCGGAATCGAACCTGGGAATTCCGCACGCCAGGCCAATGCTCTACCACTGAGCCAACCGGCCAGGGCAGCTCACTTAGTCTTTACCTGTTTGTTCTTGAATTTGTTCTGTCTGGCCCCAGCAGATGTGGAGGGTATGTTGGTGTACCTGTACATTTCAGGAAAATGCAGTTTATGTTTCAAAGCATATACCCTGACTTTTAGGTACTGGTCTAATTTGTATGTACTTTATTTGGCCTTGTACGTTTTCAAAAATAATTGCTAGTGACCCTGATGACATTAGGCGAGCTACTCCTTGGTTCTGAGGCTGCCTGGCCTGCAGAGTGCAGCCCTAAGCAATGGGGAAGGCTTCACCTATGCTCTTCCCCCTCGAGGCCGGCTTCCTGCCTTTCCACCCGGGGCCAGCGCACACCAGCCATAAGGTCACAGTGGATAGGTTTTTAAAGGTCAGAAGTAAAAATAAGCACAGTATTATGAACAGTCATTATTTACAGCTTCCTTTCCTTTTCTAGTGAAAAGCTGCTGTTTTCCTTTTGCTGTTTTGTTCCTTAATCCTTTCATCGGTGTCCCCATGGGCACTGGCCAGGCCATGAGCCTCAGCTCTGAGCGCAGGGTGACTGGGGTGTGGGTCTTTGCTGACCTTCCGCTGTGACATGAGATGAACAGTAATATTGACCTTAACAGGAGTAGAGTTGAAGTGGAAATTAAATTCTCTAACATGTGAAACTGCTTTTGTTATAAACCAGTGGTAGTCAACCTGGTCCCTACCGTCCACTAGTGGGCATTCCAGCTTTCATGGTGGGTGGTAGCGGAGCAACCAAAGTATAAATAAAAAGATAGATTTAACTATAGTAAGTTGCTTTATAAAGATTTATTCTGCCAAACTTAGTGAAAATCCGACATAAAGTACTTGGTAAGTAATTATTATTATATGCTTTAACTTGTTGTAACTCTGCTTTATAAATTTTATAAAGTAAAGTTACTTCCCTACTTTATAAATCACCATTACTGTGGAACCGATGGGCAGTTAGAAAATTTTACTACTAACAGAGATACAAAAGTGGGCGGTAGGTATAAAAAGGTTGACTACCCCTGTTATAAACATTAAATAAAAGGTAGATAGATCGAAGTGGCAAGTACAAAGAATCGATATTTATGTCCAGAATTGCCAAATGCTGTGTCTTAATGATTTTAGCCAGAATGTCCAGTAAGACTATAAGGTTAATACATAGGTTCTTAAATGAGCATCTCCCACTATCTAAATGTTTCTGTTTCTGTTTTTCTGTTTATTTGTATCTCTATTTTTTTTTTTTTTTTTTTTTTTTTACAGAGAGAGAGAGAGAGAGAGAGAGACAGGGACAGACAGGAACAGAGAGATGAGAAGCATCAATCATTAGTTTTTCGTTGCACATTGCAACACCTTAATTGTTCACTGATTGCCTTCTCATATGTGCCTTGGCCGCGGGCCTTCAGCAGACCCAGTAACCCCTAGCTCAAGCCGGCGACCTTGGGCTCAAGCTGGTGAGCTTTTGCTCAAACCAGATGAGCCCTCACTCAAGCTGGCGACCTCGGGGTCTCAAACCTGGGTCCTTCCTCATCCCAGTCCAACGCTCTATCCACTGCACCTCCGCCCGGTCAGGCTCTATTTCTTTTAATGCCTGTCATTATCTCTCCCAAATCCAGTCAGCATTCTATAACTGGATATACAGTAATAGAGAAGTATGTTCTAATTATTAATAACTGTTGCTCTATAATCTTAAGTAAAACCAAATGAGTGAAATGTTTATTTCTGTCTCTTTAAAAACTCAAATAACCCTGACCAGGTAGCTCAGTTGGTTAGAGCGTTGTCCTGATATGCCAAGGTTGCAGGTTCAATCCCCAGTTCAGGACACATACAAAAATCATCCAGTGAATGCATAAATAAGTAGAACAGCAAGTTGATGTATCTTCTCTTTCTCGCTCTCCCTTCCCCTTTCTCTAAAATCAATCAATAAAAAATATATTTTTTAAAAACATAATTTTTTTCATTTATCAATTAATTCTTGATAATTAATGGATTACTAGGTCATTGATTGTTAGTAGAAAACCTTTCCCCTCCATTGCCTTATGCTTTTTTTTCTGGGAAGTTAACAGCATGGCTACTAAAGCACTTTTAATTCAGGCAGATCTTTCTTTTGGTCTTTTGATGTGTGAACTTCATTGAATTCTTTGTTCAGTTTGTCCATAGAAACTTACAGAAAACCATGTGGTACAAATATGAGTGTGCGTAACTACAAAATAACAAATTCTGTTTTGGTGACATTTTTTAAATAACAGGAAATGTAAAATCATTCATAATGTAAGAAGGGGAATTTGAGATTTTAGGCAACTCAGGATAGAACTGGCAGTTACGAGCTATAGGTATATACCTAGGGTTGTTTGATATTATTTTTCCTTTTTACAGATCTGCCTCCTTCCACAGACTGTTGCATGGGAAACGACAATCACAATGTTTCTGTTTTTTATGATAGCCAAGCAAAGCCACCTCAACTGTACCTCCTCAACTGTACCTCCTTCTGTCCCACAGCTTGAGGCTATCTCCCCGCTGTGCCTTTCTCTACTTCCTGGAAAGTGTCCACTTGGACAAGTCTTGACCATTGACTGAGCACATTGTGTGAGCCAGACTCTTGTGATTACAAGTGACAGAGCACAGGTCAATGTATTTTTAAGAGTGGGTACTGGGAGGAGAGTTTAGACGCTGGCAGCCAGGAGGGATGGAACCAGGGTCTTCTTCCACATTTGCATCTTTGCAAAGGGCTCATAGCTCAAGCTCCTTCCTTCTCCACTGGAGCAGTTGCTTCGACAGGCTGCACTGCTCTCCCAGCGCTCAGAGCAGGCCCCTCATTCGCTCACGTCGCCCGTCCGTCTGTCCCTCCTCCTGCCCGCTGTGGTCTGGGTAAGGCTTGCATTCTACTGCACTTCTTCCCAGGCCCCCAGCCTGACATGCATCCTTTATATGGGTCTTCATAAAATTATATGCACAGGATCTGTATATACACTTATCAGACTTTGTGGTAATGGCATGCTTGTTTCCCAGCTAGACTGTGGTCTTCCGGAGGGTGGAAACTGCCCCATTCATATTCCCATTCTTTGTCCATGGTCTTATTCATACATAGGGAGAGCGTGCTGATTGAGCCTGGGATCTCGGTTCATGGTGGTCACTTTGCTTTTTGGGCTAAACTCAGGACAAATACCAAAGCCTTTTCCCTTAAAGACATCACTGTCCTACTTCTAATAGTCTTTATTCTAAAACCAAACTGAATATGATTCCCTTCCACAAACAAATTCAGTAAACAAATGTGAATATGTATGCAAAAATTCCTGGCCCCAATACCTTGGGGTAGCTCAGTTTGTTAGAGCATCATCCTGGTTTGCCAAGGTTGCAGGTTCGATATCTGGTCAGGGCACACCAATTAATAAATGAAATCAGTGAAAGAATCAACCAGTGAGTGCATAAGTGGAACAACAGATCAATGATTCTCTCTTTCTCTCTCTCCTTTCCTCTCTCTCTCTCTCTAGAATCAGTTAATAGAAATTAAAAAAAAAAGAAAGAAAATGAATGTTTTAGATTTCTTTGGGTATATTCCAAAAAGTGAAATTACTGGGTCATAGGATGTTGTATTTTGAAGTTTTTGAGGATTCTCTATATTGTTTTCCATAGTGACTACCAGTTTGCATTTCTACCAAAAGTGCATGAGGGTTCCCTTTTCACCACATCCTTCCCAACACTTGTTTATTTATTTATTTTTTTGTGACAGAGAGAGAGACATAGAGGAACAGACAGACAGGAAGGGAGAGAGATGAGAAGCATCAAAATTCTTCATTGCAGCACCTTAGTTGTTCATTGATTGCTTTCTCATATGTGCCTTGACTGGGGTGCCACAGCAGACTGAGTGACCCCATTCTCAAGCCAATGACCTTGGGCTCAAGCTGGTGAGCCTTGTTCAAACCAGATGAGCTTGCACTCAAGCCGGTGACCTTGGGGTTTTGAACCTGGGTCCTCCAAGTCCCAGTCTGACACACTATCCACTGTACCACTGCCTGGTCAGACCCAACACTTATTTATTGATTTATTGATAATAGTTATTCTGACAGGTGTGAAGTGATATCTCATTTTGGTTTTAATGAGTATTCCTCTGATGATTAGTTATGATGAGCATTTATTGGCCATATGTATGTTTTTAGAAGCAGCTATTAAGGTCCTCTGACCATTTTTTAAATGAATTTTTTTTTTTTGGTGTTGAGTTCTATGAGTTCTTTATAAATTTTAGATATTAACCTGTTATCAGATGTATCATTGGTGAATATCTTTTTCCACTCAGTAGGTTGTCTTTTGTTTTGTTGATGGTTTCCATTGCTGTGCAAAACTTCTTAGTTTGATGTAGACCCATTTGTTTTTTTCTTAATTAATTAATTTATTTATGTATTTATGTTTCCCTTGCCTGAGGAGATATATGAGAGAAACATTACTAAGAGAAATGTCAAAGAGTTTTTTGTCTATATTTTCTTACAGGATTTTAATGGTTTTGAGTCTTACATTGAAGTCTTTAATCCATTTTGAGTTTATTCTTGTATATGCGATAAGAAGGTGGTCTAGTTTAAATATTTTTGCATGTACCTCTTCAATTTTTCTAACACCATTTTTACTCCATTGTACCCTCTTGATTTCTTTGTAAGTGAAGCTTTCTTATTGGGCCACCAGCTCAACTATATGGTTGTTGTGAACAGAGTGCTGGGAACTGGTCAGGAGAGTTCCTAGCAGTGAACACTTACTTTTAGTGGTTTATTTTTCTTTCTTTTTCCCCATTGAATACAATTATTTTGATATGATTTTGTCAGAAAGCAGAAAAAAACTTTTAGCAATATATGCTAAATTTTATCAATTTGTCCTTCCTTTTTAAGTGTTTTATAATGTTTAATAACTATTGAATATAGTTATCCTCCATTTGTTTCAAGGTTGAAATACAGCTTGTCAGTTTATCAAGGACTTTTACCAATATATGCTAACTTTTACTAATTTATACTTCCTAAAGTGTATTATAATTTTTAATTACTATTGAGTATAATTATCTTCCATTTGTTCTAAGGTTGAAATACTGCTTGTTGGTTTATCAAGGACTCTGATGTGTGGGTCCCACAGAACATATAGGGCATCTTCTCTATTTGACTGACACTTATAACCAGCTTTGATTAGACTTTTCAGTGGTTATGAATCCACAAAAACCACTCACAACAATAGATTGGGGAGGCAGAAACTAAAAAAGCAGCTCTTTTTTTCTTGTGTGTAGTTTTTTTTCTTTCAGGATATCTAACTCGACACCTAGTTTTCTGAGCTTGTTAGTGATGGACCATTTTAATGGGGCTTTATTATAGTTCTAAGAATTCTTATCACCAGAAACAAATGATTTCAACAGAAAGAAAAATGAAGCAGTCAGTTTTACTGGCATACTCATACATTCCTTGTTCTTCTTCTACTCTCTTTTTTTGCAGTGAGCATGTTTTTGAACACGTTAACACCGAAGTTCTACGTGGCCCTGACAGGCACTTCCTCACTAATATCGGGACTTATTTTGGTAAGTGATGGAATCCTTCCTACTTAAAAGCATGCTGATTAATGTAAGTATTAGTATACATACAGGGAAAATAACCTAGAAGAATGTAATACCAGCTTCTCAGTGAGTATCTTGCAAGTATGTACTTTTTGAGTGAGGGCATTTATAAGAGGCTTTTCACTACTTAGGTTACTTGTTTCTAAAATATTTTTAAAACAATTTAAACAATTATATATTGTTTTTGTAGAAAGGAAAAAACTACATTAAAAAAATAATACATCACGATCAAGTGGGATTCATTTCAGGAGCATAAGGATGGTTCAGCATACATAAATTGGTCAATATAATACACCACATCAACAAAACAAAAGGACAAAAATCGTGTGATCCTATCAATAGATGCAGAGATGGCATTTGATAAGACACAACATCCATTTATGTTTAAAACACTCAATAAAATGAGTGTAGAAGGATAGTACCTCAACATATAATAATAAAGGCCATATATGACGAACCATCAGCCAATATCATACTAAATGGTTAAATAAATGAAGGCTTTCTCTCTAAAATCAGGAATAAGACAAGGCTGCCCATTCTCTTCACTCTTATTCAACATAAGGCTAGAAGTCTTAGCCAGAGCAATTAGGCAAGAGAAAGAAATAAAAGGCATCCATATTGGAAAAGAAGAAGTAAAGGTATCACTGTTTTGCCAATGAAATGATCCTGTATATAAAAAACCTGAAGTCTCCACTGAAAAACTGTTAGCAACAATAAACCAATACAGTTTCAGGATACAAAATCAATAGACAAAAGTCTACAGCTTTCCTATACACCAACAATGAAACTTCAGAAAATGAATGAAAAATACCCCCCAAATAATTTCTCTTACAATTGCAACAACAACAACAAAATACCTAGGAATAAATGTAACAAAAAATGTGAAGGACCTATATACTGAAAATTACAAAACTTTATTGAAAGAAATTGAAAAAGGTACAATGAAATGGAAAATATTCCATGTTCATGGACTGGAAGAATAAACATAGTTAAATTGGCCATATTACCCAAGGCAATATTCAAATTTATTGCAACCTCCATTAAAATCTTAATGTCATTTTTTAAAGAAATAGAACAAAAAATCATCATGTTTGTATGGAACCATAAAAAATGCTGAATAGCCAAAGCAGTGCTGAGGAAAAAGAATGAAGCCAGAGGAACCACACTACCTGACTTCAAGTTATACTACAGAGCCAACATAATCAAAACAGCATGGTATTGGCAGAAAGACAGACACACAGACCAATGGAACAGAATCTCAAACCCAGAAATAAAACCACATATCCATGGATAAATGTCTTTGACACGGAGCCAAAAACACACAATGGAGAAAAGAAAGCCTCTTCAATAAATGGTGCTGGGAAAATCGGAAAGCCACATGCAAAAGAATGAAATGACTGTACCTTGTCCCCATGCACAAAAACTAATTCAAAATGGATCAAAATCTAAATATAAGACCTGAAACAATAAATTACATGGAAGAAAACATAGGTACTAAAGTCATGGACCTTGGCCGTAAAGAACATTTTATGAATTTGACCCCAAAGGCAAGGGAAGGAAAGGCAGCAATAAATGAATGGGACTATATCAAACTAGAACACTCTGCACAGCAAAAGAAACTGACAACAAAACAAATAGGTAGCCAACCAAATGGGAGATATTTATAAACAACAGCTCCAATATGGCGTTAATATCCAATATATATAAAGAACTCATAAAGCTCAGCAACAAAGAGGCAAATAATCCAATTAAAAAATCGGGAGAGGACCTGAACAGACCCTTCCCCCAAGAAGAAATACAAATGGCCAACAGATACATGAAAATATGCTCATCTTCATTAGCTATTAGAGAAATGCAAATCGAAACTACGAGATACCACCTCACACCTGGTTAGATTGGCTATTATCAACAAGACAGGTAATAACAAGTGTTGGAGAGGCTGTGGAGAAAAAGTAACCCTCATCTACTGTTGGTGGGAATGCAAATTAGTGCAACCATTGTGGAAGAAAGTATGGTGGTTCTTCAAAAAATTAAGAATAGAACTACCATATGACCCAGCAATCCCTCTACTGGGTATCTACCCAACAAACTCGAAAACATTGGTAAAGACACATGATCCCCCGTGTTTATCGCAGCATTATTCAGAGGCCAAGACATGAAAACAACCAAAGTGTTCTCAGAGAGGATTGGATAAAGAAGATGTGTAACATATAGACAATGGAATACTACTCAGCCATAGAAAAAGTTAAGAACTATATGATTTCATACATAGGTGGGATATAAAACTGAGACTCATGGAATAGATAAAAGTGAAGCCGTTACCAGGGGGAGGGAGGTGAGGAGAAGGTAGTAAAGAGGGACAAATATACTGTGACAAAATGATTTGACTTTGGCTGATGGGTACACAACATAATCAACAATTCAAATGCTATGGAAATGTTTACCTGAAACCTATGTACTCTTATTGATTAAAGTCACCCCATTAAATTTAATTTTCTAAATAAAAATTTTAGAAAAGGGAAAAACAAAATGTAAATAAAATAGAAAATAAAGGAAAACAATTATGTCAAATTCTAGTGTCCAAGATACTATAAAATAAATGTGACTCAGTTCAAGTAAAAATGTTTTCATTACTTTTTTCAAAATAAATGATTGGACATATTCAAGATTAGTAGAAGTATGGCCCAGTTTTTTTTAAATTTATTGACATGGGTGTGGCAAATCTAAGGTTTTTTTCCCCCAATCTTCCTTTCTCTCAAAATGTATATTTTTCCCCTATGGTTTCCTTTAAAAAATTCCTAATAGGCAAAAAGCAACATGATCATCATCTCTGTGGTTCTAGATTATGTTCTAAAAGGGTTAAGGGTGTGATAAATTATCACATCTGAGGTCGTTTTCTTTAAGTACCTTAAGTTGGGCCATCTAAACTCAGTGTAATCACTCTCATATAATTAAATGACCTTTAGGAGAAAGTAGTTTTAGAAAACTTTATTCCTCTCTACACATTACTCTGTGATTACTAATTATTATAGAAGCAGGGACAAGAAGGATACTACTGAGTTCATATTAAGAGAAAGTCTGTAGAAAAACAAATGTTTTTGGAGGAAAGGGCACAGAGATGTGGAGCAGGAGCACAGTGCACCCCAATGCACGGAGGGTCAGGAGCTTGCGCTGTGGTGTTATATTGAGTTGTACACTTGAAACCAGTATGGTTTGGCGAACCATGTCATTCCAATAAGTTAAAAATAAATAAATTAATTTCTAAAAAATGGTGGAGTGTGGTGGAGTGATGTGTGCAGGGCAGATACCTCAGGCAGGTGAGAGGGATAGAGGTAGTGTGGGAGCATCTTTGTTTTGTGGTCAGAACATATTCAGGCTGCTCTTGCTCTGCTGTATCGTATGGGCTGCTGGACTCAAGGGAAGACATGTTTACAGTTGATACTATTGGAGCAGGAATATGAAGAACATCAGCAAGGGTCTCCCAAGACGGTTATCTAAGTGGGCGTGGGGAAACAGCCGTGTTGGGCTTGCTCACTTGCACTTTGCATGATTAGCACATGAGCACATGGCAGAGCTATGTGTATAGCGCACATAAGGTTGTGAGTACTTCCCCGTGGTACAGACTGCTTGCCCTACACTGCGAGGGGCCATTTTCCTGATTGCTTACCTGCTGCCACGAGAAGAGGTTTTCCCTGCATGTTTGCTAATCTGCCATTGCGACAATCTAATAAACGGGAATGGCCCAGTGCTTTCCGGCTCCACAGTTCCTCTGCCCTAATCCAGTGTGAACCTGCCTGGCCTTGACCTCCGCCATTACAGTGGGATCCAAACACAAAGCCTAGTGTGGGCCACAGAGGCCAAGCAAGGGGAGGGGAAGAATATTCAAGTTCCTTCTTAACATGGGTTGGAATGAGGTGTGTGTAGTGATTTGTGCCACCTTGCTGCATTAATGCAGAGCTGCACGCCGTCTGCGCCTAAAGGCTTTGCTTGTTCTGCGGGGACATGAGCAAAACAAAGACCTCAGAGGGAGTTGTTCAGGAAGCTCATGTTGTTGGTCATCACACAGCTGGAGCTAGGATCTAGGACCCTGTCTTTGCTTCCCGCCTTGGTAGGCTCAGGCGGCCTGAAGAAACTTCCAATTGAAAGGATGCTTTCATGTGCTTGATAGATTACTAATAAGTACATGCTGAAACTGACAGCCTTTCAGCATATATTTTTTTTAGGGGGGGAGAAAGTATTACAAATCTTCATCTAATTATCATTTACATTTAAAGCAATATTTTAGGTGTTCCCCCCTAAAATAGCATTGAAATCTTTTTTGATTAAACACATAGGGGAAGAAAGGTGAGCATTTCTGTGTCAGACTGAAACCAGTGTCCTCTCTGACGTGGGAGGGAGCAGGCTCTTCTCTTGGGGGTCACTGAGGCACCGCACCTGCTTAGGGGGTGCTCCCTGCTGTGGGCCGGATCCGAGCACTTTACCTGCAGAAGCTTCATGCGTTGCGGGTGCGGGGAGGCAGCCACTAGCTGTTCCCATTGTTCCCATCCTCCTCCTGCAGGAGCGGGAGGTGGACCGGCCCTCGGCTTCGGGACTGGCAGCTGGCGCGGGTTTCGCCTGGGTTTTATTCCAGCACTTAGTGTGGGAGCATTAGACTTCAGTTCATTATGAGCATGGGGGGTTGTTTGCCTTCACTCTGGTGTACTCGGCCCCAACCGGTCGTTTTTCCTTCTAACTCAGGGATGGTGAAGTCCCATCAGCTCACCTTCCTTGTCCTCCAAATAAAGGGGTCTCCTTAGACTGGGGCCATTGTTTGCAGATCTAGGCTGTGAGGCTTCCTTCCTGCCTGTGTCTGCAGACACCTGACGTATATTTGCACTGCAGCGTTCTCGGAAAGCCAAGGACACTCCTGGCTCATGTGGGAGGTTCAGCCAGGTGAACCCCTAATGTGTAAAGATTTGGAAAGGCCTTCCTCAGAAATGCTTGGTCTGTCCTGAGGGCAAAGTATCATAACTGCAATGTGGGAATAGTTCTTGATATTTTTAGCTTCTGCTTTAGGTTGTCGACACCGGTGTTGTCCAGCCTTTGGGGACTCAGCTTTGCTAAGACTTGAAATGCAGGTAGGGTAGAGGTTCCATTCAGCTGCCCCTCTTTCCTGCCAGGTGCATCATGGAGAAGCAGCCCTGAGGTAGAGGCTCAGGTGCTTTGAAACACAGCCGCCTAGTAGTAGTGTGCTTCCTGGCACCAGAGACGGCTCTCCAACCTCTCTCCCCTGAGCACTGTGAGAAGAGTCGGGCAGCGGACACACAGAATGGAGGGCTGCCCCTGGGGAAGTTGGCTGGTGTGGACTTCAGGGGTCCAGTGCCGGAGACTGCACTTACCGCGCAATGTGGTACTTAGGAGAAGAGAGGGAAAAAGAAACAAAATTCCCGGTATTTCTCTTGTGAAGCAAGTCAATTAACTGAACAAATACACATAGAAGTAAAATGTGTTTGCCTAATGCTGCTCTCTTTTACATTAATGTGTTTAAAGTAAAGGAAGACTAATTGGTGTGTGTTTTAATGGATGTCACAGCTATTCCTAATTTCACGGTTAAGTTTGTGCAGCCGTGGGTTTGTTATACACCCCCCTCCCCAACTCTTCCCTTCCGGTCCCTGTGCCCAGGTGCCTGTCCAAGTGGCCCTCCCCCTCGCATGACCAGGCTGCCTCTCTGCCTTCCTGGCTCTAGCCTCTCACCCCAATCCCGGTCCAGCCCCAGGAACTGCACCTGCCGTCAGAAATCTACCAATTCTGTCCTTTATCTGCTGTAGCCAGGACATGCCCGTCTACTTGAAGTAGCCTCTCTGGGTACTGTTTATGCAATGGAGAAAATTTCTGGGTTTTATTTTTGCTTTTGAGAGTGGTCAGGTGGGAATGTGGAGAAATCACTCCCCTCATTTTTTCAAAATGCTGGGAGAATGGAGAAAAGGCTGTTGTGTGTACTGACATCCATGCACAGAGCCCTGTATCCTCGTTAACATGTATAGACATGTTCTTATACCACATTTTACACATACTAAATTGGGAGATAGGAAGTAGGCGTCCAAAACATAATTTTTTAAAAATAAGAATCAAGACAAAGAAGACAGAGAATTAGAGTAGTAAATAAAAGAATTAGTTCATGGATTAGATGTCAAAGAATTATGTTTTGGGGAAAGTGGTACAAGAGATGACAGTTCAGGTAGGAAATCCGCTATCACAAAGGTCCATTCATTGAGTTTTCCACTCTGTTCCAGGTACTGTCTTCATCACTTTGCATATGTGATTTCATTAATTCCCATTGAAGTTCTAAGTGATAGATACAAGCAATGCCTCTGTGCTGCTGAGTGTGAGCCGACAAGAGTTGAACTAATTTGGCCAAGGTCACGTAGCAGCATCTGTCTGATTATGACTTCTGTCCTTCCTGTTCAAAAGTAAGGGAGTGGGATTGGAAGGTTGTTATGACTTTTTTCAACTTTTTTTTCATTTGTTTAAAGAACTTGACCTGCACTTGAGTAGCACTTTGATAGGTTTATGGATCACCCAAGTGATTCTGGTGCTAAAAGTAAAGACATACTCAGGGAAACGGGATTGGAAGGGTTCTCGGGGTGTAGGAAATAGCATATAGATGTTAGGTGTGTCCACTGGGAAGCAGCTTGTCTCTTGGCTCTAGAATAAAGAGTGAGAGCCATGTTGTGGGGGCTGGGTGGTGGGCGCCTCCCACAGTGGGGAGAGACAGGCTCCGCCAGCCTGACCGGGGTCGCCATGGAAACGAGTGATGTTCGGCAGAAGACCGGGTCCCACAGGGTAGAGAAGTGCCTGTCAGGGTCTGACTATGGACGAGTGGTCAGATGAACAGTTAGATGTGGTGAAGAAGAGGAACAGCTAATGGATAAAGGGACACCACGGTCCTTTTGGCTTTTTCAGTTCATGTTTGAGCATGAGTCGAGAGCCTTGAACATTATGCCGTTGAAGGGATGACGGTGGGCGCCCTCAGAAGCCATGCCATGGAGACCAGGAAAGACTGAGCACTGGGCATCCTGAAAGCTTATGGCTTGCCCAGGTCACCTTGCTAGGTATGGGTGGGGGGGCTGGGATTCCGGTGTCCCTGCTTTGCCATGGCATCATCCTGCCTCTTGTGAAGGTGTTGACTATGAAGGCGGACAGCAGCAGTGTCTAGCAGTTGTTTTCATGTTAATGGACTCACAGAAATGGGTCCTGTAGGTAAGAGAGGGGTAGGGGGACAGAAGAGAAGAAAAGGAGAAGGGAGAGAGATTGTACCCTTCTCTGGAGGAGACACTTTCTTTTTTCTAGTTGGCCACAGAGAGTGTCAGATTTGGCCAGTCTAGAACATAGACTCACTAACACCACAAGTATAACTTTATTTTTGTTTCTTCATCTATTGTTTTTGCTCTCTCTGTAATAGAAATGTCACAAAGGCTGGGACCACATCTGTGTTTGGTATTCAACTGTCTAATGCCTGAGTACACACTTAGTTGATTTCACAGAGACCCAGTGAGTGAAGAAACTAACCAACCGCATCAAAAATTACCTGGGACCTTATTTAAAAGTGTGGATGCTGAGTGCCACCCAGACCAGGTGTATGACCTGGCAGGCACGGGGCACGTGGCGCCAGCTGGCTTCTCCCAACTGTCTGTGGTCTGCATGACTTCCCCAGGACAGGGACCCTTCCCTCTAAGCCACAGCCAGTGGTGCTGCCATCTGACCCTGTGAACATACAGACACAGAGGGGGGACGGATCACCGACTGTTGACCTTGAAGAGAACCTCAGCTCTCTGTCTTCTCTCTTTTCTTAAAGGCAGTGGGTGGCTGGGAGAGGGGCTGGAAGGGCATGAACACCAGTTCTCCACCAGCCCCTCAACTCTTTAGGGAAACAGGTGACTGAGGAGGGGTCAGCTGAGACCAAGCCAGCGGGAGGTCAAGACCCCCTCTGTAGCTCTTCAGCATTCCTAGACAAAACAAACAGGAACCCACAGTGAAAAACAAGTCGGCTGAGCGGAATTGGGAGGGACCCTGGAAGAGCAGGTGAGTGTAGAGAGAGAAATATACTTGAAACTTCTAACAGGAAACTAAACAAGTTATGGACCTTACTATATATAACCCATGACAGCTGCCTTAGTTCATCTGTCTAAGCCCAAAATATTCCCTCTTGCCGAAACGCTGTTTACCACCAGATACATTTCTGAAGCCGTAGAGCAGGTGTCAGTCTGGCAGTTTGTCCAGAGGAGTGGACTGCTAGAAAGTCTCATGTTTCCTCTTTAATCTGCACCGTCCCTGTACCTCTCCTCTTGTGTCATCATCGTCTACTTTAATCCACAGGAAGCAGTGGTCATTTTCAGACTGTGACATCTTTGTATTTCCCATGGATTTAATGGAATTGGTGTGGAATTACTAAGGTGCTGCTATATGGGAATCTTGGAGTATTTTTTGATGTAATACAGGGTATAGGGAAGTCCCTGACTCATGGAGAGAAGTGTTTTATATGTAGAACATGCAATTCAAAAAGAAAAGGTCTTATTGGCTAGGAAGAGTCTAGGCATCTTTAGAACAGGTTTAGCCTTTAGGTCTGCAGGTTAGATGGAAGGGCCTTGTCTGGTGTCCCTTTGTCAGACTTTTGTTCCGTCCCTGTTGGAGAAGATGAGACCAGTTGGCACCTCAGGCCAGCTGCCAACCTGGATCTTCACCCCCACCCACCCCCATTGCTCCTTAGTCATCCTCTCTGATCTGCCACTTAGCAATGGAAGATGTCACAACACCTTGGTAACTGAGTCCTTGACAAATGGGTCGTTGTTTCAAATATGAGCTGGGCTCTGAGTGTAGCTTATGGCCCTTCTGTTCTGCAGCAGATGGATCCAGACCACTCCTTCCACCCTCACGTTCCCAAGTCCACCCCGCTTCCCTGATCTTAGAAGATAAACCTAGTCTGCATCTCTGCCGAGATGTCACCCACTTTTTACCCCTTTGTTTCCCTCTTACATGTGAAATAGCCCATATCACGCCCTACTTTCCAAATAGAATGTATCCGTCTCTTCATCCTTCCCCCTTCTTCCCGGCTTAGAGAAAGAAACGGTAGGTTACCTTTCCATGGCAGGTGGCTGCGCTGCTGGGCCCTTGGCATCTTGCCCCTTGGTTACTTGTATTCCTTTGTATCTTCAATTTCTGCCTTTCCACTAGATTCTTTCCTCTTCTACATATATGTGTAAGCCATATATATATATATATATATATATATATATATAACAAAGTGGATATAAACCCTTTCATTGGCCCTGTTGTTTATTTGAATTATATCCCAATAAGTCACCTGGCCAGTCCTTATCCATCCATTCAACCTTCCAACCATCGATCTGTCCAATCTTCCAGTCACCCATCCACCCAATCACTTACCCAATCCACCCATCCACCCATCCACCCATCCATCCATTCATCCATTCAACATTAACTGAGTTAATAAGCTTACTGTGAGCTTATTTTGCACATTACATAACTGAACCCCAGAGAATCAAGAGAACCAACCAAGCTCGTACAACTCAGCTATTATGAAAGGTGTATTTGTGTTTTTACCTTTCAGCTAGATGGTAGGGTCACTGCTGGCTTCCTAAATGTTAAACCCAATTGATGCTTTTTAGTTTTCATCTTACTTCATTTTTATAATTCTTGGGGTAGAACATGAGTAGGAAAATAGTACTAGAGAGATTACATTTTTGACTATGAAGTACATAAATTTATATTTTAATTTTATGGTTATTTGTCAGATTTAAAACTGTTTTTGTTTCACTGTGGCAAGTTAGCTATTGACATGTCCCAAAACTAATTTTAAAATCTGAATTTGTTTATGAGAGCTTTGTGGTTTGCACTGTAGTTATGCACATGGAGAAGAATTCAAAGTGACAACAATGTGTGCCTGTTAGATACACCGTCTAGCCCTGTGGATCAGGGCAGCTCTTCCCAGTGCTGCGAGAAGCTGGCCCGAGCCTGTCATGTCTCAGGATGAGGGGCAGATTGTTATGCTGAAACCCTGAATCAGAAGACTTGGCTGGAAGTTGAAGAAGGCTTCGAGGCCTTTCCTTCTGCCTTTTAGTAGCTACACGTTGGAGCCTGTGCCCCGGGGTGAAGAAAGGCAGTGATGGGTGAGGGTCGTCTGCTGCTGCGAAGGGACAGGCCTGCAATGGCCTGCCTTTTCTCCCCCAAACACCGCAAGAACAGCCCAGTCTCCACTGAGGTCCATTATTCCTACAGTAGGAATACAGGATGTACTGTAGATATCCTGTTACTATGAGTGCTCTGCACCTTAGGCTGAATTATGTGGTTCCATTTGATAGGCTACTTGTGGGCTGGTTTAGACAGTTAAGAAATCTCAAAGGGACAGCAGAAGGGGAGGACGCATCGAGGTCAAGATGTGAAAAGAGGAGTGGAAGACTACACCTGTCTGTGTTTGTTTATGTGATCAAGAGAATTATAAGAAGATGTCTTGTTATAGGACTCTGGTAAGGTTGGTGGCACAGCACTGGGGCCTTAGACTAAGCAGCTACTTAATCAGCCGTGTGACTTCGGTTGGGTCACCGCACTTTCGTGTATAGACCTCATTCCTCATCGTTAAATGGAGACTGTCCATGATCCTGAAAGTCCCTTTTAGTACTGAAATCCCGTGACTCTGCTGGAGGAACAAGACATCTGAAGTGTACAGAGGTGTTTTTCTGTAATGGGTATAGACCAGGGGTCGGGAACCTATGGCTTGTGAGCCAGATGTGGCTCTTTTGGTGGCTGCATCTGGCTCGCAGACAAATCTTTAATGAAAAAAATAATAACGTTAAAAATATAAAACATTCTCATGTATTACAATCCATTCATTTCCTACCGCTCATGTTCATGGTTGCGGGTGGCTGGAGCCAATCACAGCTGTCCTCCGGGACAACACCAAATTTTTATTGGATAATGCGTAACGTACACGGGTCATTGTATGGCTCTCATGGAATTAAATTTTAAAATATGTGGTGGTGATGGCTCTCTCAGCCAAAAAGTTTCCCGACCCCTGGTATAGACCAAGCTAGGAGCATCCTGTGAGAGGCACTGAGGGGCTGTGGCTGGGACTGGTTGTGGCAGGGGCACATCTGTGCTCTGTAACAGCTCATACTGGTGTGGAACATTTAGTGTTGTGTGACTGAATGAATGAACTAAGGCCTGGCAGGTGCCCAAGCAGCAGAATACAGGAAGCAGAGCAAAGAAAGCTCCTCCCCACAGGTGACTGACAGCCACCTGCAGTTAGTTCTGTGGTCAGTGTTCCCTCAGAGTCTCTCTCCGCTTCTCAGGCAGAGCCACGGATCTCTCCAGGGCTTTGTTGGGTGGTCAGGACTGAATGGCGAGCAGTACCTTTTTCACAATGATTTGCAGGGGTTTCAGCCAACACCTTCGTAACAAGACAAGGTGCTGTACTAGCTCAAATTGTAGACAGGAAAAGAGAGGGGTGTATCATAGCATGTGTCAGATGTGCTGCCATAGGTGGTGTGTGCCTCATGAATCCAATAAATGATAGCTTTGCTGGTACTTTTGGGAACCATCTTTGCAGCAGGCACTGAGCTAGGGCTTCTATAGACCTTGAGACTATGTGTTTTACATGCTGTGAAAATTGAGGACCCTTAATAATAAGTATATTCTTAATATTAAATATGATTTATGATAAGTAGTAAATATGACTTCCACTTCATCGCTGAAGAAACTGATGTTTAAATAGATTAAATAACTCACCTGAGTTACAAACTCTCCTGGATCCATGGCTTGTAAATTTAGCATTCTTAAATTTACTTTTTTTCTTGAAACAAGAAATCTTATTTCTAGCATTCCAAATGTTATAGACTAGTCCTGTTTCCTCTTAGCTTTCATATTTTATTTTCCCATTTGCCCAGTAAAATTACTTGAACTAGAACTCTTACCATGTGGACACTTGTATGGTCAGAAGGGGAAGTCTTTGGAATTAAATCAAGTTGTTCTATTATAGGATTAGAAACATTTGCTCTGATTGATATTTCCTTCTGGTCATTCATAGATGTTCTTTCTGCCTTTTTAAAAGAAATTTTTGGTAGAGCAAAAGACTGAAAACTTCAATTTTAAAAGAATAGCCCAGTCCTGGCCAGGCAGCTCAGTTAGTTAGAGCATTGTCCTGACACGCCATGACTGTGGGTTTGATCTCTGGTCTGGGAACATACATGACAACCAGTGAGTGCATGGATAAATGGAACACCAAATTGATGTTTCTCTCTTTCTCTCTTTTCCTCTCTCTCTCTCTAAAATCAATAAAAAAAGAAATGAAAATAAAATAATATCCAAAATCTCATTCCAGAGTAGATGCCAAAATCTTGTTTTTATGAAATAAGTAAAGGTAAAGATAATTAATTCTATGTTAATTTCACATTCTACATTATTATAAAAATATAGTAGGTATGGTATGAAACTCTGGGATATAGTTGATTCTAAGTTTCTTCTGTGTAGTGATTTGTGACTTAGGAAACACGTTCCAAATCAGACAGGGAGAAGAGGAAAGGATGTGGGAGAGAACAGCTTCGAACAGGGGTGAGAAACTGGAGGCCGGGGAGCCAGGGGAGAAGGGTTGGGAGAGGTCGCTTGCTTTGCTGGTGCTTAGGAAGTCCTGATTTTAGTCTAGTCATGTGAGCATCATTGCTTCTCTCCTTTTATTAATGGAAGTTATTTTCTCCTTTTCAACCCATCGTACATAGCAATTGGTAAGCTTGTGAACTAGGAAACATTCGTGGTAGATAATAGATGCTTGTGTTATAAAAGATTTCTTAGCAGATGGGACATTAGCTGAGTCTCTTACCAGTTGAGTGCCATTCATGCATGAAACGGGATGCCTTCCGTTCTTTTTGTAAAACCAGCATTTCTCTCTGGGATAGTAGTTTTTCTTTTTTCTTTTATTTTTTTGTAATGGAATTTTGCTATTTTAACAATTTTATGTAAGTATGGCTTTATCAGAATCCAAGATGCCAAGGTTTGGACTATTTCATAAGCCATACTTCTAAAACTGGTTTATTTGTATATGTTTCTGGAGTCTCTGAGCAATGATGATTTTGTTATTAGAATAATATGTAAATTTGGAGAAAAATAATATTGACCAACTCTTACAGTGTTCTTTTATCCATAATTGTATTGAAAACCAATAGTAAGTGGAAATAACAATAAAAATTTAAAGTATAATTGGTATATTTAAAGTATAATTTAATTTTTTAAGTCTAATTTTGAGAATAAATTTAAAATGTTTTGGAATAAAATTGTTTAAGTATTTAAGGTAGGTATAATTAGTAAATGCAGCATATTTTATGAGCATGCGTTCAAAAAATCATAAACAATGACAAAGGCCATAATCACGCTTATTATTCTTCTATTCTAGATATTTGAATGGTGGTATTTTCGCAAGTACGGAACATCATTCATTGAACAAGTCTCAGTGAGCCACTTGCGCCCCCTTCTGGGAGGGGTTGACAACAACTCCTCCAACAATTCTAACTCCAGTAATGGGGACTCCGATTCGAATAGGCAAAGCGTCTCAGGTATGGAGATTTCCTTCAGTTTACAGCAGTATTTGTTTACTCTCACTAAATTATTGTGACTATATAAGAGTAAGAATGTTGCTATTTAAATATTAGACGTCAGAGAAAAATTCTGTTTATTTTTCCAAGGAGTTGACAACCTTTACCAGGAACCATCATGTAAACATCCCAGGGAAAGGAATATTTATGTTGTTTAATTTTACTTTTTCTTTCCTTTGATTTAACTAATGGTAGTTTAGGTCAATGTTCCCAACCTGAATCTCCAGCCTCCTTGTGCCTAGTTTTTCAAACGTTATTGAATGTGTCCGCTCTCCCTCCTGCTATTTCCAGAATCTTATGTCTAATTAGAGCCGATAACGTAGCCCCCCTGCTTAGGTTCCCATTCCACTGGAGATGAAGCCCAGATCCCTTCCCACGATACAGACCCCGCGCACATCCTGTGCCAGCCTTGGCTTCCGTCACAGGCCGGCCTCCCTGTCAGTCCGTGCGCACGCCCTGTATTTGAAGACCGTCTGCCGGAAGCCTGTCCGTGGGTCTGCTCACCATCCACGGCCGCAGCGTTCTGTGACAGGTTGTCTCCCCACATTCACTGACTCTTAATATTTTTATCTTTAACACATATCAAATTGTTCTATAAGTTTTAAACTTACTGTTTTATGTCAGTGCCTCTGGCATTCTGCAGTGTCTATTATATCATTGAACCTCCATGAATGATGAATGAGCACGTGCAGTCCTGTGTTTTCTCCGCCTGCAAGAACAGGAGGAAGAACGTACTTCTCTAGCTGGGTCTCTTCATTAGCTCAGTAAATGCTTCCTCAGTCCCTGATATGAGCCTGGCCTTGTACAGGTTCATATGAGTATTATATCCTCATGAACTCTCCTGTCTACTGATGGAGACAAAGTGACAAGTTCTCTGTGAAGGAAACATCCAGGGCTTGAAGAACAAAGGAGGGGTTCTCGATCTAAACCGGGAAAGTCTTTTGCTTCTTTTTTTTTTTTTCTAGTGAGAGGAGGGGAGGCAGACAGACAGACTCCTACAAGCACCCCGATTGGGATCCATTAGTGGCAAGCCCAGTAGGGCCAATGCTCTGCCCATCTGAGGCATTACTCCCAACCAAGCCATTTTTTTAGCACCTGAAGTAGAGCCATCCTCAGCACCCGAGGCCAACTTGCTCGAACCAGTTGGGTCATGGCTGAGGGAGGAGAAGAGAGAGAGAGGGAAAGGGGACAGGGAGGGGTAGAGGGTGGAAAAGCAGATGGTTGCTTCTCCTCTGTGCCCTGACTGGAAATTGAACCCCGGACATTCACACATCAGGTAGACACTCTACCACTGAGCCAACTGGCCAGAGCATCTTTTGCTTCTTGAAGGAGAAGGCCCAAGTTTTGAGACTTGAAGAATGAAGAAGAAGTTAAAGATCTAGGTTAGATATTCTTTTCTTCCTCCCTGGGATAACTCAGTCCATATTTTGTTGCAGTCTAGCATCAAGTAGCATTGTGTATATATTTTATTCCTGATGTCGATTCAATGCTCTTTTAATACAGCCTTTGCCAGACAGCCATAAGTGGCAGTGGGAACCTCTCAGTACACATTTACTTCATCCGAAAGCAGTGATAGTCAACCTGGTCCCTACCGCCCACTAGTGGGCGTTCCAGCTTTCATGGCGGGTGGTAGTGGAGCAACCAAAGTATAAATAAAAAGATAGGTTTAACTATAGTAAGTTTTTTTTTTTTGTATTTTTCTGAAGTTGGAAATGGGGAGACAGTCAGACAGACTCCCGCATGTGCCTGACTGGGATCCACCTGGCACGCCCACCAGGGAGCGATGCTCTGCCCATCTGAGGCATTGCTCTGCTGCAACCAGAGCCAGTCTAGTGCCTGAGGCAGAGGCCACAGAGCCATCCTCAGCACCTGGGCCAACTTTGCTCCAATGGAGCCTTGGCTGTGGGAGGGGAAGAGAGAGACAGAGAGGAAGGAGAGGGGGAGGGGTGAAGAAGCAGATGGGCACCCCTCCTGTGTGCCCTGGCCGAGAATTGAACCCAGGACTCCCGCACGCCAGGCCAACACTCTACCACTGAGTTAACCGGCCAGGGCTATTGTAAGTTGTTTTATAAAGATTTATTCTGCCAAACTTAGCGAAAATCCGACACAAAGTACTTGGTAAGTAATTATTATTATATGCTTTAACTTGCTGTAACTCTGCTTTATAAATGTTATAAAGTAAAGTTACTTCCCTACTTTATAAATCACCATTACTGTGGAACTGGTGGGCGGTTAGAAAATTTTACTACTAACAGAGATACAAAAGTGGGCGGTAGGTATAAAAAGGTTGACTACCCCTGTCCTAAAGGGTACAAGATGTGTGTACGAGATGGCACACCAAGGTGACAGATTTGTCTGGGACTTGTAAAGTCACCCACTTTGTGAAGGAAACAGGAAAAGACCTGAGCAGAGTAAACCACTGCTTGGACCAGCTCCTCTGATGAATATGGCATGTGATGCTAAGGAGGGTCGTGATCACTAAGTCGTCTCGCATAAGCCATTGTGGATAATTGCCATCACTTTAGTTACATCTGCTTGAAGACCCCAGAGATTAAATGTGCTCTTGTCTGATTACTTTAGTCTTTGAATAATACAGAACAGTATAGAAAATTAACAGATTGAAAACAGAAAGCAGCCTTATTGAAGACCGTTCTTTTTTTTTTTTTTAACTTATTTAGAAAGAAGCAGGGAGAGAGGGAGACAGATAGGAACATCTAGCTGTTCCTATATGTGCCCTGACCGAGGATCAAACCGGCAACCTCTGTGCTTTGGGATGATGTTCCAATCATTTGAGCTATCCTGCTCAATTTTTTATTTATTGGTTGATTTTTTTTTTTAAGAGAGAGAGAGGGGAAAGGAGAGAGAGGGGAGGGGGAAGGGAAGCATTCATTTGTTGTTCCACTCAGTCGTTCATTCTTTAGTTGCTTCCCATGTGTGCCCTGACCAGGGATCAAACCTGCAACCTTGTTACTTCGGGACAACACTCTAACTGACTGAGCTAACTGGCTAGGGTCGGAAGCCATTCTTTATTGTGAATACACTTCTGTTTTCAATAAATTATCTCTCTACCCAATTTAAATCTCTTGACATATTCCTTAATTCAGTAAAGAGCTCGTGCCCTTCTTACTGTCACTCTAACTTTGTTGTCTGTTTGTGAATGCCATGAATAACCTTATGCATTGAGTGAGCCCTTTGTAAACATATAGTCAATAATAATAACCATGGAAATTCCCAATTTTATTTGTACTGTTATTACCTGGTGAAAACTAGGCTTTTGAATAATATTAATTCCACTGGCATTTACTGAATGTCTACTACTATGCATGAAATATTTCTATTTGTTATATATATATGTGTATATATAGTATTTATGATATGATCTCATAACAATGTTCAAGTAGTTACATTTCGGCGAATGGAAATTATCCTGTCTATGTATTTTTAGGGCTCACTCTGTCCACTTCTCCTTGACATTCAGGTGTTTAACATTGGCTAACTGAGCCCAGCAGTTGTTTAAAAATTCCTATTGCCTTATAATAAGAAAATGACTATTGCCTTAGTGACAGAAGGGTGAATCTGCTGAATTCCTTGGAGCATCTTAAGACAGTTCCATGCTGCATCTCACATGAAATGCAGCAGGGCTGCACAGTGCCGTGGACATTGGCCAATTCACTTGAATGACATTGCTTATTTGAGAAAAACATTAAAAAAGCTAAAAATAAAAATTCCAGTTTTAAACCTTGGTCTATATGAAAACACAGTGTAGCTCATTTCTGACAGAATCCTTTGTTTTGATCAAACGCTGAAAGACCTGGCCTACCTAGGAGTACTTTGGGGTGAGGGGGGCGGGGAGTGCTAGGTTTGCGGTTGTTACAGGGCAGACTGACTGCACATGTATTTGTTTAACTTTGGGGTCTGGGCAAACTGACCTGAGTGCAGACCTTTTCCAGTGTGGAGGGATCGCTATGTAGCCAAGTTTTAGATTGTTTGGGTTCGGTTAACATTTAGAAACATTTCACTTGTTTTGTGTTAATTGAGAGCTAAACTGCTATTTCCCTCACAAATACACAGTTTCTGATAAACCCTATTTCTTGCTGCCATTTTGTGATTCAGTTTAGCTTTTGAGTTGATGATGCATAGGAATTTAAAACGTGGCCAACTTCTCCCTGTCTTAAGGGAATGGATTCTCAGGGCCCAGTAACATTCTAAATTTGGGTTTATGGAAACATCTGTTTGATAATTTGCCCTGTTCTTAAATAAGATGCCATAAAGACAAGGTTTTTAGCGTTCAGTTTCTTCAAAATATTTGGGAAAGTGCAGGGTGTTCCATCACGTGAGAACTATCCTTGCCAAAGTCAAGTTTAAATTCTCTGAGACATTTTAATAGCCTCTTGCATAGAATGGGATCTTTAGACAAACTTTTTTTTTATAGTCACTTGGCTTCCTGTCACAAATCAACTCATTTTAATCTATTCAATCTATATAAGATATATATCTTTTATATAAAACTTTTAAAAAGAATTTCTCCTGGAATTAACTACGTCACTAGAGGCAGTTCAAGCACTCATTAAATACAGGTAATAAATTAAAGGAAAGCAATGGAAATGAAGAAAACGCAGAGTACTAAGATATATCCTAAGATCCTTCATAGATCTTTGAATTCTCATAACACGAGAGCAAATAATTTTCCCTGTAGAAAGCCATATTGTTCAAATAATAGTAACAGTCTTAGTGCCTACTATCAGCTAGACATGTGCTAACTCACTGAATCCTTACAGTAATTCCATGAAGCAAATGCTGTTATTATCTCTATTTTACAGTTGAGGGAGCGGAGGTGCAGGAAGGTGGTTATCTGCCCAAGGTCACATGGCTGGTAACCTGGGTGGTCTCACTTCAGAGTCCAAGGTCTTAAAATTAACTAAAAAATTTAGTTCAGATCTCTGTGAGGTCTTAAACTCAAGACTAATATAATCATTAAGCAATTGAAATAAATTATTTCATTAAAATCCTGTACTGCAGTATATAACATTATTGCTGAAGTGACCTTAGCCAAAATTACTTTAGAAACAGCTCCGTTGCAGGACAGCTGATGGGGGAGAGCTCAGGCTCTTGGGTCAGTCAGATGTGGCCCTGATCTTGACTCCATTGCTTATAGATTGTGACCTTGGGCAAGTGCCTCTAACCTTCCTTAATATCTTAATTTTGGTCCTGGCTGATTGGCTCAGCGGTAGAGCATCAGCTGGGCATGTGGATGTCCTGGGTTCGATTCCCGATCAGGGCACACAGGAGAAGCTCCCATCTGCTTCCCTCACCTCTCCCCCTTCTCTCTCTTTCTTCCCTTCTAGCAGCTAGGGCTTGATTGGAATGAGTTGGCTCTGGGCGCTGAGGGTACGCCATGGCTTCTGCCTCAGGCACTAAGAAGAGCTCAGTTGAGCAATGGAGCAAGGGCCCACATAGGCAGAGCATCGCACCCTTTGGGCTTGTCAGGAGGTTCCTGGTCAGGGCACATATGGGAGTCTGTGTTTGCCTCCCCTCTCTCACTGAATTAAAAACAAAATCTTAATTTTCACATATGGCAATAATGATGGTATCTACTTCATAGAGTAGTCTAAGGATTAAATGAGGGCATGCAGAAATATCAAGTGTTCTTCAGAGGAACTGACTTCTCTGTGAATATGATGTGAAGGAGGCGATATGGCTGAGGGTTCAGCTAGGTCATTTGCTAGCTCAGTAACTCACAGTAGAACTAGGCTGTCCAGTGCTGATGTTTCAGATACATCCCTCGGCAAAATTGCAGCTTGCTGCATGTCAGTTTGGAGTTGCTCTCTAATAGTCTCAATCAGTGGAAAATAAATTTGTACTTACCAAAATCTGTGTGTGTATTGAAAACAATTCTCTTTGCCAATGCTTATTACATCTTCTAAAACCTTTTGCCACTAAAATGTATGCCCTGGTATAGATTTCCAGTTGAATGATGAAAATACCTAGAACACGTTTAGTCCCTGGTAAACATCTATTGATAGTTTCCACATTATTTGATAGAGTTGATTGATTTGGGTCCGAAATGACCAATGAGAAGTGTGTGAGAGATACAGTGAAAGATTTAACCATCTTCTCAATATTCTTGAGGAACATAGTACACTATCTTGAATAAAGCAGATCACTAAAATTGATCTTAAAACTCATAATTATTTACACTATTTTTCATTCTATGAAAATATTTGAGGAAGTAACATCTTTTTTGAATTGAAAGCTACATACATGTTATTTTGTGACTTCTGATAATTTTTAAATAGTTGTTTTGAAAAGTTATGGAAACAAAGCTTAAAATTGACCTATATGATGTTCATTTTTGAGATATCAAAGGTAATAAGTATATGCAGAATCACATGTCTGAAATTGACTGGCTTGGGGCTAATCTTTTTCATTGTTGTTATTCTAATATATCTGATGAAACTTTAGTTAAGGTCCTTTTCTGTTGTACTTTGGACTAAAATGTTTGAAAGTATTTAATTTATTTTATTTATTAAAAAGTGCCTAACAGTTTTCCAGAGGAGTTTCCTAAACTGTTTCTCTAGTGGAAAACTTAACTGATGAAGCCACAGGATTTAAAAAATATTGTGTTGCAGGATAACTGGTCTGTTGCATATAGTGGGTAATTGTTGGGTGGGCTGGACACCAGGTCTTAATCTCAATATGAAACTCGGGGAAATTATGTAGCTTTACTATTCTTTACTCTTAACTCTATAAAAAGGGCCTACTGTATTTCCCTTTTCTAACTTATGAAAAGGATATAGTAACTTGAGCTTTTAAGCCCCTTTATAAGAAGGGTTAACGAAAATCAAGCTATAACAAAAGTTGCTGTTGCTGCTGTTTGTAATAATATTACCACTATTATCAGATTTTAGACTCTGGGAAGAGGTGGTAACTTTTTAGTATAAGAAATCTTCCACCTTACCAGGCGGTGGCACAGTGGATAGAGTGTTGGACTGGGATGCGGAGGACCCAGGTTTGAGACCCCCGAGGTCGCCAGCTTGAGCGCAGGCTCATCTGGTTTGAGCAAAGCTCACCAGCTTGGACCCAAGGTTGCTGGCTCAAGCAAGGGATTACTCGGTTGCTGAGGCCCACGGTCAAGGCACATATGAGAAAGCAATCAATGAACAACTAAGGTGTCGCAACGAAAAACGGATGATTGATGCTTCTCATCTCTCTGTTCCTGTCTGTCTGTCCCTATCTATCCCACTCTCTGACTCTCTCTCTGTCTTTGTAAAAAAAAAAAAAAAAAGAAATCTTCTTAGGCTATGAATTAGTAGTTTACATATTTGAAGGCCCTAGGAGTGGGAATTCTATATCCTTCTTCTTTTTGGTTTTCAGAGTTAAATTAGGTGGACGTAGAATAATTTCCTCCATATTAAAAGTCCATGACACTAGAGCCTTTTCAATTTCTGAAAATTAAGTTCTCTTTTTCCTTGAGGATTGTGACAAAGGGGAAGTATTGATTCTCTCTGAACCTGCATTCCTGCTATAGAGCTTCTCCAGCTGGATGTCAGATAATGGTTCAATAATAACCTTTTCATTTTTCTACCAAGGCTATAACCCTCTCACCCTCTCTCTGTCATCTACTGTATCTTTTTTTTTTTTTTTTTAACACAGGGACAAATGCCTAATAGCTGCTGTGTGCATGTTGAAACCATGTGGCCCTGAGTGATGGGTGGTTATTCTAGAGGAGTACCTGAGTGTGAAAAGCACAAGACGAGTGTCACAGAAATGGAAAGTTTTAGTAGGGCATGCTGAAAGGGAAGACTGAAGAAAAGATTGGAGCTTGATTTGCAAGTTCTTGGTGGTGGGTAGCACTTTTGATGTTCCTCAGCATGGAATGGACCATCTTGTTACGACAAAGGAGAGAATATGTTCCATTCGCTTAGGAACTAAACAAGAGCTCTCCTGTTTCCTGCTTCTCTTTCTCTAACCCTGCCTGCAGATGAGGTCTGAATAGGTCTGTTGCCAGTTAGGAACAGAGACCTGACTGTGGGCTGCTGCAGGTGGAACTATAGAGGACATATTTATCGTATCAGGGCATATTTTTAAATGAACTATTAATGGTGTTAGCAAGCCCTGAAGGAGTCCTAGTCAACTTCGAGTGCTCCTTAAAGAGTACTGAAATTGTTGGTATTAATGGAGGATGGAAAATTCCTTTTGGAGGTAAACTTTTAATTGTGACTTAAATAAGGAATTTATTCCTCAAAGGCACAAATAAGAGACTTGACCTCATGTGGAAAAACTTCTACCCTCTGGAGACCTGAGTTTAATTTCCTGACTTAAATCTTCATACTCTCATATGTTTGGCATTTTCAACCTTTGTCCCATATCATGAAACCATCAGGCCCCTGATATTTATAGGTTATGTTCCCTAGAGTGATTCCAGACCAAGAGTTTCGTGGTAAGGACAAGACTAGGAACAGCAGCAAAGCAGAAACAACAAAGCTGTGACCTAATTGAGGGGAAACTTTGACATGTATTCATACTTGACTAGATCACTTATTCTTAAAGGACAGTTATTCCTGCCCTGCCACTCAGTTTGAAGGGTAAAGCTAATGAAGGCTTTTTTACATGTTTTTTCTCACTCAGAACATTTTACATTTTTTTGTAATTATTTATAGTTAGATCCTAATTTGTAAGCTTCCAAGTTGGTTGAAGAAAATGACTACTGTATAATGTATAACACAAATGTTAATGATCTTTTGGTTTGTTTTTTTACTACTCTGTTTTAGTTTAAATAATGTTACTGAGTCCTTTTTTTTTTATGAAAGAAGACTGTGACTGTCTCCCACTTCCCACTTCTTGGTTTTGGTCAATTGTATTATTCATTTAAAAAATTTTTACTTTTCAATTACAGTTGATATCTCATTAGTTTCAGGTATACAACACAATGATCATGAAATAATCACCCCCAATGTGTCTAGTACTTACCTAACACCATCCAATATTACAATATTATTGACTGTATTTCTTATGCTTCACTTTATATCCCCATGACTATATTTATAACTGGCAATTTGTACTTCTTAATGCCCTTTTGAAATAAGTTTAGTTCTCTTAATAAGACGTAAAAACAGTATTTCAAAATGTTTGTAGCACCCCCTGCTGGCTACTTTGTGGTATTTCCTAAATAAAGATATCTTCAGATACTGCTCAATAATACTTTTAGGTATACACACCATTGCTCTTTGGAGTTATTTTTATTTAGAAATACCTTCAGTTGCATCTGATATTTAGAGTTGGGTTGAAATTTTAATTGAAAGCAATTTACTTTGTAATTTGTTAATTGATATTTGAGTAGTGATCATCCTTCCAGGCAATATAATGATATATTTACTAGAGACAAATTATTTGCCATAACCTTTTTACTAATATTTCACATGAAATTCAGTGAGGGAGGGCATCTTTTTAAATGTACCTGTTTTATTGTAAATAATGCCACCATGAACATATTTGTACATAAACCTATATGCATGTTTATTGTATGCTAAATACAAAGCTTGCAATATTTCTAAAGTTTTAAATGAAAGAACACTTTGATAAATGAAAGACGTCCTCCAAGGAGGGTTTGGGAATGGTAAGGACCTATGAGTTATAATAATAGCACAGGGACAGTGATTCTGGTTGTTTGGCTCACCAGTATGATTCAAGCCATTGCATCAGTGACACCTCTCAGGGGTCTTTTGTTTGGGAAAGAGGTAATTATTTAAGGGAAGCATATTTTAGTTAGTTCCATATGAAGTGATAGCCACTGAGTTTAAGTTTCTTAATAAAATTAAAAGATTCAGAATTGAGCAAAGATCATTTCCTAAATGACAAGTTAAGCTAAGTGACAGAAAATTTAAGGCCATCCTTTATAAACATTGAGCCAATTTTAAGTGGTATCCTATCCTAATTTTAAGTTAAATTTAAATAAGAACATGTCTTTCTATTGTGTGTATACCTTTAATTCCCAGTTTTATTTTTAAATGAGAAGAGGGGAGACAGAAAGACAGACTTCCACATGTGTCCCAACTGGGATTCACCTGGCAACGCCTTTCTGGGGCCATGTTCTGCCCATCTGGGTCTATGCTCAAAACTGAGCTATTTTTAGCACCTGAGGTGGAGACTACACAGAGCAAGCCAGCCTCAGGGCCAATTTCCTCAAACCAATTGAGCCATGACTGTGGGAGGGAAAGAGAGAGGGAGAGAGAGAAGGGGGAAGGGGAGAGGGAGGAGTGGGGAAGCAGATGGTTGTTTCTTCTATGTGCCCTGACCAGGAATCGAACCTGAGACATCTACACACTGGGCCGACGCTCTACCACTGAGTCAACCGGCCAGGGCTCATTCCCTATTTTAACAATTTATTACAATTACACAGTGTTACCATAGTGCTTTATGTTTTCGATTTTCACTCTGTATTGTAGTAATGGCTTGTTTGTTTCCCCACTGGTTGCTCAGTGTTCATTGGATGGATAGATGGGATGGATGGGTGAGTGAGCGGGTAAGAAAATGGACAAGGAATGTAACAGGACTCAGGATGGAATCTTGATATCTCACCCATGGCCTTTGATGTTCCTTGAGTTCTGCAATAATTTATCACTTTTATGTGTATATGTCTTTAGATGTCCTTTTTGGCTGACTGCACACACACACACACACACACACACATACACACACACACACACACACTGTTAGTTAATTTTATTTTCTAATAAAACATTATTTATCCAAAGAAATGTTTTATTCTGAATTAGTAGAAAATCTTAATCATAGGCTGTCTTAAAAGAATGTACTTTGTATACTTACTGTTTCACAGTCCTAAGAGTTAATGAATGACTTTTCTAAGTAAAAGTCCCGTGGTTCTCAATTTTTGTGGGCCTTGTATAACAAAGATGTATAATCTATTAGTACATGCTAACATGATATTAGCATGATGATTAATATATGTATCTGCCAAGTAAATAATTTTAAATGCTTTAAAACAATTTATTCCATACTATTTCTCCTTATAATAATGTTAACTACATTAATTTTCCTGTCACTCCTTTACAGCAATATAAAAGCAATTTGGTAAATTATCACAAAATCAAAACTAACATAGACCCTAATTAAAAATTTAAGGTTCTTTGCATGCTATACCATAGAGTTCAAGTTAAGTTTGTCATATATAAAGTAATAGTAAGATATATTTGAGAGTGATAGAAAGTAATTTTACTTCTGCCTATATCTTCTCCCTATAATTTTAGAAGTAAACTTATAGAATCTGTTTAGACCTCTTGGAATGATTGTAAAAGTTATGAACTAGCTGATTTTGGCACATACCTTGATTTAATAAATGAGGAAACTTGGGCTCAAAGAGATTATGTGACACTTTCCAAAGTTCTGGTGCCTGAGCTACATTTCCTGATTAATCACCCAGAGCTTCCCATGTAGAAGATAGAGAATAAAATTATCTTATCCTATGGCCAGGAAGGGTGTTCTGCTGAATTAATTAGCTTGTAGCTGTAGTGTCTCTATGTGTAACATGTTTGTATTTCTCTTCATTGCAGAATGCAAAGTATGGCGAAATCCACTAAATTTATTTCGGGGCGCTGAATATAATCGGTAAGCATTTTGACAGCTTGGGAAACAAATGAGTAGCTCAGAGAGCAAAGATAGCAGGAAATGTTTTTGCTGGTTCATTTAGGGGTCATTGCAAGAGTCTGTTTATTGCCTCCATTTTTTTTTTTTTTCATTTTTCCGAAGCTGGAAACGGTGAGGCAGTCAGACTCCCGCATGCGCCCGACCAGGATCCACCCGGCATGCCCACCAGAGGGCGATGTTCTTCGCCTCTGGGGCGTCGCTCTGTTGCATCCAGAGCCATTCTAGCGCCTGAGGCAGAGGCCACAGAGCCATCCCCAGTGCCTGGGCCATCTTTGCTCCAATGGAGCCTTGGCTGCAGGAGGGGAAGAGAGAGACAGAGAGGAAGGAGAGGGGGAGGGGTGGAGAAGCAGATGGGTGCTTCTCCTGTGTGCCCTGGCTGGGAATCGAACCCAGGACCCCTGCACGCCAGGCCGTCACTCTACCACTGAGCCAACCGGCCAGGGCCCGCCTCCATTTTTTGATACTACCCTCAAGTGTTTTGATCTTTTTGTTTTATAAATATTTTAGTATTGAAATTACGTTAAAAAATATGTAGTTTTCAGAAATTTTCTATTTTAGTCATTCTTTTTATTATATATTATGCAGTCAAAATATTTTGACATTTACTTGGAACATGGTCATAAAGATGCCGCAGAAGTTATGTTGAAATATAATTTTGCAGAGTAATTAAGCAAATCAGAATTGTCATAGCTTTTGTGAGATGTCTATTTATAATACTAATTAGGGAAGTTTTTCATTAACTAGTACTAGTAAGATTTTAAGACACAAATATAGGAGAAGATGTAAACTTCTTTCCTGCTGATAGAGTTCCTAAGGAAAGAATAAGATGATTTAAAATATATACATTTTTTTTCGCATTGGCAAAGCTGTTTTAGTTCTCAGTTAATGATTTATAGTTCAATTCCTGTGCAGGTTAATATTTTGTAGGTCTTGTTTCCCTCTCTCAAAGGTGTCTGACGATCTTATTTCCACTCGACAGGTACACCTGGGTGACGGGACGAGAACCTCTGACTTACTATGACATGAATCTCTCCGCTCAGGACCACCAGACATTCTTTACTTGTGACTCAGACCATCTGCGTCCTGCAGATGCAAGTATGAAAAATCCGTTCGTTAGTTGCTGAGTGGGAGGACTTTTGGGTCTGTTTTAAATAGTAAGGTTATTATTTTTAGAATATCTACTCTATAAAAACCCCAATCAATAAGGACTTACTGTCAAGATGGAGGCATAGGTGAACGAGGTTCTTGCCTCCTCCCACAATCACATCAAAATGACAATTTAACTACGGAACAACCATCATCTAAATCTACCTGAAATCTGGCTGAATTAAAGAAGCCACATCAAGATTGGTAAATGGGGCAGGGATGTGGAAGGGGCTGGTCCCACATCCACATGTGGTGGATAAAAATTGGAGGGATATCTTAGCTGCAGAGGTCGCCCCTGTGGAAAGAAGGGACCCCCCAGCTCAGGGTTTTAGTGCCAGGAAAAGAAGTCCCCCTAACTTATGGCTGTATAAACCAGCAGGATTTGAGGCTGAGATGGAGGGCTACTGGAATCCCAAGTGTTTCTCTTAAGGGTCCCATGCCGGACTTCCTCAGACTCACTGCCTCTGAGCTCCAGCATGGGGGCAGTAGCTTGACAGGCACCAGAGACATATCGGGATGAGCTGAACTGTCTGGCATTAGGATGAGAAGTTAGGGACAGCTTTCTCCCAGACAGAAGTGCTGAAAGAGGCCTTTTATCTTTTGCTAAACTCTCCCCCAACAGAGTTGGTAAGTGGGAGTCATATCTGAGTCTCCATCAACCCAGTTCACACTGTTTGCCTTGCCCCAGTGATTCCTTGAGACCCCACCTCACCCAACATTCAGGCCCATGTAAGCTGTTTCCATAGGCTTTTTCAAACAAATGACCTGTCTTGGCTTATGCTTCATATTTTTCTAAAATCACTCAAACAAGTAGCATCTTGTGGACAAGTCCTGCTGGGGGTGAGGATGATGGAGACGCTAAGACCCGACTCCAGGGACCAGGTTCAGTGATGCAGATCCACTTTATTCAGGAAGTAAACTAGCTTATATACATGTGTTCAGCCTATAAGGTGTTACAGAGTGTCCTTCAAAGCCAATGGCTGAAAAGATCAGGGAGCTGCATGGTTGGTGCTGAGTCACTTCCTTATAGTGGGTGAGCTCCCTTCTGGGTATGCCTAGGAGGCTTCTGGGAGCTGGAGTATTCTCACAGCATTGCATCAGCCACAGCTGCTAGGAATGTGCTCTGCGCTCCACCTACATCTCCCCCTTCTCTTTTAATTAAGGCCAATTGGACTTGATGAATGACAGCTTGCTGTTGTAGCTTCTGAATGCTACACATTATGCAACGGAACCCTAGTAGAAGTAAAACAACTATAATACCTATTATACTATATGCTAATAGATTAGCTGGATTAAACAATGAGGCAAGCTTCTATAATGTTTGACTAGTTAGGGCCTGACCTGTGGTGGCGCAGTGGATAAAGCGTCGACCTGGAAATGCTGAGGTCGCCGGTTCGAAACCCTGGGCTTGCCTGGTCAAGGCACATATGGGAGTTGATGCTTCCAGCTCCTCCCCACCTTCTCTCTCTGTCTCTCTCTCCTCTCTCTCTCCATCTCTGTCTCCCTCTCTCTCTTTCTCTCTCCTCTCTAAAATGAATAAATAAAATTAAAAAAGAAAATTAAAAAAAAATGTTTGACTAGTTAGGAAATAGAACAGGGATCTTAAACGGGATTCCTCCTAGGGGTTGGGATATCATTTCCCTCCTATTGTGTTACAGAGACCTTCTAGGTGCCATTAAACACAATTCCATTTTGATTGTAAAAAATGGACGTAGGTCCATGCACGCCCCCTTCCCACAAAGGTCCCAGCATCCAAACACAAAACGGATGGCTTGCCGTGGACTGCCTACTGCATATGGTTGCATTCCATCTCTCAGCTTCTGATGCCAAACTCCGAGGTTGATGGTCTGTGCATTGGGGCCAGAGGCAATGAGGCAGTCTCTCCAGGGAATTCCTTCTCTCGAGAGTGTTCTTAGATGTTTGTCATACAGGAGTGGGCAAAGAGGCAACCCTGGGAAGGCAAGGTTAGCGGGGCGGGCCCAGCTGTTAGTAGCTAGGGGGAGGAGGGCTTGTAGGCCAGTACTGAGCCTTGGTTGGTAGTACCGTTTTCAGCAAAATCCCCCGTAGTATGATTTCAAAGGAGGACCCACCCCTCCGAGGGGATGGTGTTATTATTCAGAGTAAACTGAAGTAGCATTGGGTCACTGAGGTTACACCATATAGTGCTGTTCCACTGTTGGGATTCCCAGCCACTATTGTCACAAGGGAGACTAAGGGAGCAGTTACTGGAATATCCTGCTGGAAACTGTGGGCTATTAACTTCAACAGGCATAATTATGCCAGGGTGGGGAACAGCCACCTAGACGTGAGGATCTCTTTGCACTTGGGAGTTCACTGTGATAATGGCACACATGAAGAGGAACAGAGTCAGGACCTCCTCCAGGTGGCCATTCAAGGCTGAGTCTGGCCATCTCCTGAACTGGAGGGTTCACAGGTGTTGGAGGCGTCATTGGTGGGGTCATCTTGGGACACCAGGAGTGGCCGTATGTTTCTTCCTGGGATCCAAATTGGATGTGGGCTATTTTCTGGAAAAACACAAGCATAACCTCTTCCTTGTGTTAGAAGAGGGTGCAGTCCCTGCCACTGAGCTGTGGCTGGGTCCTTCCAGTGTACTAATGGCAACGGGGTCGGTTGGTTATGAAGACCTCCCCAATGTTTATAAGCAGGAGTTATCCTTCAGAATCAAAAGTTAAATAATTGGGAGTGAATACAGCACTGAGGAGCACTTCTCCAGGTGAGGCCTGGGGCATATCCCCCCTTTCTTTTTGAATTTGAAGCTTAATGTCTCTGTGTCACCATTCTACAACAGCTTGTCCTTGGGGATTATAAGGAATGCCAAGGCGATGTGTGATTTGCCATTGGGAACAAAAGGTTTTAAATTGGCTGCTGGTATAACAGGGCCCATTGTCAGTTTTAATTTCCCAAGGTACACCAAGGCAAAGCATGGCCTGTTGAAGGGCACAAATTGCATGTGTAGCTTTTCTCCTGCTAAGGCCGTGGCCAAGACGGCTCCGGAGAAGGTGTCTACTGCTATGTGTACATAGCAGAATTTGCCAAATTGGGGGACATGAGTGACATCTATTTGCCACAGAGCATTAGGCTATAAGCCTCAAGGGTTGACACCCTGTGGTTGTAGGGGGCCTAAGGGTAGTAAGGGCCTGCACTGTTTACATATGTGAACAAGGTGTTTGCAGGTTGTGTGAGTGAGATGGGGAAAGAGAGATTTGAGAGAATGGGCAGACATATGAAACTGGGCATGAAGTTGTCTGGCTTGCTCAATAGGGGAGACTGTTAAAACTAGATGATGAACTTGTGTGTTGCCTGCCGCTAGGGGGCCAGGCAAGCCAGAATGGGAACGAAGATGCTGAATATACGAAGGGTGTTGACGCTCCTCTAACAGTTCTTTAAGCTGGCTGAGAGCCCTATCTAGTAATGTCTGCTTGGGCCAATGTCTTCCAATCATGAGGACAATTTAAATGAATACTGATATTTTCAAGTAATTGGTGAACATAGGGAGAATGAAGGCCATCGTCCTGGATAGCTTTTCTGAGAGTGATGACTGTTTTTTGGTCATGTGGATACCAAGCTTGCAGTTGTGCAGCAGTAGAGTTCTCTAGTCCAAATGCTGCACAGGAAATATCTCTTTGCTGACACATGGGGGCGTATAGGCTGGCCCATGGGTCTGCAGCTGGAACACGTGTTGGAGTTAAAGCTGGGGTAGAAAATGGCATCTGATAGGCTGGGGTGGGGCATTGAACCCCAGCAGGGAATGCAGAAGTAGCGACTTCTGCTTTTTCCGGCGGCAGAGCTGATGGCGCAGTTAGCAATTTGGTTGGTTTTGTTTCTGCATGCTCAGCCACAATTTTGTCAAACTCAGAGGCTAAACTACTTTCCTCCTCAGTGGAGGGGGGCAAATAGGAAGGTAGGGGCTCCCCAGAGAGAGGGGTAACCTGTAATATTTTTGGCACTGGCGGAGGGTCCCCAGGAGGAGCACTGGTCAGGCAGGCATGTATTGCCAATAAGGCAGGAGTGAGTCCGAGGGGGAAGGTTTGTCCCCCCTGTACTTCGGCTGAATGGACGTGCCGGAAAGCTTGGGCCCAAGTATCCGGGTCCCAGAGCAGCATGTCCTCAATCCAGGGATTGAGACCAGAGAGAATCTCTCAGTAAGTACAGAGATCCTTTTCACAAACTTTAACTCGCCTACTCTGCAATAGGGCCCGCAGGCTCGAGAGTGGGGGAGAAGGTTTCCCATTGCAGAGGGTCACTCACCCGTCCCTTGGATGCTGGTTAGGTCCCTGCCCCATGTTGGGCGCCAGTTGTGGACAAGTCCTGCCAGGGGTGAGGACGACAGAGATGCAAAGACTCAACTCCGGGGACCAGGTTCAGTGACGCAGATCCACTTTATTCAGGAAGTAAGCTAGCTTATATACATGGGTTCAGCCAATAGGATGTTACAGCATGTCCTTCATAGCCAATGGTTGAAAAGATCAGGGAGCTGCATGGTTGGCACTGAGTCACTTCCTTATAGCAGGCGAGCTCCCTTCTTGGTATGCCCAGGAGGGTTCTGGAAGCTGGAGTATTCTCACAGCATTGCATCAGCCACAGCTGCTAGGAATGTGCTCTGTGCTCCACCCACAGCATCTGGTCTCAGAGTGCCTTATACCTCTTGCTAAGTAGCCTTGGGCCTGGCACTAGCAGCAGTGGGACTTGGTTTACAGCTTAGCTTCTTCTGGGCACCTCCAAGGCCAGCACAGATCATTTTGTAGTTTATGCTTGGTGGCTCTGGGCAGAACACAGGGGCAGTTACCTTGGCCCAGTGTACCTGGTGGACGGCTTCAGACCACATCAAAAACCCACCACCCAACCACCTCCACAGGTGACACACTTAAGGGGCAGTCTCGGCAGGCACCACAACCCTGCTGAAGTAAGTCCTGCTCTATTGGGTGGACTCCTGCACAGTTGTCCTCCATGGTGGTCAGATATTGGTGGTTGGTGGTCAAAGCCAATCCTTCTAGCTGATTTGCCTAGGGGCAAATCCCTCTCATTGATGTGCCAACAGCAATCAAGGCTCAGCTACAATAGGAAGTTGTACACAGCCCACATGGGGTTGCACCTCAAGTACCCAGCTTGGGTGATCGGGTAGGCTGTACCACCAGACCCCACAGAACACCTACTATATTAGGCTACTCCATCAATCCTAGGAGACATAGCAGCTCTATCTGATATATAGAAACAAATTTAGGAGAACTGCCAAAGGAAGGAGACAAAGAAACGGGTCCCAAATGAAAGAACAGAACAAAATCTAGAAAAAGAACTAAACAAAATGGAGAGAAGCAATCTATTAAATGCAGAGTTCAAAACGGTGATTATAGGTATGCTCAATGAATTTAGAGGAAAAGTTGATGAACTTTAGAACTTCAACAAAGAGATATGAAACATAAAACATGGAGATAGAAAACATAAAAAAGAATCACTCAGAACTGAAGTTACAATAACTGAAATGAAGAATACATTGCAGGTAATCAACAAGAGATTAGATGAAGCGAAGGATGAAATAAGCAATTTGGAAGATAAGGAAGCAAAAAGTATCCAATCAGAAGAACAAGAAGAAAAAAAGGAATCCAAGAGAATGAGGAGAGTGTACAGAACCTCTGGGACAACTTCACATGTACCAACATTTGCATTATGGGAGTGCAGGAAGGAGAAGAGAGAGCAAGAAACTGAAAACCTATTTGAAAAAATGACAGGAAACTTTTCTAACTCAGTGAAGGAAGTAGACATACAAGTCCAGGAAGCACAGTTCCAAAAATGAATCCAAAGAGACTCACACCAAGACACATCTTACTTAAAATGGCAAAGGTTAAAGACAAAGAGAGAATCATAAAAGTAACAATAGAAAAGCAGTTGGTTACATACAAGGGAGCTCCCATAAGACTGTCAGCTGATTTCATAACAGAAACTTTGCAGGCTGGAAAGGACTGGCAAGAAATATTCAAAGTGATGAAAAGCAAGGACCTACAACCAAGATTACCCAGCAAAGCTATAATGTAGAATCAAAGGATAAAGAGCTTCTCAGACAAGAAACAACTAATGGAGTTCATCACCACTAAATCTGTATTATATGAAATGTTAAAGTGTCTTCTTTAAGAAGAAGAGAAAACAAAGACTAAAACTATGAACAATAAAATCAAAATAAATATGTATCTATTTACAATTGAATCTAAAAAACAAAATAAATGGACAAGCAGAACTGAAACAGAGTTATAGACAGAGAGAACATTTTGATAGTTGTCAGATGGGAGGAGGGTTGGGGGAATGGGTGTAAATGGTGATGATATTAGGAAGTACAAATTGATTGTTACCTAATAGTCATGGGGATATAAGTATAGCATAGGGAATATAGTTAATAATATTTTAATAAGTATCTACAGTGTCGTATGGGTGCGACATTTATCAGGATGATCACTCAGTAAGTTACGTAAAACACTCGGGTGTACACGGAAAACTAATACATGGTGAGGCAAAGGAGGTTCAGAGTTGTGAGTACATGAAACAGCTTATTTTTATATAATTATTAATTAATGTATTATTTTCCATATGAACAACTGTAAACCTCCTTTTGCCCCACCCTGTATAATACTGTATGTCAACTGTTGAAAAAAGTTTTAAATGATTTAAGAAAACCCCAATGAATAAAAAATTGGAGTTTGACTAGCAGAATCTAGAATTCTGATACTTAAATAAAGGCTTTGTCACAATGAAGTAATGATGTAGAATTGAGTCCCCACATTATAATTTAAAATATTATTTAGAAAAATACCAAAGTTGGATTTACATGTTTTGAGGAAATATAAATCTTATGTGAAGCTAATTAAATCCTTGGTTGAGATGAAGAGGCATGTCTTCTTAATGATACTCTAGTTAGAAAGTGAGATACAGGCGTGACCTGTGGTGGCGCAGTGGATAAAGCATTGACCTGGAACACTGAGGTCACCAGTTCAAAACCCCAGCTTGCCTGGTCAAAGCACATATGGGAGTTGATGGTTCCTGCTCCTTCCCCCTTCTCTCTCTCTCTCTCTCTCTCTCATTCCCTATCACCACTCTAAAAATGAATAAATAAAATATTAAAAAAAAGAAATTGGGATTCAGTTAATTCAAATGATTAAAGGGTATATTATAATAATTTAGATGCATATTTGTTGGTTCATTAGCATTGAAGGGGGTATGGTCTTGGCTGTTGGAATCCAATTTGTTTTTCATCCTAGAACAGACTTTGTTGAGGAATGCATGTGACACTGCCTTAGTTATAAATAATTTGATTCTTTTTTTGGTGACAGAGACAGGGACAGACAGACAGGAAGGGAGAGAGATGAGAAGCATTAGTTCTTTGTTGCAGTTCCTTAGTTGTTCATTGATTGCTTTCTAATATGTGCCTTGAACAGGGGCTACAGCATGGAAAGTGACACCTTGCTCAAGCCAATGACCTTGGGCTTCAAGTCAGCAACCTTTGGGCTCAAGCCAGTGACCCTGCGCTCAAGCTGGTGAGCCTGTGCTCAATCTGGCGACCTTGGGGTTTCAAATCTAGGTCCTCTGTGTCCCAGTCCAACACTCTATCCACTGTGCCACCACCTGGTCACGTGTGATATTTTTGATATTACTTTAAGTAAATAGGGGAATAAAGAAAAGGAATACAAACATGCTCATAAGAAACTAACTTAGAAGGTACAAATTTATAGAACAAATTAAAAGAGAATGTTACTCTTTTTCAAATGGTGTGCTTTTGCATGGTGGAAACATAGTGTAATAAATATTCTAGTATTGACTTCCTACAGTATACTAACAAACTGCTCTGGTATATGAAAACTAGATTGGCAGCAAGCCCTGGAAACAGGTACACATGCTGAGCAAAAGCTTAGAGTACTTTCTTCTGACCCAACTCATAGTTCTTCAGTGGGTTTATAGTGTTCTAATATACATAGCCTGTAGCAAATGTCTGGAGAAATGACCAATAGAAATTATGTTGTGTTTAAGTAGAAGGAAGGGATTAATAGCAATGTCATCTCAAAATTTGTAAAATAATACACATTCTTTAACAACAAATTACATTAATGAGCAAAAGAAATATTAAGTCTCAGATAGAGTGCCTCTTCTGGATTAAGAAACCTTAATCAAGATTGTCTCTAAGATTATAGATGAGTTAGTCTATAAAATTTAGATCTATAGTTCTGTGAGCACAAGAAAGATTTGATATTAGCAATTGAAGGACAGTCGAATATCAAGTTAGAATGTATTTGTGTGACTTTGGAGGTTTGGGCTGATCCTCTTGGTAAGTGAAATATTCCCTGTAATCAACACTACTAATTTAGTCATTGTCCTATATTGAGTTGTCCTAACTATATGTATTAATTAACCTGCTTTTGTTCTCTTTTTGTAAAATAGTAATGCAGAAAGCATGGAGAGAGAGAAACCCCCAGGCTAGGATTTCTGCAGCTCATGAAGCCTTGGAGATTAATGAGTAAGTTGGGCGGGGGGAGATCTTGCTTTTATCTTATTCTCTGCTGACTGTGTTCAGTTGCCTTTGATGAGATACCAGTATTAAACTATGCATTTGAACTTGAGGATTATTTTGGGGGGCATCTGTCTATTAAAAACCTTTTTGTGAAGGTGATTTAAGTCATTTTAATGAGAGAAATTCAGTGGTTTGCTGTGACCCTAAGTTCAATCCTTCCAGAGCTGTACCTAAAATAAACGCAGCTCTACATCCAGGAGCAGTGTGACAGGGGAATTTTTACAGATGTAGAATGTTCATCTGTGCCATCACATTTTCTCTAGATAGACCTTCTGCTAGTGGGGAAAACGTACTGAAACATCAGCTAAAAAATTACCCTTTAAAAATATTTTGAGATCAAGGCAAAGATAAGAGGGAGTGCTGTGCTTCTTGTTGCTAAACAGTCTGTGGGTTACCAAGGCAGACGGGGAATCTCTGCCGGGGATCTCAGAACATGAGAAGATTCTTGAAGCTGGAGTCATAAAGCTCGGGGTTGGCAGAGACCTTAAAGGTCGTTCAGCACAGCCATCCATCTGGTGCGTGAATCACCTCGCCGCTCTCCCTGCCAAGTGGTCATCGTGAAGCTATTTATGATTTTTTCGGAAGAAGGCTACAGAACCCTCTGAATTCAGCAGTCTTAGAAAAAGGATCCTGTTGAGGGTTGGAAATCCTGCCGTGATAACCCGTTCGTTTCTGATTCTGTCGCACAACGTGTTTATTTCCCAGTCTCTTGTCATCTACAGAGTCGATAGCCCTGCCTTCTGTGCGTCATCCATGTTTCTGACAGACGGTCAGGGTCAGGGCTGGGTCCCTGGGACATGAGGAGGAACCACCCTCCAGGTTCATGTTTCATGTTGCTCAGTTAATTACTAAGCCACCAGTTACACTGTGATTCAGCCCATTTTTCTCCATTTTGACCTTAAGGATGCTAGTTGTAGCTGTGGATCTTTAATGGGCAATCTTTTAGAGTAAACTAAGCTAGCACAAACTGATTTGTTTATTAGTCTTAGTGACCTTAAGCTAGCTCTGCTGTTTACTTTCATGTTAGAATGCTTGGAGACTATCCCTTTAACCATTGATTAGAATATCTTTCCAAATCACCGTTCTCCAGTTTGGGATGTGGGCCTTCTTCCCCTGTTGGCCATTCACACTGCATTTGTCATCTCATCTTCCAGCGCGTCTCCATTCTTTGTCAGCCCTAACTATCTGCAGAGAGCCATTCCTTGGCCTGTCTGTTGGCTTCCTGTGATTTGCCCATCCCAGTACAGTAGTTAATTCAGGATAGACCAGTTATTTGCTATCTTACATCTTTTAACCCATTTCAGAGTTTAATTTCTTCTCCCTTTTTCAGTCTGATAGTGATTATCCTTGATGGAGAAACCAGGAGCAAAACAGAAATGAGAAAGTTTTGCTCTCTCTTTATCTGCTGCTACTAACTATAAGCCTCCCTTGTTTTGGTGGTGGTGTTGTGTTGTTTGTCTTTTTTCCTTATTTATTTTTGTGATGATTTTGGAGAGAAGTGGGCAGTGATAGGGCCTAACACATAACTTCAGAATAGGGAAGAGATGGTCGTCTTTAGCATTTTTTGTTTTGTCGTTATTTTTTGCTTTGTAAGCTTAAGCTAATTTGGAGTTTTAGTTATGACACCATTCTTATAAGCTCATGTCACTCTTTTATAATCCTTCATTATGTACTCTCTTTCCATCTTTTTTTATATGCCCTTTGAAACTGTCCTGGCGAGAGATCTCAGTGCAGCCACACTGGTGACTTACCTGTCCCGCCTCTCTTCTTCCTGAGAGGGTCACGGTGACTGCAGTCCCAGTTGGATATTTGGAAGCTACCCAACCTTCATCGACCCATTTTTCCTTCTGAGTCTCATGCCATTGAATCATGCCTCTTTTCTTTGAATTTTTTGAAGTTCACCTTACCCTCTCTGGTTACCCTGAACTCCAAAATGACGTAGTAACTCTCTTGGAATGTTCCTATCAATTTTCATTTCACCAACTAATTTTTTCTTCTTGGTCAGAATTAGGTCCAGAGTTGAAGTTCCCCTAATTGCTTCCTCTACCATCTGGGAGATTAAATTGTTACCAAAGTAAGTCAAGAACCTGTCGGGTGCCCTCCTTCTAACCAAATGAGACTTCTAGCAGACATCTGGATGGTCGACCCCCATCACCACACTTTCTTGCTTCTGTATGTGTGTCGTGTTGTGACCAGGATGCACCATCTGTATCTTCCATCGAGCCGAGCAGTCTGTCCTGTCCTCCCCAACCATTCACACTGCTGTCGCTCTCTCCTTCCTCCTTCACCCACAGTCTCTTAGCATGTTTACACCCCAGACTCATGAGTTTCCACATAGACGTGTGTTTCTTGGCCAGTAGTGCTACTCTGCCTCTCCTCTAAGATACTATATGAAATATAAATGACAAAGGAAGCAAGCTAGCCCCAGCCTGTCTTGAGTTTCCAGCCCACCAGCTGTAATCTTGTGGCCGATTCCTCGGATGCTGTATCTACCACTCCGTATTGTAATCTCGATTTTCATTTCATTGCCCTTGACCCATGTTTATGTGTCGCTATCAGGAGCCTTAAGTATTGCTTCCTGATGCCTACCCCAGTTATTTTCTCAAGTGAATTACCGGGCAGTGTGAACGTCACTATTGTTCTTTCCAAGTCGTATCTACTGCCCTCCACAGTAATTGGTTTACAGCTTTTTCTCTGGGCCTTTTTCTCGCCATCTCGCCACACGCAGTGTGAGCTCCACTGATTGGTCCTGCTGGAGGCTGTCTGGCCTGGCTGAGCACTGACAAGACCCCTCCGCAGGGCTCAGAGTAACTAGGAACCGCCCCTCTGACGTTAGCCTTAGGCTCAGCCTCCTTTACCTAGCTGGCCGTTGCAGTTCATGAATAGTAAGAGTAACTTTTGGTTTTACTCTCTTTTTATTTTCTCTCCTGTGGTCTGATGGAGGGTCTGCTAAGTAGGGAAGTGACCGCAAGAGAGACAGTGGAGAAGGAAACTAGTGGGGTCTGTGCGGACGAGGTCCTGTGCGGTCAGCTGTGGCCTCCGCGTTTCTCAGTTATTGTCCCTTTCTTTGGAAGTTGGGTTGTTCTTAAATGATTCGGAAGGTTTAAGTTTCCAAAAGTTCCCCTTATTCATTAGTTAATAGCTTATCCTTTCTGGCTTCCTACCTTCGGGGGTTGTTGAAAGGATTAAATGAGACGATAAATGTTAAGTGCCTGGTACAGTGCTTAATATATACTAAGCAACAAGTGGTAGCTACTACTTTCAAAGGCATGAGCTTTAACTCTGTTTGCTACTGAGGCTGAACCGGATTTTGAGCTCTTCAGAAATAACACTGCCTGTAGGTTCTCTTCTTCTCTGACATAGAAAATCAGTGCTAACTGTAATGAGATGTTGAAGCACTGTTTCTATCAGTGAGTAACTTGCTTGATTTACTGAATCTGTATTTGAGAATGGAGACTCTGTTTAGTAAACAGAAGTGAACTTATGTGGAGTACCTCTAATGCTGAGTGTTGAAAGGAGATAGTTAATAACAGCTGTGTTCACCACCCTCGTTAGTTGACATTTATTGAGCATGGAGCACATGCTGGCTACTGTACTGAGCACTTCACATGCATCACCTTACTTAACCCTCAGGGAGGCAGAGTAATAACTTGCCCAAAGTGACACACTAATACGGCGCAGAGTCCCCCTGTGAGCCCCATGCTCCTAACACTGTGCATCCTACCTCTCAAGCTAAACTACACACATTTCTTTTGTACCATTGTTTGTGTCACCAACTACAAACAGGTGCATGAACCAGTTGGCCACTCTGCATGTTTTGGCGTTAATTCCTTGCCCTCCTGCATGCACTCCTACAACTCTTGCAGTGTCCTTGAGTTTGTAATTGATGGTGGCTATTCTCTGAATGGACAGGTGTGCGACGGCTTATATTCTCTTGGCTGAAGAGGAAGCAACAACCATTGCGGAAGCAGAGAAACTCTTTAAGCAGGCGCTGAAGGCTGGAGACGGCTGCTACCGGCGCTCTCAGCAGCTGCAGCATCACGGATCCCAGTATGAAGCCCAGCATAGTAAGGTTTCCTCCAGGTTGAAGTGTTGGGGGTTAGAATTGTAACACGATGAATTAGAGCAAATTCAAAATATGACTCTCCCTGATGGGAGAAAGTGCTGGCTGTTGCCTTTGTTTTTTCCTTCCCATAAGAGCGCAACACGTAATTGCCTTATAGCTTTGTTGCTGTTCAAATTAGTGTTCAGATTCTCTTTTCTGCCCAGAGATTCCTAATTCCAAAAATAACTATTAATTCCTGACCAGGCAGTGGCACAGTGAATAGAGCGTTGGACTGGGATGCGGATGACCCAGGTTTGAAACCCTGAGGTCGCTGGTTGAGCAAGGGCTCATCCGACTTGAGTGCGGGCTCACCAGCTTGAGCGCAGGGTCGCTGGCTTGAGTGTAGGATCATAGACATGACCCCATGGTCGCTGGCTGGAAACTGAAGGTCACTGGCTTGAAGCCCAAGGTTGCTGGCCTGAGCCCAAGGTTGCTGGCTTGAGCAAGGGGCCACTAGCTCTGCTATAGCCACCCCCCCCTGGTCAAGGCGCATATGAGAAAGCAGTCAATGAACAACTAAGAAGATGCAACAAAGAATTGATGTTTCTCATCTCTCTTTCTTCCTGTCAGTCCCTATCTATCCCTCTCTCCATCACACACACACACACACACACACACACACATACCCCTGGTAATAAGCTTTAGTGGTAACTTTTTTTCTCCCCAGAATTCTTTCATATTTCTGTTTATTTGTTACTTCTCTGCCCCATAGCTCTAAGTCGTAATTGGGGAACAGGACTTAGTCAGTGTTAATGTTATGAAAGGTTTCATGCTGTAGGTCTTCCACAACACGGGCTGAACTGGCACCATTAACCCTGTAACAGTTATTGTTGACTGTCTCAGTATTTAGCTCTTATTTATGAAGCGTTGGTACTGACTTCCAGGCAGAAAGAGCCATAAGTTCCTAAATTATCTTTTTTACATTAAAAATAGCAACTTCTTGTATTTAAGATAACTTTAAAATGAGAACTTTCAGTTCAGTTCACTAAACTGAGGGTCAGTGATATTTTGGGGGAGTGGTATAAAAACAAGACAACAAAACCATTTCTAGAATTCCCCCAACCCTCTGAATTGCCAAGTTTTTGACTGTTTAAACAGAAATTTAGTGATCCTCGTGAGAGGGAATATTTTCGTCGTCCAACCCAATTTTCAGTTGTTCCCTTCAGGTGGCATTTCTCTCACCTCATTTCTCTCTCTTGTCACTTGGAGAGTAAGAGTGTAGTATCTCTCCTTCATATTTGAGATGATAAAATCAAGTTTTAGTGTCAAACTTGGATTTGGTGCAGAACCTAAGCGCATGACTCCCTGTGACTAAGGTGCAGTCAATCCTCTTCGTGACGGCCTGTGTGTGGACATGAGTAGGTCCACATAGCTCAGCAATACACGGGTCTTTAGTTTGATGTTGCAGTAAGCATATGTTAATCAAGTCTGTAATCACCATCTGTATCTCGCTTTAAAAATGTATGTAACAAATTTTGAAGACATATTGGTAAATGTCTATTTTGTGCACTAATTGTGGGTTAATACGTACATAAAATTACATAACTTATAACAAGAATTTTTTTTTTCCTGTAAATTAAATCCTTTCAGCCTATTGCCTAAATACACCCAAAGAATATAATCACATCTTTAAAATAATTTGTAGGTACTTGGCAGATTTTCAGCACACATCTTGTTCTCATTGTTTTAAACTTGAAATGTTAGGACTTTAGTCTTAACATCTTTTAATAGCTGCATATTATACATGTAGTTAATCTATAACAGGTGTATCATATTTTTCTCAAACATGGTAATTTTATTGAGGATTAAGCACATGCGTGTTCTCACTGGTCTGGAAACATCCCCTCAAAAGACATATAATTAAATAAAAGATTAAGATAAGAAGTTGTTAATGTATTTTTTAAGAGCCATTCTGGTGACTATTATTGTAACTGTTTAGCTTGTCAGTGCTTTCCCTGACACTGGGACCGTTTTTCATTTTGTTGCATACGCTATTGTCATATCTGGAATGTATTAACATTGCCATCTAAAATCGACTGCTCTGTGGACCTGGAGATGATTATGATGTCACTAGTGTTTGGGAAAGAATAATATAAAACAGAAGTTCAAGATGAGGCTTCTCCAGACTTAATGTCAAGAAGGAAAAAAAAATAGTTCATCAGGATGCAACCTGAGGTTCACCTCTTGCGTCTCCACTGCAAGCATGCGCACTTGCTGCATGAGGAGTTCTCTGTGAACCACAGGCAGGGTGGGTTGGGCATTTCCCCAGCACTTTGTGGCAGATGATTTTGTTTATCAAGTATTCAGCATCCTAGCTCAAGACACGGAGTCCAGACTCGGTCACATGATTTGACCTTTGGAAGTCTAAGGACGCTGACTGTGCTCTGTCTGGGTTCTACTAGCAAAGTTATCATGCTCCTGGATGTAAGGGCAACTAAGGGGCAGTCTGTTCTTGCTGAGGTTTTACTTTAGGGGCACGGCAATGGGCCTCTGTATGTCTTCTTGCTGCTCAGTTGAGAGCTCTTGTTTTTGTATGTATTTTTTAAATTTTGGTTTTCTATCTCCCCTTCCAGGACGAGACACCAACGTCTTGGTCTACATCAAGAGAAGGCTAGCAATGTGTGCCAGAAGACTCGGGAGGACCAGGGAAGCGGTGAAGATGATGAGAGATGTGAGTCTGAGTTTGTGTGTGGGGACAGTAGCAATGAACCTGACTTCAGGAAGGAGGAGCTTGCATGGCTGCAGCAGAGTAGCCATGATGGTCTGGTGGTCCCGTGGGCTTTGGAGCCAGACCGCCTGGGGTTCCGTTCTAGCTCCCAGCGTGCTCGGTGAGTGATCTTGGGTACATCACTCAACTTCTCTGTGCCCTGTTTCCTCATCTGTAAAATGAGGACAACAATTACAATACAATAGTAATAATTACTACCTGGAATTGTTGCAAAGATTAAATGAGATAATATATGCAAAATTTTTAAGAGTGACTGACATATTAAAGAAATCTCAGTAGATTCAAGTTTCGAGACTGTAGCCAGAAGCCAAGAATGAGCTCAGCCATTGCAGCTGACTGGCTTTTTTTTAGGTGTAGTTGTTAGGAAGATGTGAATAAACTCTGGATCAGTTTTCTACCCTTAAATGTAATATTCTGATCTGATCTGATTGTGGTCATTTCAAGCATTTCCCCAGATTCTTGGATCAGGATACTTTTTTATTAGTAGTCAACATAAGAAGAGAAGAAAGAGAATTTTAAAATGAAAGGAACAAAAGAGGTTATTGTTATGTAATTTAAAATCAAAACAGTAGTTTTAAGAGAAACCATTTAAAGAACTTTTACTTCTACATTTAAAAAAAATAAGAGAGTAGATTTCATAAAGAAACTGACACTAGTTTGAATTGTATTTGTAAGCCATTTTCTTTTTTTCAAACAATCTCAGAAAACCTTGGTCAACCCTTCCTTCTTCTGCCATCTTGCTGGATTAGGAGACTAGGTAGCTGTTCATTATAAAAATGGAAGAACCATGGGACCAGATAAAAGTGGCATGTTGCCCACGCCTCAGCTTTGGGAGTGAGAGGGGGGCTGTGCAGACCCAGTGAGTCTTTTCTCAGCTGTGTCTGGAGGGGCAGAGGTTCTCGTGAGCCCCCAGTCCCTGCAGGCCCTCCCCTGGGCACTCCGCAAGTGCCGGCATCGTGGCAAGGCCTAAGTGAGGTGCATGCTGGGATGCTGGCTTCACCATTAAACAGCAGTGTAGTCTGAGGACAGGAGCCAGAGGAGTAATTTTATTTGACTGAAGACAATAGATGCACTGCAAAAGGGATCTCTCAGGGTTAAATTCTTTTGCTTGACAGAGGAATTTAAATAATGTTTGTTATAAAGTATAAGTGCTAATGTTAAAACAAGGAGATTTCTGCATACATGAACTTGGCCTCAAGCTTTTTAATTTGCAGAAGTTTCATCCCTTGATATAGCAAAGAAACTCTTCCGGTTCCCTCGGCTCTGAAAGAGCTGAAAATTTTATGAAGGACAGGCATTTCTCCATCTTAACCTTGCGCAGCGGTGGTCCGCCCATGCAGGTGTTGTACATTTACTGCCTCTCCTTGGCCTGAGTTAGCCTGGCGCCGGCGTGCATGGAGGAGCAGATTCTGGTGTTCTGCATCGTATGCTTAAGCAACGTCATAGGAAAAACAAACTCGGACCATTTTGATTCCAGTTGTCTTCTATCAGTCTCATTCTGATTACACTGGGGATCAAAATTTTTGTTGCATCCACAAAAGCACTTGTTCTTACCTAATTCAAGTGTGCTGATCTCACATCTGACATTAGTTTTTCTCTGTAAGCTACAGTTTTTTTGCAATTCAAGATTTTACGTTTTCATCTTATTGTAAAATTTTCAACATTTAGTTTAACATAATGAAGTAGAATGTCTTCTTGGGCATCATCTTTGTGAAAATATAATAATTTATATAAAGCAGTAAATATGCTAATACACTAAAATATATGATCGCATTAAAATTTGTCTACAATTTTGAAATAGAACATATTAAAACACTTATTTTAATCATAAAATTTGCGCAAAACTTATTTAAATGCTATTCAGGCAAAAATTTGCGTTTGTAGCCCTTGCGATTGTGTACTTGTTAAGGACCATCTCGTTTGATGCTCCAGCAGTAGTCTGCTCATCAGTAACAGCTCCAAGATTTTCAGGAAACTTATCAAGGTGACTGTTCAGGAAGTAAATCTTAACGCTCACATTACATCCAATGTTGTGGAAAGCCAACAGCATCCTTTGAACCACAAGTTCATAGTTTTCTGCTTTTTTGTTGCCTAGGAAGTTCTTTGTAACTGCCATAAAAGACTGCCATGCTGCTTTCTCCTCCTTATTCATCTTCCTGGCAAATTCTTCATCACGTATGAGGGTTCGAATTTGAGGTCCATCGAATACACTTGCTTTTATCATCTCGAAAGACAAGGCAGGAATAGCAGAAATAATATGTTGAAAGCATTTACTTTTTCTCTTCAAAGCCTGAACAAACTGCTTCATTAAGCCAAGTTTGATGTAAAGTGGGAGAAAAATGATCCTGTCTTGATTAACTACAGGTTCATTCACAATATTTTGCATCCCTACTTTTAGAGCTTCACGTTCAGCCACTCCTTCTGTGTCCAGTGTTTCTCCCAAGCTCGGCTGTCCCACAAACATAGAAAGCAAGGATACTTCATGAAACCTTTCTGTTGTCCTAGCAGGAAATTTACCATTTTAAGATCCATACAAATGATCCAGTTATGCTCCTCATACTTCAGAAAGTCAAGGACAATTTTTATGTCATTATAATCTTCTCGCAGATGAATGGAATAACCAACTGGAACTGCTGCATAAACATTACCGTTGTGTAGGAGAACACATTTCAGACTCTGTTTGGAGCTGTCAAGAAATAGTCACCATTCTGTTGGACTCTAAGTGGTAACACCTAGCTGGCTGAGAAGATTACTGATATCATGACAGTAAACAAAGTGTTTGTCCTCGAAAAAAAAGTCCGCAAAAATTTGTTCATGCTTCCTGAAATGGGATATTTTAGCTGACTGGTGAAGTACATCCTTTTCTTGAAGCCTGGAGACTAATAACTCAGCTGCTTTCTTTGATAGGCCCAAATCTCTTACTAAGTCATTCAATTCGGGTTGGCTAAACTGCTGAGGGGTTAATGACTGCTTGGCATCAGAAGAAGACCCTTCAGATTCTATAACCATTTCTTCATGCTTCTTATCAAAATACACTTGATCACCATGTTCATTTTCTTCGTCCTTAGAAGCAATAAAACCATTGAAAACTGGAACCGGGAGTGTCTCAGAGTGTGGGATAGGTCGTATTGCTGAAGGAATATTAGGCTATGCAATCATATGCTGTTTTCTCTTGCCGATGCCCTTTGTATGGATCAGACAGAAATAACAGTCACTGCTGTGGTCCTTAGTTCACGCCAAACCATAGGAATACCAAAAGCCTTCCTTTGCATTTTTCTTTTGTTCAATCATGAAGCATTTCTTCATAATTATGACACACAATATGAGGAGCCCAATTTTTGTCTTGATTGCCAAGGGGAACTTGAAAATAAGCAATATATGCACATGTCACAAATGATGAAATAGGTATTGTGCCTTTGACGTTGAAGTATATAACAGCCACATATATAACAGAAGGTGTCAGGATTATTCTTACATTTATGCCTACTCGAAGAAGCCATGATTCAATCTTAAAACAAAATAAGAGGGTGTTTTTATCAAATAATAATTTTTTACATTTAAAAACAACTACAATTGTATAAAAGTGATGTTTGTAAAACATTAATTGCCTTGTGGTTATATTCAATCCAAGAGTCGTTTCCCTTTAACTCCAATTTAAAAACCAATGCATGTCATTAACTGTAACAAAAAGAAATTAAAATTTCATAAAAACTAGAGCATGCACCAAAAAATGAATTTCAGATTTGGAATCAGTGATGCAGCAATATATAAAAACAGTTCTAAAACCTCATGCAACAGAAAATGAAAAAAATTTGTTCCCCAGTGTCATCATTATTTTTGGTATCTACTTATAAAATTTCACATGATTAAAACCAATACATCTTTACTATGGTTTGACTTTTGTTTAATATTATTTAATACCTACCATTCCATTCTTTGACCTAATCCACATGCAGAGTTAGGGGAAAGTCTGGGATGCAGTGGAGTAAGTGCTGGGCGGGGACTCAGAAAACCGGGATGTGAGTCTCAGCTTTCCACATCACTAACTTCTAGCGCTGGGCAGCTCCCCTTTCCGGGATTTTCATTGTCTTCAGTTAACTGGGCATGATTCTCACCTAATAGGGAAATGGAGGGAGTGGTGGGGAAAATGAAATGCAATCATGTGAAAACAACCAGAGTAGTAGACATGCTGACAGTTCTCGCTGTTTATTCTCCATCTGTAAGTATGCCTTAGCCTGCTTGCCCAGTTCCTTGATGGGCATTTTGGGATACTTTTGATTCCTTTTCCTTAAATGAATCAATCAGTCAGGCAAGCAATCTGTCTCTTTTTCTCTACATATATGTACTATATGCCGGGGGCTGTGGCCAGGCAGGTTCACTTTGGATTTGGGCAGACGGTAAAGGAACTGCAGAGCCAGAAAGCACTGGGCCATTCTGTTTAACTGATTCTAGCAACGGCGGATGAGCACACAGGCTGGGAAAGCTGCTTCTCATGGCAGCAGGCGAATGAACAGCAAAGTAGTCCCTCGCAGGCAGGCAGTCCACAGTCTGCCCTGGGGGAAAGCACCTGTAGCCTCACATAGTCTATACACATGTGTCTCCACTGTTTGCTCACACAGTAATCATGCAGAGTGCAGGCGAGCAAGCCTAACACAGCTGTTTTCCCAACATTCCGCCCCGTTAGGGTTGCTCGCCTCACAATCCACATGACAGGTATCTTCTGCAGTGGTCCCTGTGTAAGGAGTGAGGTACATTACATACATTACATAAACAGAAACAGTACAGACCACAGCAAAAGAATTACAAAGGTACAGCCTGTACCAAAAATGACAGTAATTACAAAGGTGCCCTTCACAATGTCTCACAATGTGAGCACTCTGCCCAGGAGTTAACTGGAGGCCCACCTCTAGCCCCCTACCCCACGGTAGGTGGGAGGGTCTGCATGGTCCAGGGCCATGTCCGTTGAAGAAAGTGTCCTTGGTGCATCTCTGCTACTGGATAGGAGCAGCTGTGCGGTGCAGGAGGGCCTCCACAGGTGCCAGGCCCCTGTCAGTGTCTCTCATACTGTCCACAAGCGATGTTTCCATCCAGCAAGGGTGCCACCGCCCCCCTCTTGTTGTAGTCCCTGCTTCAAGAGTCCATTACACCACTCAGTGATCAGTCCACAATAGACAACTCAGCAGTCTGTGCACATCACCCAGGTAAAGGTCCATTACAGGCAACTAGCCATACAGCTCTTTTTTAATTGGCCTCAGTGCCTTACCGTAAGTACTCAGTCTGTCACCACAACCCACATCCAAACCACTCAGAGGTCCAAACTCACAGGACCTGGGGTGGTCAAATACATTCAAGGCTTGTGCTGCCTTGACAGTTCTCTTAGCTGTTGTTGCTGCTGCTGCTGCTGCAAAAAGCATCTATTATCTTCTAAGATCAATACCTACTGCACATTAGAAGGGAACCAATGGATGATCAATTTCACATAGGGCCTCCTGCCCGCACCTGTTCCTGTTAAGTGGGCTCCTTGGCCTTCCCCCCTGCCACGAACCAGCGCAGCTAATAATTCCAGGTCCTGAGTGGGAATGGCGTGGAATTTAGAAAATACGCTTAAAGAATGAAAGGATGGGCTCTGGAGGCCTCTGCAGTGCTGATGGAAAGAACAGAGCCTGCTCAACACCCACTTCCTGCTTTATTTATAGGGCAAAGTAAGGCCATTAGCAAATCAAAGAGATCTCTGGTCACATTTCCAAGGCAACCCAAGAATTCTACCAAGTGCAGAAAACCCCCACCATACATATCATCTTAACTTCACAAGACAAAAGATAAAAGAAACTTGCCTCCGGTCTTTCTGGGGGACCTGGGGGGCAGGATGAGTATAAACAATCCAGCACCAAGCAAAATAGCCTTTAGCAACTTCACAGAACAAGTGAGGTAGGGGGTTAGGCAGACTGTCATCTTACTGTCAGTTCCCCACACCTCTGTCCCCCAAAAATCTAAACTGCAAAGACCCTGTTGGCTTTCAGTCTCCAATATATATTTAATCTGGAACAATAGGTCTTAGGAATCCTCCTCTCTCACATCTTCCTCCATCATATAATCCTGTAACCGTGCAACCTGAACACTACCCATTTTCTTGGCAGCTGCTGGGGCCACTTGCTTACTCTGCTTTTACAGTGGCTGGTACCTCTGTTCCGACTTAAGCAGCTGCCAAAGCTCTAACAGGCCTCTGTTAGACCTGCCATCCAATTTCTCTTTATCTGCCCTGGATGCAATCAAATCAACGCATATCTGTGTTTGGGTAACCTTTACAGGCCTGTTTCTCTTATTAGTTATGGGGGCAACACAGGCAGTGGCCTACAGAGACTAATGGTTCTGTGTTGCTTCCACTTCCCCCAAATCTGCCACTGTCTGTGTAATAGCATTGATGAGCTGCCCCACAGAGGGCTCAAGATTGCCACTAGTGACCCCAAAAGGGCAGACAGGGTGCTACAGAAAATAAGGCCCCTCATCCCTGCTGTAAATACTTTCTCATCTGGCCCATGGGACCTCAGGTTCCCAGAGGACCTGCTGCAGCTCAGTATACGACTGCCACTGACTCACTGCCCTGGCAAGTCTCCAGCATTCTGCCAGACAGTACGAATGGCAGCCATCAGCCATTCTCATAAGGTTTCATGGGTTGTCATGGCAGTTTGAAGATGCTGCCTCAAGGAGGAATGCATGGTAATGGTGGCTAATTTCTCCATCTCTTTTCCAGAGAGCATGATGCCATCTACCCCCTATGTCCCACAACCTCAGCAACCAAGCTGCCAAGGACTTCATGGGCCTCTGCCTGAATTTTGTTCCTAACTCCATCAGCTCTGTCTGGATGCAGAGCCGGTTCACAGAGTGCTCCACTAGCTGCGGAGGAGGTTGTGCCCGCCCCTAAGGCACTTTTTGTGGCTAGGTTTTTACCTTCTGGGTGACCACAGGCTGGGTGACCAATGGCAGTTTCAGCCCAAACCTCCACCTTCTCTTTGAGCAACTGCTTTGGCTCTTGTGGATGCCAGTTCTCAGCCTGAAGTTGAAACTTGAGCTTTTGAACCTGCAATTGTTGCTCTAACAGCTGCTGCTGCTAACGTTCTGCTTCTAAGGCAGACAGCAGTTCTTGGACCCATATTTTCTTCTCTAGCAACTCTTTCAAGTCCAGGCAGCACTGATGTTCAGCCTGCATTTTACACTGAAGCTCTTGAGAGGATCAGTCTCCTTCTGTAGCAACTGTTGCAGTTCCAGCTGCTGTCAGTGCTCAGTCTGCCCCTCATCCTGGAGGGTTTGACCTTGCACAGCCTCTTGCACAGGGCTGTAAAAACACCCAGCCCACAGTGCCCAACAGGGTAGCCACAGGGAACAGCCACTCCTCTATTCCACCCTTCAGGGGTGTTGGTGGCTCCATACTGATCTTATAAATCCTGCCCAATAAACCAGATGTAATGGCAGTGGCCCTGGCCAGGCAGGTTCACATTGGATTCAGGCAGACACTAGAGCAGGGGTCCAAACTTTTTACACAGGGGACCAGTTCACTGTCCCTCAGACCGTTGGAGGGCCGGACTACAAAAAAAAAAAAACTATGAACAAATCCCTATGCACACTGCACATATCTTATTTTAAAGTAAAAAAACAAAACGGGAACAAATACAATATTTAAAATAAAGAACAAGTAAATTTAAATCAACAAACTGACCAGTATTTCAATGGGAACTACGGGCCTACTTTTGGCTAATGAGATGGTCAATGTCCGGTTCCATATTTGTCACTGCTAGCTGTAACAAGTGATATGACGTGCTTCCGGAGCCGTGACATGTGCGTCCTGTAGTAGTCACCGGAAGTAGTACTGTACGTGAACAATGCCGTGCTTTGCGGCGCGGCCACATACAGTACTCCAGGAGCACAGGGTGCATCTCACTGACCACCAATGAAAGAGGTGCCCCTTCTAGAAGTGCAGCGGGGGCCAGATAAATGGTCTTGGGGGGCTGCATGCAGCCCACGGGCCATAGTTTGGGGACCCCTGCACTAGAGGAACAACAGAGCTGGAAAGTGTTTGACCATTCTGTTTAATAGAGTCTCACAATAGCGGACAAGCGAACAGGCTGGGGAATACCACGTCTCATGGCAGCAGGCGAACAAACGGCCAAACGGCCCTTGCAGTGGTGGGCAGGCAGTCTGTAACCTGCCCTGAGTGAAAGTAGCCCTAGCCTTGCATAGTCCATACACACATGTCCCTGCCACGTGCTCACACACCAATCACGCAAAGTGCAAGTGAATCAGCCTAACACAGCTGTTTTCCCTATATGTACACAAATATTTATGTATGTCTATCTGTATTTATATGTGTTTCTTTCTTGGGCTACTTTTCTAAAAAATCTGTCATATTATTAGAATACCCACTCATGTTGCTTTTTGACTGGGTTTGTAGAGCATCTAGTAGATGTGGGCCCTACTTTTGTCACAGTCCTATGAAAGACACTGTCAGTCTCGCTGGAGATGTGCCCATTGCTTTAGCCTCCGGGCACCTGAGCAGAGGCGGGAGTTCGAGGATCCCTCTCTCAGGTAAAGCTGTGCTGGTCCCAGCCTTGCCGGAGACACTTGGTTGGGCCTGACTCCTCTCAGGTCACGAGTCACGCATAACGGGGACTGCTGTATGGGGTTCACTCCTTTAACAACATGCACGTAAACCTCTGCTAGGAAGCTTCCTCTGATAAAACAGCATGCTGGATTCCAGGCAAAGTGCTGATAAAGCCTTTAAGCAGGAGGATCTAATTTTTCATTAAGACACAGCCATCTCCTCTCTGTGTGCATTGGGTGAAACTTTCTGAGGGCAGATTTGAGAGTGGAAATAGAAGTGCTAGAGTCAGAATGCCTTCCACGTAGAGAAAACTCTAAAAAACTTCTCTGGAAACCCCGGTAAGGAAGGGAAAAGTTAATTGGTGAAATATCCTGAAAAAAGAATGAAAGGAAATTCCAGGAAGTCCAGCTGTAACTGATTATGGATCTAATAAAATATTGATTCTGAAAGTGAAATATTGATGAGGTAAGAACACATAGGTTCTTAATGTCAAAAGTCATGGCTTCTCATTTTTTAAAGTAACACATGAATTATTTTGAATTCCCAGGATGTTTTCCCAAAACATTCACTTTAATTAGCTTCCTTTTGCAATCAAGAAAATGGAAGCACCCACTGAAGGAATGCTTTGGCAGTGGGTAGGGCCAAGAGAGCACGCTGGCTTTTGAACCTCACTGTAAGGTGTTATTATTCAAAATGAAAAGGGTTGCATTTCCTGCTTTCTAAAATGTAAAGAAAAGTCTTTTCTTTGTGTTCTCATTTTTGGCAATGCGCTTCTTTAACATTTGATGTATGACACGGTTTCTTTTTCCTTTTTAACTTTTACCATTTAGCTAGTCTCCAGCTTTTTCTCTGTCTTTCCCTGGCCCATTTGAGAAGATTTGGAGTAGAATTCATAAGGCTGATTGTTTGGTCTGACCCCTCCGCCACACTCAGTCAGAACTGGCGTAGCCAAGGGGTGTAGTTAGGATTGTTTATTATAGAAACCGAAAGCACGCCTCTTGCCCCAGGTCTAGAGGAGGGTCTGAGTCTTGGTATTCTTGACATTTTGACTATGTGAGTCTTTGTTGTGGAGGCTGAATTTTGCATTATATGATGTTTAGCAACATGCCTGGCATCTACTCATTAGATGCCAGTAGCAACCTACCCCCTTGTCACTACCCAGTGTGACAACCAAAACCATTTCCAGACATTGCTCATGTCCCATTGGGGGCTGTAATGCCAGCTCCGTATCGGTCTAACCTGAATCCTGCTCACAGTGCCAGGTGTAACGCCGGTGCTTGAGGCCAGGCAGGCTCACACTGGATTCAGCCAGACCACAGAAGAACCGCAGAACATAAAGACGTTGGGGTATTCCTCTTTATTGAATTCTCGCAGAGGCGGCGAGTGAACAGGCAGGGGAAGGCCTCTTCCTGTGGTGGTGGGCAAGGGATCAAGAAAACCACCCCTTGTGGTGGCAGGCCAGCGGTCCATGCCAAAGGAAAGTACTCCTTAGCCTTACACAGGCTATACACACAGCTTTCTGCCACGTGCTCACACACTAATCGTGCAAAGTGCTCGAAGCTGGGAAACCAGCAAGCAAACCTAGCCACAGCTGTTTTCCCTACGGGGACAAAATCATTCCCCATTAAGAACCCACTGGTTTAGAGAATCCTGCAGTGATAGGTCTGCTCAAGGCAGACATGGGGCTTCATTCATTCTACTCATTCGTAGTCTGAGCTCCCCATACTGTGGAACAAGCTTCTGAAGCATCCTGAGATTTGATCAGTTTCTACTAGAACCCTTAACCTGGGACCAGGGTGGTTTGGGGACCTGGTTTGTCTCAGATGGATCCCCCAGAGAGGAACATGAGATGTGAAGGGTAAATGAACTAATAGGTTTTGGTGTGGCTCAGTTTGGAGGGATGGGAGAGAGAGGAGAAGGTGAGGCCTGGTGTGGGGCAGTGGGCTTCCTTGCCTCTTGTGCGTGCTTCCAGACCACTGTCTGCCTCTTCCCAAATTCTACAGCTCCTTCGGAAGTTGAAGGTAGGCTCTCAGACTCTGTCATCTGTTTCCCCACCGTTTTGTAGTTTCTGCAGACCTCAGAGTTCTTTCCTCATTATTGTTTCACTCTGTCTCTTTCCATATCTGTCTTTTCACTTGACACAGATCATCACAGCCTTCTAGATACATTTTATTTGCTTGATTTTAGGAAACTATATTCTCATGGTTCTTCTAACATTGCATACTCTTTCTAGCTAGATTCTCCTCAGCTTCCTGACTTCCAACATCTGATGTATCCCCTGGCCATCTCCATCCATAACTATGGGTGACAACACTCGGACCCAGAGCTTTACATACCATCTAAATGCTGATAAATACTTCTATCATGTTCACTGTGTTCTAGGCGTTGCTTTAAGTGCTTTGAAAATACAAACTCATTTAATTCTCATAACAACCCTTAGCGTAGGTCTTGGTCAAGGTTACATAGCTAGTGTGTATTTCTGAGAGTTTGGTCTACCAGTTGCCCACATCAGAAGTGCCCAGGGTGCTAGAGTTGACTGATATAGTATAAAATGAAATAATTCCTGCAAAGCACTTGGCACAGGACTTCATGAATAGTGAATATTCACTGTTGCTTTTTTTTTTACCATTATTGTCCAGGGTACATTGTTAAGGGTAACAGAAAGGTGTAAATATTAGGTATAGTTTTGTCAAACCTCTTTAATTAAAAATAGATGCTAATATTGACTGGTGGCTCTCCAACATTTTGGTCTCAGAACCCATTTAAAATTACTAAGGACCCCAAAACTTTTGTTTTTGTGAGTTTATCTATTGATATTTATCATTTTTCAACTGAGAAGTTTTAAAAATCTTTATTCATTTCAAAATAATAATTGCAAATACATTACATGTTAACACAATATTTTTATGAAATGTAACTGTTTTTCAAACAGAAAAATTTAGGAGAAGAATGACATTGTTTTCTCACTTTTGCAAATCTCTGTAGTGTCCAGCTGAGCAGGAGACAACTGATGTCTCATATCTGCTCTGCATCCACTCCACTGCGGGCTCAGTCATGTGGCCGTGGGAATGCCCCTCTGTGTACTCGTGACAGATGGGAGGGACAAAGTAAAGAAGACATTATGCAAATAGATTTAACCTATAAAAAACCCAAAAAGGTTTCAGGAACCCCCAGTTTTACTTTGAGATTCACTGTATAGGAAAAAACCTTGAAGTGTGAATATTGTTAGCAGTAAGATTGTAGCTACCTTTCTGCTTTATGAAATTATGCAATATTAAATTGCTAAAATGAGCCTGACCAGGCGGTGGCACAGTGAATAGAGTGTCGGACTGGGATGTGGAGGACCCAGGTTTGAGACCCTGAGGTCGCCAGCTTGAGCACAGGCTCATCTGGTTTGAGCAAAGCTCACCGGCTTGGACGCCAGGTTGCTGGCTTGAGCAAGAGATTCCTCGGTCTGCTGAGGGCCCATGGTCAAGACACATATGAGAAAGCAATCAATGAACAACTAAGGTGTCGCAACGAAAAACTGATGATTGATGCTTCTCATCTCTCTTCGTTCCTGTCTGTCTGTCTCTATCCATCCCTCTCTCTGACTCTCTGTCTGTAAAAAAAAAAAAAAATTACTAAAATGAGCATGTTATTCTTATTTTCTCATCATGATAAAAATAAAACCTAAAAATAATGACTGAAAACACTTTCAAAAATATAAAATAGTGGATGTAAAAAGGTGAACAATGGTGTAGACACAGGGAAATGCAGGTATCAGAGGAAAAACATCCATCTACCTTTAGTGGTAGCCTTAAAACAACCTGTGGTTTGTTTATGACCAGATGTATTAATTTCATAGGTCTGCGGTAAGAAAGGTGGCCTAAATAACAGAAAGTTGTTCTCTCACAATTCTGGGGACCAGCGGTCCAGAACCCAGGTGTGGGCGGGGCCATGCACGCTTCCTCTGAAGGCTGCAGGAAGGAACCTTCTGGCCTGCTGCACGCCCTGACTCGTAGGTGTGCTACTCCAGTCACGCCTCTGTCTCCACGTGGCGTTCTCCCTGGGCATCTGTGTCTCGGTGTCTCAGTGTCCGAGTTTCCTTCTTCTCATAAGGTCACCAATCATGTTGGATTTAGAATTGGATTTATGACCTTATCTTAACTTGATTACATTCACAGAGACCCTGTTTCCAAGTAAGGTCATATTCACAGACACCAATATGTCTCATATCTTTTTAGGGGACACAGTTTAGCCCAGAACACCAGATCCCATAGGAAGTCAGAATATAGATACTCTATATATACTTTTATTCTTTCTAAAACTTCACTACCTGTATTAGGTCAGCTGAAGGCATGTTCTATGTGCCTCTGACTGTGTCTAACCCCATGCCCAGCCCAGCTGGTAAAGCTGGTAACTGCTGACTGTCCTTGTGTTCCTAGTCGTGGCTCTTTGTAAATCACAGCCTGGGGAAACCGGTGCCTCGTCCCTGGGCTTGGGTCCTTCCTGCGTTTTCAGCATCTTCTCTGGGTTAGCACTAGAGGGTTTCAGTTTTTGTCATTAGTGAGTTACATGATGTTACCACATGCCAGACATTTTATTAAGAAGTTGGCATGAACCATTTCATTTAATCCACACACTATGGGTGTGCTATTAAATCACAGAAATAATTTATACTCACTGTAACAAGTCAAAGAAGAAGGGAGTTGTGATATCCTCTCCACGCCTGCCATGCTTTGTCACCGAAGTAGCCAACACTTGTGGTTCCATATACATTTTCCACCCCTTTTCTTTCCTCCTAAAGATACATACCTGATCATGTAAGGATTTTAAACAGAATTGATTTGTATATTATAAGTTTTGAGATAATATAGTACTTTTTCTCCTGATCTCTCTTTTTGCAATTATTCCTGTGTTCAATTTTTATCTCAAATCACTTACTGATGTGATCCCTTCATTAGGAGAGAACAGTTGGCTAAATGAACAGAGAGACAGTTTGTTTTAGCTGATTTTTAAAAGCATATAAAAGGATAATTGAAGTTTACTAGATTTTGAGCTTCTTGAGTGCTGATAGGATATTTGTTTTTGCGTGTGTGTGTGTGTGTGTGTGTGTGTGTGTGTGTATGTGTGTGTGTGTCTGTTTCCCCTCCCAGGATACTGCACAGGATCTTGCAGATAGACACAGCCCAAAAAGTATTTGAACTGGTTGACTATAGCACACAAATTCCCTGTTGGGGTTTGTACTTGTGACCTTGAGTTCCAGATTCTTTTTGACTATGAGACTTTGTTACTGATTTTCTACTTTCATTATAAGTAGTAACATTTATTTTTCAAATAATGTAATGAGTTTTATTTAGAAAATTATTGGGACAAATATACAGTGATAGAAAAAGATTTGACTTTGGGTGATGGGGACGCAACATAATTAACTAACATAATTAATGCTATAGAAATGTTTACCTGAAACCTATGTGCTCTTATTGATCAATGTCATCCCATTAAATTTAGTTTTCTAAATAAAATGTAAAAAATAGAAAATTATAGTTGTTTATTTTATATCCCTTTTAAGTCATTAGCAATGGCCTAGGGTATGAGCAATTGACATTTGGGAATTAGTTTAATGGTATTAAATTAAATGATTTTTGAAGAGGAGCACTTCTAAAGAAAACATACTTTAGAAAACAGACCTCAGGGACTAATCAAAGCCTTTGGAGCATTCAGGACTGTTGATTTGCATTTTTGCTTACTTACGTTCGTGAAAAGGAAGTCCTCATGAAATCAATGATTCTTAAATTGTTTTTAAATTCATTTTAGGTAATAGTCTGCAAAAGAAATATTCTGCTCTTATTTCACAGGTACAAATATTTTTAGGAGGAAAATTCTAAAAGAATATTTTGGGGGTTAATATCCAGTCTCTTTCATCTCTTTTTCCTCATTTTCACATCCTCTGATTTTGTTTCTTTCTTCTCTCTCCCTGTTCATTCCATAGGTCACATTATTTCCCTTTTGTACAATATTTCTCTTTTTCTGCTTAAAATGGCCATGGATTATAATGAATAACTTGGTTGATGAATTGATATAGAACGGTGGTTCTCAACCTGTGGGTCGAGAACTGATAGAAGATGTTAAGCTTGATTATTGAAGGAAATAAAGTACTATTATGTAGACTTGGGAGATACATTCAGAATCACTGGGACATAGTTACTACTTTCAAGCTTTTCAGATAACTGGATGTATGATTGAACTAAAGACAAAGTATACAGTGAATTATGTTAATTCCTGGTTAGTGTTTCTGATGTGACTGTGGCATGTTTCTAATTCTGTATTTGCTATAGTTACAAATAAACAAATTCTGTATTTGCTATACTTACAAATACAGAAAAAGTGAACCTTGAAACCAAATGCTATAAATAACTCACTGATCTTCAAAGTTAGACTTTATGTGAACATGCACATTTGCTTTCCTTTTTATCATAATTTGCTCTTCTGGATTTGTCTGATGCATTAGGTTGACTGATTTAGTAAATTATTGGCAATTAGTGATTTATATAGAAAGTAAAAGTGTTTCACTAATAAGAAAAATAATAAATTTATTAATTAGTGATTTACCTTGTTGTATCATTAACAATGAAGCAGGTTTTATCAGCACTGAATTCTATACTTACCATATAAAGTGAAGAGTGGGTAGAAAATACCGTAATCCCTGGTGTGGATGAGCATTTTGGGTGGAAATAGTGTTATTTTATTTACCATTAGGTATTGTCATTTACATGAACATCTTACTTGTGGCATAATAAATACAAGTTGATAACCTAAACTGTCACTGTTAGGATTTTTCATGTTCTGGGTCCACATTTTTGCATGTGCTGAGTAGTGTCCACTACTAAGTAGCGTCTCCAGTGGATGTGGCTGACCCACGAGCAGCTCTGGACTGATGCTTGTCATCTGGGAAACTGATTAGTTCCCTCTTCCAAACTCCTGCTCTTGACTTCTCTTGTCTGGTAATGATCTTTGGCTCCTGCCTCTCAACTCTGTATTCAAGAGGTTCTCTTGGATTCCTGCTGTTCTGCATTTCCTGGGATTCCCTCTTGACTTTATTCAGTAGCTCTGGTCATGCTCACTGTTTCTCCCATTTCACATGGTCTATCTTCACCCCCCCCCCCCCCACACACACACACAAAGACATCATTTTGGCCTTACTGTGCCCACATTGCAGTAAACCATCCGGCCACTCAGCCACTTATTCAGTCAGTGGAGATGAATGAGCCTCCCTTCCACGCCAGTCCCTGTTCTAGGAGATTAGCATAATTAGTGAGCAAAACACAGAGAGCGGTACACATTTCACATTCCAGCAGGGAGAGGAGACAAAAAGTAATGAACCTCATCGTGTATTCTCATATTAGACATTGATAAATGGTGTGGAAAATGATGAGGTAGAGTGAGTTAAGGAGGGTTAGGAAAGCCAGTGGGGAGGCAGTAGAAGTCACAGTTTTAATAGGATGATCAAGTATGTGCGCTAGAGAAGTTCACGTTTTACCAATGACTGAAGGAGGTCTGAACATTAGTCATGTGATATGTGCTCAAAGGCCCTGAGACAAGAATCTCCCTGGTGTGCTCAGAGAGATGAGACAGAGCAGTCCCAGGAGAGGAAAGGGGGAGTCACAGATCACGCAGGATTCCTGAGCTCTGGTAGCTTTTACCCTGGGTGACCTGGGGAACCTTGCAAGTTTTTGAACAGAGTAGTGAGGTGACCAGCCTTCATTTTTGCAGACTGCTCTATGGAAAGGGAGAAGGTGGAGGTTAGGCAGAAAGCTTTTCTGTTAATGTTAGTGGGAGACAGTGGTGGCTCAGACCAAAGTGGGAACAGAGGAAGTGGTAAGAAGTGATCAGATTCTAGATGTATACTGAAGGTAGGCCCAACAGAATTTGCTGATCAGTCAATGTGCAGTGTGAGAAAAAGAAGTCAAGGATGGCTCCAAGGGTTTTTTTCTTGGAACGAGAGGAATTTCTGTCAGCTAAACTGTGGAAACCTGCAGGTGAGAGTGTTTTGGGGTAAACATTAGTAGTTCAGTTTTGAACATGCTGTGTATGAGAAAGCACAGGTGTATTTTTATGTTAAATAATGGCTTCTTGACATTTTTATGGACCATAACAAAATTTTGCTTTGTTGAGGTGATGAAGCCATTGGGAAAGGAGTTGGACATCCGGGTGTGAGGGACTCTCTTCTAAATACAGTTGGTGAGGCACTTCTGTTAGAGTACCATTCACTTTTTAAATGCCAGGAAGATGAAATTTAGTTGCTTTTAGAGAAACTGTGACCCTAACAATTTTGCAAAATATATAATGTGGTATGACATGTATGTTTAATTTACATGTCTACAGATTTTTCTCTTTTTCTTAACTATTTTCACTCAATACTATTTTCCAGGTCTAACCATTTTTGTTCTATGTACCTATAATATTTAAGTTGTTTGTTTTTGGGTTTTTTGCCTTTTTTTTTTACATTTTTTTATTTATCCATTTTTTTTAGAGAGGAGAGGGAGAGACAGAGAGAGAGAGAGAGGAGAGAGAGAGAGACAGAGAGAGAGAGAAGGGGGGGAGGAGCTGGAAGCATCAACTCCCATATGTGCCTTGACCAGGCAAGCCCAGGGTTTCGAACAGGCGACCTCAGCATTTCCAGGTCGACGCTTTATCCACTGCGCCACCACAGGTCAGGTTATGCTCTGTCTCTGTTTTACTTAACCTTTCCCCTAGTGAAGGACCACCAGGTTGCCTCCAGCTTCCCACTGTCCCTGCAGTGCCGGCCCCGCAGTGCTGCAGGGAGCATCCTGCTGTGTGCCCAGGAGTAGGATTGCTGGACAGGAGGGCATGTGCTTGTGTGGTTTCTGTTTGTCCTGTGGTGCTGTCTCCAGAGAGAAAACTGGCTGCTTCAGTTTTCATCAGTGATACATGACTGTGCCACCCTTCTCAGCAGTGTTGTTTGTACAGTGTTTCTCCTGGCCGTGTGAGTTATATATATACACACCCACACATGTATATGTATATATATTTTCAAACTCATTGTATATAAGTTTTCCTCTTTCTAAAAATAGTTATTATTCTCCCTTTTCATTTTATTTTGTTTTTATTTGCCTCTTTTTACTTTTATTTTTTTGATTAATCTTGCCCATTGTGTGTCTATTCTATTAATCTTTACAGAAGAACTAGAATTTGATTTTGTTTATTTTCTCAACATTTTTCCAGTTTTTTCTGCCCATATTGTACTGTATTTTTTCCCCTTCTCCTCCATTCTTTGATGTTGCCTTTTTTAAAATCAATTTCTTTTTTTATTGAAGTTATTGGGATGACATTGTTTAACAAAATTTTGCAGGTTTCAGGTACACATGTATTTATTTATTTTTTACCTATTTATTTATTTATTTTTTGTGACAGGGACAGAAAGAGACAGAGAGAGGGACAGATAAGGACAGACAGACAGGAAGGGAGAGAGATGAGAAGCATCGATTCTTTGTTGCGGCACCTTAGTTGTTCATTGATTGCTTTCTCATATGTGTCTTGACCAGGGGAGCTATAGCAGATCGAGTGACCCCTTGCTCAAGCCAGCGACTTGGGTTCAAGCTGGTGAGCCTTGCTCAAACCAGATGAGCCCAACCTCGGGGTTTTGAACCTGGGTCCTCCACATCCCAGTCCAATGCTCTATCCACTGTACCACCACCTGGTCAGGCTACCAGTTTCTTAAGTTGAACACTTAGCTACATTTGATTCTAAGTATTTCTTTATCCTCTCATAATTTCATCTCATTCTATGTATTCTATTTTTAGCTCCTGTTGATTAAGAACTTCATTTGCATCGTGCTTAAAGAACATAGAGTATATGGTACTGTTCCGGAGAGAAGTTATGGAGGTTTCCTTTGAGGCCTAGTAGGTGGTTAGTTTTCATGAAAGTTCTATTTGTGTTTGAAGTAATATGGTTCCTATCAGTTATCAAAGTTTATATGTATTTAGTAGGTTAGGCTTATGAACTGTGTTGTTCAAATCTTCTGTGTCTTAACTTATTTTGTCCGCATCAGTTTCTGAGCAGGATGTGATGACCCTCACTACATTCACTTCCAATTGTTTACTTCTCTGCTTTGTTCCATGTTCCGTTAATTGTTACCTCATATATTGTGAGGCTATAATGTTAGATGCACTTGGGTTGATGATTGTTCTGATGAGACAGAGTTAAGAGTATGTCATGTTCTGCCTTTGTCCCGTGTATTTTTCTGCCTTGATTTTCTTAGTGACTTGTGTTAACAAGATAGGCTGCTCTAGCTCGTTTGCATTCATATTTGTCTGGTGTATTTATTTCCAGATTTTATAATTAGGCTTTCTACAGCTTTGTGACGGACCATTTGGATCTGTAAAATTTTTGCTGATTATTGTCTTCATTCACATCTGTTTTACCACTTGTGTTTGTTGTCACTGGTATTCTGCTTAGTCATTGTTGCTGTCTTTCATGGTTTGTATCCATTACACTCTTCCTCTTTCTTCCCTGCCGTTGAATAAACCTGCTGGTTCAACATTTAAAAATTATGTTATTCTTCTTGCAGTCTCTACTTACTAAACTCTATACTTTCACTTATTGATTAGTTATTAAGCTTATCAATATTTTTATCTTCTTCCCGTATTACAGTCGACTTAACCCTGTGCCTGCCCTCGCCAGACTCCCAGCAGCCAGGGAAGTTGGTGAGCAGCTTTTCCTTCTGTGAGACGTGCAGGGATCATTGATGCCGGAGTCTCTGCTGGCCAGCTGGTTTGCATCTATGACCAGTGAGGCTGTTGACTTCCATACTGAGCGGATAGATGCTCACTGGGAAAAGACCCATTGTCTGAGCTGGGCTAGGAACTGAGACAGATGATGAAGCAAGCAAACCGGCATTGCATGGGATGACCAGGGAGGCCAAGGAGTTGGATCTCTTGGGTTTCCTTTTCTAATAATCTATGGAAAAGCAGTAAATGTATCTTCTTCCTGGGCAACTGTCTGTCTTGCTTACTAAGAGTACCCTGATAGTCATCCTCTCCGCAGCGTTGGGACTCCACCCTTGTGTCCCCAGAACCATGGGTACACAAGGTTACTTTCTGCGGACTGGGTCTCTCTGAGCCCCTTAAATGTGAGCTTAGTCTCGAGCAGGGTACCTTGCTAGACTCTCCCACCAGGACGATTTTTACTGCTTAGGTAAAGTAAGAGTAGTTAACATTTTCTTTCCTACTCCCAAACACTCTATTCTTCACCGTCCATGTTCAGATAATGTGTGCTCTAATGCTAAAACACGTACGCCAGGCTCGTCCCCGCTGCCCAGCCACACTGCCCGGCCCTCGTCCAGCCACACTGCCCGGCCCTCGTCCAGCCACACTGCCGGGCCCTCGTCCAGCCACACTGCCTGGCCTTCATTCAGCCACACTGCCGGGCCCTCGTCCAGCCACACTGCCGGGCCCTCGTCCAGCCACACTGCCCGGCCCTCGTCCAGCCACACTGCCCTGCCTTCATTCAGCCACACTGCCCGGCCCTCGTCCAGCCACACTGCCCGGCCTTCATTCAGCCACACTGCCCTGCCTTCCTTCAGCCACACTGCCGGGCCCTCGTCCAGCCACACTGCCGGGCCCTCGTCCAGCCACACTGCCCGGCCCTCGTCCAGCCACACTGCCGGGCCCTCGTCCAGGCACACTGCCCGGCCCTCGTCCAGCCACACTGCCGGGCCCTCGACCAGCCACACTGCCCGGCCCTCGTCCAGCCACACTGCCGGGCCCTCGTCCAGGCACCGTTCTCTCTCACGGGGGCTATGCAGCTGGTCCCCACGTTCCTCTGTGCCCTTCTCCAGCCCCTCCTTCAGAAAGTAGCCCAGTGACTTTGAAAACTCAGATCAGAGCTTGCTTGTTAAAACACCTACAATGATTTATCATTGTATTTAAAATAAAATGCAAACTCTATACGGTCTTTGAGGCCTGCAGGATCTGCTCCCCGCCTCCTCTTGCATCCTGAGGCCCTGCTCCCCTTTCTGTCAGGCACTGAGTTGTGGCTATAATTGGGCTTCTTTTCGAGTTTGCCAGGCCACTTGTCCCTTCCTCAGGACATTTGCACCGATACTTCTCTTTGCCTGAAACATTCTCTTCCCAGTTCTCACTTGGCTGGCTCCTTCTTGGCATTTAAAGTCAGCTAAAATAACACCTTTGAAGAGTTTTGCATGATACCAGCTGAGGGAGCACTATACCCATACACATGCACACACACACACATATGCACACACACAGACACACACTCACACTCATACCCACGCATATATGCACACACACAGACACACACTCACACTCATACCCACGCATATATGCACACACAGACACACACTCACACTCATACCCACGCATATATGCACACACACAGACACACACTCACACTCATACCCACGCATATATGCACACACAGACACACACTCACACTCATACCCACGCATATATGCACACACACAGAAACACACTATCATTTTCAGTCATATTGTTGTCTTATTTTTTATTGTGCTTTCCCTCTGAAATTTTCTCATTTTTGTTTGTTTCCTTATATATTGTGTGTACCCCCATCTCCACTAGAAAGCAGACTCCACATGTATAGGAAGTTCATCTTGTTCCCTGGCGCCTGATAGCTATGCAGCTTAAATTTTGTTGAAGGAGTGGGTGGATGGACACCTGGGTGGGGAATAGACAGGAGTAATTCCTACTCCACAGCCCACCAAATGCAAAATGAGAGGACTCGGCTGAGCGCTTAGGACCCCCAACATTACAAGCTCCTTTCTATCCTGAACAAATCTTCAGTTTCTTTAGTGGACACTTCTCTGATTATATATTCTCAACAGTCATTCTATTTCCACTAAACTCAGGGGGATGGGAAGGGCTGTCCGGCTCACCTGTTCCACGGTCAGGTGTGCCATTGCACCGAGTTCCTGCCCGGCTGCACGCCTGCTCCCTGTGCCTGCCCGCTCCGGATGTGGGGTCCCCCTGGGGCTCTCCCCGGAGGCACAGCTATGGCTTCCTCGTCCGGCTCTGCTCCGGTTTAGTCAAGTCCCATCTGCGCTGGTCTTAGAGAAGTTGGTTCAAACTCTGGTTCACTGACCCTGCCAGCCATTCTTCCCACGCTCTTTGCTGTTTTCATCACAGGTGCACGTTTGCCTCCTTCTGTACCACAGTCCTGTCACTCCAAAGGTTTTGTGGGAGGGAGAGGAGGCAGACATGTTTGTGCAGTCTTCTCTCTTGACTTGCAAGCCCTCTGCTGAGTTCTTCTACTAAACTCAGTTGTTTCTTATGCTCTTATAAGATGATTGGGTACATTGTTAAAATAGAGGGCGAGGAGGTAAGCCGTCGTCATAGTAATCCAGGCAAGTGCTGACGAGGCTGCGGGATTGGGCGTGGCGGGGAGAAGTGGATGGATTTGAGAGACATATTGGACTTAGCACCAGCGAGATTTGACTGTTGTAAATTCTATTTGCTCTGCCTTTAAAAACATTTAGAATCCGACCACTTCTTGCTATGTCCACAGCCAGATTCTTTAAACCATCATTTTCTCACTTTGGGTTGTGATAACCTTCCAAATGGTTTCACACTTCTCTTGTCCGCTTGCACCTGCCCTCCACAGAGCAGCTAGAATGCACCACTTAAAGCCTAAGTTAGACCATGCCATGTTCGGCTGAAAGCCTTCCAGGGGTCCCTCTTCTCACTTAGACTCCCAGCTCTGAAGGTGACTTGCCGGCTCTGTGTGGTTCAGCCCCTGGCTCTGCAGCTGTTGGCCCTGCAGACTTGCTTCCACCTCAGGATGTTCACACTTGTGGGAAGCCTTCCCAGAATGTCCCCCTGCAGACACTGGTGACAGGTTCCCTCAGCTGCTTCCCTGTCTGCCTAAGCATTATCTTGACAACCTCCCCTGTCTGACTCGCACCCGCCTCCTCCACCCAGTCTGTTTAAAGTGGCCTCTGTCGGCCGCCAGCGCTCCCCTGACGTCCTCGCCTGTGTCGTTCATTCTCCTTAGGATGAGCCACCACCTGACCATCTGTGGATTTACTCTGCTCTCTCCCTTCACTAGGATGTCACTTTCAGGTGGGAAATACATTTTTTTAAAATCTGTTTACTCCTTATCCCAGTAGAACAGTGTCGGGCACATAGTAGCTTCTCGGTAACCAATTGAAAATGGATTGCTGGATGGAATGGAAGTGCAAAGAAAGAAAGTATATGATGAAGGAAGCCTCGGAGTCCACAGGTTTTCAGCCTGCGCACTGGGTGGTGGTGAGGCCACTCGGGAAGGGCAGCGACAGGAGAGGGACAGGTTCTTATTGTGAAGCAGAGAGTCTGGTGCGGCCGTCATGTTTGAGATGCCTATTGTTCCGCAAGGTGGAGGTTCCATAGAGACAGGAGTTTGGGAGTTACCAGTCTATACGTAGGACTTAAAGCAATGCTATTGAGTGAAGTCACATATGTAAAGGTGTAATACAGAAGACAGCAGGTTAAGAAGTGAGCGCTGGTGGTCCCCAACATTGACAGGCTGGGGGAGGAGAAATGTCCAATGGCTTTTGAGAAGGAATGCTTGGAAAGGCAGGAGGAACATTGGGAGAGTGTGATACTATGGAAGCTAAAATAAGAAAAAAAAATTAAAAGTAATGGGAGTAGCCCGAGAAAGATAAAGAAAAAAAAATAAGTGGAGAGGAAAAGACTGACGGTCTTAGTGAAGGTGAAGTTTAGTGTGAATGATAGGGTAAGAATAACTGGAGATTGGTGCATTATGGTCAGAAATTTGTGCATTTTAGATAGAACTCATCTGGATGTCAAGGTCCAGGGTTTGGCTGTGACCTTGGGTTACTTAATTGTAGCAGAGGGACAATGTCTTGCTTTGAGACAGTAGACCAATCAAGAGTCTACGATATTAGATGTGTTGTTTACATGGACTGTGATCACCTACATTGAGAGTAGGCCAGAGTTGTCAGTGTATGTGGGTCTGTTACTTGGTAGAACACGTGGTCCAAGGATGGTGGCAGGTGTTGGAGTATTATGACATGAGCTTCAGAGGAGCAAGGTGAGCAGTAGCAGAGTTTGGATAGCTCTGGAGAACTGGGAGAAACTGGTCCCCATCTTGCCTGGTAGGCACAAGTTTTGTGGGCACATTTAAGAGCTGCAGCAGAAGCAGTGAACCAGGCTCATGTTCTGGAAATAGCTTATGGATGTGTTGGGGAATTTGTATATCACAGAGTCAGGTACTAGGAGGGGATGGCGGAAAGACTGGGGGAGGAAAAAGAATATTGGAAGGCAAAGTGATTACAGAGCAGTGTCAGGATGAGTGTCAAAGGTCGCAGTACTGACCACCTGCCTGTTATAAAAGAAGCTTTCGCAATAGTTAACTTTTAGCATGACCCTTTTAGCATGACCCTATTGTGAAATGCTTGCCAGGGCGAGCATTTATTAACTGTGCCCCAGCTAAGGAAATGAGTTAATCTCTTGAATAGAGTTATTTACCATAACCCATGTGAATGTGGAGGGGTGTCTGCCAAGCACGGCTACTGTGGTTTTGGCATAAAAAGTCCTTTCTGACAGTTATTGTTGCCTGGCATGTTTAGCTTCTCACGGAGGCCGCTCCTGGGGCCGGGGACCGCAGTGCCCTGTCCTCACAGAGGGAAGGTGCTATTGTCTTGCTTTCCAGTGTCGGGCCTGCTCCAAAGCCCCCTGAAACATGCATCTAGTCATCTGGATTTTTCCTGATCTCAGGGCTCAGCACAGCCCGGACTGAAGCTGTTGAAGGTGATAGAGCAAATGTTACACTCAAAGTGCCACTGTCAGTTTTGAGGAGGGTAGAAATCACTCTTCCCCAAGACAAGATGAGGCTGATTTTTTCCCTGACCTCTTCTTCACCTTTCCACATGGGGTTCTTGAAGTGGTAGTCTACTGTGGAGCTCAGAAGTGGGGAGGTTTTAACCACATACACCAACAGATAGAACAGTGGTACAGTCAGGCTCTGCTTTAGGAAAGAGGAGTTTTTAGATGTCTTAAAATGAGGTAGAGTTCCCACTGAGGAGGGTAGAGGCTGAAGAAGATCTTTGAATATTTCTAAGTTCTGACAGGGGTGGTGCCCGTGTTATCTGATCAGGGACAGATAAACTGGTTAAGGAACTGGTTGAGCACCAAATGGAAGAGGAACTTCATTTTATTCTGAAAGCATTTCTGTTAAGATCTGTATAACTGCAAACTTGTCACGTTCACTAGAAATTTTTCAGGAAAATTTCCCTTTCTAGAATGAAATGAGCATAATGCTGACAGGAAAAGTAGATGGTTATTTAGGTAAGCTTCCAGCCCCTTGACCCTTTGAGTGATGCAAAACTGTCATTGGATGAGTCATCATCATGCCTTCAACTATTCGTTCCCTTCAGTCCTCAGTGACCGGTGTATTTACGAGGCATGCTATGTTCAGTGGAGAACTAGTCAACTTGTAACTTAGCTGTCTGCATAGATCATATATTGATCATGTTACTTTTCAGTAGGTTCAGCTTACTATTTTCCTTTAGCTCTGAAAATGGCAATTTCTTATTAATGTATGCCTATGCCTGTCCAACTACATTTGGTTGTGGTCTGTGTGAAAGGCGTGCCAGGGGCCGCTGAAGGACTTGGTCACCAATTCCTTCTTCCCCCACTGGCCCTTGGGTCAGTCCTGCCAGGACAACAGCCGCGCAACACGAGAGTCTTCTCTGTTTTCTGTTTATATTGTCATTTGAACTATAATTAAATAATGTCAAACTTGCAACTAAGACAAAATAGTATCTGCTGTTCGAATAGAATACAGGCCAAATTCTATAAACTTTAATTAGACCAAGCTTGCATTGACCTCAGTAGGAATTTGGCGGAGGATCTCTTTTAATTACCTCTTCCTTAAACTATGTAAGAATTTTCACATCACTTTTCTCACTCAAGGAACAATGCATGGATAGCTAAACTAATAAAAGTTTAAGTAGATACAAATCAAACTTGAAAGGTTTAAACAGTTGTTTTCATCCTGTAAGTCAGCTGAGAAAAAGCATACATGCTGTAGTTCTAAATTATGTCCGTGGAGTATTGCAGATCCAGTGAATTCACCCTCCTTTTAAAAAAAAAAAAAATTGAGCTCATAAATGTTAACCTCAAAAGTGCCTCAAACTCTTGCATTGAAATAAACTTGAACTGACAATAGCCAGATGATGTAAAATTGAAACTGAAATTCTATCCTTGGCCCATCCCTTGTTCTTCCCCATAGGTATTAGAGGGGTCACAGGAGACTGATGCTTTCATTGTATGTGAGCTGTAACACTCAGACACAGTGGGGCATGCCCATTTCTCACTGCCAGGAGGGAGCGATTATCAGTGTGAAGAAGAGAGCTGGCAATAAATAAACGGAACCATGTTAGATAGCTAGTCCAAACGTATATTTAGAATGACTTGGCTTAAGGACAACAAGCCTTTATATTTACCATATGCTTTCATTCAGGTTTCTTAATAGAAAGGCCAATTATGTCACTAAACCATTTTTGTCTGTTTCTTTAGAATAAATAAATAAATTGGAATATGCTGTATTGTACAACCAAAACGAGAAAGAAAACTGGTCGCACACAGCAAAACAAACAAATAGCACTTGGAGAATATAGTACACCCATGTTAGTGTCAGGTGAGGACAGTGCTCCCCTGGGTGAATGTAGTGCTCCTGTGTTAGTGTCAGGTGAAGACAGTGCTCCCTGTGTGAATGTAGTGCAGCTGTGTTAGTGTCAGGTGAGGACAGAGCTCTCTGTGTGAATGTAGTGCTCCTGTGTTAGTGTCAGGTGAGGACAGTGCTCCCTGGGTGAATGTAGTGCACCTGTGTTAGCGTCAGGTGAGTATAGTGCTCCCTGTGTGAATGTAGTGCACCTGTGTTAGTGTCAGGTGAGGACAGTGCTCCCCTGTGTGAATGTAGTGCACCTGTGTTAATGTCAGGTGAGGACAGTGCTCCCTGTGTGAATGTAGTACACCTGTGTTAACGTCAGGTGAGGACAGTGCTCCCTGTGTGAATGTAGTGCACCTGTGTTAGTGTCAGGTGAGGACAGTGCTCCCTGGGTGAATGTAGTGCACCTGTGTTAGCGTCAGGTGAGGACAGTGCTCCCTGTGTGAATGTAGTGCACCTGTGTTAGTGTCAGGTGAGGACAGTGCTCCCTGTGTGAATGTAGTGCTCCTATGTTAGCGTCAGGTGAGTATAGTGCTCCCTGTGTGAATGTAGTGCACCTGTGTTAGTGTCAGGTGAGGACAGTGCTCCCTGTGTGAATGTAGTGCACCTGTGTTAGTGTCAGGTGAGGACAGTGCTCCCTGTGTGAATGTAGTGCACCTGTGTTAGTGTCAGGTGAAGACAGTGCTCCCTGTGTGAATGTAGTGCACCTGTGTTAGCGTCAGGTGAGTATAGTGCTCCCTGTGTGAATGTAGTGCTCCTGTGTTAGTGTCAGGTGAGGACAGTGCTCCCTGTGTGAATGTAGTGCACCTGTGTTAACGTCAGGTGAGGACAGTGCTCCCCTGTGTGAATGTAGTGCACCTGTGTTAGTGTCAGGTGAGGACAGTGCTCCCCTGTGTGAATGTAGTGCACCTGTGTTAGTGTCAGATGAGGATAGTGCTCCCTGTGTGAATGTAGTGCACCTGTGTTAGTGTCAGATGAGGATAGTGCTCCCTGTGTGAATGTAGTGCAGCTGTATTAGTGTCAGGTGAGGACAGTGCTCCCCTGGATGAAGCCCATCATGTCTGGCACACGGTGAGCTGAGTGTCACCTGGTGCATATCAGACAGATAAGCTCACCTGGTGAGAAGACACTCCCTTGTCTCTGGACGTGCCCTCCATCTGATTCTAAAGATGGCATGCTCTCGACTCCTGTGTGTGTCTCCCTTCTGGCCGCCTGATACCTTCTCTTATATATTTGGGAACAACATGATATAGGATCTTTGACATGGTCCTAGAGAGGAAGCAAGGAGGAATTCTATAATAGACTAGTCTTTCATCAAGTGATTTTATCTGAGCCTAGCCTCACCCAGCTGCTATGGGGTAGAGAGGGAAGGAACTGACCTTAGGGTCAGTTTAACTCTGAATATTCCTTCAAGATAAAATAGCAGTTCTTATAGTTCCTCCCACCACATCCCTCAGCGTGTCTCCTCTCTGGACTCCGATGGAGAGGAGTAAGGAGTAGCTAAGCTGCAGCCATCTGAGCTCAGCCTTCACGATCCTGACACCATCGCAGAATTCACAGGCAGTGCAGTCAAGTCCATTAGATCAAGTTGTATTTTGAGGAAGTTCTCTGAATGTTGTTCAGTCAGACTGTGGCCTGTTTTAGACTCTAGCAGTGCTTCCAGGAGCTACAGAGAGAAAGCCCCAGCGGGAGAAAAATAGTTTTGTCTCAAAAGACAGAAAATCAGAAAACAAATCAAAACCTACGTGATGAAAAATTGAACTCTTCATGACTTGAGGAGTCACAAATGAAAAGCACATTAAATAAGCTTCCTGTGTTTGAGGAAGCAACTTTAAGACTACACATAAAAATAAAGAATGATGTATTAAAAAGAGCCTCACTGCCCAGGATTGGTAATATACTAATTATTAAATAGCAATATACTAATTATCACTTAAATTTCTGTCATCTTTGTTCACCTCCTTTACGGAAAAGAAATACAGCACTATAAAGCCATGCCCCCATGTGACCCCCCACCCACCACCCACACTGTTCACCCTGCCCCCCCCCGCCCCCACCCACCCCCCGGCCGCAGGCTGGTGTTTTTAGTTTCCATACATTTCTAGAATAGTAGTTACCCATAAACAATATGCAGAATTGTTTTGTGTACATTTTAAAATTTAATTAAACTGTATCGTACCCTATAACATATTTCCCTACATTTTTTTCATCGAAAACTGCTCGTTGTTTGTCTACATTAAGATGTACAGAGCCTGACTTAGTCCTTCTGCGTGGTAGGTTGTGTTTTGTCGTGTGGGCATACCTCATGGCTCTGTGCCTCCCACTGCTTCTGACAGTGCTCCCCACCATGTGTGGTGGCCCCCGTGTGAGACTCTTCAGAAACCGGTGACAGTGCTCTCTAGGGAACAGCTGCAGAGAAAGGGTTGGGTTATAGGGTAGCTCTTTTTCAATTTTACTATGGTCTGCCAAACCAGATGTATAGGAGGTGTTATGTTTTTCAAATATCATATCACTATGAAACCCTCTGTATAAAAACTTTAAAAAAATCCATTCTTGTTAACGGGGGGTTGGCAAACCAAGGCCTGCAGGCCCAGTCGGGGCCCTTGCCTGTTTCTCTAAGTGCAGGGCTATCGGAATGTAGCTCACTCATTTATTCATGTACTGTTCGTGGCTGCTTTCACTCTCCAGTGTAGATTGCAAAAGTTGCAAAAGATCATATGGTTTCAAAGCCCAAAATATTTATTCTCTGGCTCTTTATAGAAAAAAGTTTGCTGACTCCTGTAATAATAGTGTTTACCTACTATCACTCTGTTTAATTCTTCTTTGTGTGTGTTTTGCTTATTATGTCTAATATTAAGCCACAGAAATAAACAAGATGATTTCAGAATGTGATAGAAGCAGTGGAAAAATAGTGATATGAGTGGGTGACGTCATTGGTCAGGGAGGTAGAGAGTCTGAAAAGACGCCCTTTGCCCTGAGCCCTGGAGTGGAGGAGAGCAAGGCTCAGAGAGGGTGCGTTGTTTGAACACAGCTGCACAGGTAGTGAGTGGCAGGAATACCTCTATGTAGAGGGCTCTGCAGCAGTCTTGTGAGTACTATGCAAAGCAATACATAAGTGTAGCAGAGAAGCATAGCAAATGGTTTAGTTCTCCTGCCTTGGCAGGCCAGAGACCGGGGTTCTGGTATGTTGAAATTTGGAATCAGTACTGATGACTGGGTTTGAATCATAGTCCTGTAACTAACTTTGGCTGAATCACTTAACTTTTCAGCCTTCATTGTTTTTTGGTGGAGTGGAGATGGGTGGGACTGCGTCTGTAAACTGAGGATGCTGTTTGGACAATCTCCATGGGCTGTGCTGGCTCTCACTTTCTATGATGCTGTGACTTGAGGAGGTGGCATTTGATCTGGGCTTCAGAGGGTGGGGTGATTTTGACAGGCTGCCTCGTAAATGAAGGGAAAAGGAACTCCAGGTGGTGAGAACAGATTGAGCAAAAACACAGTGGCTAGTGACTGGGGCAAGAACCCTGGCAGTGGTGGGTCACAGTCCCGTGTGACAAGGCTCAAGTTGTTGTCCTGTAGCGGACAGGGACCTGCGGGGCCTGGCACTGAGCTGCAGAGGGCTGAGCGTTACGTCCCTGAAATGGCAGGACTGGAAGCATCTGCTCCGGTTCAGTGACTGGCCTCTCCCTATGTGAGTAGTACCCATGGTGGAGACCTCTCTAGGTCATGTGGTCCCTTTTCAGAAGCTCTACGTATTAAGAAAGTTCTTCCTTCTGTGAAGTCAAATCTAATGGTTCCAGCTGTACCCTTTCCAAGGTGTAGATAGTAGAAGGTCATTGGAGGATTAAAGGGTAAAGGAACAAGGTCAGGGACATGTAACCCAGAGTCCTGAAGCAAGCCCATGGAAGGCAGCACACGTGTAATATGCAACCTAAAGGAAGAGAGGTTTAAAAAGCTTTCCATTCATGAAATGTGTATTGAGCACCTGAGATGGGGCAGTTAGTGACCAAGAGTCTATCGATGAGAAAGAGTTCCTGCTCTCACACTCTTTCTTCCCCGGCTCATGGGAAGGTGGCCCAACAGGTCACTGTGATAAGGACTCTGGGAGTGTGGGGCAGGAGTGTTTAGCCTGGCAGAGAGGGCAGCAGTCAAAGGGCAAGTGAGGGTTCCGGGACATGGAGGGGCTGGCGAGATGGACAGGGAGGTGGGAGGGAGGGCACCCAGGGAGAGGCAGTGTGGCCTGGTGAAGGGACTGACGCTGCTCTGTGGTGGATGTGGCACGCAGTGAAAGGCTGCAGGTGTGCTGGTGCGTGGACGGGGACTGTCAGAGGGCTATGTTTGCCACGGAAGCATTTATATGCGGAAACTGATGAGAAGCCAATACCCTTATACATAATCTTTCCTCCCCAATTTATAGAATGTCCGTTTGCTCCTTTAAAAATATTAGAACATATGGAAAATATGAAAGAAGAAAGAAAACTCATCTTTAATCTCACTAACCGGAAATGACCCCTGTTAAAACAGTCGGTTCATTTTTTACCAAGTGTGTTTCCACACATAGATACAAAAGGAAAGCATGATCTTATTACACAGTCTAGTTCCCATCCTGCTTTCTTGAGTACAACTGTGTATGTAAGCATCCCAGGCCATGCCGTTAAATATTATTTGAGAATTTAAAGGACTACATATACTAGCCTAAAAGATGACTGTATCTTATACTTAAATGCCACATAATGGAATACATTTTAAGATGCTTGCATTTTCCACTATTTATATAATGTTGCGATAAGCAACCTTGTTTGTAAATTTGTGTTCGCATCTGCCTATTTCTCTGAGGTAGGCCCGGCCGTGCCGTGCGGCCCTTGAAGCAGTGCCGGGAGGGACTCTGGTGTGCATGTGAAGGCCGTTGTGACAGCGGGGAGGTGGGCAGAGGAGACCATCCCGCGGCTGGCAGAGCAGTTCAGTTCCGGTACGAGGGCGTGCGCTCCCGTGTTCACCGCAAGGGCGGGAGCCGTGGAGATGGTAATGGTTCCTACCGTCGTGTTCGCTTGTTTCTTGTTTGTGAACCTGATGAAGGCTACTGGCAGTTCCTACATAGTAATTCAAGGGGATTAGGTGGGGCTAAGAGGGTAGCAGGGGTTAATGGTTCTCTTCTCCAAGCGGGAAACACCAGGCAGGAAGAACAGGTATGAAGGGTTGGCTTGGGGACGAGGAAGTTATTCGGTATTTCAGGTAAAACTGTCAGGGAGCTGGTTTATAAATTGATCTAATATAATCTGTTAGGAGAGAGGTCAGAGCAGGGTGTGAGGATGGGGGGGCCGTCCCCCAAAGATGATGGTGTTGAGACCCTGGACATGGACGTAGTGCTAGGGGTCAGGGTGTTTATGAGAAGAGGTCTTGGGACCTAACGACGGGGAGATACTTACTCCTCAGTAGCAGACGAAGGGGAAGCGAAGAAGGCTGAGAGCTAAGTAAGAAGAAAACCAGGAGAATGGTGTCAAACAAGTCAAGAGAGACGAGAGTTGCAAGGAAAAAGTCACCAGACTGTCAAATGTTGCAGAGGTCAAGTAGGAAAATGACTGTAGGGTGTCCACGGTAGCAATTTACTGCATTTCCCCACGTATAAGATGCACCCCTTTTTCAAAAAATTTGGGGTCTAAAAACTGGGTGCGTCTTATACAATGGTTATAGTTTTTTTTTTACTTTCATTTCCTGCTTTTTCATGGGAATGAATTTTATGATGAATAAAACTCGAGTTCCATAACTTTATGTAATACTTTTTTTTTTTTCAAATTTGGGGCCCCAAAATTAAAGTGTGTCTTATACATGGGAGCATCATATACATGAGGAAGTAGGTAAGTCAGCACTCCGTGTGGGATGGGCAGACGCGGAGGTACAGAGGCGTGTGGGGCTGGCAGCCCACTGGAGCCGTGGGGGGGGCAGGGGGCGGAGGGAGTGTGTGGGGGGGCAGGGGGCAGAGGGAGTATGTGGGGGAGCAGGGGGCGGAGGGAGTGTGTGGGGGAGCAGGGGGCGGAGGGAGTGTGTGGGGGGGCAGGAGGTGGAGGGAATAGTGTTCCTGGCTTTTGCTAAGATGGAGTGTTGTGAGGGCGAGTGAGATGGGGCAGCGGAAAGTTCACTTCTTCTCCTTGTTTATATTAAACAAAGAAAGCGAGATTTGCACATTGTCACGTGATTTCACTTACTGTTTGTTGTGTCCGTGACTAAAGCCCTGTCCCATTGCGCTCTGTCCGGGCATCAGGTGAGCGCTCTGCTGCCCGGTCCTGCGCTGCACTCGAGGTTGTTTTCAAGCGAGACCACCTGTCTGTTCACAGCCTCACTGGATTTTAATGACACGCCCTCTCAGTTTTTAAGCTTCAGCATACTGATATTTGGAATTGCAGTCTTAAAATTGCAGAATATGACTTGTGTCCTTGAAGTTTGACATTTATATGAAGAATTGGTAAAACAACAACAAAAAAACCAACTGTAAATGTTTAAACGTTGTGGTTTCGAGAATGTCTTTATTGTGTTGCCAAATGCTGAATGACAGAGAGCTTTAATTCTAACAAGCTCTAATTAGAAAGAGAAAAAAAAAATCAAAGGGTGACATCAGCCAGAATCAAAGTGAACCAGAGCAAGACATACTGTTATTGGTTACAGAACATCAACAATGGGATACAGTCTATTCACTTTCTTCACCAGCCGTAAAAGTACTGCACGCTGTCTCTAAGGGGTTCAGTCTTATTGAATAAATAAGCATTTTGATAGGTGTTTTTTGTTGGTAATGCAGTGCTTTTTGGGGTGCAGAAGATTAGTTTTAGAGATATGCTAAATGATTCTTGGCTTTAAAAAACCAAACAACATGGCAAATGTTTCTAGCATAAAAAATGGATAGTCAATGCAATGTATCTGCTGGCTCCTTGCTTATGGGTGAATTAGTCTATTTTTGAGTATTATTCTCAGCACAATTGCTTCAACAATGCTAACATAAAAAAGTTACCACTTTTTTACAGGTCATTGTGTTATAATAGAAAATAGTTATCCATGTAGGAGGTAAAATAGAAGAGATAAATATTATAAAGAACCTGGTTATCTCTCCCTTAAGATGAGATTTACTTTTTTTTAAGATAAAGATGTTACTCTAAAATCTTGGTCCTTTCTTTCTTTCTTTCTTTCTTTTTTTTTTTTTTTGTATTTTTTCAAAGCTAGAAACGGGGAGAGACAGTCAGACAGACTCCCGCATGCGCCCGACCGGGATCCACCCGGCACGCCCACCAGGGGCGATGCTCTGCCCCTCTGGGGCGTCGCTCTGTCATGACCAGAGCCACTCTAGCGCCTGGGGCAGAGGCCAAGGAGCCATCCCCAGCGCCCGGGCCATCTTTGCTCCAATGGAGCCTCGCTGCGGGAGGGGAAGAAAGAGACAGAGAGGAAGGAGAGGGGGAGGAGTGGAGAAGCAGATGGGCGCTTCTCCTGTGTGCCCTGGCCGGGAATCAAACCTGTGACCCCTGCACGCCAGGCCGACGCTCTACCACTGAGCCAACCAGCCAGGGCTCTTGGTCCTTTCTTATATCTGTTTGCTTTCCTGTGAAGTTTACTACTGTCCTTTTAAATTCCCTTTGAACCTCTCCTCTGCCATCCTGCCTAGAGCCTTTAGGCTGTTCCTTTAATTATTCTTTCACCACTCCTTTTTTTTGTTTTTAATTTTTTTTTTTTTTTTTTACAGAGACAGAGTCAGAGAGAGGGATAGACAAGGGACAGACAGACAGGAATGGAGAGATGAGAAGCATTAGTTTTTCATTGCGCATTGCGACACCTTAGTTGTTCATTGATTGCTTTCTCATATATGCCTTGACCGTGGACCTTCAGCAGACCGAGTAACCCCTTGCTCAAGCCAGCGACCTTGGGTCCAAGCTGGTGAGCTTTGCTCAAACCAGATGAACCCACGCTCAAGCTGACGACCTCAGGGTCTTGAACCTGGGTCCTCGGCATCCCAGTCCAACGCTCTATCCACTGCGCCACCACCTGGTCAGGTTCTTTCACCATTCTTGTCAACTCTTGCTTCTTGACTGTTCTTTTTTTAAATTTTATTTAGAAAATTAAATTTAATGGGGTGACATTTATCAGTAAGAGTACATAGGTTTCAGGTAAAGATTTCTCTAGCATTTGAACTGTTGATTGTGTTGTGTGCCCTCACCCAAAGTCAAATCATTTTCCGTCACCGTATGTTTGTCCCTCTTTATCCTCCTTTCCTGGTAAGCACTTCACCTTTATCTATGTCCATGAGTCTCAGTTTTATAACCCACCTATGTGTAAAATCATATATTGATAATTCTTAGCTTTTTCTGATTACTTATTTCACTCAGTATAATGTTATCAAGGTCCATCTATGTTGTCATAAATGGCACTATGTCATCATTTCTTATGACTGAGAAGTAGTTCATTGTACACATGTACCACATCTTCTTTATCCAGTCCTCTCTCAAGGGACACTTTGGTTGTTTCCATGTCTTGGTCGCTGTAAATAATGCTGCAATGAACGTGGGGGTGCATGTGTCTTTGCCTAGCAGTTTTAGAGTTTTGGGGTGGATACCCAGTAGAGGGATTGCTGGGTCCCATGGTAGTTCTATTTTTGACTTTTCATTGAGTCTAATTCAGCCTGCTCAGAGTCAGCCTAACTTATTTGACATCTTTTCTCCTGAACCTGGGCTGCTGTCAGTTAAAACTGGACAGTCATGCCAGTTGTAGCCTCAGGGTGGTCTTAGCAGTCCTTGAGTACTTTCCTAAGCAGTTCTGCTCTTTATTCTGCTCTTTCAGCCCCTTCTTTAAAGTCCTCTGTGCTGCCTCTTCCTTCTGCCTCAGAAAAGGACCTGGACCCCTGTTTCACTAAGGCTCCAGCAGGACCGCTGTGCAGCCACGCCCTTTACCGCCACTGCCATCACTACCTCCATATGTTCTCTCTCCAAACACCTTCTTTACTCTCTTACTTTTCTCTTCAACATTGGCACCAGGCTGCTCGGCAGAGGGGAGCCTGCTTGCTTCCCATTCTGTTCTCTGGCTTCCATCCAAACTTTATTATTATTATTATTATTATTATTATTATTGATTTTAAAGAGAGAAAGGCAGAGAGAAATATCGATTTGTTGTTCCACTTATCCGTGCATTCACTGGGTGATTCATGTATGTGCAATGACTAGGAATTGAACCTGCGGCTTTGGTGTTTTAGGACAACACTCTAATCAACTGAGTTACCCAGCCAGGACCAAACTACTCTTGATGAGTTTTAACTGTTAATAGCTGAGAGAGAGTTTGCAGCCTTCACTTTATTTGGCCTCTGTGTTATTTCAGCATTACTGAGCACTACCTCTAAGCATCTTCCTCATTTTTATGAAACCCCCCTCTCTTTTGGATTTTCTCCCATCTTCGGTTCTCACAAAGTCAAAGTTGCAGGAAAAAATTTAATGCTATACAAAATAGTAATTGGTGTGAATGCTTGTAATTCAGTATTATCTGTACTAAAAATTATATTACATAATTATATTATAATTCAATATTAGTTATACTTTTAGAAATGAGAAGTCTATATTAATTATTCCGTGGTCTCTTCTCCCCTAGTTAATGAAGGAGTTCCCCTTGCTCAGCATGTTCAACATCCACGAGAACCTCTTGGAAGCCCTGCTGGAGCTCCAGGCGTACGCCGACGTCCAGGCAGTCTTAGCAAAGTATGACGGTAAGTCCTTGGGTATTTTTATCTACTTGAGTATTCTTCTTTTTGATGTATTTTAATGATTAGATTGGAAGGATCATTTCAAATAGCACAGCACTTTGACGGCGACCCTCTTAGAAAATTTTCATCAACAGTTTTATGATGGCATTTATTGAATCTTACAATTTAATGATTAGTGGGGACCGCAAATGTTGAATGTCCTGAGTGAGTGTAGAGGAAGAGGAGAGTGTTGGTGGCTGACTCCACAGTAAACACAATACAGATGGTCTGCCCTTCACGTCAGCTGACCGCTGTTCTCTGTGTATGTGCTGGACTCGCCCTGTTGGGCTGACTTGGGGAGCCCAATGCTCAGACACTGAGGGTCTTTTGGTACTGCAGTAGCCAGTCTCAGACATTTGGGATCAGGTGGCCTGCAGTTTGCCAGATGCCACCCTGTAGCCATCAGTGCCAGGACAAGGTTCCCGTGTTCTCATCACAGCGCCAGCCTTGCTCAGCCTGAACCATTCGGCTTAAGAAAAAAAGATTGAACCAGTAGAGCCATTGAGATCTCAGACCTCTTAAGGCCTCTTTCTTGCAGATCTCAGTTCTTTAGAGAAATCATCAGCTCTGTGTTAAAAGACAGATTGTAAAATAAAGAAATGAACTCATTTGGAGCTCTGTCATTTCCGTCTGTCCCATGCGTGGCCCGTGGCCCACACAACGCAAAGCTGAGTTATTCAATTCTGATAACATACGTTGACAATATTTGTTACAACAGCTGTCCCACCCTCTGCTAGAACTTGGCTCACACATTGCAAAATTCCTTTGTTGCAAATGGACAGACTCACCATATCGAGGCTCTCCTGTTGGGCTTTGTTTATGTTGTGTACCTGGCAACAGAGATGATGTTCTTGCTCGTTATTCATGGAAAAAGAGCCTCATTAGTGGCAGGACACATACTGTTGCCGAGATGCCTCGTTAGGAGTTTGAGTTCAGCAGTTGTCAGTAACTGCAGATGACCTAACCCTGACTGGATTCTGAGGGTGTTTTGGTGTGGACTTGGCTCGGCCTTGCGTCATTTACAGGGGAAACAATAAAGTGGCTGCTGAAGGTACTTATCTTGAAGAGTGAGCTGCGGCCACACAAGATATTAAAAACCTGCCCCTTGTTTCTCACACCATAACATGGGCCCTTTCAAGTTTGTCCCTCCTGCTTTTCCCGGTGACCCAACAGACCTCTGCCGAGCTGTCCCACTTTCTGGCCCTGTGGGAGGCAGCAGGTGCATTAGAGGGTGTGGGGGACAGACAGCAGTAGGTGTGCCCTGACCCGGGGTCAGCTGTCCTGACTCGAGTCCCTGAGATGCTGCAGACAGTGCTTTGAATCCCAGAATCTCCACCCCTCCCCAGACCACACTGGAGCAGCCAGATTATACATTATCTTGCAAATGGAACACTCCCATTGGGGAGCTGTTTTTTGGATGCTTTGTGGGTACAGCAACCATTCTTCCTTACATTTGCTAGGTGGCTGAATTTTTTAAGTAGTATGTTGGGGAATGACACAGTGGGATTATTTTGCTTTTCTGACCTTTGCAAAGATGATTTAGAAATATGACAAGGGGCCCTGCCAGTTGGTTCAGAGGATAGACCGTCAGCCTGGCATGTGGATGTCCTGGGTTCAATCCCTGGTTAGGGCATATAGAAGAAGTGACCGTTTGTCTTTCTTCCCCTCCCTCTCCCCCTTCTCTCTCTCTTCCCCTCTCGCAGCAGTGGCCCCAGGTGCTGAGAATAGCTTGGTTGATTCGAGCATCGGTCCCAGATAGGGGTTGCCGGGTGGATCCCAGTAGGGCCACATGTGGGAATTTGTCTCTCCATCTCTCCTTCTCTCACTTAAAGAAAATGAAATATGGCAAGGCACAGGATTGGGTGCGTGGAACATCACTTTCTAAGGAAAGGAGGAAGACAGTGTTCTTCTTTACCTCACTCTTCTGTGCTGTTTTTTTTGGTTCACGCATGCACACACGCGTGTGTGACTTTAAATTTTTATAGTGACATTCACAAACTTCTTTTGCAGTACTTTGGAAGCCCGGGGTCCCTGGTAGGATTACCAGTTATTTGCTCACACATCCTTGTACTCTACAGGCTAATTTTGATTCTGCCCTTGAGCTAACTCCTCATGTTATATTGTTCCAGCCATTGGTGTGAATGCTGTCAGCCGTCCTCAGGAGTTTTCATACTCTTTCATTTTCAACTTGTTAACCAACACTACGAGTGGGTAGTTTTTATCGGGTGGTTGGTCCTGGGTTAGTCACAGAGCGACTGAATCAACAGCAGCAGCCACAGCTAGCATGTATTCAGTTCTTATAAAGTGTCAGGGCCAGACATGATTGTAAGCTCTGCATGGATGAACTCATTCATTCTCATCACAAGCAGATGAGGTGTAGACACTATTATTAGCCCCCTTCACAGCTGTGGTAACTGGTGCAGGGAGAAGTTAAGTAAGTTGCTCAAATTAAAGAGCTTCAGCTGGCAAAGTAAAGCCATGAAGGTGTTATGTTATGAAAGAAAAGAGCTAACCTGAGAGCATTCTTTTTCAAATAAGACGTAACTTCGATGAGGAAAGCAAAGCCAGGGTAAAAGCTGAGGTGGTCTGGCTCCGAGCCCATGGTCTTGACCATCGTACTTTACTGTCTCTGCTGTCGGCAGAATTTTTTTTTATTGCTTTTATTAACATGGTGGCAGCTGTTATTATTAGCTATAATTTATTGAGAAACCATCCTGTGCCCAGTGTGTTATACACATTACCTGTAATCCTCACAGCAGCCTTGCAAGGAGGTAGTCCCACTATTTGAGCAGATACAGAAACTGAGGCTTGTGAGTTTAAGTAACTTTCAAGAGCACCTTCCTTGAAAACTGAAGAATTGGGATTCAGTGCAGATCTGTCTGGCTCTAGAAGCCTGTGTGTTTTTCGTGAACACCAGCCGTAGTGGAGGGACGTATCTGCCTCCTGCTCCTCTCACAGGTGTGGGTCAGCAGGCTGGGACTGCGGTGCAGGGTGGCTGTGAGGACAGGTTGTCTTGTAAGTTTCCTTTTTAATCATTCCTTAAGAACGGGGTATGTCTGTGTTTGCTTGTCTTTCCAAAACCATCTTCACAATATGGCTTTCTGTCTTGATCAACCCGTGTCTTATTTCTTTAGTCACAAGAGGGATTTGATGTATGATGTTCACTTAATTTGAGATTTATTATCCCCCCCCCCCCCCAGTCCTGCATTTGCTGTCCAGACAGACATGGTTTTAAGATCATTACATCATCAGAACCTTCTTTGAGAAGCTATTACAAATGTTGTTACAAGCTTGGCATTGCCTTTCGGAGATGTTTACAGGCCGCCTAGGTTGAAAACTCAAGTCTCAAGGATTAGGGTGGTAATATGGAGAAGAATTAATGCATTTCTCATTTATTATCACTTGTATATTTTGGTTTTTGAAGAATCTCATAGAGCAAGTAAGGATGTGGATGCAAATGGTCCAGGCTACCTTTGGCAGCATCTGTTTGTGTCTGTCTCCTGAGATCACCAAGGCGGTCACTGTGATGGGAGCAGCCTGCTGAGACCCAGCCCAGCCCTACCCACTAGCCGAGTGAATTTAGCAGATTATGTAACCTTTCAGGCCTGGGGTTTTCTCCTCTGGAAATGGAATGGAGACTTAGAAAGGCTAATAAGAAACTTGGCCAAAACCACACGGCTGGGAGTCTGTTGTGATGATTAAAATAGTTCGTGTTAAGTGTTCAGACAGTGTGGAGTACACAGTACGAGCTCAGTAACTATCAGCTGCTATAAAGAGCCAGGGTTACCACTCCTGAGCATCAGCCCGATTCTCAGTCAGTTTTGTTCCAATGGGAAACCATATAAAAATGTCAGTTAAAATAAGAGAATACGAGCCCAGGCTTGTGCCCCACCCCCAAAGGCAGCGCTGTGGCCTGTTATTACAGTTGATTATGGATCGAATAAAACAGTTGAATAAATAGTCGATAAGAACAGAAATGCTTAGTTTCATCTACAAACAATTCTTAAACTTAACGGAAAGCTGACAGAAAAAGGCTTGTATTTTTACTCCTGATCAAAAGACACATTGTTTCAGCCGTGGGACAGTTGGTACCAGTGGAACTGCAAGTCCAGGCTCTTGATATTTACTCCTTTAGACCATTTAGTGATTGACCTAAATTTGGGAGGCAGGAACTTCCCCATAAGGCAGGGGTCCCCAAACTTTTTACACAGGGGGCCAGTTCACTGTCCCTCAGACCGTTGGAGGGCCGGACTATAAAAAAAACTATGAACAAATCCCTATGCACATGGCACATATCTTATTTTAAAGTAAAAAAACAAAACGGGAACAAATACAATATTTAAAATAAAAAACAAGTAAATTTAAATCAAGAAACTGACCAGTATTTCAATGGGAACTATGGGCCTGCTTTTGCTAATGAGATGGTCAATGTGCTCCTTTCATTGACCACCAATGAAAGAGGTGCCCCTTCCGGAAGTGCAGCGGGGGCCGGATAAATGGCCTCAGGGGGCCGCATGTGGCCCGCAGGCCGTAGTTTGGGGACCCCTGCCATAAGGGGTAGCTGCTCTCTATTGTAGTTACGAATGTTATAAAAATTCAGCAACTGTATCAAGACCATTTCTACTGATGTCGGTCAAGCCCATCCTAAAGTAGCATTTATATTTGCCTTCTGGTAATATGTAAAGGGTATATTTTTAAGAACAGGACATTTCTAATGTTGGGGGAAATACTTTCATCTCAGTAGATTGAAAACACAAATTCTAAAAAATGCATTAGGATATCAGTCTCTACTGAGTTTATTCAGACAATAAGCTTTTTGCTGATATTGTCTTGTAGGGTCAGCATGTAGTTATAAGCAAAAATTTCATAAACCTTGTTCATTGCCCAAGGCCTTATAACTAGCACAAGTGATTCAACCCTCATCCCCGTTCCTTTGCCATCATCCCTGGAGACCCTGTATTTTGGTTAGGTTGTTTTTCAGTTGCTTGAGCAATATGCAGAATAAGAAGGATTTGAGCTGCCCAGAAGACCAGTGAGTGAAATCTGTATTCACGCTGTCAGTGCCAGGCTGTCCAGACCAACAAAACAGAGCCGTTCAGTCAAGTACACAGATGTTGGGGGCGACGGGCACCAGCAGCCTCTGGGACTCTCCACTACAAACAGGCTGCGTTTGAGGAAGGATTGGAATGCTGTCAGGCCCTAAAACAGACTGAAGCCTAGTTTGGCGCCCTTCCTTTGAGCTGGCTCTTAGGAAGAGACCATTAAAATGAACACAGGGTGCATATATTCTTTCCAAGTGGTGTTCGGAGTTTCTTTGGATATATTCCCAGAAGTAGAATTGCTGGGTCAGAAGGCAGTTCCGTTTTTAATTTGGGGGGGGGGGACCTCCATATGTTTTTCCACAGTAGCTGCCCCAGTCTGCATTCCCACCAACGGTGCATGGGGGATCCCTTTTCTCCACACCCTCACCATCACTTGTTGATTTATTGATGATAGCCATTCGACAGGTGTAAGGTGTTATCTCATTGTGGTTTTAATTTGCATTTCTCTGACAATTAGTGATATTGAACATCTTTTCTTATGTCTACTGGCCATCTGTGTATCCTCTTTGGAGAAGGTTCTTTGCTTATTTTTTTTAAAATTGGATTGTTTGAATTTTTGTTGTTGAATTTAATAAATTCTTTAAAAATTTTGGATATTAACCCCTTATTAGATGTGTCATTGGTGAATATGTTCTCTTGTTTAGTAGGATGTTTTTTCATTTTCTTGATGATTTCTTTTGTTGTACAAAAACTTCAACCCAAGTGCTCATCAATGGACAAGTGGATAAAAAGCTGTGGTCCTAGCTGGGTGGCTGAGTGGATAGAGTATTGTCCTGGTGTGCTGAGGTTGCAGGTTTAATCTCCAGTCAGGGCACATAAAAGAAACAATTAATGAGTGCACAGCCAAAAAGGGAACAGCAAAATGGAACAATAAATTGGTGCTTCTCTCTCCTTCTCCCCACCCCTCTCTTTCTCTCCCCTCCTCCCCCCCTTCCTCTCTCTCTGTCTCAAATCAATGGTGGAAAAAAGTGTGGTACATCTATACAATGGAATATTATTTGGCCATAAAAAGAATGAAATCTTTCCATTTGTGACAGCATGGATGGACCTAGATGGTGTGTACTCAGTGAAATAAGTGAGAGAAGACAAATACCATATGATTTCACTACATGTGGAATCTAAAGAACAAAACAAACAAACAAACAAGATTGAAACAGACTCATAGACACAGAGAGGGGACTGGTGGTTTCCAGAGGGAGGGGGTTGCAGGACTGGGTGAAGAAGGTGAAGGGATTAAGAAGTACAAATTGGGCCCTGGCAGGTTGCTCAGTGGATAGAGCCTCAGCCCGGCATATGGATGTTCCAGGTTCGATTCTCGGTCAGGGCACACAGGAGAAACGACCATCTGCTTCTTCAACCTTCCTTCTCTCCCTTTTCTCTCTCTTTCCTCCGATAGCCAGTAGCTCAATTGGTTCTATGCTCTATACCAGAAACCAGTATAACATAATATTGAAAGTAAACTGTAATCGAAAACAAAAATAAATTTAATGCAGAAAAAGAAACTAATTATTATCACTATGGCTTTAGGCTGGTAACCATTAGTCACTGAGGAACTATGGCCCTGTCCAGCTTTATACTGGATGCCCTACAAGCTTAGAAGCTAAGAGGTAGGCTGTCAGGGGGACAGGGCCCCTGCGGCTAGCAATGGTGACTGGCACTTATAGTGAGTAGGCGTTCTGACAGTAGATGTTATTTCAGTATAGACTGTATGCATGAGAAACTTCTGTTCTCTCTGAGGATGGAAGATATTTTATGAATGCATACATCTGTAATTTACATAGTTAGACAAACTCTCTAAATTTATGTTGTCTTCAGTAATCCTTATTGCCCAGTTATCATACTGGACCAAGATAGCCTCCCTCCCCAGCCAGCCGTGACCACAGTAACCTGTAGTGCTTGTCTACCCGGCCCCGGCCCCAGAAGGGCCGTCCGTCACAGACCCTCTGGGTGAGCCAGTCCAAAGTTGCAAAGAGCATTTGGTGTTTGACTTTTGTAGCATTTGGTGTTTGACTTGTGTAGCATAAGATGAAGTTTTCTAGGTGTAGTTGAATCCACATTGCCTGCGTTCCCCCCAATTACTAAGGTCTTGTAGTGTTTCCTGACTGGGTCACTGAACTGCCAGGAGGCACATCCTTTTGAGGTGTGGTCTACTAGTCCTTTTTCTTTCTTCAGGGACTGTCACCCCTTGGCTAAAAGGAGATCTTGGATTGGCTTTTTGAAGGTGGAGCAAAAAGACCTCACACTTCCTGGAACCAAAAATATCTACATTTCTTTTGCTTTCTTTGTACCATACCATAAACAGGAGTAAAGAGAAATTTTACTGAAGACAGCCACATGATGGGACAGTGGTCATCATGGTCCATCAACAGACTGGGGAAGAGACGGAGCTGCGTGTTCGTTTGTGTGGTTGGCCCCACAGTGGCTCCTGAAGCGTCTGCTGGGGCCGCACGTGTTTGGCTTATGCAGACTTCAAGTGTGTGCATTTATTGCCCGACCAAGAAAAGGGCTACTTGATATTCCATAATCTTAAATGATTGCAAAGAGTAATTAGGTTCATTTTTTAAAATTAATTCAGCAAGGATCTTCGAACCTTTGTGTTGAAGGTGTTAACTTTTAGGTGCTTCCAGATTTAGAGATGAATATGATCTATGCTGTGTCTCTAAGAAGCTTTCCGTTTAGTGAATAAAGATGTTTAAAAAGCCCCTGGTAGGCCGAGGGAGGAATGCGTGAATTATGTGGAAGCGTGCTGCAGGGAAGGAGCCCTGTGCTGTGTTCTCACGGACACTCAGGGATGAGGCGGACGCCCAGACGCCTGTGCTGAGTAAACGGCTAGTTAGGTGAAGATGCCCCGTACAGCGTGTCCTCCCTGTGAGGTGCACGGGCTTACGTATCTTCTGGCTTCACCCCAAATACTTAGAATTGTAGGTGTGAAATTGACCCTTTAGTGGACCTATGTCATACATGGAAACAGCAATAACCCTTTTATTTTTATTTACTTTTTCCCCAGTAATAACCCTTTAAAAATTGCATCCTGATTATTGTTATTGTAGACGAACAGAAGGAAGTTAGGTAAAAAAGATTGTCACTGAAAAAATTAGCCTCTCTTAAGTGAAGTTTTCCAAGATACATCAGATTGACAGTTTGACTTATAGTTACATACTTTCCTTCCAAGATTATTACATTAAATATCAAATTTGCTATTATGAGCCATTTATGACTTTTGGAACGTGAAGAGTCGGTCTCCCTGAGAGGAGCCAGACGAGGTGGTGTTTGCGCTCCTTGTTCAGGCCCAAAATTCTTCTGCATTTCATCAGCCTTGTTTCAGCTCTTACTCTTGCTTTCTCCCTGCCCCGCTTTTCACTGCACGGCATTTCAGGTAGACACCCAGCAGGTTTCCCGTGTCGGACTGGGATGCCACAGGGAAGGTGGACAGTACTCGGTACTGGTGCTGAGAGAAAGCAAGTGGCTGACTCCCTCTTAGGGCACCGTCAGCCCTGATCACTTTTGGCTCCCAGATGCTAAATTTAGATGTAGCTGTTTGCATATGTAAAGAAGCTACTATCAAGTAATTTGCGATGTTGGTATATTAATTTAGGGTTTTGTTTAGCAAACACTGACCACCAGCGATGTTTCGGACACTGTTCTGTGCCGTGGGTGCAGAGCGGTGAGGAAACGCAGGTCTCGCCCCGAAGCACACCGTGCAGTAGGAGAGTGGAGGAGGAGACCAGGCTGCTGCTGGGAGAGTCGAGACTGGGGCGGTTTCACCCGAGGTGGAGGTGGGGACACCTCACCCAGGGCGGCCAGGGAAGCCTTCGCTGGGCAGATGGGATCTGCGCTGAGCCGGCAGTGGAGGTGCTGGAGGCAGAGACAGCGTAGAGAAGGCTGGGGGCAGGAGTGACCTCCAGGGAGCAGAGGGATGGGGAGGGCAGCAAGGAGCCAAGAATGCTTTGGGATCCTATCCTGATGCCCCCCCCCCCCCCCCGTGGGACCTGGAGGACGTTTCAGCAGAAAAAGGACTTCACTCCGGTCACGAAGAGGAGAGAGTGGAACGGTGAATGTGGACTCTGCCCTTGTGACATGAGGTGGTTGAGAAATGCACATAGTGCGAAAGTGTGGGAGGTGCGGGCGTGGGGGGCTGCGGAGGGACCAGTGAGGGGGCGTCAGACACTGGGAGAAGCAGAGGTCTGTCCTCAGGGAGACATTTGCTAGGTTTTCCAACCAATAAATATAAAAGACTTATTGCAGTTAGATTTTTCTTCAAACAATCTCAGATCAGAAAGCTTTTATTTCCTGGGTGATCAAACTTCCTATTTTAAACCATAACCACTTAATTGCTTTTGCTTTCTGGTGATCTCTTAACTATAGGAAATTAAGGTCTCTGTACACCCAGCATAACTCTTAGATACTTTGTCTTCTGGAGGAATGTAACTAACATTTGTAAGAGCTTGCCAGGCCCTGGCTAGGTTGCTCAGTGGATAAAGTGTCATCCTGGCATGCCGACATTGGAGGGTTCAATTCCTAGACAGGGCGTAATGTAGGAGAAGCCATCAGTGAGTGTACAGTAATAAGTGGAACAATGAGTTAATGCTTCTCTCTCTCTCTCTCTCTCTCTCTAGTCAATGGAAAAAAAAATTTTTTTAATTAAAAGCGCCTGCCGGGGCTGAGGTAACCCATTGACACCTACCTACTTCTGCTGAGTCACCTTATGACACGAGGAGAACAAAAGGGTGTGGGGGACAGGTGTACTGTCCACCTAGTCTTTCAAGGTTCTGGATTTGGAGACAGTGGAGTCCATGGTGTAAATGGCTGCGTGTGTAGATCTATGAGAAATTTCTTTTGCTGAAAGCAAAGCATCTGATAATTTCTGACCTAAGGAACACTTCAGTTACTAGTAAAGTAAACTAAGCCTGAGAGTAATTAATACCCTGGATTTAATTTATTTTTTATTTTTTATTTTTCTGAAGTAAGAAGCGGGGAGGCCAACAGACTCCCGCATGCACCCAACTGGGATCCACCTGGCAAGCCCACTAGGGGGTGATGCTCTGCCCATCTGGGCCGTTGCTTCGTTGTAACCGGAACCATTCTAGTGCCTGAGGCAGAGGTCATGGAGCCATCCTCAGTGCCTGGGCCAACTTTGCTCCAATGGAGCCTTGGCTGCGGGAGAGAAAGAGAGAGATAGAGAGAAAGAAGAGGGGGGAAGGGTAGAGAAGCAGATGGGCACTGCTCCTGTGTGCCTTGACTGGGAATCAAACCCAGGACTTCCACATGTCAGGCTGACACTCTACCACTGAGCCAACCAGCCAGGACACCCTGGATTTAAATCTTACCAAAAAAAGGAAGACTCTTTTTTTTTTAATCTTTTTTTTTCTTTTTTTCTTTATTCATTTTTAGAGAGGAGAGAGAGAGGGAGAGAGAGAGAGACAGAGAGAGAGAAGGGGGGAGGAGCTGGAAGCATCAACTCCCATATGTGCCTTGACCAGGCAAGCCCAGGGTTTCGAACCAGCGACCTCAGCATTTCCAGGTTGATGCGTTATCCACTGTGCCACCACAGGTCAGGCAAAAAAAGGGAAGACTCTTAATAGAAGGGAACCATGTTATACTTCATAATAGTAAAAGAAGGGAACATTAGTCATAAACATTTTCTCTGAAACTAAAAGCAGACAAAAAGCAACAACAAAAAGCCAAAGCCCCATTTTTCTTTTTTAATTTAGAGGAAATACAAATATAAAACCAAAAATGGAGATTCAGTAAATGGCTTGACTTTGGTGATGACACTCTCTGGCACAGGAGATAGATTTTTGATTTTGATTTATTTATTTTTGTGTGAAAATTGGTTCAAGAAGGATGGGAGATTATAAAAAAGATGAGATTATAGTTGTTTCCAATGGAAAACATGTGAAGGAAACACAAATGATTAAAGAGTATGAAAAGATCAGAGTGACAAAGAGCTAATTAAGTACATGCAAGTGAGGAAGAAACCTGTCGGCAGCTGTTCAGGGCGGCTGAAGTCCAGAGGGGGCAACAGTCCCAAGACTTGAATTGCAGAAATGTTTCCCAAGCAAAATGATGAAGAAAATATGAGAGAATAATGATAAGGGGAATAAAGGCAAGTACCACATCGTCACACTGGGATGGTGACCAGGCCATGGTATTGCCAGACCTGTCCTATCACTAATTAAGCAACTCCGAAGTGTCCCATTTCCTTCTCTGGGTCTGTTATTTCATCTGTAAATAAAAGAGTTTTGAAGCTGACCTTCATGGTTGTGTGTTCTTCTCCAGTTCTTTGATCTAGCTTATATATAGAGAAGAAAATAATGTATGAATAAGTTTATAAAATCATGCAACTATTTATTCCCATTTTCTATTTCCCATTCAATGCTTTTGATTCTTTTTTTTTTTTTTTTTTTTTAAGAATTTAAGCGAATAAGTCACTCCCAGCAAAATTCTGAAAGTGATGGTTATATGGTTTATGAACACTTAGGAAAGAAAGAGGTGATTGAAGAGCCCAAGGAAATTTTACCAAATAAAAACAGATGAGATAGTGGATGTGGAAGCATTTGGAGTCTATTCAACAGTATTTAAATGTTTCTTGTTAATCTAAATGGCCATTTTTCTTTATATTTCTGAATTAGAAGAACACTATAGAAGTACAGCTGTCCCTGAACAACACAAGTTCTGAACTGCAAGGGTCCACTTATATGCAGATTTTTTTCAACAAATATATGCAGATTGTTTTCAGTAAACATGCAGTTGGCCCTCCGTGTGCCAGCATTTGCATCTGCATTTTTATACCTGTTCTATGCCATTTCATGTAGGGACGTGAGCCTCGGTGGGTTTGGTGTCTGCGAAGGTCCTGGCACTAGTCCCTTATGGATACCAAGGAATGACTGTCTTTAAGTTTTTGGGGAGTCAGAAGTTACACCAGCCTTTCTGACTGCATGGGGCGGGGGTAGTCGGCATCCCGAACCCTCTCATTGTTCAAGGGTCAATTGTATTTATATCTACTTAAATAAAACATTTGGTAAAGTTTTTAATGCTATCTTTTTAGGTAATGTAGAGCAATGGAGTCATAATACCCATTATACCATTAAATAATGGTATTATTTAATAGTATAAATGGTATAATATAATAAAGGGCTGCACATATATCATTGCAGATCATTGCAAGTTTTATGTGATCTCTAGAATATGATTGCCAGATTCCTTGGTATTGCCATGGTTAATATTTTTAAATACATTTTTAACATTTCATCTTACTGATTAGAGAGAGAGGAAAGGGGAAGAATAAGGGATAGAGAGAGAGAGAAAGAAAAGAAAGGAAGGAAGAAAAAGAAAGAGAAAGAGAAAAAGAGAGAGAGAGAGAAAGAGAGATACAAACGTGGATTTGTTGTTCCACCTATTTATAAATTCATTGGTTGGTTCTTATATGTGCCCTGACCAGGGATTGAACCCGTAACCTTGGTGTATTGAGATGGCACTCTACAGACCTTATAGACAACATAGCTTGTTTAGAAATCGTGCTCTGGGGACAATTTATATTTGTTCTAAATTTGTGATATTGGCACATTTCTTAACTATTCTGTGCCTTACTTTCCCCATATATGAAACAGGGCTGACTAGGTCCTATCTCGTAGTGTTGCTCTGAAAATTAAATAGGTAGTGTGAGTAAGTGATGAACACCAGTGCCTGGCACTTAATAATCCCTTGAACCGAGTCGGCAGCTTTTTGATGATGACAGTGATTGTATGGGGAGGAAGGTCACATGCTCGTGGAGTGTGTGGAGCAGCTCTGTGGATGGTAGCTTGAGTCAGAACAATGGCTAGTAGGCTGGCATGATACGATGAAGATTTAATGGTTTAGATTTCATTTTAAGATTTAAAATTTAATGGAGTCAAATGGGAAATCTTACTTATTGGTACCAAAATTTCCATGGCTTAAGTAAAAAAGAAAAGACCTGCATTTGGCTGCAGTCAATCTGAATAGCATCTGGGAGGTTTTGTTGACTACGCAGTCATTGGAACAAGGAGTTCCAGCTGCTCTACACCGGCATCCTCGCCCGTGCACTCAGAGCGGGGTGGCGCCCTCGCCCGTGCACTCAGAGCGGGGTGGCGGCCCTCGCCCCTGCGCTCAGAGCGGGGTGGCGGCCCTCGCCCGTGCTCTCAGAGCGGGGTGGCGGCCCTCGCCCCTGCGCTCAGAGCCGAGTGGCGGCCCTCGCCCCTGCGCTCAGAGCGGGGTGGCGGCCCTCGCCCGTGCTCTCAGAGCGGGGTGGCGGCCCTCGCCCCTGCGCTCAGAGCGGGGTGGCGGCCCTCGCCCCTGCGCTCAGAGCGGGGTGGCGGCCACAGGCCTTCAGGCTGCACTTTTGACTCGGGCACTGGTCTGGTTTCAGGAATTTAGAGGATTATTTCTACTTCTAATTCTCAAATTTTGAAATCACCGATGGCTCTGTAACAAAAATAAGTGAGAAGCTCTGAAGAATATGTCAGTTGAGGAATTATGAGTATTTATCCTGGAAAAGATTCAGTGTAGAGGAGATGTTTTAACCACCTTAATATTTGAGAGACCGCCTTGAGAAATAACCAGATTCTGTTTTGTTATGGTGGGAAATCTATAAGAAATTTTTAGCTGAGGATTTGTAGCGAGAATGAAGGGGGTCAGAATGACAGAAGGCAAGTAAAATGTTATGGAAGTGGCACAGGACTGGAGGGGCTTCTTTCCAGTCTCTTACTGCGGTCTAAGTTACAGGTAGGAACACGCACAGATCCCAAGTGTAGAGCTGGGTGAGGTTTCACTTGTATATTCCCCCAGTGGATGACCACCCAGTATCATCGAAATTTCCATCATCTCACAAGGGTGCCTCAGAGCCCTTTCCAGCCCCGAACTTCCCTCCAACCCAGAAGTACCCATTTTTATGACATCTCTTACCATGTATTAGTTTTCAACCTACAAAACCACTTTGAAGCACTGTTTATTAGATTAAACATAATATCTATCTTCTGACTTAGCCATTCCATTTCCTGTTACATATCCAAGGGAAATGAGGTTTTTTGTTCTCCCCCCCCCCCCAGAAAAAAATTACTTACACAAGAATGGTCACAATAGCTTTATTTATAATAGCCCCAAACTGGAAAACAGTCCAAAGAGCCACTAGTGAGAGAATAAGCATAATTGTAATATATCCACACAATGAAATAAATGAAATACTACTCATCAATAAAAAAATGAAGCACCGATACATTCTACAACATAGAAGGAACTCAGAAACATGCCACTGAATGAAAGAACTAGACACAAAATAATACAAACTCTATGATTCCAATTGTATGAAGTTTGAGATTGTAGATTATAATGAAAGACTTTGGTGGCAATTTGATTTTGCACGCCTAACACGCTGGTCCTTTCCTTTTCAGAAAAGGACCTGCATGAAACACAGGGTGACAGGGAAGTGGGAGGAAAATTAAACGAACACCACAGTTCCACGTGCTTAAGTGGGAAACTTTTAATTAGCATTCCTTGTTTCTGCAGTGAGTAATGGAATTCTGTGATGTCTCATTGTTTTCTTTCCTCCTTGGGTTCTACTTATTAAGAGAACTTTCTGGTAATAATAGCAGCTACATGCCACTTACAAAAGACAGAAAGGCACTACCTAGAGCCTGTTCATACAAAATTGGACTTAGAATAATTTTGAGAGTCTCTTCTTCTGAATAAAATTTCTGAATAAATTTTAAGCAATACTGGAAAGCAGGCAGCTGACTTGTTATTTTCTGCTCAAAACCTTTTTTTGTCTTTAAATAATTTATTTTCACTGCAATATTATATTAGTGTCAGGTGTATAGCCCAGTGAGTAGATATTTATATAGCTTACTGGGTGACCACACTGATAAATCTAGCCCCCATCTGACACCATACATAGTTACTGCAGTATCATTGACTGTGTGCCTTATGCTGTACTTCACAGCCACGTGGCTATTCTGTAACTACCCATTTGTACTCTCGATCCCTTCACCTTTTTCACCCATTCCTTCAGCACCCCTCCCATCTGACAACTGTCAAAATGTTCTTTGTATCTATGGATCTGTTTCTGTTCTGCTTGTTTGTTTATTTTGTTTTTTAGATTCCATGTATTGTAGAAGTGAAATCATAGGCATTTTTCTTTCTCTGTCTGACTTATTTCACTCAGCACTTCTAAGTCTATTCATATTGTTACAGATGGCAACATTTCATCCTTTTTATGGCTGAATCTATTTCATTGTATATGTGTACCATTTCTTCTTTATTCATTCATCTGTTGATGGACACTTAGCTTGGCTATTGTAAATAATGCTGCAATGAACCTGTGGTTGTATATGTTTTTTTGATTTAGTGTTTTGGGTTTCTTTGAATAAATACCCAGAAGTGAATCGTTGGGTCCTTCTTTGTCTCTTAATACAGTCTTTGTTTTAAAGTCTCTTTTTTTTCTGGTATTGCTACCCCACTGACCTGTGGTAGCGCAGTGGATAAAGCGTCGACCTGGAATGCTGAGGTCACCGGTATGAAACCCTGGGCTTGCCTGGTCAAGGCACATATGGGAAGCAACTACTACAAGCTGATGCTTCCCGCCTCTCCCTTCTCTTTCTCTCTCTCTACTCTATTAAAAAAAAGTATTTCTATGTCAGCTACTTTTGTTTGTTTGTTTCTATTTTCATGAAATAGCTTTTTCCATCCCTTTACTTTCAGTCTGTGTGTGGCTTTCTATCTGAAGTGAGTCTCTTATAGACAGCATATAGATTCCATATGTTGTTTGATTGGAGCATTTAATCCATTTGCATTTAAAGTAATTGCTGATAGCTATGTATTTATCATTTTATTGTTCATATTTTTATTATTATTTGTCTTTTTAAAGAAGACTCTAACAGTTCTAGTAATACTGATGTGGTGGTGATGAACTTTCGCTTTTTCTTGTCTGGGAAGCTCTTTACCTGTCTTTTGAGTGTGTCCCTTATGAAGGAGGTTGGGTGGTGCTTTGACATGGTCTGAAGCTGTCTACTAGATGTACTGGCTTCGGGGCCTCCAGGGAAGTGCCAGCCTAGGGCAGCCACCACTTGTGCCCTACCCAGGGCTGGCCAGCATGCGTTACAAAGCCATATGCAGATGGCTGCTACTTGTGCTTAGCTTGGAGATCCCCAAGCAAGGCCAAGCTGTGAACCAAGGCTGGCTGGTGCTAGTGCTGGGCCTGGGGCCACTTAGCGAGACATACACAGCATGCTGAGAGTAGGTGCTGCTTGTTTGAGAGACTTTAGAAAAGTCTAAAGCATGAGCCAAGACGGGACATTTGTATGGAAAAGCCACTGGGGACAGCTTGGGTAGGCTCACAGGTTGGGTAAGATGTGGTATCAGGGAATCTCCAGGTAGGACAAAAAGTATGAGCCAGATTGAGGGAGACGCAGATGTGGTGCCCACCTGCTGGCTCGGGTTGGGGGGCAGAAGAGGAACAAGGGCCTCTGCCAGCACTTCTGTCCGGGACAAAGCTGCCCCCAGCTCTCACTCTGATTCCAGACAGTTCAGGTCCCCCCTCTATGTCCCTGGTGCTTTTAGAGCCGCTGTCCCAGCCCTGAAGCTCAGAGCAAGTGAGTCCAAGTAAGTCTGTGCACAGGCCCTTTAAGGGGAACTTCCTGGGACTCTAGCAGCTTCAGTCTCATTCAGCCTCAGTCGCTGCTGGTTTTTCCAGGCAGAAACTATGGGGATATCTCTTCCTGGCACTGGAGCCCTGAGTTGGGGGTTCCAGTGGGGGTGGTACCTCTAAAGGAGATATCCCTCCCAGTGTTTATCCACTAGTTATGGGTGTGGGACCAGCCTGTTCTGTGTCTCCACCCCACCTACCAGTCTCAGTACTAGGACTTCTGTTCTGCTAGATTTCAGGTTGTCATGAATGATGGTTGTTCTGTAGTTTAGTTGTAGTTGTTTTTTTTTGTTTTTTTTTTTGACAGTGAGAGAGAGGGACAGACAGGGACATACAGACAGGAAGGAAGAGAGATGAGAAGTATCTACTCGTAGTTGTAGCACTTTCTCATATGTGCCTTGACCGGGAAGGGGTGGGGGGCTCCAGCTGAGCCAGTGGCTCCTTGTTCAAGCCAGTGACCTTGGGCTTCAATCCAGCAACCTTGGGCTTCAGGCCAGCGACATTTGGGCTCAAACCAGCGACCATGGGGTCATGCCTGTGATCTCACACTCAAGCTAGCAACCTCACACTCAACCTGGTGAGCCCACACTCAAGCTGGTGACCTCAGGGTTTTGAATCTGGGTCCTCAGCATCCCAAGTCGATGCTCTATCCACTGTACCAGGGCCTGCTCAGCCTAGTTGTAATTTTGATGTGGTTGTGAGAAGATTCATGTTCTGCGTTTACCTACACATCTTGACTGGGATCCCCTCAAAATGTTGATACTACCATATTCATTACTACTGTTAGCCACTCCATTCTCATTATTTTTTGTATTTCTCTAGTGTTAGTAGCACAAAATTACAGTAGGCAGGCTAAACTATAGAGGTAGAAAACAGATTAGTGCTCATCAGGGAGCAGGCATGGGTGGGAGGGTATAAAGAAAGCTGTAGCACAGGGAAGGTCCTCTGCAGCACTGGTGTATTTGATGGTGGTGGTGGTTACATGACTCTAGCCTGGGGTAAAATTGTGCAGACCTACATGCTCTTATACACACACGCATGCATGTAAAACTGAACAAGGTCTGTAACTAATAGTACTAAACCAATGTCAGGTTCTTGATTTTTAATATTGTACTATAGTATATAAGATATCTTATATACTGGAAGAAGCTGAGGGAAGCATTCATAGACCTCTCTGTATCATGTTACAACCTTCTGTGAGTCTATAATTAGTTTAAAATAAGTTTCAAAATTATAATAGGCAACAACAACCAAGACTCACCTCCCCCCCTTTTTAAAGAAATGTAAGAGGTAGTGCTTGTGAGGCAAGCAGCTGTAATAATTAGCTTTGGCCTAAAGGTAGTGTAAATGGTTTTTCTTAAAAGTGAGCCTAAACATGAAGTCCCTGCCTCTGCTTTAGGTATTAGGCAGTTATTAGATGAAAATGTTTAATGAGTGCACAACGCAGAGAGAACATACTGACTCTCACGGGGTGCGGAAGTGCATCCCGTGGGTGGACAGGCTGACAGTTCTTCGTGTAAGTTGTACCTTACCTGTCTATGCTGTCAGTGTCCAGCTCCACCAACGTGTTTGCCCAGGAACTTGCTTCAGATGATTTGTAGAACTGAATTCTTCTATTTAGCATCATTATTTTTTGAAAAATCACTTCTTACATGTACATCACAGGAAGCTTAGGAAATATAGGTAAACAGTAGAAAAAAATTGCCTATCATCCCACCACCCAGAAATAAACACTGTTGATAGTTGGTATATATAACTGCAATGTTTTTATCTCTGTGCGTATAAATGCTTTTTTTTTTTTTAAGTTAGAAGAAGGGAGATAGCAAGATAGATTCTTGCATGCCTCCCAATCAGGATCCATTCAGCAACCCCGTCTGGGGCCAATGCTCAAATACCAAGCTATTCGTAGCACCTGAGATTGATGATCAGACCAACCAACCAAGCTAGCCTCAGTGCCTGGGGCCAACATTTAAACCAATCAAGCAGCCAGCTGCAAGAGGGGAAGAGGGAGAGATGAGGGAGAGGGAGAGGGAGAGAAGTAGATGGTTGCTTCTCCTATGTGCCCTGACTGGGGATTGAACCCAGAATGTCCCATTTACTGGGCCAATACTCTATCCACTGAGCCACCAGCCAGGGCCATTATCAATGCTTTAAAAAAAAAATGAAATCGTACTTGTATACTTTTTCTACTTATTGATGTGTGCACAGAACTGCTACATTTCCCCAGGTCAGTAAGTGCTTCTGTACTCTATGATTTAATAACTACCTAGAACTGTGCCCTGTGGATGTGCAACACCTTAACAAGTCTCCTGTGATGGGACGTTTAGGCTGTTTCCGTTTTCCACTATTAGAAACAATGTTGTGATTGACATCCTTAAGGCTAAATCTTCATGCATAGCCATGATTATTTCTCTTAAGATAAAGTCTCAAAAGTGGAATTGCTAGGTAGGCAAAATGTTAAAGCTTTGATTCATATTGCCAAAGATAGCGTCATTTATATACTTCCTTATGATTTTTTAAATAGCATTTTCTTTTCTCTAGTATACTGTATTATAAGAATATAACAGTATATAATACAAATAACATGCAAAACATGTGTTAATCAATTTTTTATGTTATCAGGAAGGCTTCTAATCAACAATAGGCTATTAGTAGTTAAGTTTTGGGGGAGTCAGAAGTTACATGTAGATTTTTTTACCATGTTGTTCAGGGGTCAACTGTAGCTAAATAAACAAGTTACATAAGAAATTTTGCTAATTTTTATTTTTGTTAAATAGCAAGAACAAAATAATTGATTGGAGTAAAAGGACAAATGAAATTAATACACCACTTCCCCCACTTAATATTGATTAAAATATTTTTTTAGTTATTTATTTTTTTAGGCATTATGAGTAAACATGTATTGCTATTTTTACATACATTGAAGGAGTATACAAAATTTTAAGGGGAAAATGAACTATTTCGTTATAATGTTGCAGAATTCTGTTGTATTTTTCTAGTGTAAATGTCCTGTCTATGGGTGTGAGGGGGCTTGGTTCTGGGTTAAAGTTCACCTTTGTTAGACATCTCTAATACTCTGCTGGACCGACCTCAGTTGTATCTTTTCTGCATTTCCAACTGAGTGAATGTTCCCTTTGTTTGTTAGGTAACCATCAATACACAATGTGATCTTTCTCACTGAGAAGCTAAATCCTTACCATGTGAGGCTCAACCTTGTGCTGCAACCTTCAAATAAAGATTGCTGTTGTTTTCAACCTTAACTACTTCCTGGGACTTTTCATGGGTCCCCACTTCATAGAAAGGTGCTAGGTTTCACAGGAGGAACCAGACCAGGAAGGGTGGAATCAAGGCTGGGGTAATTTTTAAATAAAAGGTCTGAACTTTTACATAAATACAATGTGTGTTATATGCAGTTTTAAAAAATTATCTTCCAATAGCAATCAGTGAGGACCCTAGAAAACAAGATATTTGATTCCTGGATTGATTTCCCACACTGGGAAGTAGTTAAATGTTTAGATATTGACAAAGCAATGGGACAAATCTCTGAGTTTCTGGCTTTTTTTTTCTTCTTAGTCATAAACGTACCATTTCCTACTATGTATAAGGTGGTACAATTTTGTTAGAATAATATATGAGATAAGGGTTACAAAGACCTCTTTCTCTTTCAATTCTGTGTTGGTATTTTCTATGATTATGTGTATTTTATCAATGTCATTGAAATTTCCCTCGAAGAGAAGTTTCTCATGCTGGAATTGATGGGTAAATACTTGTTATTCGATAATGGATTGGTTTTCTTTAACACAATTATTTTTTTCTGCTTCTGTCTGGCTGGTTGTGGGACTTCCCTTTGCATTCCTACTGTAATATAATTTGAGGTTCAAAACAGCTCTGCAAAGAAAATTACAAGGCTTACCAGGCATGAACAAATCCCCTAACCCATGCCTGACCGGTGGTGGTGCAGTGGATAGTGCATGGACCTGGGATGCTGAGGTCTCAGGTTCAAAACCCAGAGGTTGCTGGCTTGAGCATGGGCTCATCCAGCTTGAGTGCAGGCTCACCAGCTTGAGCGTGGAGCCACCAGCTTGAATGTGGGACCATAGACATGGTCACTGGCTTGAGCAAGGGGTCACTGGCTCAGCTGTAGCCCCACGATCAAGGCACATATGAGAAGCAATCAATGAACAACTAAAAAGTGCCACAACTATGAGTTGATGCTTCTCATCTCTCCCCCTTCCTGTCTGTCTGCCTGTCTGTCTCTTGGGGGAGAAAAAAGTGCCTCTAACCCAGAGTGCATTTTGCAGCAGTGGGAATGGCCTATTTTTACGTGGTCTGAATTAAGAAGGTATTTCTGTTGTAGTCATAGCCTTGGCTGGTGGAAAAGTGGATAGAGTCTTGTCCTGGAGCACTGAGGTTGCTGGCTTAATCTGGAGTCACCGGCTCATTTCCTGAGGGTGCTTGCTCAACGTCTCCAGTTCAAGGCCTGGTCAGGACACTGATGAGAAGCAATCAATGGGGACACAACTAAGTGGAACAATTAGTTGATGCTTCTCTCTCTTTCTCAAAAAAGAAAAGGAAGGGAGGGAGGGAGGGAGGGAGGGAGGAAGGAAGGAAGGAAGGAAGGAAGGAAGGAAGGAAGGAAGGAAGGAAGGAAGGAAGGAAGGAGAAAGAGAGAGGAAGAAAGAAAGAAAGAAAGAAAGAAAGAAAGAAAGAAAGAAAGAAAGAAAGAAAGAAAGAAAGAAAGAAAGAAAGAAAGAAAGAAAAGAAAGAGGAAAGAAAGAGAAGAAGGAAAGGAGGGAAAAAGGGAGGGAGGAAATCATAGTTAAAAATTAGATATTTCCCCGAGAAAGACCACTCTCCTTGAGTTCAGCTACTCTCGGTGTGCCCTGCACTTTTGCTTCCCTGTAAACCCGTTATCTGAGCCTGTTCCTCACGCCCATCTGAGGTTTTCTACCCACACTGAGAGGAGTTGTTCTGGGAAACAAATTAGGGTTTATGTGAAAGGGGATTGAATGGAAAAAAAAAGTATAGTTTTCTAACAATTTCATATATATCCTTATAAATATATATAAAGATTTATCATATAGACTGTATATATGTTACTTTTAAAAAAAACAGTATGAACTTTGAAATTTAATTCATAAAAAATATGGTTTAAACTATGGTGTTCTTTTGTTTGTTTTTTAATCCACGTTCATTTTTTTTCACGTTAGTATTTCAAATGCCTGTTGAGAAAGTTTTTTAAGTCAAAAGAGGATGTATTTACCTTTCACGATATCAAGGGTATTTATGTAACATTTAAAAAGATATATTTATAGCTATTCTCTGCTTTAAAAAACTCAACATATAAAAATACATATTTTAAAGTAGAAGATGATTGCTAAAGAGTCAGTCTGGTAGATTTTAAACATGAATTATTCACAAAAAGTATAAATTACCTCAGTTGCACCCTGCTACATAAGGAGCAGCTGTGTGCTGAGTGCATCAAAATATTCTTCATTATGCTTTATTAGGCTTCCATGATTAAAGTAGTAGTGTATTAAAAATCATTGCTCCTTGTTTCTGCAAACTTACAAGAGTTCTTCCTTTCTTTTTCTCTAACAGATATAAGTTTACCAAAGTCGGCAACAATATGCTACACAGCTGCCTTGCTCAAAGCAAGAGCGGTCTCTGACAAGTAAGTGAGTGACTGCGGGGCGGTCCTAGTGCTGCCCTGCCCTCAGGAGATGCGTTGCTTCTGCGGTTGCTCTGGAGGCTCCTCTCACTCCGAGGGCCCTGCTTATGAGCACGTGTTTTCCAAAACCTGCTGACCTTTTCTTTTCCTACTAGAAGGAGGGAGTGTACACTCAAGGTATTGCAGGGTCGTATGAATCCCTAAAGAGAGGTTTATATGAAATTCCCTGCCTCTGAGGCGACTTTTGTTTTTTCTTTTTTTATTTTTATTTTTTATTGCCAGATAATAGATACCACAAGGCCTGCTTGGGACTTACACAAATGCCTTCCCTTTACTCATTTTTTTGCGTATTCCTGCCCTTCAGCAGTCTTGGCGGGGTGGTCATGTGCGATGTGGCCGAGGGACAGCTCCCACCCTTTGCCCCATCAATCCCAAGCTGCCCGCCCCCAGGACCCGCTGGCTCTGAGTTGCCCCTCCCAGCAGGACGTTTGCCCTCAGGCAGGTGACTGTGGCAGAGACCTTCCAGAGACATCCATAGAGAGATGGCTTAACTGGCTCTCAGTTCCGAAACGCTTCCCTTTCCCCGAAACCCTCCTTGTAGCCCTGAGACCAGAAGACAGGAGGAGACGGCAGCCCCTGCCGTGCCCGCCAGGTTTGCTGTTCAGTGTGTGTGCACTTCGAGACCGAAGTAATTGTTTTTCATTCTTTTTTATCCTGTAGATCGCCAGTACCTACTGCAACATCTTTTCTCCCTACACAGCGACTCCAGCTTGGGAGGGCAGGGCCAGGGTTGCCACAGCTTCCCCTGTGGTGTCTGCCTGCCAAGCACAGCTCTGGAGTTAGCCCTGGGTGTGAGGTGAGAAAGAGATTGCATGGTCTGGTTTTTTCCATCCACTGGGCAGGTGTCTCGCCCGCAGTTTGGGCACGCACCCCCCTGCCGGACGGCCCAAGCAGGCTCTCCTGCTGCGGACGCTGCACCGACCTAACCCTCCGTGGCAGCCCTGACACTGGGTTGGGAGCCTCCTCTAAAATTCTCCCCAGTCCTGTTTTTAACCGAGTGCGCCCTTCCGTATCCTAGTTCTCTTTCTCCTGCACTGTCGGCCCCATCAGTCCTGCCCCCGCCCCGCCCCGCCCCGCCCTAAGCAGGTACCCCATAGAAAATGTAGATTAGCTGTTTAGACAGAGTGACTCGACAGCTGAATTTAATTCCTGCCGCTATTAGATGCAAACACGCTTTCCGCTTCCGCTGGGGATTTTGTGGCCTCGGTCTGAGGGGTCACTCAGAGGTTCCATGTAGTGGAGGTTTGGAAAGGTCATGCCATCAGCTCGCTGTGGTTTTATGGGCCCTTGATGTGTCTGTAGATGCTTCTCTGGGTTGGTGCCCAGGCAGAGGTCCCAACGGCGTGGTGTCTGTCTTCCTGCTTTGCAGGTTCTCTCCCGAGGCTGCATCGCGGCGGGGGCTGAGCACGGCGGAGATGAACGCAGTCGAGGCCATTCACAGAGCTGTGGAATTCAACCCCCACGTGCCAAAGGTGAGTATGTGGGGTCCCTGCAAGGACTCCTTACGACGGCAGGGAAGGCATTCCCTGACTACAGCATCATATCCTGAACGCACACTTATAAAACAAGGAATTGTAACCAATGGATGTTGAGGCCCTATATCGTCTATGATGATTAGCCTCATCTTTAAGTAAAAACTACACCCAATAGGCTTTGGGGCAAATTTTCAGGCTTGAAATAGTAATGCTTAATTGATAGACCTGAGTTGGGCAGGCTATGTCAAGAAACTGAAATTGGCAAAATACGGAGAGTCAAGAGTGCTGATGTATTTGACAGGAATTCCACACTAGCTTTCCGTTTTACTAGACCCAACTCAGAAAGTGAACCTTGTTGTGAATAAAAGCGGTAAAAAATGCTTCCCAATGTGCCCTTCTATGTCTCTGTAAATAAATGATAGTTCATTAGTCTTGGCAAGAAAATAATAGGGAAAACCTCAAAGTATGAAGAAGTGTTTTTCTTTTGACTTGTGAGTACCATTTCAGCTGGTAGATGTAGTAGGAAATATTTGTCTTAATTATTAACCACGTGTCTGACCAATGTATAACTACCCATTATAAATACCATTTTAATATTTCTCATATATTTCTTCTGAATTTGAATTTAAAGTTGTCTGATTGTGGCAGAATATATAGAGAGATCGTTCTGTGACTTGTTATTCAGCAGATGGATGTGTATTTATGACTTACCAGTATTTGAGTACCTTCTACATGATAGGCTCATCACTTAATGTTTTCAGATTGTCTTTTAAGGGAGATGAGGGGAGATAGACAGACTCCCGCATGTGCCCCAGCCGGGATCCACACAGCAACCCCTGTCTGAGGCTGATGCTCGGACCAGCCAAACTATCCTCAGTGCCTGAAGCCAGTGCTCGGACCACTTGAGCCGCTGGCTGCAAAAGAAGAAGAGGGAGAGATGGAAGAGAGTGAGGGGGGAGAAGCAGATGGTTGTTTATCCTGTGTGCCCTGACTGCGGATTGAACCAGGACATCTGCACACTGGGCCGACGCTCTATCCACTGAGCAAATTGGCCAGGGCCTATTTTCAGGTCTTTGGTTTTTGTTTTATTTTTTTTGTATTATGAAGCACAGTTGACCTCTGAGAAAATCTTCCTGCAGTTTGTATCAGGTGCTACAGGGCACAATGTCCCTGGCAAAACACCTGATGAAGACTTTAATTGGTGAAAATTACAAAAGAAGACTGCTTTCTATTTTCTTGTTCTGTAGCAGTATGGCAGTAAAAGGGTGCTCTGTGTGTGTGTGTTGGGGGGGAGGTATCTGTGTGATTATGGAGTTACCTGGGGTTTTTTTTTGTTTTTTTTTTTTGTATTTTTCTGAAGCTGGAAACGGGGAGAGACAGTCAGACTCCCGCATGCTCCCAACCGGGATCCACCCGGCACGCCCACCAGGGGGCGATGCTCTGCCCACCAGGGGCGACACTCTGCCCCTCTGGGGCGTCGCTCTGTTGCAACCAGAGCCACTCTAGCACCTGGGGCAGAAGCCAAGGAGCCATCCCCAGCGCCCGGGCCATCTTTGCTCCAATGGAGCCTCGCTGCGGGAGGGGAAGAGAGAGACAGAGAGGAAGGAGAGGGGGAGGGGTGGAGAAGCAGATGGCACTTCTCCTGTGTGCCCTGGCCGGAAATCGAACCTGGGACTCCTGCACGCCAGGCCGACGCTCCACCACTGAGCCAACCGGCCAGGGCCGAGTTACCTGTTTTAATTAGTCTTGCTGCCACCCAGGGTGACAGAGATGCATGCTCTGGTATCGTCCCTGAGGTTTTGCTCAGGCCGGGGTCACCTTCCCAGGACGGAGGCTGGAGAGTGAGCAGTGCCACTGTTGCAGAGGGCACATCATGCACGTGGGTTCCATGCACATGACCAGCAGGGGGTCTTGTACAGAAGGGATATAAAATGCATCTATTTAATATTTTTCCAGCTCAGTTAAAAATGTCTACTCGAATTTGATTAAAATTCGAAACCAATCATAAAAATATTATCCTAAAAAAAATTTAAAAAAGAAAAAAATATCTTGAATTATAGTAAACTAAAGTCATCAATTATTATCTTTTTATTGATTGCCATTCTCTAACTACAGAGCTATTCCATGAGCATAAAGAAGGCTCTTTTGGAGGTCGTATTGGGCAACAGAGTCCTAGATTCGGAGATGAAAACTTGTGTTCGAGTCCTGGCTCTGCTATTTACTAGCCACGAGACCTTGGGCTTAGCATCTCTGAACTCAGTCTCATCTTTCAAATGAAAATAGAACTATGAGCCTTACCTATCTTCTATGGTAAAGATGAGATAATATAGTCAAAGTTTTTTTTGAAAATACTTGAGTACTGTATGCTTATCAATTATTAAAATTATTATTTTTTTATTTGCACTCTTCCGAAGCTGGAAACCAGGAGAGACAGTCAGACAGACTCCTGCATGCGCCCGACCGGGATCCATCCGGCATGCCCACCAGGGGGCGACGCTCTGCCCACCAGGGGGCGATGCTCTGCCCCTCGGGCTCGCTCCACCGCGACCAGAGCCACTCTAGCGCCTGGGGCAGAGGCCAAGGAGCCATCCCCAGTGCCCAGGCCATCTTTGCTCCAATGGAGCCTCGCTGCGGGAGGGGAAGAGAGAGACAGAGAGGAAGGAGAGGGGGAGGGGTGGAGAAGCAGATGGGCGCCTCTCCTGTGTGCCCTGGCCGGGAATCGAACCCGGGACCCCTTGCACGCCAGGCCAACACTCCACCACTGAGCCAACCGGCCAGGGCCAAATTATTAAAATTATTAATGTTTGACATGGTGGCCCATTAAGTCTGAGAACCAGGTCTTAACTTTTCCAGTTTTACCAACTATAATCCTGGGGCAGAAGATAGAAAGCTGGTATGATACCTGTTGGTTAGATATTTTAATTGAAACTGCTGTTTAATTCTTGGTAATGGTCTTCAGCGATTGTTTGAGTCTCTAGGAGACTGTTAGAAGCCCTACGAAGTAGGCCAAGGCTAGCTAACGTTGGAAGAATTTGATTCAGCCAACTAGCGCTCCCCCTGCAAAACAAAATACTTCTAAAAGTGGAAACATTTTAAATATTTAATTTCATTCTATTTTCTAATCATTAAATGGAGAAAAGAGTATGCAGGTAAACTGATTTCCCACCAGTTTCATTTGTTAGCGATTGTGTTGAGGGGAAGCTTTTTTCCACGTCTCCTTTTGACACTCTCGTGGGGACAAGGTTCTGTGCGTGCTGACCTCAGGTGCTCAGAATGAGATGCAAACCTCTGGTACAGTGTACCAGATGCGCTGCTCTGAATATCTCTCATACATGTTCTGCAGTTTATGGGACTGTGTGCTAATACTTTAGTAAATATACACGCGAGCATACACATGCATTGGTGCCTTTGTAGGCAGAGAATAGCCTTAATCCTAATGAGATATCGAGGAAGAATACTGTGAACTCTCTGAGACTCTTGGTGTAAGGAGGGGCCTTCATGGTTATCGAGGAATCCTTCCCATCCTAGCCTTGAATCTCTCCTTATAATGATATTATGAAAGTTAGTTTACGATTGGTTTCTATGGCATGTGAGCCACATGCCAGCACAGTGCTCACTGAACTACCTATGCCGTCTCATTTACTTTTCGTAACAACTTTGTAAGGGATGTCATATTGTTGTCTGTGCTTCTAGGTGAAGGCACCATAGGCTTGAGAGGATAGGCAGCCTGTTTGTGGTCACGCAGGATGTAAGTGGCAGGGCCTGAGCTGACTGTGGGTTCTCTAACTTGTGTCCCTGTCCATTGGTGGCACACCAGCTGGGGCTTGCACATTTCAGATGATGGCAAGCTCATCACTTCCTAGGGCACTCAATTCCTTGTGGACAATTCAGATTGTTCAAGATATTATCGGATCTTAAACACTTCCGTGGCTCCTTTTTTTCTCTCGTGGGAAGTTGTCAGTGGTCTACCACAGGAATTTCCAGTATCTGCATGCTGTTTCACCCAATTATAGCCTTCTCAGGAGAAAAAATACCAACATGACAGCTCAGAATTGCCTTCCTTAAATTTCCTGCTTAGTTCTGGCAGGTATTCCACTAAGCAAAGATACACTGTTACTATTCCAGCTTCCATTGAAAAGTATGATTACTCCATGAGGGTGACTCTTGGGAACAGCCCTCACCTGCAGAGGTGAGGAGGAGGGAGTAAGCGTGTCTCCTAACCACATCACAGGAGCGGGAGGTAAATACAAACAGTCAAAAGCCATGGGTCTCTATTCTGAAGGAGAGCCTCTTAAGTTGTCAGCTGGATTGTAAACGTGAGGACTTCTGAAACCTTCGCTTGCAGCCGGATATAAAGAGGAAGCAGCCCTGAGACTCACTGTTACAGCTGTGTCCCCAGCCCTACAGAAGGAGGTAGCAACTCCTTGGGTAGTTCTTCGGGACCTTTCAGGAGCTGACCTAGTTTGTTTCTCCTTTTGTACCAGCTCCTTTTCACAGTCTGCTCATTGCTCCAGAAACATTCTCTTCCCCGCCCCTCTTTGCTGCTTCTGAGGAAATCCCCCCCACCCTTCGCCCCACCATTGGAAGTCCCCCCCAGGAGACCCGCCCCTCCGGGCCCCAGAACCTCACTCGCTTCCCCGGGGCTCTCTCACCACAGTGCACTGGTGACCTGCTTACTGCTTACTCATGTTGGGGACCACTGGGGGTGTTAGGGTCTTAGTGGTGGTGGCGATTTTCAAGAACCGGGTACACACTTCAAAAAGACAAAGAATTCTCTAAACCGTTAGAGGATGCTTTCCATTTAATGGAATTAAAAGAAGAGCTTTGAATTTAAGGGGAGTATCCTCCATTTTAAAGGCAATTGCTCTCATGGGCTGCTGAACACATGAGGACCGTCCTCCTCTCAGTTCTACACCCCCTCATGTGTTGTCACAGCTCATGGGGTTTCCCTGCTTTCCCTGAGAAGGTGCCTCCCCACCACCCTGCTCTTGCTCATCCATGTCCAGGGTGACAGGGTGGAGGGCACACCTCCACCGTGGGTGGTCGCTGGTGCTGTGTCCCTCAGTGTTCTGTGTGTGCACCTCTGGGCCTTCCCTACGGAGAGACATTTTTGGATGAGAAGATATTACACGAACCCTTTCAGAGTACTAAAGATTAATTTTCATTTTCTGAAAAATTTCCAAAAAAAAAAAAAAAGACTATAAATTAATGGTTTGTTACTCCCGGTATTAGATGGGTTTTTTTCCTCTGTGGTGGTTTTATAAAAATAAATTCTTATATGAGACAAAGTATAAAGAAATCCTCCCTAATCCCATCATAGAGTCATATTTAAGACTATGTCCTTTAGTACATTTTCAATGCTTAGAAGTCAGTCACACAGGAGATTTATATTTTTTAGAACACGGCCTCTTACCTTGGATTTTATGGTTGGGTATTGGGGAGGATCATCAGATTTTCTGGTTCTTTGATCTTAGAAAGGCCATCCTCTAATTTAACAATGAAGTCCAAGTCTCTTAGCCATGTGCCCTCAAACACTTTAAAATATTCTCAGTAACTGTTTTCTAGATGATTTACTTCTATATATCTGTGTCGTAAAAAAACCCATGTCGTGAAACCTACTGCCGTGACTAGAGTCCACGTGTACAGCGCAGGAGTGTTCACCACACGCAGTGTGTGCCACAGATCTGTAGACCCTCTCTCGTCCGTGGCTGAACAGCCACCCTTCCTCCATCACTCCCGGCTCCTGGGAACCAGCGCTCCGCTTTCTGCCTCTGCTGGTTTGGCTGCTTTCGACTCCTCGTCTAGGTGGAGGGAATAATGCAGTGTTGGTCCGTCTATGACTGGCTTCTTTGATGTAGCCCAGTGCCCTCCAGATTCATCCATGTCATAGCATGTGAAGGGATCTCATCCTTTTTTTAAGCCTGATTACTGTTCTGTTGTGTGTGTGTGTGTGTGTCACATCTTCATCCATTCATTCACTGATGGAAACTTAAGTTGTTTCCACTTCTTGGTGCAGTGAACGTGGGAGTGTAAATATCTCTTCTCGATCCTTTTTCAGTTCTTTTGGATGAATACCTGGAAGTGCGATCACTGGGTCATGGCCTAGTTCTGTTTGCAATGTTTTCAAGAAACTCCATCTTGATTTCCATGGTGGCTGCATCCTTTTTTTTTTTTTCTTTAGAAAATTAAATTTGATGGGATAACAGTGATCAATAAAAGTACATAGGTTTCAAGTAAACATTTCTATAGCATTTGAACCATTGATTATATTGGAAGTGATGGCTGTGGGTGACGGGCTGTACCCTTTTACAGTGCCCAGGGTTCAAGCGCTCCACTTTCTTGCTAGTCTTTGTTATATTCTGAGTTTTCTTTTTTAAGTAGTTTGAGGTGCTATCTCATTGTGGTTTTGAGTTGCATTCTGACTTGCATTTCCCTCATCGTTAGTGATGTTGAGCATCTTTTCACACGTGTTGATCACCGGTGTGTCTTCTTTGGAGAAATGGCTGTTCACGTCTTTTGCCCATTTTAAAATATAATTTAACATATTTATATAGTTTGTAAATGTTTTCTCCTATTGCATAGGCTGCCTTTTCCTTCTGTGGGTTGATTTCCTTTGCTGTGCAGAATTCTTTTATTTTGATGTAGTCCCACTGTCTATTTTTGCTTTTGTTGCTTGTGCAATAATCTAACAAATTATTGTCAAGACAAATATTATGAAGTTTTTATCCTATGTTTTCTTCTAGAAGCTTTATAGTTTCAGGTCTTACATTTAAGTGTTTAATGCATTTTGTATTTCTTTTTGTGTATGGAGTAATATAGGGGTTCAATTTCAGTCTCTTGCATGTGGATCTCCAAGTGTTCAGCACCATTTGTTGAAGAGAATAATTAAATTCTCTAGTGTAGACATCAAGCTGTGGTCCACTTTAGCAGTGAACTTTTGGGGGCGTGAAGATGTTGTGGTGTTTAGGGTTATTCCCTTAGGACAGATGTGCAGAGTGGGAGTCACTGAGTAACATACAGGAGCACTTTGGGTCTCCTGGTGTTAAATGCCAAATTGCTTCCAGACAAGACGGTAGCAGTTTACATCCCATCACAGGTGACCTTTTGTCGTTTTATCACCCTTACCAGCATTGAGCATTTGTTCAAATCAGAGAGAAGAAAAAAAACAACAGCTATATTTGTACTTTTATTAGGTACAGATGGAATTCTATTCTTTTAGTTTGCAGTTTTTTGCTACTACTAGTAAGCAGATTCTATAGACTACCTATTGTGGGAGAACATCCTAATTACAATGATGACAGGCAGACCTGTGAAGTATTATTGAAAGGGTTCTAGCCCTGACAGGATAGTTCATTTGGCTAGAATGTCCTCCTGATAGACCAGGGTTGCAGGTTCAATCCCCAGTCAGGGCACATACAAAAATCAACCAATAAGTGAAGAAATAAATGAAAAAACATATCTGGTTTTTTCTCCCTCCCCCTCCTTTCCTTCCTCTCTCTAAAAATAAATAAATAAATTTAAAGGGTTTCCAAAGTATGTGAAGCAAGGACTCCCACTACTTCCTGTCTATTAGCTAGAGGGAACTATGGGAAGGGGGAGTTAATTAGCTCCTTGCCCATTTCCTTTATGATAAAACTGGGGTGGGGATAAAGGCTTCATGGGGCTGACGGGAAGTGAGAGGGATCACAGTGAGTGACCCCTCCAGTGTGTAGCGGGTGGTGGTGCTCCTTCGCGTTGGCCCCTTCACCGTCTCTTCCCTGCGCCGTCAGCTCCATGTCTGCAGTTGCAGGCCAGGTGAAGAGAGAGACGAGTTAGAAATGGGCGTTAACTGCTGTTTCCTGGGCCGCCCCCATCAGAAGCAGGACAACCAGGGAGCAGAACAGCCAGTGGCAATGCAATGCCCTTGACCTTGAGTACCTACAGGGTCCCTTTAGGCCCCCGGATGTGAGGGGAGGCTTGGACCTGTTCTAGCTGCAGCTGCGGTCTTCAGGGATCCCCAGTTTGTAACTGCTGGGTGAATCCTTCCATGTGGCTGAGGAAAGTTATCCACTTTGGACATCTGTCTTGTGCAGCGCGGGGCAAAAGTAGTTTTACAGTTGTCCGTATGGGAAATAATAAAATAATTAATAAATGATAATACAAGAGTCAACTCTGTTTCATGTCCTCACCACTGTAAACCGTCCAGAGATGCAGGGTGGCTCCGAGAAGACCGCAGGGCCGGGGGACCAGATGCTGAGGAGGCGGGATGGGACAACATGCCACAAAAAACATGATTTGTTATTCTTGTTTTAAGCAGTAAGCATTTTTCCCTTCTAATATGATCTCATCTGAAACCTTCATGAACAAAGCAAGTAAAAGTCAAACTGCTGTGGTGGAAACGGGACTGGGAAGGCAGACGGCAGCAGCCTCGGGCACCTGCACGCAGTTTAGCCTGTGACCATCACCGCCACCACAGGACAGTGCCAAGGACAGGAAGCCCACTCCCACCCTGAGCAGCAGCAGGAGCCTGAGGGAGCCCCAGCTGCCCAGGCTGCCTGGGTGTGCGGTGCAGTGGTGAGAAGGGCCTTCGGCGCCCGTGGGGGGCGCTCTGGTCTCTGTCTTGCCCACGATCCCAGCTCTGTTAAACCACGCTCTTCTCACAGGACCCACCCTGGAGGGAACTGGTACGAGGCAGTCCCTGTTGGTGCTTGGGGAAGGAGACTCACTGTGTTCCTGAAACTCACTGTAACAACAGAAAAGCCTGGACTTGACAGAATATTGAAGTGAGGACCCCCTGGTAGATATTCAGTTGTTAAGTTATAACTCTAGGAGTATAGAAAGTCATTAGGAAAGAGAGAGGAAAAAAAAATGCAGAATGTTATGACAGAAATGTATTCTCATTAAAATTTACATTTTTTAAAAAAAAGCTTACTTAAGGCCCTGGCCAGTTGGCTCAGTGGTAGAGTGTTGGCCTGGTATGTGGTAGTCCCAGGTTTGATTCCTGGTCAGGGCTCACAAGTAGCCATCTGCTTCTCTACCCTTTCCCCTCTTTTCTCTCTCTCTCTCTCTCTCTCTCTCTCTTTCTGTTCCTTCTCCTCCCACAGCCATGCCTTGATTGGTTCAAGCACATCAACCCCAGGTGCTGAGGATGGCTCCATGGAGCCTCCACCTCAGGTGCTAAAAATAGCTCAGTTTTGAGTATGGCACCAGATGGGCAGAGTATTGGCCCCAGGTAGGGGTTACCAGCTGGATCCCAGTTGGGATACATGTGGGAGTCTATCTATCTCTGCTTCTCTCACTTGAAAAAGAAGAAGAAGAAGAAATAAGAAAAGCTCACGTATTATTAATGTAGAATCTTGAATTTCGTGAGGATTTTAGGGAGCTTGGCGGGACACATCCTGGTAATTCTGTTTGCTGACGGAGTAGGACCTTGTTGGAGGCTGGAAACTGTTGCATGCAGACACCAGTCCCTCCTTCATGTCCTGGAAAACTGATTGACAGAGTGTAAAATTGCTTTTTATTCCAATTTAGGACTCAAAATGGTAGTGGGCTTTAACTCTCAGAAGCGCTTGATGAAGCGTGGGAGCGAAGGCTCAGCCAGCCCGGCAGGCGGACAGTGTCAGCCTGTGTTTCAGACATGTCATGTCAATGCAGGCTTCTTTGAATGGAGTCATATTTTGTTCAAACGCTTTTTTTTTTTGATTAAAGAGAATGTATTGTAGAAATATGACCCAGAGAAAACAGAGCAGAAACCAGTTTTTAACCACATTTCACAAGAACGGTAAGTTTCTAGGGTGCCTGCTCCCACCAAGGGCACGGCCACACACACACACACACACCCCGCCTAGGCCTCCAGGCTGCTTGTCTCCTGTCACACCTCATCCTGTCTCATCTGCCCTCACGCTGTCCCCTGCCCTGACACCCCTCCCTGTCACTCCTGCCCTCCAGAGCGCCCTCCAGCAGCCGGTCTGGCTGGCCCCCCAGGAGCACCAGCGCCCCCCCAAGCGCTCCCCAGGCGCCATCGGGCTGGCTCCAGGGGTGGTTTGCACCCTCCTGCAGCCGGTCTGGCTGGCCCCCCAGGAGCACCAGCGCCCCCCAAGCACTCCCAGACGCCATCGGGCTGGCTCCAGGGGTGGTTTGCACCCTCCTGCAGCCGGTCTGGCTGGCCCCCCAGGAGCACCAGTGCCCCCCCAAGTACCATCAGGCTGGCTCCAGGGGTGGTTTGCACCCTCCTGCAGCCGGTCTGGCTGGCCCCCCAGGAGCACCAGTGCCCCCCCAAGCGCCATCGGGCTGGCTCCAGGGGTGGTTTGCACCCTCCTGCAGCCGGTCTGGCTGGCCCCCCAGGAGCACCAGTGCCCCCCCAAGTACCATCAGGCTGGCTCCAGGGGTGGTTTGCACCCTCCTGCAGCCGGTCTGGCTGGCCCCCCAGGAGCACCAGTGCCCCCCCAAGCGCCATCGGGCTGGCTCCAGGGGTGGTTTGCACCCTCCTGCAGCCGGTCTGGCTGGCCCCCCCAGGAGCGCCAGCGCCCCCCCCCCCCCAGCGCTCCCCAGCGCCATCGGGCTGGCTCCAGGGGTGGTTTGCACCCTCCTGCAGCCGGTCTGGCTGGCCCCCCAGGAGCACCAGTGCCCCCCCAAGTACCATCAGGCTGGCTCCAGGGGTGGTTTGCACCCTCCTGCAGCCGGTCTGGCTGGCCCCCCGGGAGCACCAGCGCCCCCCCCCCCCAGCGCTCCCCAGGCACCATCGGGCTGGCTCCAGGGGTGGTTTGCACCCTCCAGCAGCCGGTCTGGCTGGCCCCCCAGGAGCACCAGCGCCCCCCCCCCCCCAGCACTCCCCAGGCGCCATCGGGCTGGCTCCAGGGGTGGTTTGCAGCTTTTGCTCAGCCTCCTCCTCTGTGCTCATGATTTCCCATTACTCTGGTTCCCCACACTAGAAACTGTAGCTGCCCCAATTCCTTCTCTGGCCCTCCACCTGGCCAGGTGCCCAGTCCTAGAAAGGCCCACCTCCTTGGTTTCACCCGCACTCACCCAGACCAGGACAGGAGCTTTCCGGGAAGTTGCCAGCCTCGTTTCTCCCCCACCTGGTAGTCCTGCACATGACTTGCCTGTTTCTTTCAAAACCATGAGTGGCACTAACTTACTTCCCCGTGGCCAAGGCAGTGGTCTCTGAACTGTCTTCCCAGGAGCCTTGAGGACTCCTCCAGCCTCCCTTGGGTCGCCTCCACCTGGCCTCTGCCAGCTTTCTTTTGCATCAGTTTTATATACTCTTGAGTTTATATTTTTTTTCTTCAAACGAATTTTTTGTGTCTCTGAGTTTGAAAACCAGAGGATAGTGCAGGGCACCGGCCCACCCAGTGTGTGACCTGGACAGCCTTCTACGGGCCTTTGTCAGCCCTGCCCCCTGGGAGACCAGTGTAAAACCCAAGTTCCCGGGAGGGTCTGTCACACGTGCTTGTTCAGCCGCGGGCAAGCTGCTGATGTTCCTAAAGCCTCCGTTTTCTGTCTGTGACATAGGAGTACTCTAAGCCTTCTCATGGGGTTGGAAGGTGTACCCGAGACAGCGTGACATGTGTCAGTGCTGAGTTGGTGTTGGCCATGACACCGTGTTCCTGCTCGGCCCCTCAGGAGGACAAGCACATTGTGCCCTTTGGTGCTCCGTGCCGCTGCCCAGCCTCCCAGCGGCTTCCGCCCACTCTCAGCTTTACGGTCAACTCTGGTTTATCTGTTAAGACTAATTCACATTCCAGCTTCCTGTGAAGCCCCAGAGATAATGCTCCCCTCAGAGATACTTGCTTCCTAAGTATTAAGTATGTATTTCTTACTAAGGGAGTCTTCGTATTGAATTTTATTATTTCTTTATACAGATACACACACACAACACACACACACATACACTTCTACAAAGATTAGGAATCACCATAGTAGAGACCTGACCTGATTCAGGTCCATGCCCTTGAGGTGTATTGTGGGTGCTCCCAAATCTGTGTATTTGGGGTACACTATGGGAGCTCTATAGGTGTGTCATGAGGGTCCACTGTGGGCATCGCTCTATCTGTGCCCTTGGGGTACACGGTGACACTCTGTATCCTTCCCTGCGATATACTGTGGGCATGACTGTTTTTTGAATGAAGCAAAGTAACTGACAAATAGGTGATTGAACCCGCCAGTGGCAGCCCCCTGGGGAGAGGACCCTGAGAGGGCTGGAGCTCACCAGCTCCAGCTTGCTTTGTGCTTGATTCTGATTGGTGACTTGGAAGCCAGTGCTCTCCAGCTGATGTGCTTCTACTCAAACACTCTACCTGGAAACAGACTCAGTTTTTGTGGGACGAACATACACAAAACCGCAGCTTACCTCCACAACAGCATGGCACTTCATGTTGTTTGTGAGCAAAAGCAGCTGCTATTGAGTGAGCATTTATGTGCCAGTGATGTGTGAGCACTTTACTGTATTATTCTGTAGACTCTTCAAATGTGAAAACCAGCAAGATGTGTATTTTATATTATTTTAATGGATGAGCAAGCTGAGGTTAGGAGAATTTAAGTAACTGGCCCAAGGTCTTATGGTGGCATAGCAGACCCAAGATACGAGCAGTGGTTGAAAGCAGCAGGGCAGGTGAGGGCGGGAGCTTTGGGCGGAATTCTCTGCACCTCCTTCCTGGTCACACCCCGACCTGTGCCAGCCAGTGTGTGTCTTACAGAGTCCAGGGAGCAGGCAACGTTAAAACTTAGAATGTGTATCATGTCCTCCAAATAGCACCAGTTTTATTCTCTTTACTGATGTGCTTAAAACATCCTTTCTCGGCTTATAGACTTTATTTAATTGATTTTAGACTGGCCGGGACCTGGGCTTATAGAACCTTTTAGAGACAGTTGCACTATAGATACATGAAAATTTTCTATCTTTAGTTATCTTTTTTTTGTCTGTTGGTGTGGTTCATTTTTTAAAAATTTTGTTTAAATTTTGTTTTTCTTTTCTCTTTTTAAGTGAGAGGAGGGGAGACAAAAAGACAGACAGGCTCCTGCATGTGTCCCTACAGGGATCCACCTGGAAAACCCCCTACTGGGAGATGTATTGTCCATCTGGGACCATAACTCAACAACTGAGCCATTTTTAGCACCTGAGGTGGAGGCTCATCCTCAGTGCCTGAGGCCAACTTGCTCAAACCAATTGAGCCATTGCTTCAGGAAGGACAGAGAGAGAGAGAGAAGGAGGAGTAGGAAGGGTGGAGAAGCAGATGGTTGCTTCTCTTGTGTGCCCAGACCAGAAATTGAACCTGGGACATCCACATGCTGGGCCAACGCTCTACCACTGAGCCAACCGGCCATGGCCTTGTTTTTCAATTACAGTTGACAGGTAGTATTGTATTAGTTTCAGCTACATGACATAGCAATTAGACATTTATGATCATCCCAGTAAGTCTTGTACCCACTATTCATAGTTATTACAATATCTTTTACTATATTCCCTGTGCTGTACTTTACATCCCTGTGACTATTTTTACAACTGGCAATTTATACTTCTAATCCTTTCACATTTTTTGTGTGCTTTGCTTTCAGTGTTTCTCATGCAAGTCTAAAAAACAGGTTTTATTGCATACACACACAAATGCACACATATGTAGAGAGGGACAGAGGCAAGGAGGGAGGGGGGAGAGAGAAAAATAAAAGTGGTTATTATAGAAAACTTGAAAAGCATAGGAAAAGCTCAAAATAAATTCATCTCCCATAAAATCAAATATTTAGCTACCATTAATGCCGCATCCCCCGCAATGAGTCTATTCCAGGGTCTCTAGCACGAAATGGTATGAAATTGAATGAAAGATAGACAGAAACTTAAAGATATATACAGATGGGTTCAGGAGGATGCCACGATCCTTGCCAACAGCCACGACTGTTTCAAGCTACAGAAACATAGCCTCCCCCAGAAAACTTCCGTTTTTATTCCTGGGTAACGTGGAACATTAGCAGTTCAGTTCAGTTTCCAAGGCAACACAAGAAAACCACCAGGTGCAGAAAACTCCCCACCATCTTAACTGTTAAACAAAGAAGTAACTAGCTTCCATCCTTCCAGGGAACATGGGTGGGCAGAACAACAGAGAAGCACAGCCCTTATGTCAACTTAATTAGGCAGGTGAGGTGGGGGGTTGGGCCCAAAACCTCTGTCCCCGAGATCTCCAAACTGCAAAATGCCCTGTTTATTTTTTGGACCCCAACACATTAACATTTAATCTATGACCTTCCCATATTTTTAATGCCTAGCTAAATGTTGTTTGTTTGTTTGTTTTGTGACACACAGAGAGAGACAGAGGGACAGATAGGGACAGACAGACAGGAAGAGAGAGATAAGAAGCATCAATTCTTCATTGCGGCACCTTAGTTGTTCATTGATTGCTTTCTCATATGTGCCTTGACTGGGGGGCTCCAGCAGACCAAGTGACCTCTTGCTCAAGTCAGTGACTGTGGGCTGAAGCTGGTGAGCTGTGCTCAAACCAGATGAACTCACATTAAAGCCAGCAACATCGGGGTTTCAACCTTGGGTCCTCTGCATCCCAGTCTGACAACTCTCTATCCGCTGTGCCACCACCTAGTCAGGCCCTACCTAAATGTTGTTGTTACCAAAATCATAATATGGGTGGTACCCTTTTTTTTTATTTAGTAATATATCATGAAAACTTCCTCATGCTAATATTCGTCTACTACTTGCTTTTTGGGAGCAACTTGATAGCCAACATGTAAATGTATTGTAATTTAATTAACCTGGTCTTCCTCATTTTGTTTATTCCAACATTTATGCTAATAATTTTCATATGACTTCTGCTCTTGTTGGTATTGAAAATCCAAAACTTGGGTATAAACTAATTCCTTGGCATGAATGCCGATATGAAGGATAACTCTGGGATCTTTTTAACTCAAATTATCATAGAACTTTAAGACCTCAACAGAAAGGGCCTGAGCAGTCACCTGTTCAGCACCTCCCTAAGCGGCACCCACTCGCCGTCAGCAGGCACTGCTCGCTCCTCTGTTTATGTTCTGAATTTATGTGTTCCTGCATTGGGGATAAGGAACTAGATGCTGACAAATAGATTTTGAAAAGTTGCTTCCGAAACCTCTAGAAGCCTGTACTTGGAGATCAGCGTGATCTGAGAATCTGGGAAGGCAGCTGGAGCAGCGTGGCAGGCGGGCTGGCCCGGGACGCAGGCTTAGCTCATGGGAGCCGAGCCATTACTATGGACAGGCAGAGAGTGTTCTGTGATTTTCAGGCTGTGGTCTTTCTAATTGATTTCTGCATACTTGTGGATAGGGATCTGCCCTTTTCCATTTATTTTTCACTTGACAAGTAAGACATGAAATGTTCCATGCCTTTCTAATTTAACTGGTGCACATGTTGCAAACTGAAATTGCCAGCTATTTTAAGCCCGGCCAAAAACACAACACACTGTTGCTCTTAGCCTTCATCATTAGATTAGGACCAGCATTTTGTTTGGAACGACACAGGCGCATGAATCTCCTTTATGTGCATAAGCCGCTTCTGCCGTAAAGTGGGCGTGGGGAGAAGGTGGCCAAGTTTCCATGATGAGCTGCTCCGGTGAGCGTCCTGAGCTCTGCTGGGACCCTGGGAAGGGAGGGTCGTAGGCATGCTCTTGAGGATATTATGATTAAGCTGAGGGAGAGACACATGGGTAACTAAATTAGGCAGCATGAGAAAAGTACACACAGCGGAGATCAGAGGGATCCCAGGGGATACACAGAGCATTCCCTCAGAACCCAGGTTCAGGCTCTGGACGACGTCCTCGAAGCCATGTGCACCACATTCCGCCTGCGGGCTGGCTGAGCCGTCATCTCACACACGTACGTGAATGTTTTCCAAACACATGGAGGGGCCCTGGTGGCCAACAATGCTTTTAAATGAATTCTTGGTTTCTTACATTTATGGTAGCTTTTTGCCATATTGTCTATTTTCAATCAACAGATACTACACTTATAATTCCTATCATGGGCATCTATGAAAGTGTTTCATGTTAAGAGTTGTTTGTGGCCCTGGCTGGTTGGCTCAGTGGTAGAGTGTCAGCCCTGCGTGTGAATGTCCTGGGTTTGATTCCCAGTCAGGGCATATAGGAGAAGTGACCAGCTGCTTCTCCACCCCTCCCCCTCTTCCTTCTCTCTATCTCTCTCTTCTCCTCCTGTAGCCATGGCTCAGTTAGATCAAGCTGGTCCCGGGTGCTGAGGATAGCTCCATGGCCTTGCCTCAGGCATGAAAATACCTCAGTTGCTGAGAAACAGAACAACAGCCCCAGATGGGTGGGCAGAGCATCGTCTGGTAGGGGGCTTTCCTGGTGGATCCCAGTCAGGGTGCATGCAGGAATCTGTCTCTGCCTCCCCTCCTCTCACTGAATAAAAAAAAAAAAGAACTGTTTGTTACTTGTTACTTGAAGTGAAGATTGGACAATTCTCTTGTCTGCAGCGGTGCTGTCCAGCCGAACTTCTGTGCTCAACGCAGTCGTCATTAACAGCGTGCAGCACTAAATGGACTTGAAATATGACCAGTGGGACTGAGGAACTGAATTTTTCACTTCATTTGATTTTCATTGATTGAAATTTAAATGGCCACATGTGGTAGAGGCTCCCGGATTGGACAGCGCAGATCTATTCTATTCTTTTGTAGGAAATTTTCTAAAAATTCCCAGCCCTACATTTTCCTCAGCCCCCCTCCTAGTCTGTTTCGACTTCTGCCTCTGCGGGCAAGTGTGTGTGGCAGCCAGGCTCGCCTCCCCCCTCTTCCCGAAGGCTCCTTAGGCCCAGAGAAGACCTTTCTCACAGAGGCTTAATGAAATGACTTTGAAATCTTTTCTTAACCATGGAAATAAAAGGAATCGTCAGTTTTGTCAGCCACTGTCTGATTGTCAGGGACTGAAGAGATTTCCCTATGCCCGGGACACATGAGCTAGTAGTTTTCATACTTCGCTTGTTTCAGAGTTCACACAGCATGATCCTTCTTTAAAAATGGACTATTTGGTAAGCAAGGTGGCTATAAATTATTAAAGAACCCAGAAATCGAAATCTTATTCTAGGGCTCTGTTAGGTAAGAAAGTTTCCCTTTTCTTTGTTCTCCTGACGATTATTTCGGGTTAACAAAATGGTCTTCCCTCTCTAATGTACTCTGAAACAATTAATACAGGTCATCACACTTCACAAGTTATATATCTTTCTCATGACTCATAGCCTTCAGGATCTTTAAAAACCTTCCTGGGTAATAGCAACATGCAGCCTAATGGCTTCTGTTATGGTAACGAAATCATGAGAGGATAGCCAAATAGCTCTGAACATAAAACGCACCTTTATCCTTCCACGACGGTTTGTAGTCATTGTAACGATAGTGCTAGTTGGATTACTAGGTAATTCAGAATTGTTATTTTTTCCAAAAGATTTTTTACCATGTGCTGTTTTAAAACAAAATGGAGAAGGAAAGCAATAACTTGGAGAATTAAAAAAAAAAAGACGACAACCAAAAATGTCTTTTGGAACTCGTACTTGAGGATCCCATCAGAACAGTCAACACCGTCAGTGAGCTGGCGGGGGTGGGGTGGGGGGTGTTTCTGTTGAGGAAGGCTCCTTCCCCAGCCCTCCTCCTTCCCCAGCCCTCCTCCAGGGTGCCGGGCCCTGCTCGACCTCCTTCCCCAGCCTCCTCCAGGGTGCCGGGCCCTGCTCTCCACCGTGCGCAGGCTGTGCTCCCTCCTCCAGGGTGCCAGGCCCTGCTGGCCTCCTTCCCCAGCCCTCCTCCTTCCCCAGCCCTCCTCCAGGGTGCCAGGCCCTGCTGGCCTCCTTCCCCAGCCCTCCTCCTTCCCCAGCCTTCCTCCAGGGTGCCAGGCCCTGCTCTCCACCGTGTGCAGGTTGTGCTCCCTCCTCCTCCTCTTCCTGCCCGGAGGCTTCTTCAGGCGTCAGGCCCAGAGCAAGGTGGTTCCATTTGCTGAATCATGAGGCCAGCATGTGTCGTCCCGGCTCCCACTGGGCAGTGCAACCTGGCCCCGTGTGCCCCCAGGAGAGGATGCTCAGAGGTAGCTGCCCCCACCCCCACAGCATCGACCCCACAGTGCAGGACCGTGAAACACCAGGGGTATCAGGATTCCTCCATTCTTCTTCGCTCTCTCTCAAAAATCCCATCAACCAGTTGAATTCAGACAGTTGTTTGTGATGTTAAATTTGCTGAACATCTCTTCTCTCAGCACTTCCTTTTACAGTGTTTGCCGCATTTTAATCACACAGCCACCATCATCTGCTGATTTCCATTTTAAAGGTGATGCATAGGTTAGTGTGGTTGGTGGTGGTGCCTGTGTACCTGTGTTGGGGACAGATGGGGAGGGGATAATGAGTCATAGAGCACCAGGGGAACCCCAGGCAATCGAGAGAATATCCTAAATTTGTTTCCTTTTTTTTTTTTTTTCTTGAGTCAGAGGTAGGGAGAGAGAGACAGGAACATTTAGCTGCTCCTGTATGTGCCCTGAGAGGCAATCAAACTGGCAACCTCTGCACTACAGGACAACTTTCCAACCCATTGCCAGAACTTGATTTTCTTTAGAGACAAATCGGGGAAGGGGAGGGAGGGGGAAAGGCAGCATTTCTGTGTTGTTTCACGCAGTCGTGCATTCATTGGTTGATCTCCTGTGTCGTGATCTCGAGGATTGAACCAGTAATCTTGTTGTTTCGGAACAACATTCTTAACCAGCTGAGCTCACCAGCCAGGGCCAATGTTTCCCCTCCTGTCCCAGACACAAAACACTGCAGAGGGACACTCAGTCTTCTCTGACCCTCAGCGAGGATGTTGTTTCTTGCCTGCCGTGTGTTCCCACCTCCTTTGAGGAGGACAGGGTGCAGAGGGAAAGGACCTAGGAACACTTCGTGTGGGTTCTGTGCTGTGCCCTCCCTGGTCTCCTGGGCTCCGCCTGCTGCCCCTCTCCCCTCCTGCAGCTGAGCAGGGATGGGTGGCCCTTTCTACAAGACCGGGCCCTTCTCCTTGATAGATCTTTGTAGACAAAGTCATGGGCAGTGCGAGTCGTCCCAGGTCTCTCTGCTGCAGCTGGTTTAGTCATGTGACTTCTCAGCCTGCATTTGTCCATTCTCTATACTTTCATTCTGGTTATAAAATTATACCAAATTATTGTGTCTTCTACATTTTCCTTTTTTGCTGTTTGAGTCTGTATTTACTTCTGTGATCACAGTGTCTTAGCCTGAAAGCCTGTGACCGTCACTGTGGTAAACCAGTACAACGCTAGTTACTGTCAGCCAGCTTTGGGTTGCAAACGTTTCCGTAATTGCTTTCAAATGTAGTCATACATGGGGTTGCAGGTTGATGATGTGCTAATGAGGGGTGGCTTTAGGGAAATCAACCTTTTTATTTGCAATATTGAATTCCCAATTACTGTGTATTAATGCATCTGTCTCCTGCCTTTTTTATTTCAGTACCTACTAGAAATGAAAAGCTTAATCCTACCCCCAGAACATATCCTGAAGAGAGGGGACAGTGAAGCAATAGCGTATGCGTTCTTTCACCTGGCGCACTGGAAGCGGGTGGAAGGGGCTTTGAATCTTTTGCATTGTACGTGGGAAGGCAGTAAGTAATTTACTTTCTTTGAAACTTTTTTTAAGTGCACGAAAGATGCTAGAACTGTGTCTCCCTGAGTGTGCATGCTGAATGATGAAGGTGGGCACATCCGCAGCGAGCCCTCCGTGTGCCCTGTCCTCACTGAGACGGGGACCCGTGCTCAGGCTCCCCAGCGCATGGTGGGGCTGTACGGTAGCCTGGCCGTCTCAACCGCTCAGAGCTCAAGAAGGCACCGGTGCGGGCAGTGGGTGGGGTGGTCTGCACTGTGCGGGCAGGGGGTGCTGCACAGACAGAAGCCCTCTGGGACGCGGGGACAGCCCCTGAGCGTCTGGGAAACTGTGGCTGCGGTGAGGCCTCGTGCTGGGCTCTGATCACCATTTCTTGACAGCCTGTCTGGGAGGGTGGCTAGAGAGACACTCTTGGCCTTGACTGGAGCCTGGTGGCCACACACACACACACACCCAGCAGAAGTGCTTCAGAACCAGTGTGCTTTTGTTAGGGTGCCAGGGTGCTGGCACCAGTGGCCTATGTGAGGAGAGTAGGCTCGAATGGCAGGTGCCCTCTATCCTGGAGAAGTATCCCGTCCAGTTGGGAGTGGGAACCAGCAGCACATAGCAGCTGCCCAGTGGTTATTCACAAGGGAGAGGTCTATGGGGTGGAGCAGCCATGTATAACCTTAGGGACCATGGCAGATTTGAACCAAGCCTTGAAGAGCCAGGGCAGCGTCACAAGCAAGCATGCTGGGAGAATGTAATTTAGGGGAAAAGGCTCCAGACTGGATTATTGGACAACATGTACCCTGGCACTCTGTTATCATTAAACAGAACAAGTACACCGTGTAGCATGAGTACTTCCCCCCTTCTCTGGGGAAAGAAAATAGACATAGAGTCTTCTGTGGATTTTTTCTTGGTTCACCCCCACGCTGATGAGCCTCATAAATGAATGTCTTTTTAATCCCTTTCACTCCGTTTATCTTAGCTGCTTCCATTTTAATTTTCATAATCTCCCGCCCTTCCCTTTTCCTGTCCTGCCCTAACCTTGCAGGAGTCTAAATCAGTGCAGGAAGCAGCGAGCGGCCAGACAGGGTGGGGTAGAAGTTGACAGAGATGGGACTCAAGTTGATTGAAAGGTTTTTGGGTAGTTGTTTTGAAAATATTTCTCTAAAGAATTAGTAGCGGGCCTACTTAAATAATTTGCCGTTTATAACTTGAAGGATGTTGACTTGGCTGATGCCTCGGGCCACACCGCGTGAGTGTGTGCACACCCGCCAGGTGTCCTGCGCCTGGGATTTGGATGTGTTAGGGCAGCACACTCCACTTGGGCGTGTGTGGGCACAGGTACAGTCCCCTCTGGCTTGGGCTCATCATTGTTGCGTTTAAGGTGTTCTATCCAGACAAGACAAGAAGAATTTTTATTTAAACTTGAGGGGGTGAAAAAAAGGAGAAGAAAAAAATCCCAGCAACATTGAAAATGAGAGGTCTCACCTAGTGATAGTTGTGGGAAAATTAAACGCACAGATTGACGTGCCAACTAAGAACATATTTATAGATTGGCATCTTGGAAGCATAGTAATGGAAGTTTATCCATTGGATCTGATAGAAAGGATCAAAAAGGGTGGGCGTGGGGGGGCCAAGAGGACAGAGGCACTGTGTTAGGGATGGCATAAGCATAATATAATTCCTATGAGGAATGATTGGAATTTCCATTTGGAAATTAGTTAACTATATAATTATCGATTGGGACAACAGTGAGATTTCAAGAAATGTGAAATGACATATTGAGCTCCAAAATCAATCAGGAGAGTAATGTTGGGGGACAGTAACTTCTTCAGGTTACAACATGGGCAGAGCACTTCATTAGAATAAAAATAGATGACTCTTCAGACATAAAACAGCATAGCAGGCCACCAGAGACCTGTGGGGAAGGGTACTTCTGCACTTGGCCCCACCCATGGCAGGGACGGCTCCGAGGAAGCTACTCTGCGCAGTGAGCGTGCTCACCTGGCCCTGAGTGCCTGTGGCATGCCACAAGCCTTAAAGAGTGCTTGTACAGCTGGGTGGTTATACAGAGAGTTTGCGTTCCCATCGTCCCGGGTGCTCCTGCTAACGTCCGAGGTTGGAGGGCTGAGGTGTCCACGTTACTTGCTCAAGAGAGGAACAGACTTACTGAAATGGGTAACATTGAAGAACTAGCAGCCGTTGCTGGTGGAACCAGGATGTAAATCCAAGTTCACGGTTTCTTCACTCCTCTGTCCTGTAATACGAGCCACATAGGCCTTTCCCGAATACAATAAGGATAAGAGGATCTTGAATGTTTGCTTAGGTCTCAATTTTTGCATCACTACTCATGGGCTAGGATGTGCTTATTCCCGTCCTTGTGCATATACAGTTAATCATTCCATATAAAACCATACTTGTATTTTTGAATACTGACTTAAACATTTTAAATGTAGGATTGCCTAGTTTTATAAAAAAAATTATTTCTATGTGTAAAGGAAGGAAAAAGACTGGAAATAAATACATTTTTAAATAAATTTTAAGTGATTTATTTTTTTCCTTCACATTTGTACTTTTCAAATTTTCTACAAGCATAAATATTATATGTGTGTATATGAGTGTATATGTATATACATATATTTAGAAAAATAATCTATTACAAACTCTTTTGGTCCTTTTTAAAAACAAACCTATAAATCTGATGTGAAATCTATTATTTACTTACTTATTTATTTTTAAGTAAGAGGAGGGGAGATAGTGTGACAGACTCCCATAAGCACCTGGACCACCGGCAGCCCCTGCCCTGGGCTGCTGGAATCGAGCTATTTTTATTTGATTTGTTTTGTTTTGTTTTGTTTTTGTATTTTTCTGAAGTTGGAAATGGGAAGGCAGTCAGACTCCCGCATGTGCCCGACCGGGATCCACCCAGCATGTCCACCAGGGGGAGATGCTCTGCCCATCTGGGGCGTTGCTCTGTTGCGACCAGAGCCATTCTAGCACCTGAGGCAGAGGCCATGGAGCCATCCTCAGTGCCCGGGCCAACTTTGCTCCAAAGGAGCCTCAGCTGCGGGAGGGGAAGAGAGAGACAGAGAGGAAGGAGAGGGGGAGGGGTGGAGAAGCAGATGGGCGCTTCTCCTGTGTGCCCTGGCTGGGAATCGAACCCAGGACTCCTGCACGCCAGGCCGACACTCTACCATTGAGCCAACTGGCCAGGGCCTGGAATCGAGCTATTTTTAGTGCCCAAGGCTGCCATACTTGGACTAACCGAGCCATTTTCAGTGCCCTGGCTGATGCTTGAACTCTTGAACAAATCGAGCCACTGGCTGCAGGAGGGAAGGAGGGAGAGAGTAGTGGGAGAGGGAGGGGTGGAGAAGCAGATGGTTGCTTCTCCTGTGTGCCCTGACTGGGAATCAAACCCGGAATGTCCATACGTAGGGCTGACACTACCCACTGAACCAACTGTCCAGGGCACTGTCATGCAATTAAAATCAAAGAATGACTACTGCAACGTAAGGCAGTTGTGTGCAATCTTTTGCCATCACTTTAAATTGGTGTTCATTCAAAGTTAAATGGAAGCGTCAGAGCTCTGCATTTTATTTTAATTTACTTTTTAGTGAGGTGTGATTCACATGTGACATATTAGTTTCAGGTGTACAAAGTGATGGTTTGATATTTGTATATATTAAGATCTTCTCTTATAGCAACTTTTGAATGTGCAATACAGTATTATTGACCATAGTCATCATGCTGCACATCACAGCCCCATCACTTATTTTGTAACTGGCTGTTTTTACCTTTCGACGCCCTTCACCCATTTCACCCCCACCTCTCCTCTAGTAACCACCAATCTCTGTGTCTGGGTTTTAAATCAAAGGACTTGAATTAGATTTCTGACTTGGCTGCTTACAGTGATATTCACTTAACTGCCCAATTTTGAACACTGAAGCACCGGCCATATTGACAGGCATAGCCCCATCCCACCCCCGCTAGAGGACTTCCGTGCAGTTGCCTCCAGGGTAGTTGCAGTACCTGAGCTGCTCCCTCCTTCTCCGAGGTGAGTGGGCCAGAGAGCAGGATGCTGCACTTCCTCCAGAACACCACATGGTGGCGCCTTTTGACATCTCCAGCTTTGTAGTTTAGGTTTTCTCCTTCTAAGTCATTTTTTCTTCATTCTGAAATTGAAGGGCATAACCAACTCCTTGCCAACGTCCAATTTTCATTAGAAAGGGATTTCAAGGAGGAAAGTAACAGTACCTAATTTCACTAGTTTCTAGGTTAAAAATGAGTATTCTTTTAGTCAGTTTATCTTTTGGAGATTAAAAAAAAATCTATCGAAAGTGTCGTTTAGGGGTGGGGATGGAAGTTTATTTTGCTTTGCTTTTTAATGAGTTTTTTTTAATGTTGGAGCATTAGTCATTTTGTGGAATTAAGCGAGTGTCCCAACAATCAGGCTGAAGTAACTCACATTTTTGATAAAACCCCAAAATCCAGCTGATGCATGGCAGAGATTGTTTGGGTTTGAAACATATGGTGGTTAAAAAAAAGAGCCCTCCAACCAAAAATACATCAGCATTTCAAAGGTTTCTAACATGTTTGATTCATCACTGTCCCAGCCCCTGAAATTACACAGCGTGTTTCTTAAAGTCAGGATCATCAAGAAAGGGGAAAAGTTTTAATTTACAAGATTTAAAATATGTTTCTTAGTTCATTACACAGCTGCCACCTTATCTGAATTATACTTATTTTAAACACTGCAGGTTCTGGTTATCCTCACACACACGTGCACACACATACGCCGCGGCAAGTATGAGTTGAATATAAAAAACCGACATGAATGCGGATTTCACTAGAACTGGGTCTTATTTACAATGGTATTGTGCCTTTGGGGGCCCTATTTTAAATGGCACATCTTCTGTTTTGCCTGTATTAACTACTAATGTGGCCTTATCTCCTTCCTACCTAGATCTTTTTAAGGCTGTTTGGCTGTATTTATTTTATAAAGCAGGGTAGTCTGCTGATTTCTACTGTGAACTCGAAGATTTGATTTTCTAGTTCTATATATCAAGACTAGTATGCCATGGGGCACATCACTTAGCCTTTCTTTGTTTCAATTTTTTCCACTTGACCAAATAAGACTCTTTATTTTCTTTTTGGAGATTTTATTTCCCCAAAGAATTCACTACATAATGTATAAGATATGAAGGTGTTTTTTAGGGGGACTAAGGCAGAGTATTTCCTTTGAGAGAAGAAAATAGCCCATTGTTGAAGCATAGGATGAAATTCTGATTCTAATTTATTCTCTTTGAACCTAACGGTAAATGCTACTTGCTGTAACATGTGGGCCTTGGGGCATTTCCTCTAACTAAACCTTTCCTCCAAAAGGCTGGCACCTTCTGGACTGTGGAGGGCAGACCCCACCCCCACCCCCACCCCACCACCCCATACGCCTGAGATTGTGTTTCTCTGGAGAAAGCAATGGTCAGCTGAAGTCCCTGGTGGTAGCTACCGTGTACCAATAGCCAGTCTCCAGACCCTGACTGATGCTCCCCCACTGCCTACCCGGTGGGACCAGCCTGCTCCCTCCTTTTATCCAGTCATGGTGACTGACCACAATTTGAAGCCACCCGAGTTTTTAAAGGGAAAACTCTGCTCTTCCTGATTGTGCATTAATTTGTTCATTCCTTTATTCAGCAAGATTTACTGAACACCTCCCTTGTGCCAGGCATCGTGTTGGCAATACCAAGAGGAATAGGACTCTGAAATGTTTGGGGGAAAACGTGTGAGTGTGAGCAGGTACAGATGCACTCACATGCACACACATACACACGCGTATGTGTGAGCAGTACTGTCATGGACAGAGGAACAGAGTGGTAGGGTGACCAACAAGTCGTGAATCTGCTGTAAACTCTAGAATTCCTCTCCAGAATCAGGATGGAACATCATCTCACCCAGGGAGGCTGATTCTCCCGAGGCCACGGACTGGGTGCAGAAAGAACGTGGACCGGAGCCCAGGCTTCTGACCTGGGTGCTTTCTGCATTGCTGTGCCCACAGGCCTCACAAAGGACAGCTGGCCTTCATGGACAGTTTCCTGCAGCGCAGGGAAAAGTGAGAACATAACATTTGTATTTTGATGATAATTTTCTGTTCTATCATATATACTTCCAATTGTTTCCAAACAAGCAGCATTTTAATTTATAAGCTAGAATATGATCTAGTGCGGAAAGGGTGAACACTGGGGTTAGCAAAAGGGAAGGTACAGAGAGAGCTAGCTCTGTCAAGCAGCCAGGCGCTGTCTCTGCATGCCCTTGACCTCTGCTGTCACACGCAGTCCCTTTAACAACCTCGTGAGGCCAAGGTATTCTCATTCTACAGATGAAGAGACTGGTCACAGGGAAGACCCACCCAAGTGCATGCAGTAGTCAGCCTGGTCAAGTTGAATTCCTCCATTAGCTATCACTGCCCCCTCCCTAGACATGCACAGCCCCGTGGACCTCCCCTGCGGGAGCTGTCACAGTGGGAACGCGCCCTTGTGCTGTCATGATTACTGGATTAGCTGTTTTCTGCCCTGGGCGGTGAGCTCTGTCGGTGCAGGGGCCAGGTGTGCGTGGCTCACTTTTCTATCTTTAGTGCATGAGGAAGACACATTTGAGGAGGTAGAGCTTGGATTCAAATTCCATTCTCAATGTTGCAAGTAATCTGTATAAAGTTCTCTGAGATCTTTGAAAAGACAACTCGACAGACAAAACATCTACCGTTACCTTCTATCTTTGTCTGTTTCGTGGGTAGGATGAGGAGTCACTGGGGAAAATCAGGACTTGTTTACATGTCCTTCCTTCTGTCCCTTCTTTGGTTCTGTTGATTTTCTCCATTCTCGGTGGAGAGTCCGCTGGGCACATCATGGGCTCGGAGCCTGGAGGACCTGCCTGCTCAGGGGTGGAAGGCAGAGGGTGGAGCCTCAGAGTGACAGAGGAGGGCCTGGCGGGCTCAGTAACGAGGTCCCAGTTCCCTGCACCCTCGACACAGCACGCAGAGATGGGGGGAGGAGAGCAGGTGCACAGCAGGAAAGTGCACGCGTGTTCTGTGTGCGCCGTGCAGTGACACTGGGTGGGCTGGCTTTTCTGTTTTGTTTTTAAGCAAGTACATTCATACCTTTAATTGCTCAGAAATGTGTTTTCTCCAAAAAAGATTTTTAGGAAGTTTGTGATCACTTGTGAAATAAATCAAATGGCCCTTTTTTTCATTCTTATGTGCACTGCCAAGCCAGTGAGTTAATATTTGCTTGTGCAGCTCTCACTCGCTCCTGACCTCCCTGTCATCCCACACTTGCTGACCCTACACAGCAGGGCGGTTGAAGGATAGACTTGCAGACAGAAATTGTATTTGCTTTTGTTTAGTGAAGCTAAATGTCTTAATATTATTTAATGAACTCAATGTAGATAATAACTGGCATGAGAAAGAGTGACTTTTAAGAGCACCTTAGACCCTGGCTGGTTGGCTCAGCAGTCGAGCGTTGGCCCACGTGGAGATGTCTCAGGTTTGATTCCCCATCAGGGCACACAGGAGAGGTGACCATCTGCTTCTCCACCCCTCCTCCTCTCCCTTCTCTCTCTGTCTCTCTCTCTCTTCCCCTCCCGCAGCCATGACTTAGATGGAGCAAGTTGGCTCTGGGTGCTGACCATAGCCTCGCCTCAGATACTAAAATAGCTAAATACCTCAGGTGCCCAGATGGGCAGAGCATCACCCCCTGGTGGGCTTGCCAGGTGGATTCTGGTCAGGTGGATTCTGGTCTGTCTCTCTGCCTCCCTGCCTCTCACTTAAGAAAAAAAAAAAAGATAAGAGCACCTTAATAAGCATCTTTACAATTATGGAGTGGGGGAGATGCAAGAGGAGAGAGAGAGAGTGTGTGTGTGTATTCTTTAAGTTGTATATAATCAAGTCTCTGCCTTCTCCGAGAAGACCAGAACTGACTAGAAGAAGGAAAGGCTAACTTGCTACACAAAAATCTGCTTACATGCCAAATACTGGAGCATTAAGGCCATTCAGCATCTGACTTATAGGCTACCAACTAGTCATTTGATTTCCATGGTTGAGCACTCTCAAGGTCTTGCACTCCTATATTTTATTTTAAAAATTGCAAACTGACTTCCATTTTTGAATAAAATCTAGTAGTAAAATTTATATGCACTTAATAGACTCTTAATTACAGCGGTCTAGTTGCACATGGAGAATCTGGATTTTTTTTTTAAATAAATTAAAAACTTCCACATAGGTTTTCCCATATTTTGAGGATGCTTTCCTAGGAGCCATCATTATGGATGGCGGTATTACAATCCTGCCGTATTGCAGTTTAAATATAAATTCACTACTTCCCAGAAGAGTGTCCAGTATAGGATGGGACCATATCCTCTAAAGGCACTAAAAGGCTTTCGGGGGGTTGTGGAGTGTTTCTGCCTCCTCTTGCCAGCGTAGTTCTACGGAGAGGTTCCTGGTTTCTCCGAGTGATCTCTGGGCGTTAGCAACCTGTGTGGGGAGCCCCTCTCAGCCGGTCGGTTGTCACGGGCAAAAGTCATCTTTGTTTGCATGAGAGTGAAGGTCTGATTGAACGAGGTGAGCCTTTCATTTTAAGAACAGTTAAAGATGGGGGTGTTTTTAATGTTTTAATCTCTGTTTAAGAGGTTTCTGTTATGAGAGGAAAATTGATAACATTTTTCCCTCAGCAGCTGCCAGCACCCCGCTCTCCCCTAATCCCACCTTCGCAGTGATTTATATTCCCCACAGCAGCGCGCTGTAACCCCGGCGTGATACCACCGCGGTGCGGATTGACTGCATTCCAAATGCCGGACTCACATACATAACGGTTTTTACTTTTAAATAATATTCAGACACCAGAATAAATACCATATGTGCACCAATGCTGGTTACAATGGAACCTTGTCGTTTCTTGTGAGGGAGAACATTCTTTGTTCATGATTTCTGTTTGAAATAAGTATGCAGAAGATAAATATGTACATTGACAGCATTTGGAGGAGGCTTAGGTAATCACACAGCGAAGGATGTAGCCACGATTCCTTGAAACACATTTAAAGCTAAAAGGAATCCTGTGTTGCCTCTACCCGTCCTCCACACACAGGGAAGCCCCGGTCCCCAGCGTCCCGGTGTGGACTCGGTAAGGTACGTCTGCTGGGGAGAAGTCACATCCACAAGCGCCGTTGGTAGGAGCAGTGAGACTAGCACGCTGATAGCATTGAACAGGGAGAGCAGCCCACGTGATCACAGGAGGGGATGGCTTGACTGGAAAAGCCGTGTTTCGGCACGAGAGCTCATGTCATCTGGTGCCACCAAACCAGAAGTTAGGTGGCCGGACATCAAACTGCAGATCATTAATCCCTCCTCATCCGTTTCCCCATGTGATACTGAAGACTGAACAGTTTCATAAAGCTTAGAAATACCTCCCCAGTCATGCGTGTTTAGATTTTTGTTTTTATCCATCTCGGTTAGAATTCTAATCCACCTAGACATATTTTCAAAATAGGCCTGGTAGAACGCCTTTCATATTTGTACGTCCGTAACAGGCTCCAGCAAGTCACTCCACATTTGCTTCTTGGGGAAGCATTGTGTGTTCCCGTCAGTTGAGCTGCATTGAATTAGTGCTTATGACATTTCAATAATATTTTGTGGATGAGGAAACCCTGGGCATTGGAATTGATGGCTTCCCTACTCCTCTGCACCCCTGTCCCCACCCAGTTTTGTGAGGTGTGCCCAGAATGTACACTGTGAGATTAACGTGTGAGTCATGCATCATAATGCACCTCGGACAGTTTATCTGGCACAGGACCCAGAGTTTAGGGAAGTTTTACATCCTTTCTGCGAGTTATTTGGAGAAGTGTACCCTGTTACAATAATGCTCAGAAGGCCACTGTTGAAGTTGGGAAGTTAGGAGATAAACAGTGAACCTCTAACATATTGTCTCTCCTTTTCAGCTTTTCGGATGATCCCTTATCCCTTGGAAAAGGGGCATCTATTTTATCCTTACCCGATCTGCACAGAGACGGCAGACAGAGAACTACTCCCATGTAAGTCTGTCCTCCCTGTCGCCTGCCTTCAGCCAGTGTGTGTGTGTGGGGGGGGTGCGCCTGAAGGGCTGGGGAAAGCGGGGAATGAGAAATGTTTATCACAATTCTTGTCTTTTAATGCTCTTCTCCCAAACCCTGTCCTTACTTGGTAGCATATGCATTCAGTGAGTTATGTGAGTGGGTTTGGCTTCCTGGTCCTCCAGATCTCTTCAGATTCATCAGAGAAAGACCCCAGAGGGCTGGAACTTAGGTGAGAAGGCATCGTGTTGTCCTGAGCACAGAGACCCCTGGTCTCGGGCTGATGGTGCCTGGGCTGGGCCAGCGTGCAGGGTGCGTCCTGGGCCACACTGCAGAGCAGCCCGCACAGCCGGGAGCCGGGGAGCAGCCCTGGCCACAGAGGGAGCTGCTGATGAGCAGGAGGGGAGGGCACAGCAGAACCCTGCTGCCGCACAGAGGTGGAGTGGCGGTTGGGCGGGCGTGCTCTCTGTGGCAACTTGCTCTTGGCCGGAGGGTTTCCCATGGGCATCTGGGGTCAGCCATGTGCAAGGCACACACACAGCCACCGGAGGGTTTCCCGTGGGCATCTGGGGTCAGCCGTGTGCAAGGCACACACACAGCCACCGGAGGGTTTCCCGTGGGCATCTGGGGTCAGCCGTGTGCAAGGCACACACACAGCCACCGGAGGGTTTCCCGTGGGCATCTGGGGTCAGCCGTGTGCAAGGCACACACACAGCCACCGGAGGGTTTCCCATGGGTATCTGGGGTCAGCCGTGTGCAAGGCACACACACAGCCACCGGAGGGTTTCCCATGGGTATCTGGGGTCAGCCGTGTGCAAGGCACACACACAGCCACTGGAGGGTTTCCCATGGGCATCTGGGGTCAGCCGTGTGCAAGGCACACACACAGCCACCAGAGGGTTTCCCATGGGTATCTGGGTTGAGCCTTGTGTAAGGCACACACACAGCCACCAGAGGGTTTCCCATGGGCATCTGGGGTCAGCCGTGTGCAAGGCACACACACAGCCCCAGCACGGCCTCCGGCACAAGGGCCCCTGCTGTCTGGTGCTGTCCAGGCCCACAGTCGGGTGCCCATACACACGGGGAAAGTATGGTTCTGTGGACTGTGAAATAGCATGGTTTGGACAATCCTGGCCGACTGGTTATCATTGAGTCGTACTGTGCACAAAGATCACACCCAGGCTCTTCCTGTGGCCCTGACCTAGGACATATCTCTCTCCCTCAGATAATGAGCTCCAAAGTTTGGCTATTCTGTCTTCCCATCCTCTCTCCTGCCAGCCCTCCTCCCCTTCCCAGCCCCAGGCATAGCATACCTCATAGCCATAACATACTCAGATACTTTGCCCAGAGGAATAGTGTAACTTTGGAGCCCTGCATGCATAGTAAATTGTCCAACACCAGCATTATTGAGCCAGCCATAAATCTCCACATGGTGGGGTCTGAGTGCAAAGCAAATCGCTGTCCCAACTCAGGTCGCAGAAAGCAGCTCCCACATTCCCTGCTGGCCAGCCCTGCGCGGCTTCGTTGCCCAGGGAACCGGGAGTCCCCAGTGACGTGCAGTACCTTACTGTGTGAGTAAGACTGCGGGAAGGGCCTGGTGTCTCACAGCACGTTAGATTTCATGTCAGACATCCTGGCCGCGGGCCCCTCCTTTGCCTCCGACCCCCCTTCAGGGAGAGCCTTGTTAAAGTTTCAGTCTTCTGGTACAATAGACAGTTTTCTGAAAAAATCCGCTGTTTCAAAATGTTTTAGTTGAGTGTAATTAAGTTTCCATGGGGATAGATTCACTATTAGAACAAGATTACTGTTCTTAAGAGAAACTTTACAGGAATAATCTTTATAAGCCTGAAACAGAATATTATGGCTCACATTTATTTAATAGAACGCAGTGTTCCAAGTTTGATCTCCCCTCCCAGTTTCGGGGGGCTGGGTTTTGAGGGGGAGGCTATGGAGAGGGTCAGTTGCTTTACATGCTGCCCACATGCATGTTGTACATTAAAGCGTTGTGGTTGCCACGGCAGCCCCAGGTGCACCTCCACCCTGTGTGTGACTCCTAGCAGGGCGACCTCCCTGGATGCTGGTGCGTGGCCTGGAGACGTGTCCCCTTCTCCCTCGCAGGCCCCCCTGAGCCTCGGTTCCAGCAGAGCGGGCTGCTGTTCCGAGACCTAGGGACCAGGAGCTGAGAGCTGGGTGGTCGAGGAAGGGTCTGTCCGCCTGGGGGTGCTGGGGGCAGTGGGTGCTCCCTGGGGCCCACTTGGCGCTGTCCGGAGTTCCCTGCCTCCTCCGCCCAGGGCCACAGCGAGACCCCTCTGGCCAGGTCCTAGGGCCAGGTCCTAGGGCTGCTGTTCTGAGACCTAGGGACCGAGAGCTGGGTGGTCGGGGAAGGGCCTGTCCACCTGGGGGTGCTGGGGGCAGCGGGGTGCTCCCTGGGGCCCACTTGGCGCTGTCCGGAGTTCCCTGCCTCCCCCCCCCCCGGGGCCACAGCAAGACCCCTCTGGCCAGGTCCTAGGGCTGCTGTTCTGAGACCTAGGAACCGAGAGCTGGGTGGTCGGGGAAGGGCCTGTCCACCGAGAGCTGGGTGGTCGGGGAAGGGCCTGTCCGCCTGGGGGCAGGGGGTGCTCCCGTGGGCCCACTCGGCGCTGTCCGGAGTTCCCTGCCTCCCCCTCCCAGGGCCACAGCGAGACCCCTCTGACCAGGTCCTAGGCTGCTGTTCCGAGACCTAGGGACCGAGAACTGGGTGGTTGAGGAAGGGCCTGTCCACCTGGGGGTGCTGGGGGCAGAGGGTGCTCCCTTGGGCCCACTCGGCGCTGTCCGGAGTTCCCTGCCTCCCCCTCCCAGGGCCACAGCGAGACCCCTCTGGCCAGGTCCCGGCAGCCACAGAGCCACAGGGAGCAGGGGAGTCTGTTCTTGCCTCTTGTGCCACAGTTTTGTGTTTTCCCCAAACCCAGCATTTAAGATTTAAAAGTCATGAAAGGTGCTCCAGAGAGCAGCAGTTACTAATTTATTTTGTGGTGGTTGGAAGTCTGTTTATCATCACGAATCCCCCGCGGTTGTGCCAGTGACTGGGACCTCCGGCTCAGCCCTGGGGGCGGGGCAGCCGGCCGCAGTTGGGGCCTCGCCGCAGGTGTCTGGGTGACTCTCCTGCCCGCACCCAGAGTGCACCACTGCAGTGATTAAAAGTACAGGAAGGTGAAAATCCAGAGACGGGGTTCTTTTTTTCCAATATACTTCCTTTTGGATCTTCTAGGGTTTTACCCAGTAAACATGTGTTTTGTAATTTGAATAAAGTTTTATTTGTGTTCGCTTTTGAGAAAGGAGTGTTACCTCTTAGGTGTAGGTGGTGTTCCTGTTCCTGCCAAGTGAGCTCTGTCATGCTTTGATAGAGCGCTGGAGTTTGACCGTGGACGTGGGGGGCGCTGTCAGGTGGCCTGAGGCGGCTGCGGCCTTGACCGTGGTTCCGTCGGGGTGCTCGGCCGTTTTCATCTGCCACTGGCTTCAGCCAGAGCTCTGGAGAGCCCACCACACACACAGAAACCCCTGGAACGCGCTCGACCCCAGCCCTGACGTCTCCCTTCCGATCTCTCCACAGCTTTCCACGAAGTCTCAGTTTACCCAAAGAAGGAGCTTCCGTTCTTCATCCTCTTCACTGCCGGGCTCTGCTCCTTCACGGCCATGCTGGCGCTCCTGACCCACCAGTTCCCGGAGCTCATGGGGGTCTTCGCGAAGGCTGTGAGTGTCTGCCCGAGGGAGGCCGGGCGGGGCAGGAGGGGGTGTTGTGTAGAAGCGGGCGTACCCCGCTGACGTGTGCTCAGTGTGCCTTGTCCAGTATGGATGGTTTGTCAGGGCACGCCTTGCCTTGTGTCGTATGCCAAGAATTCTCAGCAGCGCCCCCAAAATGCATGAGGTCTGAAAGGGTTAAAAATGATTAAGGGAATTTTAGTACATGCACAGAGTGCGAGAGATTACTCAGTTTTGTACAAATTGAATGACATTATTTCCGATCTTAAGTATTATAGGTTGTTTTTCAAGAAAAATGAGATTGACGTTTTGGAAGATGATTAAATTAAAAATCTGTAATGGTTACAAACCTTTGGCTTGTTTGGAGAATGAACGGAGAGGGATGGAGGGCTGGTGGTAGTAAGAAGTACACAGACGTGACATTGGGAAAGAGGAAGTCCACTGAGAGTCTGTGCAGAGGGTGTGGAGAGGAAGGGCGTCTGCACAGACAGCCAACAGCCAACAGCCATGTGTCTTACTGACGACCCGCCGTTTCGCCACACACCTAATGCGGGCAGGCTAGCTGGCTCCCACAGATGAGTTTCAGACGGGGAACAAGGAAAAGCTCGTCCACTGTGCTCCTGGCACTCCGTTCTGATTCAAGGCAAGTGGAGTCAGAAAGGATGATTTCTAACGTGGCTGGGTTGATTTAATCCCTTTCCAGATGATTGACATTTTCTGCTCGGCAGAATTCAGGGACTGGAATTGCAAGAATATTTTCATGCCTGTTGAAGATGAACTGGAAACCCCACCGGCACCTCAATCTCAACATTTCCAAAACTGAACTCATCACCCTTCTTCCCACCACCCAAACCGCTCTCCCCTGTATTCCTGACCTCGGCCAGTCAAGCCAGGAGCACAGCAGCCCCCCGAGCTCTTCCCTCTCTCACTGCGCACATCCATCTGTCTCAGCCCCTGAAACCTGCTGGCATAACCTCCTAAGCTAGACACTCAATGTCATGCACATCGTCTTCCCCCCACCCCTCCCCTCAGCTCTCTTTTAGTGGAGGACTTCATTATTTCTTTACTGGTCTCCTTCTTCCGTCTTCTCTTTCGCCAGTCTTTCTTTCCTGCTGACATAGAAATGATCTTCCTAAATTGCAAATCTGAGCACGTTACTTCTTTGCTTGAATCTCTCCAATGGTTTCCCACAACCTTCAAGAAAAAGTACCAGCTCTTGAGCATGGTGGCATGCAGGGTCCTCCATGATCTGGGCCTGGCTCACTTCTTCAGCCCAATCTCTCCCAACTCCTGTACAGATGCCGCTCTTGGACCATAGTGGACTTTTCACTCTTCCCAGAGAAGAACCTTTGCACGTGCTATTTTCTCTGCACGGAATGAATGCTCTTCCTCACCACCACCCCCACTGTCCACTCTACTAATACCTCTTTATTCTTTTATCCTTAGCTTTCTTTCTAAGGTTCTCCCAAGTTGAGTGAGATCTCTCTTCTGTGGTCCCACAGTATTCCATGAATACCTATATTATCACGTTTATTGTAACGTAATTGTTGAAACCTTGTCCGTCCCCCTGTTAGAATGGGAGCTCCTCGAGAGCAGGACGGTGTCTTCCCCAGCTCTGTAACCCCAAAGCTCTGCACAGGGCCTTGCACAGAGTAGGTTTTCAATAAATGATGATTAAATCAATAAATGGTAGTGGTTTCTGCAGAAAGAATCATTATAAAAATCAGATACAGCCTCACATTTCTTCTCTTCTTTCATACTTATAATCGTAGGCTCTCAGAGCTGAAAGGGACTTGAAACAAATTGCCTTCCACGGTGATGTGATGAGTCACCTAGACTCGTCTGGAATACCCTCAGAGTGGGAGCCCACCTTCAACATCGAGCCTGTCTCATCAATGGGCACTCAGAACTTCTCTCTATGTTAATAAAATTAGCCTCTCTTTAATTTCCGCTATCGTTCCTATTCTGCCCTCCGAAAAGTAAACAAGCCTGTTTCCTCTTGCAAATTCTTAAGATCTCTCATACGTTCGGGGCCACCTCCGGCCTCCGTCAGACCTTCTCTGTTTTCAGGCTGAGGGCCTTACCTTCCCTCTCGTCCTCTGCCACCTGGCGTGACTTCTGTCCCTGGGTCCCCACACCGCCTCCTCGGTGCTCCCCATTTATGGCCATGCTGTTCATGATTTCCTTCTGCTGCCAAGTCCGTCTGTGAGTGACACTAGTTGCCAAACTTTTGAGTAGATTAGAGTGCAACTCAGTAAAATTGTAAATAAGAATATATTTACATTACCAATTACTGTTCTTCCTACACTTATACTCTCTTAAACATTTTTCAGGGCGTATTTGTAAAAGTATGTCATTGGTCCCATATTCTTTATTAAACTAAAAAATAGCACTGGTGGGAGTTTGGGGTCAGAATGGAGATTCTCAGCCTCTAGCATACATAAAACTCACCTGCCTCACCACCAGAAATCCAGAGTCATGAGCGTCAGCACCCAGGAATCTGTGTGTTTAACGAGGACCCAGCAGGTTCTGAGGACATATTTCTTTCAAGATCATTTACAAGCGTGTGGCACGCTCTCAGAGCTGCTGACGTGTGTAGGAATCAGCGGGTTCACCCTGGTCTCCCCTTGGAATCGTGTAGGGAGGTTGACAGCCACGGATGCCTGCCCCCAAATCCTCAAGGCATTCTGACTTGACCGGTCTGGGACCAGGGCTGTGAGAACCACACCGCTGAGTGACGTGACCCACCACCTGAAACCGCGCTAACTGGGATGGGGTTGGGAGGACGGGTAGTGGCAGAATACGACCTGTTCTCTCGAAGGCCGTGCAGCCTCAGAGTGGCTGTTAGACAGGGGCACTTTCCTCAGTGTTTGCAAGTTTCGTTTTGCATCTAAGATCACATGACTGAATAAAATATACGTTTGCCTTTACTGGGCTCATATTTTATACTCACCAAGGTGTGGTCATTTGGGCAAGCTACTTTTATTGTCCAGTGTGGGTTACAGAGATTTGCTTTAACCCTCCGTCTGGAGGTCACCTGCACCCTGCCCTTGGTTGAGGTGAAGCCATTTCTACAACGTCCGGAGAGGCTTCATGGGGAAGGAGGATGGGCGGCCTGAGAGGGATGAACGCTCACCCTCCCCCCACGTGGCGCCTCAGTCTCCCCACACTCATTCTTGTCTCTTCGTAGGGCTCTTGGGAAGCCCCCTGAAGACCACCCACAGCTCTCTGCAGCTTGTGAGAGTGAAGCTCAGCCCCCAAGATAGGCCCCCAGGAGAGTGACTGTCGGTAGATGCGGAGATTGTGCTGCCGCCGCGGGCCACGGGCAGTGTGAGAACTGTCCATGTGTTTACACATCCATGTGTGACCAGTAGGGAGCCCACAGCCCGGGCAGGCCCCCGGGAACTAGTAAAAGGAGAGGCTTCAGCTGGCTCCCCCTAATCTAATCCACCTCAATGACTGGGGCTGACTCTTCCTAGAATGTTTGGCTACCAAGATAAGGTTGCTCATATAAATAAGTTATGTTCCACACCCAGCCCCTCGCAGAATGAGGAGAGGTCAGCACTGTGACCCCTTCTGCTCTCAAGGGCCCCGTCTTTGCTCCTGTAGTCTTTCTCCTTCCTTCCCTGAGATGGAGCCTCTGACTTCTGACTCTCATCTTCACTTGCAGGCTCTGACCTCTTTGAAGTCTGATATTGATTACAGTGAAATGTCAATTGTCTGATTGCATGGGGCACCTGGAACTTATTCAGATAAGCAGAGGTGCTTTGAATGCTAACGAGGCACCTTGGGAGCCGTGGCCTTCTTCTAAATAGTGGGGTTTCGGGAGAAGGAATTGGGTGATTGAAGTGTCACTCTCTCCTTTTATTCAGTTGCTTTTTCTCACCCCACAACACTGATTGAATCTTGGTGCGTTTCGGACCGTGTCTTGGCCAGCTGAACAGAAGTTTTAGACGCTGAGAGCTGAGCTGTTCCAGGGGTGCCCGCTGCTGCTCAATCAGACTCAACTCTTCAGACAATAAATTTCCCAAGTCTATGAGTGAAATTGCTGTTCCTCTTTGTGCACTGGTGGTGTCTCTGCCCAAACCCCCCCCCCCCCAAAACTGACTGATGTTCAAACATCCAAAGAAATATAAATGAGCAACACGAGCAGGCAGGTTCTACCAAACTTATTCTTTAATGTCTCGGATGAAAGCTACCGACCTTCATTTTGTCCCTCAATGAAAGGGCTCAACGGCTTCTGACAACTTGTTCCATGGTCTGCTTCCCCCTGTGGCTGAGGTGTGGGGAGGAGGGCGTGGGGCGGGGCGCTAGGAGGAAAGCTTGGTAATAACGGGTGCACATCGCAGCTGTGGGAGAATTAGGATCACTGGGAAAAGGTTCAAGGGACTCTTTGCTCAGTTTCCCCAGATGAAAGGTTCTAGATGTGAGGGAAAGCGGTCAGTTGTGTCAGACATTGGATGTAGGGGACTGAAATCTCTGGAATCTTGTTGAGAAGACAGGTGTGGTCCAGGGAGGCCCACCCATGGTGTCTTGCAGCACCCATGGGGAGGGGTGCAATTATGGACATCAAACAGGGAGAGAGGCTCACCTCCGATTTCCAGAGGCCATGCCTTTGTCGGTGCCCCACACAGAGCAAACAAACAAACTAACAAACAGGGCTTTGTTGTGAACCCGCTTTGTTACAACATCCCCGTGCATCCAGCGCCCGAGCTGCGGCTCCAGGGGGCCCCATGATATGTGCGCACTGCGGCCCGGGGTGCACATTTTCAGTGATTCATTTCATCTAACTGACTGGCTCGTGCTAATACTGAAGTGGTTCCTTCCCCCCTCAATCACAGCTCCCACAGTCCTGAACCTGGGTTTGGTCAAGGCTTTAGGACACGATAGTTTCACCAGCAGCCCATCGCCCGGCCCCTGTCAGAGTCTCTGGTTCATCCGGACCGCTTTAGCACCCAGTTCCTCATGCTGGTACTGAGTATCACAGGCAGGCACTCTGATTCGGGAAGCATGGTGGTCTCTGAACACATAAAAATAAGTAATAATATATATATATATATATATATATATACACACACACACACACACACACACACACACACACAGGTATTTTTAACTGTTATCATGTTGGGTTAATGCAATCAGCAGACTTGCTCAGTATTATCCTCTCAGAACTAGGATTTTACAAACTCTTTCAGAGGCAGCTTGGGAAGTAATGACTCATTTCTGGGCCAGGTATCTCCCAGGATGCCTTACAACTGCACTCAATTCTAAACTGAGGAGGGTGTGCAGTCGTTCTGTACGATGAGCATCACAGGTGGTTCTGTGCACGCAAAAGATCGTTTCGGAAGGTTACTGGAAATTACCATGTATCTGGCATGCACTTGAGGAAGGAGAGAACCATCCGTCTTTGCCCAAGTACAGATGTGGCTGCCTGTCTTAGCTATGAATCCAGCCTGGCTTTTGGGCCCTCCCCAGTATTCTAGTTACTTTTAAGCTCTATCTGTAAGTCTGTCAGCTGAGCTAAACTATTATCTTGTCATACCAGTTGTCCCATTTCTCATCCAGTTGTTTATTGAGCCTGGAGGGCTCACCAGCTCATACTTCTCTCCTTATCCTTAACCCATCTCTGCCTTTTGATATCCAACTGTCCATGGGGGTCTATTTCAGTTGCCTCATTTTGAGTTTTTCCGAGCCCTCCTGTGCTCTATTCTCTCACGGCCTGTCTGGTGTTATCACCGTGCAGTGTACAGGTCTCAGTGCCCCCCCCAACGCCAGGCTGTGGGAGTTCTGTCCTAGACTTCTTTATATGTCACCCAGCGCCCAAGTGCCTTACTGAGTATATGTATCTAATTGGTGTAAAGACGCAGCACAGAGAAAGTCTCCACATCTTATACTACATATCTCGTGTTTCCTTTACATCCTCACACTTGATGATCCTGCTACGATGTGTGCCGGTCTGCTCAGTCTGTCGTCTGTTGGTTCCCTTAAAAAAGAGGAAGAAGGAAAGATTCTGAGGTCGAATGTATTTGGGAAAATTGCCTGTCATACTCTTCTTGAAGACTCACAATCTATAGAACATATGACTTGTAGAGAAGCCTGTTTTAACTTCATTAAGTGTACTGTCCATTCATTTTTTTTACTTTATTAGGGTGACGCTAGTTAACATAACTATGTAAGTTTCCGGTACCCAACTCTACAGCACATCATCTGTTAACTGTATGGTGTGTTCATGCCCCCAAGTCAGGTCTCCACCCATCCCCCTTTGTCCCCCTTCATCCCCCTTCTACCTTCCTCTGCCTCTCCGCAGCCCCAGCAACCACACACTGTCGTCCATGTCCAGGAGGGTTTATGGAATGTCCTTTTTTACTCCCTCCCATAGCTGACAGCCTGCTTCCTATATGAGTCTGTTTATATTTTGCTTGTTAGTTCATTTTGTTCATTAGATTTCACATATGAGTGAACTTCACTCATTTTTGATGTACAAACCATGTTCCCCTCTGCATATACCCTCACATCGTAAACAACATGTCTAAGGGAAATTCTTGGTGGCCATTTTCAACTGCTGGTCCGTGGGCTGGTCCACCAGAAATTTCGTGGTGCTTCGTGGAAAGTTAACCACCCTGATGTTGTATGTAGATATAGACACAAAATGATCACGGTCGACTTTGCTTATACTCAAAGTGGTTTCTGCCTTAGTGGTCCTCAAAAATAATTCTCCTGTTTTCACCAGTCCCCAACTGTAAAAAGGCTGAAAACCACTGGTATAGACAGCGATGCGCTATGGACAAGGGGTTAGGACAAAGGACTCCACAGCACACAAACTAGGTATTGGACCTCAGTAAGGGGACGCCTTGATTCTGAAGAGACAGGGGGCAAAGACACCGTCCAGACACCCATCTCGTGCCTGGCTGGGGCGGGGTGGCCCTTCTGCCAGATGCTCAATGGTTTGTGAAGTGAAGCTGGCTCTTCACAAGAACATAGTCAACAGCTTTGAGATTGTGTTAAATGAGTCTCAGGCGAAGCACTTGGGTTTCTGAAAAGGCACAGTAATGCGCTGAATTATTCTCTATTTGTAAAGCAGACAGGAGCTTAGTGGCTGAATGAAGTAGTACCAGAGCGCTCCTCAGAGCAGCGCCCGTCACCAGGCCATGCCGTCACGGACTGACCACGTGCTGTCCTCCCCTGGCCCCCCACACTGCCCACCACAAAGCGAGTAGTTCAGACACGAGCGTGCGCTGCACAGGATCCCAAAGCAGTTCACAACTATACAACAGACTTGGCTGTTTAAAAGTTCCCTTCTTCACTTACTGAGTTCTATACCCAACTAGATAAGCAGGTGGTCACCATTTTTTAACTCTTTTGCCCCCTTGCGACCTGTCTGTCATTCCCTTGTGATGGTCATTGCACGGGCAGCTGGAGACCCTGAACACGCCCTGGAGGGCTCAGAACTGTGGGGCAGTTGGGGGGGGGGGTCGCGGGACCAGCAGACAGGCTCCCTCCATCAGTGCACCCTAAACCTCAGTGCGAAGTGTAGCCTTGGGGGCTTTCCTATCACAGGGACTCTCACTGCGAGCAGGGGTGGGAGGGGCTTGCCTTCTGACCTTGGACGAGATCTCTCCTGACATCTGCCCTTTCTGGTTTCTTGCAGTTCCTCAGCACTCTGTTTGCCCCGTTAAACTTTGTCATGGAGAAGGTGGAGAGCATCCTCCCGTCCAGCCTGTGGCACCAGCTGACGCGGATCTAGGGGAGCCGCCGTCCTGCCCTCGCTGCTCCGCCCCCGTGGCGGCCGCCACCCGCCCACGCCACTTCCTCCCAGAGTGCAGGGAAGCATGACCTGGAAAAAGGGAAGTCATTCTGAGATTTTAAAACGTTCATGGACTGTCTGTTCCATATTAAAAGCTGTTTTTGTTGTACAAAATTTATTGATGTTTATTTCTATTATATTTTGCCTTCATAAAGGAAAAAGTCAAAAATAAACTTTTGTGTATTGCAGTAACCAGTTGTTGCTTCCTGTGTCCCCCAAACCCTAAAAGTTTTGGTGTCCCCAGTAAACCTACAGCTTTATTTGTAATTTACTACGGACTGGATCTGAGTGTCATAATAGGTTTTTTTGCTCGTGGAACTCAGCAGGCCCTTAGAGCTCCTACAGTGGGTAGCTTGGAAAATGGAACTTCTTTGGTTCAAAGGTACCATCTTTTTCAGCCCCAAACTGAGTGTCCTCGTGGCCAAATGCACAGAGCAAGCTTCTGAAATGAATGCAATGGCATGTATGTACCATAGCGAGTGGTTTCAGGTCAGAGACTACTCATTGAAGGGAACTCAACACTGTCGTTTGAGGGATCATTTTGGTTTTACTTTCTGCCAATTTGACGTGACAAGAAAATGTTTAATGAGCTAGAAACTCAATAGTGTGTTGTAGAACCCGACCATTTTACCAACATTGTCATTTTAAAATGTTTTCTCAGAAGGGCACTTTATATATATATATATATATACATATATATATATATATATATATACACACACACACACACACACACACACACACACACACTCATGTTTGCATCACTTGCAATGTGAGCATTCTTTGAGTATTTTAGTGATTGGAACCAGGATGCTCATTCGTCCTCACCACCTTTAGAGGCGGTCTCCATGACATACCTGCTGAGCATCTGGCTTAACTTAAGCAACACAAGAAAATAGTTAACCTAGAATCCTCTATCTGCACTGACACGTGCCTCTATTTAGAATCTCAATCCAGTGCTTTCAAAGGGAGGGGGGCACAGGTTATCCTTGACATCATTTGCCTTCCCTTTAATTTAGAGTCCCAAATCTCTCCCCAGGAGTGCTTGTTACCAGAGGCAGTGTGTGGGGAAGCCCCACAACAGTCTCCTCCATGGTTGGACTCTGGCAGGTTCCTGGTCTTCGTCCAAGAGCGGACGTCAAGTGGGCAGGTAACATTTAGATGCCCGAGGGTTTCTCATGCTCTCGGCAAGCTTTTCTTTGTACCTCCTTTGTGCCCCGACAGGGACACAGGGTTGGCACCGGCTCTTGGGATATGTTCCTGGAAGAGGTTGGACCTCCCATACACACCAGCAGGGCTGCTCATGAGGGGGGACCGAGGCTGCCCCGTCCACCTCTTTACCACGTACCCCCCAGCACAGCCCTTGACCGGAAATGGATGCTCAGATGATCTGTCAGACGAATGGATGCAGCGCACGGCAGGTACAAGTAAACCTGTTCGTGTCCAGAAAGGAGAGACTGGTTCCCGCAGAGAGGGACCAGGGAAGCCAGAGCACTGTCATTTGAAACTGGAAGGATAAGTAGTTATTAATACAATTATTTGACTTAACAGATGGAGAAACAAAAGTTCAAAGGGATTTTGAGCTGCCTGAGTTGGGGACCCTGCGAGAAGCCTGGAGCGAAAGGTTGGAGAGCCCAGAGGCAATGGCAAGTGGAAAGGGCTCCGCGTGAGTAGGTGTTGGAGCCCTGGTTCCAGGAAATGCAGCAGGGAAAGCGACCAGGACTGCAGAGAGCAGCACCAATGAAGCTCCGTGAAGAGGGGTGGCAGACCTTGGACTTGGACGCTGAGGAGTAAAAGGGCATGTGCCGCGGACCAGCGCAGCTCCAAATAACGGTGCGGAATTAAGGAAACACACTTTGTCAGAACAAAACCTATGGGACCGGGAGGACTCCACAAACTGCCTGGCAGCATCTGAGTGCCTCACAGCCCCAGTTCGCTTTATTATATAGACCTATGCAAATCAAGGACCCTGATACAAAGTTGCACATCAAAGGCTAAGACAGGAACTCTCCCAAGGCAAAAACAGGATACATTAGTGAAATTTACAAACATCTGAAACAAACAAAGAGTCAGAGGAAGGGCATGTATATTGCTTCCTGCAACCCAAGGAAGGAAGTGGAGTGGGTGCAAATACTCAGCATCTAAGCCAAATATGGAGATGGAGGGGGGAGAACTTAGCCCCCTGCCAAGCCTCAAATCTATAATGGCTTTTTGCCATTAACGGTCCACAACAGGCATGGATGGAGAGGTGACTGGAAAAGACGGTGCCAGAATGAAGACACCAGCGGAGTGATGGAGATTGTTGAAGGAACTGCATCCACACTTCCAGAGAGGGCTAATCCCGTGAGGAGGAGGGCAGCATCTCTGAAACGGTGTGAACTTGATGGCCCATCGAATTTATAACCTGGAGTCACTCTTCCCTCGCGACCCCGGGCTCCCTCTCTGCCTCTCTCTGGCTGCTCTCTCAGCTCTCGAAAGTGATTCTGACCCTCACCTGTCTGGCCCCCTTGGGACAGATGCCAGGGAGGTGCTCCCGTCCCAGATCCCGCCTGTTGGCTGCATCTGAGGACAAGCATTCGGGTCCTGTTGGTTTTGGCAAATTGACTCTTATACTGGGAATAATCAAGTACCATTTTAACTTTCTTATCAGTACTTAGCATGAAAGTTATTCTGCCTCTATAAAAAGAACCGGGGAGCTCTTCATACTTTTATACAGCTCAGAATGATTAAACACTGAAATGATTTGCTCTTTAAGGATTAGGAAAAACTCAGATATGAAACATCTGATTTTTGCTTTTTAAAATATTTAGTTATTGATTTGAGAGAGAGAGAAACATCACTTTGTTGTTCCACTTATTTATGCATTCATTGATTGATTCTTGTACGTCCCTGACCAAGGATAGAACCCACAACCTCGGAGTATTGTGACAATGCTCTAACCAGCTGAGCTCCCAACCAGGGCAACATTTTTGCTTTGTTAATGACAGATCTTTGATCATATTTTTACAATCTGCTATGGTGATCGGTGTCTGCAAATTTTCCTTTCTTCTTGTGTTTCAGTTGTGTATGTTTCTAGGAAATAACCATTTTTCTCTAGCCATTCAAATGTGTTCCCACAGGAGTTTCTAAGGACCGTGTCTGCGAGTCAGGATTCCCGGAGCCGGTGGGGTTGGCCAGGGAGTGAGGATGGCATCAGGCAAGGCTGGGTGCTGGCGGGAAGGACCGCGCTTAGGCCTTCTAGCAGACCTCGTCGGCATGCTCACACTTTAGACCTGCAGACCCAGAGACAAGGCTCTGATGAAGCGGAGCCTGAAGGTGTCATCAAGAGTAACTGGAATGAGATTGTTGACATGACCCTCTCAGAGTCCCTCCCCTGTGGCATCTATGCCTGTGAGTTTGAGAAGCCCTCTGCCATCCAGCAGCAGGCCATTCTTCCTTGTGTCAAGGATATGATGTGATTGCACAGGCCCAGCCTGGGACAGGGATAGTGGCCACTTTTGCACATCAATTCTGCAACAAACTGAATTGGATCTAGAGGCCACCCAGCCTTGGCCCTGCACCCACTAGGGAACTGGTATAGTAGCTGCAGAAGGTAGTCATTGCATTCACAAGAATCAACCCATGAGATGGAATCGTGAGGAAGTTCTGCTCTGGCACTGGTCGTGGCTTTTAGGTGGCAGGGTGCCTCCTGTCGCGCCTGCACTGGAGGCTCCGGCGTGCATGCTGAGGTGCAGCAGCTGCAGCTGGAAGCCTCTTTACCATCATGGGCCCCCAGGCCATCTGTGTGACATGCTCCACCACACACATCTGTCTCCAAACACATCAAGATGTTTGTACTGGATGAAGCCAATGAGAAGTCAAGGTGCCCAAGAAGTTCATGAGGGAACCCATTTGGATTCTTGTCAGGAAGAAAGTGTTGACTCTAAGCCCTGGCTGGTTGGCTCAGCGGTAGAGCGTTGGCCTGGCATGCGGGGGACCCGGGTTCAATTCCTGGCCAGGGCACATAGGAGAAGCGCCCATTTGCTTCTCCACCCCGCCCTCCTTCCTCTCTGTCTCTCTCTTCCCCTCCCGCAGCCAAGGCTCCATTGGAGCGGGGATGGCCCGGGCGCTGGGGATGGCTCCTTGGCCTCTGCCCCAGGCGCTAGAGTGGCTCTGGTCGCGGCAGAGCGGCGCCCTGGAGGGGCAGAGCATCGCCCCCTGGTGGGCAGAGCGTCGCCCCTGGTGGGCGTGCCGGGTGGATCCCGGTCGGGCGCATGCGGGAGTCTGTCTGACTGTCTCTCCCCGTTTCCAGCTTCAGAAAATAAAAAAAATAAAATAAAAAGAAAGTGTTGACTCTGGAGGGTACCCGCCAATTCTACATCAAAGTGGAGCAGGCGGAGTGGAAGCTGGACACACCGTCACCATCACCCAGGTGGTCACCTTGACCAACACTCAAAGGAAGGCTGACTGGCTCACTGAGAAGACACAGCCTGAGATGTCGCTGTCTCTGCCATGCATGGAGCCATGGACCAGAAGGCACGAGATGGGATGGTGAGGACGTTCCACTCTGGCTCCAGCAGAGCATCGATCACCCCTGACTGTTGGCCGGAGGCACTGATGAGCAGCAGGATGCTTTAGTCACCAACTAGGACCTTCCCACCAACAGGGTAAACCACATCCACAGGATCGGTTGGTGTGGACGTTTTAGCCAGAAGGCTGTGGCCAGTAATAATGATGACAGAGGAAGACAAGGACTCTTCAGCATTGAGACTTTCTACAACACCTCGATGTTGCTGACCTCATTGGAGAGATGCTGGCCTGCCCCCTCGGCCCAGACAGGGTTCAGGCCTCCAGGGGCTGAGGAGGAGCAGGAGTGGGGAGGAAAGGGCGTCAAGGGGTGGACATCTTGTCATTTCTTCTTTCTTTCTTTGAATAAACATCCCTTTTTGAGACAAAGAAGGAACCGTGAACATTCTAGATACCCTTTTCTTTGGGGTAGGCTCTTGCCTCAGGTGCTATCTCTTCTCCCCAAAACACTAATGCACTTTCCTAACCTAGGCAACCTCCCACCCCCAGAGGCTCTCCCCACTCTAGCCAGGCTCCTTTGAGGACGGTCCAGGGGCTGTGGTGTCGCTCAACCTCATTTACTGGACCAAATCTGGAGGGACGATCCGAGTTAGGTGGTCCAGGGCATTGTCCCCCAGTGACAGGGGGAGCAAGCAAGAAAAATAGCAGCCATTTTAACATTGTTTTACATAATATTTATTAAGTCAAGAAACACAAAATTCTGAATAAAATTACCTGGGAACTGAAAAAAAATGTTACCACAGAGTTACTTGGGTAATTTATATTACATATTTAATCTCTTCTGTATTTTTGATTATTTCTCTTTTCTCATAAATAATTTTGTATTTTTGTTGTCTCTGTCTCCCCACCTCTTTTAATCAGCCCCATAAAGGTTGTCTGTTCTTTCAAAGAAACAAGTTTTGGGTTTACTGATGCATTTAACCATATTTTTTCTTTATATTTTGTTACTTTCAGCTTTTATCTTTATTTGCTTTTCCTGGCTTCTCTTATTTATAAGAATTACAATTTTTCTAATTTCCTTAGATGAGTACTTGGCTCATTTTATTTTATTTTATTTTACTTTAAGGAAGAAAGTATTTATTTTATTTTTTAAAAATATTTTATTGATTTTTAGAGAGAGAGAGGAGTGAGAGAGAGAGAGAGAGAGAGAGAGAGAAGGGGGAGGAGCAGGAAGCATCAACTCCCATATGTGCCTTGACCAGGCAAGCCCAGGGTTTCGAACCGGCAACCTCAGTGTTCCAGGTCGACGCTTTATCCCACTGCGCCACCACAGGTCCGGCCTGGAAGAAAGTATTTAAAGCTATAACATTTTCTGTGTGTGTAGCTTCCTTATACCATAGATTTTTCTATGAAGTATTCTTTTCTAGAAATTTCTGTTTTAGTTTCTTCTTATCAAGAAGTCATAACTTGTGGGCATTTCCTAATAATTGACCTCCATTACTGCCTTCAAAGAATTTATATTTAATGTTACTTTGCAGTATCTAATGAAAAGCATCAAATATGTTCAACCACCTGCTCCCAAATATAGTGAACCCTGATTCCTCACCCCCATGAATTACTTCTAAGTAAACTTTTGATCCCTTTTTCAATCATTTTTCAAAAATACATCTTTCTTTAATGTGAAACTTCAGGGACAGTGTTGAAATGTTTAAAACGTGTTTGTTCCCTCCACTGTTCATACCGCTTTGCTCCTTGTCCGGTGACCTGAGCGGCGTGCTCTGTGGACACGGGTACGCGGCATCGCGAGTAGGTGCGGAGCGAGACAGGATGCCCCTGAGACGTTCCCGTCACACACTGAGGCTTCTGCTCTGCAGCAGAGGCAGCTGGGGCTGTGCTAGGAACTGACATTGGCTAGGGTGGGGGATGGGGGCAGGGAGGGGACTAGACAGGGGCTTGAAGGACCTATGTCTGCCTTTTGAGAGTCAGGAATGGCTGAGGTCGAACAGACAAGAAATATCTGCAAAGAGGGAATGTCCAAGCAGGTGGAATGACTCTCTACCCAGAATACTCTGGAAAGAGACAAATAGCTGGGGAGACAGACGGCCCTCGGGGAACGTCTGTGTTCCTTCCGAGTGGTGTCTGTACTTCTCCAGCTGGTACGATGTGGTGCGGGGCGGGGGTGCGGGGGGGGAACGCAGCTTCTCTACCCTCTCTCGGCTTGTCTCACGTCCGCCGTGGCTGGTCTATCTCAAGTCCCCAGGTTGGAAGCTCATGTGTGACCAGCTTTGGACAGAAAACTTTGGAATGGAAAACCTCAACTGACCATCATTAGACGGTAAGAAAACTCAGGTTGTGTGTATGTTTAAAGGAGGGGCAGTGAGTTACCATGCTAAAGGTTATACAAGGAATAACATTTTTAAAAATATTTTTTTCTAACCACCTACTTCCTGCTCTGAGCTCGCATTCCACAAAACCATGTCCTTCTGGCCTGTGACAGCGTCATTCTCCAAGTCCTCAGTGCCACTGAAGTCTGGTGCTCCCGCTTCTGTGGCACCCTGAATGTGGGACCCGAGGACCGCCATGCCGGACCCGTGCCAGTCCCCTGTGTATCTCCGCCACCCTGCCCGAGGTCGGGGCGGTGCTCGCAGGCTCACAGAGCCCACCATCACGCCTCTCAGCTTCCCCTTGCTCCCTCTCGCACACCCAGGCAGTCTCTGTGGTGGGCGCGGCCCTCCCACGCACCCACGCACGCACGGCTCCGGGGGCTGCTTCCCCCAAGCCATCCCGGCAAGGAGCTGAAACCCCGCACCCCTGACTGCAGTTGGTAAGAGGAAGGCTGCAGCAAGAAGTTCCGAGTTAACATCGCAGACGCCTCGCCCCTCCCATCAATGACAGCCTCCCTCATATCATTTAAATTAGAGCCATTGGTTTGCCTTTCGCTCAGCTGAGGCCCCACGGTGTGCTAGAGACAGTCATGCTCTCCTGGCCGCGCACCGTGACCCGCAGCGCGAGCACGCGTGTTTCCCGTGTGCGTTCACTCGTCTGCCTTCCCGCTGAGCCCCAAGGGTAGAGGCGAGGATGGTGCTAAATCAGAAGGCCAGGGAAAACATCAGAATGAAGTAAAATGTATTCCATTTTGGAACAGATTAGTGGGGAGCTTTTATAAAATCTTTGCGGAATGACTACTTTATTCCGGCCATCCCCTTCCTTCCTATCCCATGTCCCCAGATGAGATTGTTCTTATTTATTGTGCATCAGGAACTCCGTGTGCAGGGCCGTCTTCTGTCCCCCAAACCACTCTGTGGGGTGGGCACTAACTGGAGCTACGGAGGTGACGCACAGAGTGGGGCTTGAACCCAGGCACCAGACACCTGACACAGCCATGGTGCAGCGTGCCTCTGTTCCGGCCAGCTGGCCCCCAGCTGGAAGCCCAGCCCTCACCAGCTGAGCTTGAGCCCCGTGGAAAGTGCACCGGGGACGCTGCCTCTCAAGTGCCCCGGAAGGTGCAGAGCCCAAACCAGTCTCCGCAGACAAGGCGGACTCCACAGACAAGGTGGACTCCACATTCTCTTCACCGTGTGTGTCATGACAGGAGACAGGGAACTGTTGTTGCTAGAATACATAATAGAGGCACAAAAACAAGTGGAAGCTGTGTATGGATCTGAAACAGGAGGAGGAAACCGGTAGCAAATATAGAACAGTGTTTCCCACAACGGGTTTAGAGAAATAATAGTCCAGTGAGATGCTTTTTTGGGATACACTGCAACGTGAACCATTCTCTCAGAAGTCACCATGGTCAGAAAGCCCTCTGAAGTCCCCTAATAAAGGAATCTGTTTAACTGGCACTTCTAATGGCATCATAGGACATCCTCTCCTTTTATACAGAATACTATGAACAGCCCACGACATTGATTTTGGAAAACTTTGAGCAAGACCAATGCCGAATCAAAGGCGGGGTCCCACGAACAAGATGTGCACCCCCTCTGAGCATCTCACCCACCCTGACCACGAGGCGTCCAGGCGGCACCTGCTATGACAGGATGCCATGCTCCGGGTGGGGTGTCATGCTCTGCGCCCACTCCTGGCCTGCCTGCGAGCTCCCCTGGGTGCTGCTCATGGACTCCAGGGGTGTCCTGGGGCCTTTTAATTGTCCCCAGATACCAATTCAGCTGAACAAAGTGGGAAGTTAAGAATTGGGACAGCTGCTCGAGTGTTCTGTTTTTTCTCCAGTCATCCAAGAAAATCCTGGTCCCTGAGAGACTCCGAAGAGCTGTTTTTCTGGCCACAGTGACCAGCTAATAATTATCACTTTCCTGGGGTCCCCACCGGTTTTTCACCAACCCAAGCCTATGGGTCGTACAGATTACAAATTATTGTTTACATTATTTTTTTAAAAGCTGGTTAGTGACAACTGAGATGGTCCCTCTGCAATTCGGATCTGATGGCAGAGTGAGAAACCCCTGTTCCCTGGAGCGCCCATGTCACTCATGCTGGATTCATGATATTTACTCTCCCTCACTGTTTTATTCTTAAAAAATGGCTCCCCTGGTTGCAATGTTATGTTAAGCGTATTACATGTTACTCCAAAGTCAGTTCATATATTACAGGTCGTTGTACTCCTGGGTATACATTTCTGAATAGCTCTCACTCCGCAGTTCCAGCTCTGCATTAAATATGGGCTGCATGAGTGAGCCTGAGAGGATGTCTGCTTGCTCCTGCTCCTTGTTGTTCCTGGAAGTTTCCTTCCCCTGGTCGTTCATGCTCCTTGGGGAAGATGTGGCCTCCAGTAAGAAGAGGCTCCCTGGAGAAGGTGGGAAGTATTTTTCTCTAAAGTTTCCTGGAGGGGAGGTGGAAACTGCTTTCTGTGGAGCCTCACAACTGAAATGGGGAGGCCACACAGATTGGAGGCAGCAGGAGGCCAGGTGCCAAATGGCCAGACCACGGACAGAAAGCCTGGCATCTTTTCTTTCTATAGCATTAACATCAAAATGAGTTTTTGTCCTCCCTAGCCATTGAGATTTTGTCTCCTATGAATTCCATGCTCTTACGCATCTTTGTAGCATGATAAATAGACAGTTTTAGGGAATTCGTGTGATCTAATCTTTTTAGTCACTTCAATAAAATCCATGATGACAACATATTTTAAATTCTGTCTGCTTCAAGATCCAAGCACAAAGTTCTAAGAGCCACCAGCTTCTGTCTTTGCTCCGTTCATATATTCATTCAACATTTATTATGCATTGAGTTCCATCAATAAATAAGAAAACACCCAATGTGCGAGGGCCGTGGTCCTACGGGAGCATGTCTCTGAGTTGTGGTACAATGCCAGGCGACGTCAGTGACCCTCCCTCTGGTGTGGCTCTTCTGAGTTACGAACAAACACAATTGGATAGCCAGCATCATATCCAACGGGCCTGTGGAAGTGTTCTCGGCAATCCCTGAAGGCTCTCAAAAGGTGAACAAGTCAAGAGCCCTCTTCCCTGTGCAAGTCTGCCAGCCCTGTCTCCCCACATGGCTTCCTTCAAACTCTCTCAGCCGCTGCCCCACACACTATGACAAGCGCCAGGCACCTCTCTTCCTCAAGATAAGGGAGAATCTTCAGAGGAAAAGTGACGGCCACAAGGCCAGGGGACGGGAGCCTCCAGAGCCTACTGCCGCCACCCTTGGCTGCAAAGGTGAAGGCCTGAGACCCTCAAGAAATGAGGATCAGATTGTGTCCAAAATACATCCCAACCTATGTGGCTGTCTGGGGCCATATATGGATCTGGTCAAGAGCCATTTATCAGGAAGGTTCTGAAGGGCAAGGAGAACCTCACAGCACTTCATTCAGCTGTGCAGTCCCTGGCTGGGCTGCTGTGTGCCTGCAGCTGTCACCAGGAGGGACAGTGGCTATTCCAGTGGAACCAAAATGGTCGCTATGCGAGGGCTGTGAGGGCCCCTTCCTCAATCCTCATGCCTTTGAGCATTTTAGCCCATGTTTGCACAGGGTCTTGGACTCCAGGAAATGTTAGTCTAAAAATAGCCAGGCTATAGGCAAGGAGGTGTTTTAATCACCTACTCTAATCAAAGAATCAAAAGAGATTGTCCAGGAATCACTGGTCACTATAGCTAAAGGCGTTTCTTAAAAGGGCCATTCAGGTCATCTCCCTGCTTTTCCCGCATGATTCAAACAGAACAGAGAGCTTGAGTCATGACAGCCGCCCCAGGTGCACATGTCTCTGCCTTGCCCACCGCAAGTGTGCCCACGGACCGGCTCGCCTCCAGACCCCGGCCCATGACATCCAGCCAGCAGACACATTTCCTTTATTTTATTTTATTTATTTAAAATAAATATTTATTATTGTGTTTACAGAGATTCAAGTGTCACCCCGAGTAATTCTCCCCACCCCCGCGTTTCCCTCAACATCCCCCTTGCCCCTCCCTTCTCACACTCTCCCCCCTTCCCTCCAGGATTTGCTGTCCTGCTCTCTATAATGCTGTTATGTGTATATAATTTCACCAATCTCTTTTCTTTCTCTGATCCCATCCTCTCATCCCCTTTCCCTCTGTCCCCTTTCACTCTGGTCCCTTTGATCCTGCCTCTGTCTCTATTCCATTCCTCAGTTCATATTGTTCATTGGATTCTTCAAATGAGTGAGGTCATATGATATTTTTCTTTCTCTGCCTGGCTTATTTCACTTAGCATAATAGTTTCTAGGTTCATCCATGTTGTCGCAAAAGGTAAGATTTCCTTGTTTTTCGTGCCCATATAATATTCCATTGTGTATATGTACCACTGCTTTTTAATCCCCTCGTCAACTGACGGACCCTTGGGCTGTTTCCAGATCTTGGCTATTGTAAACAATGCTGCAATAAGCATAGGCATGCATTTTAGTTTGATATAGTCCCCTATGGCATGCATTTCTTCTTTTGAATCAATGATTTGGTATTCATAGGATATATTCCTAAAAGTGGGTCAAACAGCAGTTCCATATTTAATTTTTTGAGAAATCTCCATACGATTTTCCACAGTGGCTGCACCAGTCTGCATTCCCACCAGCAGTGTAGGAGGGTTCCCTTTTCTCCACATCCTTGTCAGCACCTATCATGTATTGTTTTGTTAATGGGCGCCATTCTGACTGTGTGAGGTGGTGTCTCATTGTGGTTTTAATTTGCATTTCTTTAATGATTAGTGATGTTGAGCATTTTTTCATCTGCCTGTTGGCCAGCTGTATGTCCTCTTTGGAGAAGTGTCTATTCATTTCTTTTGCCCATTTTTAAATTTTATTGTTTATCTTCCTGATGTTGAGTTTTACAAGTTCTTTTTATTTTTTTTTAGAGAGGAGAGAGAGAGGGAGAGAGAGAAACAGAGAAAGAGAAGGGGGAGGAGCTGGAAGCATCAACTCCCATATGTGCCTTGACCAGGCAAGCCAGGGTTTCGAACCGGCGACCTCAGCATTTCCAGGTCGACGCTTTATCCACTGCGCCACCAAAGGTCACAAGTTCTTTATAAATTTTGATTATTAAACCCTTATCAGACATATTGTCAGATATGTTCTCCCATTGTGTGGTTTGTCTTTTTATTTTGTTCATATTGTCTTTAGCTGTGCAAAAGCTTTTTAGTTTGATGTAGTCCCCTTTGTTTATCCTGTCCTTTATTTCACTTGCCCATGGAGATAAGTCAGCAAATATATTGCTGCGAGAGATGTCGGAGAGCTTACTGCCTGTGTTTTCTTCTAAGATGCTTATGGTTTCACGACTTATCCATTTTGAGTTTATTTTGGTGAATGGTGTAAGTTGGTGGTCTAGTTTCATTTATTTGCAGGTAGCTGTCCAATTTTCCCAACACCATCTGTTAAAGAGACTGTCTTTATTCTATTGTATGCTCTTACCTCCTTTGTCAAATATCAGTTGTCCATAAAGGTATGGGTTTATTTCTGGGTTCTCTGTTCTGTTCCATTGATCTATGTGCCTGTTCTTATGCCAAGCTATTTTGAGTACAATGGCCTTGTATTATAACTTGTTATCAGGACGTGTGATACCACATACCTTATTCTTCTTTTTCAAGATTGCTGAGGCTATTTGTGTTGTTTTTTGGTTCCATATAAAATTTTGGAATATGTGTTCTATATCTTTGAAGTATGTCATTGGTATTTTAATTGGTATTGCATTGAATTTATAAATTGCTTTGGGTAATATAGACATTTTAATGATGTTTGTTCTTCCACTTGTTTGTTTCTTCCTTGATTTCTTTTATCAATGTTTTATAATTTTCCGAGTACAAGTCTTTAACCTCCTTGGTTAAATTTACTCCTAGGTACTTTATTTTTTTGTTGTTGTAATAGTGAAGGGGATTGTTTTCTTAATTTCTCTTTCAGATAGATCATTGTTAGTGTATAAAAATGCCTCTGATTTCTGAATATTAATTTTATGTCCTGCCACATTGCTGAATTCATTTATCAGGTCCAGTAGTTTTTTGACTGAGACTTTAAGGTTTTTTATGTACAGTATCATATCATCAGCAAATAATGATAGTTTTACTTCTTTTCCAATTTGGATGCCTTTTATTTCTTCTTTTTTTTTTTCTGTATTTTTCTGAAGTTGGAAATGGGAAGGAAGTCAGACAGACTCCCGCATGCGCCCAACAGGGATCCACCCGGCATGCCCACCAGGGGGCAATGCTCTGCCCATCTGGGGCATAGCTCTGTTGTGACCAGAGCCATTCCAGTGCCTGAGGCAGAGGCCATGGAGCCATCCTCAGTGCCCAGGCCAACTTTGCTCAATGGAACCTCGGCTGCGGGAGGGGAAGAGAGAGACAGAGAGGAAGGAGAGGGGGAAGGGTGGAGAAGCAGATGGGCGCTTCTCCTGTGTGCCCTGGCCGGGAATCAAACCCAGGACTCCCACATGCCAGGCCAACACTCTACCACTGATTCAACTGGCCAGGGCCTATTTCTTCTTCTTGTCTGATTGCTGTGGCTAGGACTTCCAGAACTATGTTGAATAAGAGTGGTGAAAGGGGGCACCCCTGCCTTCTTCCTAATCTTAAGGGGATTGCTTTTAATTTTTGCCCATTGAATATGATGTTGGCTATGGGTCTGTCATAGATGGCCTTTATCATGTTGAGGTGTGTTCCCTGTATTCCCACTTTGCTGAGAGTTTTGATCATAAATGGGTACTGATTGTATCAAATGCTTTTTCTGCATATATTGATATTATCATGTGATTTTTCTCCTTTCTTTTGTTTATGTGATAAATCACATCAGTTGATTTGCAAATATTGTACCAGCCTTGCCTCCTCAGAATAAATCCCACTTGACTATGATGTATGATTTTTTCATGTTTGCTGGATCCAGTTTGCTAATATTTTGTTGAGAATTTTAGCATCTAAATTCATCAGGGATATTGGCTTATAGTTTTCTTTCTTTGTATTGTCTTTGCCTGGTTTTGGAATAAGGATTATGCTCGCCTCATAAAAGGAGCTTGGAAGTCTTCCCCCTCCTCTTGAATTTTTTGAAATAGCTTGAGAACGCTAAGAGTTAGTTCTTCTTTAAATATTTGGTAGAATTTGCCTATGAAGCCATCTGTCCCAGGGCTTTTGTTTGTTGGGAGTGTTTTGATAACTGTTTCGATCTGATCTCATTTCTTGTAATGAGTCTGTTTAGGTTTTCTGTTTCTTCCAGATTGATTTTTGAAAAATTATGTTTCAAGGAATTTGTCCATTTCACCTACGTTGTCTAATTTTTGGCATACAATTCTTCATAGTATTTTCTTACAATCCTTTGTATTTCTGCTGTGTCAGTTGTTACTTTTCCACTCTCATTTCTAATTTTATTTATTTGAGTCTCTTCTTTTTATTTTTGGTGAGTCTGGTTAGAGGTTCATCGATCTTGTTTACCTTTTCAAAGAACCAGCTCTTGGTTTCATTGATCTTCTGTATTGCTTTTTTAGACTCTATGTCATTTATTTACACTCTGGTCTTTATTACTTCCTTGCTTCTACTTCCTCTGGGCTTTACTTGCTGTTCTTTTTCTGGTTCTTTTAGATGCAGGGTTCAGTTGTTGATTTGAGCTTTTTCTTCCTTATTAAGGTATGCCTGTAATACTATGAACTTCCCTCTCAGTACTGCTTTTGCTGTGTCCCACAAATTTTGAGTTGTTGTATGTTCATTTTTATTTGTTTCAAGGAAATTTTTGATTTCTTCCTTGATATTATTGTTAACCCATTTGTTATTTAATAACATGCTATTTAGTTTCCAAGTGTTTGAATGTTTTTTGTTTTTCTATTGTAGTTGGTTTTTAGTTTCATTCCATTGTGATCAGAGAAGATACTTGATATGATTTCAATCTTCTTAAATTTATTGAGACTCATTTTGTCTCCTAACATGTAGTCTATCCTAGAGAATGTACCATGAGCACTGGAAAAGAATGTATATTCTGCTGCTTTAGGGTGAAAGGTTCTGAAGATATCTATTAAATCCAGTTGATCTAGTGTGTCCTTTAAGGCTGCTGTTTCTTTATTAATTTTCTTTCTTGAGGATCTATCCATTGATGTTAGTGGGGTATTAAAATCCCCTACTATTATAGTATTGCTGTTGATCTTGCCTTTTATGTCCATCAAAATCTGCTTTATATATTTAGGTGCTCCTATATTAGGCACATAGATATTTATAAAGGTTATATCTTCCTGTTGGATTGCTCCCTTTACCATTATGTAGTGACCTTCTTTATCCCTAACTATAGCCTTTATTTTAAAGCCTATTTTGCCAGATATAAGTATTGCTACCACAGCTTTTTTTTTCATTTTCATTTACATGAAATATTTTTTTTCATCCCGTTACTTTCAGTCTATGTGTATCTTTTGTTTTGAGGTAGGTCTCTTGTAGACAGCATATGTATGGGTCCTGTTTTCTTATCCACGCAGCTACCATATGTCTTTTGATTGGAGCATTTAATCCATTTACATTTAAGGTTATTATTGATATGTAGTTGTTTATTGTCATTTTATTTTTTTAAATTTACATTCCTCTTTTACTAGATTTTTATTTTCCCTTTCTTCTGTTTACAACAGGCTCCTTAACATTTTTTGCAGCATTGGTTTGGTTGTAATGAATTCCTTGAGTTTTTTGTTTGTTTGTTTGTTTTTCTGAGAAATTTTTTATTTCTTCTTCAATTTTAAATGATAGCCTTACTGGATAAAGAAGTCTTGGTTGTAGGCTCTTGTTTTGCATTACTTTGAATATTTCTTGCCATCCCTTCTGGCTTCAAGTATTTCTGTTGAAAAGTCAGATGTCATCCTTATGGGGGCTCCTTTGTAGGTGATTGACTGCTTTTCTTTTACAGCTTTTAGTATTCTTTCTTTATCTCTTAGCTTTGGTATTTTAATTATGATGTGTCTCGGTGTAGATCTCTTTGGATTCCTCTTTAATGGGATTCTCTGTGCTTCTTGAACTTGTGTGACTTTTTCCTTCATCAATTTAGCGAAGTTTTCAGCTATGATTTCTTTAATCAGGTTCTTTATCCCTTGTTCTTTCTCTTCTCTTTCAGGAACCCCTATGATACGAATGTTGTTTCTTTTCGTGTTGTCACAAAGCTCTCTTAGAGTTTTCTCAGACTTTTTGATCCTCTTTTCTTTTTGCTGTTCTACTTCCATGCTTTTGCTTATCTTGTCCTCTAATCACTGATTCGATCCTCTGCTTCATCCAGCCTGCTTTTATTTCCTTCTAGTGTAGTATTCATTTCTAATATTGTGTTTGTCATTTCTGTCTGATTCTTTTTTATGATTTCAATGTCCTTTTTGATGCTTACTATCTCTTTGTTACATGCTCATTATGTCCATCTATTGTTTCTCTAAGATACTTGAGCATCCTAACAATCATTATTCTATACTCTGCATCCGGTATCTTGGCTATTTCCATCTCATTCTGTACTTTTTCTGGGGATTTCTCTTGTTGATTCATTTGAATTGCATTTCTCTGTCTTTAAATTTTGTCTGTGCATAGACTGCACCTTTGGATGTGTCCTTTGTGTAGCTGGCTGAGTATAGGGTTGGTGTTTTCTGTCTCCAACTTTCAGTTATGTTGTCTCTAGATCTTCTTGGGTTGGCTTCAGCTGTTATTTGTTATCTGCGGTGGGCTACTTGTCTGCTGGTACTGCTCTTTTTGCTATTTGTTTTAGCATTTTCTATGTCTTAGCTGGATCAGGTGTGAGAGGCCTTTTATTAAGATACCACTCTAACTTGTTAGGTCCTGAGCTGATGCTCTTTGTATTGGGCCACTTGATTTATCAGCCCTGGACCTCCTGGCTGGAACCTGGCACAGACTAGTGGGGGTCACAGCTTATAACTGGCTGTTAGCAACCTTCTTGGAGCTACAGGCCATCCAGAATTTGAGGCTGTCTCTGCTAGGCCTTGATGCCATTGTAAATATCAGCTGCATTCCTAGGCTGGCTTTTATCTACTCTTGGCCAGTGTGTGTGGCCTCTCTATTCCCGAGGTGTGTTCTTTCCACCAGCCCCCCACTGCCACAGCCTCCTCAGGTACCCAGGCACTGACATTGCCAGGTACACAGGCCTGTGGGCCTGCGGGATCGCAGGCTGCAGCTCGGGCTGCCCCACAGGGCTGCTCTGCAGGCACGAGGGACTCCTCACTTCACTGAGCTCCACCCCATGGGTGTGCTGGGACACCTGTATGGGCTCCTCCCTTGCTGTCACCATGCAGGCCACTGGACTCTGCTTCCTGCAAGTGGGGTGCGCAGGAGGCCTCCCTGGGCTCCACCCCTCACCAATGCCACTGAGTGGGGTGCCAGGCTCCGCCACCCACATCAGCTGCACGGGCTGCCTCACTGGGCTCTCCCCTGCCACCCTCACATGGGCCAAGCACCATGGCCATTGTCGCAGCCAGGCCCTCCTGCCCTTTGGAGGGTACTCAGCAGTTTTGGGGGGGGCAGTGTATGCCAGACCTCAGCACTCAAAACCTATATCCCTGATGTGCCCCCTGCTTCTAAGTGTCTCTGCACTGACTGGAGCAGGAGAGCCTCTGGTAGGGGGTGTATTTGCTTCCCTTTCCTGGCTTGGTTCTCCCAGGAAAAATGGTCACTTTAGGTTAGGGGAGTGACCCTGTATAGGAGTCAAGGTGGCTGTCCCCCACAGTCTCTCCCTGTGCTCCTGAGTACTCTCTTCTTGTAACTGCAGTCCTCTCAGCGCTCCCCACTCCCAGAGCCCAGATTATGTGGCTATGAATGAGGTTTTCTGCATGGTCCCTTTAAGATGGAACCTGGGTCTGAAAGTTCTGTCTCCCTCTCACAGACAGTAACTCGGCAGTGGGCTGACACTCTATTCACTGAGCCAACTAACCAGGGCTGGATTTTCAAAAATTAGGAGCTAAACACTTCCCACAGCCTGTTTTGGGTACAGAAAAGACAAAACCAGCTTTGAGGTGTTTATTTCATTCAATTCATGTCTGCAGGATGCTTTTTTCATCACTCCTAGGAAATGTATGAATCCTGATTTGATTTACCCTGTCATGTAAAGGAAGCTTTTTCAGCTTTTTCAAAAATTCTGTCAATATCATTATAACAGCACTCAGAACTTCATATTTTAATGTCTCTTTCTATCCTCCTCTCAGTTTTAGCTCTTCTTTCAGCCAAATACTGTCTGTACGCCTCCTCTAGTCTCTGGGGCTCTAGGCTGGGGTTCCAGTCCTGTGGCTGAGGACCCACAACTCTCCGGGAAACCTACCCCACCATGAGAGACCCTCCAGGCCGCCTCTCACTCCTGGGAGCAGGGAAGCCCTTTCCAGGTTTCCGCCCTACCTACCAGTCTCGGTGTGGCTTCTTCGGTGATGCTTGGTTATAGTTTCCTCTTAGTTTAGTCCAAAGTTGGTTTTCTAAGATGATTGTTCCTAAGTTAAGTTGTAATCCACTTTGGTTTTGGGAGGTGGGAGTTGTAATGTCTGCCTACTCCGTTGCCATTTTCCTGGAGACACATTTTTCTTAAATCTCAGTAAAAAATGTTTCCATAAATGCATATTTTCAGCACTCATAAGAGTATTTTTCTTCAAAAATATCTCTAGATGTCTTTTAGTTCAGGAAGATCTCACCTGATAGTTTTATTTTATGTATATATAAGTGAAAAAGGGGGAGAGATACAGAGTCTCACACATATGCCCTTACCAGGATCTACCTGCCAACCCTGCCTATGGCCAATACTGGGACCAATGGAGCCAATGGCTGTAAGAAGGCAAGTGAAAGAGAAGGGGGAGGGGGGGAGGAAGAGAAGCAGATGGTCACTTCTCCTGTGTGCCCTGACTGGGATCAAACCCAGGACATCCACACAGTGGGCTGACACTCTATTCACTGAGCCAACTAACCAGGGCTGGATTTTCAAAAATTAGGAGCTAAACACTTCCCACAGCCTGTTTTGGGTACAGAAAAGACAAAACCAGCTTTGAGGTGTTTATTTCATTCAATTCATGTCTGCAGGATGCTTTTTTCATCACTCCTAAGAAATGTATGAATCCTGATTTGATTTACCCTGTCATGTAAAGGAAGCTTTTTCAGCTTTTTCAAAAATTCTGTCAATATCATTATAACAGCACTTAGAACTTCATATTTTAATGTCTCTTTCTATCCTCCTCTCAGTTTATGAATCTATTTATCTTTGTAGTCCCAATGTTTGCCAGTGTTGATATTGGTGTGGTCAATAAATGCTGAGCAGAGGCAGGAGAAAAGAGGAAGAAGGGAGGAGGGAAGAGGGAGGGGAAGGGGGGCTGGTGTTAGAAGTGTTTTCTCCCAAGCTGTATCATGTGACAGCTTAAACTCTCAGGGTTCATGGTTTGGGTTCTGGCACCCTTTATACGATGTTGTTTGGTACATGAAGTGGAAATATTTTGTCAGGTGTATTCTGGGTCAATTTACAATGGTCACCTGACAATTTTCTGCAATGAGAGTGGTAAAGAGCAAGACCAGCCTAAAGAAAGGTGTGAGGCTGGGGCTGCCCAGAAATCCCAGATCCTTTGCTTGCCTCTCACACCCTATAGCCCATATCCCACTGTGGACCATGGCTTCTGGAACAGGAAGACACAGAGTCTGGAAGGCTAACAATGAAATATAAATAAATAAATAAATATATATATATATATATATATATATATATATATATATATATATATATATATATTAGAAAACAATCCTTTTTACCAAAAAGAATAAAATACTTAGAAATGAGCTTAACCAAACAGATGAAGACTTGTGCACTGAACATTAAAAAATATTGATGAAAATTTAAAGAAGACAAATAAATCAGAAAGACATTCATGTTAATGAATTAAAAGACTCAATACTATTACAGTGTCCATAGTACCCAATGTGATGTACAGATCCAGTGCAGTTCCTACCAAATTCCCAATGGCATTTTTTTAAAAAAATTGTTTTAAATTCTAAAATTCATGGAACCACAAGGGACCCCCAAATAGCCAAAGCAATCTTGAGAAGGAAGAACAAAGCTGAAGGTATCACATCTTTATATCAATATCTATTATAAAGTACAGTAATTAAAACAAAGGTATAGACCAATTGACCTGCATCAGAAATGAACCATTTCATATTTCTATAAGGTATCAAAAATGTGCAACAAAGAAAAGATAGTTTCTTCTAAAAGGTGTTGGAAAAACTGGATATACACATGTAAAAAAATGAAATTGGATCCTTATCTCACACCATACATAGTGATCAATTCAAGATGGTTTAAAGACTTAAAAATAAGACTTGAAACTGCAAAACTCCTAGAAGAAAACACAGGGAAAATCTTCATGGTGTTGGTCTTGGCAATGATCTCTTGGCTATGACACCTGAAAAGCTCTCTTTCTGAAAAGTAAGCGATCAACACAGTGGAAAAGTAACATACAGAATCACAGAAAATATGTGCAAACCCTATAATGAATAAAGGGTTAATATCCAAGATATATAAGGAAGTTATACAATTCAGTAGCAAAAAAACATATAATTTGATTTAAATATGGACAAAGGACTTGATTGGACATTTCTCTAAAGAAGATATACAAATAGCCAACAAGTATTTGAACAGATATTTAACATCACTAATCATCAGAAAAATGCAGTTCAAAACAAATGAAACAAAAACAAACAAATAAAGCTCACAATAAGATATTATCTCACACCTGTGAGGATTGCTATTATAAACAATATACATAACAATGTCAAGAATGTAGAGGAATTGGAACCTTTGTACAATTTGTGGCCTTGTGAAATAGTACAGCACTATGGAAAACAGTAAAAAAAAAAAAAAAAAAAAAAAATCAATAGTACTATCATATGATCCAACAATCCTACTTCTTTGTAGAAAGAAAAAGAAAATTGATCCTTTAAGAGCAGGATTCCTCATCCTCATCATTGTGACATTCTAAGTCAGACAATTCTTTGTGGTGAGGAGCTATCCTGTGCTTTATAGACTACTTAGCAGCATCCCAGCCTCTATCTATTGGATTCCAGGAGCAACCCCTGCCTCACAGTTATGACAACCAAAAATGTGTCCAGAAATTGTCAGATGTTCTCTGGGGGCCCAAATCACTCCTGGCTGAGAAACACTGCCTTAGGAAGAATCCAAACAAGCTTAGCACTTTGGTACCCAAGGTGTCAATGGTGAAAGTCAAGTGCAATATTTGCTGGCCATTTTCTCAGGAATGCAACATGGCGTATACAAGGGTGAATATCTACCCTGCTTCAGGCTAACAAGGCCTCAACGGGTGAGGACATCCAAGTCACATGCTGGTTTCAGTCTTGCCTCATCTTCTATTTCTAACAAATGAAGGGAGAACAGTCTCCATGCTAGTTTCCAAAGGCTGCAGTAACAAATGGGTACAAAGTACGTGGTTTAAAACAACAGGAATTCATTCTCTCATAGTGCCGGTGGTCAGAGTTCAAAATCAAGGTGTCAGCAGGGCTGTGCTGCCTCCAAAGATTCTGAAGGAGAAGGTTTTCTTGCTTTTTCCTGTTTCTGGTGGCTCCACACTTTCCACGGCCTTCCCCTCTGTGTGTCCCTTATAAAGACACTGGTCATAGGATTTAGGATCCACCCAGATAATCCAGGACACTCGCATTTTGACATTCTTTTTTTTCCTTTTTCTTATTCTTTTCCAAGTGAGAGAAAGGGAGATAGAGAGGTAGACTTTGCATGCTCCCCAACCGAGATCCACCCAGCAATTTCCATCTGGGGCTGATGTTTGCCCATCTGGGGCCATGCCCACAACTAAGCTATTTTTAGCACCTGAGGTGAAGGCTTTACGGAGCCATCCTTAGCGCCCAGGCCAACATGATTGAATCAATTGAGTGATGGCTGAGGGAGGGGAAGAGAGACAGACAGAAGGGGGAGGGTTGTAGAAGCAGATGGTCACTTCTTCTATGTGCTCTGACCAGGAATAAAACCCAGGACTTCCATACACCAAGCCAATTCTCTACTGCTGAGCCAACCGGCCAGGGCCTCATCTTGAGATTTTTAGCCACATTTGCAAAGACCCTTTTTCTAAATAAGGTCACATTACATGTTCCAGGATGTGGATGTACGTTGTTGGGGTCCCCATTCAACCCATTACATACTTAGAAACAGAGCTCCATTTTCTTAAACATAAGAGCAGATATTTTTATAATTTATGTTTTTTTAATCATTTGTAACAAAAGCTTACAGAAAAGTTAGAAGCGTAGTCCAAAACACCTTTTTTTCTTGAAGTTTAGTTGCTGGCACAATGCCCTGTATCCCCCTGCCACCTTTTGGTGTGCACTCCTACAGACAAGGCAGCCCTCAATTTGACCACAGTGCCACCATGAAACCGGGACACTGCACCGGCGAGGGCAGCCTCCGCCGCCAGGCAGCACCCCGTCAGTTCCCTCGGTTGTCCCATCAAAGCACTTGCTTCAGAATCACACAGAGCGTTCGGTCCTGCCCTTTCGGTTTTCTCCACTCTGAGACAGAGTCCCAGGCTTTCCTTGAGTTCCAGCTCCTTAACACTGTAGACTGAGGACTTGCACTCGGCGACTGTCCTTCGGTTGGGGCTTCTCTTATTCCTCACGATCAGACTGAGGGCAGGCGTCCTTCTCAGGACTCCTCCCAGAGCACTGCTGTGCTCTTCTCCCTGCATCAGGTGACATGTTTTCTATGTGTAGAGTCACTGGCAACAAAGACTTCGGTCACTTTATTAAGGCTTATCTCCCCTCTCCCCCTTGTAATTAATAAGTATTTTGTGGGGGGATCTTTGACACTGTAAATATCCTATTCCTCAAAAACTCTGTTTATTGCTGGTTTTATTTGTGTCTGCAAGGACTCATGAATTCCTTTTTTTTTTTTTTTTTTTGTATTTTTCTGAAGCTGGAAACGGGGAGAGACAGTCAGACAGACTCCCGCATGCGCCCGACCGGGATCCACCCGGCACGCCCACCAGGGGGTGATGCTCTGCCGCGACCAGAGCCACTCCAGCGCCTGGGGCAGAGGCCAAGGAGCCATCCCCAGTGCCCGGCCATCTTTGCTCCAATGGAGCCTTGGCTGCGGGAAGGGAAGAGAGAGACAGAGAGGAAGGAGGGGAGGGGGTGGAGAAGCAAATGGGCGCTTCTCCTATGTGCCCTGGCTGGGAATCGAACTCAGGTCCCCCGCACGCCAGGCCGACGCTCTACCGCTGAGCCAACCAGCCAGGGCCTGAATTCCTATTTATTCAATAAGTTATAGCCTGTTATTGTCATTATTCATTTTGATGTTACGTGTCACCTCCGGCCAGAAGTAGCCTATTCAGTCCGGCTCTGTCTTTATGACATGGTCCATCTTTCGTTGATTGCTTCCTTGCTTTCTGAAACAAAGGACAGTCTAAGCTTATTGTATCCTCACTGTGCCCCTAGCAGGAGCTCTGGGTTCCTTTAGCAGGAAATGGACAGTGTTTGGTAACAGTGTGTTTGCCCCTGCTTGTTTTCCAGATGTTGTGGCAGTTTCTCCCTGCTGTCCTCATTCCTTCCACATGCCATGTTTGACCACCAGCGTGCTCACCCCCACCCCCCGAATCTCTGCCCCCACACATCTCCGTCTGTCCCACATCGACAGTCTGTCCCACATTGATGTTCAGAAGCAATAACTCTATGGGACAAGCAGTTGCACAACAAGCTCTGTAAAAGGCCAGCTATTAGCAAGCAGTCACACCAGGCAGCCCCTGGCGTGGCCAGAGGAACCTGGCTCACGCACTTCTGAGTGTGCACCCTCGGGGAGCTGAAGCCTGAACATGTGAGCGTCAGTTTGCCTGGCACCAGCAAGGATCAGAACCCACAGCTGACTCACTTGTTCACACTGTGAAGACAAGTGACTTCGTGTTTTGCCCGGTTCAGCTTTTCAAAGATACTTCCAGATTCTGAATTTTGGGGTTTGTTGCTAGGTCTTCCCCGCCTGGCATTCTTTCTCCTCTGAGAAGAAAATTTGGGAAAGTCTAACTAGTCCAGCTGTTCCCAGCTGCTACTCAGCTGGAGGGCTCCTAGCAGACTGTGGGGGGGGGGGTGGCGCTGGTTCCCTCATGGCTGGGACCGCAGTGTTGGGCTCACGGGGGCTGGCACCTCCCACGGTGCTCACGCCCCTACCCCGTCCTTCCAGTTGACAGCCCAGCTCCTGCCTCCTCCAGCTGCCATGACAACTCACAATGTAGCCCCTGCCACCCAAACACTATACCCCCCTCCTACGGCTCTCTATCCTCTGCCAACCTTCCCTGTCTTCTTCACTGTGGATTTCTTAAGTGTGACTTCCCATGCCACCCGGATGTAATGAACTCTTGACTTTCCTCTTGACTTCCTCACGCCCAACATCTCCGTTCTTACTCCAGCCTTTGCAGAGTGGACCTGAGCCCTATGAAGCCCTTCAGGAAGGAGACACCTGACCTTGAAGCAGCCAGTCCAGACGTGGCAAGAGGCACGTGCCACGTGAGAAGGACTGAGTTTCTTTCTCTCCTCAAACCAGGAAAGAGAGAAAGTGGGACAGGGTGTGAGAAGTGTGAGGTTACGAGGAAGCACTGGAGTCAGCAGCCATGTTGGGCCATGTGAAATTTAAACAAGCAAAGGAAGAGACTAAGAAAGAGGAAAGGGAAACTAAACTACAGAGCAGAGGGGCCATCGGCATGAATGACAAGGGGAGGAGAGTAGCTACCTTAATCTTTAGCATCTTCCAGAAATACAGTGTGTCCATAAAGTCATGGAGCACTTTTGACCAGTCACAGGAAAGCAACAAAAGACAATAGAAATGTGAAATCTGCACCAAATAAAAGGAAAACTCGTCCAGTTTCATACCTATTCAGTGCAGTTCGATGTGGGCTCACGCACAGATTTTTTAGGGCTCCTTAGGTAGCTATCCCGTATAGCCTCTACAGACTCGTCACTGACTGATGGCCCACCAGAACGGGGTTTCTCTACCAAACTGCCGGTTTCCTTCAACTGCTTATCCCACTGAGTAATGTTATTCCTATGTGGTGGCACTTCGTTATAAACGCGCCGATATTCACGTTGCACTTTGGTCGTGGGTTCGAATTTAGCGAGCCACAGAACACACTGAACTTTCCTCTGTACCGTCCACATCTCGACTGGCATGGCTGTGGGCTGCTCCGCTGTATACACGGTGTTACATCATCATCTGCACATGCGCACATGCTGCCACATCATCCTACAGAAACTGAGAGGGTTTTCCTTTTATTTGGTGCAGATTTCACATTTCAATCATCTTTTGTTGCTTTCCTGTGACCGGTCAAAAGTGCACCACGACTTTACGGACACACCGTAAGTGTCAGTTCATTTAAAGTCCAGCTGAACTTCACTTCTTGTTCAGGAACTCTGTCAGAACTCTGTAGTCTTTACAAAAACCTGCTAGGGGATTTTGGTGCTGTTCTCAGTAGATTTCTGTTTGTTGCCACCAAAAGTATCTTTCTTGAACAGGTTTGATGATTGTATTCAACATTCTCCACTTGATTCAACATCTGTCAAACGAAGACTGTTCTCCCATGCCCAAGGAGTAGTCCTCTCACCCACAGTGCTGCTTCTCAGGTGTTTCTACAACACCCTTTCAAAACAAGCCAACCTGCTCTTTAGGTCCACGTCCAACATAAGGATGAACTATTCCCTTTCCTGTCATCCACTTACGTCTGGACATTTTTCATGTTCCCTAGTAAAACATAGAAGGTTCCCTTCCCCTTTCCTTCCCTTGCTATCACCTGGGCAACCTCAGTGCCCACGTGGATGATTCAGGCACCAGGTAAGCCCTAGGGTTTCTCAACCCATCTAGTCCAAAAATAATGAAAACAACTTATAAAAAAGGATTTGTGTATTATAACTTAGGAAATGTTTTCTTGGTCATAATCTCATTCTGTTTTGACTTTTGAACTCCACTCCCAAAGGCAAACCATGAACTCCTCCCCTTATACTGTCCTATTTCTGAAACCTTGATGTCTTAATTTTTCTTTTGTTAAAGACAATTTCTTAGGCTCCTAATTTTTCCCTTCCTGTTAGTTTCTCCTTCCCTTAGGTTTGATCAAGACCCTTTGTCTTGAGCCTTTTCTAATCTCATAGGCGCTTCCTGCAGGTTTCCTTCCCAGGCCAGCAGGGGCCCACCCGTGGCCTTTGAACCGCGCGTGACCAGCATCACAGATTCTCTCATCCTCTGATCTCCATGCACTTGCTCTGTCCACCTTCAAGGCTTGCTTATTACAAACACCTGCTCCTGCTGCTCAGCCTGTGATCACTCAAGCATATCACTCCCTCTCACCTCAGCTAGGCCCTCAATGTCATTTAAAATATTAAATTAATTTTCACTAACTCCTGACCTTCTTTTCTTCTTCCAAGTTACTCTCCCTCTGCCCACACTCCTGCTCTCCACCAGGATATTACACTCACTTCTCTCTTTCTCTGCTGTCTTCCTTTCGGGTCCCCTTTTCATCAACCTCAATGAATGGTCAAATCTTTTTATAGAAACCAACTTGTCTCCAATCTTGCTTCTACTATTCAGTAGGAGATACCATTCAGTATCTTCCCACCCTCTTCTTTAGAGTTTATATTTAACACTCTTGTCTCTGGTAGCTCTCCACACATTCCTTCTTCAACCCTCCAAACTCACTTTTTCAAAGGAAAACAATAATCATCTGATTCCTCATTCCAAGATTTCTCATTTCAATTTCCTACAAAATCCTGGGACTTTTTTCTTTAGATTTTCCTTGAAACTCTCGAATCTATTTTCCTTTGTCACCATTTAAGTGTGGGCCTCTCCCAAAGTCCTCATCTTGGTCCTGGAGAGCCTCTTGCTTTGCTTCTCTCCCAGGGCTGACCCTTTCTCTCCAACAGCTTCGCCCAGACGCTGTCACTCACTCCGGCTCCACCCCCTCTCTTCGCGCTCCTGACCGACATTTCCAACTGCCAATGGGATATCACCCGTCCAATTTGGCATGTCTCAAACTGAGCTCAGTGTCTTCCCCTAAAATTCCCTATCTTGTGTAAATGACACCATCAGCCAGCCATGTCCATGGAAACTGGAGGGTCAATTCCCAAAGTTAATCAGCTGCTCATCGTGCCAGGTGGCCATGCATTTTGTGTCCATTCTATAACTAAGGGCTTAACTGCCCCTCCCCAACAATTGCAATGATACTTTGCTGGTTTGCCTGCCTCCAAACTCCTTTCAAGCTTAAAATGCAGATGTGATGACATGATTTCTGCCTCAGAGATAGCACTGATTTCTCGTTGCATTCAGGGAAAGGCTCAAATTCTTTGGAAGGGCATTCAAGGCCCTTCATTGTAATGTTAATGTAGGTAGGTAGTTAGATATCGATGCTGAAAGGGAGCAAAGGGAATAGGATGTTAGATTTAATAAAACTGGAAAGCCTGCTTCAGCTTTCAATTGCTGAATTCCATTTAGCTTAATTTCTAGGAGGTTGTTGCATTCATTGGCTCATTTACGCAATGCAGGAAATCCATTGTGCCCCCAGAGTCCCAGAGCTGGCAGTGCCTTGTGGAGATTCTGCCCAACTGGTCCAGGATTGAGTCCGGATGACTGAGGGCACAATGGACTCTGGAGGAAATTCTTCTACCAGGAAGCCAAGATGGCCACCATACAGGCTTGTCAGTCTAGCCTAGAAGGATCTAATTGGTTAGTGGGAGAAACCAATGCAAGCCCACAGAATTTTAAAGAAACTGATTGGTTGGCTTAAAAGAAAGCTAGCCCTTCCCAGCCCAACTGTAAACAAAGGCAGAACAAAGATCTGGCCCTTCCTCCTTCTTCCTACTTGGAAACACACTTGCCCATTCTTCATGAGTCTTTCCAAGCGGCCATTTGTCCTAACAGCCACACAGGCCAGCCAGCTGCTAGCTGCCATATGGACTCCAAACCTGGACACTGTGCCAACCAAGGCATGGCCAGGAGCACAGAGTATGGTAGCCGGATGAGGACTGATTAGATTGAATCATGGCACAGGATCTCTGGGCTCTGATCTGTTTCCTGGGCCTGATGAAGACTAGACTAGATTTTTCCCTTGTTTGGACAAAGATGAGATACTAAAAGCCTATGGGCAGCCTTCTGTTTCAACCCCTAATGAATCTTGCTGCAAAAACCTACTCTTCTGCACATATGGGTCCTGTAAAATGTCTTTTCTGTGACTCCGTACAAGAACCCCATTATCATCAGCATCAATATCATAAACAGATGTCCCCTCACACCTCTATGCCCCTCACTCCTGCTGCATGAATCTGCGTGCTGATCCCTGAACCTGCTATCTTAATCCCATGCTTTCACTGCTGTTCCTCCCAGTTTTAGGCGAATCCAAATCCTCTTGTAAGTCCAACTTGATCTCTGGTCATCTCTCTGGCGAAGCTTTCTTTGATCCTCCTTGGACAGACATAGCAGTTGCTATTCTCTTCTCCTTTGGCGCATTTCTTTTAGCATGCAATTGACTGCTTTGAATTGTATTTGTTCATTTTTATTTTTGTGGGTTATTTTACATACTGTTTGTTGAGTAACATGTATTCTTTGTTCTCATCACCGCATTTGTTATTTACCACACTTTCCAGAGTGGTTTTGGTATCTGCCTTTGTCAAGGACGAAACTGGGGCTCAAGAAGACTACATTTCTTCTTAAGGTCATCTATCTAGGAAGTGGGAGAACCAGAACATGAACCTGGGTCTGGTCTACTCCAAAGCTTGGTCTCTTTTCTCTTAACTAGTTGTTTCCAATCTTCACTGTACATTAAAATCACTTGGAAAATCTTTAAAAACTATTAATCCACCCAAGTATCCTGATTGACTTGGCATGGAGTGTAACCCGGGCACTGGGATTTGTTTTAAGTGGTCCAGGTGATTCTAACGTGCAAAGTTTGGGAACCACTATTGTAGCCTACATAGTGTGTTTACTACATGTTTGCTGAAACCTTTTCTGCATATGCTTTCCTGGTAGTCTGGACACCTTATTCCTAAATTCTAAGGCTGGCAAAAATTCAAAAGCAAAAACAAGCAGAGAAAAAAAGTAATTGTCTAGCTAATATGAGCCCCAAATTTATTTCCAATGAAATTTCCCAAAACAATATAAAGAAATTAGAAAGCACAAGCCAAAGTTAACTTTAAAGGTCTTTTTAAATTTATTTATTTATTGAGAGAGAGAACCATTGATTTGTTGTTCCACTTACTGATGTATTCATTGGTTGATTTTTGTATGTGCCCTGACAAGGGACCAAACCCACAACCTTGGTGTATCAGGATGATGGTCTAACCGACTGAGCTGCCCAGCTAGGGCCCTAAGTTAATTTTTCACTAATGAACCCTCATTTTCACCTCATTTTTCACCTAATGAACTCGCCTTTCCTTGCTGAGAGACACCTGGCTCCTCGGTATCTTCAGGTCCCCCTCTTCCTCGTCAGTCCAGAGCTGCATGTCTACACGCCTGGTCCCTGCAGATTGGGTCCAAGGCAGAGACGCCCTTCTTTGGGAGAGAAGTTGAGGCTCTCAAAGAAAATGTGTGTAGAAGGTGCTGCCATGGCAACAATCAGGTTACACTTTTCACATCCTCTATGCTGCTCCTTGGTGGGAGAGGAGCCATGTCTTACCCCAGAAACTGTGGGAGAAGAAATCCATGAGTTTAGTCATGCTGCAGGCCACATTTATTCTCTTCCTAGCAAACTTTCAAGTTTTCTGATTACAGCCAAATTTGTGGAAAGAAGTTTAGAGACTAGACTACCTCTAAAATGTTTTGTTCCATTGAGACTACTGAGTCTTGGCTGCAGGAGGGGAAAAGAGAAATAGAGAGAAAGGAGAGGGGGAAGGGTGGAGAAGCAGATGGCGCTTCTCCTGTGTGCCCTGGCCAGGAGTTCCACACAGTGCGGCGAAGCTCTACCACTGAACCAACCAGCCAGGGCTCTTTTTCTTTCTTTCAAGCAATGCTCAGTTATAAAATTCTATTAAAACTTCTATTTTTCTGCATCTAAAAAACAAACAGCTCAGAAGACCTTTCAGCATCTACGAAAGCCAGAAATCTACTCCTTCCAGATGTTATTGGTTTCAGACATTGGATGTAACTAGCAATAATCTAGAACATGAGAGATGGTGTATATCCTTTCTGTGTGCTCTGAGTTCTGGATTAATTAAATAATTGACTTATCAAGCTTTATTTGCAGTTCCCCGACATGCTCACCCATACACAATGTCTGTAATACATAGCCAACTACTATTCAGCTATCAGTTAGTCACTCAGCAGTGTTACTTTCTAAAGATGCCTAAATTAGACAGGATCAGTTAAATGATATCCTAAGGAGGTAATTAATGAGATACCATAAGACCTTGAATGACTGAGGGCTAATGAATGGTCCAGGTAGGTGGCTTGTTGTGGAAGGTGCGTGAGAGACCCAGATAGAGATCCTGTCTTTAACTAACTTTGGAATTTCTCCTTTTTTTTTTGTTTGTTTGGTTTTTTACAGACAGAGAGAGAGTCTATTTCAGAGAGAGGATGGATAGGGACAGAAAGAAAGAAATGGAGAGAGATGAGAAGCGTCAATCATTAGTTTTTCGTTGCGACACCTTAGTTGTTCATTGATTGCTTTCTCATATGTGCCTTGACCATGGGGCTACAGCAGACCAAGTAACCCCTTGCTCGAGCCAGTGACCTTGGGTCCAAGCTGGTGAGCTTTTGCTCAAACCAGATGAGCCCGCGCTCAAGCTGGCAACCTCTGGGTCTCGAACCTGGTCCTCCGTATCCCAGTCTGATGCTCTATCCACTGTGCCACCGCCTGGTCAGGGAATTTCTCCTTTTTTGATTGCAAGACAAGAGAGTCATATCAGAACTTATTTCCAAGGTCATTCCAGCCTTTGTCTGTGGTGATTGTGAGGGTCCATAAGAGTTCATAGGATGGGACAGCCATGAAGGCCTTCTGCACTGGGGTGTGTATTCAAGTCGGAAGGAGGGAAATGCTGGGAAGGATATCAGCCACAGTCCAGTCAGGAACACATACCGCACTTGTTATATGAACAGAGAATTGAATAGAAAGAATTAGTAACCAGATTCCAGAGAACATAAAGGAAGCCCCGAGGGATTGAAGACAGGGTTTGCAGGAAGCAGCTACCACCGTGAGGAGTAAAAACACAAAAGAAGGAGGTGGGATGATTAGAAATTAGGAACTTAAAAAAAAAAAAGAAAGAAAGAAAAAGAAAGTAGGAACTTGGAGAAGAGGTCCCAGAGCTGAAGCAGAGGTCCTTCCCAGACGGTGCTGGTGGCTCTCAGAGCCACCATGAGGCTGGTTCTGGAGGGTGGGGGACTTGCAAAACGGAGCCAGCTGCTGCCCCAGGAAGAACTCGCTGGAATAACACCCACAGGAGCATCCCTTCCCGCTCAGGCCTCACAGCCTCCCTCCAGTGCTTCCTTCTGGGAGATCTTGGCCTTCAGCCCTGAGCCCTGAGCTGAGACAGAGATGGTGGGAGACGACAGTCCGACAACCAGACCCCATAGGGCAGCTATGGGGAAACTATTTAAGAAAAGTATTAATAGTATTTACCATCTCCAAGGGCCCACTGTGTATCATCGTATCCACTTGTTAATCCTCATGACAACCTTGTGAAATCAGTGTTGTTATTCACCTGTGGCAAAGGAGGAGTTGTAGCTCAAGAGGTTAAATAACCTGCCCACACTCACCCAGCAAGTGAGGCACAGAATGTGGCCCTGAGCTTGGGACTGTCCTGTTGCAAAGCTCTTCTCTTAGCAGGATGGGGTGCTTACTAAAGATGTGCTTGGGTCATCTAAGCAACCATGAGTCGTTGGACTAGTGAGGTGGGAAATAGATTTGGAAAGGTGAGTAGGCTCACTTGTGGAGAGATAAAAGGGATTTGAGTCTTTTATGCTATGGGAACCAATAGAGTGTTAGAAAAACAGCAGTGACATGGAGAAAACATGTTCTAAGAGATTTATTGGAAAGAACTAGATGGATTGGCAAGAGAAATGTCTGCTGCCAGAGAGCTTCTTTGTGGATTAATTATAATGATTTAGAAAGGAGGTGAATATGGCTTCGGTTTGAGAGCGGGCAATGAGAAAGAAAAGGCAGGGGAGAAATATTTGGAAGAAAGAATAAAAATGAAATGGTTGGACAAAGATGTTTTATAAAAAGTAAGATTCAAAGAAAATTCTGAAGTTTCAGGGTCTAGATGACTAGCAGAAGAATAGTACTTGTTGGGCAAATAAGTTTGTAAAATTTGTGTTATTTGATTTTGCTCATTTTTATTGTTAAAAATGGCTGCTGCCCAAGTGAAACTGCTAATTACCTTTCTGCTTGGGAGGGGCTTTGTTATGCTAATGTGTGCTGGAGGAGGGGTTTTTGCACCAAAAAGTTTTAAGAAGAGAAGGAGGAAGAAAGAGGCCATGTTTTTGCAGAGAAGGCAGCCAAGATGGCAGGGTGCTGAAGGAGAAGCCAGTTTGTGCAGAGAGAAGGAGATGGGGAACCAAAGGGGACTGAGACTTTTGGGGGGCCTTTGATTTTAAGAAAAATTGGAAAAGATTCTCCTGGTTGTAGAACCAGACAATGTATGAGTGGGTCTTTGTGCCCTGTGTGTTTGTGTTTACTCGCCAGCCGGTTGCAAGGCTAGAATAAAAGTATGGCCCACCAGTTTTCTGCTCCATAGTTTCTTTACCATCTGACCGAATCTAATGTGAACCTGCATTGAATGGCTACGATGGTGGCGGCCCCAGGCCTTACAATACTGTTACAACCCTGACTTGTCTGTCTAGGGCCGGCCAGTAGTGTGTGGGTTTTTTACTTCATGCAGGAGAGATTTTACAACATGAGTCCAAGTAATTTTGAGAGGGCATTTATTACAGCTGGGGACAGTGAAACAAGAAAGGAGCTAGTGTTGGGCAAATGAGTTGTAAAATCTGTATTTTCTGGTTTTGCTCACTCTTATTGTTAAAAATGGCCACTGCTCACGTGATGATGCTCTCATGTGATACAGCTGGTGACCTTCATGCTTGGGAAGGGGCTTGGTTATGCTCATGTGTGCTGGGGGAGGACTTTCGCTTCAAAAAGTTCTAAGAGGAGGAGCAAGGAGGTCATTTTGGAGGGGAGGAGACCACATTGTTCCAGGGGAGAGAGGCCACGTGGTTGTAGAGAGAGGAGGCAGTCAAGATGGTCAGGTGCTAAAGGAGAAGCCAGTTGGTACAGGTAGGAGAAGGGAGATGAGGAACCAGAGGGGCAAAGACTGGTGGGGGCCTTTGATTCTAGGAAAACTCGGATGTGTCAGTAGCTTTGTGAATGAGTGGTGTTAAGCCAGAGGCCATGGCCAGGGCCACTATCACAGCAGCCTCCTGGCCCATGCAGGTTCGCATTGGGTTCGGACAGTCGGTAAAAAAACAGCAGAGCCAAAAACTGATGGGCCATAGTCTTTAATTCTAGCTTGCACCCAGTGGGCAAGTAAAAATACACACTGGGCTCCAAAACCCAATCACATTCAGTGCTCACAAAGCCACTGACTTGTCCGAGTTTCCTAGAATCAAAGGTTTCTAGCTCACCAGACTTATTCACCTCTGTTCCCCATCTCCTTCCTTATCCCAAATACAAACTCTACACAAACTGGCATCTCACTCAGCACTCCGCCATCTTGGCTGCTTCTCCTGGCCTCCTCCACGTGGCCTTTTTCTGCTCTCCTCTGCTCTTTCTTCTAATGATAATCTCAGGAACCAAGAGGGCAAACTCCCGTTTTGCCCCCACTTTATACTGTAGCTTCACAACCTCTAATCCAATATACAAAGTAGCGAAGTCTCTAATACAAAGTCACCTCTCTGAGGCATGATTGGATTGTACCACCCCACATCAAAAAGGGTGGGAAAGGCTTAATCCCAAAACCAAGCCCCAGGCTACAAGGATTCTCAACACAAATTAATATCACCTGGGCAACGGCCTCACGTGGGCAGCGCCGTTTTTAACAAAGTGAGCATAATACATTTCATCTGCCCAACAAGTGGGTTTTGGAGCTCAGTGTGTTTGTGTTTCCTCACTTGCTGAGTGCGAGCTAGGAATAAAAGTAATGGCCCATCAGTTTTTGGCTCCACAGTTTCATTACCATCTGCCTGAATTAAATGCAAACCTGCAAATACCAGGCAGCTGTGATAGTGGTCTTATTGATAGCTACTGGCTTTACACCTAGGATAAAAGAAGCAACAGGAGAGCCGGGGTGGGGCTGCGGTCAGCTCACTGGAGGCAGAGAAAAGGGGGCCTTGGAGACAGGATGGGTGGGGAGAAGCCTGGAACAAGCTGCTGCTGCCCACTGCTCTCTGGTTGCAGGGCTCATGGGGACCCTTAGAGTGCAGAAAGAGAGAGAGACGAGGAAAATGCACCTGGGGTGAGGGGGAAGTGGGTGAGGGGGGAAGGGATGGGCATGCTCCTGGGAGGGAGAGCACTGTGGGTCTTCAGTCCTAGGGGCTTTTAAATGTGGATATTTTAGGGGAGGTCCCAGAGGGGGTTCTCAATAAAATGTTAATTAGCTTTCTGGGTGTGTCCTCTTAGGATCAGTGCCAGGGCAGGGGTTGGTGCCAGGGCAGGGGGGCATGGTGAAATCGGGAAAACCGCATTCATGCTGCCTGTCACCAGCCAACCAAATGAGGAAACAAGGATGGACTCCTTATGGGCTCTTTATTCAGATGGACAGCAGTCTGAGAAGATGGGGGTTCTGCACCCAGAAACCATCTTAACAACCTGTCTCAGCCAATCATTTTTGTAAGGAGAAGAAAGGAGTAGGTAAGGGGTTTGGAATGTAGGAAAAAGTTAATTAGCTAAAAGTTGCAGTCCAGGTATTCTTCTAATGATTTTTCACCTGCTGACCAGTACTTTATCCGCGGCCTTGTCAGCGGGAGTTCTACCCTAGAGCACCGGAGCACAGATACCGGCCTGGGTGTGGACTGCCCGGGCCTGGGGCACAAAGGGGGATTGCTTGCAGCTTCATGACTTCACAGACGCCCATTCCCGTATCCAGCTCCTGGAGCAAAGCTCTTTACTTGCACCAATCATTAAGCCTATTTTTAAAACTAAAAGCTACTATTACTAAAGCTGAGTTTCTAACTTTTGAGTTCTCCTATCAGTTAGCAGGTCCCAACGTCTGCTGTGGCTTCACTTGTCTGGTTTTGCTGCTTTTTTAGTCCAGGAGCTGAAACTCAACTGACAGCTAGATGTTATCTCTAGTGGTTAATGCTTAAGGGCTATTCTCTGGGCCCTGTGCTCATTCCCCCTCTAAGGGGGTCTAATCCTCTTGACTAGCAACATGCTAGGGGAAGAAAGGTCAGGGGAGGGTCCAAACCACAGACTGGCCAGATGCATATGAAAAGTCAGGGGTCTCAACATCAAGATCGTCAGTATGCTAGTGGAGGAAAGATTAGCCTGGGAGCGAGGTCCTCAGTGTTTCCCATGCAAGGAGCTTTCGGCTTTCAGCCCCTGAGACCTGTGTCTGGCCTATAGTCAGTCCTTGCTCTGCTTATAGCTGTCTAACTGCCAACCACAATACTGCCTTCAGAGATAGAAATTATGGGAATTCTAGAATGTTTTCCTCTTAGAATGTGGCTTCTGCTTTCCCGCACTGCCCTCACTCCCCCAGCACACCATGACAGCTCAGGGCCCCCAGAGCTCTCCTGTCTCGTCCTGAGTTATCATCAGTAAAGTTAATGATTTAAAGTTGAGAGGTAACCAATTACTGTATAGCCAAGGAGAATATTAAATTGAGATTAAGAACTAGATCCTACTATCAACCTGCTCTCACTCATTATGTATGTGTATGTGTATGTGTGTGTGTGTGTGTAAGTTTATATATATACATACACATATATTTAAATATATTAAAATATACATAAATATGTATATAAATCATTATATATACATATAAAGATTTACTTAAAGACACTTCCTGAGACACATGATATATGGGGAAGTATTGAAATACCATATAAAATCAGAGTTTAGTTGACTCTAAGAAGTCAACAAAATAATACTTAATGGTCTAGCCTGACCAGGTGGTAGTGCAGCTGGATAGAACCTCGGGGTTTCGAACCTGAGTCCTCTGTTTGCCAGTCCAATACTCTATACTGTGCCACCAACTGTCAGGCTTATAATTTCTCTATAATAATTTTATTATCTGATATTCTTGATAGTCTAAATTAGGGGTAGTCAATCTTTTTATACCTACCGCCCACTTTTGTATCTCTGTTAGTAGTAAAATTTTCTAACCGCCCACCGGTTTCCACAGTAATGGTGATTTATAAAGTAGGGAAGTAACTTTACTTTATAAAATTTATAAAGCAGAGTTACAGCAAGTTAAAGCATATAATAATAATTACTTACCAAGTACTTTATGTCGGATTTTCGCTAAGTTTGGCAGAATAAATATAAAACAACTTACTATAGTTAAATCTTTTTATTTATACTTTGGTTGCTCTGCTACCTCTCACCATGAAAGCTGGAATGCCCACTAGTGGGCGGTAGGGACCAGGTTGACTACCACTGATCTAAATCAATGCTTTGTTTTTTCTGTAATGCTCGATCTTGGTGGCTGACTTTTGGTGTGTTTTGCAACTTTAGGTTATGAACTCGGGTTTGGTGCAGCTTTATCTGTGAGAATCCTTTGTAGCCTGTTTAAAAATGTGACCCTCAAGGAGGTTTTGTTCTTGCCTCTGCCTAGCACCTCAGTCTAGAACTGTTTCGCTTTGTCTTGTTTTAAGGTTAATTTCCTAGGTAGGTGATTTCTGGAGCGTATAACTTGTGTAATTACAACATCAAACTAAGATGAGGAGAGGCTGGCCTGACCAGGCGGTGGCACAGTGGATAGAGCATCAGACTGGGATGCAGAGGACCCAGGCTCGAGACCCCGAGGTCACCACTTTGAGCGCTGGCTCATCTGGTTTGAGCAAGGCTCATCAGCTTGAGCCCAAGGTCACTGGCTCGAGCAAGGGGTCACTCAGTCTGCTGTAGCGCCCTGGTCAAAGCACGTATGAGAAAGCAATCAATGAACAACTAAGGTGCCTCAACGAAGAATTGATGCCATCTCTCTCCCTTCTTGTCTGCCCTATCTGTCCCTCTCTCTGACTCTCTTTGTCTCTGTCAAAAATAAATAAATAAATAAATAAATAAATAAATAAATAAAAACGAGAGGCTGCTTGCTGTGAATAGTCAGAGCTATAAATTTATTTTAATTAATTACTTTTTTCCTTACCTTAATCCCATTTTACAACAAATTAGTTCCCAGTTTATTTCTTGTGTTTCTGGTAAGATTTTTCCTTTATTAAATATATAGCACTTTGAAGGTTCTGACTTTATCTGGGAAGGGTGGGATTTTGCACCCTAATGCCAATTCTTCACTTTAGGAAAGCCCCAGACCTTGCTCTCCACACGGAAAGAGCCTTTGGAATCAGTGGTGGGATTCGAATAATTTAACAACAGGTTCTTTGTCCTAATAACCGTTTTAAATATAAAAAATCAATATACCAAAAGGTGGTTTATTATTTCATGCATTTAATACTTAAATAAGAACAATAAAAGAGATACACAAAACTAGATTGTTATAAGAAAAAGTTTTAAAATATTAATGAAAAAATATTAAATAATACCTGACAAAAACAATAAAACTGTTATTTAAGATATTTCCATATTGCTTCTTGATTGGTGTCCTCATTTGCAATTTTTTTCACCTATGGACGGAATAAACATTACTACTGGCGCTTAGAACATGCTGTTGGGCTGATAAACGTTAAAAAAGAGCAAGTTAAAAAAAAAGAGAAAGTGTTTTACAAGTGGCTAATACTCATGTTCCCATCTCATTATATATATAGAAATATATATATATATTTCTCTAAAGTCACAGAGCTGCCGTGTTTTATGTTATGGCTATTTGTGCTGATCCCCGTCTCCCTTTATTCATCTCTGAATGAATACATAGAACCTACTTAAGTCATATGTGTGATATATATTGAATGCCATGAATAAAGTTGGCAAATGGGAAAAAAAAGAGCAAGGAATGTAAATATGTGATTTCTACACTGGGCAGCTGCCCAGGTGCCCACATTAGAGAGAACCCTGATTACAAGTGTCATTTTAACAACTGGTTCACCAAACTCAACAAAAAATTAAGTTATCGGTTCTGCCGAACTGGTGCAAACTGGCTGAATCCCATCACTGTTCGGAGCGCAGTCTTCTGGAGAGGGAGGTTAACAAACCTCCGCTGTGGCACCAGAGCTTGAGTTTTCAGCGTCCTCTTCCAGTTTTGGCCTCTAGAGCCTTTCCGTAGTTGAGAGTGGGGATGAGGAGAGTTACTTATACACACCAAAGTTGCTTATTTTACTTGATGCCACGGTTTCTAGGCCTTTTGCAGCAAGAAGCCTCTCTTTTGCATTTTTAGTCTGCCATATTATCAGAAATAGAAGTCTCATTTATTTCACTTACTTTATTCAAGGTTGTTCCTCCAACACAGTGAAAAATATTTGGCAGATGATAAAATGTGCCAGATATTTGTTGAATAAATAATTGTTAAATTAAAGAATAAAACTGAATAACACTTATGCATTTAAAAAACAAAGTTCCTAAAATTGGTTTTTAATCTCCAGGTAGCATTGCTAAGGCTAAGAATTTTAGGCCCTATTTAAGGACCTTCAAAAAAATGACATTAGTGGGTGAGTTGTCCCCCTCCCCAATATAGTTGTCAATATAATCTATGTAGGGATCTGATTCTCCTAAAGTTGTTATAACAAAAAATGCTTACATGTCCAAGAAATAGGAAAATTGCTTTTGGACATAATTCTTACTCTATATATTGCTCCAACAGAATGAATCACATTCTAGGATGGATTTCACTTTCTAGATTTTATTTATTTATGCATGATCTTACATTTCCTAGTAGCTTCCTCACAAATTAAATGCATATCTGGGAATAGATTTTTTTTTTTTAGTCATGAATATACATGAGTGTAAATCTATTCCATATACATCTAGAGTAATTGTAATAAAAATCCTCCACCCTCTCCCTTGACCCATCACTTAAGATGCTATTTGGACAAAGTTTCTCCCTTACTTTCTTACATGCTTCAGATATTCATGCAAGTACTTGTGCTTGGTTCCTTTACATTCTGAAGAGACGTTCCTTTTGCTGACTGGGCCACATCCGAAACAATCCGACCTCAGGCTGGACTAAGCGAGCCGTCAGTTAGAGATCAACTTAAGGTCAGTGCCAGCAACAAGCTTTGCTCCAGTGCTGCTGGATTCTTTCTAGATCAGAAGGGAGAGGAGCGATCACCTGTCGCTCCTGGAAATATTATCTAATAATCTAAGATTATACAAATCTTCCCATCTTGCCGTATGCAGAGAAAGACCACCATATTTCTTGTTAAACAAGGTGAAAATATTATTGCTAATAAATGCTTATATCATATTTTTATATATTTTATACCTTCAAAATACTTTTAAATACACTGTTATATTTGAATACAATTCTGAAAAAAAATAATTCTTGGGCATCCTTGCTAAGAAAATAGTTACTGTTCTCCTTTTAGCCAGTGTTAACCAAAGATCATTGGTGCCAGCTCAATGTCAACAGGAATCCCCAGTTTGGGGTACAGTGAGGAAGAGAACTTAATTCAGTGCCAACAGCTCAATTGTGATACAGCCTGGCTGTGAGGAGTTCTTGGGGTCTAGCCCCTCTCTGGCTAGACAGCTCCAAGTCAGTTTGCTCTGTGCTATGCGGTTCTGCTCCACTTTGCTCTGGCAAGATGTCCTTAGTGATTCAGGTCAGACAGGGAGACATCTTTTCTGGAAAGAGAAAGTGCACTCTGGGAACCAGAGGGGAACTGGCTCATATGGCAAGGTGACCTCACCCCTGGTTCCTGATTGGTATGTCCTCATGCAAATAAAGGCTCTGAATCCTCACAGTTTAATTGGCCCAAAATTCCCTCTCCTGATTGGTCAGAATAGAGCCACTTGATTGGTCAGAGTTGTGCAGCTCTGATTGAATGGGGAAAGCTTCAAGCCTATTTGTTGAAATAAGATTCCTGGAAACCTTTATAAGTGCTGGCTCAGATATAAAAACACTGTGCAGGCAGGCAGTTTAGCTCAGAGGTTTCTGTGTGAAATGAAGTTTGCATGAGAATTCTCTGTGCAGAAATGGCTGCTAGGCTCTGCTTTATTAACTTGAACCCAGATAGCCACTAGAAGCCCTTCTTAGTAGGTGTCTTTTTTTACCTCCCTCAGGGTTCACCATGGTAAGAGGGCAAGACATATGAAAAATATTTTTTAAATCACTTTTATTTTTCATTTAATGAATTGAGAGAGAGAGAGAGAGAGAAAGAGAAACATCAATTTGTTGTTCCATTCATTTGTGCTGTCATTGGTTGCTTCTTTTTTTCGTCTTCTTCAAGTGAGAGGAGGGGAGATAGTGAGACTGACTCCTGCATGCGTCCTCACTGGGATTCACTGGGCAACCCCCATCTGGGGCTGATGCTCTCCCCATCTGGGACCATGCTCACAACCGAGCTATTTTTATCACCTAAGGTGGAGACTCCAAGGAGCCATTCTCAATGCCAGGATCAATGTGCCATGGAGCCATGGCCGTAGGAGGGAAAGAGAGAGAGAGAGAGGAGAGGGGGGAGGGTAGAGAAGCAGATGGTCACTTCTCCTGTGTGCCGAAACTGGGAATCAAACCCAAGATATCCACACACCAGACCAACACTCTACCACTGAGCAAACTGGCAGGGGCCAGTTGATTCTTCTGTGTGCCCTGACCAGGGATGGAACCCGCAACCTTGGTGTATTGGGACAATGTTCTAACAAACTGAGATCCGGGTAGTCAAATATTAGGTAGAAATTTGGGAAATACTCTTAATAAATAAATCATGATTCATACCATGTTTGGGTTAATACATAATATTTTAAATCATCTTCAATTGTGTATTGAATCTACACATGAAAGAGAAAATTTTTTTTATGACCAGTTATGTCAGATGTTCTTGGAGAATCTCAAAACCACTTTATTTTAAATAAAAGTACATTGGTAAATGTATAATTAAAAGTCACTTGCTTTCTGGAAGAGTTTTGTTGAATGTGTATCTATGTATAATTTGCCTACTGGGTTGCATATAAATGAAATCAGAAATCACAGAAACCCTCTCGCAGTCTACCCAACCTATTTTCATCTGGAGAATGTAGTCATGAAACCAACTAAGTTAGTTTCAACAGCTCATTGGACAGAATATTTCTCACTGAGTTTTAATCAGAGGGAGCTATAATAGACTGAAAAGGACCCTGGAATGAGAGAAGTTAAACATTTGAGTCCAGCCTCTTACCAGCCTTTTTATGATCTTGGGAAAATTACTTAATCTTTCTCATATTTGCCTCATTTCCAAAAAGAGAATAATGATTTTTTTTTTTTTGTATTTTTCTGAAGCTGAAATGGGGAGGTAGTCAGACTGACTCCCGCATGCGCCCGACCGGGATCCACCCGGCACGCCCACCAGGGGGCGATGCTCTGCCCATCCGAGGCATCGCTCTGTTGCGACCAGAGCCACTCTAGTGCCTGAGGCAGAGGCCATGGAGCCATCCCCAGCGCCCGGGCCATCTTTTGCTCCAATGGAACCTCGGCTGTGGGAGGAGAAGAGAGAGACAGAGAGGAAGGAGAGGGGGAGGGGTGGAGAAGCAGATGGGCGCCTCTCCTGTGTGCCCTGGCCGGGAATCGAACCTGGGACTCCTGCATGCCAGGCCGACGCTCTACCACTGAGCCAACTGGCCAGGGCCAAGAATAATGATTTTTATATCTAAGATTGGTTCTAAAGACTTGCACATCATGCATGTGCACATACTTGTAAAATAAGGAGTAGAGTGTGTGTGTATTCCATGTTAGCCCCCCACCCCAGACGGCCCTGAGCAGGGCACTCTATCTTAGTCACTATCACAGTTCCAGTATGTGGCACAGCGCTTGACTCACAGGAGGTGTTCAATACAGACTGACTGAATGAATAATAACTCTCCTTCCCTGAAGATGACTCAGTGCTTTGCTTACCTCATAGTCCACACCATGTAATTTCTTTTGTTTTCCCATGAATCAAATGTGAGGAGGTTGGAATAACTTACGTGAAATGTTCCATCTAGATGTGACATTCCAATTCCATGAATCCTTCCTTTTGGGATCCTGGAGGTGTCGTGGAACCTCACTGCTCTGTTGAAGTTGATATCCATATGACAGAACAACACAACTTTCAGAAACTGTTTAATAATATAAACCAGAGGGATCATCTTGACCCAATTTTTTTTAAATTGGTAAAACTGAACTTTATTAAGACTTAAACAGAGAAGATACTTCTGCACATGTTAAACACATGGCACCAAACAGCTTGATCAAGACACCCTGCATTACTCATGCTGACACCCAGCTGGGTGGTGGCAGTGATACTCCACTGTCCCCCAAGGCCTGCTGCCCCCGTGATGTGACAGTAACTTCATATGCTAAGCCTGCAGGACCATATCCCAGATCCTTTATTTCTTCTTAACTTCTTCTCTTGAAATTAGGATGAGCTGCCTTGGAGGAAATAACCCAGCTGGACTTACAAAACTAAAAATACTCCAGGACCAAGATCGGTTTGTTTTCTGTGAAACTGTTTAATCAGTTCATAAAAAAAAAAAAAGAGAAAAAAATCACCCAGAAATGAATGGTTAATAGCAAGAAGAAGTCAAATTTGTGTGTCTGTATAGACAGTCTACTGAGTAATTCTTATTCGAGTTAATCCAGTGGAAGAGGGAACTCTCTCGTATGTGAATCATGATGCTAATAAAATCTCCAAGAGCTGGTAGAAATACTTAAAAAACACCAGTGTTTACTTATTATTTCATGAGAGTTGCTAAGAAGTTAAGATATTGTTTCTAGTTACAGTGAGATATATGAAAATTAATCCTTTCTCCTTCTAGTGGAATTCTTAGACTGGGAAATTCTTAGTCTTGATTAAGCATGATTCCATGATGAAGACTCAGAGTTCAAGGTCTTTCATGAAGTCTTTGTTACTATGGGAAAATAATGACCAAGGGGCAGATGCCAGAGTTTATGTGGGTGGGTAGATGTTTAGAGACTCCATTTCTGATTTTGTCTTCTGTGTTTCCTGCTGTTCAGCTTATGTGTGACTTCTACCCGTAACACAAACTCCTAGGCATTTACAGATAGGTTTCCCAAGGTTCCCAACCACTGCTGAAGTCAACAGTGTGAGCAATGTGGCTGAGTAGATACTGGCTGCATCATCATCATGTATTATTTGAATTGGTTTATGGGCAGTGATGTGATTCCTCTTCTGCGGAACTTGGGAAAGACGACTATGCTATTTCAATAGGATTGGGTGGGAGGTCTGGGGAAATCCAGAGCTTGTGATTCAATGACAGGGGCTTTCAGAGTGTCACTCACTACTTGGAAATTACAAAGTCAAGCTAAAAGTCTAAGCCAGAAATAGTCTAAGGTCAATTGACCATGTTGATCAGATATCAGTCATACTATAGTATCTAGAACTAGATCACAGCATGAGGGAATGGATACTCATTTTAGGCAGAGCAATAACAGTCTCACTCCCCCACCTTCCAGGCCATATCTTGGGCTTGTTTTTCCCACTGAGTGTTGTGAAACTGAGGAGTTCCTGAGAAGAATTCTGCTGCCAGTTCCTGAAACCACATTACCGCCTCTTCTAGCTGAACTTCCATCCTTTGATTCCCACTTTTCCGGGACATGCAGCATGGCCTAAGTGAGTTTGAAGTCTCAGCCTGTCTCCATCTACCCACGATGCTGAGGGGTCCTATGACTATAACCTTTCTAAAGGATTCCTTCCCGACTGTCGGATACACTAGCACTGAGAACTCATCCTGTTAAACTAAGACGCCCACTGAAGTGTTTCTGAATGAAAATGGCAGAGGTGCTGATGACTCACATTTGCTTAGAGGACTTAAGCTGAAGTATTAGTTCTCAACTGGGAACACTTTGACTCTGAACCCCTACTCTCTCTTCTCCTCACTGGGGACATTTGGTAAGATCTGGGGACACTTTGGGTTGTCATACCTGGGGAACAGGGAAATTGCTTCTGGCATCTAATAGATAGAGACCAGGGTTGCTTCTGGAGATCCTACGATGTCCAGAACAGCCCTCTCTCCCAAAGGGCTAGGTAACACGGAAATCTGATTGACAATGTTTAGGCAAAAATGTCTGAGAGAAATGCCCTTTGCAGAACACACAGAGACAAGTGTGACACCACCTCTTCTTCAGATCATCTGATTGTGGGAGTTTCTGGAACAATAGGATCTTAAGAAGGACAGAGAGCAGTCTGACCATGGAGCCACCTTGGGGCACTTAAAGTGCAGAGTCAGTACCTGGCTTAGTTAGGTCAACCCAAAACACAGGTCATCAAGGAGGAGAAAACAGATGGGTTTCCTTCGCTGGGGAGAGTTCATTACCGGGTTCCGAGCTTCCGCTGTCTGTGTGCCAGCAGCACACACATCAGGATGCACAGATCTCAGTGAAGGGGTGCGGGGTTCTGCCTGTTTTAATCAAGCTGGAAAAATGTCATTTCAGCCCAGAGCAAGCACATACATGGAAAGCAATATTCAGAGAAGACATTGGGTTGGTCTAGCTGCCACGGATGGACCATGTCCTTACCTGGTGATACCAGGAATAATTTGTCAGTCCAGAGTGTAGGTCTTACCCATTAGCTCACAAGGCTAGTTATCAGTGAGATAAATCAATGGTCTTCCCTGAAAACCTTTAGAAACTTAATAGATACTTCTTGATCAATTTGTGTTAAGTGTGGCCCCCAGAAAGACAAGTGGGTAATTCCCACAACCTGCAGGGATTTTTTTTCACCAGGGGATTTGGGAAGACATTGCAAGGTTAAAATAACAAAGTCAACACTGAAATTTTACTTTATTATGTTTTGATTTCACAGAAAATGTAGACCTGTAAATAACAATAGTTCTTTGTAACAATTGCGTGACACTTTTATTAGCTTGTGGAAGTGGGTGGTTTGGTTAAACAGGAATCCATGTGAATATCAGGGGAAAACCCCAGAGCTGGAACAACAGGGACTTAGAAAAATAACGATCATGTTGGGCTTTGCAAACCACCTGTCACCTCGCTGATCCCCAGGAAAATGTAAAGAACATACTCATGGATGACTGAAAGCCTTCTGCTTAGGTGAGGATGAGGTTAGCGTGAGCACACTTGGCTGCCAGCTTCCACCAGCACACTGCCTTTCGGAAGGGCAGCCCAGGCTTGACACAGCTGCTTACCAGTTTTGGGATTGGTGAGTCTATTTGTTGGGAGTATGTCTCTTGTTCTTAAGACAAGGAAACCCAGCTTGAGGTACAGTAAATAGACACAAAAGACTGGTTCTGGTCCACTGGATGCTTCTCTGAGCCTTTATTTTGAGAGTGGGCAAGAGGAGAGATGAATGTTCTCAGCTGAGCGAGACGACACCAGCCCTGGGCCAGCCCTGAATGAGTGAGAAGTCATAACAAGATCCCGGCCTGACAATGCTGTCAAGCTCAAGTGCATGCTCCGTCATGCCTCATGCTGGCGCTTCTGGGAGAGAGAGCCCGACTGCAGGGCTCACACGGTCGCTGGAATACTCCTCAGTAAGTTAACAAGGCCGAGAAGTGTCAATGTGAAGGTAGATTTTCTGACTGTAAAGCTGTCTTCTTTGAAAAAGAAATATGGTGCCTGGTATGTTCAAGCTCATCACAACTCCAATAAACAGGAATGTGGTTGTGACAACTGGAAACGTCTCTTAAAATTAACGCTGGCAGCCTCGAGCAGGGCTACGTAGTAGGTATAGAGGGATCTGGACAAGGGCCCGAGGCCCTGAGCCCCGAAGAAAGTGCTGGAAGGGGACAGGGGGGTGACAGCAGAAGGCAGGTGGGGGTCACCAACGAGAGCTGGAAAAGCCAGCCTCGGCCACACCACGCCCAGCCCAGCACGCCAGCAGCTCCCTGCTGGTCCCTCCCACCCCCTCCCGTCTCCTGGCCCCACGCAGACCACACTGCCATGCGGTAGCTCCTTCTGGGATGCTCGCTTCACTTGTGACACTCGTGTAAGGTAGTGTTCTGGGGTGTTCGGTGCCCCTTCCACTGCCACCCCAAGGGTCACAGAGCCAGGCCAAGTGTGGTAATGGCACTGCAGGTTCTTGGGCTCGAGCTGGAGCTATTTGAGGTCAAGTGGTCTCCTAAGGCAGGGCATTAATGCTCCACAGCAGCGGGCTGTCGGAGGCTGTGACCGTGGTGTGCCGTGACCTGTGTGTCCACCTGTGTGTCCACGGCACACAGACCAGACTGCGCCGCAGACTAACTCGTGGAGGAAAACTACCGCAGAAAACAACCCATCTCAGAGTCATGTGCAGATTCTACTTGTACTGAGATTTTATCTTTATCTCCTATCGTGTGGAACTTGTTAAGATTTGCAGAAAATTAATGGGTATCATCCTGGGCCCAACAAACTTCAATTTATAATAAGATTGTTTACTGGGAGGTAATTTGTAAGAGGATTTGACCCAAACAGAATCTCTCATTTTGTTTGGGGTAATCTATGCCACACATTCTTTTAAAAGCCTCAGAGAGTCACGAGTTTAGTGTATTTTAGAATCAAGGAATAGCCATTTTTATTAGGAGCTAACAAAAGTGAATTTGAAATTATCTTCACCTTCTCACCTTCTTTTTTTTTTTTTTTTTACAATTTTTTTTTTTTTTAAATAATGGAGATTACGTCTTCTGGAAGTAAGAATAGATAAAAATACCTGACTCCCTTATGTCCTTGTGTGGTGGCCACACCTGCTGCTAGTGCAGATGGCCACCAGAGTCTCCCTGCAAATAAGGACAATTCATGCAGGTTTCTGTATGGATACAACTTGTCTCCTGCTCCTTATCTGAAAGGATACATTTCAGTGTAAAAAGAAAGTCAGGTCTAAACATCCCAGGAATTAAAAAATTAAAAAAATGAACATTTCCCTGGCCGTTTGGCTCAGTGGTAGAGCCTTGGCCTGGCGTGCAGAAGTCCCGGGTTCGATTCCCGGCCAGGGCACACAGGAGAGGCGCCCATCTGCTTCTCCACCCCTCCCCCTCTCCTTCCTCTCTGTCTCTCTCTTCCCCTCCCGCAGCCGAGGCTCCATTGGAGCAAAGATGGCCCGGGCGCTGGGGATGGCTCTGTGGCCTCTGTCCCAGGTGCTAGAGTGGCTCTGGTCATGGCAGAGCGACGCCCCGGAGGGGCAGAGCATCACCCCCTGGTGGGCAGAGCGTCGCCCCCTGGTGGGCGTGCCGGGTGGATCCCAGTCGGGCGCATGCGGGAGTCTGTCTGACTGTCTCTCCCCGTTTTCAGCTTCAGAAAAATACAAAAAAAAAAAAAAAAAAAAAAATGAACATTGCCTTTGGATGCTAGAATTATTTAGAATGTACTGAGTTGATCCTGAGACAACCTAGTTTCATCTGTAGATAAAGTGCTTAACTGTCTTCCATAGTCTTGGAGGGTGGTTCTGCTTGTGATGGAGCACGGGGACATGGCTGGTGTTTGCACAGACATCTTCACTTCTCTTGGCCTCAGTTTCTAAGATATAAACTCTAAGGCCCTTTCTATGTTTAAACACATCCCTGCATTTATGGTTTCCAAGTTCATCCAATAAGAAGAAGGGCTCATGGCTTTGGCACTCGTGAAAGTCCCTTTGTGCCCCAGGAAGGCATCGGTGTGAAAGGTCTGAGCCCACGTGCCCACCCTGACAAGCCCCACTCGGAGCAGCTGCTGTCACACCTCACTGTTCTCCTTCTGAGCCCACAGGATAAAAGAAGGAAGAGCCACTTTGGAGTTTTGAAAGGGAGGGAAAGAAGGTGAATGCTGTCATCTTTCAGAGGGCCAGGTGGAAAACATCACTTATGACAAAGGACTCCTGCTTCCCACCAGCCTCAGTCTGACTCTGTCCTGCTGTGAAGCCAAAATAGAGAAACTGAAGGCCAAGGTCATAAAGAACGAGCTGGGTTAATAATGGGACATAAGATGCATGTAAGGGAACAAGGCAACATCCTGTTAGTCAGCACAGCTCTGTGAAGAGGTCACATTTTGAACAGAACTTAACTGTAGGAGGGGATGAGAAGTAGTTTCCTATATCTCATTGTTCCCCATGTACAATACAAACGGGGCGGCAGCCTCTCTGTCCCCCCTCCCCCGATGTCACCTCTTAGCTCATGGCAGAAGCCAACCACATCTTGCATATTGACGTTCCCTTAATTACAGCTGGGTCTCTTTTAAATATAGTCTCCAAGTTGATTTGTTTCCAATATAATATGCTAGGGTTACCTTTGCAACTCTATAAGCAAAGCGATGTGTCATTTGCTCTAGGCTACGGCATGTCATCACCTTGGAACCATCAAATGAACACAGTTACATAGGACAGGTCTTTAAAATGTGCTTGAAGGCTGGTGGGTACTAGCTGACACTCTTGTGACATGTGCCAACTCCTTTCCAGCATCTGCGTATGGGCAGAGGCTGTCCAGGCGTGACTTAGCTCCGGAAGCCTCTCTGTCAGTATTCTGGCTCCCTGCTTTGTCATCCCAGGGCCATTTGGTGACTGAATTCCACGGGTCACGTGCATCATGCCACAAGGCAGTTTTAGCCCCTTCCCCTTGCCGTGTCTGCACAGACACATTCTCTGACACTCTGCTTGCTCAGTTCTTTCCCTCCATCTTCACCCAGTAGTAACAGAATACTGTCAGATTGTCAATTTTCTTTCCAACTCTCTTCAGATCCTAAATGAGAATGAGGTCTCATTCCCTAAAAGTTCTTTCTATCAAGGGAGCAGTCATGCAAAACAGTCACTCTCTGAGGCTTTTGCTATTGCTTGTACCAAAGGACAACAGTCCCACCTGTCACACCAGATTTTACTATGGCAACAAATTCTTTGACATATATGTATTTTAAACCTAAAATTTATTGAAGGCCACCCTTCTCCAGGTGATGACCAATTATCCCTGGAGTCTGTGAAGTTGCTGGATCAGGCAAAAGCTTCATTTGGTCTTTCTAAAAATTACAGTTAACACCATGGTAGTCAGTCCCACACTCTTTACGTTACCCTCCAGAGAGAGGGTGGGACTTAACTCGAGCATTTGTTGAAAAACACAGAGAAAACTCCTTTGAGACACTCTTTCTTGCCCAGGCCAACAGCTCTGGAAAGAAGAATCGCCCAGGTGGGTAGAGACAGAGATCCAGGCCTACATGCCACCCTCCAACAGCCTGTCATGACCAAGAGGAGCTGTGCCCCAGGCCCCGGGAGTGGAGAGGGCAGGCATGCTCTATGGGGAGCGTGTGGCCCCAGTCCTGGGGCCCCCAGTGAGGGAGGAGAGGATTCTGTTTAGACAAAGGCCACATGCCTCCTGAGAGAACCCAAAGGCCCAGTGTCCTTGCAGATCCAATGGAGTCCTTGTGGGAGGGAAGGTGGACAGTGACCTCTCCTGGGGTCATGTGGGCACCGCCCAGTCAGCGCTCTTTGGGGCCTTACATGTGTGCACGTCCAGGGCCTCCAGACAGTCCTGGCAGCGCACGGCACAGCACCAGTGGAACTTGCACTCACACTTGGTCATCCGCGTGACGCGGGAGGTGTCGTAGCCTCTTCCACAACACATGACTTCGCAGCTGTCCATGCCCCGGGAGGTCAGGTTGCACACGCGGCCTGCTGTACCCAGGGAGCCTGGAAGACAGAGGGGAAGTGTCACGGAAGGGGTGGGTGGGCCAGCCTCGGGAGGGGAAGCCGTGCAGGGCCACCCTCCAGAGCGGGGCCCTTGCCCCTGCCCAGCACAGCTTGGGGCTGCACCACCAGTTCTGGGGCCACCACAGGGGACATCGTGGTGCCCAGAGGGCCATGTCCAGGAAGGGTGAAGCTTTGCTGTTGCCTCGGGCACTCTGACTCCATCGTCCCCACTCCTGAGCTCAATAAACTTTCCAGCGTATCCTCACCTAGCCTGCATGGAAGGGTCAGTGGATGGGCAAGGCTGGATCAGAATGAAAGAAGGATCTATTCTAGTCCCCTCTCTCCTGACCTCAAACCACATTAAGGAATGCGGCCAAAGTTAGCTCTCTCGGAATTTGTCGGGGTGCAGAGCTGCTGAGGTCTGCTAGGAAAAGGACAGCACTCTGGCCGGGAAGGGGAGCTGTGGGGTCCTCTGCCTAAGACCTGAGGGCCTTGGGGAGGGAGAAACGCCCAGCCTGGCGTGTGTTTCGTGCTGAGGTCTTAGGCCACCAGGATGAGTGTGAGGCATCCGGTGGAAGCCAGAATGTAGGCTGTTGATGAACATAACTGGTATAAAAAACCCATTAAATTATTAAGAAAAATCACTGGAAACCATCTTAGTTAATTAGGGTGACGTTTGCTAAATGGTAATTCAGATTTTTGTATTTGCTCCTTAAAACAAACACCCCAGATAGGAGGCCTCTTAATTTGCCCTGTTTTGTGGAAGCGCCCAGGTCTCTGTCACAAGGACATTCATTATCAGATGAGAGAACCAACTGTGATGGACATTTCCAATTACAATTTGCATTCGACGTTATTCTGTATCAGTTTCAGGTGTACAGCGTAGCGGTTGAACACTCACATACTGTGAGATTTTGATGGAGACAGTCGTCTTACCAAGTATAAACTCAGGGGCCATCGGCAGCCGTGCACCACAGTGAGCTCTGTGGACTAGCGGACCACGGACAGACACGAACGAGGCAGATGTGGAGACAGCTGCTCGGATCCTGCACTGATTTCTAGTCCCACTCCCATCTGCACTCCAGGTCTGGATGCACTTCAACCTTTGGGTTCCTAGAAACTTTGTATCCTTATGATAAATTCCCCCTTTTGGCCTTGGCTCAGTGGCTCAGTAAATAGTGTGTCACAGGTTTGATCCCTGGTCAGGAAACATACGAGAAGCAGCCAATGAGTGCACAACTAAATGGAACAACAGAATGGAACAATGAGTTGATGTCTCTCTCTCCTCCTCTCCCTCAAATCAATGAAAAAAAATTAATAAATTTCCACTTTTAGCTTAAAGCACTTCAGTTCCTACTGTTTGATATCAACAATCCTAGAAATGGACAAATCTGAGAAATTGACAAAAACCCTAGGATCCACAAACCTAGAAAAGCTATCCTCCTTATTTAAAAAAAACAAAACAACTTCTATTGGAATGGACAGTGACTTAATTCATTTCCCCTTCCCCCATCACATAACCCAGAATGTCTCCCTCTCCGTAACTCCTCCAGCGCCTCGTGACTGTGTTTACCGCAGTCTGCACTGTGTTCCCGTTATCTATACGAATGTCATGTCGCCCTGACTGTCAGGAACAGCCAGGGAAGCGGCCAGGTTCGCGCAGGGCATGGGGTCAAGTGGAGGGGAGGGAGGCAGCACTCGCTCTGCGTGCTCAGGCCCCCGACAGCAGGAAGACAGGCCGGGCAGTTCCACGAGCAGAGGAAGGATGGCAAAGGGCCGGGGTCAGGGTGGCGGGCGGGTCAGCCAGGACGGAGCGTGCTGAAGAAACAAAGGGTGAGAGGAGGCAGCGGCCGGCCCGGGCATGTGGCAGCCGTCATGACAGCGCTCGGAATTACTGATTGTGCAGAAAGGACTCGCTGCCAAGTGCTGCCTCCTAACAGCACACCCAGTCTTTAAGTCAATAAACATTTAGTGAACACAAACATGGGAGACAGTGTGCTGACTGCTGGCAGGTTTTGGTTGTCCATCGCTGAAGACCTGCCCTAACCCACAGCAAAGCTCTGTGCAAAGCGGCACTGCAGACACAGCCCAGAGATGGTAGAGCGAGGCTCTTTAAGGCTTGGACAAATTAGGGCTCAAATCCTAGCTTTGCCATTTATCAGCTGTGTGACCTTGGGCAAGCTACTTAATCTCACTGAGCTTCAGTTTCCTTCCACGCAAAACTGGGATAAATACAGTTCCTTCCTCACAGGGCCATGGTGAGGGTGGACGGAGATAATGCATGAAAGCGTCCAGCGTAGTAAGTGCTCAGTACGTGTTAACCATTCCTTCAACGAACAAGTGTTTATTGAGTACCTACTGTGTGCTAGACACAGTTCTGGGAGTTTAAAATTCATCAGCAAACAAAACAAACATTTAGCCCTAGGAACTTATGTTCTAGGGGAAGTGAGCCAAGCATGCTATAATAATATTTATTTCCATTCATATTAATAGGAGCAAACAGGATAGAGGAGGTGGCGTTAGAGAGAGGACTGAAACAGCGAATAGAGCTGCGGGGAAAAGGCAGAAAGGCATTCCAGGCAAGAAAGAACCTCCCACTCACTGAATTACAGGGTGGGTGGCAGGGGGTGCCAAGTAGGACCAGGCTGAAAATGTTCACTTGGCTCAACAGGAAGGAGGTACCGGTGCCCTCTGTGGGATGGCATGGTGGTGGACTGAGAGTGGGGGTTCGAGGGGACGGGACGCTGAGCAGAGACGATTTCCAAGCAGCAGGGCCGCAGGGCGAGGTGAGGCTGGAGGCGGGGCGTGGGTTGTTCTGGCCACTACACTTATTGGCATCTTGTGATATAGCAGGAGGGGTCTGGCCCAATTCTGTAGGTTTTTGTTTACATACAGTACAAAAGCAGAGAGACTAGTTTATGCTACTAGAAGTCAGGGTAGTGATTTCTCTGGGGGGCAGTGCAGGGGGGCCTGAGGGAGGCTTCTGGACCACCGGTTCTCTTTGGGTTCTTGCTCTGGGCACTGTGGTGTGGGTGTGCTCATTTGAGACAACCCCCTGAGTTGTTCACATGGGACATGTGCGCTTTGCTGTGTGCATTTTATATGTCACTGACAAGAAGATGGGGAAGGGGGAGAAGGCAGCCCCATGGCAGAGACCTGGAACCATGTGAGGAGCAGGGAGGTGCTGAACACGGCCGGAATGCAGCGTTCAAAGGACAGAGAGGCAAGCGACAAGCGCCAGAGGTGGGCAAGGCCTTGGCAGGGGCCTTAAACGCTGAGCCTAGGCCAACAGAATGCTACTGAAAGTTCTCACACGGAAGGGCAACATGATTACGTTGCAGAGGAATCAGGATTGGTGCTGGGCTCTAGTGGAGTGAAGGGGCCAGAGTGAAGGCGAAGAGGTAAGGTGGAGACCAGTACAGTGCTCCGGGCAGGGCCTGATGTGGCCCGGGTGGGACAGTGCTGGTGGTCATGGGAGAGGCGAGCACCCTCAGGACGCGGTGACTCATTGGACGGGTGGCTGAGAGGATGACAAGCCAAGACGTCCTGTGGGTTTCTGGCTTGAGCCTATGCTGGTGACATTCTCTGAAGTGGGCCTGGCTAGGGAGGAGCAGGCTTGGAGCAAAGACGGTGATTTAGTGTTCCACACACTGAGTTTGCTGTGACTGGGTTGTCCAGGTAGGAATGTTCGCTGGCAATGCCCTCGAGGACTTGGGACAGAGGTCAGAACAGAGATGCAGATTAGGAAATCTTTGCTCAGAGGTGTGCCCTGAAGCCATGGGTGTGAGGGAGACCCCTGTGGGTGTGGAATGCACTGTCCCCTGCCATCCCAGAGGTGACTTTAAGTTTTTACTTTTTCATGTTTTGTTCCTAAGCCAACACCAATCAACAGTCTTCACTTCTACTGACGTGCACTTAGCAAAATATGAATGAATCTATTACCACGTGATCAGAGTGATCCTCCCCCGTGGGGCTGGAGGCACGGGGGCAGGACAGGGAGACAGCACCCCTGAAGCAGCGCGAGGCCTTTTCCTGACACCGAACTCGGTGTTCTTTCCTGGTGACTCCCAGCTGGTGACTAGGCTGCCTTGGGTAATAGTCATGCTGGTTTCTGTCTCCCATACGCAGAAAACTGAACTGGACTCTGAACAGGACAGCTCGATGAAGCAACCCCAGCCCAGCAGAGCTGAGAGGAGCCCACAGGACATGGCCACGAGCAGGCGTGCCCCAGAAGTGGGCTCAGTAAAAGAGGCAGAGGCTCCGGCAACGGGGTATCCCGGGAGTTCAGTGACCACTCACAGAATGCCGGGAAACCCGGATAATCTGCACACGCCACTGTCACCGGCTGCCCCAGCAGGGCACAGTGAGGGCCCTGACACAGGGGGAGGGTGAGAGGGGTTCTTGAAGGTTGACAGCCACTGATGGAGAACAGCTGTGGGTAGATCTGAAGTGGCAATGGGCCCCTGGAGGTGTGGGCAGTGCCAGGAGTGGGCCGCTGTGGAGGGGAGGGGCAGGCTGGGGTCCGGGGAGAGGCTGGGGTGGGCTGCCAACGGCCCTGCTTTGGGGTTTGGATCTTATTAGATCTAATGACGGACTGTAGGGCAGAAGGGCAGTTTTGACACGTGCTATCATTTGAGTGGAATATACAGCCATTTTGATGGAAAGAGCATTTGCAAAGGGCAGAGCTGTAGAAAACTTGTATTGCTTTCCTTCACTGGAATTATAATAAGGACTCATTATAATTGATAGCTATAGGGCTACACTGTCTCAGCAACCTCTCACCAGCCTTTTCAAAACTCAAAGCATTACTGTTATTCTTAAAAGACAAAAATGAAGATTAAGCATGTGCCTGTGTGCACACGCTCTTCTGAAAGGGAGCCACTGGCCTTCATGGTCTCTCCGCTTGCCTAGTTCTGAATCCTTGGGACAGATATTTTTAGATTCTTCTCTAAATCACTGCTGCTGCCCAGGTCACACCAAGAACACCTGGGAAACGAAGCCAGCTTACTGACCAGCCTGTGTCCCGAGGGACAGTTCTCACGTTTTCAAACGTTCATCCATCCTTCTTTGCATCTCTTTCTCCCTCATTCTTCCCTCCTTCTCTTCTACTTTCTTTTTCACCCTCTTCCTCATCTTCCTGCTCATAATTGGGGTCAATATTTACAGAGCCCTGGCATGGGCTTGGCCCTGTGATAAGCATTTGCTGCATTATCTCACTTAGTTCTCATAAGCTTATAAAGCATTATTCTTACCATCATTCTGGAAATGAGGACGTGGAGGGTCAGGGAGCCTAAGTGACTTGCCCAAGGTCCCAGGGCCAGCAGGTGGGAGGGCAGGATGTGAAGGCTCGGGCCCCTCCCACGTGACCCTCAGCCCCTGGGCAGAGCTCTGCCCTGATGCCCCACTGAAGGAGCAGCTGGCGTGTAACAGCACTGACCTGGGTTAGCACGTTCCCGCCCTTCCTTTCATTATTTTATCAACTGAAGAACCTGTGAAGGTCCTGATATGTCACGTTTTTGGAGGGGACCTTTTTCTCCAGCTCATGACACACTGCAGACAAAGAAGACACCTCAAGTTGTGTGGAAAAGTGAGCAGCACTAGTTAACACAGTGTTCACAGCGTACACTGTGTTTTCTTGTATCGATACTCCTGTCACCTTTTTGAGGAATGAGACTGACTACCCTGCAATACCGAGATGGCAGCTCCAAAACAGAGTGCCCTCAAGGTGATTTTAACGTCTGTCACTGACGCGGACGTAGCTGAAGACTGTGGGACGTGCCCTTGCTAAGCAGAACCTCTCGTCTCAGGAGAGCTCATGGCCTCAATCGTTATCTCACCAAGAATGGAAGAACAGCCCGGCGCTCGCCTGACTCCTCTAGAAGTCATGCTCAGAGTCTCTCAGCCGTTTCCAAAATCCCAATTCATCTTTAGAGGTCAAAGGGTAATCTACATCTATACAAACAAATGTATAGACAAATAGATGTACGTTATCTACAAAAGCCTGTGTGTGGCTGGTTCTGCATATATTTCAAAAGAGAAATTTTAAAAATATTTTTGTCATTGAGTAATGGCACTATCATTTGTCTCCCAAATGGATATGTTAAAAGGATAAACACATATTTAGATACTTCCCACTGAATATGTTCATTTAAAAAAATCATTCATATTGCTTAAAAATGTTATCGCTTACGACACTTTAATTTACTCAGTTCTCTGAAGAGAAAGTGACAAGTTGGAAGCTCTTTTCCCTGACTTCCCTTTGCTTCCTGTTTGTGAAGAGTGGCCTGCTTGGGACCAGGTCTCGGTCCCCAGACAGGGCTGCAGACTCAGGTCAGCGAGCCCAACCTTTTCCTGTCATCTTCGCACCGCAGTGTCAGGAGATGGCTTGCCTGGGCTCTGTGTCAGAAAGCCCCAGGCAGTCCAGAGGAACATGTGGGTGCCAACCAGATCCACCTCTGTCCTTTCTTAATTAATTAATTTTTTACAGAGACAGAGAGTGAGTCAGAGAGAGGGACAGACAGGGACAGACAGACAGGAAGGGAGAGAGATGAGAAGCATCAAGCATCAGTTCTTCATTGCGCGTTGCATCACCTTAGCTGTTCATTGATTGCTTTCTCATATGTGCCTTAACCGCGGGCCTTCAGCAGACCGAGTAACCCCTTGCTGGAGCCAGCGACCTTGGGTTCAAGCTGGTGGGCTTTTGCTCAAACCAGATGAGCCCGTGCTCAACCTGGCGACCTCAGGGTCCCGAACCTGGGTCCTCTGCATCCCAGTCCGATGCTCTATCCACTGCGCCACTGCCTGGTCAGGCCCCCTTTCCTTTCTTTAGGTGCCCTCCTCACCGTGATCCACACAAGAACTCACATGGGCATGGGAAAAAGGAGGATGAAGAATCAGAGTTGCTAAATCACGTAAGTGTGTGACCACATCGTGTGATTTTGGTGGGGCAATGCTGAGGGAACATTACAGAATCAAGCATCCCATCCCCAGAGCTATAAAATTAATAATGGAGTCAGGGTTCCCAGTGCAAAAACATTTCTGTCTCCACCGACATGCATCTTCCTGACAGCCGAGGAGGATGGGGAGCTTTTGCTAATAGTTCCCAGACTCACACCTCCGGGACCTGGAGGAAGGTGCTCTCTCGCGCTCTCTGCGGATGGGCCCGTGTCTTTGGAAATTCCTGCCACTCCAGGCTGACTGAGCCCATATGTGGACCATTAGGGTGTAAAGCAACATTCACTTAAGCCCGTCCTCCAATAGGCTGCATCTCCTCTGCTTGACTTACATGTTGTCATTAACGACACAGATTTATCGCGGGAAGAGAAGAATGTTAAAGAGCAAATGTTAGAGACCGCACATTTATCTCCCCACAAGGCTCACCCTGCCTTGTATTAACAACTGCAGAGCAAAGTGAGGGAAGGCCGTGTCTCCATTTATCTCAGATGATTTTATTCAGTGTTTTCATAACAGCTCGGAAAGTTGGACCGGCACAGGAAGAGCATGTCCCATCACATCAGCACACGCCATCATGGGATTAAAGGCGTTGAGCTCAGACTCTCTGCGGCTTTCCCTAACTGGCACAAACCAGCCCACCCACGTTCACTTCCCACTGCCCCCACCGGTGACCTCTAATCAGGCCATCTTCTCACCCTCCCACTTTAGTGACGTTTTCGTATCACAGACCTGTAGACTGTTTGACTATAAGAGTCACTCTCATCTGCAGCCTAGACTTTCCTCTGCCCCCACTAGACTGAAAACCTTCCCACCCCTCAAGCTCCCGGCCGAATCCGCACCTTTCCCAGAGCTCTGCTGACTGCTGCACGTTCAGCTGACCTCAGTCCCACAATGCCTGCCGTGCAATAGGGCTCATACACCGTTTACAAAGAGCTGACGATTTCTCATGCGTCTTGTCTCCCCAAGGACAGGAGTTAAGTCTTATATTTCTTCTATGTATTGCATAGGGCTCAGGTGGCCAACATATATTTCTTGATTTATTAAATATTACCTTTAAAACAATTTTGAAAAATTAAGATCAGCCTTCCCCCCTTCAAATAAGGAGATACTTCTCCAGGGAGCAGTCACCCAGTCCTTGGGCACAATGGTGAGAGTGACAAGCTAAAATGGCTGTTTCTATTCAAATTATCTCACTTGATATATAGAAAACATATACAAAAAATGTGGCACATTTGTATATGATAGGTTTTAAAATGACAGCCTTAGAGTTTGTGACATCGAGTTCAGGTTTGTTATTGCAAACAGAGTGAAGTTAATTAACAATTCATTCATCTATTGAATCGTAGGAACCAGGGGAATTTCTAGGTGAATCTTACATCCTAAGAGATCGAGAGAAGTTAATTTGTCTACGACTATCCAATTAGTAATCAGTGGAAATAATAATAGCCAGCAATGGGTAACTCCAAAGTCTCCTCATCCACAGGCAGGGCTCGTCCCCTAGGAATAGCAAACACTATGCATTCAAAAGTGCCTGTTTTTAAAAAGAGGAGACTTACCACACAAACACAAAATAGTTTTCATGGGGAAGGCTTAGATGAATTAAGCAAATACATTATTTTAAAGTACTTTAACATCGTTCCTTTGTCTATAACACATTATTCATATGGTAATTAGAAATGAATTTTTCTCTATTTCTAAAAAAATGTCTAATTGGTAAATTCTTTGTTGTTAGTTGAAATTATGTCAAAGCCTTCAAAAAAAGAAAACAAAAATTTTGTCCCTTTTTTTAGAATTTTTTGGTTTTAAAACAATTTTTTTGTTTATTTTTAAATTTTCACAAATTGACTCTTATTGTCATTTAATTCAAATTAGAGCACTTTGTAGTATACCCTAAAAGTACAGAAATGCTAGCAAGTCTATCTTCTGAAAATAGACCAGATTCACAGACCACGTCCTTAACAAAATAGAATTGGACGGGAAAATTTTTTTTTTAATTTTTTTTTTTTTAGATTTTATTTATTCATTTTTATTGGAGAGAGAGAGAGAGAGAGAGAGAGAGAGAGAGAGAGAGAAGGAGAGAAAGAGAGAAGAGGGGAGGAGCAGGAAGCATCAACTCCCATATGTGTCTTGACCAGGCAAGCCCAGGGTTTCAAACCGGCGACCTCAGCATTCCAGGTCGACACTTTATCCACTGCGCCACCACAGATCAGGCCGGAAAAATATTTTTGCTTGGGTTAGCAATGACATCGGATGAGCTACCTAGTAATCCCACTGGTAACAGTCAGTTGAAAGCCACCCCCCCACTCCCCGTGAGTAAGAGAACTGAGTATTTGGTGGTGGTGGAAAGCAATAAACTGCCGCTGTGTTGGAGACCTTTTCTTTCACCCCGGGGAAGTGGGAAGCCAGCACCAGCGGCACCCTATAAATGCTCCACTGATGCACTTGAAATCAGGGGACATTCCATCTAACATTTACGTTAGGCTTATGTCGGGATTTTCATGAGCTGTGTATTATACAGTAATCAGTGGTGAGTGGAGACGTGCTCGGTGGAAGCAGTCGGGATGTGCCTGTGGAAGACCACAGTCTATCCGTAAGCTGTGACGGAGCCCCGGCACCACTAGAAACTCAGCTAACACTCTGATGAAGGCATTTTATGCTATTTATATCTTGTCAGTCAATTCAACTCAACACATGTCTGCATGAAGGAGCTGGGGATCCCGTGGTGACCAGACAGACGTCGTTCCTGCCATCACGGAGTCAGAGTCTAGTGGGACAGGCATGTAATAAGCAAATATTTTTTTCATTAAGTGACAGGCTGGGAGGCAGAGAGACAGACTCAAACATATGCCCCAACTAGGATCCACCTGGAAAGCCCCCTACTGGGGGTTGCTCTACCCATCTGGGGCCACTGTTCTGTTGCTCAGCAATCAAACTATTTTAGCACCTGAGGTGAGGCCATGGAGCCATCCTCAGTGCCTGGGGACAACTTGCTCGAATCATTCGAGCCATGGCTGAGAGAGGAGAAGCAGAAGAGGAGGCCTTAGCATCTGAAATTAAGGAAGGCCAGCTATTGGGGCAGGAGGGATGTCAGGAGATCGTAGAGACTAAGACTTTGAAAAGATGGTCTGCTGGTTAATAATTAATATTAATCATACAACATGATCAATTACTATGAAACGGTGACTTATAAATCTCACAAGTACTTTTTTTCATATTGTTCTCTTCTGGTCTAGCTGTCTTAGCATTTTTTAGATATCAATTCATGAATAGCTATAATAAGTCTCAAAACAGAAAAGGAGAAGTAACTTTTTCAAAACAACAAATGTAAGACCTTGTAATAGAACAATGGAGTGAGGACTAAAACCTGAGAAACACCACTTTCCTGTCCAGGCTGAGGGCTGGTCCCACCATTGCCACCTGGCTCATCTACAGGAACTGGGAGGCCTATGAGGCCAGGACAGCAAGGGCTGAGTTTGTCTTCCTCATCTTTGCATTCATGGGCTTATCATAGTGTCTGGCATATAGAAAGGACTCAATAAGTATTTGTGAAGAAACGAGGGACTTTGGCCCTGGCCAGTAGCTCAGTTGTTTAGAGCGTCGTTCCAATACATCAAGTTTGCAGGTTCAATCTCTGGTCAGGACACATACAAGAACCAACCAATGAATGCATAAATGAGTGAAACAACAAAGCAATGTTTCTCTTTCTCTTCCTTCCTTCCTCTCTCTCTAAGATCAATTTTTGAAAGTTCCTTTAAAAAAAAAATGAGGGATTTAAGATATCCTGGTGAGAGTTATACATTTATATCAAAATAAGATCCACCCCTTACTATTTGCTCACATGTTGCCTCCTTGTTTTGAACCAGGTCACAGTCATGGCATTCTGAGGTTCTGCAAACCTGGCCACACCAAAGGGCATGTGTAGAACACCCATCTCTGTACGCCACGGTTTGCATTGTGTTCTCTTGGGTTCTGAACTGTGTGCCACATATGATTTCTGTGGAAAACACCCTTGACATGTGAAGGCTCACACCAGTCACAATCTACAGCTGCCAGCCAAGTACTCACACTCATCACGGTCTACAGCCGCCAGCCAGGTACGCAGCGTCCAGCCAGGTATGCAACGTTCAGCAGACTGACAAGCTACACAACCGGGGACTCCACTTGTTTTCTGAACTTGACTGGGGGAGGGTGGAGGGGTGTTTGTTTCTTCTAGTTGATGAGGAGACCTCAGGGTGACCTCTGGCCCAGGTCAAGGCTTTTCCATCATAACCAGTGAAAGTGGCCTGTGATTAGGTACAGACGCTACTCTGAGAGGACAGCAGCATTCCTTAGCTAGAGATGAACCTATCTCAGACTTAAGGGCTTCTTTGATTTATGGATGCCTGGGGCAATAACCAGAGTAGATAACACAGAACTGGCTGATACCCCTCCCAGGAGCCCAGCTCCTGGGCCCAGCCTCCAATATGGCCTGCAGAATGTCACATGCACAGCCTCACGTCGAGGGGAGTATTTATAGTTAGACATCAGAGCTCTCATTTTCCCACCAAAGACTAGGGAGAAATGTCTTTCCTTGTTCTTGTTGCCATAGGAATATCTTCCTGAACTGGTTTTTGAGCTTATCATTCCTTAGGGACTGTTAATATCAATGCTCTCCAAAACCTGAAGGGCTAGTAATTGAAGGGAGTCAGGCAAGCTGCGCCAATGTGGGTGAATGTGGAGCCTGACCGCTTTCCGCCTCCCCACCGTACGGGCCCCTCATCCCACATGTCCCCATGTCCTTGTGCTCCCTCCCCTAAATTTCAGGAAGTAAAGTGGTATATAGAAAAAGTATGGATTTCTGTTAGGATTAAAATTTTTTTTTTTAATTTTTACTCATTGATTTGAGAGAGAGAAACATCAGTTTGTTGTTCCATTTATTTATGCACTCACTGTCTCTTGTATGTGCTCTGACTGGGGACCCAGCCTGCAAGCTTGGCATGTTAGGATGCCGCTGTAACCAACTGAGCTACTCAGCCAGGGACTCCATTTTTATTTTTATTCAATTTGCTTTGCTTACCACTTACAGGCCACAACATCTTGGGCAACTTAAGTAGCTTTCCAGAGCCTCAGTTTCCTTCTCTATAATTAGAGAAAATGAAGGCTCAGAGAAAATGCATGCGAGGTGTGTAGCACAACACCTGGCACTTAGTAGGACTTCATGCAATGTCCCCCTCACCCTTTCTTACCTAGGTTCTGGATCTGTCCTCACCCAGGAACACCTCAGGCTCTCGACTCACCCTTCTGTATTCTCCCCCAAATAATGTCTCCCGGGCTTTCTTCTTACCTAATACTTGTGGAAAAATCAGGAACTATGGATTACCTGAGCCACTGAGTTTTCAATCCTTGATGCATCTAAGTTTGCAATGCACACAGAATTTTAGGAACAACACCCTGAGATTTTGATTTAGTAAGTCTCTAAAGAGGCCCTCACTTTGGGAAATAGTAGACTAAACCTGTGGACTTTATCCACTCCACAAGCGGAACTGACAGAACAAACCTGCCTGCTCAGGGACAGGTGCTGGCCAACAGGGGCAAGGCGGTCGGCTCCACGTGGCTGTTACCTGACAACATTCAACCTGTTCACCACCTTTTTCATTGCTGACCAGTAAAAGATGCCCAATAAGGTAAATAATAAATGTGCATGATATAAAGAAAGGCAAATTTAAACAATATGATCACAACAAAGCAGACTGGGTGGTATAAGATGCACTCTAGCAAAAAAGTATGTCAATTTTAATAGAGAAAATTAAATTAAAAATCTATGTATATACACATTAGTTGCTTTACATTTTACTGCAAGCTTCTGACTTATTTGAGAGCCTGGATACTTTTGGTGGGAACCCATTTTGAACATGTGGGGAGTTCCATGTACCAGAAAACAGGCTGTTCCTAACATAGTATGACTCCAGTGAAGGGAAGGGGGACTCAGGGATGTGCTCGCCCCGTGATCTGTGCATGCTGAGAGGGGCCGGCCTGGACCCAGCACCTTCGTTCCAGGACGAGAGAGCTGAGCTCAGAGGAGGGCTAGTGAGCACAGACGCAGGAGGCCGGCTACGGCGGGGCTCAGTGCTCTGCACCCCCCGCCCCGCAAGAGGAGTCAGGAGCTGCTGGGGGGGGGGGTTCTGAACCACACAGATGAGATGGGTCCACTGACTTGCTAGAATGCACACTGTGGCCAGGAGAAAGCCTCGTCTTTAGAGAGCCGTGGGCGACAAAGACAGGCGCAAGGCGCGCAGCAGCCCCGTGGGCGGAAGCAGGCTTTCTCAGGGAAAATCTACATCTCAGACGTGTGGCTCTGGGTACATGACTCCAAATATGAACGATGAAAAATGCACTCTGCCAACGATCTGAGCTGACGGCAAACACCCTGAGTCATATTTTCACTGACACCATCTGACGATCAAGAGAACCAGAAAGAAATATTGCAAGGTTTGCATGGATGATTTTGGCCTTTTCTTACATTTAGCTCACAAGGGCATTGATGAATAATCTCAGAATCTCAGTGGAAATCTGATCTAATCCACTGGCACTAATGACAGGGTGGCTCCTGACCAACCAACACCAATCATTTATATCTTTCCAAGTCAGCTAAGCCAGGGCAAGCCGGCAGGGAGAGGAGTAAATGAAGAGAATGAACAGATTAACTAGCCTCGCTCAGGAAGTCCATACCTGCGGCTGGTACATCTGGAGGCAGTGGAAAGTGATTAAAAAAATGGACGAGGCCCCTGGCCAGGTAGCTCAGCTGGCTAGAGCATTGTTCCTGCATGCCAAGATTGCAGGTTTAATCCTCGGTCAATGCAGAAATAAGTGGAACAACAAATCGATGTTTCTTTCTCTCTAAAAAATAAAAGGCCTGACCAGGCCATGGCGCAGTGGACAGAACGTCAGACTGGGATGCAGAGGACCCAGGTTTGAAACCCTGAGGTCGCCAGCTTGAGCACAGGGTCGCTGGCTTGAACCCAAGGTCGCTGGCTTGAGCCCAAGTTCGCTAGCTTGAGCAAGGGGTCACTTGGTCTGCTGTAGCCTCCTGGGCAAGGCACATATGAGAAAGCAATCAGTGAACAACTAAGGTGCCGCAACGAAGAATTGATGTTTCTCATCTTGCTCTCTCTTCCTGTCTATCTGTCCCTCTCTCTGTCTCTCTCTGTCTCTGTCATAAAAAAAAAAAAAAAAAAAAAAAAACAAGGATGAACTCAGGTTCAGGTCCCTGCTCTGCCTCTTCCCAACTGAGAGTCCTGTGGCAAAATCCATAACCTGTCGGTGAAAGCCTGCCTCAGTTTCCCTTCCTATAAAATGGGATAGTAACATAACCACCTCCTAGACCTCCCATGAGAATCAATGAGAGACTAGCTCAAGCCTTCACACACAGCAGATGTGTTTGTTATTTTAGGATCAAGAAAGAGAACTGTGTTCTGATACAGGGAATAGGAAAAGCAAAGTGCACATGAATAAGAGTAGCCCGAAGATGCTTCAGGGGTTGGGCTCAGAATCTCCTCTGTGAGGAGAGACAGTAAGGTCTTTATTTCACTGAATATCCAGGAGGCCGTTAAGTGATCATAAGCATAACTGTTTACTGTGCAAACTGCTTCCATCAAAAACAAAAACAGAGACAAACACAAAAACAACAAAGATGTCCCCAGGAAGCAGGTCTTACATTGGAAATGAGGTTTTTGCTTCATGGAGCCTCTGCACACACATGCCCAGGAGATGGCAGGGACGGACCGTAATGTCGGGTCGAGAGCACAGGCCACGGAGTCAGACAGCCAGACATCTCTCCTTTCCAAGGCCAGTGAAATCCTGAGCTGGTCATTCAGCTTTCTCATCCATACAGTTGGGATAACGACCTCTAGGGCTGCTTATCTGACTTTGAGACATAAGGTGTGAATTTGGTTCTGGGCCGGTGTTGATCTAACAAGGAGCCACCCTATTCTTCTTTCTTCTTCTTTTCTTTCGGTAACCAGTTCCAATAGGATTAAATAAAACCATGTGTGCAATGATCTTAGCCCAGTACCTGGCACACAGGAGTCAATACGCAGTTCCTTAACTGACCTTGATATCATCACCCCCATGTTCTGTCTGAGGAGCCGGAGGTTAAGCCATTACTTAACAGCAGAGAGGGACCCAAGCTTCTTGGACAACGTGTATCAAAGCCCAGGTTTCATGGGGATTCCGCTGAGACAGGAAGGAGGACTTGTCAGAGGTCCCCAAGGCATGTCAGGAATGCAGCAGGGCACAGCGCCTGGCCCTTTCGCTTGGTGGTTATTAATCCATAGGCTGCGTGTACAGACCTGTTCAGGTGCTGCAAGGAACTAGCTCATCAACCATGAAGGAAATTCAACCAGTCAGGACAAAGGGGAGGCTTTGGACTCCTATGACATTCCTTGGTAATCATGCTCCCTGGTCAGTTTAATGTTAGGAGCTAGCAGCCATCTACACTGTTTTACTGGGTTTTTTTGCAATTACTTAGGAATGAAAAACAAACTCAGAATTAAAATTTGAGGATGTTTTTCTGATAATGAATTCCCTTGCTTTCTACTAAGTCTGAGAAGTTGGCTTGAACCAAAGTCAGCTGTGGGCTCCCTCTCACCTCCTATCCACTGAGACTTGTACTCATTCTCATTTTGTACCAGAGTCTTTGCAAAGATGGTGCTAAGCTGGAGTTCAGTGCAGGGTGGGCGGGGTGAGAGGTGGACAACAGCACAGGTATAAGCACACCAGGGGACAGCTGTGTTGAGGCTCACACAGCTGCTCCCGAGTGAGTTAGAGTGAGAAAAGATGCTGCATGCAAGGGAAGAAACTCTAACGAACAAAATGCCTCTTACACACCCTCATCCTCTGCCCACCAGCAGCCAAACCAGTGGGGATGAGTTCTTTTTCTAGTATTTGGCAACTTGTGAGCATGTTGTAAAGAGCAAAGGGGTGTGCGGTGTGAATGGCGGATTTCAGAACTGGCAAACTGTAAAGCCCTGGCCCCCTCTTCTGCAGTCACACAGGTGGGGCTTGTAAGGCAGAACACACTGCAAAGCTGCCCACAGGACGGTGCTGGGCTGCTGCTATACATAGTGTAGCTTAACCCACTGATCCAGGTTTTGTCTGGGATGAAGAATACCTGTGTATTTTGACTCTTTACCCCAAACGTTCTTTTTGGGTACCCATTCCTCCAGAATCGCAGGGGGGCGCTCTCTGTGCACTTGAAATGTGAATTGTAAGAACATAAGCTTTGAACCCAAAGGCAGCAGGCCGCACTTAAACCGGCAGACTGGAAACACACAAGTGCATTTAAACTGGACAGTCCTGATCGCTGGTGGAGTCGGGCGCTGTGAATAAAATGAACTTACCTGCTTCTCGGTCCCTGATACAGTAGTCTGGAGAATTCTCAAAATACACGAGGTCATTTTTCGTTGGCTTCTTAAACCTCTTGTTGGCCACAGTGAAGCCGGTGCCGTCCTGGTTCATGACCACCTGGATGGCGCCGTTGTACTTCCTCCACAGGTAGTCGCCCGTCTTCCGGAAGTCGGCCATGGCCAGCCAGCAGGTCCGCAGCGTGCACGAGCCGCTCACGCCGTGGCACTTGCACTCCTGTTTCAGGAACCGCTTTACAGCCTGCCAGGAGAGATGGGCAAGCTCAGTGGGGTGGTCTCGAGCTCGTGACCCACGCCGCAGCTTTCCGAGCAACCCAGAAGTGATGGAAGACGTAGGACCCCGGGGCTCGGGACTGGGAGATGTCTGAGGCCACTTGCTGGTCGCTTCAGCCACACCGCACTGACCCCGGAATACAGGGCGGTGGGAAGAAAGTGGGAGGCAGTGCCTGACTGTGAGCCCCATTAAGCTACTATTATAATCAAGACCTCACTAATTTGAATGTAATAGGGTACAGGGCCAGTATGAAGAGTAAGGAAATGAATTAGAGTATTTTCTAGATAAATATAACTTTAGTATACTAAAAATGTATGCCACTACTACTCAAATTAGACGGACAAAGTAACTGCTCAGCCCCGGCCATTTCCAAATCGGTGGCCGCGACTGTTACTACTTCCTGGTGCTCTCCACTGAGCGGTCGCTGTGCTAACGCTTCCTCCACTCTGTGTTAATGACCTCAGTCTCCACGACAGTCCCATGCTACCAGACTGGGCTTATTCTTCACACTGTAGGCGCGAAAGCTCCAGGACAGCTGAGACCCCAATGAGGTGGAGTGGGGGGGGCAGATGGCTTGTGTCTGTGGCAGACCTGCCCTTCGGGTCACCCAGTGAGCTTCATACCAGACACAGGGAATATAAAGATAAGGGGGCGGGGCCCATGGAGCAGTTGTAGTTCCAGAAAAGACATTCATCCCGACATCCTTTAAAAATGCCCAGATTCCTGGGACCTGGCAGACCAACGTAACGACATTCCTCCTGCTCACTTCTCTGTCCTTGCCCTCCAAAGCTGGCTCATGCTGACAGGGAGGGATTCCAGCTGGAACAGGGCTCAGTCTGCCGTGACAAGTGAAGCAGAGAACACCCGGGTGACGAGGCCCAAGCTGGGAAGGGTGCGAGTGAATGAACAGCATAGGGCCACCACGATGCCTAAGCGCCTTAGCTCTAGCATGATTCTGACACATTTCCAGGCACGTGACTACATCGGGACTGACTTTCCAGAATGAATACCATTTCTGCATATTTTGTTCTACTAGAGCTTAGGTCAGAAACTAAGTATGCAGAAGGGGCAAACCAGGTTCGAGCACCAGGGGTGAGACCCCGGGGAGGAATAACATGGAATATTGATATCTATGCATGTTGGGAGGGGGTGGGAAAGGGGTGAGCATGAGTGGGCTGCTGCTGGAGCCCCCCTCCCATCCCACACCCACACTAATTACAGTACACCAGACTAGACTCCCAGGCAGTGGGCAGAGCAGGCTTACAAACACCACCTCCGTATTCTTAGGAACAATCCCCTCAATGGACTGCCCTAAGAATTTTGTTCAGACTACTACCTTGGAAAATGTCTTCCAGGGGGTTCCCTGCTCCGTCTGTCTATGCCCCCACCCCACATACCCTCTGTCTTGGGGTTCCGAAGTGAAGATGGTGACTCTGAGTAGAGGGGTTCCTCCTCCTCTGCTCTGTGACTGAGCTAAGCACCAGAGCCCTGGTCTCGTGAGATCTCCAAGGCTGATCCCCTCCCCTCCACCCCCTTCTTCTTGTCACACTGCTGTGAGTATCTGATGGGGACAGCTCCTCATTGTCAGTTGTGATCTCTCTTGAGCTTGGGAATCAATAATGAATGTTCATTCTTTACCACGTACTTTTTTTAAAGCTGGGTAATTGACTCATACGTGAATACTCTGAGCTTTAAACATGACCAGATAGATTACTGCCTTTGCTTTGTAATGCTCAGTTCCCGGGAAGCAAACTTTAAAGTTGGTATTTTCATATAATTAATTTTGTATTAATTTAAGATTGGATCTTAAAGATACAGCTTATAAATCCTTAGGAATACATGCTGCAGTGGTGCAGTGGAGGGTCATTGCTCGCTCAGGAATGGAAGCGGTCAGTCCCTCTTTCTTCCCCACTTTTGCTCAGGTGTAGGGCAGTCGGGCCCCTTTCTGACCCCAGAGCAGACTGGTAGCAATTTCATTGTCCTGCCACTGACGTTTTGCAGCAGAGGGCCTGTGGTCATTCAGTTTGGTCCAATATAATGTCAGGAGTAATCTGCCAGGGCACTTTTAAGAAAGGTTTCTTCACTCTGTTATGAATTATGCATACTCTGCTTCCCTCCACTCTTTTGAAGAAATCAAGGATTAACTGAATAATATTACAGACCTACTATAATAGGGAACAAGAAGGAGAGAAATATGGGGGATAATGTTGCATTTTCCAAACTAACAGTCATCAAAAATCTATAACAGGCCACTCACAGAAGAAATACAAAGTACTGACAAAAAGACGTTCAACGTCACCAGTGTAGGAAAAACAGCCGTGTTAGGCTTGCTCGCTTGCATTTTACATGATAAGTGAGTGAGCACGTGGCAGAGCCCTGTGTGTGTAGCCTACAGAAGGCTACAGGAACTTTCCCTTGGTGCAGATAGCTTGCCTGTCACTGTGGGGGGCCGTTTTCCTGTTTGCTCACCCGCCCACCGCTGAGAGAAGAGGTTCTCCCCTGCCTATTCGCTCGCCCGCCACTGAGAGAATCTAATGAATGGGAATGGCCCAGTGCTTTCCGGCTCCGCAGTTCCTCTGCTGTCTGCCCAAATCCAGTGTGAACCTGCCTGGCTTTGGCCACCGCCATTACAACTAGTAATTAGAAAAATGCAAATTGAAACAACACAACTTTTTTTTTTTTTACCTAGCAGATTAGCACATAGTACTCTAATTATAAAAGATTTATGGTAAGAGTATGGGGAAGGGGATGCTTTACAAACTGTTGGTGGGAGAGTAAACTGATGTGTTATGTAAAGGGAGAACATTTTGCAATACTATAAAAAATTTCAATGTACGTACCCTTTGACCTTGGTGATTTCCCTTTGGGAATATTTGTACAAGTTTAGAAGAATTCACACACACATGAATGTTCATAGCAGCAAAATTAGCAAGAGCAAAATATTAGGAAAAAAAACCAAATGACATCAATTAGAAACTGGTTAAGCACCTAGAGTGGTATATGCTGAATAATGGAATATCATGCGGTCTTTGAAAAAATGAGGTCAGTCGGTCTTACAGGCCTAAGAAAACGTCAGGCGGTAGAAGCAAAATGCAGAACAACAGAGGTGATATGACCCATGGTTTAAAGGCCTGCATAAGTGTGCATGCACAAAGGAGAAAGGCAAAGGATGTCCTCCTGCAGTCTGGCTGCAGGCTGAGGAGTTGCACGGCTGGGAAAAAAGATGGAAAAACAAGGAGTCCAACTATCTGCACCGTACAATACAGGAATTTGGGAATTGTTCCCTGGCACCTGGAGAGAACGGGACAGTGGTTCACATTCTGGCCACACGTTAAAATCAGCCGGGGCTGTTTCCAGCACACAGACACACCTCTCCCTGGAATGAATAAACTAGAACCTGGTAGCCCTGGCCAGTTGGCTCAGTGGTAAAGCATCGGCCTGGCGTGCAGGAGTCCCGGGTTCGATTCATGGCCAGGGCACACAGGAGAGGCGCCCATCTGCTTCTCCACCCCTCCCCCTCTCCTTCCTTTCTGTCTCTCTCTTCCCCTCCCACAGCCAGTGCTCATTGGAGTAAAGTTGGCCTGGGCACTGAGGATGGCTCCATGGCCTCTGCCTCAGGCACTAGAATGGCTCTGGTTGCAACAGAGCAACGCCCCAGATGGGCAGAGCATCGCCCCCTGGTGGGCATGCCGGGTGGATCCCGGTTGGGCGCATGCGGAAGTCTGTCTGACTGCCTCCTCGTTTCCAACTTCAGAGAATACAAAATAAAATAAAATAAAGAACCTGGGCTGGGGTGGGGACAGGCCTGGTGGGTAAGTCAGATCTCAGGTGCTTCTTCTTCTTTTTAATTTTTCCTTCTTTTCCAAGTGAGAGAAGAAGAGGTAGAGAAGCAGACTCTCACATGCTCCCCAACTAGGATCCACCTGGCAACTTCTTCTGGGGCAGATGCTCTGCCCATCTGGGATCACCCACAACCAAGCCATCCCCAGTGCCCAGGGGCAATGCACTCGAACCAATCAAACCATGGCTATAGGAGGGAGGGAGAGAGAGAGAGAGAGAGAGAGAGAGAGAGAGAGAGAAGGGGAGAGGAAGGAGGAGAGAAGCAGATGGTTGCTTCTCCTGTGTGCCCTGACCCAGAATTGAACCTGGGACTTCCACACACCAGGTTGAAACCCCACCACTGAGGCACCAGCCAGAGTCTCAGTTGCTTCTTATGTGCAGCGTGTCTGAGGCTCTGCTCCAGACCTAGGCCTGTGGTACAGGAGGGGCAGAGGGAGCACCAGGGGCTGGGCCCACGCAGGGCAGGGCAGGTGAGCCAGCCCGGTGGGCAGGGCGGCACAACCATTCCAGGAGCAGGGATATCTGACTCTTAGACCAAGGTGTGTCCCACCCTAGGTCTGCAGGAAAAAATAGCCACAAGCAGTGACTGGCCCTAGTGCTGCCTTGGAGGGAATGAGAGATGGAGATGACCAGCGGGGTAAGAGCCCCTCTGCAGAGGCGGCTTTCATCTGATGGATGCGCCCTACCCTGTCTCAAGGGGTCGGGAGGCGCTGGGTGAGGGGCTGCGCTGCAGACAAGTTAGTTGTTCCTTACAGGAAGTAGAGATCAAAGGAGAACCCAAGGACATCCCAGGGGTTCCCAGACAGTCTGGGGCTTCTTGTGTTTGTGTTCATTATTACTTTCAAATGTTTAAATTAAGGAAATATGTGCACATGATTTTAAAAACTCAAGTAGTCCAGAAAGGGTCAGGATGAAAAGCAACAGCCCTCTGTTGTCTCCTTCTCCTGTTTCTCCTGTCCTCACCCCTCCCTGCCCGCCCAGCCCAGCCAGAGGGGTCCCTTGTAATGAGTTCTGCTTTTAGTCCTGCAGTGGTTACCTAACGCTTTTACAGCCTGTACTGTGAGAAACAGAAAAAGGCATCCGACCCTCAAGACACTTGATGGACGTCTGCTAGTTGCCATCGTACCTAAACAAATCTACAACAAGAGGTGAATGGAGCCCTCTGAAGGGGGGTCGCTGTTTATTTCCCTGCCAATCAGAGTTCTGGAGTTCCAAATCGGCTTCTTACTATGAAGAGTGAGAATTTCACCCAGGCCTGCTTCCTCAACACCCAACATGCTGTATCATGATTTCAGTGATCTCTGCAACTTCAAGGAGCAGACATATGCCTCCTTTCTTGTCCAGAGGTGGCAGGTGCTATCTCTTAAAGGGATAATGCTTACCCCCCCAACCCAGCCTCAGTCAGCACTGCCTGTCCTTCCAAAGTGCAAAGAGGATAGCGTTCAAGTTCTGTGACTATAGTTAAGTCACCCACAACATGTGTAGACTTTGATTCTGAAAACGGAAAACAATGAGTATCTATGTTATACTATTAACTGCACAACTACGGACAATACCGATACACAATCCCTGCCAAAGAAGAATGTTCCTAGAGTGAAGTTTGGTGTTTTCTCATTTTACTTGCAACCCATCACATTTACTATAACTTAATGTTTTCCGGTCTCTCAGTCATTCCACCCACTCCATCCCTTCTCCTTGTTTCCCAGTGGAGGTGTGTGTGGGCGGTGGCGCTCCATGGTCCTCCATCTTCTTATTCTAACCTGACTGGCCACACAGCGGAGACCAACCAGCATGCTCTCCCAGGTTGGACATACACTAGAGGAGCCATGTTTTCTCTTTATCTTCTCAATTTCTTTGCTGGAGCCCTCTTTTAAGTAACTTCCAGGTGCACAGGGGGATACATTTTCTGAATTCTTGCATACCTAAGATGTCTTTATTCAGCCTGAATTCTTGGTTAATAGTTTGGCTGGGTATATAATTCCAGGTTGAAAATAATTTTCCCTGAAAACTGTGGGGTATTGCTCCACAAGCTTTGGCCTAAAGTGTTGATGGGAAGTCTGATGTCCCTACTGATTATTTCAAAACTGATTCTATTTCAGTTTTGTTTTTTTTATGAAAGGTTTTAGAAACTTCCCCTTATGTCTGGTGTTCTGAAATATCACCATGATGTATTTAGGATGTAAACCGATGTGGTCTGCTCAGCCTTCAGGGCTCCCGTTCAATCTGGAAACTGCCGTCTTTCAGCACTGAGACCTTCCTTAACGTTTCCTTCCCCTCCACTGGTCCTGGTCTCTCTTCATGGCATTCTACTTACACCCTTATTGAACCTTCTGAATCCATCCTCCATGTCTCTTATGTTTTCTTTTTAATATTTTCAATAGTTTTCTAACCAGGAATAAATATGCTATATTACTGATCTACTGATCTTAGTCTGACTAACAATAAAACAGAGCTAAATAAGAACGCACTAACAAAGTAAGCTTATAAACTGATTTCTGTAAAATATTAAATCCAACTTGTTGTTCTTATAACTATGATCCAATATCACCAGTTTAGTCATCAAAGTTATGCATTTTGCAATAAATCAAAAGTATATAATCAATCCTGTGCTTTCACCTCTGGCCAAGTTGTCATTACAGTTGAAAAGCCTGTTCCCCTCTAGGTCAGTGGTCCCCAACTCCCGGGCCGCAGACCAGTACCGGTCCATGGGCCATTTGGTACCGGTCTGCAGAGGAAGAATAAATAACTTATATTATTTCCATTTTATTTATATTTAAGTCTGAACGATGTTTTATTTTTTTATTTTTTTCGATGTTTTATTTTTTTAAAATGACCAATTCCCTGTGACATCCATCTAAGACTCACTCTTGACGATTGTCTCGGTCACGTGATACATTTATCCATCCCACCCTAAAGGCCGGTCCATGAAAATATTTTCTGACATTAAACTGGTCCGTGGCCCAAAAAAGGTTGGGGGCCACTGCTCTAGGTGACACACAACAGAGGTTAACATCCAAGTTGAAGAATAAGCATAAGCGGGAGCTGCGTGACTCCGCCTTGTGCACCCCGCCCCCACTCCCACCATGCTGAGGCTTGCAGTTCTGATTTTTGCTCAAGGCCAAGACAATCTGACTGCAGAGATTTGGGAACCTGATGTAGAGAACAATAACCCTAGTTTATAAATTACTTGCCAGCTTCAGTTTCTGTAACAACCAAAGCAGCAGACTCCAGCCTTCAGATAGGCCACTCCAGGAGGTCTGCTGACCTGCATCTAGTTATCTGAACAAACTGTGCTGGGTTCCCTCAGAAAAGAACTCTCAACCCCCTCTTTTTTTTTTTTAAATTTTTTTTTAAATTTTATTTATTCATTTTTAGAGAGGAGAGAGAGACGGAGAAAGAGAGACAGAGAGGGAGAGAGAGACAGAGAGAGAGAAGGGGGGAGGAGCTGGAAGCATCAACTCCCATATGTGCCTTGACCAGGCAAGCCCAGGGTTTTGAACCAGCGACCTCAGCATTTCCAGGTCGACGCTTTATCCACTGCGCCACCACAGATCAGGCAACCCCCTCTTTTTGATTCCTTTGTTCTATTGTTTTGTTTTTTCCCTTCCCTTCTTCCTCCTTACAAAAACCCGGGCCTGCACCAAAAAATTAAGATGAGTTTTTGAGGACAGGATTTTCCCAATACTCTCAGGAGACTGGCACTTGAATAAACCTCCTCCTTTCTCATCAGCACTTGTCTTGTGTAATTGGTTTTCATGGTGACAGGCAGCTGCACCTGAGGGTCATTTTTCTGGTTTCAGTATTGGTGAGCCAGCCAGAAGCAAGAGGGCATGCCACCCCCCAGTAAGTACCGGGACTGCAGGGGTCCTGGGCTGGCTATGGCTAACTGACCACATGTGATACCTGGGAAATCCCTAGCAGCTGCCGACTGATTTTACTTGGGGACTGGCCTTCACTTCTCGCCTGCGCCACCCAGCAGGTGAAAGGAAACAGGCCTGTGGGTGAGCTGACCTAGTGCACGGGGCGTCCTCTGCCACTGCTGTCTCGGCTTTCCTAGCCATCTGGGACTTGACTGTGAGGCATCTGCAGTGCTGTTTGGCAGGGGATGAGACTGTGACTTCAATCCCAGCAGGTCCACAGGAGTTGTTTGTCTGTCTATCTGTCACTACTAGCTTTGGGGAGTTAACAGGCTCCGTTGGGTAAGCCCCTGGTGTTTACAATCAGAAGCCCTTTGCTCCACTATCTGGGGTTCTTTGGAACCATCTTGGGTTCTTCTGAATTGTCTGGGGTTCTATAAGGAATCAATTGGTACTGTCTGGTCAGCGGCAAGGCTTTGTGAAGTCAAATGCCAGCCAACGCACAGGGATCTGTAAACACTCACTTCTCTGGACACCTGGATTTTGTTCTGTTGGCTTCTGAACGTCTGGTTATAATGCTGATGGTTTCTGAACTTTTAGAATACTCTGGACTTCTGAACTCATGGGTGGTGAATACTGTTCTAATTGTATATACTCTGTAAATACTGGATTGTAAGAATTGTATCCTTTCTGTTTCACTGGTTCTGTCCTTGGCTGGTAACCATGGGAACAGCATCATCCATCTCCATGGGCAGCATCCCTCAGCCATATTTTAGTCAATGAGCATGCCTATGTGCCCAAGCCAATGACAAAGAAGAAAATGGTTTTGTTTTGTTTTTTTAATATTGCCTGGCCTATGTCTACACTTGATATAGAGGAAGATTGGCCCCTGAATCAGTCTTTAAATTATTATACTGTTTTGTAGTTAAAACTGTTTTGCCAGAGGTCTGGTAAATAGGATAAGATCTGTTATATACAGGCTTTCAAATTTTTATATAATAAGGCTTCTTCTGCTAAGAAAGAAAATAATTTGATGGTCCAAAGAGGGGAAGAAGATCTCACTCTGATCCCAGATAGAAAAACTCATGAAGGGGGGGAAAAAAATAAAAAGGAATATTTTAAACATTTTAAAGCCTCTTCCTGGAGCTCTGGGACTTGTTATGGCCCTGGGAACAATAAGGGAATTACTACCACCCCAGACTCCATGCTGGCTGTGGGACCAGCTGGGGTGACTGCACCACCTCAGATGAAGAGAAAAAAGTCCCCCCCTTTTTTGTATTTTTCTGAAGTGAGAAGCTGGGAGGCAAAGAGAGAAATTCCCGCATGTGCCTGACTGGGATCCACTCGGCATGCCGACTAGGGGGTAATGCTCTGCCCATCTGGGGTGTTGTTCCATTGCAACCGGAGACATTCTAGTGCCTAAGGCAAAGGCAGCCATGGAGCCATCCTCAGTGCCCCGGTCAACTTGCTCCAGTGGAGCCTTGGCTGCGGGAGGGGAAGAGAGAAATAGAGAGGAAAGAGAGGGGGAGGGGTGGAGAAGCAAATGGGCGCCTCTTCTGTGTGCCCTGGCCAGGGATCAAACCCGGGACTTCAACAAACTAAGCCGATGCTCTACCACTGAGCCAACGGGCCAGGGCAAGTCCCACTTTTAAAATTCAAGTGGTCCAAGTAGCCCATGCCTGCTATCCACCCTCTCTCCTCTCCAGCCTCCTTGAAAAGTTGTCAGGGACAAATAAATAATCCTGCTTTCTCTACAACTATTAATTATATATACTATAAGTTAGAATCTGTTATATATTATATTATGTATATTAATATTATAATATATAGTAATGTTTATATATAGTAAAGGATAAACTTATTCCAAATGTGTTTTTAGGACCATGAGGTCTGGAAGTTTAATATCTTTTAAAGTTATTAACATATATGTTTGTTTTGCCTGGGTTTATAAAAGGTTCATGTTATCTCTGTTATGTCTTTTAAAAACATGAGTGTGTTTGCCAAAGAAAGAATCTACTTCTAGAAGTTATGAAATGTGTTCATAAAAGTATCGATCTGAAGAATGTAGTTATTGGTTGTCACTAAAAGCTTAATGTTTCTGAAGAGAATTCTAACTGAGCAAGAATTGAACTGTATGGTTTTAGTAATAAAATATAAGGTATAAAGATACATTTTTAAAGGACAAGAATTATAAATATTACTCTAAATATAATATTTTTCTGAATAAGTTTAAAAAGGCCAACCCAAAGGGACTAGGAAAGTTGCAAGATGTTTGTGTGAGCTGCAGGTTCATGCAGAGGGAAGAAGCAAACAGAGAAGGAACTGAGGGAGTGAATAAAAGGTCAGAAAGGAAGATAGAAGGAAGATAGGAAGGACATTGGAAGAAAGACTGTCCCAAAAGGAAAATGGAAATGGAAAAAGAAAAATAAACAAAGAAGGGGCATAGAAAGAAATGATCAAGCTGCGTTGTGGTTCTGATGATGCGGAAAGATGCGGGCGCTCCCTTTGATTATTCAAAACGATTGTTTGAATAATCAAACGATTGTTTCTCACGGGAGCCCTTCCATGCACAGCTGATAGTGGGGGACCAGCTGAACGGTTTCTTAGTCAATACTGGAGCCACTTACTTGGTTCTAAACACAAAGGTGGCCAGAAGGAGTCAGGCAACCACCTCAGTAGCAGGAGTTACCAAACAGATGCAACAAAAAAGCCTTTCTTCAACCTTCGCAGTGTTTACGTTTTAAAAGACTTTCTCTTAACCTAGAAATGACTTTGGGTTATTCCAGTGGGCCCCTGGAATCCTTCCAGGATTTGGTCTCTCTCCTAATAAAAGAGAAATTTTGGACTAATTAGGCCTATTTAATATGCTTGAAATTACATGGGAAGTTTTGCATAAATGTTATCATAATAAATAATAACTATATTTTATTTGTTTATTTATTTATTTATTATTAAAGTAGATGTTCTGGAGATTATGTGAAAAGCTTCAGGAGTCTCCACAAGGTTCTGATATACTTTCATTTGTAATTCTGATTCTTATCTTAAAATGTTGTTATAAAAAAAGCAAATTCTTTTGTCACCTGCGTTATAATCAGATCTATGACCATGTCATTTTAAGTTTACTTGTCATTTAAAGACAGCCATTGCCTTGTTCTGATATTACGTTTTCAGGAAGGTCCATGGAAAGACTTGGACTTACTCTAAAATATAGGTTTCCAAGAATAAACATTCAGATCCTACCTTTAAATTAGAGGAAGATTTATAAAACTCTAAAGAATAACTGGCTTCATGAAATACGGGCAAATAATCAGGATAAACAAGAATTGCTTATGGGACTGAATGAACTGACAATATTATTTTTATGACTTTGTTCAAAATATTGTTGATTTTTAAGTATTTTGGTTTGCAGATATAAGGAAACTTTTTTGTTCTTAAAGTAATTTGGTGAATCAAACCTTTATAAGCAGTATTTGAGCATTTATATTTTTCTCTCTACTTCATCCCTCTAGAACCTGGCAACTCTTAATAAATGAGTATTGTTATTGTTATAATAATATATATGTTTGTATAAATCCAATAAGGATTGGTTCTCTCTATAATAGGACACATAAAACCAGTTTCCAATTGTGGTTTTATTAACCAAAAGTTTGACTGTGATGTCACATCTGAAAAGGACATGCCTGAACTCTGGGCATCATCAGAAAGTGGTCAAGAATGAAGATGGACTTTAAAAGCACATTGGTGAAGAAACAGCTGGATGCCTGGCTTGTTCACATTGCTCATGACATTCCTTCCAGGTAAGGAGCAAAGGCTGCTTTCCTGAGACAGACAGCCAAGAAGGAACCTCAAGACATTTGGAGGGACCTCTAGGATGTCAGGAATTTACCCAAACCTATAGGAATTGCAAGCAAAGCCTCATGGCAACTGGAGGGCGTGGCTTCTTTGTCCAGAGGGGCTAAAGCCCAATCAAATGATTCATTATGGAATTCTAGCAAAGAGGGTTTAAAAGCCTATAATGATCAATTATGGCACTTGTGTTTATGTAATCAGGTCAGATTGAAACTGGACTTAATATAGTAGGTAGTCTTAATTTGGCTATCTTTGATATAAATGAGGAGGCTTTAAGGAAGATATTATGCTTCAAAAGAATCTATAAGACATAGCTATGAATATTAAGCTCTAGATTAGATCCTAAATATTTCTAGTTTTCTTGAATATCTTGCTACAACCCTCTGAACTAATGTTTTATTTTTCTGCCATCCTCTAACTTAAAATTGTGAAAAACTAAAACTTTTTTTTTTTGACAGAGTCAGAGAGAGGGACAGACAGGGACTGACAGACAGAAAGGGAAAGAGATGAGAGGCATCAATTCTTCGTTGTGGCACCTTAGTTGTTCAGTGATTGCTTTCTCATATGTGCCTTGACCGGGGGGCTCCAGTTGATTCAGTGACCCCTTGCTCAAGCCAGTGACCTTGGGCTCCAGCCAGCAACCTTGGGCTTCAAGCCAGTGACCTTTGGGCTCAAGCCAGTGATCATGGGGTCATGTCTATGATCCTGCGCTCAAGCCAGCGACCTCGGAATGTCCCAGTCCGATATTCTATCCACTGCACAACCGCCTGGTCAGGCGAAAAACTAAAACTTTTCCTGAGCATTGCAATTGTAAACTGCAGCTAAAGGACATACATAAAGTTGAAAACTCGCCACCCTAATCAAGGTCAGAGACTGATGCTATTAAGCCATAGTGAAGTTACCAAAGCACCTGCTGACATCACCAAAGACATTTCAAACTTCAGATAAAAATCTGCTGCCATCACCAAAGACATTTCAAACTTCAGATAAAAATCTATCAGATTGTCACTCCTTTCCTTCCAGCAAAAGAAATAATAAGCCTCTGTATCCATTCCAACCAGGAAATACGGTTCTACTACAGACCTGGAGGACACAGGGAATACAGACTACGTTAAAGGTTTATTCTCATGGATACACTGAGATTCTGGTCCATACTTAGAAGGATTTTTAAAATTGAGATTAACCTTCCATTTGTAATTTTACTTGTCTTTATTTTCCAGAAGCATTTATTTATAACCTAAACATATTTCTGCTGATATATGCCTTTAAAAGATAAGCTTATTTTTAAGTCACAAGATTTTGCTTTATAACAGGCCCAAGTTGTCCCCTCCCTTAGAAGATTTGGAAAACTTCAAAAGCCCCATGGAAATGGAGCCAAATTGACAATGGGGAATTGTAATTGGAGATGAATATGCTATATACTGAGATATTGATCTTAGTCTGACTAGTTATAAAAGAGTTAAATAAGAATGTACTAATAAAGTAAGCTTATAAGAGAATTTCTATAAAATGTTAAATACAGTTTGTTGCTCTAATAACTATAATTCATTATCACTAGTTTAGTGATCACAGTTATGTATTCTGTAACAAATCTGAAGTATATAATCAATTCTGTGCTTTCACCTCTGGCCAAGTTCTTGTTACAGTTGAAAGGCCTGTTCCCCTCTTGACCCACATCAAGGGTTAACATCTGAGCAGGAAAAGGAAACATAAGAGGGAGCTGTGTGACTCCATCTTGGCCCCCCTTTTCCTCACTCTCACCATGCTGAACCTTGTCATTCTGATTCTCGCTCAAGGCCAAGAGGACAGTTTGACTGCAGGGATTTGGGAACCTGTTGCAAAGAACAAGAACCCTCATTTATAAGGTTACTTGCTGGCTTTAGTTCCTGTAATAACCAAAGAAATTGACTCTAACTTTTAGATAGGCCAGTTCCAAGAAATCTACTGACCTTCAACCAGTTATCTAAACAGACTATACTGAGTCCCTTCAGCCAAGATCTTTCAACCCCCTCCTTTCTATTCCTTTGTTCTATTTTTTTGTTTATTCTTCCTGCTTCTCCCTCCTTATAAAAACCTTTCCTGCACCAAAACATTAAGGTGTGTTTTTGAGGACAGGAGTCCCCCATCTCCTCAGGTGGCTGGCACTTGAACAAACCTCTTCCCTCCTCATCTGCACCTGTCTTGTGTAATTGGTGTTTATGGTGATGGGCAGCTGAACCTGTGGGTCTTTTTTCCTGGTTTTAGTTTCCTCCTGGCTTCTTGAGGAAGAAATTTCACTAGAGTAACACTCCTGGCTCTCTCCACCCCCTTACCTATTTCTCCCCCAGGAGAGGAGAAGTGATTTGTCCAACTGGTAGAGAAAGAAGAAGGACTTGTTTGCTTTGGCTCATACTCTTCAGGCATCTACTGGCCTGTGGAGATAAGTTATAATCAGCTCCTACTGTCCAGCAAGGGGCTCCCTGCAGAGGTTCCTGTGCATAGCCAGTGGCAGGGTGAACTAGTTTGCCCAGTTCAAGGTGGAGTACTAGGAAGCACTTTGAAGCTTTGAAGCTACGTCTTCCAGTCCTTTTTTTTTCCCCCCCAGTAGAGCAACAGATGTGTTGACCCACCTATCTTCCTCCCATGTCCATTTTTCAGCTGGTTTCAAATTCCAGTGGTAAAGATGATGCTGTTTATGGGTCTCCTTAGACTCCATTTGTCTTTTGGGCTGCTTATTTTACTTTCTGGGGGATTTCTTTGGTTTTCTCTTCCAAGTTCTTTCCTGATCTCTAGTTGTCACCTTTTCAAGGTACTCACTCTTGTTTATAGATGTTGCTATCTTCTTGAATTTCTCTGAAGAGACTAATTAGGTTTTTAAAAATTGTCTTCTCATTGATTTATTGACTTTTTTTCTTGTCGGCACCAGTTTTTTACTCCAATTTTTGGTCTTTTTCTTTCCTACTGCTGAATTTACTCAAATATATGGTAATCCTTAGACAGTCTCCTCAAATATAAGAATGAAGTCGTACCCAGCAGCTCTGGTTATATGGGCGGGGCTGGCGGGGCAGAGAGGTCTGCTTTCTGGTGAGTAGGTAGGACACCAGCTGTTATGCTGGAGATGGACTCTAGAAAGCTTGTGAGGCGACCTCAGGCTTCCAGGAGTTCAGCCCATGGGTGGAGAGGTGCGTAAGGGGCTCAATATCCACCTATGGGTTTTTCAGTTAATCCCAATATTCAAGTCTCTGCTTCTCTCTGGTGCTTATTTAATAGTATGTGAAGTTTTCTCAGGGCATCTTGGTTCCCACCAGGGCTACCCTCCACGTGCTTTTTCCTTTTTCCCATCTGCTGTGTTTTCATTTTTTTTTAATTTAAGTGAGAGGAGGGGAGACAGACTCCCATATGTGCCCCGACTGGGATCCACCAGACAAGCCCACTAGGGGGCGATGCTCTGTCTATCTGGGGCCATCCTCACAACCCTACTATTTTTAGCACCTGAAGCGGAAGCTCCACATAGCCAACCTCAGCACCCAGGACCAATGTGCTTGAATCAATTGAGCCATGGCTGAGAGAGAGGAAGAGAGAGGTTGGGAGGGGAAGGAGAGGAGAAACAAATGGTCACTTCTTCTGTGTGCTCTGACCAGGAATTGAACTCAGGACATCCACACACCAGGTTGATGCTGTACCACTGAGACAGCTGGCCAAGGCCTCTATCTATTTTTATCAGTTACTATTTCTTCATTTGCTTTCCACTCTCTTGAAATTTGTTGAGCACCCTTATTTCATTGACCATTCTCTTTATTATTGAGTTAAATCATTTTTATGTCATTACTACATCTTTAATGAGACTGCTTGCACTGTGAAATATTCTAAAAGGGGACATGGAATATGAGGGGAGGAAATGGTCCACTTTATGATACACTTCTGCATGGCTCAATTTGTTCTTTTTGTTTGTGCAAGTCTTGTTTTTCCAGAAGAAGTTAAGAACATGAGAAAAAATCCAGGACAGTGACTTGTTCTCTCTCCAGTGAGTCATGCTGAGAGTATTGTCCAGAAGCTGAGGCTACAGCCCGTGACACAGGTAGGTTCTATTTTGTCTCAAATCTTTTCTAAAGGGTTTCTTGTTCTACTTCCTTTTTCTTTAATTCTTAAAGCAGGCCAAGGTCAAGAGCCCATTGGCCACCTTCTCTTTGCTCCACCCCTCATGCTCACAGCCCTCATGGCTTCTTATCCACCATCTTGGCCAGCACAGTCCGCTTCATCCCCTCCCCCCTCCCCGTTTCCTTTATCTCATCTAATGTTTGCTCTGTGGCATCCTGTCAATAAATACTTGCTCATGTGACATGACAACTTTAAAAAGGACAAATAACTTTGACTGCTAAGGATTCTTGGTGTTTGGCTTCATGAAAAACCATTTTCAGCTTAACATACAACTTTTCTCAATAAAATATCTTCAATAAGCTTGTAATTGCTTCCATACTAAAATCTCCGCAGATTCTGGTGGTCCTTAAGTCTTTGGTTTTGAGCATGTAGACCTTCAGGTCTGCAGAGGCTGTTCTCTACTCTTAGAATTGAAGAAACATATAAATACTAGCATTCTATACCACAGAGAAGTCTGAATTTCAAAATGGAAGGAAATAAACGCATTGTTCAGGCTAAAATGATTCTGTTTTTATTTTGTTTTGTTTTTTAAAAATCCCCCCTTCTTTTCCAAGTGAGAGCAGGAAACATAGAGAGACAGACTCCCACATGTGCCTCGACTGCGATCTACCTGGTAACCCCTGTCTGAGGCCAATGCTCTGCTCATCTGGGGCTATGCTCACAACTGAGCTATTTTTAGCACCTGAGGCAGAGGCTCCATGGAGCCATCCTCAGTGTCTGGGGCCAACATGCTCAAATCAATTGAGCCATGCCTGTGGGAGGAAAAGCGATTGAGAGAGAGAAGGGGGGGAAGGTTGAAGAATCAGATGGTTGCCTCTCCTGTGTGCCCTGACCAGGAATTGAACCCAGGACATCCACATACCAGCCAACCATCTAAGGCCTTAAACAATGCTATTTTATATTTACTGTGCAGCTTACTGTCAGAGCACAGTTAGGAGGCATAATATTGCTAGGCTCTTACCATATATCAAACCATGCTAAGCACTTTATTTTTACTATTTCACTCAATCCACACAAGCATATGAGGAATATACTGTATCAGCCCATTTTGCAGGTGAGGTTATTCAGACACCTAGAAGCCGAGGACCTTGTTCTCCGTCCCACAGCCAGTGTGGCTGCGGCCGGAGGCGACCCACACCTGTCAGTCAACACTGTGCAGTCTGTCTACCAGCATTGCTAACGCTGGGGTTCACCTTCTCTGGGTTCAGTGGGTTCTATAAAAGTTTCTACACTTAGTGTTCCCATATCTAATTAGTTTACAAAGAATTGTTTTGCCAGTTTTAAAGACAAACTTCTCCCAATGAGAATAAAATTTTGGTTTTATAAGTTAGCTTTTCTGAAGACTGAGCCCAAGCAAAGCCAGGGTGTCTTTGTAAGACTTCTTGTCAGTTCCTGCATTTTGCTAAGTTTATAACCCCGGTTTTCTACCACATGGATTGTCTTCCTGTCAGAAAAAAAGACAAGCCACCTGTGTGAAAGAAATGCCAACTTAACAACTGACTTTGCTTTAGAAATCATACCTATAATTTATTTTAGGTCCTGAGCTGCTATGTTCTCACTAATTTATTTAGTTAGCTTGAGCCTTCAAGGGAGTGTTAGTACAGGCGGGCCCCGGGCTACGGACAAGATAGGTTCTGTACGTTTGTTCTTAGGATGAATTTGTATGTAAGTTGAAACAGGTATGTTTACCAATTAAATACCAATTAAAAATACTTAACACAGTATTTTTTTTTACCTTTTTGTGCATATAAACACCGAAACATTCTCAAACCTACAGAATCTCTCTCGTTTGTAACCCACGGGCTGCCTGTGCTTTGCTTTTTATATATATAGTTGGGTGTGTGCCATAAAGCAACGAACATATTTCTGGACCTATATCAATTTTCCTGAGGGAAATACACATTAAAAACATTATTTAATTTTCAGAGGCTGGCTTAAAGCCAAGTACATTTATTAAAAATTAAATATTTTTGACAGTTCCGTGTCTCTATGAGTTGCTGAAAATCAGACCAACTTATATCTTTCAAACATATATCCTCTGAAAGTAGAAAAACAAGGAATATTTATTACTGGCCTGTGCAGTTGAGTTTCTTATGCAATCATTTATTAACTTAAATGAGACACTGTGATTTCTTGAGCACTGTCATTCTTTACAAATAGTGACTGCGGGTGGGCTGAGCTAGAAAATATAATGTATGGAATTTACATCTGTGGAGTTCAATAACATTATCATTGACCAACCATATAGGTAATTATTCTTATTGACTAATGAAGCCAGTCTAAAAACCATTTTTCTATGAGTAATAGAACTTTATAAGGGACTGTAAAAGTTTTGTTAAGCGCTGTTCTCTGCTGTGGGACTCGAACTCTACATAAAGACCTACAGTATCAAGCACATACTGCTTTTGGGTCCAACAAGATAAAGGTGAGGCTGGTAGAGCTGATCTCATTTTTCAAAATGCATTTATTTTTTATAAACTAAGGAGACCAATCAGAAAACACAGATCTGCTAAGTGAAGGTTGTACCTGATAAAGATGCTGAACGCTATTTTAGGGAGGGTTAGGATGAATGGGAGGTTAAGCAATCTGGCTCTGTAACTAGGAATAAATATGTTATATTACTGATTTACTGATCTTCATCTGAGCAGCCATAAAATAGAGTTAAATAAGAATGTACTAACAAAGTAAACTGATAAAAGAATTTCTGTAAAAGGTTAAATTCACTTTGTTGCTCTTATAACCATGATTTGATATCACTAGTTTAGTGATTATAATTATGTATTCTGTAACAATTCAAAATATATAATCAGTCCTGTGCTTTCACCTTTGGCCAAGTTCTCTTTATAGTCAAAAGGCCTGTTCCCCTCTAGCTGATGCATATTCAGGCTTAACATCTGAGCAAGAGGGATGAACATACGTGGGAGCTGCATGACTCCACCTCAACAATGCCTCCCCACCCCATCTTCACTCCCACCATGTTGGGGATGCAGGTCTGACCTCGCTCAAGGCCAAGAAGACACCTGACTGCAAGAATGTGTGGGCACCTGTTATAGAAAACAGCTATAGTTTATAAGTTACTTGCTAGTTTCAGGTCCTATAACAACCAAAGAAGCAGATTTCGACCTTCAGAACTGCCAGCTCCAAGATATTTGCTGACCTTCAACCAGTTATTTGAACAAACTGTGCTGTGTTCCCTCAGCAAAAAACTCTCAACCCTCTCCTTTTTATTCCTTTGTCTTATTGTTTATTTATCCCCTCTCCTCTATTCTTATAAACACTCCTGCCTGCACCAAAAGACTAAGGTAGGTTTTTGAGGACAGGGATCCCCAGCTCTTGAATAAACCTGTTTCCTTTTTCACCTGCATCTGCCTCTCACAAGTGTTGGCTCTTGTGGCTGGTGGCCTAACCTGTACTTGGTAACGGAATTTGGTGCTCAGATGGGACATACATGGACTCTGGTAGTCCCAGAGGCCCAGGCTGGGGTCCCAGCTGCCTGTGGTAGTCTAACCTCATGACAGGGATTGCAAGGACTTCCTAGAAGCTGCCAAGGGTTCTTTATCTCGGGGTTCCTCCCTGCTCTCCCCTTCAAAGCACCAGTCACCTGAAATGCTTGGCTGGTGAAAGGAAACAGTTCTGGGGCTGAGTCAAACCAGTGTACATGCTGGGAGTCCTCTACCCCTGCTGTCTGGGCTTTTTGGCCACCTAGACTGGGCTGGGAGCCATCTGCAGTGCCGTTTGGCAGGGGATGAGACTCTGTGACTTCAATCCCAGCACCTCCACAAGAGGAGCTTTTTGTCTGTCTGTTTGTCTGTCTGTCTGTCAGTAACTTGGGAAGTTGACCCTGTGCCCACCATTTGGGTTTCTTTTGAACCACTTGGGACACTGTATGTAGTCAACTGTGATGCAAAATTCCAGCCCCCTGCACAAAGATCTGTAAACACTCACTTCTCTGGACATCTGGGTTTTGGTTCTGGTTGGCTTCTGAATATATTTCTTTTGTTTGTTTGTTTCTTTATTAACAGCATTAACTTGTATCTCCACTTTAGTTTTGCATGCACTGATTGTTTTTCATACGTGCCTTGACCAGGGACTGAACCAGCGACTTTGGGTTTGAGCTGGTGACCTTGGGATTGAGCCAGTGACCACAAGATGGAGCTGATGAGCCCTGGCCTGTTGGCTCAGGGGCAGAGCATTGGCTCAGTGTGTGGAAGTTCCAGGTTCAATTCCCAGTCAGGGGACACAAGAGAAGTAACCATTTGCTTTTCTACACCTACCCTTTCCCCTTCTCTCTCTCTCTTTCTATGTCTCTCTCTCTTCCCCTCCCACAGCCATGGCTCAATTGATTTGAGCACATTGGCTCAGGTGCTAAGGATAGCTTGGTTGGTCTGAGTCTTGGCCACAGGCACTGAGGATAGCTTGGTTGATTCAAACATCGGTGGATCCTGGTAAAGGTGCATGCGGGAGTCTGCTCTCTATATCCCCTCCTCTCATGTGGAAAACAAGGGGGGAAAATAAGATAGAGCTGATGTCACATGGTTTTGAACTGGTAACCTCAGCACTCTGGACCAATATTCTATCCACTGCACTACTATCAGTCAGGCTGAATGTCTGGGTTTAATGTTGATATTTTCTGGACTGCTGGAGTTCTCTGGACTTCTGAACCCAGAGTTGTGAATACTGTTCTGTTTGTTTTGAATACTTTTCTGTATATGTATATATTCTGTAGGGTAAGCACTGTTCTGATTATCTATACCCTGTAAGTACTGGCTTATGAGAACTGCATCCTTTCCATTTCACTGGTTCTGTCTTTGGCTGGTAACTATGGGAACAGTATCATCCATCCCCATGGGCAGCCTCCCCCCAACCACATTTTAGCCAATTATCTGCCTTTGAGTACAAGCCAATGACAAAGAAGAAATTGTTTTTTTATTGTAATATATTCTTTGGAACAATAACAAAGAAGAAAAAAAATTTAAATTATTATTGAATACTATCTGACTTATGTATATAATTGATTTGGGAGAAAATTGGCCCCTGAATGGTCTTTGAATTATTATACTATTCTAAAGTTAGAATTGTTTTTCCAAAGGTCTGGTAAATAAGATAAGACCTCGAATATACAAGCTTTCATGGTGTTACACAATAGGGATTCTACTCAGAAAGGAAATAATGGATGGTACCAGGAGGGGAAAATGAGTCAGCTTAAACCCCCCTCCTGGAGGTCTGGGAACTGCTAGCATCCCAAAAACAACAGGAGCAGCAGTACTGTCCCCAAACCCTGTGCAGGCTGTGGGAACAGCACAGCAACTGCGCAACCTCAGTGTGAAAAAGTGCCACTTTAAACTCAAGCACCTCTGAGTCTCCATGCCTGAGATCTTCCCATCCTCTTCTCCAGCCTCCTTAAGTTACCAAGGACAGGCCCAGGCCAGTTGGCTCAGTTGTAGAGCCTCTGCTCAGCATGTGGAAGTCCCAGGTTCGATTCCACAGGGCATATAATAGAAGCAACCATCTGTTTCTCCATCCCTCCACTATCATCCCATTCTCTCTCTCTCTCTCTCTCTTCCCTTCCTTCAGCCATGACTCAATTGATTCAAGCATGTTGGCCTTGGGCGCTGAGGATGGCTCTGTGGAGCCTCCACCTCAGGTGCTAAAAATAGCTTGGTTGTGAGCATGGCCCCAGATGCACAGAACATCAGCCCAGACAGAGGTTGCTGGGTGGATCTCAGTCAGGGTGCATGTGGGAGTCTATCTCCTTTCCTCTCATTAAAAAAAAAAAAAGTTATCAAGGACAAATGAAAATTTTGCTTTCTCTACAATTATTAATAATAGTGTTTATATAATATATAGTAAAATCATTAAATTATCCCTTTTTTGGGTTAGACGGTCTAGGAAAACATACTATTAAAACTGGCTTAAGTTTTAAAGTTATTAGCATAAGATATGTGTTTATTTTTCTTGGGTTTACAAAAGGTTTCTGTTATCTCTGTTATGGCTTTTAAAAATATAAGTATGTTTGCCAATGAAAGAACCTGTTTCTAAAAGTGATAAACTGTGTTCACAAAGAATGCTAATTACTGGTTCCTGAGAAGTAAGAATTCTAATTAAGTTGGAAAAAATACATGGTTTTAGTAATAAAATAAATATTTTTAAAGGACAAGAACTGAAAGTTCATTTTTCTAAAATGGCTATCTCTGAACAAGTCAAAAAAGGTTTATGAAAGAGGGGAAAGGAAAGCAGGTGAAATAGAGAGGGGACAGGGAGGGGAGGGGGGAGGAAACGGAGGCCGATGAGAAAGGCGTGCAGGCTGACGGTGAGCAGAGCAGGGGCTCTGATGACAAGCACAGGCCAGAAGCTCCCTTTGCCTGTTCAAACCTGATTGTTATTTCCCCACAGGAGCCCCTCCAGGTACAGGCAACAGTGGGGGACACACTGATTCATTTCTTAATCAATGCTGGAGCCACTTACTCAGGGTTTTTTTTTGTTTTTGTTTTTGTTGTTTTTTTTACAGAGACAGAGAGAGAGTCAGAGAGAGGGATAGACAGGGTCAGACAGGAACGGAGAGATGAGAAGCATCAATCAGTATTTTTCATTGTGCACTGCAACACCTTAGTTGTTCATTGATTGCTTTCTCATATGTGCCTTGACCAGAGGGGCTACAGCAGACGGAGTAACCCCTTTCTTGAGCCAGCAACCTTGGGGCCAAGCTGGCGAGCTTTGCTCAAACCAGATGAGCCCGCGCTCAAGCTGGCGACCTTGGGGTCTCGAACCTGAGTCCTCCGCATCCCAGTTCGATGCTCTATCCACTGCACCACCGCCTGGTCAGGCACCACTTACTCAGTTCTAAATACAAAGTTGACCAAAAATTGTTAGACTACTGTCTCAGTAACAGGAGTTACCAAACAAATGCAAGCAAAGGCCTTTCACCAACCTTCCCAGTGTTTACATTTTAAGAGACTTTTCCTTAACTTTGAAATGACTTTGGGTTATTCCAACGGGCCCCTGGAATCCCTCAAGGATTAGTTCCTCTTTCTAATGAGAGAGAAATTCTGGATTAATTAGGTCTATTTATTATGCTTGAAATTACATGGGAAGCTTTGCAAGAATATAATAGTAAATAATAATTGTGTTCTATTTATATATACATATTTTTATTACTGAATTGGTTGTTCTAAAAATTATATAAGAAATTTCCAAGAGGCCCTGGCCAGGTGTTCAGTAGATAGAGTTGTCATCTCGGTGTGCTGAGGCTGCAGGTTCGATCCCCAGTCAGGGCACATACAAGAAGCAACCAATGAGTACACATCTAAATGAAACAGCTAATTGTATCAATTCTCTCTCTCTCTCTCTTCCCCCTGCCTCTCTCTCTCTCAAATCAATGACAAAAAAATAAATAAAAATTAAAAAAAAAGAAAGAAAGAGAAAAAAGAATCTCCAAAAGTTCGGATATACTTTTATTTGTGGTTCTGATTGTCTTGGACTGTTGTTGAAGAGGGCAGATTCCTTTGTCAATTGCTTTGTGGTTGGGTTGGTGGTTATACGTTCTTGTTGTTGTTTTGTCATTTAAAGATAGCCATTGTTTTGGTTTAAAGCATTTGCAAATATACTACATCTTCAGGAAGATCCACTGAACAGACTCTGACTTATCCCAAAATATAGGTTCCCGAGACTAAATTTCCAAATTATACCTTTGCACTGAATGAAGATTTATAGAACTCAGAGGACTAAGTAGATTCATGGAAATATTGACAAATAATCAGGACAAAGTTGGTTATATGCAACTGAATGAGTCTTAACCCAGACTTTGACTGGAATGACATTTCTAAAAGGACATGTCTGAACTCTATTTTTCTTTTTTTATTTTAAAGAGAGGAGAGAGAGAGAGAGGGAAGGGGGGAGTAGTGGGAAGCATCAACTCGTAGTACTTGCTTCTCATGTGCGCCTTGACCAGGCAAGCCCAAGGCTTTGAACCGGTGACCTCAGCATCCCAGGTCAATGCTTTATCTACTGTGCCACCACAGGTCAAGCACTATGCCTGGACTCTGAATGTCACCAGAAATCCTCAAGGAATCTCAGTGATTGATGCCATGTAAGTCATAAAAATGTTACCTAAGCATTCGATGATATCATCAAAGACATTCCAACTTCAGATAAGAAGGATCTATCAGATTGCCACTGCTTGCTTTCCTTCCAGCGAAAGAAACAATAAGCTTCCATTCATTCCAACCAGGAAATATAGTTCTACTAAAGACCTAGGGGACACAGGGACTGGGGACAGGGTTACCACAGGGATTCTAGTCCATACTGGGAAGAATTTTTAAATTAGGACTAACTCGGCCCTGGCCGGTTGACTCAGTGGTAGAGAGTCGGCCTGGTGTGCAGGACTTCCGGGTTCGATTCCCGGCCAGGGCACACAGGAGAGGCGCCCATCTGCTTCTCCATCCCTCCCCCTCTCCTTCCTCTCTGTCTCTCTCTTCCCCTCCCGCAGTCAAGGCTCCATTGGAGCAAAGATGGCCTGGGCGCTGAGGATGGCTCTATGGCCTCTGCCTCAGGCACTAGAGCGGCTCCGGATGCAACAGAGCAACACCCCAGATGGGCAGAGCATCGCCCCCTGGTGGGCATGCCGGGTGGATCCTGGTTGGGCGCATGCGGGAGTCTGTCTGACTGCCTCCCCGTTTCCAACTTCAGAAAATACTAAATAAATAAATAAATAAATAAAATAAATTAGGACTAACTCTCCTGGTTATTTATTTATTTTTTTTTCCTAAAAGAGAGAGAGAGAGAGAGAGACAGCATGGGAGAAAGATGAGAAACATCAAGTTGCAGTTGTGTCACTTTATTTTTATTTTTTATTTTTTATTTTTTTTTCTTTGCATTTCTCTGAAGTTGGAAACGGGGAGGCAGTCAGACAGACTCCCGCATGTGCCCGACCAGGATCCACCCAGCACGCCCACCAGGGGGCGATGCTCTGCCCATCTGGGGTGTCGCTCTGCTGTGACCAGAGCCATTCTAGCGCCCGAGGCAGAGGCCAGGTAGCCATCCTCAGCGCCCGGGCCAACCTTGCTCCAATGGAGCCTCAGCTGTGGGAGGGGAAGAGAGAGACAGAGAGGAAGGAGAGGGGGAGGGATGGAGAAGCAGATGGGTGCTTCTCCTGTGTGCCCTGGCTGGGAATCGAACCTGGGACTCCTGCACACCAGGCCGACGCTCTACCACTGAGCCAACCGGCCAGGGCAGTAGTGTCACTTTAATTGTTCACTAATTGCTTCTCAAATGTGCCTTGATCTGGAGGCTCAAGCTAATCCACTGATCCCTAGTGCAAGCCAGTAACCTTGAGCTCAAGCCAGTGATGTTGGGTAAAAGCCAGAGACTTTGGGCTTCAGACAGCAACCTTTGGGCTCAAGCCAGTGACCATGGGGTCATGTTGAATATCTCATGCTCAAGGCACTGCCCCATACTCAAGCTGGATGAGACCACACTTAAATGCTGAGGTCCCAGGTTGACGCTCTATCCACTGCACCACCACTAGTCAGGCTCTCCTGTTTCTAATTTTACTTATCTTACTTTCCTTAAGCTTTTTATAATATTTTTCTTATATAGGTAAATGCATTTCTGCCCCATATATGCCTTTAAAAGATTATATTTCACAAAGGAGGTAGGAGCATTCAATGGAGTAAAGACAATCTCTTCAATAAATGGTACTGGAAAAATTGAACAGGTACATGCAAAAAAATTAGACTGGACCACCCACTTACACCATACACAAGAAAAATGAATAAAAAATTTTGTGACTGTAAGTCACAAAACCATAAAAATTCCAGAAGAAAACACAGGCAATAAAATCACAGATATGCCTTGCAGGAATATTTTTGCCAATATATCTCCTCAGGCAAGGGAAACATAGGAAAAAATAAACAAATGAGACTACAGCTAACTAAAAAGGTTTTTCACAGCAAAAGAATTCATCAACAAAATTAAGGGGAAAACCACTGAATGGAAGAACATATTTTCCAATGACACATCTGATAAGGGGTTAATTTCCAAAATATATAAAGAACTTATGCAATTCAACACCAGAAAGACAAACAACCCACTTAAAAAATGGGCAAAGGACCCAAATAGACACTTCTCCAAAGAGGACATACAGATGGCCAATAGACATATAAAAAAATGCTCAACATCACTAATCATCAGAGACATAAATTGAAACCACAATGAGATATCACTTCACACCTGACAGAATAGCTATCATCAATAAATCAACAAACAAAAAGTGCTGGTGAGAATGTGGAGAAAAGGGAACCCTCCTGCACTGTTGGTGGGAATGCAGACTGGTGCAGCCACTGTGGAGAACAGTATCATATTTCCTCAAAAAGTTAAAAATGGAACTGCCTGTTGACCTGATGATCTCACTTCTGGGAATATATCCTAAGAATCCCAAAGCACTAATTTGAAAAGATATATAACCCCTATGTTCATTTTTTGCAGCATTATTTATAAAAGCTAAGATCTGAAAACAGCCCAAGTGCCCATCAGTAGATGAATGGATAAAAAAGTTATGGTACATTTACACAGTGGAATACTACATGGGCATAAAAAAAGAAGGAAATCTTACCTTTTGTGACAGTATGGATGGACCTGGAGATTATTATGCTCAGTGAAACAGAGACATGGATACATGGAACAGACTGACAGCTGTCATAGGAGAGGGGGTTGGGGAATAGGTGACAGAAGAGGAAGGGATTAAGCAAAAACCAAACAAACCCATATATATGTAACACACAGACAGAGGCAACAGTGTGGTGACTGCCAGAGGGAACGGGGGCGAGGAGGTGAGTGGAGGTGGCAAAAGGAGGGAAAATGAAGATGAAAGAGACTTATCTTGAGGCAATGGGTACACAATTGAGTGTGCAGATAATGTTTCATTGAGTTGCAAACCTGAAACGTACCCCAATTAATTCCATTTTAAAAAATGAATTAAAAAAAAAAGATAAGCCTACTTTTCACTCATTAGATTTTACTTTATAACAGGCCCAAGTATTCCACTCCACTAGAAAATTTGAGAGACATCAATAGCTCCATAGAAATGGAGCCAGAATTGACAAAAGGGAATTGTAAGTGGGAATGCATATGTATGCTGTATTACTGATGTACTGATCTTAGTCTGACCAGCCAAAAAATAAGCTAAATAAGAATGTACAAACAATGTAAACTTATAAAGGAATTTCTGCCTGACCTGTAGTAGTGCAGAGAATAAAGCATCGACCTGGAATGCTGAGGTCACTATTCAAAACCCTGGGCTTGCCTGGTAAAGGCACATATGGAAGTTGATGCCTTCTGCTCCTCCCCCCTTCTTTCTCTCTCTCTCTCTCCCCTCACTAAAATAAATAAAAGAAAATTAAAAAAAAAAAAGAATTTCTGGCCTGACTGGGCAGTGGTGCAGTGGGTAGAGCGTCAGACTGGGATGCGGAAGACACAGGTTCGAGACCCCAAGGTTGCCAGCTTGAGGGAGGGCTCATCTGGTTTAAGCAAAAACTCACCAGCTTGAGCCCAAGGTCACTGGCTCAAGCAAGGGGTTACTTGGTCTGCTGAAGGCCTGCGGTAAAGGCACGTATGAGAAAGCAATCAATGAACAATTAAGGTGTTGCAATGCACAACAAAAAACTAATGATTGATGCTTCTCATCTCTCTGTTCCTGTCTGTCCCTGTCTATCCCTCTCTCTGACTCTGTAAAAAAAAAAAAAAAAGAATTTCTGTAAAATGTTAAATTCAGTTTGTTACTCTTATAACCGTGATTCAATACCACCAATTTTATGATTAAAATGATGTATTCTGTAACAAATCAAAAGTATACAGTCAATCCTGTACTTTCACCTCTGGCCAAGTTCTCATTACAGTTGAAAGGCCTGTTTCCCTCCAGTTGACGTATATCATGGCTTAACATCTGAGCAAGAGGCATGAACCTAAGTGGGAGCTGCATGACTCCACCTGAACAACGCCTCCCCACCCCATCCTCACTCCCACCGTGCTGGGGATGTAGGTCTGATCTTGCTCAAGGCCAAGAGGACACCCTGACTGCAAGAATGTGTGGGCACCTGTTACAGAGAACAACTATATATAATCTATAAGTTACTTGCTAGCTTCAGGTCCTATAACAACCAAGGAAGCAGACTCCAACCTTCAGATAGACCACTCCAGATGTGCTGACCTTTTAGCAGTTATGGGAACAAAGTATGCTGGCTTGCATGGAGTCCCCTCAGAAAGGAACTCTCAACTTGTCCTTTCGATTCCTGTGTTCTATTTTTCATTTATTCCTCCTCTTATAAAAACCCCTGCCTGTACCAAAAGTTTAAGATGGGTTATTGAGGACAGGAGTCCCCCCATCTTCTCAGGCTGCTGACTCTTGAATCAACCTTTCACTTTCACCAGCACCTGCCTCTCACAAGTATTGGCTCTGGTCACGGCAGGCAGCCCAACCTGCGTTGGTAACAGTTGTGTTGTTCAGGCCAGTGCTATGATTTTCTTCTCTAGTGACAATTCTTTTTTGAGAGTCACTTCTTTTGAATCCTGCCCAGTGCTCTTGGTTCAGATCCATGATTTATTATTATGTACGCTAAATGGCATCTAGGATCTAGTCTTGGAAGTCTTTCTCAGGACCTAAGTTTACTTGCCTATATGGCTGTGTTTACACCTTTTACTTTATCCATTCCTGCTGACTTTGGAGGCATTTCCTGTAGACAGAACGTAGAAGCACCTGCCTTGTCCGGGCACCCCAGTGCTCCAGAGCCCTGAGACCCTGGGTCCCTTCACCCTCGGAACTCTCTTATGCAAAACACAGTATGTCAACTAAAGCTTGAGTTTCAGCTGGCAAATTAATTCAGTATGTTTGCTAATTCTGGTCACCCTACTACAAACCTTAGTCTCTTCACAGGTAAAATGTGGATAATAATGCTACTTAGCTCTTAGGCTTGCTCAAAACTGGTCAATATGTGTGCATATTTCATTTCAGATAGCAATTCTTGTTAGGTAACCTGTCCAAGATCGTGTTAGAGCCAGTGTTCTGACTCCAGAAACCCCCTTCCATATCGCTTCAGTCAAGCTGATGTCAAATAGCTAAGATCCCCTCATGTGTAAAGTAGCCAATAATAATCTAAACATTATATTAAATATATAAATATCAACATTGTCCCTATAAGCCAATATTTTATTAACAGACATCAGGAAGCTTACTATCTATATCAGTTCTTCTATGTTTATTTAGGGCTGAAAATAGAGTTCGGGGGGAGGGCAGAAATTTCTCATAATTTTTCTAGTAAGTCTATTTTTGTCATTAATTCAAACATATCACATAAGTTTTGAACTCTGAAGCTTATTATTCTTTTAAAGCGGATGCTAGAGAAATTAGCGATGCACAAGAATGAAACTTAAGTGATTAACTTCATTCAATGACAGCCTGTTGCTTCATAGTGACACCTACGTATCTTACGCGGGCATTCAAGGCTAGCTGACTCGAGTTTGCAGCCTCAGCGCCTCTGAATTCCCAGCCTTGAGCTCCAACCTGGAGCCCTTGTTCACCAGCTCTGATTTTCTTTCCGCCCCAGTAGTAGCGTCTTGGTCTTGTAGTCCCTCCATCCCAGATGCACTTTCCGTCTCACCCCGGGAAGTCTTTCTCTCCAGCTCCAACACCAGCTGTCTCATGATACAACCCTTCTCTCCTCAGCTAACTGGCCCCAGGCTGATTCTCCTATTCCACCACCCAGCCTGGAGCTGGCCTCACTGTGGTATGGCACTTGTCTCTCTGACTACAATTCTGTTTCTAGTGGTTAGGGGTTTTTCTTCGTCTTATTCTTTTCCACATACAACTTAGTATCCAAAACAGCGCTTTCCCCAAAGTAATTCCATAACAAATTATCTGTTGAAACAGATTTAACTCAATAGCACATAGCAATAGTGTTCTGAGACTCACAGGGTCATTAGTGGAAATGTAACTTCACTGAAAAAGGCTAAGTGGCAATGAGCTGTTCACAATGATTAGCAGTTATGTTTCTGACATGAACACGTTTTCTTGTTTAAAAAAAATAATACACTTGTTTTAGAAAACTTCTAAAGACACACAAAGGGAAAGAAAGTAATTGGTGGAATACCTTCCAAGGCTGGTGGCTGCCGCCACCTCTCCTTTTGTTAAATACGAAATACTCTGTGTGTGTGTTTCTCAACAATTCTCAAGAGAGACACTGTGGAAAGGGAGATGGGACATTCGGGGAACAGAACTGGCTTTGAACCAGTTCGCCAGCACTTTAGCCCAGCACTTCATGGTTGTGTGATCTTGGGTTAGTCACTTGATCTCTCTGAGACTCAGTCTCTCACTTGAAAAAACAGGAATACCAATATTATTTTTTATTTCTAATGGGCTTTTGAAAGATCAAATTATAAAATATTTGACAGTATTTTGCACATTAGCAAATATTATATGCCTGGTTTTTGTTAGTAAGCTGCACCAAAGATGGGTCTGTGGATACATGGAGTGATCAGATTGAATAGTTCAATCTGAACTATGTAATAGTTCAAAGTGAATTCGTGCCTAACTTTATGACCTAAATTAGATAACCTCCATTTCACTAACGGGAAAGGAACTAACTTTTATTGAGCACCAACTATGTGTGTTATTTGCCTGATACTTGTCTTCCCATAACACCACATAATATACATTCATGGCCCTGGCCGGTTGGCTCAGTGGTAGAGCATCGGCCCAGTGTATGGATGTCCTGGGTTTGATTCCAGGTTAGGGCACACAGGAGAAGCATTCAGTTGCTTTTCCACCCCTCCCCCTTTCCTATCTCTCTCTCAATCTCTCTCTTCCTGTCCCACAGCCATGGTTTAGTTGGAGCAAGTTGGCTCTGGGTGCTAAGGATAGCTCCATGGCCTCACCTCAGGTGCTAAAATAGCTCAGTTGCCAAGCAATGGAGGAAGGGCCAGATGGGCAGAGCATTGCCCCCCTATTGGGCTTGCTGGGTGGATTCTGGTCAAGGTGCATGTGGGAGTCTGTTTTTCTGCCTCCCCGCTTCTCACTTAAAAAAATAAAATACATGTTTATGCATTATAGAACCTAAAATTCAGCAAGAAAAGCCATTGATTGGTATTCCATGTCAAAGACTAAGGTGGGTCTCGGCCTTGGCCGGTTGGCTCAGTGGTAGAGCGTCGGCCTGGCGTGCAGTAGTCCCGGGTTCAATTCCTGGCCAGGACACATAGGAGAAGTGCCCATCTGCTTCTCCACCCCTCCCCATCTCCTTCCTCTCTGTCTCTCTCTTCCCCTCCCACAGCCAAGTCTCCATGAGAGCAAAGTTGGCCCGGGCACTGAGGATGGCTCTGTGGCCTCTGCCTCAGGTGCTAGAATGGCTCTGGTCGCAACAGAGCAACACCCCAGATGGGCAGAGCATCGCCCCCTGGTGGGCATGCCAGGTGGATCCCTGTCGGGCGCATGCGGGAGTCTGTCTGACTGCCTCCCCGTTTCTGGCTTCGGAAAAATACAAAAAAAAAAAAAAAAAAGACTAAGGTGGGTCTCATTTCAAACCCCAAGTTCTATCTGTACCACAGTAAGAGATGCCTTTCAGGGAAAGCATTTTTATGGAATTCCTCTTATTTTTATTACAGAGATGTCCTGTGATTGAAGGGCAGTATTTGGCTGGGTACATGAATTATTTTGACATAGATTCTCTTAAGAAAGGTAAAGTTGTGATTATTTCATCAAGGGGAAAGAGTAGACTGATTTAAAAGCCATTTTCAACTCCTGAAAAGGAAGAAATGGTGGCTAGAGACCAAATACCTTTGACTTGTAATTCACCTAAACCTATCCTAAAATTAAGTTTTTGTAACATGGCTTCTTTAAACCTAAAAGGAACCGCTGAGAGAAGCTATAGAATGTCTTTTTTGATAGAATGTTTGTGTTAAACAAGGTAAATTTATCTGTTTAGGACTCTTTGGAGGTAAAAATAAAGACTCGATCAAGGCTGAGTTTCAATTAAACATGAAGTAAAGAAATATCATCACAAGTTCTGCTTAATCTGTGATTAAAATAAAATGATATAACAGCACTGAAGATCTGAAATGATATTACAGTGCACAGACACATGAGGGTGCTCTAACCAGCTGTTACACTAAATGAATTAAACTGCTCAAATATTAGAGAAAATTTGAGGTCTTTTGTGAATTGCAGTGTTGAATTCCGATTTACAGCATTGCTTAAACAGAATAATCTTGGAATAGATGTTTTCTCTTTTAAACAAAATGCATTGGTCCCCCCCCACCACCACCACCATTTTAAAAAGTAGAAGATAGTTGTATTGGACAACTTGGGAGATAGTGACAGCACAAAGGAGAAATGGAAATGAACTGATGTTGCGGTCAGCACTGGGCGGTGGGGCTCGATGGAGCCAGGGGGCCTGCCTGCAGACTCAAGCTCAGACACAAGCTCAGCCTGTCCTCATTTCGATTCCACGGGCCTTCTGCTTGTACGAAGGGGGAGTAGAGACTGGGGGCCTAATGACCGCAAGAAGAGAATTAGAGACGCATGTTTATCTCAATGCATTTACTCTCATTAAAGTTCATATTCACTGACATCATGCATCTCCTTGGAAAAGTCTGCCCACCCACCATTAATTAAAGCCACATTTTAAAAAGTCGGTGTGTGCACTTTTATTCCAATCAGAAGTAGCCTCCCCAGTTCTGCAGAGTAGGCAGGAGAATATCTGAGGCCTGACAGCTGTTCACCTCTGCACAGTGAGGAATCATGTGATTTACATTAAAAGTCATGTTTATTCAGAGCCTACAAGATAATAGCTAAGATCTGTTGTCCTGGAGAGTTGAAACATTCCCTATCTAATGACTTATTAAGCAAAATTAACATTTGTTTTGATGAGTCAACATTCTTTTGGATATAATGTATGACCATATGCCTTTATCTTTACAAATAATCTGAGAGATCTAACTGTACTTCCTGCTTGAGTAATTAAGCAGCACACTCCTATCAAAGACACCACACTTTATAACTTCGACATGTGGTATCAACGTCAAAACAAAGGTCAATGTAAATTTTCCTTTAATCCAAACTGTTGCACAAACGGTAATTACCAATAGTTGCAGGATTGCACAACCATAGTCTATATTTTTGGCAACAGTCATTATAAATCCATAAATTCATGAAAATAAGGAATGCTGACTTTCAAAGTTCAAAAAAGGTACTATTTGTAAACAGTTCAGGTCACACTCATCTTACTCCATGTACTAAGCAAGAGTTCTTTCCTTCCAACTCCTGATAAATAAGCCATAGTCTCTTTGTGACTTTAGCAAGAGTTTTTTCATCCAAACATATCTGTATTTTTTAAATTTACTTTTCATATTAAAGACTTCCCTCAGACCTTTCAACTTTATGTTGGTCTGTCTTTGTGTATTAATATCAAGCACATTTTAATTTTGTGTTCACAAAAGAAACATTATAGTTATCTCTTCTCACTGGCAATTAGATCATTCTAGGATGTTTCTGACTATCTGACTAGCTCAGCCAGTTCACGCTTTTTACCAAAAGCATGCCATGCAGCATTAAGATTCTCGTTATTCAGGTCATGCTACCGTGCAGAACAACACGGCTTAGCCGTGCATCCGAACACTGTTATCTCAGCATTTCATCCTGGGCCACAAAACCCCTGGGCTAGGAATTGAAACCCGAGTTCTAGTCCTGTCATTTCTACTGACTCTCCATGTGACCTTGAGCACCTGAGGCCTATTTCCTCATCTAACAAGTGGGGGATGGAGACTGAATACTGACCAATGAATCCACAGCCCAGGAGGTTAGTAAAGACGAGAGAAGGGGCTAGAATACCCCTTTGGGGCCATATGTTCCTCTGGTCTACTTACTCACCCAGTCTGAGAAATCCCAAGGTAACTCTGCTTCTAAAAAGAGCATCCCTGATTCTAGAAGAAGCTAGTAAGTCATATTCATTGTATATTTGAGAGAAGATATTCTGGGTCTTAATATCCTTTAGATACAAGCATTCAAGTCCCACTGGTATGTGCAATGAAACACTAGCTAGCCTCACCCACAGATTGTATCTTCTGCCTAGATGATACAGTATCCAGAGGGACCATAAAACACTGGACTATAAACAATGCCAAAAGCAATGGGTGGACTCTTTCAGCTCAGCTGTGGGGAGGAAGGTGGAGCACGGGCGGGGTATCTCAACCCAGTCGGTGGTGCTCTTTAGAAGAAACAAGGCGGGGTGGGGGGACAGTGGCCGTTTGCGACGATATGGCATTTTAACAACTCTGAGAACATTTAGGGTTAGCTCAGGGTAAGCGCCTACCAGGCCACACAGTCTGCAAACGAGCAGCGCTGCGCCCATACCTTCCTGCCGGCTCGGTTGTTGTGCAGGTTCATCAGGGCTCGGGCGTCCTTGCCCTTCCTCTCCTTGGCATCCACGAACGCGCGGGCAAACTTGATCCCATAGTCAATGTTATCACTGCAGCCACCCCAGTCGAAGACGCCCTTGCTGTCCCTGGTGCTTCCCTTCTTCTTTGGGTCGCAGGAGCAGGACTTTAACTCCCCTTGGCTACAGGCCCTGGTGATGGCAAACACAACTCCAGCTGAGGAGATGGCGTAAACAAAGGCAGATTCCCGACTACCTGGAACAAAAAGGCTTTTCTTAGAAGTGGTCTGGAGTTGCTAGTTCTGAGTAACTTTCCCAGGAGGGCTGGTTAATACTCTCAGCACTAGACAAAAAGGGACTGGATTCAGAAGGAATCATTTCCAGAAACTTCTTTTCCAAGTGAGAGATGAGGAGATAGATGCACCCTGAATGGGATCCACCCAGCAACACCCATCTGGGCCGATGCTCTGCCCATCTGGAGCCAGGCTCGCAACCAAGATATTTTTAGTGCCTGAAGCGGAGGCTTTACAAAGCCATCCTCAGTGCCCAGGGCTGATGTGCTTGAACCAATCGAGCCATGGCTGCTGGAGGGGAAGACAGTGAGAGAAAGAGAGAGAAGGGAGAGGGGGAGGGAGAGAGAAGCAGATGGTTGCTTCTCCTGTGTGCCCTGACCAGGAATTGAACTTGGGACATCTATGCACTGGGCTGATGCTTTACCTCTGAGCAAACCAGCCAAGGCAAGGATCTTTCTTTAGTATGACTCCTCACCATCTATTATAAGCTGTTATTAGTTTATATACCTATGTGACAAGTATCCTTACTGTAAATAGCATATAAAAGAAAACGCAGCAAAGCCTGCCTTGCCCGGCTCCTGACTTCACGTTAGTCTCAGCATGTGCTTGTTTAACCTGAAATCCTACGTGTTCTAGAAGAGAGGAGCATGACATTTTTGTGTGGCTTCTACAATTCTACCGTTCCACAATATATTTCAGTATTCAAGCCGCTAGATGAATAAAACCTTGAGAAAACCACCCAAGCCTTCAGGCATGGCTGAGGACACTCCTCTACATGTAAAGGATCAATTGAGGGTGACACTGAGTGCAAAAAAATCTAGCGGCTGAGGTGGAAGAGCATGCAAGGCAGTAAGCAGCCCCATCCTAACACTGGAGCGTTCTGGCTTGCCATCAACTCTCACAAGTAACTGAGAGATTGTTGAAGGCAATATGCAATATCTTAGAGTTACATACTACGTCTAACTATTGGGGTGAGTTTCCTTTCTTCTGGAACACCTGCACTAATCACTGGTATTGGGTAAAAGACAGTGAAAAGCTTTTCTTTGGTTTTTTTTTCTGGAAGGAAACAAATTTACCGCCTATAGACTTGGGCAAGAACCCTTTGGGGTGCTTTCTTAAAATTGTTCTTTATTAGCACACAGGTGACTTTCACTTCCAGGCTGAAAGGGACATATTTCAGTGCAATAACTACATTAAATTATTTTAATAATCTGTAGTAACTCATAACACAGTGTTGTGGTATAGTGACAGATATAAGGCTCTTTAGGGTCTGTGCGCACCTCATTTTTCAAGTGGAGCCGTATTTCATTGTTATTAGCATGCCCTTTTATTAATGGTTGCTGCACCAAATATATTAACAATCAAAACAGAGGCCGAACAGCCTCATGCCAATGCAAGGCAGAACACAGAGAGCCATTTGGTGATTCAACATGTTAAGACGAGTGTGGCTTTCTGAACCACACAGCTGGGAGAGCGAACTCACCTTGTCACACTGAAGCCCTGCTTGGTTCCGTTTGTCATTCGGTGCTGAAATTTATTATATGCCCCTTGCAATATCTGCTCTGCTAGTCTCATTATTAAAAATCCGGAAAACATATCTACACCGTATTAAATGGCACTTACCTCAGCCTTCCAAAAATATCTCCCACCAAACCTCTAACCATCATAAAAAGCAATCAGTCACGCTCTGTAGTGAGGTGAAGTCAATTACATGAATATTTGACACAGGTAGCAGGAGAGCTCTTCAGGGAGAGCCGTGATGGCCCGGGGTGGGGCGGCAGGGGGGGGCTATTTAAGAGTCCCAGGATATATTACAAGGATCACAGATTTTCTAAGAGGAATTGAGTTGTTTTGTTAAAGGCAATGAGTAATAGATGCTAATGGGCTTAATCTCAGGTGGTGGCACTTGGGTAAGCGAGATTTTTATTATACCCATTTTACAGACTGGGAAAATTTCTTTTTAGTAGTTACCCCACTGAACTGCTGAAACCTGGTTCTGGATTAGAGTTCAGCGTCCACATCTAGAGATATCACATAGAGGGAGAATTCCCAAATGCTTAATGTACTTAGCACTAATCTTATTTTATAATCAGAAAGATAAATTTTATGAGGCAGTCTTTTAGGGGAAAGCTATTGAAGATGTGAATGATAGAACATTAGTGACCAGACAGTATTTTGAAAGTACTAGAGGAATAAATTATCTAAGCAAAGCATTCATCCTGGCTTAACTTGCAAACAATTACATTGACACGTTGGCTGAAAGAAAAGAACATCATTTAAATCTACTACATTTCAGAAATAATTTCCAAAGAAAATATCACCTATTGAAATATTTCTCACTTATTATTCAAAAACATTACTAAATAGCGAGATGTTTATTTAAATTAAAAAAAATGTAGCGCGTAGACCGACTTTTCATTTTCCTTCCAGATGTTTTGGTATCACGTTAGATGTAGCCTTAAGATGTTTTCAGTTAAGTGTCTTAGATGAATCACTAAAACGCTATGTGAGAAATAGTAGCACATTTCAAGAGTTGGCTTTCTAACAAAACAAATTTTGATATTGGGGCTCCTCTTAGAAAAACAAATTCTTTTAAAGCCATCACAATATGAAACAAAATCTGAATCTAAATGGTGATATTTAGACTTCCTGATGTGTTACCGTTGAAGTTTCTCTAATTTTTGGATTGAGATCAGTCAAGTAATGTCTACTGACCGCACAGGCGTGGTTTTGCTTGGGGTGGGGGCTGCTACCTAGAGGGCCATGGGCAGGAGCAAGGCTTGCTGGGAGGTTCCAGATCCAACAGTTTTTTAAAATGCTTGTTGTTTTCTTTTTTTATTTTAATTTTATCTTTTTACATTTACAAGGATGAGACCTAATTTAATCCCTGCTTTGTTTAAGGCTTAGTCTACCAAGGGTCCCCAAACTTTTTACACAAGGGGCCAGTTCACTGTCCCTCAGACCGTTGGAGGGCCGCCACATACAGTGCTCCTCTCACTGACCACCAATGAAAGAGGTGCCCCTTCCAGAAGTGCGGTGGGGGGCTGGATAAATGGCCTCAGGGGGCCGCATGCGGCCCGCGGGCCGTAGTTTGGGGACACCTGGTAGACTTTGATGGCTATATTCTTGTAGGGATATTTATGGGTCTGATTTTCTCTGCCTGTGATAGGTGGCAGTCTGTTGAATTAGTGACATGCAAATGTTCCTAAAAATTACTGTCTGACTCTAAGCTGTCTGAAGCAAAAAAAAGGCAAATGTTCCTGCCTGCCCAGGCGGTGGTGCAGTGGATAGAGCGTCGGACTGGGATGCAGAGGACCCAGGTTCGAGATCCCGAGGTCGCCAGCTTGAGCGCAGGCTCATCTGGTTTGAGCAAAGCTCACCAGCTTGGACCCAAGGTCGCTGGCTCGAGCAAGGGTTGTTACTCAGTCTGCTGAAGGCCCACAGTCAAGGCACATATGAGAAAGCAATCAATGAACTAAGGTGTTGCAACGAAAAACTAATGATTGATGCTTCTCATCTCTCTCCATTACTGTCTGTCTGTCCCTACCTATCCCTCTCTCTGTCTCTGTGTAAAAAAAAAAAAAAAAAAAGGCAAATGTTCCCCATTTCTCTACAACTCTGGGACATGTCAGTCACATTTATGTTCTTCCTATAGATAGCATTTGCCCTTTGCCTTCCTAGTTATCTATAAGGACATGTAGGTTTCCAAAGGAGAGTTTTTCAAAACTCTAAGATGTGAATTTCCCTCCAAGCAATTAATTATAAAAAGTCTTTGGTTAGCTTTACTGGAATTTCATGATTATTTCCAGGATAAGCTACCTTAGGCCAAACTCAGCCCTCCCAGAACCGACACAAAATCATCCCTGACAGTCAGAGGAGTTTACATTAATGTCCAGGAAGAAATCTGGCCTTCTGTGAAGAATGGAAAGAAATTCTGTAGCTCTAGTGTTTTAAGTTCTGAGTACTTTGGCAAAGCAGTCAAGCTTCATCGAGAGAACTCTGAAGGAAGTACAAGTTCCTTCTCTGATTTACTTGAGGCCTTAGACTAAGTCAGACCAGTTCCAACGTCTTCCTGCCCAGCACTCCACAGCTCTGAAGAAACAAACATTGTCAAGATTAAGTTAAAGTACCTTGTGAATGAATCCCCGGCTTTGGCAGATCTTTAGGATCAGTGGTCGAAATGACATCCTTTGATTTGTGATCTAAAGGGGTTGTTTTTTTTTTTTCCAATATGGAGACATCTTAATGGACTTTCATGGACAGAATTTAGAGATAATCATTTTATAAATGAGGAAGACCTTTATTTGTATCCATTGGAAAGTGGATGTAAACACTTTGAAAGGAAAAACCCTGATACATCTTAAACACTGAGAGTCTGTTCATACTATGTCCAAAGATGTCTTGTGCTAAATATTTGCTAACTCTCTCTCTCTATATATATATACTATAAACTCTCTTTGACAAGTTCCGGCACTTTAGAAGATTCACTGGTTAGCTATTCTAGGTGAAGTCTGAAAATTCCATGTTGTTGAAATTTACTATTAATCTTTCAACTATTTGCAATGTCATATCAAAACTCCAAAAGGAATGCAGAAGAATATAGTTCTTAAACTAGAGAATAACACTGCAGAATATGGCAGTAAATTTACTTCAGGGATACATGGAGTGAGCGCACTACGCCCTTGGGGGATTTCAGAGACATTCAGTTATGCATTTGGCCTCATAAAACCCTAGGGCTGTGATGATTACATGATAGAAACACCCTCTGTTAAGCATTACCAAGTGCATAGTCTGGATGATTTTCTTAGGGGTGGGGATGGGGTGGGCAAAACAAGTGTAAAGTTTTCTGTTTCTGGGGTTCCCATAAAACTTTTGTGTTTCCAGTCAAAGTCCCCAGTAGCAAATGGGCTGGCAGTGCCATTTCTTGGAAAATGCTAATAACACCAGGGCAGGGAAGAAATATTTTTTGAAAATAAATTGCGACTGTCAGTTAATTTTCTCAGATTATACAGTAGCTAGTGAGCTACTTTCCACATTCAGGACGTAACTAGGCAATGTTTAATGCTCCTTCTGAGCAAAAGAAAAATAACCAACAACTATGTATTCATGATTCGCACTCTTACCTTCCATGAATACCCTTCGGCTTACAATGCACCTGGGAAATAATAGTAGGTGTTCACTACAAGTTCATCAGTGAATGAATAGTGCTTGCAACACACAAGGCTCCCAGTGAGGTGCAGGGAAGGCAGGCTCATCCTGCCTTATGGTACTAACAGTCTACTGAAAAAAATGTTTAGATTAGGCACAGAGTGACCCAAAGCTGAACAGCGGAATGGCAGGTCAAAGGTGGTGAGCGGAGATCTGTCTCAGCTTCTTAATAACATTTACATGTTATAGTAATAGTGACCATCTCTAGCCAACAAAAGATTTGGACATTCCATCCTCATCTTCTGCTCAAATCCCTCTGGAAGGTTCAAAGTTCCAGGAAGAAGAGTAAAAAAGTCAAAAGAGCCCTGTGGCTGCTGCCTCCTTCCACCTAGAGACAAAATCTGAACTGGAAGGGACAGGCTTTGATATGACAGAGATGGATAGAGAAGAGAATAAAAGGATATCGGCCTGGGCTCTACCTTCTCATCCATGACTGGCCTCCTACAAAGCTTTAGATTAGCTTTGAGTTCTTAAGTCCTTACCTGTAAAGCAGGGGCAATGCCCCCAACAGGGAACAAGTTTCTGACTGAATAAAATGTAAGAGAAAATGAGCAGGGACTCTGAAGACCAAATAGAGAGAGTTGTGTGTATGTGTGTGTGTGAGGAGCGGCTGGAAGGCGGGAGACTTACTTCGGAGCAGGACCCTGCCGAAGAGGCTGTGGTCCCTGTCCAGGGTGTTGCAGTTCCAGCGGTGCTGGCGGAACTGGTGCTGGCACTCCGCGGTCCACTCGGCCACGCCCAGGCCGACGGAGCGCATCACGTCAGGGTGTCTGTGACACAGCTGCCGCTGGCGGCTCACCAGGCCCGGCACGTTGTCACACATGACCCTGGAGGAGCCGCCTGTCGCTCTCATGTACCTGGGAAGGACCGACACAGAGGTGAGGACATGGAACCTGAGGCCTGGAGCCATGTTTCCTGGGAGACTGAAGAGTTCAAAGCATGTTTCAAATAGTAATTCCTTACGTGTTGGGGATATTAAAAAGCAAAGGTTACTTAATTTCAGTTCCGTGGAGAAGCAGCACCCAGGATGCAGTGAAGACTGTCTACGACATGAATGAGGGCCAGCAGATGATGCTCAGCAGTCAAAGGCCAGAATGAGTGGGGAGGGGCAACGTCTTCAAAGACTGTTCCCAAGGAGTCTCTGACCCAATGATGAAATGTGTCTGGGCTTGGCTTTGGGGGGAGCCGACCTTTAAAGCTCTCACTCCCATATATTTGACCCTAATGCTTAAGTGTGTTAAGAAACTGTCTGTATCTGTCCAATCGACACCTGCTGGTATCTGATGTTACACTGTCCTCACAGACCAGAGTTCTTCCTTTACTAAGGAATCCTTTAAATATTTCCATTTCTCGGCTCTTCTTGGGCTTTTATAGAGAATCTTTGGAAAAAAATTCTTTCTATTGTTATTAAGGACACTAAGTGTTTGGAAGAATCAAACAGTGTTATAGCTCCATAAAGTACTTTTGAAGAGAAACTTTAACAAAAAAAATTACATCATCATCTCTGCCCAGATGTTCTCTATTAGTTGTGAAATGTTTAGAAAGGTACCTTTTATATAACCCAAGCTTCCAAAGGTGTCTTTTGAAGCGATCAAAAAGGAGAATGTCTTCTCTTGTATTTTCATTATTTTATATGATCATAAAGTCAATACAGCTGTGATTTACAAAAAGTAGATTTAAGTGACAGCTGAGAGACAATGTGACAAAATGTGTGGGCAATAAATAATGTTTACCCGTAGAAACAGAAATACTCATTTTACTGAAAAGTGGTTATTCTGATAAATCAACCTTTGATCCCGTTTCAGCAATGTCAAGGCTAAACGCCTTCCTGTTCAGAGCAGCTTGAGAAGGACTTGAACCTCTCTTCCCATCAGCGCTCTGCCCTGCTCCTTTGAAGAGCTCCAGTGTCTTCCTTAAGTTCCCTGGTCTAGCCTTTCCTTTGGCTGAGACGCTTTACTTTTGCCAAATTCTTGAAAAACCACCCACAGTCACAAGTCTTCCTGGATCAGTGTTTTAATATCTATTGGAGAACTTCTAGGTTCAAGGACGTTAAAGAGCTCTCAGTTCCCTCTCTTTTCAAGATTAATAGGTCGGGAGATGGAGAAGAGTTTCTGGGTGGGCAGGGAAGCTCCCTGTGTAACGATGCTAAGACTTGTTCTGTTCACCAATGCAAAAGAAATAAGTCGTTGATTCACGTGCAAAGGACAGGAGCAAATTTCCTCTTTGAGGGGCGGTGGGTTGAGCCCCGCCCTGCCCCCAGCCCGGAGCTGTGCTTGGAGGCTGCAGGCTCTACCTGCAGGCAGGCGGCACGACGTCCTTCCGCCCCACTGGTGAGAAGCATCAGGAATGTGGAAGGACGGGAAATAATGCAACATCACACATGCTTTGGGATCTACAGCTCCTAACTATCTGAAATTGCCCCCTAGGCGCATCTTGATATTTGGGGGGGGGATGTGGGGAGTGGCGGGGGGGCGATTGTAGTTTTCAGGGTGAACACACACAAACACTCACGCACGCGCGAGCACGCGCGCGCGTCTGAGCTAAAGACCCGGCCAGCGCGTCTCTCAACGGGATAAGAAATTGACTGATTTTGCTGTCGCTCAGCTGGATCTAAATAAATCAAATATCAGAGTTCTTATTGAAGGGGAATGTGGGTTTTTGCGGGTGTTTTTGTTTGTTAGTTTGGAGTTGTCAAAGTTGGAATGGTCCTCAGAGGAAAAGCGAAGGGGCTCAGGATAAGGCGATAGGAGAGGGCAGCGGCCAACGTTCGGCTGGAACCCGCGGCTGCCGGGGCCGCGGGGAGGTGCCGCCGAAAAGGGTTTCAGCACGGTCCCCATTCCTATATCAAAAATGCCCCCCGCGCCCGTACGCGTGGACTTACCACCATGAAGAGCTGACCTCAGGGCTGAGCCAGATCAAGAGCAGAGGGAGCCAGAGCCAGATTCCACCGAGAGGGGCGTTCATATTAACCCCCTTGGCGTCCGCATCAGGTCAGACTCCGTGTGCGGGCGCCATGCGTGCCCGGAGCAGAAGCGCTCAACACCGAGGGCGCCTCCTCACCGCCGCCGGCGCCCCCGCCCCCCGCTGGGTCTGCGGAGAGCGTCGAGACTCGCTGATAAAGTTTCAAACGACTAGCGGGCGAGCGATAAAGGCCAGCCCGGCCGCCTCGCCCACAGCGCAATTCCCCAGGCGCAGCGAGTGCGGGCAGCGGAGAGCTCTGCGCGCCTTCCGCGCGCCCCAGGCCGCTCTGCTTCCCACCCGCCCGGGCGCAGTGGTGGGAGGGGGCGCTGCGCCGGGCGCCCGCGGGGAGGGGCGCGGGGTTTATCCAAGGGTGGATGAAATGATGGGAAGAGATGTCTGCGGGCGAGATGAGGCGTGGAAGGAGCAACACCGCTGCTTGGCCACGAGCTCCAGCGGAAGCAGGCACCTTTCGGGAAGCTCTCAGCCAAAGCACATCGGTGGGCTCCGACCACAGGGACTCACGGCGACCCTCCGGCAAACAGGAGCGTGCGACGTGGGGAATCGAGGGAGGGAATAAAAAGATAACTGCGCACAGAAAACAGGAACCCAGAGAAGATTTTCAACTCATTGCTCTCCCTAACGCCGAGAGGAAGAGCGAGCACTTGTAAATTTGAAGCTGCCGAGTCTATGCAGGGCAAGGATGCGGAGGGAGGGGCCGGGCCTCAGGGAAATGAAGACTTGTGGCCTCGATTCCTGGTGCTGGGCTTATATACAGAGCTCGCAGGGAGGGGAGCCGGGAAGGTCCATGACCCTCCGAACCTCACCCAAGCGTCTAGGCCAAAGCGTCCGGGGAAGATGCGGTTTTGACGCACACCCAGCTCCTCCCCGCTTTTGTGGAGCGCAAAAGATCAAGGAGGGAGGAACCCAGGCAGCGAGGAGCCCGCCGGGGTCGCGCCTCCTGCCGCATGGCGCTCAGCCTCTGAGCTTTGCGGAGGTAAAGGGACCCTCTCCGTCCTGGATCAGGGCCCCCGCAGAGCCAAGAGAGAGAGGCTCGGGCACGGGTGGAGCATCTTGAGCAGCAGTTGGCTCGTCGCCCCGCCGTTTATCACCGGAAAGGAAGACCAGGAACTCGCGGCGGCCGTGAACTGTTCCACTGCTCTTTTCCTGGGGCGGAGGGACGCGCCGCCCGCGCGGGGAGCGTGCCTCGGAAAGCCTGGAATGTGTGTGTGTGGGGGGGGGGGGGGGGCCCGGTGGGCGCCGCATTGTTCGCAGGGCGTGCAGGGGTGGCTGCACAGATAGGAGGAACCGGCTCTCCCCTCACCCAGTCCTCAGGCGAGAGCGGCAGCCTCGCCGGGCGCGAGAGCGGTGAGGGGCTGGAAGGGGCCAAGCTCAGAAACGCCAAAAACCTGAAAGATGCTGTCATCGCCACCCTTTCCCCCCCCCGCTGGTCCCCGGCAGGTCCGGCCCCTCCCAGGCTGACCCAGATACATCCCCGTTTGGGTCCGGAAAGGGAGGAGAGGGAAACAAGCACCGCGCCACCCACGACTCGGGAAGAGCAGGGCTCCGCGCCAGGGCCGCTCCGTATCGCTGGGCCACGACCCAGGGGAAGTTCTGGTCGGTCTGTGCCGGTCGCGAGGGAGGGGCGGCTGCGTTTCTTCTCACAGTGTGTGCTAGCACTGGTGGTGGTGGGTGGGAGGGATGGGCTGCGATGTGACAGGCACCAAACAGCAACAAATACCTCGTTTACCTTTACGCGTCTGCTTGGAAACCTCTTTCCTGGGTGAAGCAGAAGAATAAACTGAAATCTAATCCCACACTCCTTTACCCACAGTCTCTTACAGTAAAACCATACACTTGGGGCATTAGAAGAGATGGGTGGCTCCGGGGGAACCATAAATTGCCAACATTCCACTTCCACCAGCGAATATTGTAGGTGTGTGTGTGAGTGTGTGTGTGTGTGTGTGTGTGTGTGTTGAAAAACGAGGCAGTTGTGTGTTTCTCTCATAGACAAGACCTGAAACTACCTGTACAACTCATGCCGCCTCAGCATATAGTATCCTCACAGCCAAGGGGAGTTAGGAGTAGGTGGAGTGCGACCATCAGCTTCGAGGCCTCTTCTCTCCGCCCAGGGAATTTATCCGCTGGCCAGGAGATCTGCCCTTCAGTTGTTGGTGAGGCCAATGGAATGACGTAAACCTGAAACAGATCTCCTGGAAGAAGAATGGACCATTCCCCCAAACTAATTAAATTCACCCCAAAGGACTTTGTCCTGGGGCAGGAGGAGAATCCACACATGCCTGTGGAGAAGAAATTGGGCTTGGTGAAAGGCAAAAGTCTGAAAAATTCAGATCAAGAAAAGCTAAATCTAGATGTGAAAAACGTCCACCCCAGCACCCCTTCCTGACCGGTCAGATGACTGGTCACTCCCACATCTCTTATTCCATTTCCCTGCATTCTCCACCCCTATGCACTTAGGACACATTGTGAGCTTTTTACAACTTCTTTTCTTGCCCAACAGGTCTGACTTTCCTCTCTCACCTATACCTGTTCTCTTGATGGACACTTCACTCTTAAGATAGGATGTTTACTATTAGAAGAACTTTGGAAATGCTCAAGAAAATAAAGAGGAAAAAGGGTCATTACAAACTCCACTTCTCTTGCAAAAAAAACTACTATCCTCAAGAACAGTTAATAAATAAGGCAGTAAATTGCATATGACTTCAGCCTTGCTATAGCAGATGATGAGGTAAGGAGAGACAGGGTTCAGAGTGCCCTTAGATCCATGAATTTTATGTCTGATTTTTGGTTTCTTCAATGAGAAATATCAGAATCGACTGTAAAACTCAATTACAGTATACAGAGCCCAATTCTCTTTCAGGATTAATGTTAGTTTGCTTGTAACTTCAGTATAGCATTGTAGCCAAATGAGTCAGTCTATTTTCTTAGTTAGATCCATTGTTTGTCTAATCTCCCAGGGCAGAGAGAGAACTAATTTACTACCAAACCATCTCCACCCTTTAAAAATGGAGAGTTACTTCTAAAACCAAATAGTCATTTGTCTTTCAGTCTGAACTGGCTTTTCTTAAGGCCATGTCTCCCAAGTTAGCTATTCACTAACCAGTGATTCAAAGGTCAAGTATCTACGACTTAAGACTTCATGACCTTAAGTGAGAACTTGGTGTATTAGGACGGGTCAAGAATGGAAAAGAAAAAAATATATATGTCTTTTATACTTTTCTCTAAGAGTATTATACACATAACAACATAGGTTAAGTTTGAAATTTAAAGTTTGTCTGCAGTGCCTTTAAGACATTGCTCCGTTTCCCCTTTGGTCACTCCTAAAATTTTTATTAAGCACACTTAACTATTTGTCAGAAATTGCTTTTAAGAAAAGTATTTCTCATATCAGTGATTTAAATCTCAATGTGTGTTTAAATTAATGTACACCAAGAACTTACTTCCAGCCATGAGAGAGTAATAAGTACCTGATTTATTCTCCTTCTAAAAACAAAAACAACCCCCCTCCAAAAAAAACACCAAAAATCCCAAAAGCCTCTAACACTGGACAAACTAGATGAGATGAATTTTTTTCAGGGATTGGTAGGCAGCACAGCTGTCACCAATGTGAGAGAAGGGACATACACAGGGTGTGTTCCACAACTGGCCCATAGCTGTTCTGGCTATTTTCTGAAGGGCACTTTTTCTGGGGTGCAAGAAAGTGGAACCCAAGCAGGGCAACAGACTCATTAAAGATGAAGAGAGCAGAGTTCTGTGCTGTTGAAGCAGCTGAAAGTAGCAGGGCAGGGTGTCTGAAAACAGGGAGCTATGAAAAGGGAGGCCACACAGGTCTACATGGAGCTTCACCATGGGCCCTGGGCCAGAGCTGGGCTGAATACAGAGATGACATGCTGGGCCTGGCAAGGATGGCCTGCTGTGTGTGATGCGGTGTAGGGAGCCTTGGAGCTTCAGCTTAGCAGGGTGGAGAGACCACATTGTGCACTTCAGACATTCAGCTGGGATACTAGAAAGGCCATCCCTCTAAAGTAAGGGTCATGACTTTGTGTAAAGAGCATGTCATAGGAAAAAAAAAAAAAAAATCCAAAATTTTGTTTTTCCATATCACAGGCTCAAACAATAAAAGCATATGGGACAAGGGGAATTTAGGAGAATAAAACCAACATCCATTAAAAGAAGACAGACTTGTATCACTTACAATCTCAAGCATACAATAAAAAATTAATAGGCAAGTGAAGAACCTGAAAAATGTGACCCGTTCTCAAGAGAAAGTGGTCAAAAAGAAACTGACTCTGAGATAACCCAGATGTAGGAACTGTCAGGAAGGAAATTTTAAAGTAGCTCTTATATATTGAATATAACTATGTTCAAGTATTTAATGGAATATATAGTCACAGTGAATAAATAGATGGAGAATCTCAGTAGAGAAATGGAAGCCAAGAAACAAAAATAGGGAGAATATATTAAAGCTGCATTAAAAGACACGAGAGTTCCTGGGACAAACGGTGAGATATGGCTGACTTTTAAACAGAAACTATTGATATCAGAAGACAGTAGTATAACACCTTTAAAAGGGGGACTACTAAACTGGGACTCCATAATCATTGTAAAGCTCTTTCAGAAATGAAGAAAGAATGAAGCCTTCAAACAAAAGTTAAGAAAATAAATATTAAGTTAGTTCTTTAGGATGAAGGAAAATTCTAGCAAATGGTATTATGGAATCATAGGAAGGAATGAACAGTGGGGAAGGTAAAGTTGTAAGAAAATATAAAAAAGATATTGACTGTTAAACAATAGCTGTTATATCTTGTGAGGTTTAAAACCTATAGAAGGAAAGTATATGACATTACAGCCCCAGGAGCAGAAGAAGCTCTGGTTCCTGGTGAGATGGAGTAAGCATGCCTCACCCTGTCTCTCCCTGTGAATACAGCTACACAACTTGCAGTTAATGCATGGGAAAGCTATTTAAAGACTCTGAAAAGAAAATGGTAGCAGGTGGATTGATGAAGACCAACATTTTAAGTAGCAGTAAATGATGATAAGTTTCCTATTTCGGTATTTCCTCTGCTGCCTTGAAGCCTAGCGCCAAGGCAGCCAGATTCTTGAAGTGGGAAACTTGCTTCCAAAAAGCAGAGAGACCTACAGAAGAGGTCTTCAGAGAAGCCATCTAGTTTCTACCTAAGGAGCACAAAAGGGACTGCTAACATCCTCAGAGTGTAAAAAATCCCCTTGGTTCTTCCCTCCCTTTCCTTATACCTCGGTCCCCTGGGAATGCCCAGGTGAATGTTGGCAGTAGTGACAGTGGCAGCAGGGAGAGCCAACACATGTCTAAAATGTCAAGAGATGGGAAATTCCTCTCTGAACTGAGACACTGAGGTCCCAAGAAGGTCAAACAAATTCCATGACTTAGTTTCTCTCTTTCTCTGCTGCTGTGTGCTCCAGACATGGGTGCAGCCACAAGAAGTTATGGCAGAGTGAGGTAACTCAAGTCACAGATTCTTGCCAGAAGACCAAAAAGGGGAGTCCTTGAGAACCAGACAGTATATGGGAAGTAATGAAACATCCAGAGTTTGGGACACTAATCCCATAAAGTAATATGTAAACTGCAAATCTTACCCCCAAGCTGTAGATCTGACTCTAAAGATCACACCAAAGGCGTTGAGAACAGAACTATGGGGGAGATGACCTTCCAGCTCCCAGACAATCTATTGAGTTTACACACGAGGCAGCCATGCATAGCATCACAAAGGCTATGAAAACTGAAGTAACAGGACAAGAAACCACAAAAGCTGGTCAGAATTTTTGTCTTGACTAGGTTGATTATATGCTAAAATAAAATGACCAACATTGTCCATAGGATTTAAACAAAAGCTAGAGTCTGTTAACATTCTATTCAAAGTGTTCAGGATAAAATAAAAACTACCTGGCTTACAAAGAAGCAAGAATATTCCAACTCAAATAGAAAATACAATGTACAGATACTGATTCCTAGATGACACAGATGTTGAAATTATCAAAAACTTTTAAAGCAGCCATTTTTCAAATGCTCCAAGAAATAAGGAGAAATACTTTTGAAACAAATAGAAAACAGGAAATATCAGCAAAGAAACATAAAATGGAGAAAAAGGAACCAAAAATAAAGTCTGCTCTATCTTTTACAGTGAGATATAGTGAAATATTTATCTCATTGTATACAGCCAACATCAAATGGAGATGACAGGAAAGTGTGAGTGAACTTGAAGACAGAGCAATAGAAATTATCCTGTCTTAACATGAAAAGAAGAAAAAATCGAAAGGAAATGAGCAATACCTGGAATAATTCTATAAAGTATAACATTGTCTCATGGAATCCTAAAAAGATATGACAAAAAGTTCATTGCAACAAAAAATATTTGCAGAATTAATGGCTAAAATCTTCCTAAATTTCATCAAAGACATAAATTTTGAGATTCTAAAAATCCAGCAAACTCCAAACAGGATAAACCAGAAGAACTCCATGCAAGATACATCATACTCAAACTGCCTAAAGTTAAAGGCAAAGACAAAATATCTAAGCTGACAGAGACAGATGATATGTTATGGGGAATAGAGGAGAATCATGATTTGAATGACTGTAGATTTCTTATCAGAAATTATGAAAGTAAAAGAAAAAGTATTTTTAAATCTCTGGAAGAGAAGAAACTTGAGCCCAGAATTTTATATCCAGTGAAAATATTCTTCATCAATGAAAGTGAAATAAGGACATGCTCAGATGAAGGGAAACAGATAATTCATTGTCAGCAGACCTGTTCTAAAAGAAATGCTAAAGGAAGTTCTTAAAAGGGAAAGATACAAGAATGAAGCTTAGAAAAAGTAGAATGAAGGAAAGGTGGGAGAAATGGTAAGTATTCTACTAAACTTCCACTTCTCTCCAGTTATTTAAAACATGTTTGATGAAGGCAAAAATAGCAACACTATCTGATAGTATTTTTATTGTATATAGAGGTAATACATAAGAAACTATATCAAACAGGGAGGGTAAAAGAACTTACATGGTGATAAGAGTTGTACATTCTACATGAAGTTGTAAAATGTTGATTCTAAGTACACTATAAAAACTTATGTGTGTATAACACAATTATATACCAACCACTAAAAAAAAACTGTACAAAAATATACTACAAAACATAATACATTAAAATAAAAAATGTTCAAATACTCCAAAAGAAGGTAAGAAATGGCAATCAGAGGAGTACACAACAGTATAATTAGAAAACAAATAATTAAATGGTAGGCATAAATCAAACATATTATATAAAATATATATGATCCCAACACAAAAATTTAAAAACAAAGATTGAATAAAGAAAAGCCTAAGACTCAACTATATAATATCTGCAAGAAACTCACTCCAAATATTCTAATACAGGTAAGTAAAATGAAAAGAATAGAAAAAGATAAATCAGCAAACTATTTTTAAAAAGTTGAAGTAGAGATATCGATATCAAAATAGGTTACTAAGCAAAAACATTCACCTGAAATGAGAGACATGATATAATGATAAAAAAAAAAGTGCCAGCTCATAGTCCTAAATGAGTATGAACCAAACACTTTCAAAATATATGAAGCAAAAATTGACAGAATTGAAAGAAAAAATAAAGACACAATTATAGTAGGAGATATCAACATTCCACTGTCAATAGTTGATAGAATGAGCGGACAAAAAATCAGCAAGATATAGAATTGTACAGCACCATCCACCAACTGAATTGACATTCATAGAACAAGTTATTCTATGACAGTCAATATACATTCTTCTCAAGTGGACATGAAACATTCACTAAGAGAGATAATATACTGGGAAATAAAATAAACCCAATTAAATAAAAGGAACTGAAATTATACAAAGTATGTTCTCTGATCATAATGGAATTAAGTGGAAATCAATAAGAAATTCAGAAAATCTCTTAACTTTTGGAAATTAAGCAACATATCTCTAAACAACATATGGGTCAAAGAATAAAATCTCAAGCACTATGAGAAAATATATTTTTTTCTTTCTTCTTTTCTAAGTAACAGGAGGGGAGATAAAGAGATTCCCACATGCGCCCTGACTGGGACCCACTGGGAACCCCCTGCCTGGGGTTGATGCTCTGCCCACCTGGGGCCATGCTTGCAATGGAGCTATTTTTAGCACCTGAGGTGGAGATTCCATGGAGCCACCCTCAGTGCCCAGGCTCTATATGCTTGAACCAACGGAGCCGCTACTGCGGGAGGGGAAGAGAAAGAACAAGTGAGAGAGAGAAGATGAAAGGGGAGGGTTGGAGAAGCAGATGGTCACTTCTCCTGTGTGCCTTGACTGGGAATCAAACCCAGGACATCCACACGCCGGGCTGATGCTCTGCCACTGAGCCAGCTGGCCAGGGTGAGAAAATATTTTGAAGTGAATAAAATGAATTATTATAAAACTATATTTAGTATATACTCTAAGAATACATACTATAATCTTTAGGTTAACCCCTAAAGAAATAATATAGTAAATAAGTTTTCCAGTTATTTATTGCTGCACAATAAACCACCCCCAAAATAATGGTTTTTTAAGAAATTGAGGTGTAAGTGACATGTAACATTCTATTAGTATTAAGTGTAAAACATACAGGCATACACAGAGATATTGCAGGTTAGTTTACAGACCACTGCAATACAGCAAATATGACAATTAAGTGAGACAAACGATATTTTCTTTTTTGTTTTCCAGTGCATACAGAAGTTGTGTTACACTCTACTGTAGTCTATTAAGTGTGTAATAGCATTATGTCTAAAAAAAGTACACCTTAACTAAAAATACTTTGTTGTTATAAAAACTCTAACCATCATCTGAGCCTTCAATGAGTTATAATCTTTTTACTGGTGGAGAGTTTTGCCTCAAAGTTGATGGCTTCTAACTGGTCAGGGTGTTGGCTGCTAAAGGCCAGAGTGCCTGTGTCAATTTCTCAAAATAAGATGACAATGAAGTTTGCCTTGACTGCCCCTTCCTTTCATGAATGGTTTCTCTGTACCACGCAAGGCTGCTTGATAGCATTTTACCCACAGAGCTTTCCAAAATTGGAGTCAATCCTCTCAAACTCCGCCACTGCTTTATCAAGTTGATTTAATATTCTAATTTTTGGGTTACTTTTACCATCTTCATAGCATTTCCAAGAGTAGATTCTATCTCAAGAAACCACTTTCTCTGCTCATCTGTGAGAAGCAACTCCTTATCTGTTCAAGTTTTATTCTGAAATTATAGCAATTCAGTCAAATGTAAGGTTCCTCTTACATTTCTAGTTTCCCTGCTGTTTCCACATCTGCAGTTACTTCCTCCACTGGAGTCTTTTTTTTCCTCTTTTTCTATTTATTATTATTAATTTTAATGCAGTGACATTGATAAATCAGGGTATATATGTTCAGAGAAAACATCTCTCTCCAGATTATTTTGACATTTGATTATGTTGCATACCCCTCACCCAAAGTCAAATTGTCTTCCGTCACCTTCTATCTGGTTTTCTTTGTGCCCTTCCCCTCCTCCCACCCCCTCTCTCTCCTTTCTCACCCCCACCCCCCAAACCCCTTAACACCATCCATGAGTGTTGGAATCATCTTCTTCTAAACTCCTGCTAATATTGTTATTTGACCTTTTCCCATGAACCACAAATGTTTTTAATGATATCTAGAATGGTGAATCCTTTCCAGAAGGTTTTCAAATTGTTCAAAGCAGTGTTACCATAAACTTTAAATAAAAACAAAAACAAAAACAAAGAAAAACCCCACAGTATCTGTGAAGTGCAATAAATGTGATCATAATAAAAAGTATACTTGTAATGATCTGATATATGGGTATATTATGAAATGGTTATCATTAGTTTAGTTAACACCCATCACACATACCTGGTTACAATTTTTTCTTTCTTTTGATGAGAACTTTTAAGATTTACTATATTAGCAATTTCAAAATGTACAGTGCAGTATGGTTAACTATAGGCACCGTGTAATACATTCTATCCCCACACTTATTACCTTATAACTAGAAGTCTGTACGTTTTGGTCACCCATTTCATCCACTCCCTGACCCACCACTGACAACCACCAATTTGTTCTATCTATGAGTTTTTATTTTTTTTTAAGATTCCACATATAAGGATCATAGAGCACTTTTCCTTCTCTGCGTGACTTATTTCAGTTAGCATAATGCCCTCAAATCTATGATGTTGAAGACAAAATTTCCTTTTCTCTGGCTAAATAATATTCCGCTGTGTGTGTCTGTGAGTGTGTGTGTGTGTGTGTGTGTGTGTGTGTGTGTGTGAGAGAGAGAGAGAGAGAGAGAGAGAGAGAGAGAGAGAGAAAGAGATGGAGATTTTCATTATTCATTCAGCTTTATGTTCCTGATCTTGGAGGAAAAGCTTTCAGCTCTTCACCTCTGAGTATGATGTTGGCTATGGATTTGTCATATGTGGCCTTTATTGTGTTGAGGTATGTTCCCTCTTTACACACTTTTTGAGAGTTGTTATCAGTAGATATTGAATTTTGTTAAATGCTTTCTCTACATCAATTGAAATTGTCATATGATTTTTGTCCTTCATTTTATTATGTTGTGCATCACATAGTTTGATTTGCACATGTTAAACCATCCTTTCGTCCTTGGGATAAATCCCACTTGATCATAGTATATGATCCTTTTAACATATTGTTAAATTCAACTACTGTAATTAAGGGTCTTTGCATCTGTGTTCATCAGAGATATTGCCCTATAATTTCTTTTCTTGTATTGTCCTTGTCTAATTTCGGTTTTAGAGTAATGCTGGCCTTATAAAATGAGTTTGGAAGTGTTCCCTCCTCTTCTATCTTTTGGAAAAGATTGACAGGATTGGTACTAACTCTCTTTAAATGTTTGGTAGAACTCACCAGTGAAGCCATCTGGCCCTGACTTTTGTTTTGATTACTGATTTAATCTCATTCCTAGTAAAAGGTTTATTCAGATTTTCTATTTTTTTATGACCTCAGTCTTGCTAGGTTGTATGTTTCTAGGAATTTGTCCAGTCCTCATAGGTTGCCCAATTTGTTAGCGTATAATTGTTCACTGTCATCTCTTATAATCCTTTGTATTTCTGTGGTATCCAGTTATATTGTTTCCTCTTTTATTTTTCCTTGGTGAGTCTAGTTAAAGGTTTGTCAATTTTGTTTATCTTTTCTATTCTTTTTAATTTCTGTTTCACTTACCACTTATTTCACTCTTTGTTATTTCCTCCTAGAGTGTGTTTTTTTCTAGTTCCTTGAGGTGTAAAGTTAGGTTGTTTGGGGTCTCCCTGTTTATTAATGATGAAATTTATCACTATGAACTTCTTTCTTAGAACTGGTTTTGCTATATCCCATATCTTTTGTATGTTGCATTTCCATTTTCATTTGTCTCAAAATTATTTTTTATTTTTCTTTTAATTTCTTTTCTGACCCATCAGTTATTCAATAGTATGCCATTTAAAATCCACATATTTATAGATTTTCCAGTTTTCTTTTTGTAATTGATTTCTACTTTTATTATCATTGTGGTTGGAAAAAATGCTTGATATGATTTCAATCTTCTTAAATTTAAGACTTGTTTTGGGACCTAACATATCATCTATCCCGGGGAATGTTCCCTGTGTGCTGGAGAAGAATGTGTATTCTGCTGCTTTTTGATGGAATGCTCTTTAACATATATTAAGTCCATCTGGTCTAACGTGCCATTTCAGCCAGTGTTTCCTTGTTAATTTTCTGTCTGGATGATCTATCCACTGATGAAAATGGGGTACTGAAGTGCCCTACTCTTTTTGTATCGGTATTTATTTTTTATATCTCCTTTTAGAAAACATTTTCTTTACTTAGGTGTTCCTATTGTAAGTAATTACATAATTACAACTGTTATATTTTGTTGGATTTACCCATTTTCAATTATATAATGACTTTTTATGTCTTCTATTCAAGTTTTTGTGTTAAAGTCTATTTGTCTGATATAAGTATAGCTACCCCAGCTTTCATTTGGTTTCCATTTGCATTAATTTTATTTTTTACATTCCTTCATTTTCAGCCCATGTGTGTCCTTAAAGCTGAAGTGAGTCTCTTAGAAGCAGCATATAATTAGGTCTTTAAAAAATAATTCATTCAGGCACTTTGTTTCTTTTGCTGGATAATTTAGTACATTTACATAAAAAGAAATTATTGATAGGTATGTACTTACTGCCATTTTATTCATTGTTTCCTGGCTGTTTTGAAATTCTTTTGTCCTTTTTTATTTCCTCTTTGTGATCTGATGATTTTGTGTGGTGAATTTAGATTCCTTTCTCCTTATCTTCTGTGTATCTACTACAGGTTTTTGCATTGTAGTAACCACAAGGTTTGCTTAAAATATATATTTTACAGTCTATTTTAAGTTGATTAACAAGTTCAAATGTATCATAAAGCTCCACATTTTTCTTCTCCTCCCCTTATTTTATGCTTTTTATGTCACAATTTATATCTTTTTATCTGTGTATCCATTAATAAATTATTGAAGTTATATTTTTACTTCTTTTAACCTTTATACTAAATTTATAAGTAATAATCCACATCATTATATTATTTTAACTTAACTGTATATTAACCTTTATATTCAAGTGACATTTAACACCTTATACAAATAATATTTATACTTTCATATATTTCCCTGTTACTAATTAACACCTTTCCATTTAAGCTTATAGATGTCTCTTTAACATTTCTTGTAAGTCCAGCCTAGTAGTGTTGAACTCTTTCATGTGTTGCTTCTCTGCAAAACTTTATTGTTCCTCTAATTCTTAAGGGCAGCTTTGCTGGGTATCATACTCTTTGTTGGCAGTGTTTTTCCTCCAGCACTTTGAATATATTGTCACTTCTGTCTGACCTGCAAAATTTCTGCTGAAAAATCTGATAGTCTTATGGGGATTCCCTTTTATATAGGGTGTTTCTTATCTATTGCTTTTAAGATTATCTCCCTGTCTTTAACTTTTGATAATTTAATTATAATGTGCCTTTGTGTGGGTCTCCTTGAATTTCTTTTATTTGGTACACTTTAGGCTTTCTATATCTGGATATCTGTTTCCTTTTCCAGGTTAGGAAAATTTTCAGCTAATATCTCTTTAACAAGTATTCTGCCCTCCTCCTCTTTTCCCTCTTGGGTCCCTATTGCAGTAGTTCTCAAAGTGTGTGTCAGGGTGCACTGGTGCACCCTAGAAGATTTCCAGGTGTGCCCTATGGCATTTCAGAGAAATATGTGCCTGTTGGGGACCAAAAAACCAACAGGGATTTTGGAGTTTAGATTTTGGGGGATAGAGGTGTGGGGAATTAGCTATATGCTGACAGTCTGCCCAATTCCCCACCCCACTTGCCTGATTAGGTTGCAAAAGGCTGTTAAACTGTGGTGCTAAATTGTTTACACTATCCCCCATGTTCCCCAGAAAGACTGGAGGCAAGTTTCTTCTATCCTTTGGTGTAAACTTAAGATTTGCTAATGGCCTCACTTTGCCCTATAAATAAAGCAAGATGCGGTTTTTGGGCACACATTGTTCTTTCCAGCAGCAATTACAGGGCCCTCCTGACCCTGTGTTTTCTTAATTCCATGTATTTTCTTAATTCCGCACTGTTCCCACTCAGGACCTGGAATTACTAGCTGTGCTGGTTCGTGGCATGTGCCCAGATATAAAAATAAATATACTACTCTATTATACTATTTCATTATGGAAATACTGCTCTTTTTGTTAACACATCATTATTATATTTATTATTAACACATCATATTATAATATATTTAGATAAATACACCCAAATAAAATGGATATATTTCTCAAAAAGAAGCATGATACTAAAGAATCCAATTCTGGAAGTAAGCAAGAGTTAAGTGTAAATAAAATAGGGCTTGAAGGCTGATGGGCAGAATTTAATTTATACCATTTTCCATCACTTAACACTGAACAATACGATTGGATTAGAAACCCATTCATGGAATCTTCAAGTGATTTTGGTTTAACATTAACAGAAGAAGAAAAACTGGCAGCTCTATCCACTGATTGTGGACTGATGATTAAACATTAGGAATTGTCTCTTGAAGCCTTTCGGATTTCTATAAAAGAAGAATATGTAGCAATATCTAAAAAAGGTTTGAACATTTTACTACATTTTTCAACACCCTATTTATGTGAATTAGGGTTTTCTATCCTCAACACAATTAAGAGTAAAAAGAGGAATTCTTTAATGTATTGACAAGGAAATGAGAGTTTGCTTTTCAAATATATGCCCGAATATTTAAGAAATCACTAGGACACATCTGGCTCATGTTTCTCATAAACACAAGAATAAAAAAACTTAACACATTTGTGCCGGGACCTGCCAAATTTACTAAATCTTACTAAGAATGTATCTATACAGTGGTACCTTGAAGTACGAACAGACTAAGATCTTTTTTTTTTAAGATACGAGCTGTGACTTGGTCCGTAATTTTGTTCGAGATCTGAGCAAAATTCTGAGATACAAGTTGTGATTTGGGAAGCTGCCGCTAGTTGGCGTGTTGGCGCACGGGTCCAGTATCAGCAGTTTGATATATGAGTTGACTGACTTACAAGCTTGGTTACAGAACAAATTAAATTTGTATCTCAAGGTACCACTGTATATACAAAAAGATAACTTTTTTTTGTTGGTTTTTAATCTTTTAACCCCTCTTTTTTATGAATTCTAAAAAGCATAACAAAAAAAGTAACATAAAAATGTTTTTTAATGTCAGAATAAATATAATTTTGTCGTATTTATTTCATTTAATTACCATAAAAGCACGCTTGGACTTTATATTTTTTTCTTTAATATTTGACAATTATTATATTTCTCAGATATTTGTATATAGTGCACCTACAATTATTTGTAGGATTTTAAATGTGCCCAGACTTTAAAAAGTTTGAGAACCACTGCCCTATATTATAAATATTGGTATCCTTAATGTGTCCCATAAGGCTTTTAAGCTATTTTCACTCTTTTTCATTCTTTTTTTTTCTTTATTTTTCTCTGAGTGAATGATTTAGAAGCCTGCCACAAAGGTTGAAGCTTTTGAGATAAGCAAATAATCTTCTTTTAGGGAAAGAATGGCCCTTTCAGGCTGCTGCCTCTGCTCTAGGCTCTTCGGGGTTAGCCATGGAGAACCCTTTAAAAACTGTCTTTCAGTTCATGATAGCCTTGTATGTCTCAGGGTTGCAAGCCCCATTGGCTTTCAAAGCTTCATGTTTTGGGGCCCATATCTCTGGTAAAAGTCTTAAAAGCTGGGGCACCATATGTGGGCTCCAAAGCCTTTGATCCTCAGGGAGAATTTGGGAGTTGTTTGTTACTTCCTGGATGTGTGTAGCTGCACTGGTGGTGGAGTTAATAGTGAGAAGGTGTCTCAGTCTCTCCTGTTTTGATGTTTCTTTTTTCCTCATTTGCCTGATGTAGAAGAGCTGCTCAGCTAGTTGCCGTATTTCTTTCAGAGGAAATTGTTCCAAATATACCTTTACATTTGATGTGCTCTTGGGAAGAGATAAATTAAGGACCTTCCTACAATGCCATCTTGATCCAGAACCTACCCAAAACTAAGTGCTTTAAACGTCAAAATCGTATTATTGGCGCTGGCCGGTTGGCTCAGCGGTAGAGCGTCGGCCTGGTGTGCGGGGGACCTGGGTTCGATTCCCGGTCAAGGCACATAGGAGAGGTGCCCATTTGCTTCTCCACCCCCCTTCCTTCCTCTCTGTCTCTCTCTTCCCCTCCTGCAGCCGAGGCTCCATTGGAGCAAAGATGGCCCGGGCGCTGGGGATGGCTCCTTGGCCTCTGCCCCAGGCGCTAGAGTGGCTCTGGTCGCAGCAGAGCGACGCCCCGGAGGGGCAGAGCATCGCCCCCTGGTGGGCAGAGCGTCGCCCCTGGTGGGCGTGCCAGGTGGATCCCGGTCAGGCGCATGCGGGAGTCTGTCTGACTGTCTCTCCCCGTTTCCAGCTTCAGAAAAATACAAAAAAAAAAATAATAATAATCGTATTATCTTTCACAGTCCTGTGGATTGGCTGGATTTAGGCTGGTGGTTTATGCTTGGGATTTTTTATATAGTTGCAGTGCTTGCAGTCAGACATCAGCTGGGATTGGATTTATCTTAAAGATTGGCTAGGAGTGAGGTCCCATATGGCTTTTTAGCTTAGACGTCTGGAAGTTCTGCAATCCTCAGTGTGGCCTGGACTACTGACATGCTGGTTTAGGGCTACAGGTCAGAAGAAGTAAAAGTTGCCAAGCCACTTAAGGACTACTCTGGGTCTCACCAAAAGCAGTTATAGGACCTATCCAGATTCAACAGCATTAGAAATAGACTCCTTCTGGCCAGGTAGCTCAGTTAGTTAACATGTCATCGTAATATGCCAAGGTTGTGGGTTCACTTCCTGGTAAAAGATAACACAAGAATCAACCAATGAATACATAAATAAATGGTACAACAAATCCATGCTTCTCTTTCTTTTTCTCTTCTTCTCTCTCTATAATCAATAAATTTTAAAAAATTATAAAAAGAAGATAGAAACTCCACTTGTTAGTGAGAGAGTAACAAGGTGATAACACAGAACATGTGACAGGAAATGATACTGTGGCCATCTCTGAAAGATATAATTTTTCACAGTCTTCCCTTTGACCACAATTCATATGCCTTCTGCATGCGGAAAACAACAAAAATCAAAAACAAAAAGTACCTCACTCTTGCCCACAAGTTCCTCAAAATCTTATCCCAATATGGTATTGGCTTGAAGTCTTGGACCTTATATATATGTCAATTCCAAGTGCAGATAAAGCTCCACACTGCTTATTCTAACATGTATATGAAAATCTAACAAGCTTAGAACAGTCATGACTTTTTGCCAAGTTGAAAGATTTACTATGTAAGATATAATTTTACTTAAATCTATAATAGTTAGGGAATGGTGATATGGTTCATGTATAGTCGAACATACAAATTAAACAACACTGAGTCCAAACACAGAACCCTACATATAGGGCCAACTTGATTTTCAGCAAAGGAGCAAAGCAACTGAATGGGAAAGAAAGGTTCTTTCAATATTTGGCAATAGAGAAAATGGATACCTTAATTAAAAAAAATTAATCTTAAGCTCTACTGTAGCCTGTAATAGAAAAAAAAATTTGAGATGGATCATAAATCTAAATGTGAAAGCTAAAAACCAATCAACTTCATAAATAAAACACAGGACAACACTTTAATTACATACGTATAAGCAAAGATTTCTTAAAAACAACATAAAAATCACTGTGAAGCAAAAAAAAAACAACAAGGTAAACTTATTTAAAATTAATAACTTCTGTTCATCAAATATACCATTAAGTGAAACTACAAATCCCTGACAGAAAGAATATTTAAAATATGTATATTCAATAAAGGACTTTTGTCCTGAATATTTAATTCTTACCAGTCAAATAGAAAAAGTAGACATACCAATTATAAAATGGACAAAACACTTGAACAATGAATTCACAAAATAAGATATCCAATTGTCTAATAAACAAAGTAACCAAGTAAAATGAGAATGACCAGAGTTAGAGTTTTCTGAATTCTAATTTTAAGGTAAAGATAGAGCTACTGGTTCTCTTTAGACTTTCTATCTGGCATTATGTTAAAAAATTTTAAATAATCTCTAAAAAGAATTTAAAAATACATAATTTATAATCTAGTAGAGAAAGGGAAGATTTAAAAATTCCATAAATTCAGTGCAAGATAGAAAGAGTAAAAGCTTTAGAAAGGCAGTAGGGATGGGAGAAGTTAATACAACTATAACAATAATCACAATAAATATAAATGAGTTAAATTTTCCTTCTCAGTTTAAAGGTAGAGATTGGCAGAGTGATTTCCTTTTAGGACACAGAAAGAATGAAAGTATAATGATAGTAAAGGGCATACCATGCAAATGATATTTAAAAATATGTATACCTAAATTAGTATCAGACAAATTAGACTTTAAGGCAGAACAAGGAGGAATGAAAAGTTGATAACATATTGATGAAAGATACAATCCACCTGGAAGACAACAAAAATGTTGCTTAAATTCACCAACAATATATTCTCAAAACTTCATAGCAAGAATCAATAAAATTACAAGGTTAAAAACTACAAATACATATTCTTAGAGATTCCAACCCATCTCTATCAACAGTTGTTCAATTTACTTTTGTTTAAAACAACCACCAAAATTTAGATATTTAAAATAACAGCCATTCATGAACTGTATATTTTGTGGAGCAGCAATTTAAACAACATTCACCTGGGCACTTACTCTAACTCTACTTGTCTCAACTGGGGTCATGCACATTTGATGGACTCACTCACATGTTCTATTTGTATACTGGAGTGAGAGATAATTGGGCCATGTTTATCTCATGAATTATTAAATTATCTCAAACTTGTTTATGTGATAGAAGATTTGAAAAATAGCAAGAGAGCTAACCCTAATGTATAAGCATTACTCAAGCCTTTGCTTGCATTACATTTGCTAATGTCCCATTGGCCAGGAAAAGAAGTCATTTGGCCAATCTATATATAGGAGTTAAGAAAGAGACTCCACTTTTTATAGATAGATAAACATACTGTCTCACTGCAAGGGCATGGAAGGAGGGGAAAAATATTCTGTGACTATTTTCACAATAAAGCAAGAAGATAAAAATTATTAAGCCTGTAAAATTTGAATAACTTGTACTCAATTTAAAATACTAAATCATCTATTTATTTATTTATTTATTTATTTATTTATTTATTTATTTATTTATTTATTTTTGGACAGAGAAGAGAGAGGGACAGATAGGAACAGACAGACAGGAAGGGTGAGATGAGAAACATCAATTCTTTGTTGCAGCACCTTAGTTGTTCACTGATTGCTTTCTCATATGTGCTTTGACTGAGGGGCTACGGCAGATGGAGTCAACACTTGCTCAAGCCAGCGACCTTAGGCTCAAGCTGGTAAGCCTTGCTCAAACTAGATGAACCCATGCTCAAGTTGTTGACCTCGAGGTTTCGAACTGGGGTCCTCCACATCCCAGTTCAACACTCTGTCCACCACACCACTGCCTGGTCAGGCAATATTTGGTAAAAACAAATGTTAGTTCTGTAAAAGAATTATAAAACAGACAAGCCTCTTTCAAAATGAAGCCTTTCTCCCCCAAATGATGGAAGCATACCTTCTTTGAGAAAAAAGGGAAATAATTACAGATTCAACAAGATTTTTTTTTTTTTTTGTGGCAGAGACAGAGAGAGTCAGAGAGAGGGATAGATAGGGACAGACAGACAGGAAGGGAGAGAAGTGAGAAACATCAATTCTTCGTTGTGGTTCCTTAGTTGTCCATTGATTAATTTCTCATATGTGCCTTGACCGGGGGCTATAGCTGACCGCGTGACCCCTTGCTCGAGCCAGCGACCTTGGTCCCAAGCTGGTGAGCTTTGCTCAAACCCGAAGAGCCCACGCTCAAGCTGGCGACCTCAGGGTCTCAAATCCGGGTCCTCCACATCCCAGTCCAATGCTCTATCCACTGCACCATCACCTGGTCAGGCTCAACAAAATTTTTAACAACAGAAAACTACAACTCATTTTTATAAGGCAACTGTAACCTTGATAACAAAACTGAATGGAAGAAATACAGGAAAAGAATTAATGTTAATATCACATGAATATAGATGTATTATAAATAAAATATTAAATCCTGTGTGCCTGTGAATCATAAATAAATATAAGAATACTTCAATAGTTTACAGAACTGTCAATGTAATTAATCATATAAACAAACACATGAAAGGAAAATATAGGATTATCCCAAAGGAGCTGAAAAAAGTATTTTATAAAATTCAAAATTTGACATGAATTATACTGAAAAAGCTTTTATACACAAAAGCAGGAGAAAATTTTCTTAATTAATTAACATGAATCTACAAGACTTACAGCAGATATATCATATTTAGTAATGAAATAGTAGTTAACCTCAAGGTAATGAAACAAGACCATTCATTATCACTACTATGTATATTATTAACCATACAACTGAGGCCCTAAAATATTCTGATAAGAAAATAAGCAGTAGGCCCTGGCCAGTTGGCTCAGTGGTAGAGCCTTGGCCCGGCATGTGGAAGTCCCGGGTTTGATTTCCAGCCAGGGCACACAGGAGAAGCGCCCATCTGCTTCTCCACCCCTCCCCCTCTCCTTCCTTTCTGTCTCTCTCTTCCCCTCCTGCAGCCAAGGCTCCACTGGAGCAAAGTTGGCTTGGGCGCTGAGGATGGCTCCCTGACCTCCACCTCAGGCGCTGGAATGGCTCCAGTTGCAATGGAGCAGTGCCCCAGATGGGCAGAGCATCAACTCCTGGTGGACATGCCAGTGGATCTCGGTTGGGCGCATACAAGAATCTGTCTCTGCCTCACCGCTTCTCACTTCAGAAAAATACAAATAAATAAATGAATTAATTAAAGGAAAATAAGCAGCATAGGAAATTGAAAGAGGTAAAATTTTTATTATTTGCATATCTATATATATAGAAAACTAAAAATATCAATGGAAAAGCTATTAGAATGAATTAGACAGTTAAGTAATTTAGAATCTTATATGGATTCAAGATAAAATACAGAATTAACTCACAGTTCTAAGTCAGCAAAAAATAAATTAAAATATAATAGTAAATTACCATTATGCTACTAGAGATATTATAAGGTCTTAGTATTTATAACAGTGCATTATTGGCAGTAAATACAATAGATGATGAAATAGAATATAAATCTTAGGTTTATGAGATCATTAAAAATTAGGCACGAAAATATGAAACATTTGAAATCAAGAAAATAATACACAAGTTGTCCCTTGCCATATTGTGGTTCACTTTTTGCACTCTCACTGTATCGCGGATTTTTAAATTGTATATATCTGATTTTGTATCATGTATTTTTCACTATGTCGCAGGACTTTGCGGTATATAGGTATTTTTATATGTTTATTATTTTAATTATTTTTGAGGTAAAATAAGCATTTTCTAGTCTAAAAATTGAAAAAACATAAAATATATAAAATTAAAACATATTAAAAGAATATTACTGTATATTCACTGGTGAGTACCCATATAACATTTTATATGTTGTTAAAATTATGTAGGTTTAAGAGGGTAGAAAGTGTTTAAGAGCATAGGTGGTGTTTATAAGAATGTGGGAAAGGTTTACAATAATATGGAGAAGGTTTATAAAGCCTTAAAAATATATATAAATAATAAAATAAATATAAGGTGGCTACTTTGTGGACTTTTGCCTGTTGCTAGGGGTTCTGGAACCTAACCCCGCGGTAGACCAGGGACCACTGGAGACTATTCGGTAGTGGTGCTGTGAATATTAGTTCACTCTAAGGAAAGACATTCCATTAGATTCCTAGTTCATACTGTGTACAAAATAATTTTTAGATATATGAAAGACAAAAATATGAAAAGTGAAATGTTAAAACACAAGAAAATATAGGTAGATTTAAAAAATGTTTGGGTAACAAAGAATCCCACAGGCAAAAGATAAGAGGTAGGTAGTAGAGAGTCTGGCATATTACAGTAAAAGAATTAGCATTTCAAATATTTAAAAAACTATAAGTAAAAAAAAAAAAAAAAAAGATGATCCAGTGGGAAAATAGGGATAGTAAAGAACAATTTATAGGGAGAAAAAATGGCTTATAAACATAAACAGGTGCTCAATTTCACCAGTCATCAGAGATATACAAAATAAAATCAAGACAACCAACTCTATTTAATCCATCACATAAGAGAAAATGTACACCAGCTAGTATTAAGTGCTGGCATGGCTGTGGGGTAATGAACATGCACATATTGCTGATAGGTCTGTAAATTAATACAGGCTCCTTAAAGAATAGGATAGCAGTGATGCAGTCAGGCTGTCACTTGGGAAAAGACAGCAGACTAATAATTCAAGGAAGTTTGATGCGCAAAGAAACTATTTTTGAAGGTGTGGGCAAAGGATCTGTTATGAAACCCCCAACAAACTGGAAGGAACAGGGGAAGGGAGTCAAGGTTCCTGGGACCCAGAAGTAGTGAATCTTGGAAAGGTTGTGTTGAGAAGAGCCATGTCCTTCAGTTGAGGGTTCAGATACCAATACTGCAGAGAGTAGAGCTAGGTGAATACATGAACCTCATTCTCCCTCAGATATTCTGCTGGGGTTTCCTACCGGATACAACCCCTCAGGAGCTAAAGGGTCCATTGATATAGTTCATAGTCTTAGCTTGAAAGGGACTGGTTGGGTGGAGAGAGGATCTGGGAGGGGGCAGACAGAATCGTCTCACAACATCAAAAGTTAATAATATTGAAAATATATGTGCCCTACAAGTATTACTGCTAAATAAAAAACTGTCACATGTACATGAGGACATATGTACAAGCAGGTACAGTGCAATATTATTGAGAAGAATAAGTCAGAAACAACTCAAAATTTTATCAGTGGGGGAACAGGTAGGTAAATGTGGGATGGACATATGATGGAATAGTATAGATTAAAAATAATTCATTACATCTTTACTTTTTAACTTGAATACATCTGAAAACAGTGATGATGGAAAGAACAAATTGCAAAATTAGGCAACAGAAGTCTAAGTCTGTATTATACAGGAATGCTTTGGCTTCATAAACAGAAAACTCAGCCACAGTGGTGTGAATGAAATAGGGCTTTATTTTTCTCACACGGCAGAGGGAGATCCTCCAGAGCTGGTGTACAAGCAGGGTCCATTCACCATTCTTGGTGTATGGCTCCATCTTATGGCTTCCAAGTATTTGATAGCAGACCCCTTTCTGTAGCTTAAAATGGAATGACTTCAAGTTATGTACCAATTCGGTTAACTCCAACTTCCAATCCATGCGTTTAGCACTAGTTGTAGTATACACAAAGTACATAAATACTTTTAAAATCAGGCGAATGTACTGAATAAAAAGCTGAGAATATGTGTATCTCCCAGATGGATAAACTCTGCTGCCCCACACATTGTGAAGAACATTTCATGGAGATGAGGTCCTGTGACTTGAGGAGGGGAAGAGTGTATTAGGGGAGTTATCAAGCAGTCTGACCAAGATTGAGTCACACACCTCCGCACACTGCCACCAATCGTCATCTATGAAACAGTAAGAATACAAACTCTAGTTTTCTCCCCTCTCTCATGCGGGTTTAATAAGTTCGACTTTATAGACAAGTGATTTCTGCTTCTAACTTGTAGCTGACTGCACAGCTTTTTTTTTTTTTTTTTAACAGAGAGAGAGAGTCAGACAGATAGATAGGGACAGACAGACAGGAATGGAGAGAGATGAGAAGCATCAATCATTAGTTTTTCATTGCGACACCTAAGTTGTTCATTGGTTGCTTTCTCATATGTGCCTTGACTGTGGGGCTACAGCAGACCGAGTGACCCTTGCTCGAGCCAGCGACCTTGGGTCCAAGCTGGTGAGCTTTTCTCAAACCAGATGAGCCCACACTCAAGCTGGGGACCTCGGGGTCTCGAACCTAGGTCCTCCACATCCTAGTCCAATGCTCTATTCACTGGGCCACGCCTGGTCAGGCTGCACAGCTTAATCTGTTAAAAAGGGATAGACAAAAATGGAGGGAGTCTTATCAGATATTTCCTGTCTACTTGATCTAGTATCTCTTCTTACCTTGTGGATTGTAGATACATCTGTTTTAGTTTAGAGAATTTAAGTATTTTTAACTGTGTCACTACATGATATAAAATAGTACCCTGAAAATAAAATAGAGTCCTGGCAATTAGAAACATCTGACTTTTTTTTCTAGTGTATTTCTGGTGCAAGGCACTGTAATAAATGTTTTATGATGAATAACAACAATAGGAATTATACAGGCCACCATTATTCAGTGTATACTACATACAAGACATTGTAGAAAATCCTTTATATGTTTAGTTCATTTAATCCTTATAACAACCTTATACATTTAATTAAATTAATGGACTAAAACAGGTTCTGTTGAACTAGCTAAATGATTGGCATAAATGCCGAATTAAAGATAATTATTCGTAGTATGATTATCATTGTTTTTCTCATATTCTAGATGAAGAGGCTTGGAGTGCTTAGATCTAAAAGCTGCACAGCTCATAGTAGCAGAGCTAAAACTGGAACTCCAGGCTGTCTGGCCTCAAGTCTGAATTAATTATAAAACTTTTTAACCATTTCTGTCATTGTATTTAATACTCTAACCATAACCTGAGCTCAGGACAATTTTTATCTTTCAGTTTAGAATACTAAGTTTCAGAGAAAAGGACTATTAATAATCAGGTTTGTTTGTTTGTTTGTTTTCTCTGAAGCTGGAAATGGGGAGAGACAGTCAGACAGACTCCCGCATGCACCCAACCGGGATCCACCCGGCACGCCCACCAGGGGCGAAGCTCTGCCGCCACCAGAGCCACTCTAGCGCCTGGGGCAGAGGCCAAGGAGCCATCCCCAGCGCCCGGGCCATCTTTGCTCCAATGGAGCCTTGGCTGCGGGAGGGGAAGAGAGAGACAGAGAGGAAGGAGGGGGGGGGGTGGAGCCGCAAATGGGCGCTTCTCCTATGTGCCCTGGCCGGGAATCGAACCCGGGTCCCCCGCACGGCAGGCCGACGCTGGTTGGCCAGGGCAATAATCACGTATTTAATGACTCTTGCAAGACACTGCTGGTGAGTGACAGAGTTTGCTCCCCTGAGCAGCACAGAGGGCGGGAAGATGAGCCTGTAGGATGTTCATCAGGGAGGGCTCCGGAGAGGTGCATGTGCAGCAAGGGCAGGGCGCAGGGCTGAGCAGGGGAGGGCGAGCTGTGGCGGGCTCAGGGAAGGCCTCGACTAGCCCCACACAGCTCGGAAGCAGGAAGCAGGAGGGGCCTTCAGAGCTATCCTGAGTTGGGAGGAGGGCCCCTGAAATGGGAACCTTTAAGTTCCTATTATTAATTAGTCATTCCTGGGACTAGGTCTTGCTTTGGGGAAGGCAGCTTTCGTTAGTGGAAAAAGTGCACAAGGAGGGCTGTCTGCAGCTGCACCGTCAGCAGCTGGGCCAGAGAGCCCTTTACTCCTGAGGGGAGGTCTGGGGGCCGCAACAGGACACAAAATATGACTAAGAAAACCCACAATTTCTCTTTCAGTCTATGACGTTACGCCTATTTTATCTAGAAATTGATTTAAGGACTTAAATTAAAGATTAAGAACTCTAATCTTTCATTTCCACATTGTAAACCCAATCTTGGTAAGCCACAGCCAACTACGAGCACTACTGAAATAATGCCCCTAACATGACAACTGAGCTTAATATCACCACTAACACCATGGCTAATCATAACATTACCAGTAGCTGGTCAGTAAGAGAATTGCTACGAAAGGTTCCAGGTGTTTTATTTTAGTGCCTTATATTGGGGGCAGGAGAAATTGTCCATATACAACTCCAAAACCTGCTAATACATTTTGAATCCATGACCAATAGTTTACTTTAAATCTCGTCTAAATCTCTTCTAAAAAATTTCACACATTAGGAACTTTGTTAATTTTCCCTTTTGTAGGTTTTTTTTTTTTTTTTAGTAGGACGGCATTGGTTAAAGTTGAGCTCTACTCCCACAAGGAAAGATAAGTGAATCTATCTACACACTCTCAACTGTAGAAATTAAAAAAAAAAAAGCTCAACCACACCCTGTCCTATGAAAGTCTTACAAAGTGATTTCTTTTTTGTTTCTTTTAAAAAACTTACATCCTTGAAACAACAGTAATCCCATTTTGTCTCTTATAGTAGCCAAAATATCTAGGTTTTCTGATCTCATATAAAATATATAATGTATAGGAATAGCCTCTTAAATACAGGGTTTGACAAAAGTATGTTTACAGTTGTGACTATGCAAGTTATAAAATTTATTCTTGCATTACTATTTATTAATTATTGTATTATTTATATTAGAAATGTAAACCTACTTTCGCCTGTGTATACCAAGCACTTAGTAACTGTTGAATGAACTGAAATGTCACTGCTAACATGTTTTACCAAAATATTATCAAATATTGTCAATAACTGAACATTAAGAACAATTCCCTTGCCAGGTCTCTGAATGGGAGACCAAAAGCAAAACCGCTTAATGAGGAATTCAACTTGTTTAGGAAGCACTGATGTTATTGCACAAAGCCCCTGAAGTTTTCTTCTAATTTCAGAATTCCAAACTGGACCCATTTGTGAGTGAAGATGGGCTTAGAGATAACCTGTTTTGCAGATGAGGGAACCAAGACCCAGAAAATGTACAGCTTACTGACAATATGGCTAGAGCAGGGGTCCCCAAACTTTTTACACAGGGGGCCAGTTCACTGTCCCTCAGACCGTTGGAGGGCCGGACTATAAAAAAACTATGAACAAATCCCTATGCACACTGCACATATCTTATTTTAAAGTAAAAAAGCAAAATGGGAACGAATACAATATTTAAAATAGAGAACAAGTAAACTTAAATCAACAAACTGACCAGTATTTCAATGGGAACTATGCTCCTCTCACTGACCACCAATGAAAGAGGTGCCCCTTCCGGGTATGTGGCGGGGCTGGATAAATGGCCTCAGGGGGCCGCATGCGGCCCGCGGGCCGTAGTTTGGGGACCCCTGGGCTAGAGTCTAAATAACTTCTGCTCTGTCTCACTGTCAGCAGAGAGGTGGAGGGCAGGCTCTGGGTGGCAGGGGAAGAGGCAGCATGTAACAGTAGACATGAACTTCAAAGGGAAAAAATAAAGATGACTGAAGTGTTAGAAAGATCCCAGGAAGGAAGAAAGTTCATGGAAACAATTAGCAAAGAGCAGTTGAGAAGAAAAAGGTGAATAATACTGTCTTATTGAGATAAGTCCAGAGATGGTGTCACTCCAGAAAATGTCCTTATTTTATTTACTCCCCCCTCCAGAAATATTATGCAGTATTAAGAACTTGTTTGTTTTGTTTAGAATATTGATAAAATAATATAAACTTACAGGTAGAGAAATACAATAGAGCACTGCTCAAATGGTTTAGAATTAGTGTTTCTAATAGCTAACAAATGTGTCACACAAGTCCAGTATAACATTTTTATTGGCACTTGCAATAAATGTATTACTCACTAGTGGATGTGCCAAAAGGAAAATCCCCACCCTATTTCCACCCCACAGTGCTACAAATGATTATTTATTAGGTAGTGACAGAGTGACTTGGAGTGCAAAACAGAAGTCATCATGGTTATCTGTGTTCTCAAATATTAACTTTTGCAGTGTTAACATCAAAAAAAAGGTTGGCACTACAAAATCTCATAAAATTATTTTCTTTTTTTTTTTTTTGGTGCTTAACTTTGTAGCTGACGTCATTTTTGAATGCTATCCTTTTAGACTTAAAATATCTCATATCTAATATGTATAATCAATTAAAATTAGGCATCCGCTGAAACACCTTCCACAGGAAAGCTCTCAAAATTGAGAGAGTAGACTTGCTTTACCATTACGTATTTAGTACTAATATACCCTGGCCAAACTAGGTGGTCTTTGCCTTGTGTTTCCAACAGACTTTAGGTATTCTTAGAATTGCAGTATCCTATGATATTAAACTTGAGCTAGGTAAAGCTTACATAAAATTTATCTAATGTTTCTGGTTTAAAAAAAAATCATGCACCATCCTGGGCCAAGCACTGTAAGATGCATACAGCAGACACCCAGACACACTGGTAGGGATTTCACTGCCAGGATGGAAGTTTAAGGCATGCCATGGATGTGCTACTTAGAGAAACAGGCAGAGCTAGAGAAAGCTATAAAAATACAACCTTTATTTAAAGTCTTTTTAAGAAAGAGTCCTGAGAGCGCAGAAAGAAAGAGAAAAGAAATCATTAAGAAAATCTAGTGTCCCTGACCGGTTGGCTCAGTGGTAGAGTGTTGGCCCAGCATGTGGAAGTCCTGGGTTCAATTCCCAGTCAGGGCACACGGAAGAAGTGCCTATCTGCCTCTCCACCCTTCCTCCTCTCTTTCCTCTCTATCTCTCTTCCCCTCCTGCAGCCAAGGTTCCATTGGAGCAAAGTTGGCCCAGGAGCTGAGGATGGCTCCATGGCCTCTGCCTTAGGCGCTAGAATGGCTCCGGCCACAAAGAAGCAATGCCCCAGATGGGCAGAGCATTGCCCCCTGGTGAGCATGCCGGGTGGATCCCAGTTGGGCACATGCAGGAGTCTGTCTGACTGCCTCCCCACTTCTAACTTCAGAATAATACAAAAATAATATAGCAATGCTGAGTGATAGATAACCCATTTCCTCCCTCACCACAGACCTCCACCCCCAATCCCAAGTCAGCTCAGCTTGACAGAAGCTCTATTCTGGGCATAATGTGGCCAAGAATATGGGGTCCCTCTTCCCTCGGCTTCCAAACAAGGGTTATCATAGCTCATCTGAAGGGCAAACTGAGAGCATTTCATAACTCTTCCAAGTTTACGAGGACAAATCCTGGTGACTGTGTCTGAGAGGTAGAGAGCTCCTTCCACTGTGCCCAATAGAATGAAGACAACCCAGGAATGGCAGACCAGAATACTGGAACCTGACTTCCCTCAGCCCAGCTCGTTCACAGGGCACAGTAGTGAGAAGCAAACTCAGATTAGAGGCTACTGCACCACTAGCACCCAGAGTAGTGGGTCAGAGAATTTGTCCATAGGGAGAAGCAGTTCATAAGAAAGGAGAGTGTAAAAGTTCTCCCCAAAGGAACTGACTTTATTTGAAAAAGAATGTGCAGAAAATTAAGCCTAAGGGCACACTTGGAGACAAATCTCTTAATTAGGAGCAACGAGCTAAACTGTTAGTTAGGTCAGCTAATTTACCAGAGAAAATCAGGGAAAGAGATAGCTAAGAAGGGCTCTCCTCCTGTTCAGAATAAACCTCAATAGGTAGCCTCAAGAATAACCCCTGCTCAAACTTAAATCTATCAGACTGCTAAGCAATTCATGCCAAAACAATGTCAAAAACAATAAAGCAGTCAACCAGTAATAAGTGGAACCAGAGAGATCAGGGAAAGAGAGTTAAAAGGAGCTGTGTTAAAATTACTATCATACCAGGGTGACAATGTGATTGCCCATGTGCACCCTCTGAGGAGTGACATCAGAAGCTTCATACTTGAGGGGAAACAGACTTCACTAAAATAGTCCAGCCAAGTCACTCAACAAATAAACAAGTGATAAATAATAACAATTATTCCTTGGGGGGAGGGACAGAGAAATCACTTTCCAGAATCGCTATGTTATCTAAAATATCCAGTCTTTAGCGAAAAGTTATGAGACATGTAAAGAAATGGGAAATCTGATCCATACACAAGAAAAGCAGCAGGCAACAGAAACTTACTGGAAAAGGCACCAGATGTCATGTTTAATGCAGACTTCAAGAAGCCATTATAAATATGTTCTAAGACCTAAAAATGCTTAAAGAAGGTGTGAATAAAATATCTCATCATAGGGAATATCTATACAGAAGTAGTAAAAAGAGAACCAAACAGAATTCTAGAGTTCAAAACTACAGTAGCTAAAATAGAAAAATAATTCATTAAAGTGGCTCAATATCAGATTTGCACTTGCAGAAGAAAGAATTGCTGAACTTAGAGATATAAAGAAACAGAAAAAGAAAACATTCAAGGAAATAATCCACATTTGATTAAACAAATCTACACGTCCAAGAAGCTCGATGCAACCCAAGTAGGATACAGAGATCTACACTCAGAAGATAGTAAGAATGCTGTAAGACGAAGAGGAGATCTTGAAAACAGCAAAATGACTTGTCTTGTACAAGGGAATCCCATAAGGTCAATAATTGAATTCTCATTAAAAAAAAAAAAAGAAAAGAAAACCATGGAGACTAGAAAAGAAAAACTGTTAACTTATAATTTTATATTTAGTAAAACTTTCATTAAAAAAATAAAATTTTCAGATAAAAACAATTGGTAGCAGGCCCACCTTACAAGAAATACTAAATAAAGTTCTTTAGACAAAAAGTAAACCTAATTGTAAATTTAAACCCACACACACAATAAAACGAAAAAGCCGTGGTAAAGGTAATTATGTAATTATGAAAGGCAATTGCAAGGTATCTTTCTTCTTCTACACACACACACACACACACACACACACACAATTTTATTGTTGGGATTATGACTGATAGAAATGTATTATATTTGAAAACAACAGCACAAAGGAAGTGGTTGGGAGTATAATTAGAGTATGTAGATATCACTAGATGGTAATTTGAACCTACAGGAGAAAATGAAGAGAACCAGAAATAGCCTGATGAGTGGTGGCACAGTGGATAGAGTGTTGACCCAGAATGCTGAGGAGCCTGGCTCAAAACCCTGAGGTCACCAGGTTGAGCATGGGCTCATTGGCTTAAGCACAGGGTTGCCAGATTGAGTGCAGTATTATCAACATGATTCCAAAGTTGCTGGCTTGAGACCAAAGATCGCTTGCTTAAAGCCCAAGGTCACTGGTTTAAACCCAAGGTTGCTGGTTTGAGCAAGGGGTCACTGGTAGGATTGAGCCCATCAAGGCATGCACAAGAAGCAGTCAATGAACAACCAAAAAGATGCAACTATGAGTTGATGCTTCTCATCTCTCTCTCCCTTCCTTTCTCTTTCTAAAAACAGAATGTAAATATAACACTCTATAAGAATAAACTTGTTTTTTTGTGTTTCTTAGACATAAAATTCTATAAATTATAACTATTGATTTGTAACAGATATAAATGTAATCTGCATAACAATAGTATAAAATGAAAGCCAGAATAGAGCAATATTAGAAACAAAGTTTCTGTATCTCACTGGAAGTTAGTATAAATTTAAAGTAGATTCTTATAAGTTGAGATGTATATGCTAAGCTCTAGTACTACCACTCAAAAAAAAAGAGAGTGAAAAATATCATTAGAGAATTTTGTACCTGAGCCATATAGAAAACAAAAGTAAAATGACAGGTGTTTCTGTCCAATATACCAATAATCTACTTTTTTTTTTTAATTTTTATTTATTTATTTATTTTGTATTTTTCTGAAGCTGGAAACCGGGAGAGACAGTCAGATAGACTCCCGCATGCGCCTGACCGGGATCCACCGGGCACGCCCAACAGGGGCGATGCTCTGCCCACCAGGGGGCGATGTTCTGCCCCTCCGGGGAGTCGCTCTGCCGCGACCAAAGCCACTCTAGCGCCTGGGGCAGAGGCCAAGGAGCCATCCCCAGCGCCCGGGCCATCTTTGCTCCAATGGAGCCTTGGCTGCGGGAGGGGAAGAGAGAGACAGAGAGGAAGGAGGGGGGGTGGAGAAGCAAATGGGCGCTTCTCCTATGTGCCCTGGCCGGGAATCAAACCCGGGTCCCCCGCACGCCAGGCCGACGCTCTACCGCTGTCTACTTTTTTTTTTTTTAAGATTTCTTTTATTTTTTAAATTTTTATTTATTCATTAGGGAGAGAGAGAGGAGAGAGAGACAGAGAGAGAAGGTGGGGAGGAAATGGAAGCATCAACTCCCATATGTGCCCTGACCAGGCAAGCTCAGGGTTTCGAACCGGCGACCTCAGCATTCCAGGTTGATGCTTTATCCACTGTGCCACCACACTGATAACAACACTGAATGTGAGTGGATTAAACAATTCAGTCAGAAGGCAGAGATTGTCAGATTGGATAAAAATAAAAGGTAACTCAGTTTTATTTTTTTTATTCATTTTTGAGAGGGAGAGACAGAGAGAGAGAGAGAGAGAGAGACAGAGAGAGAGGAGAGACAGAGAGAGAGAAGGGGGGGAGGAGCTGGAAGCATCAACTCCCATATGTGCCTTGACCAGGCAAGCCCAGGGTTTCAATCCGGCGACCTCAGCATTTCCAGGTCGACGCTTTATCCACTGCGTCACCACAAGTCAGGCCAGTAACTCACAGTTTTAATTGTGTGACATTAGACTAGGGTTGGCAAACCACAGCTTGGTGTGCTGAATTTGGGCAACCATTTTTTGTTTGTTTGTTTTGTTTTTTAAAGATTTTATTTATTCATTTTAGAGAAGACAAAGAGGGAGAGAGAAAGAGAACAGGGGGAGGAGCAGGAAGCATCAACTCCCATATATGCCTTGACCAGGCAAGCCCAGGGTTTCAAACAGGCAACCTCAGCATTCCAGTGGCTTTATTCACTGTGCCACCAAAGGTCAGGCAACCAACTGTTTTTGTAAAAAATTTTTATTGTACCACAGCCACATTGATTAATTTATATATTGTCTATAGGTGCTTTTGTGCTACAATGACAATGTTAGGAAGTTGTGATACAGACTATATGGCTTGCAAAGCCTATCTAGACTTTTACTCAAAAAACGTTTGCTGACTTAACTGAAGGAAACCCACTGTGCAAATTCTTCAACTGATTGTTTCCCAAGGCAATAATAAGCAAAGTCATGACTTAAGAGTGAGATGAGACCGAGGTCCTAGGAGTTTGAAGACAGAGAAGCATACAGTTTATCCAGTGAAAAGGCAGTGAATACACCAGGGAAACGTAATAGGTGCCAGACAGCACTAAACATATCACTTGATAGTGGTAAGCAGATCTCAATTGCCTTTTGACATGTAAATATATTAAAAACCCTTGAGAAGGCCCTGGCCGGTTGGCTCAGCGGTAGAGCGTCGGCCTGGCGTGCGGGAGACCCGGGTTCGATTCCCGGCCAGGGCACATAGGAGAGGCGCCCATTTGCTTCTCCACCCCCCCCTCCTTCCTCTCTGTCTCTCTCTTCCCCTCCCGCAGCCAAGGCTCCATCGGAGCAAAGATGGCCCGGGCGCTGGGGAAGGCTCCTTGACCCCTGCCCCTGCCCCAGACGCTAGAGTGGCTCTGGTCGCGGCAAAGCGACGCCCCAGAGGGGCAGAGCATCGCCCCTGGTGGGCGTGCCGGGTGGATCCCGGTCGGGTGCATGCGGGAGTCTGTCTGACTCTCTCTCCCCGTTTCCAGTTTCAGAAAAAATACAAATAAATAAATAAATAAATAAATAAAAAACCCTTGAGAAAATGAAACGAGACCTAGCCACAGTAACAAACTGTAAGACCTGCCCCTTCAATTGTCCCCTTACATTAAGAACCATTTAAATACCTGCTATCCTACAATTTCTGTAATTCCCATTCATGGTTGGTTCATGCCTAAATAGCAATTAGGAAGCTCCTCATGTGTGAGAACCTATCAGAGTTGATGCCTCCCTCTCTTACTGTGGTAGCTATAATTTTTCTCTAGTTCTCTCTTCATTGGGTGTTTAGTTTCAGTCCATTCTCCTGGCTATATATCCCAATTACTTTTAGCTTTATGATTATAATTCCGGTTAGCAACTACTCATTAGACTAAACTTAAATTTTCCTGGTATTTCATCCTAATGAGAATACTGTCACATTATAAAAAATTCTTGCAAAATTTTCTATGAAGTAAAAAAATAGCAGCAAGTAATCATGCTTCTCTTTCAAAGATAATTGCATTCCAATAGATGCTTGTAAGAACACTTCTGATTTCAACTAATTAAAAACTAAATACCAATTAATAAAGTTTTACTACTTCCAAGTGCATAGAATTAAAAGTTGGTTTACAATAATTTCTGTGTTTTTGTTGCTGGTGGAAATGAAGCCGTTTTACAGTCTCGAGAAAAGCATTTCAGGAGACTCACGTATGGGAGGTTGTGGTCTCTGGTAGGATTTATTGGGTTTGAAACAAATGGCTGCCCCCAGATTTCCAATGTCTCATTTCCGTCCCTCATGGTAGAAAAAGCCCAACTTCATCTTCATCAGGCCCACAAGGCCAGGGTTCACAAATTCTGTGCCATTGGTTCAGTCCATGTCAAAGTTTAGTCCATTTCAGCCACTGTCTGCATCCAGGTAGCTTAGTCTGTTTCCAGCTGTGCCAGGGTGGTGCTGTGGCCAGGTCCCCACTTAGAGTGCTTCTGGCTGTGGGGACCCCAGGCAGTTGCTGGGGCCCCATGACTGCTATGTTGAGAGAATGCATGGGGCAAACATGTGTAAGCAACACAGGGAGAGAACCTTTATTAGGCTCATATTATCTCAGGCTTTGGAAGGATTACACACTTTTACAAAATAACCAATTTGGTCCTGGCTGGTTGGTTCAGTGGTAGAGTGTTACCAAGCATGTGGATGTCCCAGTTCAATTCCTGGTCAGGGACACTGGAAAAGTGACTATCTGCTCTCCACACCTCCTCTTCTCACTTATCCCTTTCACTCTTTCTCTTCCCTTACCACAGCCATAGTTTGACTGGTTCCAGCACACTGCTCAGGGGGCTGAGGATGGCTCTGTGGAGCCTCTGCCTCAGGTGCTAAAAATAGCTTGGTTGTAAGCATGGCCCCAGATGGGCACAGCATCAGCCCCATACGAGAGTTGCCAGGTGGATCCCATTCCGGGGGCATGCAGTAGTCTGTCCCTCTGCCTTCCTCTCACTTGGAAAAGAAGGAAAAAAAAATTAACTTCTCAGTCCTTCTCCCACTGGTATTGGTTCCTCCCCCTACCCAACTCCTTTCCTAGATCTCCCCAGGTGATGTCTCTTATCCAATCCAAGCTCTTTGCAAGGCTAGGCTCCGCCCCTTATGATCACCATCTTAGTTCCTAAAGTGCATTTGCTTAGTTCCCTCTGCACAATCTTAACTTCTCCTGGGCACATGCCAAGCAAAGGAATTTCTCCTGTCTTTTCATTCCTCCCTAGGTAATGTCAGGTAAGGATCCCTCCTGCCACTTTCTGGGATTAGGTCTTGAGAGTGGAAAGATGCAGAGGTCCCCTGTAGAGCTGATGAAAGCTGCAACTTTATAGTGAAGCAGGCTTTTTAATGTCTGATTCTCTTTGCTCCCTTCCTTTATTAGTATCTAGCTACCTATGCTAACAGTTTTAGGGAGGTCACTATGGAACTTGTTTTAAGACAAAAATCATTTGTAATGAGCTATCTTGTAAAAAAATTAATATTCCAGGAGTGATAGCCCCTTTACAGTAAAGCCTTGTAATCCAGTCAAATAATCAGAGTTGGAAGACTTATACACTAGATAAAAACCAATATGAAACCGTCTGCATAATCTTACTTATTCTATTGATACCTTACCCATAAAGAAAGTTTAATCACAATAAATGGTGCCCTACTTATTCTCAGAATATGCAGATGCAGTGGACCTGACATTTCTTTACCATGCGTAGCTAATTAAATCTGAAGTACATTAGGGTAGATCACTCTTTTAAGAAATTCTGTAATAAATCCTTTCAGAAAGTATTTTGTTAATTTGCATTTTAACAGCTTATCCTAGTATTTGAGGACGTATAGTTTGGTTTGGAAAGTCGTGACCCATTCAGCCAATAGAAGAAATACCATCTTTAAGATAAAGTGAGGTGTAAGGCTATTGTAAATAGACAATCAGGTAGTATGTGTGCCATTTTCCTACAGTTTTTTTTAAGGACACTAAAATGAACATTTATTAAACACCTTCTATTTAGCTAAGTACTATGCCAGTAGTGAAATGTGTTAAAAGGAGTAACTATTCTATTCATACTTCAGTTAAATTCTAAGTCTTGAACTCATTTAAATGAGGACTATCAGGAAAAAAATGTTTTGCTATGGCACTTAGGTTAAAATGTCAGACACCAAATATTTTTTTTAATTTATTGATTTTAGAGAGAGAGGAAGGGAAAGGGAGAGACTGAAACATGGATCCACTGTTCCACCTATCCATGCACCCACTGGCCGCCTCCTGCATGTGGCCTGAAGGGGAATCCAACCCAGAAACCTGGTGCATCGGGACAACGCTCCCAACAACAGAGCAGCAGGCCGGGGGCCAGACACCAGTTCTTTACGATGACAACATACAGTTGAGTATATTCTCTAAAAAAGAATGATGATTCAAGTCGTGCTGCACTGGAATAACCAAGAGCAGAAACTGTTACTAATTATAGTTCTTTATACTGTTTTTTCTTCCTTTCCTCAAATTTTTCCCTTTGCTTGATGTTTACCTTTCAGTAGTTATAGATCAACTACCTCTTTTTAAGTATGGTACTAATTCAGGCAAGATTTAACTATTATATTCCCTGCTAAATTGGCCAGCCTTTTGACTAGCATCACTATTAAAATGTGAATATTTTGATTTTGAAGTAAACTGTGTATTACTTAGATTGATATGAGAAATTATATGCCAAATGCCATTCATTTTCCTAATCTCCTCAAGAATGCTATGCATAGCATATGCCATATGTTCCCATTAAGTAGGTTTTTTACTTTACATTTAAAATATTCTCCCTACATTTTGAACTTGTAATTCAAAAATTTAAATTTTATCTTTATCGTTTAAATATTCTGGAATACTTTCAAAATTAATAATTCCTAATAACTACAAAATTAAATAGGAACTGCCTTATTATGTAGTAATGAAGGGGAAAATAAGGACTAAAATAAAGCTATTGATTAATAAACACTAGGGATTTTATAACATTCACTGTGACAAATAAACACACTTTCTTACATGTCAGAGAATATCAGAAAAACTTTTATTTTGAATGTGATTTAGAGTCATGGGATCAAACTTAAGAATCACTTAAAACTTACTGCTTGATCAAAATTAACATAAAATATAACTAGCTATAATCTAACTCAAACTGACAAACCACCAGTTTCTGAAGAATAACTTCCTGCTCTATGCTATCATAATTTTTTCCTGTGAAGTATGGACAAAAAAAATGTAGTTCTAAGAATGTTACATTGGGCCACAAATGATTGAATGTACATTTTAAGGTAATTTGAGTAAAATACACATATATTACTCAACATAAATATTGGGACCACTTTCTCTGGAAAGTCAGCTTGCAGATGAAAAGGAGAAACCCAAACCCGCACGCTGCAACGGCTGTCCTCTTCATGATCCCACTGTGCCACGTGGAGGCTTCTTCTGTGAGTGCGATATGAGCTGGATCATTTTCTCTTTCATTTTGCAACTAATATTTTGTATGAAAAAAAGTTAATATACATTACACTAAAAATAGAAATATATTTGACTTAAAAATAACTATTATATTCATGTTAATACATGATTTAGACATAGTCAATGCAACATTCTTAAGAAGATTTAAAGTGATCACATATGTCTTAAGTCTTGCTTTCACCAGAATGCCATTATTGCAAATTAGATTCACATTAAAAATAAATGTTCTCATAGTTATTATATTTTAATGTTTTTATGTCATAAGATGAAGTTCCTTTATTGTTAAAGTTTCTATTTCTATTGTTTTTAAGTGAGAGAAGGGGAGACAGTGAGAAACTCTCACATGGGCTCCAACTGGGATCCATCTGGCAACCCTCATCTAGGGTCAATGCTCCAGTACCCAGCTATTTTTAGCACCTGAGACAGATGTGCTTGGACCAACCAAGCTATTCTCAGCACCTGGGGCCAATGCTCAACCAATGGAGTCACTGGCTGTGGGAGGAGAAGAGGGAGAAAGGGGGGAGAGGAAAGGGGAAAAAAGTAGATGGTCACTTAGCCTGTGTGCCCTGCCTGGGAACTGAACCTGGGACATCCACATGCTGGGTTGATGCTCCATCCACTCAGCCACTAGCCAGGGCCTAAAGTTTCTATTTCTACCTAAGAAATGACAAGTGCAATTTTTCCTTCTGTACTAAATATCAAATGATTTCTTACAAAAAAAGTTAACCATTCTTATAACACACTTACAATATGTAAAATTTAATAAAAAGCTGTAAGATTTGATACTAATGCTAGGAGTTTAATCCTTTACTTAAATATAATTGCAGGAACAAACATCAATAATAATCTAAGTGGTTCTTCTACTACTTTTCTGCAATAAAAGTGCATGACCCTGTCAGTTTCTCAACTTCTATACACAGAACTTTCTTGCTAAAGAAGGTCCCCCAATTCGAGTGTGGGGGAGGGGAGGGATGGAGAGAGAAGGAGGCAGAGGGAAGTGGGAGAGGGCGAGTGTTGTTGGACGAGGGGTAGAAGAGGAAAAATGAAGAGAAACCAAAAGATCCTGGAAAGATAAAAACAATCAGGCACATTTACAGAGTGATATTTACTAGAACCATTCTGTTCTGGAGTGGTGACAAACACTTTGATCATTAGCAAGAATAATCACTTCTAAAATCTACAGAGCAAATATTTTTAAAAAGCCTGCAAAATTAATTTTAAATTTATAGTAGAAACAGACTTCAGAACCAATCTCATTAATACTGTATTCTCGGTCTAACTTCCAAATGGCTTCATTCAGCAACAGATTCCTTTTTGACACTGATGCTCCATTTACTGAATCCTGAGACAGTCATTCCCTTTATTAACCAATGACTTTGCATGACCCTTCTACAGGAGCCTGTCAGTGTGTTGGTTTGAAAGAGAGTGATGTGGTGCTAAAGTCCAGCCTTGACCTCTCCCACCCTCTCCCTTTGTTACCTCCATACACTTATGATAAACTCATATGGTTCTTTAAAAAAAATCCCCTTCAGTTATTACTGGTAAACTATAAAATATCCTAAGCTAAACAGGCAGGATACAATAATTTCTAATTTGGAAGTTCTCATAGTTCTTTAAATCAAATCTTACTATGATGATTACTACTTTTTAAGACTAATCCAGGAAAGCCAATACACTAGCTTGCTCCAAAATTAATACTTTTTGCCCAGATAACTGTATCTTCTATTAATTATAAACCAATAAATGTATTTTCAAGACTAGTCCTCATATAGCAATGTAGAGATTCAAAGCAAAGAAGGTCACAGAAAAAAGGTCTTCCATTTAGCTAAAGACAGCTGAAATTTCTGTTTATAGTACACGTTATTAAAATAAACATTATTGCACCTGATTTGATTATATATGTTTTAGAATCAAAGTCACCCCTAATACAGTGCTTTTGAATTTTATTCCTTTAAGAAAAATCTGGTGTCTCTAATTTTATCTGAATCTTCTATCTTCCTCCCAAAATGTTTTTAGTTAATCTTGAAGAAATCAAATAATTATCAATCTGAGGCAAGGATGTTTTAGAAAATTCCCTCAGTAAACATTAAAGGCTGATGCTTTGCAAGAAGTATTTTTACATAAATCCTTCTCAATTTCCCTTGGATTACCATGACAAACACAAGACTCAGTAGAATCAATACCGATTTCCTTCAGTTCTTAGAGATGAATCAGGTAGTGAGGGTGAAGGTGATATAACTCTCATGTTTTCAGCAAAATAGGCTCTCCCTAGCTTGGGTAACACAATTTGCCTGATATACAGAAGGTATTCCTATGTTTGTTGAATGAATAAATAGATAATACAATTTCTAAGATACCTGCTTCTATAGAATGGAGTTACCATCTACAGATTTTGAAATACATATAGTGCTTATTTGCCCCATTTGAAATATCTTTATTTTCTATTTTTTTGTAGAATTTGCTTCACAATTTTCTGCTTACCTTTTTAAAAAGACTCCTCTTAACTGAACATCTGTTAACAGCTAGAATGACAAATTACCTGGACCATGTATAAAATTTATTTTGAGGAAAACTTTTTTGATGAAAATATTAAATAATTTATGGACTAATGCTATAGAAAGTTAATGCATAATCTAATGTCCACATTACATATTTTAAAAAATTTTATAGGTATAAAACTTACTAAATAGACTTGGAGAACTCAGAAGTGAGTTCTTTAGTCAGGTAAAAGTGTTCTCCTCTTTACCTATCTTCAAAAGAGTTCCCAGCGTCGGCCTGGTGTGCGGGAGACCCAGGTTCGATTCCTGGCCAGGGCACACAGGAGAAGTGCCCATCTGCTTCTCCACCCCTCCCCCTCTACTTCCTCTCTGTCTCTCTTCCCCTCCCGCAGCCAAGGCTCCATTGGAGCAGCATTTGCTGGGCGCTGAGGATGGCTCTGTGGCCTCTGCCTCAGGCGCTAGAATGGCTCTGATTGTGGCAGAGCGACACCCCAAGACAGGCAGAGCATCGCCCCCTGGTGGGCGTGCCGGGTGGATCCTGGTCGGGTGCATGCGGAAGTCTGTCTGACTGCCTCCCCGTTTCCAACTTCAGAGAAATACAAAAAAGAAAAAAAAAAAGGCAAAAGAGTTCCCAAGTTTAAGGGCTTAGGTTTTGTAACAGCCTATTTTCCTAAAGGGGAAAAACCACCTGTCTTTGAATTCAGAAACATATTCTTCTATATGAGTATAGAAACAAGAACAAAAAAGTTCATACTTTTTTTAAAAAAGTTAAATCATAAAAGATATAGAAAGTCTAAAAAATAGAAGGAATATTTTATCCACAATCTTGCCTCATTAACACAGCTAATAAACTTTCCTTTTGGTAATTTTTTATCTGCACAGACGCATAATAAAACTTACACATATAACTTTGTATGTTCAACAAGTTGGCATTTGATTTCCATTATTATCTCAACTAGCTGTGTATCATTATAATAAATAAGTATAGCATTATTTAATCATTTTGCTAGTACAGGATAGGCATGGTACATACAATTTTGGAATCATTAAAATACTATGGAAAGATACAAATATTTTTATGGTTCTTGGCACATCTTGCCAAAATGTTTCTGAAATGGGTTGTGACACTTATCTCCCAAGAAAAAAATCAGTTTGGTGAACTCTAACTAGAAATGGATCAAGTAATACATTTATTCCTGCTAATTTAAAAGATGAAAATGATATGTCATTGTTCTTTTAGTATGCATTTATTTGGACTGAGAAAGTTTGTTTGCTGTATATAATTCCTTCTTTGGAAATTGTCCTCTTTCCAAATGTTTAGTGGGAGCTTATGGTACACTCATCAGAATTACTTCACTGTCTAACATACTATGCTACAAATAATTTCCCCCTTTTTATGTCGAATATTTACCTTCTTTTTTTTTTTTTTTACAGGGACAAAGAGAGAGTCAGAGAAAGGAATAGACAGGGACAGACAGACAGAAATGGAGAGAGATGAGAAGCATCAATCATCAGTTTTTTGTTGCGACACCTTAGTTGTTCATTGATTGCTTTCCCATATGTGCCCTGACCGTAGGCCTTCAGCAGACCGAGTAACCCCTTGCTTGAGCCAGCGACCTTGGGTCCAAGCTGGTGAGCTTTTGCTCAAACCAGATGAGCCTGCACTCAAGCTGGCAACCTCGGGGTCTCGAACCCAGGTCCTCCGCTTCCCAATCCAACGCTCTATCCACTGCCTCACCGCCTGGTCAGGCAAATATTTACCTTGTGAATTAAGTCTTTTAGTTTGCAGACCTCTTCACTCAAATGTCCAACGTTAGTAACCAGTTCTTCACAAACTGAGGTAAAATTCCGAGGAGAAGCCCATTCAAGTACTATCTGTTAATATTTTCAAAAGTTGCATTTTAAAGAATGAGAAACAACTTTATACCCACAAAACTTATATCACATTAAATTATTTAACTAAAAAGTATTTTTTTGTTCTTTAAGATAAATCCTGATGCAAAAGAAAAAGTAATTTTATATAAATAATCAAATCAGTTTCCTGAATGCATTTACTAAATATATGTAGTATACATAACTTTATAAAGACAAATATTAGTGATAATATTTATGGTAAAAAATACATTCACAAAAGTTTTAAGAATGGCATAATTCTCATGCTACTGTTACATAAAAACCACAGAAAAACAAGTACATTAAATTTTTTCACTGTAAACAAATAACTAAAGCCAGAATCACATGAACAACTACAAAGTTAAGTTTGTTTTTACAGGTCACTTACATTTTCTCTATTTAAGTTTCCTGGCTTCTTCCCACAACCACATAGAAATTACAACTAAACTACAGAAAAACCATCATTCAGAACTGCCTGAAATCTGGCTGAATGGAAGTCCTACCACTAGGGAATTAAAGCTGAAGCCACATTGACACTGGTAGGAGGGGTGGAGATGGCAAATGGTTCTTTTCCATATCCATGCGCGGTGGATAAAAATGGAGAGGGTATCTTGGTTGAGAGGTGCCCAGTGAGGAGAGAGGGGTCCCAGCCCAACACCCGGCACCCTAGCCTAGGCCTCCAGTGCCAGAAAGAGAAGTCCCCATAACTTCTGGATGTAAAAACAGGCAGAGATTGAGGATGAGTGAGACGGAAGGCTACTGGAGTCCCAGGCAGTTCCTCTTAAAGGGCCAGCACAGAGTTACTCAAACTCACTCCCTCTAAGCTCCAGTGCTGGGGCAGCAGCTTGAAAGGTACCAGGGACATAAGGGGAGGAACTGAATTGTCTATCAGTGCTAAAGCTGGGAGGACAGCTTTCTCCCACACAGAAGTGCTGGCAGAGGCCATTAATGAGCCTTCCCCCACAGGTGCTATATCTGAGTTTTGTTAACCTGGCTAAGGCCTGGTGATTCTCTGAGACAGCACCCCACTCAACTGGTAGGCACACCCAAGCTGTTTCCAGTGGCTTTTCCATACAAACAGCCTGCTTTGGTTCATGCTTCAGACTTTCCTAAAAACCTCACAAACAAGCACCATCTAGCCTCAGCATGCCCTGTGCCTCTCGCTAAGTGGCCCCAGGCCCAGCACTAGCAGCAGCTGGCCTTGGTTCATAGCTTGGCCTTGCCTGGGCATTTCTAAGCCCAACACAAGTGGCAGCCTTCTGCACAAGCTTTGTAGATCATGCCAGGTGGCACTGGGCAGAACACAGGCAGCAGATGACCTTGGCCTGCACTACTGAGGAGGCCCCAAAGCCAGCATAGCCAGTAGACAGCTTCAGACCACGTCGAAGCATCACTCAGGCATCTCCAAAAGTGACACACTCAAGGGGCAGGTTTAGCGGGTACCAGAGCCCTGTTGAGGTTAAGTCTTCTTCTGTGGGGTGGGCCTCTGCACAGCCGATTCTCTGCGGTGGTCGGGCCAGTGACTGCAGCCAGTCTATGCGGCTGTATGTCTGGGGGTAAATCCCTCCCACTGATGTGTCAACAGCAATCAAGATTCAACTACAAGAGAAGGGTGTATACAACTAACTTGGGGGTGTAACTCAAGTGCCCAGCTTGGACAATTGGGGAGGCTGTTCCATTGGACCCCACAGAACACCTGCTACATTAGGCCACACTACCAAGCCTGGGAAACAGAAAAGTTCTACCTAACACATAGAAGCAAACACGGGGAGGCTGCCAAAATGAGGAGACAAAGAAACAGGTCCCAAATGAAAGAACAGAACAAAACTCCAGGAACAGAACTAAACAAAATGGAGACAAGCAATCTACCCGATGCAGAGTTCAAAAGACTGGTTATAAGGATGTTCAGTTACTTAACTGGAGCTTCAACCACCTAAAAAAGGACCAGTCAGAAATGAAGGGTACACTAACTGAAATGAAGAATAATTTACAGGAAATCAACAGGAGAGTAACAGATAAAGTCGAGAATCAAATCAGCGATATGGAATATAAGGAAGCAAAGAACACTAAATCAGAACAAGAAAAAGAAAAAAATTTTTAAAAATGAGGATAATATAAGGAGTCTCTGGGACAGCTTCATGTGTAGCAACATCTGCATCATGAAGGTACTGAAAGGAGACCAGAGCAAGAAATTGAAAGCCTATTTGAAAAAATTATGACAGAAAACTTCTCTAACTTAATGAAGGAAATAGACATACAAGTCCAGGAAGCACAGAGAGTCCCAAAGAAGATGAACCTAAAGAGGCTCACACCATAATTAAAATGATGATGATGCTTCATCATTAAAATGACAAAGGTTAAAGACAAATGGAGAATCTTAAAAGCAGCAAGAGAAAAGCAGTTCCTTACCTATAAGGGAGCTCTCATAAGACTTCTGTTGATTTCCCAAGAGAAACTCTGCAGGCCAGAGGGACTGGCAAGAACTACTCAAAGTGATAAAGAGCAGTGGCATACAACCAAGATTACTCTACTGAGCAAGCTATCATTTAGAACCGAGGACAGATAAAGATCTTCCCAGACATGAAAAAGCTAAAGCAGTTCATCACTACCAAACCAGTATTACATAAAATCTTAAAGGGTCTTCTATAAAACGAAGGGGAAAAAAAGGTAAAAATCATGAATAATAAAATGGCAATACATACATATCAATTGAATTAAAAAAAATAAATAAATAAACAAGCAGAACAGAAACAGACTCGACAATACACAGAACATTCTGATGACTGCCATTTGGAAGGGGGTGGTGGAAAAGGTGAAGGGATGAAGAGGTCCAGATTGGCTGTTACAGGACAATCACGGGGTGTAAAGTACAGCACAGGGAATATAGTCAATAATATTCTAATGGCTATGCATGGTGTCAGATGGCTGAGAGATTTATCAGAATGATCACTTAGTAAGTTGTATAATGTCTAATCACTGGAATGTACACCTGCAACTAATGTACTAATGTTCGTCAACTATAATTGAAAAATAAAAAATTGATTTTTTCTAAGTGTGAGGAGGGGAAATTAAGACGCCCACATGTGCCCCAACCAGGAACCACCTGGCAACCCCTGTCTGAGGCCAACACTCAAATCAACTGAGCTATCCTCAGTGTCTGAGACCGACGCTTGGACCAATCGAGCCACTGGCTGCGAGAGAGGAAGAGAAAGAGAAGGCTGAGAGAGAGAAGGGAAGAGAAGCAGATGTTCACTTCTCACATGTGTTCTGAGTAGGGATTGAACCCCGGACAGCCACTGCCAAGCCAATGCTCCATCTACTGAGCAAACTGGCCAGGGCAAAAAAAAAAAAATTATTTAAAAAATAAAATTCCTCTCATTAACCTTAATGATACAGTTTTTAATAACAGTAAACACACTGTTTTGTTTCAATTTTCACTTAGGTCTCCTTTCACTTTATATTTTAAACAGTTTATTCCCTTAAGAACAAGTGGTTAGTTCAATACACAGATCAGTTTAATATTTAGTCTGACTCATTTCCCTTTTCCTGAGGGCTAGAAGACAAGAGTTTTTTATTAATTAATAAGTGAAGAAGTGATATTAATTATATTTTCTTTTTAGATATTACACGATTTGTAAAAGAATAATATAATTTTATCAGATCACTGCTATTTACTGAATTATCACTGATTTATCTGGAATATTCCTCAGCATTCATACTTTTCTTCACTTAACAACTTCTGTAGAATACCTTGTGAGAATTTACAGGCAGCTCAGTAATGATATTCTGCACCGCTGTTATTAAATGGCCACACTGTTTGTTCAATTTCAGAAGGAAGTTGAGGAATTCATCACCACTAAAGAGAGAAAACAAAGAGAATCACTCATACAAGCCACTTACTTCATTTTATTGTGCTACTCAAGTGTAGTGGTAACATTTATTAGATTCTCAAAAATGGACTTATAGAATAGCTAATATGTATCAGCAACAGAAATAGACAGAGTATACACAATAAACCAAATCTCCAATCTTGAGGATCTCCAAGTTCAGAATGACAGGTTAATATACAATTTTAACATTGTTATTCACAGTCATATGAAGAAGAAATATAAAAATACTGATTTTGGGTATCTACTGCCTAAAGGCACTAGTGATTTTACATTCATTAGTCTTTTAGTTCCTCCTAACAACTCCTTTAAGGTAGATATTCATCTAATTTTATAGCTGAGACATCTAAAGCTCAGAAATAATGAAGTTAGTATAATAAGAGTAAAGAATGAATAGTGCTTCACGGAGACGATAACTTGTACTGAGTCTGGAGCTTAAGAATAAATTTGGAAGGAAGGAAAAGGTAACAAAGGTGAGGAGGAAAAGGGATGCTGGATGGAGAGAATAGCAGGTACAAAAATACAATTGTAGGAGGTCACCAAGATATAATAAAGCACAATTATGGCAAAGTATCAATAGTAAGAAAAGAGGAAGGGCATAACCGTTTATTTAAGGACCTCTTGTGTCATGCTGAGAACCTATTTTATCTTTTTGATAATGTAGAGTTATTAAAGGAATTCAAACAAGAAAGTTTAAGTGAAGAGTAGTATGGATTAAAGGAACACAAAAGTGAAAGACAGAATAATTAGGAGACTAATGGAGAAGCATCCTCCTAAGACGGCAATTTTCAACCTGTATTCCACAACGAATTTTAAAACATACAATAATTGACTTCAGTCAGGGGCACTGACCTCTTTCCCTTAGATTGTCAAATAAAAAATGGAAACAGCCAACACTACAGTAGCAATCCAGTGTGAATGCATCAAAATTCTACCTATTTGTTTTGGTTAGTTTGGCCCCCCCAAAAAATTTTTTTTGGTGTGCCACACAGTAGTTTACTAAGTAGTTTATGTGTGCCATGAGATGAGATAGGCTGAAAATCGCTGATCTAAGAGACGATGATAAAAGAGTAAACTAAGGATCTGGCAGTGGGAATCTGATTCGGGGGAGGAGTAGAATGGTGTTTAAGAAACATTTTGGAGAATAACTGAAAGACTTGGTGATGGGTTACATGTAAAAGAAAAAGAAGCGTCTAGGACGATTCCGTTGTTTTGTTTCAATGGAAGGTGGTGTACCAACCAGGGAGCTGAATCTAGGGGTGAGGGGTAGGGAAGGAAGGAGGTATAGGGAAGAAATTATCATGACATAATAATTAAGAACACAGACCCTAGTCAAAGAAATCTGAGTCTAAATTCAGCTTCCACATTTGTGATCCTTGGAAAGCCTAATCTTCAGCCAAATGTTCCTGCATCTCTAGAACTGAGATACTAGGACGGTTAAGGGAGACTGAAGGAGGTAATGCATGAAAAGCACCTAGCATTTTGTTTAGCACATCAATGGCATTCAAACAGACTTAATTATAATGATGCCAATGATATGAACTATGTAGGTGGAAATGACCAGTAAGCAATAGAAAATGTCAGTCTTGTAGGGGTACTTATTCTGGGATCCACACACTCATGAGGCTAGAGAGACTTCAGGGAGCTGGTGAAATCTGATGGGAAAAGATTAAAGAAAGTCAATCTTCCCTTTAATTGTGAATGAAGAAACAAAAACAGGAGTATTAGAGGCATATGCAATTTGGTCATCAACAGAAATAAAAACTGTGATCATGGAGAAGACATAAAAGAAAAATGATACATATTGTGAAGAGGGGCAAGCTGACGGTAAGAAGAAAAAAGCTGCCAGGAAAAGCATCCTGAGAAGAAAATCAGGAGTTAAGGTCTGTTACAAAAGGCAAGGAAGAGAATGGATTCAAGAATGAGAAAAAGGTAAAGCATGTTAAATGATTAAGATAAATCCACTGATTCTAGCTACGAAGAGTTACTGGCGACTACATTAGTTTCAATGACAGAAATCAACTTACACTAAAAGCTACACAGAAACTTACACAACCTAATACACAAGTGGACCAAGGGTATAAATAAGTAATTCAAAGAAAAAGTAAAAGTTTAAATGGATAATAACCAAGGGATTACCATTAAATAACACCAGGCTCAATGGGGGGAGGGTATTTCCCTTAAGATCCGGATCGTGACAGAGATGTCCCCTTTCATACCTCTTATTCAACATAGTCCTTGAAGTCCTAGCCTTGGCAATCAACAAGAAGAAATAAAAGGCTTCCAAATTGGAAAGGAAGTAAAACTGTTATTATTTGTAGATAACATGATACTATATATAGAGAATCCTAAAGATTCTGCCCCCAAAAAGTACCAGAACTGACAAATGAATTCAGTAAAGTAGCAGAATACAAAATAAATATTCAGAAATTGGTTGTATTTTTATACACCAATAATGAACCATCAAAAAGGGAAACTGTAAAAAAAATCTGATTTATGCATGCATTAAAAAAAAATACACCTGGGAATAAATTTAACCAAGAAGGTAAAAGCCCTGTACTATGAATATTATGACACTGAAGAAATAAATTGAAGATACAAATAAATAGAAGCACATAAGGTGTTCATGGATAGAAAGAATCAATATTGTTAAAATGTTCATACTACCCAAAACAATCTATAGAGTCAATGCAATGGCTATCAAAATACCAATGGAATATTTCACAGAACTAGAAAAAATACTCCTAAAATTTATATGGAACCACATAAGACCCCACATAACCACAGCAACATTGAGAAAGAAGAACAAAGTTGGAGGAATCATGCTACTTTATATTAAACTATACTACACGGCCATAGTAATCAAAACAGCATGGTACTGGCATTAAAACAGACACAGATCAATGGAACAGTATAGAAAGCACAGAAATCAACCAATGTGTATACAGTCAATATTTGAGAAAGGAGGCAAGGACATATAATTAGGTAAAGACAATTTATGTAATAAATGGTATTGGAAAAATTGGACAGATACATGACAAAAAAAGTGAAACTAGACTAACTTCTTATGCCATATATAAGGATAAACTCAAAACAAATTAGACTTCAACTAAGACTTGAAACCATAAAACTGCTGGAGGAGCCCTGGCCGGTTGGCTCAGCGGTAGAGCGTCGGCCTAGCGTGCGGAGGACCCGGGTTCGATTCCTGGCCAGGGCACACAGGAGAAGCGCCCATTTGCTTCTCCACCCCTCCGCCGCGCTTTCCTCTCTGTCTCTCTCTTCCCCTCCCGCAGCCAAGGCTCCATTGGAGCAAAGATGGCCCGGGCGCTGGGGATGGCTCTGTGGCCTCTGCCCCAGGCGCTAGAGTAGCTCTGGTCGCAATATGGCGACGCCCAGGATGGGCAGAGCATCGCCCCCTGGTGGGCAGAGCGTCGCCCCATGGTGGGCGTGCCGGGTGGATCCCGGTCGGGCGCATGCGGGAGTCTGTCTGGCTGTCTCTCCCCGTTTCCAGCTTCAGAAAAATGAAAAAAGAAAATTAAAAAAAAAAAAAAAAACTGCTGGAGGAAAACACAGGATGCAAAATCTTGAGAAGTTAGTAATGTCTTTTTTGGATATATCTTTTTGGAAAAGGGAACAGAAGAAAAAATAAGCAAACAGGACTATATCAAACTAAAATGTTTTTTCACAGCAAAGGAAGCCAACAAAACAAAACAAAACAACCTACTGTATGGAAGATATTCACCAATGATACATCTGATAAAGGATTAATATCCAAAAATTTATAAAGAACTCATACAACTCAACACTAAAAAAGACAAACAATCCAATTAAAAAATGGGAAAAAAATCTGAGTAGATACTTCTCTAAAGAGGACATATGCATATGAAAAGATACTCAATGTCATTAATCATAAGATAAATGCAAACTGAAACTACAATGAGTATCACCTCACACATATCAGGATTGCTATTATCAATAAATCAACCAACAACAAGTGTTTGTGAGAATGTAGAGAAGAGGGCACCCTCGTGCACTGTTGGTGGGAATGCAGTTTGATGCAGCCAGTATAAAAAACAGTACTAAGGTTCCTCAAAAAGAAACTGCCTTATGACAGAGATTTATTGCACGTGTCTGGGTATATCTCTGAAGAAACCCAAAACACTAATTTTGCACCTCTATAATCATTACAGTGTTGTATATAATAGCTAAGCCACAGAAGCAATGTAAGTGGCCATGAATGGATAAATGAATAAAAAAACTGTGGTAGGTATATAAAATAGACTTATTCTGCATAAAAAAAGAATGAAATCTTGCCATTTCTGACAGTATGGATGGACCTAGAGGGTATTATGCTAGTGAAATAAGTCCGAAAAAGACAAATACCACATGATTTTATTTACATGTAGAAGCTAAAGAACAAAATAAACAAAACAGAAACAGACTCACAGATGCAGAGAACAGACTGAGGGTTGCCAGCAGTGAGGGAGACTGGGTGAAAGTGATGGAAGATTGGGAAGTACAAATTGGTAGCTGCAAAACACTCATGGGGATGTATGTGCAGTATAGAAAATATAGTCAGTGATACTTCAGTAACCATGTTTGGTGTCAGGTGGGTACTGGAAATATAGAGAGGAACACTTTGTAAATATGTGATTGTCTAGCCACTACACTGTACACCTAAAACTAATATAAAATACTGAATGTAAACTATAATTTTAAAAAATGAAAAAATTTTAAAAACTTTATGAACATAATATATATTAGTAAATCACCAACAATCAAAAGTGTCTGATGGCTGCTTTATAAAAGAAAATTTAAAAAAATTTAAATAAGCTCTTGTTCTATTTAGCAGAAGTGGTATTTCTGAAGGCATTTTCAAAACAAATATAATTCTTCATGATCCCATTTTCTTTCTGATCTTTACCCAAAACAACTACAGTCATTAGTTATATCAATTTTGTTTCCATGTAATATTTATATAAGGCATACTTATTGCTCTTTCAAATTTTAACGGTTATCAAAGAAAAGAAAAATTACTCAAAGAGTAATTCATTAATGCCTTGTGTATTATTTATTTAATGAGCAAATGGAAATCAAGATCCACACTGAGAACTCATTCAGAGTATCAACTGAGAGCAGGTATACAACTCAAGACAGACACTTCACAGATATATACGTGTAATATAAACTTGTAAACTATTATTCAAAAGAAAGAATTATAAGAATTCAGTTCAAAGAAGTAAGCAATATTATGAACAAAATCAGTCTTAATAAATGAAAAGATATACCACTCTTCTGACATATAACGTTCAGAGCCACTGAGTATGGATTACAACTTTACAGCCATTCATCATACAGTGTGAATGACTGCCCACCCTCCACTCCAGAGCTGTATAGGATTCTATCTATATACATTGCTCACAAAAATTATAGGATATTTCAAAATGAATATGAAGTAATAAAAAATCCCTTAATTTTTGTGAGCAGTATACCTTTACATGGAAGTCCTGATGATTCTGTACCTATTCAAAGAATTAAAAATACGCAGATATGGCATAGGTACGGTAGACTGTATTACTTAATGAAATTATCATGTATTTTCTACTGAGCCAAATACTATCAGGCCTCTCTCTAACAGAGGCTTATTACTTCATGGCCCAGTGACTTTAACTGGCCATGTGACTTGCTTTGTCAAATAAAATATGACTGAAAGGGATGGTTTTAAACAGAAGCTTTACACATGACTGACTGTTCTGCCAGCTCTCTTTTCCCTTTGCCACACGAGTGGCACGTCCTGCTTGGAGCTGTTTCTCTAGGTTGTTCTCAGAATAACAGAGCCACTGGCAGCTGACCCATGATAAAGGTCAGTGGTCCTCAACCTTTTTTGGGCCACGGACAGGTTTAATGTCAGAAAATATTTTCACGGACTGGCCTTTAGGGTGGGACGGATAAATGTATCACGTGACCGAGACAAGCGTCAAGAGTGAGTCTTAGATGGATGTAACAGAGGGAATCTGGTCATTTTAAAAAAATAAAACATCGTTCAGACTTAAATATAAATAAAACAGAAATAATGTAAGTTATTTATTCTTTCTCTGCGGACCGGTATCAAATGGCCCACGGACCAGTACCAGTCTGTGGCCCGGGGGTTGGTGACCACTGATATAGGTGATCAAGAAATAAATTTTGTTACTATAACTCAGATTTAGAAGTTCTCTGATACTGCATCATAACGTAAGTGTTAAACTTACTAAAACAACAGGCTGTACTTTAAAACTGTGATGTCAAATATTAGGATAAAATTTATACTTTAAGGTACTACAAATAATTGTACTGTGTACTTATTGTAGAATAGCTAAAAAATAATATTATCAGTACTCTTATCATCCAATGTTAATGACTGATATTATTTTTTTCAGAGTATTTTTTTTTACAGTACACATTTTCTTTCAGTTTTTTATGCACGCATACAACCTCACATTATTTAATATTGTGCCTTTTAAACTTACTGTATTTTCCTACGACATTAAGTCCAAAAATAATTTTAATGACAATAAAATAATTGCGCTAATGCAATGTAATTCAACAATTCCCCTCATGTTAAATATTTTGTTTCTGATATTAGAATGTTTATAAATAATTGATGTGAACAATATATTTTTACATATAATTTTGTATCTGTAAAGATTTTTCCTTTGGAGGATACTTTTCTTGATGAACATAATTTTGAGATGCCTTTTATTCATTCAAATAGACGTCATATAGGCTCAGAGAAAAGACCTGGGTAGAAATTGTTGAAAATATCAAGACACAAGTGAAAACTATCACTGTCCAAATATCTCAAAACAGAAACGGAATGGTTATTAATACTTGCGAACTACCTTCTATAAACCTGCAAACACTAAGACTAAGTGTGGCGGAAGTGAATGCACTACGAATGTGCTCCTGGGAAAGAGACTATTTTAGAAAATGTAACACATAGAAGAAAAGTATCTTAAAATAAATCAGTAGCTAAATTATTAAAATCACATCACCAGAAGATTATAATCAATCAGTTTGACTTTTCTTGTTGTTAGTTTTCTTATGACTTAATGACTAATTTCTTCTTTAAAGAATGACTTTGAACAAATGGAACTAAAACCTTTTCCATAAAAGCATGTAAACAAAGTCTGTGATTTAATAACAAAGTTAAATTCCTTAAATACATGCCTGCCAGTTTTATTTTTTTTTAAATTCAGCAGTTTTAATAAGTGAAACATTCAGGGTTCTGCACAGCCTTTAAGTGTATTAAGTCCACAAAATAAATTCATACAGGCAATTCTGCTATCATACAAATTAGTTATATTAAGACATTTCATTTGTAAGTCAGCATGTAGAACTTAGAATTATTTCTTCATAGAAACTATAAATTAAAAAAGAAAAGAGCAAAGTAATTCAAGGTGTGCTGATTTTAAGTCCTCAAACTGAAATCCTTCACAATGTGTTCAATTATTTAAGAGCTATAATATTATTTTGAAACAATTATGAGAAATTATTTCAAAAATAGATCTTCTTATTATAAGGAGATACATTAAGAGAAAGGGAAAGAATTTAACTTTGGAATAAGTGCTTTAAAAAAAATCTAGATAATCTAAATTATCCCTGGAAGACTTCTCTAAATTTTAAAGTAGTGTGGAAATCTATCATTAATGTGTTTAATGTTTATCCATAGTTACAATGTTAATTTTAGGAAGGCCAACTACTGCATTTATAAGTGTTATATATTATAGGCTATAACTTGCCTTAAGAAAATTAGGCTGACTGAAAAAGCCAATAAAAAAGGATACCTCCTATATGATTCTATTTATGCAACATTCATGAAATAACATCATTATACAAATGAATAACAACTTATTGGTTGTCAGGCATTAGGGGTGAGGGGAAGAAGAGGTGTGGCGAAAAAGGGGCAGTATGAGAAAGCCTTCTGGTGAAGGTATTGTTAGGTGTATTGATTATGACAGTTGTTACCTGAAGCTACCCATGTGATAAAAGGGTATAGGGGCGTCCCGGAATACCCTGTCAAATTTTTGATGAATCTATAATTATTTCAATTAAAAAGTTAAAAGCCTTTACTACTCCGTAATATATTAATAAAATCAAATATTCTTTTCAAGATAGTTTAGATTACAATATTACTAATAATATGTGCTTAAAAAGTTTATAATGTTGAAGATGAACTTTACATATTGATACCATCATTTCTTACAGAATGTAGCTGAAGACAGAGCTGAGCTACCCACAAGAAAGACTATCTTACTGCCCCTTAAGGGAAAATATCACTACTTGTAATTTTCCATTTGACACTTGAAATGATTTTAGAGAGTAAGAGCTCCACTATAAAAAGCATAGGATCTCTCATATAGTTCATTTAACAAAATGCAATAAAAAATAAAAAAATGTTTTAATGTGAGTTAACAGGAAGATGCATTGTTTTCCTTCTTGGTAAAATAATTTTTACAATATTGACTTTATAAAGTATCTCCCATTTTAGAATACAGTATTTTTGTTGTTGTTGTTATTTTTCCAAAGTTAGAAGCGGGGAGGCAGTCAGACTGACTCCTGCGTGCCCCTGACCTGAATCCACACAGCATGCCCACCAGGGGGCGATGCTCTGCCCATCTAGGGCATTGCTCTGCTGCAACAGGAGCCATTCTAGTGCCTGAGGTGGAGGCCATGGAGCCATCCTCAGCGCCACGTCTTTGCTCCAATAGAGCCTTGGCTGCAGGAGGGGAAGAGAGAGAGACAGAGAGGAAGTAGAGGGGGAAGGATGGAGAAGCAGATGGGCGCTTCTTCTGCGTGCCCTCACCGGGAATCGAACTCAAGACTTCCAGACGCCGGTCTGATGCTCTACCACTGAGCCAACTGGGTAGGGCTAGAACACAGTACTGCAAAATGAACTATCTCTTCTTTCCTTGGTGAAATGATGGCATCAAGTAAAAGTACTGAGACATTATCAAAATCAAACTAAAAAAGAACAGTTGGTTGTAAACAGTATTAATGTAAACCAAAAAGTAAATTTTACCTGATTTCCAAATTTGCCACTTCAGGTAATTCTCCAAATTTTATCTCTTCTACTTCCAGTTCTTTAAGAGCAGCCAGAATTTTCTGCTGATCTCTATTGGTAATTCCAGTCTAAATAGAAGTAAGTCCAAGGTGCAGTAAGCTTGAGCAATATTCAAAATTACTAAGGAAGTTCTATACTTCATTAATTCAACATTTTGAAAAAAGATACATATTGAAAAAATAACATTGAAAAATATATGATTTATTTGTAACTGTGACTAAGAAGCTTACATCATTAAAATATTTAGATATGGAATAACTTTAGCAAATTTTTTATAACATAACAGTAGTGATGGATTCTAAAAATAAATTACTAGAGTTTAATATATTGTCTTTCTAAGAAAAACACAGTAATACAATTTTTCCTTCAAAATATTATTTAAAGCATCAGTGATTGAGAACTGTCTTCTTTATGTTTATATTCTTAAATTTAGTATTAACTAATTTCCTATCCTGTATTTAGCTAATTAAAATGTTTACTTTGATTTTAAGTGATAATAAAGATCTTGTTTCCAATGTGTTTAGAAAGATCATTAATTACTTTTTAGGTCCTATTTACTAAAGTACCTCTCATATTTCCAACAGTATTTTCAAATTGTTACTTAATAATACTAGATGATAAAACAACAGGTCAATCATTGTGAGAACCCAGCAAAAGGCAATATTTGGATGACACATGTTCATGCCCACAATCAAAAAAACCCCACCTCTTATTTCTAAATAACCTGTTTTACAAATTCAATTTATATTTAAAAATGAAGCACGAGGTTTATAGTCAAAATGTTATGACTAACCTAAAGAATAAAGCAAATACTAAGACTTTAAATGTTCTTAAAACAATATTGTAACAAGATTTTAGATATGGTTATCTATAAACATATCTAATCAAGAACCCAGCAAAAGATCATTCATAGTTTATAGCCCTATGATTTTTTTTTTTTATTTTTATTTTTTACAGAGACAGAGAGTCAGAGACAGAGAGGACAGATAGGACAGACAGGAACGGAGAGAGATAAGAAGCACCAAACATTAATTTTTTTCGTTGCGACACCTTAGTTGTTCATTAATTACTTTCTCATATGTGCCCTGACCAGGGGGCTACAGCAGTCCGAGTAACCCCTTGCTCAAGCCAGTGACCTTGGGTCCAAGCTGGTGAGCTTTTGCTCAAACCAGATGAGCCTGCACTCAAGCTGGCGACCTCAGGGTCTCGAACCTGGGTCCTCCGCATCCCAGTCCGACGCTCTATCCACTGTGCTACAGCCTGGTCAGGCAGACTCTATGATTTTTAAAATAGAAAATAAAAAGCTCCACAATTTTAGAAATATGAAAGATAATGTCTGGAGTTTTTGAACTTGATACTACCTTTGTAAGCTCATCTTTCGTCATGGTCAAAAGATGCCTTAAAGTTATATCCCTTTCCTATAGAAAACAAAAACAAAACAACAACAAAAATAACACGCCACTTTTCAGTATAAATAAAACAGTGGAAGAAGTAGCCATGTGTACATGTTAGTCAGTTACAAGCTACCCTTCTAAACAACTTTCAGCTTTTTAGAGGAAAGGATATGCAGTTATAGAATTATACTACTGGGTAAATAGTAATGAATGTCATAATATGTAGAATTACCATTAAAAAGTATAAACATAGCTAGTTTTCCAGATTCAAAGAAAATTATTAAAACTTATATTTGCTTACATAAAAAGAAAAATAGCTCTATAAAATTAAAGAAATTATGTTTTACAAGTATTTAAAATTTCTATTTGTAACAAATTAAACCATCAATAACATTTAGTTTTATGCAATATATATCAAATACGAAGTTTCAAAATTGTACAATTAAGTCCAATTCTGAACTACCTAAATAGAATGTGCATATTCCTAAAGACAGCCTAGATTAAACAGTGCTTTAATGCTTCAGTATCAGCTAATTGGCTGATAACTGTCATCTACTCAAAGCCCATAATGCATGCCTAAAGTACCTATAACAGAGCTTGGCATATGAATTTAATCTTTACAACAACCCTACACTAGGTATTATCACCCTTATGAACAAAAGATAGAGATTTAACGAACATATTTTAGTTACTAATCATTAAAGCAAGAATCTAATACCAGGTTTGTTTGGTTCAAAATCATGCTGCTTCTAATATCTCTACAGGAAGACCAGCAACTGCAAAAATAAACCAGGGCTTAGTTGTACAAGCAACGGTCCTGTGAAGCTTTAGACACTGGGTAAAAGCTGTTTCATCCAGCCAGATTCTGATTTATATAAATCTCTAGAATAATATTTTTAAATGCTTATAAGGACAAAATTTTGAAACACTTTAAAATATAAATTTTCAAAATGCTTATAAGTAAAAATTACAGAGAAAAGTGCATTTTCATAAATATGCTTACAAATATGCAAATGAATTAATCAACAAATGTACATAAATAACTCATTGTAGCTTATACAACATCTTACCTTTAATAAATCTGTAATATGTTCAAGTCCAAGACCATGTAAAAATAATTCCAGATCTCCAAATGCTGTATATGAACTATATATTTATAGCAATGTCAATTTCAGATAAAGACTATAAATGCACAAACAACAAATATAGATTTATAATGAAAACAATGAGAATAAGTAGAAATGAATGTATGTAAAATATTTTTGCACATTTACACACCATATCTATGTTACATCAGAAATTAGAAAGGTTTCTTCAGGGAAGATATAAGTAAACATGTGATAGTAAATGGTGACTAAAATGTAGCTCATCTTTCCTAATCAAAAAAGTATGTCTATGGGTATACTCCTTGTGAGATCTTGTACATGAACATGTCTAAATGAAAGAAGTAAAAATTGAAATAATTTTAAATGTGGGTAAAGAGAGAATAATTTTGAGGCTGTATTGAACAATGGTGTTCAGGAAAAAAAAATGTACTTTCAATTTTAGCTTATAAAATCAGAAATCTGCTAAAAAACTTGTGTCCAAAATATTGAACACTAACAAAAACATAACCTTAGAACCTTTTAGAAATAAATTTTATTATATTTTATTTGAACTCACAGATTTTCTCATAACTGTTAATATATATATAAACTTTCTAAAATTCTGGAGAACAAAGCACTAAAATCCAAACATTTCTAAGTAATGTTTAAAAATACTTGTAAGTTTAAAATATATTTTAACTGTCATCACATTTACTAGAAGTGATAAAAACATGCACAATGTTCACTAACTCATAGGTATTCTGTTGAACAAAAACACGTTGTTACCTAAATACGTGATTGTTCCCTGGATCAGATACTGTTGTCAACAGTTTATAAATAGTCTCTTCTTCAGTTAGCTGCTGAAGATTTCCGGTCAATGGATTTAAAGTCAAAGAAAGCATGCTGAAGATCTGAAAAAAGTAGAGCCATTCAAATATAGTTAACACTATTATATACTATCACTGACTCTGAAAATAAACTAAAAAGTGATTATTTTATATCATGAAAGAAAATATTTCTGAGGAGGGGCAGAACTTTCACAGTTTACTACTACCCTGAGAATATTGGTTTTTTAAATAAAGTAAATATTCCCTTGATTAAAATAATAGAAATGATAAGTACATCTAAAAAGTTCAGAGATCACTGACCATTAAAAAATAGTAAAAATTAAAGGAATATAGTAATATTTTCATATGCTATATAAAACTAAAAATTCCATCTTGGTAAGTGACTCAGATTAAAAACTAACACAGTACTTTAATTATTGTACACTGTTAAGCAGAAAGGAAGTAATAAGCATGAGTAAATGTATACAAATCCCAATTCTATACCTCAAGAGAGTTATGGTAAAATGCTTTACTTTTGCCCTTTCCAGATAGGTCAGTTGGATAAAGTATCAGCCCAAGCACAGAGGCTGCTGGTTTGATTCCCAGTCAGGGCACACTGATGTTTCTCTCTCAATCTCTCCCCTCAATCCTCCTTCCTCTTTGGCTAAATATGAATGAATAAAAAATTTTAAATTTCTTTAGTTTTAAAATCTAACTTTATAGTAAGTCAAGATTACATTACATAATCAGCCAAAATACAAAATTAAATCTCACTTTAAGAAACAATTTAAGGCCTGACCTATGGTGGCGCAGTGGATAAAGCGCTGACCTGGAAACACTGAGGTTGCCAGTTCAAAACCCTGGGCTTGCCTGGTCAAGGCACATATGGGAGTTGATACTTCCCGCTTCTCCCCCTTCTCTATCTCTTTCTCTCTATCCCTCTCTCTCTCCTCTCTAAAATAAATAAAATAAATAAACAAATAAATAAACAAATAAATAAATAAAATAAATAAACAAATAAATAAATTGATTAAAAAAAAAAAGAAACAATTTAACCCTGACCAGTTGGTGGCACAGAGGACTCAGGTTGAAACCCCGAGGTCACTGGCTTGAGCCAGGGCTCATCTGGCTTGAACGCAGGCTCACCAGCTTGAGCATGGGGTCACTGGCTTGAGTGTGGGATCATAGGCTTGAGCCCAAACATCACTAGATTGAACAAGGGGTCACTGAATCAGCTGGAGCCCCGTGGTCAAGGCACACATGAGGAAGCAATCAATGAACAACTAAGGTGCTGCAACAAAGAATTGATGCTTCTCATCTCTCTCCCTTTCTATCTCTCTGTCCCTATCTGTCCCTCTCTCTGTCTCTCTTGCTAAAAATAATAAAATAAAAATAAAAGAAACAACTTAAAACTCAAAATAATCTTTGACGTTCATAAATTTCTTAATATGTCAAATTGGTGTCATGTACACTAAATTTAATAATGCACTAAACAAGTTAAAAGTCTTCAAATTTTTGGCCCAGGCCGGTTGGCTCAGTGGTAGAGCATCAGCCTAGCGTACAGGAGTCCCGGGTTCGATTCCCGGCCAGGGCACACAGGAGAAGCGCCCATCTGCTTCTCCACCCCTCCCCCTCTCCTTCCTCTCTGTCTCTCTCTTCCCCTCCCGCAGCCAAGGCTCCATTGGAGCAAAGCTGGCCTGGGCACTGAGGATGGCTCCATGGCCTCTGCCTCAGGCGCTAGAATGGCTCTGGTTGCAGCAGAGCATCGCCCCCTGGTGGGCATGCCAGGTGGATCCCAGTCCGGCACATGCAGGAGTCTGTCTGACCGCCTCCCTGTTTCTAACTTCAGAAAAATACAAAAAAAAAAAGAAAAAGTCTTCAAATTTTCAAAGCTTAGAAGAGAAAGTGTAAATTCCTTTTTGAAATTTCACAGGGCTTTAGTGAGCAGCATTTATTCTAGAAATATTTTGGAAATGTGGATTTGAGTTAGAAAAAAATAGGCATGTTTATCAGATTGCTTAAAAAATAGAGAAAGCTATTTTACCTGTAGTAAAAGTGGCCTGTCTATTGAATGATGGGACCTTTGAAATGTCACACGCATTAAAATTCAGAAACTCAGTTTTAGAAGCTCTTGAATGAGACAACAGTTTTACAGTTATTCTGTATTTGATCCATGATTAGAAATGACAGACCTTTGGCCAAGAGTTTTAATACTCAGAATCAAAGTTTATATCAATAAAGTAATTTAATGTATAAAAAATATTTATTATTGATTTTAACTTCTGAATGATAGTAGACTATATATCCAACTATATTACCACTTTACTATATAGTACCTTGTCACATGTACAGGAGTAAATAAAGCTTTAAAGATTTAATTTTTAAATTGTTCAATATGTATTAGTTAAAATTCAAAAACAATGTTTTAATTACATGTTCAAATTTCACTCATTTTATCAATATACTAATTAATTTTTTTAAATCTAGAACAGTTAGAAATGTTTAGATAGTCTATATCAATTTTATTTCTAGAGCCAGAATACAACTTTATTATCCCTTTGTACAGCTTTTAAATTACATTACAAATACCTATTTAATAAAAGATAAATACTCTAGAAAGACAAAGTTTTGCTTACATGTGTGAATAAAAATTATCTATTTAAATACTTAATAATAGCAAGATACATCATTACTACTACTGCCATTGTGAATTATAAAATATATAAGTTCTACAAATGAAAGAATATGCCATAGAAAAATTAGTTTAATACATAGAAGAATACCTCTTGGTGTTTATTTCTTTTTGCAATCTCACTTGGTGTACTTCCATCCTTGGTTTGTAGCATTTTATTAGCTCCAAGTTCAAGCAACTTCAATACTACGTTTTTATGACCCTGACGTGCTGCCCATGTTAAAGCCTGTAAAAGTGGGGGGAAAGAAGATTGTTTCAAAGGAGGGACTGTATATGACAGAGAAAGAACCATGTTTGTGGCACAGTAAAAAAGTGAACATGGCTAATTAATGAACTGATGCGATCTCTTCATTTCACAATTTAAACATATTTCCAAAGCTGTAACTGCAAAGCAGACTTTAGGGCTCAGTGATTTTAACTAGTCCAAATATCACACACTCAAATGATATTACATAATGAAATGATTTATCTGCCAATCACCGAACTGTTTTCTATACAAAAGAACTCTAAGTGTATGCTAGAGCTCAGACTTTGCAGTGTGTTATAGCTTCTGTGTCAATGGTGAGGACCAAGAGTCAGATACTTGTTTCTTTATATTTCAGCTGCTGCTTTTCTTCACTAATCAGCAATTATATCCCAGCCTTTCTGTAACTTTTATTTCTTAAAAACTTTTTGTGGACTATTACTAATAATAACAAGATATCAATGTCTCAGAAATAAAAAGGAACATGGTGCAATGGATTCTCACAGTATAACCATTCTCATCCTGGGTGTTAACTCTTGCTCCATGAGCAACCAGGAGAACAGCAACTTGAGGGTAACCATCTCGAGCCGCATACATGAGTGGAGTCATAAGTCTCCTAAAGAGGAGGAAGAACAGAAACATTTGTGGCACGCTGCCCTTAATGCATGAATTTTACCATACACAACATCGTAAGTATTGTTTTGCAAGCAACAAACAAACAAACAAACAAAAAAAAAAAACGAGGGGGGGGGAGAAAGAAATGAAAGCTTTTAACAAATTAGGTGATTTAAAAATCCAATCTCACAGCGAATAAGAAAATGAACACTTCCAAGAATAGCATGCTTACACAGCACCCTCTAGTGAGGAAACATGTTTAAGATAAAAAAATCACCAAATAAACCATACTTTCTAATTTAAGGTTTAATTCATATATTCATGTAGAAAAATATCAGAGTACCCACACTAGGCTTATGCTGGGAATACAGTAATTAATGACATTCAAATGTCCCCATCCTCGCAGGACTGCTCATACTAAATGCTCACTGTATGTTATTTAGCAGTTTGCTGAAATAAAAATGCAAGTTTAAAACTTCCTCTATTTCTTAATGTATTCTACTACAATTCTACTTTAGTTTACAGCTGAAAGAATACTATCCTGACTTGGAGGCTTACTCTAATCAAGAAAGAGGTCAATTTAATAGTTCAGATTCTCTGAGACTATTTTCTAGGAGAAGATAGGGGTTTCCCTCCAGTACAGGGGTTGGGAACCTATGGCTCGTGAGCCAGATGTGGCTCTTTTGATGGCTGCATCTGGCTCGCAGACAAATCTTTAATATAAAAAAATAACGTTAAAAATATAAAACATTCTCATGTATTACAATCCATTCATTTCCTACCACTCATGTTCATCGTTGTGGGTGGCTAGAGCCAATCACAGCTGTCCTCTGGGACAACACCAATTTTTTATTGGATAATTTGTAATGTACACGGGTCGTTGTATGGCTCTCACAGAATTACATTTTAAAATATGTGGCGTTCATGGCTCTCTCAGCCAAAAAGGTTCCTGACCCCTGCTCTAGTATATCATTTTCTAAAAGTAGAGATCAATTCGTCTATTAATGGAAGCTAGTCTTCTTCATCTTCTAGACCTATTTCAAAGGACACCGGAAAGATCCTATCAGTTCTGCTTAGGCTGAACTTACATAATTTTGTGGTCTGTCTTAAAGGACGTCTCTGATTCTGGACCTAATATTCTTGAGTCACCTCAAATATCTGATTTATATACAAAGAACTTCACAAAAGAACAAGAAGTTGCAGAATTCTCTAATTTGATCTCATTAAGAAAGTTCATCTTGGTTACTCACATTGTATCGTATATACTACCTATATAGACTATTATGCATTAGGGTTATTAACATAAAGTATATCCTAACTCTGATCACTTTACACCAATGTTTTTAACACAAAAAGATTTACACATTTATCTGTTTCTTCTTTATCCTAGTATGTTATAACTTCAATGTTTTATTGGCAATTATGGTAAGGTGGTTGTCAAATATTACCTTCATTACTCTGAATGTCTCTTATAGAATGGCTTCATTAGACAGACAATCTTTACAAGATGAAGAGTGAATTTCTTGGATAATTAAGCAAACAGAAAATACATACAATAGAAATAATTTGAGTCGACTAATCATTCAAAATCTTCAGTATGTATAAATCTGATCTCTTGATGCCTCTCCTCCACCCTACTTCCCTCACAAGAGCCCAAATCTGCTCCCTCCAAACTCCTCTAGTTCACAATGCCACCATTAACCACATTACTCAGGCCTAAGACGAAATATTATTTGTAACTATTCTCCATCAATCCATACATGAGTCATCAGTAGGTCCTAATGGATTTTTACCTTCATAATATATTATAAATCTAACCATTTCTCATCACCTGGTTAGCCATTATAAGCAGTCCAAGCTAAATCATTCTCCAATCTGTATTACTGTAGAAGTCTCATAACTGCTCTCCATGCTTCCTTTTTGGCCACTTCCAGTTTATTCTTTGTAAAGATGCCAAGTTATTCCCCTTTCAGGGACTGTGCAAGTGTTATTTCCTCTACCTTTTCCTAAATCTTCACATTGTACACTTCTGTTTTTTTGTGGGTTTTTTTTTTTTGTATTTTTCTGAAGTGAGAAGTGGGGAGATAGTCAGACAGATTCCCGCATGTGCCTGACCAGGATCCACCCAGCAGGCCCACCAGGGGGCGATGCTCTGCCCATGTGGGGCGTTGCTCCATTCCAACCTGAGCCATTCTACCACCTGAGGCATAGGACTTGGAGCCATTCTCAGCACCCGAGCCAACTTTCCTCCAGTGGAGCCTTGGCTGTGGGAGGGGAAGAGAGAGACAGAGAGAAAAGAGAGAGGAAGGGTGAAGCAGATGGGTGCCTCCCCTGTGTGCCCTGGCCTAGAATTGAACCCGGGCCTTCCACACGCCGGGCCAACACTCTACTGCTGAGCCAATAGGCCAAGGCCCATATTGTACACTTCTTTATCTTACTCAGATCCTTATGAAGAGGAAAAGATCAATAAAATTGACAAACTTATAGCTGAACTGATGATAAAAAGAGAAGATACAAATGGCCAATATTATGAATAAGAGAGGTGATATCCATACAGATTCTCTAGATTTTAAAAGTATGGGGGAATATTATGAAATTTATGCCAATAAATTAAACTATTTTATTTACTGAATTGGTAATATTAGTATTCTATTGCTACATATCAAGTGACCACAAACTTCATGGTTTAAAACACCTATTAATTCAAAATTCCACAGGTGAAATTTCCAAGCATGGTATGACTGTGCTGAGGGTATTGCAGGACAGATACCTTGCTGGCCAACTGTTAGGAAAAAAATCTCATTACAAGCTCCTTTAGGATGTTAATAAATTTTAGTTCCTTGTGATTGTGGGACTGAGGTCACCATATTCTTTTTAGCTATCATCTGGTGGTTGCTCTGAGCTCATAGAGGCTGCCCACACTCTGTGCCATTGGGTTTCTTCATGTTCAAAGCCAATAATGGAGAGTATTCCTCATATCAAATCCCTCTCATGCTTCAAGTTTCGAAATTAAATAATCTAAATGAAATGAACAAATTTCTCAAGATTCAAACTACCAAAGCTACTCATAATTAATAAATAGCTTGAGTATTCCTAAATTTATTAATAGAATAAGTAAAAACCTTCCACAAAGAAAACAATAAGCCCAGATGGTTGCCCTGGTAAATTCTGGCAAACAGTGAACAAAAAAAATTAACACCAATTATATACAAAGTCTTCCAGTAAATTGAAAAGGAGAGAATGCTTCCCAATTCATTCTTTGAGGCAAGAACTACTCTAATAACAAAAAGCAGAGAAAGACACTGTAAGGAAAGAAATCTATAAGTCAATAGTCTTCACTGAGCATTGATACAAAAATTCCAAATAAATTTTGGCAAACAGAATCCAAAACTACATAAAAAGAATAACATATCCTAACCAAGTAATTATCCTAGGAATGCATGGCTAGCTTGACATTTGAACTAAAAAAGAAAAAACACATGATTATTTCAATAAATTCATAACAAGTATTTTACAAAACCCAATATACATTTCTAATTTTAAAAAATTCTCAGCAGTACAATAGAAGAAAACTCCTCAACCTTATAAATATGTCTATAAAATATTTACAGCTAACACTCTTAATTAATGGTGAAAGAGTGAATTTTCCCCTCCTAAGATCAGGAATAAGACCAAGATGTCTGCTCTGATCATTTCTTTTTAACCTGGTACTGGAAGTTCTAGGCAATGCAATAAAACAAAAGAAAAAAGTGACCTAGGTTGAAAAAGAAGTAAAACTGTCTTTGTTCACAGAAAGTATGATCTGTCTATGCACAAATCCCAATGGAATCTACAAAAAACATATTAGAATAAATAAATTTTAATAAATGAATTCAGTAAGGATGCAGGATATAAGATAAACATGAATAATCAATTGTATTGCTACATACTAGCAATAAATAAACTAAGATTGGAATTAATAAAACAATACCATTTATAGCAGGGGTAGTCAACCTTCTTATACCTACCGCCCACTTTTGCATCTCTGTTATTTGTAAAATTTTCTAACCGCCCACCGGTTCCACAGTAATGGTGATTTATAAAGTAGGGAAGTAACTTTACTTTATAAAATTTATAAAGCAGAGTTACAGCAAGTATATAATAATAATTACTTACCAAGTACTTTATGTCAGATTTTCACTAAATTTGGCAGAATAAATCTTTATAAAACAACTTACTATAGTTAAATCTATCTTTTTATTTATACTTTGGTTACTCTGCTACCACTCACCATGAAAGCTGGAACGCCCACTAATGGGCAGTAGGGACCAGGTTGACTACCACTGATTTATAGTAATAAAAATATGAAACAGAAAAAAAAATATGAAACAGGAAATCTATTCCTACTTATTAAAACTACACCCAATATTAGCATGTATCAGTGATTTTCAATCTTTTCATCTCATAACACATACAAGCTAATTACTAAAATTAGTGGCACACCAAAAAAAATTTTTTTTTGATTTGACAAAAAATAAGTATAATTTTGATTCATTCATACCAGATGGCTATTGTGTTGGCTGCTGTCATTTTTTTAGACAATCTAAGGGAAAAGAGGTCAGTGCACCTGACTTAACAGTCAGATATTGCATGTTTTAAAATTTTTTGTGGCACAACAGTTTGGGTGTCATTTGAGGTGCTAACTGGGTGGTGCTCCAGTGTGGTCTAAACTGGCCACCAGGTGTGTCGGTTCTGGGGCCTCTTGCGAGGGGCGCTGGTATAGCCCACAGCTGCTACCTGTGCCCAGTGCAGAGCTACATGGTATACAACAGGGGTCCCCAAACTACGGCCCGCGGGCCACATGCGGCCCCCTGAGGCCATTTATCCGGCCCCTGCTGCACTTCCGGAAGGGGCACCTCTTTCATTGGTGGTCAATGAAAGGAGCACACTGACCATCTCATTAGCCAAAAGCAGTCCCATAGTTCCCATTGAAATACTGGTCAGTTTCTTGATTTAAATTTACTTGTTTTTTATTTTAAATATTGTACTCTTTCCTGTTTTGTTTTTCTACTTTAAAATAAGATATGTGCAGTGTGCATAGGGATTTGTTCATAGTTTTTTTTATAGTCCGGCCCTCCAACGGTCTGAGGGACAGTGAACTGGCCCCTGTGTAAAAAGTTTGGGGACCCCTGGTATACAAGATACAAAGCGATCTGTGGTTGGTCGCTGCCTGTGCAGGTGATGCTGTGAACTGAGGCTGGCTGCCACTGGTGCCGGGCTTGTGGCTCCTTAGCTGGAAGTACAGGGCATCCTAAGGCTAGCTACTGCTTTTTGTAGTTTGTGGACCTTCGACAGATTTTAGGAAGGTCTGCAGCATGGGCCAGGCTAGCAGCTTTTGTGGATTAGACTCTGAAAGAAGTTCAAGCAAGAGATGTGAATTGGGTGAGGCTTGGTCTCAGAGAATAGTCAGGGTGGGGCAAGAGCTGTGTTAAGCAGGTTAAGGAGACACCGATTTGGTACCCATCTGGCCTGCCAGTTGTGGGGGAGGGCCCAAGAAAGAAACAATGGCACCTGTGGGCACTTAAGTCCTAGAAAGAGCTGCCCTTCCAGTCCTTGTTCTTAAGCCAAACAATTCAGTCTCTCCCTGTCTCGGGTACTTCACAAGCTGCTTTTCCTTCTCCAGAGGTATGGCATATTTAGGAGTGAGGGAATCTGTGCACAGGACCTTTAAAAGAACAGCTGGGTCTATAGCAGCCCTCTGTCTCACCTGGACAAGTTCACAAGATTTTCATAGCCAGCTGTTGGAAGGACTCCTCTTCTTGGGACTGGTGCTCTGGGCTGGGGAGCTCAGTGTGGGGTGGGGACCCCTGCTCCTCAATGTTGACCTCCAGACCCAAAATATCTCTCCTCATTCTGAACTGCTACACGTGGTGTGGAGCCAGCCTATTTCAAGTCTCCACCTCTGCATACCAGCCTTGATATAGCTACTTCTTTATATCCTTAGTTATATTAACTTTGGTTCAGCTAGACTTTAGGTTTTTCAGGGTGGAATTATTTAGGTGTAATTTTGTTGTGGTACTAGGAGGAAATGAGCAGAGTTTACATACTCTCCCATCTTACCTAGAAGTCTCAGTGTCCTCCTTTAAGCTCATACATTTTTTTTTCTAAATTCCTTCTGAAACTCTTATTAGACATATGTTAGAACTCAGGTAAGATTTTCCATATCTATTACTTTTTCCTTTGTAATCTTATGTGTAGTATTTGGAGATGTCCTCACATCTATCTTCCAGTCCACTAATCAACTCTTCAGTGAAAGTCCCATCTGCTATTCTTAACATATACTTGGTTTAAATATTCAACCATGATTTATTTTTTTCATAATTCACTGTATTTGTTTCATAATTCCTGTTTGTTACTTTGTAGAGGCAAATCCTCTTTTATTGAACACATAAATAAAGTCATTTTTAGATTCTCCCAGGGTTTTCCCTCTGCTTATTTCTCCAGTTTAACTTACTCTTTTGTTGAGTTTGTTGTTCTTCTTTCACGATGTTTTCACCCTCTATATTCTAAAGTGATCTGTGTTTATGCACTCATCCTATGGCCTGTTAAGGTCTTCCAGGCATGGGAGATGCAAGCCAGCTCCCCTGGCCTGGCTATCAGTATTGCAGTTCTTACAGATTGCCAGAAAGGGTTCCTGCATTTCTTTCTATAGGGAGTTACTTTATTTCCATTCCAGAGATAATTCACTTTCTGTTTCAAACAGAACTTCATTAAAACTTTATGGATGTCTAAAATTTACTGTGAAAGGGTAAGACTTCAGTATATGTTCAGTTTAACACCTTGAAGTCATAAAACTATTTTTCAGAAAATTATTGATCTTTTTTGGACACATTTTTCTCTCAGAATTTTGAGAATCATTTCATCAAGTTAAAACAACCCCTTTGGAGCCCTGGCCAGTTGGCTCAGTGGTAGAGCATGGGCCTGACGTGCAGGAGTCCTGGGTTCGATTCCCGGCCAGGGCACACAGGAGAAGCGCCCATCTGCTTCTCCACCCCTCCTCCTCTCCTTCCTCTCTGTCTCTCTCTTCCCCTCCTGCAGCCAGGGCTCCACTGGAGCAGAGTTGGCCCGAGTGCTGGGGATGGCTCTATGGCCTCTGCCTCAGGCACTAGAATGGCTCTGGTTGCAATAGAGCAACGCCCCAGATGGGCAGAGCATCACCCCCTGGTGGGCGTGCCGGGTGGATCCCGGTCGGGCGCATGCAGGAGTCTGTCTGACTGCCTCCCCGTTTCCAATTTCAGAAAAATACAAAAAAAAACCCCAAAAAACCCAAACAAACAAACAAAAAAACAACCCCTTTGGTAGGTACACTGAATAAGAACTCCAATTTCACAAAACAATATAGATAAAAAACAAGTGTCTCTTTTAATGCTGAGTTCTCCTATCCAAGAACTTAAATATGTCTGTCGATTGACTCTCTTAACTCAGTGTGGTTTTCAACTGCTCTTGATTTGGGCCCTTCACATTTCTTGTACACTTACTTTCAGATATTTATGTCTTTTGCTTTTGAGACTGGAATCTATTATCTCATTGTATTACCAAGCTGGTCACTATTTCTAAATTGGAAATCAACTGAAGCTTGCATATTAGTATTAGAAAAACTACCTTACTTTATGATTACTAGCTAACAATTTCTGAGTTGATTATCTTGGCATATCCCATATAATTTTTGCCCCTTCTTTCCTAATAAGAAATGCCTATGAGTTTGATAAAAAATAACACATAGTTCAATGGTTTAGAACAAGGGTCAGCCAACTTTTCTGTAAAGTTTTTTCTGTAAAGTAAATATTAGGCTTTTTAGGCACACAGTACTATCATAACTGCTCAACTCTGCTATTATAGCATGAAGTGAGCATGACTCTGTTGTAGTAAGCTTCAGTTTGTAAACTCCTAGTTTAGAGTATAAGTGATATACCTGTAAGTACAGGTAAAGTCAGTCTGCCTAAATCAAATCTAGTTTTCAGCACTTATTTGCTGTGCAACATTGGGTAAGTTTCTTATATTGCTTCAATTTCTACATCAGTGGCATCTATTTGTGATAGTATCATATTTTGTGGTAATTAGATACCAATGTTCAACAATTAGAAGAGTACTAGACACAAAGTAAATGCTCTGGCATTATTAGGTACTTGTATTATTATCTGTATCTCATTTTACCTTGCATAACTGAACTGCTTTACAGATCCCAAAACAATGTAAAGACAAAAAAAGTATATTATAATAGCAGCCTGTCTTGTTCTTGAGCTAATGAAAATGCTGCTAGTGTTTCTCCATTAAGCATATGACTTATTTTGGTTTCAGATACAAATTTATAAAATTAAAGAAATATTCATCTAATCAAATTTTACTAAGATTACAAAAATTGGACTTTAACTTTTATAAAAACATTCTTCTGGTATCTATTATAATGATAACCCACTTTCCACTTTTTAAAAATATTTCTTAATTTATAAAGCTATTTATAAAACTTATTTCCCTAATATTGAACCATTTTTCTTTTCATAGTTAACATGCATCCCATTTGAATCACTGGATAATATTCATTTAATTTGTGGGTAAGATTCATTTCGCTGATTTATTCATTATGCTCTGACCATTCATTATGCAACTACTAAAATTATACTGATGTAATCTATTCCTTGGAAGTTTATTTATTTATTTACTTATTTGTGTGTGTGTGTGTGTGTGTGTGTGTGTGTGAGAGAGAGAGAGAGAGAGAGAGAGAGAGAGAGAGAGAGAGAGAGAGAGAGAGAAGAACATCGATTTATTGTTCCACTTTATTTTTTTTGTATTTTTCTGAAGTTGGAAATGGGGAGGTAGTCAGACAGACTCCCGCATGCACCCGACCAGGATCCACCTGGCATGCCCACCAGGGGGCGATGCTCTGCCCATCTGGGCCGTTGCTCTGTTGCAACCAGAGCCACTCTAGCGCCTGAGGCAGAGGCCATGGAGCCATCCCCAGTGCCCGGGCCAACTTTGCTCCAATGGAGCCTTGGCTGCGGGAGGGGAAGAGAGAGACAGAGAGGAAGGAGAGGGGGAGAGGTGGAGAAGCAGATGGGCGCTTCTCCTGTGTTCCCTGGCTGGGAATCGAACCCAGGACTCCTGCACGCCAGGCCGACACTCTATCACTGAGCCAACCGGCCAGGGCCTCCACTTTATTTTTTAAAAAGATTTATTGATTTTAGAGAGGACAGAAAGGCAGGGGGAGGAGTGGGGAGCATCAACTTGTAGTAGTTGCTTCTCATATGTGCCTTGACCGGCAAGCCCCACATTCTTTTTTTTAATTATTATTATTATTTTTAAATGTTTATTGTATTGATTTTAGAGAAGGAGAGAGAAAAGGAGAGAGAAAGGGAGAGAGGGATCCCCTGACCAGGTTTGAACCGGCAACCTCTGTGCTTCAGGGCGATGCTCTAAGTCTAACTAACTGAGCTATCTGGCCAGGGTAAGCCCCGGGGTTTTGAACTTCAGCATTCCAGGTCAACACTTTATCCACCGTACCACCACTGGTCAGGCTTACTTCACTTATTTATGCATTTATTGGTTGATTCTTGTATGTACCCTGATAAGAAATTAAACCCATAACCTTGGTGTAGCAGAACAATGCTCTAACCAAGTTACCAGGCGAGGGCTTTTATTCCTTGGAAGTTTAAAGAGGTAACCTGTGAAGTATCATTATTTACAAATCAGACCGAAAAATTTAGAAAATCAAAAATATCCAGTGATATCACTATATGGGTCCTATCAAATCCTATTGGAAGTAGGATACAGAGATTCAACTTTTTCAGAAGACAATTTGGCAGCACCTATAACAATTCTAAATGTACATGTAACTGTGAGTCTCAATTCTTCTTTAGGAATGTATTCTACAGAAAACTTATACAAGTTGCCAGAGATCTTCACTGTAATATTTTTTGTAATACTAAAAACCCGAAAACAATCCAAATATTCTTCAATAAAATATGAAGTTAAGCAATGATTTCATATCAAGACAGTGGAGTATTACGCAGCCATTACAAAAAGAATATCTGTATGTACTGGTAAATAGTGTCCATGAAACACTGTTCAGCTAAAAAAGCCGATCACAGTACAGTATACAAGGTGCGGCAAGTGTTGGCTTACAGTAATCTGTATGGAAAAAATACAATAATTAATAAATAATGCAAAAGTAAACTGTTTCACGTGCTCACAACTGTAAACTTACTTTTGCCCCACCCTGTAAACAGTATAATACCATTTGAAAACAAAAGAAAAATGCTAACACATGGAAGAAGGTCTGCAAGAATATATGTATATAACAACCTGCTATAAGAACGAGAATAGGGAAAAACGATTTTTCCACTTTCTAAGTTATATATTTTGTAAAATTTAGAACAAAAATCTTGTAGCATCAGAATTTTTAAATAAAAATCAGTTTTGAAAACTATCTTGAGCCTGACCTGTGGTGGCGCAGTGGATAAAGCATTGACCCGGACTGCTGAGGTCGCCAGTTCGAAACCCTGGGCTTGCCTGGTCAAGGCACATATGGGAGTTGATGCTTCCTGCTCCTCCCCCCTTCTCTCTCTCTTTCTCTCTCTCCTATAAAATGAATAATGAATAAATAAAGAAAAATAATTAAAAAAAAAAAGAAGAAGAAGAAAACTATCTTGAGGTAATAAGTCTTCAAATCCAGACAAAACTACTTGCTCTTTTCAATTCAGAATCGTGGCTCTGGCTAGAACAATAGCCTTTCAACTGGACCTCTTGGCTCCAGTTTATCCTCAACCCAGTGTCAGAATAACCTTTGTAAAATAACATGTTCCTTCTTCTTAAAATTGTTTACTAGCTTTCAGGACAAAATTAATATATTTTAGCATAGATTACACAGGTTATTATCTAGCTCTGCTGAACTGTGCTCTGTTTCTACTCCAGTATCATATGATCTGGTTACATAACTTAAACTTTCCTGAAGGAAACGTGCTCTTTTTCTGCCTGAAAGTGCACCTACACCGAGTACGTTCTCTATCATATTTAATTAGCTAATTTCTATTCATTCTTTACGCCTCACTTGAAAGGATAAACTCTAGGAAGTTCCTTCTATTTGTCATCTTTGTCTCAGTTAAATTCTCCTGATTTCTATTCCTTGAGATACTGTATTGCCTCTAATCCTACTATGTTGTAAATACCTTAGGTTTTGTAATCTCTTCTACTATACTGTCCGATTCTTTAGGCAGGGACTGGGTCTTATAATCTTGTATCTTCTAGTGCTTAGAGTATATTGTTTAACAAAACCCAGTTGAATTTACTAGTGATACTAAGTTGTTTTCTCTTTACCTACCAAATTTCATTAAAATTGATAATGGCCAAGAATAGGTTAAAAAATAGGTAGATGTATGTTACCATAATTTAAAAAAATTATTTTTGAACTATACAGAGCCTTTCATTCATCTCACGCTCTTGTTATTTCACTTCAGTAAAACCTCCACTAGATGGCATACGTGAAAAAAAAAAACTACCCCACAAAATCCTCAGACTGAGAGGGGAAAAAAAGGTACATATCACTTCCCTATACCAAGAGTAAATGGCTGGTTTGTCTTCATGTCACATTTTTATTGTATAGTTAATTATTACTACTGTCTGTCTACTTAAGATCAGCTTTTACCTGGGAGATTAATGAAACTATGATAAAGAAGATTTAGACAATGACAAAATGTTATAAATAGGACATTCATTTTCAGCTATCAGAATAGTTTTATTAGATCAACCCTTCCATTAAAAGAAAACTGTAAAAGCTGATAAAATACAAACTATGTTTGAAGTCACTGTAGAAAAACCAAGGCAGCCAGAACATGAGAGGCCAAGATTTTGGGTAGAAAGAAGCATTTGCTGAACTGAATCCTACACTCTGCCCCTTGCTCCCTTAAGACATGTGCCAATTCCAGGGTAGCATAAGCAAAAAGCTATGGCCTGTATGCTGGGCCTTCTTATGAAGGTGGAGACACAAAAACTGGAGTTCAGGGCTACCAACCAAGAACTCCAAGAATTAAATCTGGAAAAAAGAAACAGCAGAGAAGTGATATTTTGCTGGGCTTTTATCTTCAAGGCATTTGCAGATTCCTAAGATACACAAACTATGTGTGGGTAGGGAGGAGGGAAGACTACAAACCAGTTGTTAAGAGGCTGAAAAGTTACAAGGGCTTTCATTTCCATAAAGCTGAGGAGACAAAATTTGGCATTCATGACACTGAAGAAAGAATAAAAACAGAATGTATATAAAATGGAGTCACGTTAGCCAAGTTGCTAAAAATTAACCTTATGAAGGTAAAGGCATGAGGAAAGACTCCACTCATACTCGAACTAGCCTGGGAACTTACAAGTACTCTTAAGTTTCCAGTCCTGCATCAATGCCTAGATACACTGCTGGACCTCCAGATACTCCTCTAACTACCCCCTGAAGGACTCACGTATCCAGGCCACCCGACATCTACCTCATACTCATTATTCAGACCACTCAATTACCCCTGTGGCTCAGGCAAATGCCTCATGTTTGAGTTGGGACCACTGAAAGGCTACTGGGAAAATACTTATTCCCAAGCACAGCCTTAACCATTATAATCCTTAACTAGATCAAGATTCCAACTGCTACTCAAAAGAAAATTAAATATTTTCTGGAAGCAAACAGACTTATACAAATGTTTACAAATAATGTCCAGCATTCCATAAAAATTTACTAGGCATTCTAGGAAACAAAAGCTAAGTGACCAAAAGAAAACAGAAAGACAAGAACAAGTCTGTATGTTATCAGAAACATGCTTTTAAAAAAGTGAGAAAGAATTTAATTAAACATGGAATTATGGGGAAAAAGAGGCAATCAGAAACTCTACAACTGGAAAATAGGACTACTGAAAATACAATAGCAGATTCATTGTAGCAGAAGAGGGTCAGTAACCTGGAAGATAGACCAGAAAAAAATACCCAGGTGAAATATGGAGAGGAAAAAGGATGGCAAAAAAAAGAAGAGTGTGAAGAGACATATATGACGGGTGTAATGGTCTAAAGCCCAACTGGAGAGAAGAGGGAGAACGAGACATAAGCAGTATCTGAAGAAATACCAGCTGAAATATTTCCCAGACTCATGAAATGTATCCAAGAAGTTCTATGAACTCAAATCTAAACATATTCAAAGAAAGTTATATCTAGGGCTATAATAGCAAAGTCACCCAAAACAAGACAAACAGAAAATCTTAAAAAATCTTAAAAACAACCACGAGATAAAATACAGTACCTTCAAAGGACAAACTATAAGACTTAACAGCTAGCTTTTCAACTGAAACAATGTCAGCTAGGAAACAACAAAATGACTATTTAAAAGCACCAAAAGGAAGTAACTTCTAACCTAGAAGTCTATACTCAGTGAAAATAACTTTCAAAATTAGAGAGAAATAAAAAGGTTTCAGACAAAAACAGACTTTGTCACTAGCAAATATACTAATGAAAGGTTCAGAAAAAAACTAATCCCTAATTAAAGCATGAAAATACAGGATGGACTGAAGAACACTAAAAAGAATGCACTATGTGAGAAGATCTCAGTAGAAGTGATCATAATAATGCATTGTGAGGTTTAAAACACACAGAGATTTTAAAAATATGACAACAATAATGCAAAGACAGGGATGGGATGGGCAAATGGAGTTAAAATATTCTAAGATTCCTGCCATTGCCCAGGAATTGATCAAAGTACTAATTTATAACAGACTCTAATAAGTAAGAAAGTGATGTTATAATCTCTACAGCAGCCACTCAAAGAATAATAGAAAAATGAAAAACTAGCAAGATTGGAAACTGAATAAAAAGATTAATCTAAAAACAATCTTGGGCTAAAGAGCACTTACTAAATCAAACAGATATCTCAGTATGTATCCTATGTACAAATGGACTAAACATTCCAATTAAAAAAACTACTGTTAATCAATCTCAATTTTAAATAGGGGTCCATCTGTTGCTTACTTTAAATTAAAGCACATAGAAAGGTTGAAAGTAGAAGGATGAAAAATGATATACCATAGAAACAAACAAACGAACAGAAGACTAAGCTAAATTTTAGAAAAGCTGATACAGCCTATTCTAATATTAGACAAAGTGTATTAGAATAAAAAAGTATTACTATATCTACAGAGAATCACATTTTGCAAGAATAAAAGGTCAGGAATATGGTGGCTTTAAAACATAGAAGCCAAAGTTGACCAAAATACACATTATAGTAACTAATAGAAAAAGCAAGGAAAAAAATCAGTAGTCATTTAGAAGAGTGAACACCAGAAATAATGAATGTGGCTTAATTAATACACATAGACCATTACACACAACTACTGCCAACTACATTCTTTTCTGGTGTACACGGAACATTTGCAAACACTGACCATAGGCTGGGACATCAAGAAAGTCTCAACAAATTTTAAAAATCTGAAATATATAGAACATGTTCTCATACCAAAGTGGAATTAAGCTAGAAATCAGTAATAAAAAGAAAACTGAAGAATAAAAGAACTGATATATTCAAACACTGGAATATTTCTCAGCAATAAAAAGAACTATTGACAGAAAAACATGACTATCTCAAAAACATTAGGCTTAGTGAAATAATTCACACATTAAGAATATATAAGGTATGATGTACTATACAAAACAGTAATCCAGGGTAGAACATGAAAACAAGCGTTGTTGCCTCTAGGGGTCAGGGGACTGTCTTGGAAGGGACCTACGGAAACTTTCCAGGGTAATAGAAAAAGGGGTGTGAGCTACACGGTGTACTTATTTGTCGTACTTCAAAGTGTATACTTAAGAACTGTACAGCTCACTTTGTAAATCAGATCTCACAGAATAAGAAACCTGCTAAATGATATGTTTGCAGATGAATGGACAATTGTATGTATGAATATGCAAATGGATGATTTTATACATACATGAAAATGGATAATGGTACATTAAAATAGCAAATGTTTAAAAAATAGAACATAAACCTGTAAGTTTAATTTCATAAATCAATCAGAAATGTGCATTTGAAACTGTGATGCTCATAACACAACACAGAAAATATTACCAATTTAAGTAAATGCAACATTTGGTAAACACCTGTTTTGAAATGGCAACATGTTAAGTACCTTCACATTAATTCTCCTGTTTTAATTCTCATAGCCACCCTCCTGGCTAGTTAGGTATCACATCTATCAATCACCGAAAAGAGCCTCAAAGATTACAAAAAGATTTAATAGTTGTACTATCTTGCACAAGTTGCTGAGATAGTATCTGGACTGACATCTCTAAGGCTCTCATTGATACTTTACACTTTCTGGAGCATAAAAGGATTAACATATTAATTACTTCACGAATTATACATTTCAGTTACGTCATGCAAATAAAATAGACAAACGATTGTTCAACTTCAGATCTATTAAATTAAATAAGAAGTTGATAAATTTTTCATGAAGAATTTTAAGACATAAAAAAATACGTATGAGACCAGGCAGTCAAGTAGCTCACAGTGAAATCAAAAGTTTCATACATGAAAACAAGGAGAGAACAACCCACGGGGTGTATAAAATGTGCTAACCAAGCTAATCACCCACCGAAATACTTATAAACAAACAGCACTCTTACTGGGAAGCTTAACAGACTTAATTTGACCCTGGAAGGAATAATTTAAATGTACAGTGAGGGAAGGGGAGGACATACATATTGAAAAAAAACCATTTATGTGAGAAATGATGTAGAAATAGTATAAATGAAATAACAGAAATTAGGGAGTTTAAGAAATGCATAAGGTAGAATCAAATTATGGAGACTTTTGGACTTTACCTAATAGAAAAAAGGAAGTGCAGGGTTCACTCAAGTATAGCAGTGCAGTCAAAAATATCAATTAGGAGGTTATAAAAGTAGGCCACGAAGTGGGATTATAAAGCTAAACATTGTACAATGAATCTAAGAAACATTACAAAGAGGGAACCAGTTAGGAACAAATTATAGTATATATAAAAGTGAATGAAAAAATTCGAGACAAGTAACAATTTCTCTTGATAAAATTAATGTTCAAAAGTCAAAACCAGCTATTGCTTTAAACGTACAGTAAAAAAAACAACAACAACAAACAACTATTGTGGTTATGAAGAAAATACAGTGTGTCCGTAAAGTCACGGTGCACTTTTGACCGGTCATAGGAAAGCAACAAAAGAAGACAGAAATGTGAAATCTGCACCAAATAAAAGGAAAACTCTCTCAGTTTCATACCTATTCAGTGCAGTTCGATGTGGGCTCACACACAGATTTTTTAGGGCTCCTTAGGTAGCTATCCCGTATAGCCTCTACAGACTCATCACTGACTGATGGCCTACCAGAATGGGGTTTCTCCACCAAACTGCCGGTTTCCTTCAATTGCTTATCCCACCGAGTAATGTTATTCCTATGTGGTGGCGCTTCGTTATAAACGCGCCGATATTCACGTTGCACTTTGGTCACGGATTTGAATTTAGCGAGCCACAGAACACACTGAACTTTCCTCTGTACCATCCGCATCTCAACTGGAATGGCCATGGGCTGCTCCACTGTATTACGCCATCATCTGCGCATGCGCATATGCTGCCACATCATCCTACAGAAACTGGGAGGGTTTTCCTTTTATTTGGTGCAGATTTCACATTTCTATCATCTTTTGTTGCTTTCCTGTGACCAGTCAAAGGTGCACCGTGACTTTAAGAACACACTGTATATTTAGGTGGTAAATAATCAGGTTTATTCATTATTTCAGTTCCCCTTCTTTGGAAACAGTAAGATTATACTCCCTCACTCAGTTAATGTTAGATATGCCTCTGGGACCACCATTAAACAGAAGAAATGGCATGGGTCTCTCTTCCAGGTGGAAACGGTAGCTGCCAGTACACACCTTACCAGCAGTGCCAGACATCAATAAGACAAAGTCAAGTCAGAATCTGGAAGGTAGTTTTGTTTCCTCTTTTAAATTTTAAGTCTTTGCTTTAGTGCCTGTGCAAAGGACTTCCTTCATCTCCATTCTGTGATTTCAGAAGGACCAAGCAGATTCCCAGGTATATGAAGAGCACCATTAGTGCTATGCCCTACTCATGCAAGGTTACACGAAGATACCTGTAATTAATTGTCTACGTACATATAAAACTGCTAACAAAGATAAACTCAGCTCCTATACAGGTACAAAAAGAAAAGACAGGTCAATAAAACGATGAACATAGGATATGAAGAGGCAATTTATTTAAAAAAAGATACAATAAGAAAAAAAATGTCAAAGTAACAATTCATACTGTTTTCTAAATAAGCTATTAAAAACTCTTTCTGAAAATATTTTTATAACTTCAGCCAAGACACGTTACATTATTTCCTCATAACTGAAAAACAAGTTAATATTGTAATATAAAGTTATACCTCAAGCTACCAAACTGCTTCACAATGACATTTACAACTAAATTTATATTCTGAAAAAGGAAGCAACATTTCCCCAGAATATTTTGTTTATTAAAACAGGCAACGATATTCAACAAGTTAACAATCGCACAATGATTATGTTAAAACCTTGGATATTAGTTAATATATGCTGTCTTATCAACAGTAATAAAACATCTATTGAAATTAAAATGCCACATCATTTTACAAAGCCTTTATCTCATGACCGAAAAGTCTGAATAGAACAAACTCTTCTGCCAGAAAACTTGCCTTCTAAATGTTTATTTTTAATTTAAGAAAATGTTTGCTTAATGCCTGTACTTCTCCCAGTCCCTAACCCCTTCACCTCTGACAACTGTCAGTCTATTCTGTTTTTATGAGTCTGTTTCTATTTCATTTGTTAGCTTATTGTTCATTAGATTCCACAGGTGATGTATTATGGAATTGTGCAACTTAAACCCATGTAGATTTATTGAACAATGTTACATCAATGAATTCAATTAAAAATAAATCAGCAACAAAAAAGAAAATGTTTCAGCAAACTGAAAAAAACCCCACATAATTTCAAAATACAGAAATGCCTATTATACTTTGAAAAGACTTATTATTCCAACAATATAAATTTCTAATATAAATATTTTTATATCTAATATATAATGGCTTTTTTTTTTAAAAAAAGAAACAATTTATAGTATCTTTTGTTAGCACATTATCAATATAAAAAAATAAAAGGAACGTAAGTTCATACTTTGGCACAACTGCCAAGTTTCAATTAAGCTGATGGTAGACCATCTTGTTTTCAGGATTAAATATTATTAAACTGAATTAAAGTGATAATATTCTTCTGTTCACATACATCCCTTTGAAATCTGTAGAATTTTTAAATCAAAATATCCAACTATTTATAATAATTTAGGGAAAGAGTGGAAAAATCCAGATATAAGTCAATTTAACACAAACATGTATTTTAAATCAATTAGAAAAGACATAATATAATCCCAAATACAGACAAAATAGGGAATATAAATGTATTCCAATGGTACATGCTGGTCAGATTAAACCTCTGCTATATTCAAATTAAAGATTAAATACTTTAGTGCCAATTCTGTTCTGTACGATAAACAAAGCATTTGCCTCTACTTGTAAGGAATATATTAGATAACACATTTAAGAGCAATTAACACAGTAATAGGTATACAGGAAACATTCAATAAAAGTTTCCTTTAAAAACAAAATAAAGAAACCTCCCCCAGAGACAAATTCTAAGGCTTAAGTATAAACCGGTATTAAAGTACCACATTTGCCAAAGTACAATGTGCTAAGTACTGCCAGGAGCAAGATCCAAGAGAAACATAAGATGTGATTTGTGTTCATTTTAAAACAGCTTTCAAGTTGTCATGCTTTGATCATTAGTCCCACAGGAGAAAAAAATAAAAGGAATTTTTAAAAGAAAAAATAATAAACAAACAAGATCTTTATGTAGTAATATAGAAAGCTGATCATTAAATATTAGAACTATGCCAATTTTCACAAGATTATAAAAGTCTTGTGAAAAAGACTTTTCAAAAAACTTAAAGAGCTAACAGAACAAATAGAAGTAAAAAACAATTTAAAAATTTAATGACGCTAAGACTATATAGAAACCACAACCAGACTGGTAAGAGGGGTAGAGATGCAGAATGGGCTTGTCCTACAACCATGTGTGGTGGTCAAAAATAGGGAGAGATATTTCAGCTATAGAGGTCCCCACTGAGGAGCAAGGGGTCTCAGCTCCACCCAAGTACCCCAGCCCAGGGGTCCAGTGTCAGAAAGAAAAGTCTCCATAACTTTTGGCTATAGAAACCAGTGAGGATGGCAACTGAATGGACAGTAGGCTCTTAAGTGTACCAGGTGTTCCTCTTAAAGGACCCATGCACTTATGCACTGACAGACTCACTCACCCTGAGCTCCAGCACTGGGCAGCAGCTTAAGGTACCAGGGATATAAGGGGAGGAACTGAATTGCCTGGCTTTAAGGTGAGAGCTGGAGGGGTAGCTTTCTCCCAGACAGAAGTGCTGGCAGAAGCCATTGTTCCCATGTTGAGTCGTCCCTCAACCCAGCCTGCACAGACAGATGGGTGCCATATCTGTTTGAATCTCCATCATCCTGGCTAACACCAACTGCCCCATCTTGATGATTCCAACCCACCCAACTTTCACACCCATCCAAATTCCAGTGGCTTTTCTATACTGATGACCTATCTTGGCTCATGCTTTGGTATCTCCTAAAATCTCTGAGGTTTACAATCCCCAAACAGCAGCACCTGTTCTCAGCATGTCCTATACCTCTTAATAAACAGCCCAAAACCCAGCACTAGAGGTAGCTCAGTTCACAGCTTAACTCTCCAAGGTACCTCCAAGCCCAGTAGAAGTAGGAACCATCTTCAAATCACTTTGCAGCTCATGCCAAGTGTTGCTGAGCACATACAGGCAGCTGCTGACCTCGGCTTGCCTCAGAAACTTCTCCCAAGAGGCTCCAGATCCAACACACTCAGTGGGCAGCTTTAGACCACACTAGGGCATATCTAAGTACCTCCAAAAACCACACACTCAAAGGCATTTTCAGTAGGCACCAGAGCCCTGCTAAAGTGAATCTTGCTCTGTAGGATCAGCCCCTGCAGAATTGCTCCTCCACTATAGTAACTGCCAACCCTCACAACCAATCAGCTTGAGGTTTAATCCCTCCCATGAACATGCCAACCTCAATCAAGGAGGGCACACACAACCTACAAAAAAGAAACACCAAAAGCACACGGATCAGGTGACCTAGAAGACTGTACCATTGGGCCCCACAGCACACCTACTATATAAGGCCACTATACTAAGACTGGGAGAGATAGCAGCTCTGCCTAGTACATAGTAACAAACACAGGACAGCAAGCAGTGAAAGGAGACAGAGACATGTCCCAAATAAAAAAAAAAAGGACTAAACTCTATAAAGAACTGAACAAAATTGAGGCAAGAAATCTAACAAATGCAGAGTTCAAAACATTGGTTATAAAAAACAAAACAAAACATTGGTTGTAAGAATGCTCGGTGAACACAGGGAAAGAGTAGATGCACTTAGAACTTCAACAGAGATAATATAAAAAAGGAGATAGAAAACATAAAGAACCAATCAGAAATGAAGACTACAATAACTGAAATGAATACATTAGATGGAATAAACAGATCAGATGAAGCAGAGGATCAAATTAACAATTTGAAAAACACCCACTCAAAATAAAAAAGAAAAGCAATGAACGTAGTTTGAGGGACCCCTTTGGAACAACATCAAATATAACAAATATTCACATGACCGGGGTATGAGAAGAGGGAGAGCAAGAGATTGAAAACCTATCTGAAAAAATAATGACAGAAACTTTCCTAAACTGGTGAAGGAAATAGACATAGAAGTACAAGTGATGTCATGGAAATGGCACCGTGAGCTGCGCGTCCGACAGCTCTCCCCTAAATCACAACAAATTTATCAACTAGAAACAGAAAAATCTATCCTCGGAGCATTCCGGAATTCCACACAAACTGATAGCAAAAGGACTGTTATCACTTGAATCTGAGAGACGAGGGTGTGGAGGAAGCTACCGCAGGGACGTTCATTCAAGCCGCGAGGAAGTGAGCCTGTGGTGAGTTAGCCCACAATCGGGAGCTGCGAGCCGCCGCGAGCCGAGCCGCCGCGAGCCGCGCGCCCGGTCCGGTTGCAGAGTGAGCACTGCTTACGTTCCCAGTGGCCCGCGCACTACGAGTGAGAGTCACCAGCCACCGGTGCCCGGAGCACCCCATTCGCGCGCGTGCCCTGGGCATTCCACGCGTCCAGAGCGTCCTACTGGCCCGCACCCCAGGGGGCCCCATTATCCTGCGCCTGGTGCGATCCAGCCGCCAGCGGCAGGGCGAGCAGGAGAGGCTTGGGAGATTCTCTCCGTGGGCGGGGCACCTCACCCAGCCATTCAAGCTAACAATCAAGCGTTGGGGGAGGGGCGCGCGCAGGCAGCCTAAAATACCTTCGGGAGCACAGCTGCAACCCAATCACTGAAATTAGCTTAACCCATGAAATCTGCGCACCCTCGGTTCTAATTGATAAGATCTCTCTCAGTTCAGCGATCCAAGACAAGAGGCGTGATATTTTTTAGTGCCTCTCGCTAAAGGGGCGGGGGCAACTTCTGATTGATAGAGCCTCCATATTCAGGGATAAACGCTAACAAGAAGGACTTGGCAGATAATAAGATCTATACTACACTAGTCGCAAGCAGAGACTAGTGCCTCTTCTTCCCAGCAAAAACAGGCTACAAAGTGTGGAAAGCCTGGGTTGAGAGGTCCAACTGAATGATAGGCGCTGAACAGTCACCTTGACAACAATTGACTCCCACCCCCGCCTGATTACACTGGAGGCCCTGACTGCCAGAGCCTTTCCCAAAGCCTTGCACTGAGTGGGGATAGAGTGGGGATTTCCCAGCTCTTTGAGCCTCTTACTCCCCAGGCAGAAGCAGTTGCAGCCTTATAGCTGGATCACCAGGCTGCTAATTCAGAAAGGGGGGACTAGGAGAGAGAATCCAGGAAAGCAAACTCTCTCATCATTGGACCCTGCAAACGCCAACAAGCCTTGACTACCAGCAAGACTAAAGCCAATTATATGACATTGCCATAGAATCCCATCAACTGCAAATCCCTACCTAAGTGTGACACAGGGGCAGAGCCTGGGGTACAGATTCACTGACCAGGAAGAGGGAGAGAAAAGAAAAAGGAAGAAGTTAACCTCTCAAAATCAAGAAAAATCCACAGACTTTACAACTTGTTCCACTAATTCTTTTTTTGTTGTTGTTGTTTGTTTCTTCTATCTTATTGCCTTTATTTCCTCCACCTCGGTCCTTCTATTCTCTGCCCATCTTATGCTTCCCTTTTCTTGAACTACACTACCCATGAGTGTTACATTTTATTTCTCTTCTTCATCCTCACCCTCCTTTAAGGTTATACTCCAAAACACTTAACTCTCACTCTCTCCTCTTTTGTTTTTTTTTGTCTTGCTTTATTTTGTTTTTTTTTCTCTTCCTATTTTATTTCTTCCTTCGTTTTTCTCTTTTTCTTATTTTTTCCTTTCTATTCGTTTTTTCTTTTCTCATTTTACTTTCCTCCCATTTAATCCTCAATCACGAACAAATTAGTTAATTTGGGACTCAAGGCATTTTTTGGCTTTATTTTTCTTTTTTGCTTTTGTTTTTATTTTTTTTCTTGTTTGTTTATTTTTGTGGCATTTTGGGTCCTCCCAACCCAAGGTCTCCATTGTATTTAGTCTTCGCTCCACTTAATACAACAGATTTTTACTTATTATTTTTATTTTTTTCTTCTTTATTATTCTTTTTTGGTCCTTTTTTCTGGTTCCCTCTTATCCCTCTCATTATATCTCTTAGTTGACCATCACTTACAGGCAAATCATCTTATGCTTGTCTAAGATTTTCTTCTTTTTTTTTTTTTTTCATTTAGTAGGTCCCTACTCCCTTTTTTTGCCCCTTGAACTCTTCACCCCAAATCGGGCCCTCCATTATAGGCACGATATTTCCCTGAGGAGGGGAGAGGAGGGAAAGAGAAGAAAGAAAAAAGGGGGAAATAATAAATTATTACTGTTTTTTTTTTGTGGGGTGTTTTACCTTTTTTTTTTTTTTTACTTTTTACTCTTTATTAATTCTAATTAGTGCTATCAACAAGACCACCCTCAGATGCCGATAAGAAAGAGGAAATCGAATATTATGGATACAAAAGAAAGAGAGGTAACACAAATAGATGTGGAAAAATCTATGGAGAAAAGATTTAACATATTGGAAGCCTTGGAGCTAAATGACAGAGAATTTAAAATAGAAATCTTAAAAATACTCAGAGATATACAAGAAAACACAGAAAGGCAATATAGGGAGATCAGAAAACAACTCAATGAACACAAAGAATATATTACCAAGGAAATTGAAACTATAAAAACAAATCAAACAGAAATGAAAAACTCAATTCACGAGCTGAAAAACGAGGTAACAAGCTTAGCTAACAGAACAGCCCAGATTGAAGATAGGATTAGTGAAATAGAAGACAAACAACTTGAGACACAACAGAAAGAAGAAGAAAGAGACTCAAAAATAATAAAAAACAAGAAAGCCCTACAGAAATTGTCTGACTCCATCAGAAAGAATAACATAAGAATAATAGGTATATCAGAGGGAGAAGAAAAAGAAAATGGAATGGAGAATATACTCAAACAAATAATAGACGAGAATTTCCCAAGCCTGTGGAAAGAACTAAAGCCTCAAATTCAAGAAGCAAACAGAACACCGAGTTTTCTTAACCCCAACAAACCCACTCCAAGGCACATCATAATAAAGATGACACAAACCAATGACAAAGAAAAAATTCTCAAGGCAGCCAGGGAAAAGAAGAGTACAACATATAAAGGAAGGCCTATTAGATTATCATCAGATTTCTCAGCAGAAACTCTACAAGCTAGAAGAGAGTGGACCCCAATATTTAAAGCCCTGAAAGAGAGGAACTTTCAGCCAAGAATACTATACCCATCAAAGCTATCCTTCAAGTATGAAGGAGATATAAAAACATTCACAAATACAGAAAAAATGAGAGAATTTATCAACAGAAAGCCCCCACTCCAGGAAATACTAAAGGGGGTTTTCCAACCAGATTCAAAGAACAAAAGAAAACAACACCACAAGTAACAGCTCCACCAAGAACACAATAAAACCAAACTTAAACTGTGACAACAAAGGAAAAAAAGGGGGGAGAGGATGGAGATTAACAGTAGCAAAGGACGATGAAGTGCAGAAATACTTATAAGATAGGGTACTACAATGAATATGGTAGGTACCCTTTTCATTACTTAATGGTAACCACCCTTGAAAAAAACACCACAAAAACACTTGACTTAAAAAAGGTAGCAACAGAGGAAAGAAGTATGGAACACAAACAAACAAAAACAAATGATAGAAAAACAAAAGAGAAGAATCAAACTAGATACAAAACTAACAGAAAGCAATTTATAAAATGGCAGTAGGGAACCCACAAGTGTCAATAATTACACTAAATGTAAATGGATTAAACTTACCAATAAAAAGACACAGAGTAGCAGAATGGATTAAAAAAGAAAATCCAACTATATACTGCCTACAAGAAACACATCTAAGCAACAAGGATAAAAACAAATTCAAAGTGAAAGGCTGGAAAACAATACTCCAAGCAAACAACACCCAAAAAAAAGCAGGTGTAGCAATACTCATATCTAATAATGCTGACTACAAGACAGAAAAAGTACTCAGAGACAAAAATGGTCATTTCATAATGATTAAGGGGAAGTTGAATCAAGAAGACATAACAACCCTTAATATATATGCACCAAACCAAGGAGCACCAAAATATATAAGACAGCTACTTATTGACCTTAAAACAAAAACTAACAAAAATACAATCATACTTGGAGACCTCAATACACCGCTGACGGCTCTAGATCGGTCATCCAAACAGAGAATCAACAAAGACATAGTGGCCTTAAACAAAATACTAGAACACCTGGATATGATAGACATCTACAGGACACTTCATCCCAAAGCGACAGAGTATACATTTTTCTCTAGTGTACATGGAACATTCTCAAGAATTGACCATATGTTGGGCCACAAAGACAATATCAGCAAATTTAGAAAAATTGAAATTGTACCAAGCATATTTTCTGATCATAAAGCCTTGAAACTAGAATTCAACTGCAAAAAAGAGGGGGAAAAACCCACAAAAATGTGGAAACTAAACAACATACTTCTAAAAAATGAATGGGTCAAAGAAGAAATAAGCGCAGAGATCAAAAGATATATACAGACAAATGAAAATGAAAATACGACATATCAGAATCTCTGGGATGCAGCAAAAGCAGTAATAAGAGGAAAGTTCATATCACTTCAGGCCTATATGAACAAACAAGAGAGAGCCGAAGTAAACCACTTAACTTCACACCTTAAGGAACTAGAAAAAGAAGAACAAAGACAACCCAAAACCAGCCGAAGAAAGGAGATAATAAAAATCAGAGCAGAAATAAATGAAATAGAGAACAGAAAAACAATAGAAAAAATCAATAAAACAAGGAGCTGGTTCTTTGAAAAGATCAACAAAATTGACAAACCCTTGGCAAGACTCACCAAGGAAAAAAGGCACAGGACTCAAACAAAATCCAAAATGAAAGAGGAGAGATCACCACAGACATCATAGATATACAAAGAATTATTGTAGAATACTATGAAAAATTATATGCCACCAAATACAACAATCTAGAAGAAATGGATAAATTCCTAGAACAATACAACCTTCCTAGACTGAGTCATGAAGAAGCAGAAAGCCTAAACAGACCAATCAGCAGGGAGGAAATAGAAAAAACTATTAAAAACCTCCCCAAAAATAAAAGTCCAGGCCCAGACGGTTATACTAGTGAATTCTATCAAACATTCAAAGAAGACTTGGTTCCTATTCTACTCAAAGTCTTCCAAAAAATTGAAGAAGAAGCAATACTTCCAAACACATTTTATGAGGCCAACATAACCCTCATACCAAAACCTGGCAAGGATGGCACAAAGAAAGAAAACTACAGACCAATATCTCTAATGAATACAGATGCTAAAATACTAAACAAAATACTGGCAAACCGAATACAACAACATATTAAAAAAATAATACATCATGATCAAGTGGGATTCATCCCAGAATCTCAAGGATGGTTCAACATACGCAAAACGGTTAACGTAATACACCATATCAACAAAACAAAGAACAAAAACCACATGATCTTATCAATAGATGCAGAAAAGGCTTTTGATAAAATACAACACAATTTTATGTTTAAGACTCTCAACAAAATGGGTATAGAAGGAAAATATCTCAACATGATAAAGGCCATATATGATAAACCATCAGCCAACATCCTATTAAACGGCATAAAACTGAGGACTTTCTACCTTAAATCAGGAACAAGACAGGGTTGTCCACCCTCTCCACTCTTATTTAACGTGGTGCTAGAAGTTCTGGCCAGAGCAATCAGACAAGACAAAGAAATAAAAGGCATCCATATCAGAAAAGAAGAAGTAAAGGTATCACTTTTTGCTGATGATATGATCCTATACATCGAAAACCCGAAGGACTCCACAAAAAGATTATTAGAAACAATAAACCAATACAGTAAGGTCGCAGGATACAAAATTAACATACAGAAGTCCATAGCCTTTCTCTATGCCAACAATGAAATACTAGAAAACGAACTCAAAAAAATAATCCCCTTCACGATTGCAACAAAAAAAATAAAATACCTAGGAATAAACATAACAAAGAACGTAAAGGACCTATATAATGAAAATTACAAAGCATTGTTAAGAGAAATCGAAAAAGATACAATGAGATGGAAAAATACTCCTTGTTCTTGGATAGGAAGAATAAATATAATCAAAATGGCCATATTACCCAAAGCAATATACAAATTTAATGCAATTCCCATCAAAATCCCTATGAGATTTTTTAAAGAAATGGAACAAAAAAATCATCAGATTTATATGGAACTATAAAAAACCCCGAATAGCCAAAACAATCCTAAGGAAAAAGAATGAAGCTGGGGGCATTACAATACCTGACTTTATATTATAGGGCCACGATAATCAAAACAGCATGGTATTGGCAGAAAAATAGACACTCAGACCAATGGAACAGAATAGAAAGCCCAGAAATAAAACCACATATATATGGTCAAATAATCTTTGATAAAGGGGCCAACAACACACAATGGAGAAAAGAAAGCCTCTTCAACAAATGGTGTTGGGAAAACTGGAAAGCCACATGCAAAAGAATGAAACTCGACTACAGCCTGTCCCCGTGTACTAAAATTAATTCAAAATGGATCAAAGACCTAAATATAAGACCTGAAACAATAAAGTACATAGAAGAAGACATAGGTACTAAAATCATGGACCTGGGTTTTAAAGAACATTTTATGAACTTGACTCCAATGGCAAGAGAAGTGAAGGCAAAGATAAATGAATGGGACTACATCAGAATAAAAAGTTTCTGCTCAGCAAGAGAAACTGATATAAAAATAAACAGACAGCCAACTAAATGGGAAATGATATTTTCAAACAACAGCTCAGATAAGGGCCTAATATCCAAAATTTACAAAGAACTCATAAAACTCAACAACAAACAAACAAACAATCCAATAAAAAAATGGGAAGAGGACATGAACAGACACTTCTCCCAGGAAGAGATACAAATGGCCAACAGATATATGAAAAGATGCTCAGCTTCATTAGTTATTAGAGAAATGCAAATCAAAACTACAATGAGATACCACCTCACTCCTGTTAGATTAGCTATTATCAACAAGACGGGTAATAGCAAATGTTGGAGAGGCTGTGGAGAAAAAGGAACCCTCATTCACTGTTGGTGGGAATGTAAAGTAGTACAACCATTATGGAGGAAAGTATGGTGGTTCCTCAAAAAACTGCAAATAGAACTACCTTATGACCCAGCAATCCCTCTACTGGGTATATACCCCAAAACCTCAGAAACATTGATACGTAAAGACACATGTAGCCCCATGTTCATTGCAGCACTGTTCACAGTGGCCAAGACATGGAAACAACCAAAAAGCCCTTCAATAGAAGACTGGATAAAGAAGATGTGGCACATATACACTATGGAATACTACTCAGCCATAAGAAATGATGACATCAGATCATTTACAGCAAAATGGTGGGATCTTGATAACATTATAAGGAGTGAAATAAGTAAATCAGAAAAAAACAAGAACTACATGGTTCCATACATTGGTGGAACATAAAAATGAGACTAAGAGACATGGACAAGAGTGTGGTGGTTACCAAGGGTGGGGGGAGGGAGGACATAGGAGGAAGGGAAGGAGAGAGTTAGGGGGAGGGGGAGGGGCACAGAGAACTAGATAGAGGGTGGCGGAGGACAGTCTGACTTTGGGCGAGGGGTTTGCAACATAATTTAATGACAAAATAACCTAGACATGTTTTCTTTGAATATATGTACCCTGATTTATTAATGTCATCCCATTACCATTAATAAAAATTTTATAAAAAAAAAAAAAAAGAAGTACAGGAAGTACAGAGTCCCAAACAAGATGAACCCAAAGAAGCCCACACCAAGACACACAATTTAAGTGCCAAAGATTAAACACAAAGAAAGAATCTTAAAACCAGTAAGATAAAAGTAATTAATTACCAACAAAGGAGATCACTAAGAATGTCAGCTGATTTCTCATCAGAAACTTTGCAGGCCAGAAGGAATTGACAAGAAATATTCAAAGTGATGAAAAGCAAGGACCTACCACCAAGATTACTCTAACTAGCAAGGCTATATAATTTAGATTTGCAGGAGAGATAAAGAGATTTCCAGACTAGAAAAAACTAAAGGAATTCATCACCACCAAACCAGTATTATATGAAATATTAAAGGGACTTTGTAAAGAAGGAAAAAAATAAAATTTATGAGTAATAAAATGGCAATAACTACATATCTATCAATAATTACTTTAAGGTAAATGGATTAAATGCTCCAATCAAAAGACATGGAGTGGTTGAATGCCTGAAAAAATAGACTGTTATATATGCTGCCTACAGGAGACTCACTTCAGACTGAAAGACACACACAGATTGAAAAGTCAAGGAATGGAAAAAGATATTTCATGAAATAGAAACAAATTAACAAACAAAAGCTGAGATAGAAATATTTATATCAGACAAGACAAACAAACAAACAAACAAAAAGGCTCTAATAAGAGACAAAGAAGGACTTAGCAACTCCACTTCTGTGTGTTTATCTGAGGAAATCCCAAAACTAACTTGAAAAAACATGTAACCATATTTTCACTGTAGCATATTTTATAAGCCAAGATTTAAAAAAAGCAACTTAAGTATCTATCAATAGATTCCTGAATAAAGAAGTGTTGCATATACTCAATGGAATATTACTCAACCATGAAAAAAGAATGAAATTTTGCCTTCTACAACAACATGAATGTACCTCAGGGGTATTATGCTAAGTGAAATAAGTCAGAGAAAGACAATCATCACAGGATCTCACTTATAAGTAAAATCTTAAAAACAAAATAACCCTGATGAATATAGTTGTAAAAATACTCAAAAATTATCAGCAACCTGAATTCAGCAATACACTAAAAACATCACACATTACGATCAAGTGGGATTTATTCTGGGGATGTCAGGTTGGTACAATATCTTCAAATCAATTACTGGGATACACCACATAAACAAAATGAAGAATAAAAATCATTTGATCATTTTAATAGATGTAGAAAAATCATCTGACAAAATCCAGCATCTATTCTGGATAGCAAAGTGAGAATAGAGGAAACATACCTGAACAATAAAGGCTGCATATGACAAACCCACAGCTAACATCATATTCAATGAGCAAAAACTACAAATGTTTCAAACTTAGGATCAGGAACAAGACATGAGTGGCCAGTTTCACCACTATTATTTAACATAGTACTCGAAGTCCTAGCCATAGCAATCAACAAGTGAAATAAAAGGCATCCAAATTAAAAAGGAATGAAATAAAAGGCATCCAAATTAAAAGGAGTATATTCCATATACTCAAATTCCATTGAGTATATGGAATTATTTGCAGATGACATGATTACTGTATATAGAGAACCCTGAAGATTCTTCCAAAAAAGTACTAGAACTGATAAATAAATTCACTAAAGTAACAAGATACAAAATATATAAATATCCAGATATCAGTTGCATTTTTTTAAAATTTATTTAAGTAAGAGAAGGGGTGATAGACAGAATCCACATGTGTCCCAACTGGGATCCACCTGGTAATCCCTGTCTGGGGTTGATACTCTGCCCATATGTGGCCATGCTCACAACTGAGCTATTTTTAGCACCTGAGAAGGAGGCTCTATGGTGCCATCCTCAGCAGCCAGAGCCAATATGAATTTTTTTTTTGTATTTTTTCTGAAGCTGGAAACGGGGAGAGACAGTCAGACAGACTCCCGCATGCGCCCAACCGGGATCCACCTGGCACGCCCACCAGGGGCGAAGCTCTGCCCACCAGGGGGCAATGCTCTGCCCCTCCAGGGTGTCGCTCTGCCGCGACCAGAGCCACTCTAGCGCCTGGGGCAGAGGCCAAAGAGCCATCCCCAGCGCCCGGGCCATCTTTGCTCCAATAGAGCCTTGGCTGCGGGAGGGGAAGAGAGAGACAGAGAGGAAGGAGGGGGGGGGTGGAGAAGCAAATGGGCGCTTCTCCTATGTGCCCTGGCCGGGAATCGAACCCGGGTCCCCCGCACGCCAGGCTGACGCTCTACCACTCAGCCAACCGGCCAGGGCCAATATGAATTAATTGAGCCATAGCTGTGGGAGGGAAAGAGAGAGAAAAAAAGGAGGGGGTGGGAGGAGAAGCAGATGGCCACTTCTCCTGTGTGCCCTGACCAGAAATCGAACTTGGGACTTCCATATGATGGGTCAATGCTCTAACATGGAGCCAACCGACCAGGGCTTCAGTGCATTTTTATATAATAATAATGAACTATTAGAAAGGGAAACTGAGAAAACAATAACATTTACAAATGCATCAAAAAATACATAGAAATAAATTTGACTAAGGATGTAAAAAAACTGTATTAGAAAAAGGATAAGACACTGAAGACACTGAAAAAGATTCTAATAAATGGAAGCATATATCATGTTCATGGATAGGAAGAATTAACATCCTTAAAATATTCATACTACCCAAAGCAATCTACAGATTTAATGTAATTCCTATTAAAATACCAATGATGTTTTCCATAGAACTAGAATAAATATTCTTAAAATTTATATAGAACAACAAAAACCCTAAATAGCCATAGCAGTCTTGAAAAAGAAAAGAAAAATAACATCAAGCTATACTACAAGACAATAGTATCAAAACAGCATAAAAGTGTCTGACCAGGTGGTGGCACAGTGAATAGAGTGTTGACCTGGGATACTGAAGATCCAGGTTCGGAACCCCGAAGTCACTGTCTTGAATGCGGGCTCACCAGTTTGAGCGCAGGTTGCCAGCTTGAGCGTGGGATTAGAGACATGACCCCATGGTTGCTGCCTTGAGCCCAGGGTCACTGGTTTGAGCAAGGGGTCACTAGCTCAGCTGAAGCCCCCTTGTAAACACACATACGGGAAAGCAATCAATGAACAACTAAAAGTACCACAACTACCAGTTGATGCTTCTCATCTCTCTCACTTTCTTTCTGTCCCTCTCTCTGTCTCTGTCTCCCTTGCAAAAAAACAAAACAAAACAAAAACCCAACTAAACAAACAAAAAAACCTCCAGCATAAAACTTGCATAAAAACTCTAAAACTTTCCTCAGCAAATTTTTTTATATATTTCCTGGGCAATGGAAACAAAAGATAAACAAATGGAACTACATCAAACTAAATTTTTTGCATAACAAAGGACATCAACAACAAAACAAAAAGACAACCAACTGAATACATCTGGTAAAGGGTTAATTTCCAAAATTTATAAAGAACTTGTACAACTGAGCACCAAAAAAACAATCCATAAAAAATGGGCGAAGGTTCTGAATAGACACTTCTCCAGAGGATACACAGATCGCCAGTAGGCACTTGAAAAGATTAATCATCACAGAAATATATATTAAAACCACAATAAGGTATTAGCTCACACCTATCAAAATGGTTATGATGAATAATTCAATAAACGTGTTGGCGACAATGTGGAGGACAGGGAACCCTCATGCACTGTTGGTGGGAGTGCAGTTTGTACAGCCACTGTGGAAAGCAGTATGGAGTTAAGACAACAAATTAAAAACAGAACCACCTTATAACCCAATGAATCCAATTCTGGGTATATATCCAAAGAAACCGAAAACACTAATTTGAAAAAATATATTTTCCCCTGTATTCATTGCAAACATTTACAACAGCCAAGATATGGAAGCAACCCAGGTGTCCATCAAAAAACAAGTGGATAAAGATGAGAGGTACATATACACAATAGAGTATTGCTTGGTTATATTAAAGAAAGAAGTCTTATCACGTACATATCCAGCATAAATGGACCTAAAGGGTATTATGCTAAGTGAAATAAGTCAGTCAGTGAAAGACAAAAACCATATGATTTCACTTATATGTGGAATCTAAAAAACAAAATAAATGAACAAGCAGACCAGAAACAGACTGATACAGAGAACAGACTAATAGTTGCCAAAGGGGAGAGAGATTGGGGGATGGGTAAAAAAGGTGAAAGGATTGAGAAGTACAGGTTGGCAGTTACGAGAGAGTCATGGGAATGTAAAGTACAGCATGGAGAATATAGTCAATAGTATTGTAATAACTATGTACGGTCCCAGGTGGGTACTGTAAATATCGGGGGAACACTTCGGAAATTATATGCTGTCTAATCACTATGTTGTACACCTGAAACTAATATATACAAAATAATACTAAACATAAACTGTAATTAAAGAATAAAATTTAAATTAAAAATTAATAAAAGGAAATATTTTGGTTGGAGAAAAAGATAATAAAAAACAAAATAAACTAACAAAATAGAAACAAATTCACAGATACAGAGAACATTTTGATGGTTGCCAGATGGGAAGGGGGTTAGGGGGATGGATGAAAAAAGTGAAGGGGTTAAGATGTACAAATTGATAGTTAGAAAAAATCATGGGGATGTCAAGTACAGCATGGAGAATATAGTCAATAATATTGTCATAGATATGTTTGGTGTCAGACGGGTACTAGATTTACTGAGATGATCACTTTCTAAGTTATAAAAATGTCTAATCACTATGTTGTACATCTGAAGGTAATATAATATTGTATGTTAATGATAACTGAAAAAATTATTTTAAAAATTTAGTTGATGCTGACTTCTACTTCCAGTAATGGCAAGCTAAATAATTTGTACCAAACTGTGAAGGCATCTAAAACAGCAAAATGAAAAAATATTTTTCGTTTTTTAAAAACTAAAGAATAATAAATCGAGAAACTAGTAAAACAGAATTTAGATTGCAAAAACTAAAGTGGTATATAAACTCGGAATTTCCAGGTGCTTTTGCCTTGACAGCACTCGTCAGTCCTGAGGAAGCCAATAGGAAAACGAGCCATGACTTTGGCGGCACTGCACATCAAGATGACACTAAAGACACATTAAGCTCAGACTCCAGCACTACACCATCAGAATGAGGATGAATCAGAAATAAAGCAGTTTTAGGATTACATCACCAGAATGGTCCAGGGAACTTAACCCCCAAGCTTAGACTGCACTGAGCTCTGGACTAACCGTGTCCGGGGCACCTTTTAGAAATACACAAAATCCTTCCTGATGGAGCAACCTCGGCATCATATTATTCTTACAAGTTTGATTACAAGAGGGACAGGAAGGTGGGGGGAGGTAGAAGGTAAAGGGGGCATAAATGGTGATGAAAGGAGACTTGGGGTAGTGAACACACAATACAATACACAGAGGGTGTACTCTAGAATTCTACACCTGAGACCAATAGAATTTTGTTAACCAATGTCACCCCAATAAATTCAATTAAAAATTTAATGACTAGCACCTAGTCATGAGTGAGAAGCATGAGAACCTATTGCTAACATAAACAAACCTACAAGGATTTCAGATATCGTAATTGTTCATGTAGATTATATGTATAAAAAGTGACAGAATTTTAAAAAGAATCAGAATTTCTAGAAATAGAAAAGTAACTGAAATAATAAACTCAATTAATAAGTTTTACAATAAATTAAAAAAGTGAAGTGAGAGTCAGTGACCTAGAAGGCAGATTAGAAACTATCAGACAGAATGAGATACATTTAAACAAAGAAATGTAAAATAAAGAAAGATAATGAAGATACAATAATATAGTCTAACATATAATCTGAGACCCAAAAAGAGAGAAAAGAACAGGACAGAGGTAATATCTGATGAGGTAGATAATGAATGCGACTTCTCTAGAACTGAGGCACCAATACAAAATTTAGAAGATGCTACTCAGAAAGATGCTTGACATGGCAGATGGAGATACTGTAATGATATCACATTAAACTGATGTTTTTTTCATTAGCCATTTTCAAGATAAAACAGAAGAAATGTTGGAAAAAACTAAATTTTGCAAAAAACACTGACACCTAATAATCAAATGATATTAGCAGATTTTAAAAGTCTAGTTACATACAAAATTTGGGAGCAACATAAAACATTGAAGTGAATGAGAATTGCTCTTTTAAATAATCTTTAATAAATTTGAGTATTATAAATGTTCACCATAATAATGAACTGTAAATGCTAGAGAAGTAAATGAAAGCTGAAAATAATATAAGGCACTTAGTAATACTGATGTTGAACACCCGCCTTGCTGAAGCAAAACCAACAAATACCATATGTGACACCCCCCCCCCCCCCCGCCCCATTCAACAGGTAAAACAAAGCAGCAGAGTTACAGCTACCTGTAGAACTGACACAAGGCATTGTCTCTATTTAGCTTAACTGGGCACTCAAGCTAGAAAAGTGGGCACTGCTTACAAGGACTTCAAGTCTCAGATGCCTGGGTATAAAGTTTACAGTTGAAAAATATACTAAATCCCTCACTTAATAATGGTTAATATGGCAAATTTTATGTTAAATATTTCTTAGTACAGTAAAAACATTCTTATAAAAGGAGGCTTAGAGGAGGGAGGTAAAAGGATAGGCAGAACTTAACAGTTTCTATAAGAAACTTAGGAGAAAATGACACAAGAAATCTGGGGAGGATGCAAAAAAAAAGGAGTGATATGAAAACCAATGGGGACACAGCCAAAGGACTGGCTATAGGTGCCTGGACCCAATACCAGGAGCTTCTAAGGGCAGAGAAACATGCACTGTGTTGTCAGCACTCAGGCCGCCTTACAACAGAGCCTTAACATGCTTTCAATTCTGCCTATCCAGGTATTTAATAAGTTTATAGCTTTTCATATATTATTGGGTTTTTTTCTTTAAATTTTCTCAAGCCAATCAACTTTCTGCATTACTGGGTCAACTCTTTGTGAGGCCATAAAGACTTCCACACAATTTTTAAATTTATTATGTAATATATACACAATGAAATAAAACTAAGCAATAAAAGTAACAAACTACTAACCCAAGCAACATGGATAAATCTTTAAAACATTACCAAGTGAAAGAAACCTGACAATACAAAAATACTGTGTAGGTCAATTTATACAACATTTTATAAGGCAAACACTAATCTGCAGTGGTAGAAATAAGATCCAGGGCGCTGGGAAGGGGAGAAGGAACTTTCTGGGATGATAGAAATATTCTGTCTTGGGTGTTGGTTATGTGAATGTATGTATCTGTTAAAACTGGTACAACTGTAAATTCAGTATCAGAATATTCCACTGCATGTAAATTAAATACAATAAAAACTTTTAAACTATTATAGAATTTCCTTAGTACTACTTAGCAAGACCTCTAAGTACAGGGAATTCAACAGTAACCTCTCAGGTTTTCTTCTTCTATTCACTTTTAGTGCAAATAGAACCAAGAGGTGATTTAAGTGATTCACAGTCATTATAAAATCTAGAATACTTTCTAGCTTCTGATACTGGTAAAACCCTCTTTTTCTTTTTTCAATTTTATACATAAACTAAGACCCTATCTTTTGAATTATGTCTACAGAATGTATAAGAGTATATCAAAATTGAGACTTCAGTCTCTAGCTTAGAGGTTGATATCTGAGACTTTTCTATTATTTTTCACTTCATGAAACAAAACTATGGATATCATTTGAGATGAAGAAAAAGTTATGGTCAACTTCCTTTGCAACTGGCAAGCACATATAGAAAAAAAGTTATGGTCAACTTCTTTTGCAATTGACAAGTATATAACCAATTAATCTAGCTTTCACAAAAACCAGACATTGGTAAGTTTTATGGCTGTTGGGAAAACAACTGTGTTAGGCTTGCTCACTTGCACTTTGCATGTGGCAGAGCCACGTGAGCATAGCCTATGTAAGGCTACGGATGGTTTAACTCAGGGTAGATGGCAGATTGCCTGCCCGCACTGCGAGGGGCCATTTTGCTGTTTGTTTGCCTGCCTGAGAAGCAGTTCTCTCCTGCTGGTTTTGTAGTCCGCCTTTGTGAGAATCTAATAAACGGAAATGGCCCAAGGCTTTCTGGCTCTGCTGTTCCTCTTCTCTCTGCCCGAATCCAATTAGAACCTGCCTGACCTTGGACACCAGCATTGCAATGGTCAACTATTCCCCTGTGCTCTTTTCTTGGAGGTAATTTTTCTTAGCAGAAGAACTACTCAACAAAAGAGGCTATGACAACAACTTGAAAAAAAAGCTTTAAATATGTTTTTCTCCTTTACAGATGAATAGTAGTTCTCTCATATATCTCTGTATCCTTGCTATCTTCCGTTCTGTCACTTTGTACAAAAAACTAAAACTTAAAATCTTCTAATAGGTTTCAGTTTTGGTCACAGCTAATGAATTACCTATAAAATTCCCCCAAATCTCACTGCTCTGTCCTTGTGTGTCCTGGGACTGTTTTCTTTTACATTACCAGCATGGTATCCCCATAGGCCCACTAATGCCATAACATTTATAAAATTTGCAGCCTGAAAGCACTATCTGTCAGGACTTAATTTTCTTTCTAGTTCTATTGAGATACTCATTTTCTACAAGAAAACACAATTCCATCATTGTGTTGCTTTACGCTTTGAGCATAAATATAAAAGCAGTTGAATAATTTTTCAGGTTTTTCTCACATGTGTTAATTAGGTGCAGATTTCTCTTCAACCATGCTGTAAAATTCTCTATTTTAGTTGAGCACATACTAATCTAAATCTTTCAAATTCAAGTTTTCTGGGTTTCCAGTTTTGAAATAGTGTGGTTGCCTTAGAGTTTTAGCTTGCAATATTAATCTTGTATTACTTTAATTCAAATGGAATGGTTTTGTTCCAGATATACTCTGTGCATCCAAAAGATAGGAAACAGAATAGTCTAGAACCTAAGACACTGGTTTGCTTGACTTCTCCAATGTGTCCACAAGACAGAAAGTGACTGGAGGCTAAAGACTGCTATCTATACTACTTTGTAGAAGCCGTAAAAAGAAAAAAATTTCGAGGGGCACCAGCAGAAACAATTTTTCACTGAATGCAGAGGGGAAAATGTTATCATAAAGCACCTCTAATAGTAGAAATGAATATTTTAGCACTATCAAAATTTACTTAAGCTAGATGTCCTGGAGCTCCCATTCCAAGGTACAATCAAATCCTAACTAGGGACTATGCTGTATACGGCAGGAAAAAAGTTCCTGTGAATTGACTTGCTAAAAAATTTAAGGGTGTTTCTTTCCTACAATAAATCTTTACTAAACACTGATCATCCACTCTATAAGCCTTGACTTTTCTCAGACTCAACTTTTCAAACTTGGCACTAAGGATGTTTCAGGGTGGGTAATTCTTTGTTCTGAGCGGCTGTTCTATGTAACCTAGGATGTTTAGTGCATCCCCATTCTCTAGCCATTAGATCCCAGTAGCTTCTCCGAGGTGTGACAATCAAAAACATCTCCAGACACGGCCAAATATCCATGGGGAGACAAAATAAGACTTTGCTTCAGAACCATGTTACTAAATCAAAATCTGCATCACAGAAAAGGTCTAGGGATTATCTAAAGCTGTACTGTACCTTCCAAAGCTGCTGTCCCAGTGTAGAACCTAAACTAAACTAGAAAAAGAACTTCTACAGTCAAGCATAGTTATTTCAATATATTAGATACCACATCATTATTATTTGAGTTAATAAATTATGAATAATTATTCTCTTCATCTTACACATGCTGTATTGCTGTTGGATGGGCTACTTTCTACTGTATTCATTTTGAAGATTCAATAAATATAAAGAGATTTAACAGGAAAATGAAGCCAGAGAAGAAGGAAGTCAATGATAGAAATTTTAAGCAATCAGGTTCATTTTTTAAAAAATACTGACATTTCAAAAGATGCAAGATACATTTATTATTTGTTTTCTATGCATCTAGGCACTGTTATATATATACTGTAACAATTAATTAGAAAAGTTTTAGGAAATAAAAACATTTTGATGCATTATTTTAAATATGTAGCTTAGCATTTGTATAAAACTGTTTAGTGGGTTTAAGTGTTAAGGAGACATTAAGTAAAGAGGCTCACTATTATAGCTCAATCACATTCTGGCCCTGGCCGGTTGGCTCAGCGGTAGAGCGTCGGCCTAGCGTGCGGAGGACCTGGGTTCGATTCCCGGCCAGGGCACACAGGAGAAGCGCCCATTTGCTTCTCCACCCCTCCGCCGCGCTTTCCTCTCTGTCTCTCTCTTCCCCTCCCGCAGCCAAGGCTCCATTGGAGCAAAGATGGCCCGGGCGCTGGGGATGGCTCCTTGGCCTCTGCCTCAGGCGCTAGAGTGGCTCTGGTCGCAATATGGCGACGCCCAGGATGGGCAGAGCATCGCCCCCTGGTGGGCAGAGCATCGCCCCTGGTGGGCGTGCCGGGTGGATCCCGGTCGGGCGCATGTGGGAGTCTGTCTGACTGTCTCTCCCCGTTTCCAGCTTCAGAAATGAAAAAAAAACAAAACAAAACAAAAAAACATTCTTTTGAGTATAAGATACACAGCAAATAATACAGTTTACTGTCCTCATTTCCTTTTCATGTTGAATTCTCAGGACATTGTTCTAAAAATTAAAAACTAAAATGATGACCTTCATGATATGCCCTTCCTTTGATAACCATATACATTGTAACCAGGACCTTTAGGACCTATTTTTATTCATCAACTATGTAATCAAGTAAATACTCATTGTTAATGATTTTTTTTTAAATCATGCAATCAAATCTTTTAAGCCTAATAATCAAATAAAAGTACCTTTCATTTCTGAACATACAGTAAGGCTCTTACCTACAAGCAACATTTGGATCAGCATTTCTTGAAAGTAGTAGCTCTACACACTTCAAGATCTGTTCCTCTGAGCCACGTGCTGAACATGCAGTTATCAAAACAGTTTGCTTATCTACAATGAATAGAAAAAATGAGACCCCTCCCCATCATCAGTAGGTATATCTAACTGATTTCTTTTACTATTCAAAAGATAATAAAATGATTGTACTTCTTAAATTCTACAACCTATTCACAAATCTTTCTCTTAGTAAATTTGTCATTTCATCAAAAAATGAGATTAGGGACGAACTGTCTTAACCTCCAAATTATATCTCTACTTAATTTCTTAATTTTCTTTCCCTATTCCCATTTCTTCAAGAGAATAGAAAAGTAAGGAAGAGCATAGATTCTGATAGAGATACTGCCCAGGCTGACATATTTCATTCTGGTTGAATATGGTCGATTAAAATTTGCCTTGCTGAACTGATGGTTGAAAAACAATGGTCAGTATTCTCTGATTTTACCTCTTTATTTTTCGTTCATTTGACAACTCACTGAAATCTGGCTTATGCCCAAACTATCCTACTGAAAATGATCTTCTCAACCCTTTTCTAGTTCTCTCTGAACACACCCTGTTAACTAAAATTCTTCTTCCCTTGGCTCCTACAGCATCAGCAGAGATCCAGGTAGATTTAAAAAAACAAAAACACTTCTGAAATGAAAATTCCAAAATTCAAAATAGGTAATGGTAGCCATGGTTCACATTAGTGGGTCAATACTGACAGAGTATAAAGATCTAGAGTCTAGTCCCAGTTCTGCCACTAATAAACTGTGACTACAGTGATATCTCAAAGGATCTGTTTATAGATAAGAAGCTAATATGTGCCTTCTTTATCTGATGAGGCTATTGTTGACTACACAAAAAGAGTTTGCACCCTAGCCAGGTAGCGTCCCAATATGCCAAAGTTGTGGGTTTGATGCCTGGTCAGGGTACATACAAGAATCAACCAATAATTCATAAGTAATTAGAATAGCAAATGGTGCATGTTTCTCTCTCTCCCTTTCTCTCTCTCAAATCAATCAATAAAATTTTTTTAAAAGAATTTGTGAACATTCCATGAAAAATATAAAATGCTTTCTAATTAGAAGATATTCCTCTGATTATAAGAAACAGAAAGAAAACTATTAATTTTTTGAGCAAAATATTTTATATACTTTCAAAACTCTCATTCCTAAGTTTAGCTTTCACTGGGTTGCTCAGTGGATCCCACATGCACCTCGACCAGGATCTACTGGGCAACCCCATCTGGGGCTCTACTGGGCAACCCCATCTGGGGCTGATGCTCAAATCAACCGAGCTATCCTCAGTGCCTGAGGATAACACTCAGACCAAATGAACTATCCTAAGTGCCTGGAGCTGACCCTCAAACAAATTGAGCCACTTGCTGCAAAAGAGGAGGAGAAAGACAAAGAGGGAGGGGAAAAGAAGCAGATGATTGCTTCTCACGTGTGCCCTGAGCAGAGATTGAACCCTGGTTCAATGCCTGGACAATGCTCTACCACTGAGCCAACTAGCCAGGGCCTGTAACTGATTATATTTACTGTGATTTTTCTTGATTCCTAAGCAGCTTTTATGCCAAGTGATAAAAAATTGAGTTTAAAAAAAAAGCTTTTTATGGTCTTATTAGGGGAATAACATACAAAATCAAATTAGAAACCATAGAAATTTTGAAAAGCACTTTCCAAAGTAGATTCCATTAGTGGCCCCTTGTCTATCGCGGGGGTTAGGTTCCAGAACCCCCCCCCCCCGCAACAGGCAAAAATCCATGAAGTAGCAATCTTATATTTATTTTATTATTTATATGTATTTTAAGGCTTTAGAAACACTCCTCACACTCTTATAATCCTTTCCCACACTGCTATTAACCTTTCCCACACTCTTATAAATACTTCCTATGCTCTTAAACACTTTCTACATTCTTAAACCTAAGTAATTTAACATATAAAGTTCTATGAGTACTCACCAGTGAATATACAAGTTCGATTTAATATTTTTTTAATGTTTTAATATTTTTATACCATTTTCAATATTTTAGGTTAAAAAATGCTTATTTTACCACAAAAGAATTAAAATAATAAATATATAAAGATACCTGTATACCACAAAATCCTGTGATATAGCGAAAAATCCATGATGCAAAATTAGATATATATGATTTAAAAATCGCAATACAGTGAGACCATGAAAAGTGAACTGTGATATGGCGAGGGATGATTGTGTATTATTTTTATAACTGGTGTTATTCTATATCTTTAGCGTCCATGTTCAAGGGTTTGGGTTATTTTTATAAAGGAAAAATACATCGAAAGAAAGCATCAAAGCCTGATAATTTTGTGGAAAATTACTTGAAAATCAGTCCTTGGAATTTAAAACTTAACTCCAAATCATATTATAGTTGTTTCAAAAAGAACTTTCTCCACCCGCCCCCCTCTCACTCTGTTTCTCTCTTCCTCTCTTGCAGCCATGGCTCAAATGAATGAGTTGGCCCTGGGTACTAAGGATGGCTCCATGGCTTCTGCCTCAGGTACTAAGAAGATCTCAGGGGCTGAGCAAGGGAGCAATACCCTAGATCAGTGGTAGTCAACCTGGTCCCTACCGCCCACTAGTGGGCGTTTCAGCTTTCATGGTGGGCAGTAGCAGAGCAGTCAAAGTATAAATAAAAAGATAGATTTAACTATGGTAAGTTGTTTTATAAAGATTTATTCTGCCAAACTTAGTGAAAATCGACATAAAGTACTTGCTAAGTAATTATTATTATATGCTTTAACTTGCTGTAACTCTGCTTTATAAATTTTATAAAGTAAAGTTACTTCCCTACTTTATAAATCACCATTACTATGGAACCGGTGGGTGGTTAGAAAATTTTACTACTAACAGAGATACAAAAGTGGGCGGTAGGTATAAAAAGATTGACTACCCCTGCCCTAGATGGATAGAGCATAGCCCTGTAGGGGGCTTGCTGGCTGGATCACAGTCAGGATGCATATGGGAGACTGTCTGCCTCCCCTCCTCACTTAATTAAAAATAAATAAATAAAGTTAAAAAAAAAAATATATATATATATATATATAATCAGTTATATTTTCTCAAACACCTTACCCTTATTTTTTTTTTTTCAAGGACAAAGGTTTATTTTAAAGTGCATATATGAAAACAGAGCATCACTACCCCTAAACAGAATATAAGTAGGCATCCAAACAGAGAAATATACAAAGTAAATTTTCACATATGCTAAATATTCAAAGCATCTTACCCTTATCAAAGCTTGCATTAGCACCTCTGTCCAAAAGGACCCGAATCAGCTCTACATTGGAAACACTAGCAGCATACATAAGGGGAGTCCATCCATACCGAAAGCTGGAATCTACACTAATGCCTGTCAAAATAAAAACAAGCTTTTAAAAGCCTGTATAATACACACATGGTCACCTTATATGCTTATTAAGTACTGAGCGTGTAACATCATCACATATACTTTATAACAGGAAGGAGTTACTAGGTAATAATGTCTTCAGAAAAATAGAAAATGGTTATATATTTAGACTTGAATAAAATTAGCTACTTCATTTTTACTGTAGGCGCTAGGTTCCAAGAAATCTTTCTGACACGTTTTATCAAGTATTATATACAATCGTCATATTATAACAGGTTTGACACACGCTACCATTTTCTCTCTAGGGGAGTTGGGAAAGGTTTCCAAGTGGGAAAATTTTTTTTAATTAAAATATTATACATTTCTATGGTGGCAAACACTATGTATATTCTTAAAGAGTCCCTTACTTTCCTTCCTAACACAAAATTTATCCACAGGTGAATGGACGAATATGAGGCTAAAAAGATGGGTTAGGGATAGATTATGAAAGCACTATTAAGAAAATGCGTACTTTGTGATCCAGGAATCGACAACATTGTATTTGTACTATAAAGACAACAAATGTACCACTGTTGAGGGTGAAACAGAGGCAGAGAGACCAGCTATGAGACTAGAATAGAAGCCCATGTAAAAGTCAGAGCCAGGGCAGTGGGGAGAAAGAAGACAGAGTACAAAAAGAACATTTCAAAGGCAGGGTCATCAGAATTTAAAAATACTTTGAAGGGGAGAAGTATAGAAAAGAACAAGTCAAATGCAAATCAGGTGTTGCGTTGGTCAAATGAATAACAAGCAGTGTCCTAGAATAGAAAGAGGCATAGATGAGATAGATATCAGACCTGAGGAGTAGGTTGAAGTTTTAAAGCCACTATCCAGAATGGGACAGGAAGGGATAACTGTTTAGAAGGGATGAGAGACAGATCGGCCAACTGATCTTAAAGTCCTCAAGTTATTAAAGGTAAAAATGTTGGACTCACCCGATTTTATCCAACAGCACTGACTGATTTGATCATACAAAAAGAAAAAAAAATGGTTAAACTGATCTAGGTTTGGACCTAGAACTAGAGAAGAACAGATGATGTGATACAAAAACAAGGATACAATAAGGCAGTGAACACACCTTATTTACGTGAAACCTTTTCTATAAAGAGATCAAGATTTAAGTGGCAATCTCTCTCATTAACCTAAGAAATATTTGTTAAAGTTAAGAAAAGAAACTAGAATGTTCTTCTGTTTCAAAGAAGGGAACCTTGTATGTGAAAACCACTGAATACAGGCCTGCCTTTGATACCTTTGGATTTAGTGTTCAAGTCTCTGGCTATAAAGGTTCCATACACAAAGAGGAAGATCATATCCACACTAAATTGCTGAAAGATTATTCCTGACTGTCTGACTTTAATTGATATAATGTGCATGCTAATTACTGAGAGAAAACATAAAGTCTTCTTAATAAATATATACACGTTGGCACAATGTGGCTTCTCTAGCAAATTTTCCTCTTTAAATGGCTGCAACTGAAAGGTTATGAACAAGATCAGAGAAAAAATATTTTCTCATTATTGTTTCCTCATTGACTTTACTGCTCACACTGTAACTGCAGATAAAAAGGAAACAATGTGAAGAAAAGGACACGCAAATGTGGTATAAAAATTATTAACAATCATCACCTCTAATATTTAATAATCACTACCTCTAATATTCAAAAAGGCATCTATTAGGCTCTTGGCATAGTGTAAAAACAGTAAGCTTAAGAAGATTGACACAATCTTTACGTTAACTCAAAAACATTCAGAATATACTATATTGTTTGGGGATATATACACATAAAATAAAAGTCTACTGATGTGCATAAGAAAGATAAATACCAATTATAGGAGAGTGGTAATTTCCATGAGGAAGGAGAGATGTCACCATACCTTTCTGAATGTCTGAAATATTTAATAATTTAAAGAGAATTGAAAATAGTACATTGCAGAATAACAAAAAAACAGACATCTTTGAACTATTAAAAGTGGACTACTGAAAGAAGCTTTCCTTTTTTATTAAATTTTGGCGTTGGACAGTTGGCTCAGCAGATAGTGTCGGCCCAGTGTGCAGAAGTCCTCGGTTCGATTCCCAGTCAGGGCACACAGAAGAAGTGACCATCTGCTTCTCTTCTCCTCCCTCTCCTCCTTCTATCTCTCTTCCCCTCTTGCAGCCAGTGGCTCAATTGGTTCCAGCATTGGCCCCAGGCACTGAAAATAGCATGATACTAGAGCATCAGCCCCAGCCAGGGTTGCCAGGTGGGTCCCAGCCAGGGCACAGGTGGGAGTCTATCTCTCTATCTCCCCTCCTCTCACTTAAGAAAACAAATAAACAAACAAAAAACTTTCACCTGGCACAGAAATATATATATAAGATAAGAATGACTTTAAAAGGCAAAAAATTAAAAAAATTTTAAGAAGTGTTAAGTAATGACACCTGGAAGGAAACCAGGAAACACGAAAACAGAAATTACCTGAGACTTCAGAGGTAAGGGGGTGGTAAAAGATAGCTTTCTATTTATAACATATTATTATTATTGGCTGCTTTAAATTAACTTTAAAAGTTTTTGTAATTAAACAATTCCTACTTCCCCAGTAGGCTCTTTTCAAGTGCTCATCCATCCTTCAGGAGCTTCCGTCACTTCACTGCACCACATCCCACTACTCCTAAGGCAGACTTCCCTTCCTAAAACAAATTCCTGCCTAGCCTATCACGTCCAATTCTATGCACTCTCCTGCATGTGTTTATATTAGGTATTAGGCATCTTTTAATTACTCAAGTTTTATCCAATTTCATTCTTCAATTACAAACTCAAGTTCCATTATCCACAGTCACAGAGTCTTCTTTTGTTATAACAACTATTATTTATATCATGCCTATATGTTCTAAGAACTTCATTAATGTATGCTCTCCTTTTAACACCCCCCTCCAAATACCTTTGCAGGCGTCCCCAAACTACGGCCCGCGGGCCACATGTGGCCCCCTGAGGCCATTTATCCGGCCCCTGACGCACCTCCGGAAGGGGCACCTCTTTCACTGGTGGTCAGTGAGAGGAGCACTGTATGTGGCGGCCCTCCAACAGTCTGAGGGACAGTGAACTGGCCCCTGTGTAAAAAGTTTGGGGACCCCTGAAGCATCCCCATTTAAAAAAGGGGAGACTGAAGCTCAGAAAGGTTTGGTAACTTGGTCAAGACTGCAGAGCAAGCCATAGCAGCACTGGTACTCAAAACCAGAACTGTACTGTTCCCAAAATAGTCTCCTTTCTGACAAACCATGAAGCATCTCTAGTGCATAAGACATTTTTCTATATATACTATCATTTAACTATTTTGTGTGTGAATGTTCTGTATCTACAATACAAGTCGATGGTAAATGCCTGCTATTCATTTGGATCATTTCAATCATTGTTATCAACAACTCACATTATCCATGTCCATGTAATTTTAAAAAATGATGTATCATTTGATTCACAGAAAAAACAGCATGGGACCCAGGCCAGCATTATAATACTTTACATAAAGAAACTAATGCTCTGGAGGTTTCAATGACTCTTCAGGTGACCACAATGCCACATTGAGGAGGCAATAAAGCTGGAACACATTCCCAGATAGTCTGACTTCCACCTAGGGCCTCGTTTCACACACGCACGCACAACTAGCCCAGCGCAAGAACACAACTGAAATGCACCTAACTACTAACATCAGTTCCCAAGAAACATAACCATCTATCACAGAAGTGCTGAGGAAATCAGGAATTATCTCAGCGGGGCAAGATTAGTCAGAACAAGCCTCCCGAAGGAAGTGCAAGGATGACTGGAAGGCGCCAGGGGGCATCGACCTGAGAAGACAGGCAGAGGACACCGCCAAGTGTCCCCATTTAAAAAAAGGGGAGACTGAAGCTCAGAAAGGTTTGGTAACTTGGTCAAGACTGCAGAGCAAGCCATAGCAGCACTGGTACTCAAAACCAGAACTGTACTGTTCCCAAAATAGTCTCCTTTCTGACAAACCATGAAGCATCTCTAGTGCATAAGACATTATGCACTAGAAGGAAGGGCGTGCGGGGCCCCACTCAGTAGCATGCACTGCGACGCCATGAGAGAAGGAAGGCGATCCTTTTCAAAGAAGAAGCAGTAGTGAGCACAAACGTGCTGGCCTGAAACGGTCCCTGGTTCCTCACCAGAATTAAGGAGTTCCTGGACCAGTGCAATGTCTCCTGTGGTCAGTGCTTTCTTAAAGGTTTCGTTCTTGTCGTCAGTGGGTAACAGTCCTTTTAATTTCTAAAAAAAAAGGAGAAAGTTAAGAAGAATCATTATACCTGTGTTCATTTCCGCGGCGGGAGGAAACAATGTTTGATTCTGAGTAAATATTTTTTTCTGGACAGAGGCAACATACAAGGTTTGTAAAGCATTCACGTCTAAACAGATCTTTAAAGGGGAACACGTAATGGCGGTCAAACCCAAGTGAAGAGCGCCCACACCGACACCGAGATGGAGCGCAGTCGATCGGAAGCACAGTAAAGAAAGAAGACAAAAACTGTGCAGCTTCTTTGAAACTCAAAAACCTGAATTTCCCCTGGAAACAAGTTAGGGAAACAGATGAGGAAGAGGATTCCTGAGGGCTGGCCTCGAGGGCCAGGGGAGGCGGATGCAGGCGTGGGAAGTAAAAGCCTCCTCTGCTACCTGGGATGCCCGGTCGAGATACCCAATCTCCCAGCCGTCATCCTCGCTGTCACTACTCTCCCCGCCACCAGCCACCACCAGGCCTCGCAGTGTGCCAGCCGCCATGACCACCAGCTCCTCTGCTACTCGCTCTGCACACCGTCCCTTTCCCTGCGCCTGCGCACTAGGGCTGCGCACTAAAGCTGCGCGGACGACTGCACAGGAAGGCGCGATGTGCAAGCGCAGGCGCGTGGTCTCGTGCAGCGTCTTCGTCCCTCCAGGTAACCCCATGGCTGCAGGAGACGAGAACCCGTGGGGCTGAGGGGCTGGTGGGCCCTGGCCCGGTAGTTGATGAAGATCTTGCTGTTTTTTAAGGATTACCCCACTTGTAACAGGAGCAGAGTGGGGGTCTTATGCTAGTACGACTCTACTTTCACGCCCCTGCCCTCGGAGAGGGACGCTGTTAGCCAGACTACACCCCCCAGGAGCACAACCTACACATTTGAGAAGCCAAATGGGAGCTCACGAGGGAGCTAGAATGCTTCCTTTAAATTTCACGTGCTCTCAGATCTGGTAGATTAAAAACCTTAAAGCGTCAAAATATTCACCTAGATAGTGTAGACTCACTAACAGAAAACTTCAATCAAGAAAGGAAGGGGGGCCCTGGCTTTTTGGCTCAGTGGTAGAGCCTCGGCCTGGCATGCGGAAGTCCCGGTTCGATTCCCGGCCAGGGCACACAGGAGAAGTGCCCATCTGCTTCTCCACCCCTCCCCCTCTCCTTCCTCTCTGTCTCTCTCTTCCCCTCCCGCAGCTGAGGCTCCATTGGAGCAAAGTTGGCCCGGGCGCTGAGGATGGCTCTATGGCCTCTGCCTCAGGCTCTAGAGTGGCTCTGGTCGCAATGGTGCGACGCCCTGGATGGGCAGAGCGTTGCCCCCTGGTGGGTGTGCTGGGTGGATCCCGGTGGGGTGCATTCGGGAGTCTGTCTGACTACCTCCCCATTTACAGCTTCAGAAAAATACAAAAAAAAAAAAAAAAAGAAGAAAGAAAGAAAGGAAGGGGGACAGAGTGGATCCAAGGACCTGGGAGGAAGAAATGATTTGTCTTAGAGACCAAACAAATACTACAAACAACTCCAGATGAAAGCAGTCCAAACTCACTTTTCTGCATCTGACATGAAATATTGGTGACAGTGATTGTCTTTGCCACCCCAGAAAAGTAGATCTATCAGGGAGTAGTGCGCAATTACGTGTCCCAAGCTGATCTAAAAGGAGTGCACGATTCTTTGAAAGTTTTGCCATACTTTTTTTTTTTCCTTAAGGAACCTTTGATGTAAGAGTTTGAAGTTATTTACTTCAGAGATTTTCACAGATAACTATTTTGAGGCCATGCCTGTCTTTCTAAATGTATCCATTCACTATGTAATGAATGGGTCATTGAGCACAGCCAGGCACAGCTAGGCTTGGGGAGACAACATCAAAGACAAACCAAGCTGCCTCATGGAGCTCATATATTAGTGGAGAAAAACAATAATCAAGTCAACAAACAAGAGTATTGCAGATGGCAGGTGACCTAAACGAATAAACAGGTGCTCAGTTGCTGGGATCAAATCCCTGAGGTTGATTCTAGGCCAAATCACCTACTACCAGTAATTGTGTGCCCTTGGGCAATTGACTTAGCTCTTCTGCATCAGTTCCCTTACCTGTAAAATGAAGATAATGATAGGACCCAACATAGAGAGTTACTGCAACGATTAAATAAAGAAATGGTCTTGGAATAGGGCCAGCCTCAATGTAAAGGCTAAATAAATCTTGGCTAATATTATTACAGTGTTAGTGTTACATAGGGCAGTTAGACTTGAATACAATCATGAATGACAAGAAGGAGCTAGCCACAAAAAGTGGGAGAGCAGAGATTCCCTGGTGGAGGAGACAGCTAGTATCAAGGCCTTAAGATGCTTGTGAGTATGTGAAACACAGTTCATTTTTGTATTATTTTTAAATTGCATCATTTTATATAAGAACAAAAGTAAACCTACTTTTGCCCCACCTTTTATTGTCGAATCACGGGTTGTACACCTGAACCTAATATTGTATGCCAGCTGTAAATTTAAAAAATATATATTTTATTGATTTTTACAGAGAGAGAGGGAGGGAGAGAGAGACAGGAAAATTGAGCTGTTCCTGTATGTGCCTTGACCAGGGATCGAAACAGCAACCCCTGTGCTTCGGAATGATGCTCTAACCAACCAAGCTATCCAGCCAGGGCTTCGGAAAGTTTTAGCATGAGCCAAGACAGGTTGTTTGTGTGGAATAGCCTCTGGAAATGAGTTGGATGGGCCCAAAAGTTAGCTGAGGTGAGATCTCAAAGAATCACCAGGGTGGGGCACACAGGGTAAGCCAGGATGCTGGAGACTCAGATATGGCACCTGCTCTGTGAGGCGCAGCAAGGAAACTATGGCCTCTGCCAGCACTTCTGTCTGGGAGAAAGCTGCCCCTCTATCCCTTGCCCCAAGGCCTTTTCAGCTGCTACTCCACTCCCCCCCCCTTCCCTCCCCCCCCCCCCCCCCCACACACACACAGTGAATGAATCTAAGTAAATCCAAGCATGGGCCCTTTAACAGGAGCTCCAGCAGCTGTCCATCTCACTCAGTCACTATTCCCGCTGGTTTTCACTGCCAGAATTTATGGGCACCTCCCTTCCTGGCACTGGAACCCTGGACTGGAGGTTCCTGGTGCGGGGCTGAGTCCCTGTCCCTCAGCTGCTCAGAAAGACCTCCAATGCTGAAGTGCTCACCCAGTTTTTGCCACCACACAAGGATGCGGGACCAGACTGTTTTGTTTCTGTGCCCCTCCTACCAGTCCTGATGTGTCTTCTGTGTGCCCTTAGTTGTAGGGCTTCGGGTCACCTATATTTCACGCACTTCTGAATGATGGTCGGTTTGTATTAATAGTTTAGTTGTTATTTTTATCTGATTGGGGAAGGTTGTGAGTACTGCTTTTACCTACTCTGCCAACTTGACCAGAACCTTGAAATGTTTTTAAACTGAAGAAAGAAATGTTTTGCTGTGTGTATACATGTATTTAAAGCTACTCAAATTCTTTTGAAGAGAAGATTTTTTTTGAAGCATCTAAGTAGTGGTGCCAGTTACTAAGATAGAAGAAAACTAGAGGATAAACTTGAATATAAAATGAGCATCTCAAAATTAACATATTTAAATACTCAAGTGTAGCTGTCAAGTGGTTAGTTGGATATTCAAGTATGGATCTCAGGAGAAAGGCTGGTTTGAAGAGACAAATATGGAAGTTTTTCATACATAACTGAGTTTTAAAACTTTGAGACTTATCCAGCAAGATATTTTTGTAAATACAGGTGCTATAGACGGGATGTTTGTGTCCCCACCCCCTAAAAAGATTTCACATTTTGAAACCTAATCCTCAAACAGATGGTAGTTGGAGGTGAAACCTTTGGAAGCTAGTTAAGTTACGAGGGCAGATCCTTTATGAATGGAATTAGTGCCCCCATGAAAGAGACTCCAAAGAGCTCCCGTGTCCCTTCCACCATGTTAGAACACAACGAGAAGATGCCCTATGACCCAGGAAGTAACCTCCCACCAGACACTGAATGTGCTAGCACATTGATCTTGGACTTCACAGCCTACAGAACTAGAAGAAATGAATTTTTTATTGTCATTGATAAACCACCCAATCTATTGTATTATCTCATAGCAGCCCAAACAGACTATGACAATAGATAAGATTATGCTAAAATTTATGTGGAAAGACAAAGAAACTAGATGGATAAAACAATTTTGAGAAGAATTAAGTAGAAGAAATTTCTCTGCTTAATTTTAAGACTTATTGTGTAGCTACAGTAATCAGGACTGGGTTGTACTAGAGAAGGGATAGATCCATAGATCATTGGAACAGAACAGAGAGCCTAGAAAATGACCCACACAAGTAAGGCCACATGTTTCTGACAAAGATGCAAGAGCAATTCGATGAAGGAAACATCATCTTCAACAAATAATGCTGAGCCAACTGACTATCCATAGATTAAAAAAAGAACATATTTAGCCCTTATGTCTTTTAAAAAATTAACTCAAAATGGATCACAGATGTGCGCAAATGTTCACAGCAGCATTATTCCTATTAGCAAAAAAGTGGAAACAACCCGAAAGTCCATCTCTACTGAATAGATAAACAACATATGGTATATCCATATTATTTATATTAGTTTCTTAGGACTACCATAAAAAATTACTACAAACTGGGTAGTTGTTAAAATTTTTTTCCAAGTGAGAAGAGGGGAGTTAGACTCTCACATGCGCCCCAACTGGGTTCCACCCAGCAACACCTGTCTGGGGTGATGCTCTGCAATCTGGGGCCATGCTCCCAACCTAGCTATTTTAAACACCTGAGGCAGAGGCTCCACAGAGCCCTCCTCAGTGCTCAGGGCCAATGCACTTGAACCAATCGAGCCATGGCTGTGGGAGGAGAAGAGAGAGAAAGAGAGAGAGAGAGAGAGGAAGGGATGGAGAAGCAGATGGTTGCTTCTCCTGTGCGTCCTGACTGGGAATTGAGCCCAGGATTTCCACATGCTGGGCCAACATTCTACTACTGAGCCAACCAGCCAGAGCCCAAACTGGGTGGCTTTTAATTATAGAAATTTATTCTTTTACCAATACATAGACTAGAAGTCTGATATCAGAATGTCAATAACACCAAGTGCCCCTTGAAAACTCTTGGGGAAAAAACGTCTTTGCTTTTCATAGCTTCTAGTGGTTGCTGGTAATCCTTGGTTTTCTTTAGCTTGTAATTGCATCACTTTGGCCTCTGCCTCGCTATTTAGGACTCACTCAAATTCAATATGATCATGTCTAAACTTGATTACATCTGCAAAAACCCTATTTCCCGACAAAGTTGCATTCATAGATTCTGGGTGGACAAAAATTTCATGAAAACAATTTTAACCCAGGATATCATGTGTGTCTCTTAGTATGATGTTTTAAAAATGTACATTGTACCTTTTTGCATATATTGCATATTGTAGCATATATCTGTATTCCATTACTTTTTCTGCTGAATACTTTGTGGTATTGATTTTAGAAGATGATTTCAGGAGGTGGCAGGACCCATTAAAAGGCTAATGTAATTGTAAACTGGAAAAGTGGCAGGAAAAAATAGAGAAATGAGAATGCATTCAAAATTTCTCATGAATTAAAATCAATAGGATTTAGTGACTGTATATGAAGGATAAGGGGGAGAAGAGTCAAAGCTAATGTGACAAGAACACAAAAGAAGGAACAGATTTAGAGGAAACAGAGATAAGATTTGTTCTACACAAACAGTCTGAAATGCCTGAAGAACATCCATGTTCATGTAGGGTCTAGAGCTCCCAGAAAGACCTGGGCTATTGGTTCAGCTATAGAAATCACCACCCTAAGAGGTAATAATGGACATATTGAAACATTGAGGTTGCCAACGAGAAGGGATAGGATGAAGAGATCAGAGGGCCAGGAACATATCCTTGGAGAATGACCAATCTTCTAGGAAGCCAGCAAATGAAAGGAGGTAACAGAGGGGCCAGAGAAATAGTGATCAAAGAAGCAGACCTGGAAGAGATCAATGTCTCAAAAATCTTGCACTTGAATTGTAACCCAAGATAATAACAATAGCAATAATAGTGATGGTAAATTCATTTTAGAGTACTTTCTACATGCCAGTCACTGTTTTCACATGCCAGGGCTTAATCTATATTAAGTCGTTTAATATTCACATGACCACACTGAAGTAAATACTATTTAAATTTTACAGAAGGGTAATTGGAGACACAGACAGCTACAGAGACCTGCCCAAGGTCACCTACCTGGCAGGGCTGGAATACAAAGGCAGGAAACAGTGCCTTAGTCCATGTTCTCAGTTGTTACTATCAAACACTTATGTAATACTTTCTTAGTCATCTTACATTCATTAATTGACAAAATCTCCATTATAGCCTTTTGCGGGAAGTGTTTAAGTTATTATTTCTATTTTACAGATAAGGAAACAGAAGTACAGAAAGGTTACATACCAGTGTTTTTCAACTGCTGGTCCACAGACTGGTCTACCAAAAGTTTTGCGCTGGTTCATGCAAGAGTTAACCACCCTAATGTTGTATGACAATTGTAGACTCAATGATCTTAATTGAATTCACTTATGCTCAGGGTGATTTCTGCCTTTGTGGTCCCTAAAATCTCCTCTATTTTCACCGGTCCCCAAATGTAAAAAGGTTGAAAATCACTGATGTAAACCAGAATCATAAAATAATGAGGGCAAGAAACCAGGTGCATCTGAGAAATGAATATTACTCAAATATAGGCAGCCCCTAGTTCCTGGGTGGGATTTTTTTTTTAACTTTTAAGCTTTGACTCAGACATTAGTTATGACTAGCTAATGCAATTCATTTTACCATTACACATGATAATGCTGTATTTTGTGAGAAGCTTGTTATCTCATTTTTATAATTCTTGCTTATTTTCTATCATAATATGTGTAGTCCTTTTAATAATTTGAAAAGATTCTGTTGAGATTCTAAGTCTTAATTCTGTCTGGATCCAGTTGGGTTAACAACCTCTTTTAAAGTAAATTTTGGAGGCATAAAAACTGTAAACAGATTTTTTTTCAATAATTAGAATTCTTGTACACGAGAGGGTCAAGGGGAGAGACAAGCAATTTTTTGTGTGTGTCCTAGCATTAACTGATTTCACAAATGCTGTGTCCCTACTGTGTGTTTTAAGCATGCAGGATGAAGTATATAGAAGACAAAGGAGATCCTTGACCTCAGGATGTTTATTGCCAATCCAGAGAAACAAATAAATATATAATTAAATATTAGGTATAGATACATTCTATAAAGCAAAATTATCCAGGTAAAGGGGAATAGTGGAAGGAAAATGGGAATTTGAAATAGGGATTTCAGAGAAGACTTCTCTGAAAGGTTATTCTTAGTGTGATAAAAAGTTAAAAGGATTTGATGGTGGCGCAGTGGATAAAGCATCGACCTGGAAATGCTGAGGTCGCCGGTTCAAAACCCTGAGCTTGCCTGGTCAAGGCACATATGGGAGTTGATGCTTCCAGCTCCTCCCCCCTTCTCTCTCTCTCCTCTCTCTCCCTCTCTGTCTCTCCCTCTCTAAAAATGAATAAATAAAATAAAATTAAAAAAAAAGGATTTGATTTCCCTTTTTCTAAGATCATCTGGCTACAAGGAGAAAATACTGTAGGAGAGCAAGAGTAGAATTAGGAATACGTGAAGAATCCTAATATTCCAATAGTCTGGGTCCTCAACCCTGCCTGTGGTATTAGAATCCTCTGAAGACAATTCTTAGCTAGCCCCCATCGAAACCAATGACATCAAAACTTCAAGGAGAGGGTCTAGGAGTTGCTATTTCTCAAGGCTCCTCTGATGATTTTAATATGTATCCAAGGATGAAAAACATTATGGAACAAGATGTTGGCACTATGTCTAGGACAGTTATTTTATTCAGTAGTAAAAGGTAAAGAACCAGAATGTTGAGGCTAAGCTACTAAAACAAAAATAGATTCGTATCTGGATCTATGTTCTTTAAGGAATGTGGTTAGATCAGAGAACAAAAATCCTTAAGAGAAAAAAATCGTCAGGAAATGATGAAAGTGGGTATTAATTAAGAAACATTGCCTGAAAAGGCAGTGGCACCGTGGATAGAGCATCTACTTGGGATTCTGAAGACCCAGGTTCAAAACTCCAAGGTCACCAGCTTGAGCACAGGGTCGCCAGCTTGAGCGTGGGATTATAGACATGACTCCATGGTTGCTGGCTTGAGCCCAAAGGTTGCTGGCTTGAGCCCAAAGGTTACTGGCTTAAAGCCCAAGGTTGCTGGCTTGAAGCCCATAGTCTCTGGCTTGAGCAAGGGGTCACTGGCTTGGCTCTAGCCCCCTGCCCCATCAAGGCACATAAAGCAATCAATGAAGAACTAAAGTGTCACAATTATGCATTGATGCTTCTCATCTCTCTCCCTCCATCCTTTTCTCTATCTCTCTAAACAAAAAGAAAAGAAACATTAATGATAAAATGCCAGGAAGTAGTGGTTAATGAAATGTTTATTGGCCCTGGTCGATTGGGTCAGTGGTATAGCATCAGTCCAGCATATGGATGTACTGGGTTTGATTCCTGGTTAGGGCACATAGGAGAAGCGACCATCTGCTTCACCCTTGCCCCTCCCTTTTCTTTCTCTTTGTCTCTCTTTCTCTCCTACAGCCATGACTTGATTGGTTCAAGCACATTGGCCCCGGGGCACTGAGAATGTCTCCATGGAGCCTTCCACCTCAGCCACTAAAAATAGCTCCATTGCAAGCATGGCCCAGATGAGCAGAGCATTGGCCCCATATGGGAGTTGCAGAGTAGATCCTGGTCGGGGCACATGTGGGAGTCTGTCTTTCTATTTTCCCTTCTCTGTTGGGAAAGAAGAAAGAAAGAAAAACATTTGTCTGTGTCATGTTTATTTCATTGTAGAAGAAGGACCTGGAAAGCCAAGTCTAGAGCAATTATCTTTGAATGTGGCTAGGTGCCAGATTCAGGATCTATACATGTTTTATGGAGACAGTAAGTAGATGAGAGGTGGAAGGGAAAGGAAAGAGGGGCTCAGAGACAACATCCAAATTTTTAGACTTGAAAAATTGGGCAAATGGTGGTTGATTTACTCTAGTTGGGGAAAAGTAGGTAGAAGAGCAGAGGTGTATATGAGTATTGAAATTAAGATTATTGACTTATACTTCATGTAGAGAGTGTTATTAAACTCTGAAATGGAATGTTAAGTGGAGAATTAGATATAGGTTTACAATTAAATGATTCATTTCCTGGACTAATTTTCTTTGATTTTATATCTGCTTCTTATTTACATTAACTAGGAAATTTACTCAGTTATTTACTACATTTGTAAAGGCAGCCTTTCTGGATTTTGTTTATTGGCCATATAATTTTATTTTATTTTTTTTACCTAGATTTTTAATGTATGCCCATTAAGCTACTGCACTGCAGATAGTAATGGTGGAAGAGGTAGTCTTTTTTTTTTTTTTAATTTTATTTAGACAATTTTAATGGAGTGACATTGATCAATTAGAGTACATAGATTCAGAGAAAACATCTCCAGATCATTTTGATATTTGATTATGTTGTATACCCATCACCCAAAGTCAAATTGCCCTCTCTCACCTTTTATTTGGTTTTCTTTATGCTCCTCCCCTCCCCCCACTCCCTCTTTCTCCTCCCTTCCCCTTCTTATGGTAACCACAGCACTCGTATCTATGTCCGTGAGTCTCAATTTTGTGTCCCTCCTATGTATGGAATCATACAGTTCTTAGTTTTTTCTGATTTACTTATTTCACTCAGTATAATGTTATCAAGGTCCATTCATGTTGTCATAAATGTCCTATGTCATCATTTCTTTTTTTTTTTTTTTTTTTTGTATTTTTCTGAAGCTGAAGCTGGAAACGGGGAGAGACAGTCAGACAGACTCCCGCATGCGCCCGACCGGGATCCACCCGGCACACCCACCAGGGGGTGACGCTCTGCCCCTCCGGGGGCGTCGCTCTGCCGCGACCAGAGCCACTCTAGTGCCTGGGGCGGAGGCCAAGGAGCCATCCCCAGTGCCCAGGCCATCTTTGCTCCAATGGAACCTTGGCTGTGGGAGGGGAAGAGAGAAACAGAGAGGAAGGAGGGGGGGTGGAGAAGCAAATGGGTGCTTCTCCTATGTGCCCTGGCTGGGAATCGAACCCTGGTCCCCCGCACGCCAGGCCGACGCTCTACCGCTGAGCCAACCAGCCAGGGCCATCATCATTTCTTATGGCTGAGTAGTATTCCATAGTATATATGTACCACATCTTCTTTATCCAATCCTCTATTGAAGGACTTTTGGGTTGTTTCCATGTCTTGGCCATAGTGAACAATGCTGCAATAAACATGGGGCTGCATGTGTCTTTACTTACCAATGTTTTTGAGTTTTGGGGACCACTGCAGTAGAGGGATTTCAGGGTCATATGGTAGTTCTATTCTTAATTTTTTGAGGAACCACCATACTTTCTTCCATAATGGTTGTACTACTTTACATTCCCACCTACAGTGAATGAGGGTTCCTTTTTCTCCACAGCCTCTCCAACACTTGTTATTACCTTTCTTGTTGATAATAGCTAATCTAACAGGTGTGAGGTGATAGGAAGAGAAAGTCTTAAAAGTATGTTAATCTTTACTTCCAACAAAACATTATAGTTGTAGGCTCTTGGAAAACTGTAGAAGCTCATTAATGTCTGGACATTTTTATGTTACAAATATTGCTAAAATAATACAAGTTTTTAAAAAAAATGGATTGAAAAGTAGTGAATGGTGAAATTACAGAGCATCATTTTAAAAACTTACTTAAATAAAGAGTACTTTTAAATAAGTAACATATTGATGAACACCAAAGAGAGCTCAGCAGATATAATGGGCTCCTAATTTAAAGCAGATATAAAAAAAAATGGGCCTTTAGGTACATGAATTGCTACAAGACATAAGATTTATTGTGTTTAAAATACACTGATTTTAAATAATATTACAAGTATATGGAAATTAAAAGACAAGATATATAAACCAGAAAAATTCACATCACAGATTAGTAAATATCAAGTTGACATCATACAACATGTGATTAACTGAAAAATAATACTTAGAGATAAAATGTATTCTTTTTCATGGCTAATAACCATTTTAAGCATTTTACATGCATTAATCCTGCAAGTAACAGTATTCAATATCAGTTACTGGAAAACACATGGTTCTTTTTTATTTATTTATTTATTTTTAAAGTAATCTGGCATCTGGCATCAGTTCAGCTGCACAATGGTTTCTGGCAATGTCAGTCCCATTCTCTTGTCCTTGTCCTCACAGTTGAAAGGTGTCTCTCTCCACCCCATGCAGCATGTTTATACTGAAGGCAAGAAAAAGGAAGTAAAGGATGACTTCAGCTATATCTGTTCTCTTTTATTGGAGAAAGAAAAGCTTTCTTCGAAGTTCCAACAAATTTCTGCTTTTGTCTCCTTTGCTGGCACTGTCCTCTTGTACCCCAAGTTGAAAGGAAGATTGACAAATCAAGCATCACATTTTTTTTTTAGATTTTTTTTTGATAGAGTAGGAAAAGGAAAAAGAAGGTTGAAAATGGGTGTCATGTTAGGCGGCCAACAAAGATTGCCATTGCCACAGATCCATGCTATCCTTATGATTACCCTGCCAAATTGGTATCGTTTATCACCGTTTTACAAATGAGGACCTAAGACATAGAGAAGTTATGGAACTTGGCCAAGTTCAAATAACTAAGGGATGACAAAACCAGGAGTCAACTTAGGTGGTCTGCCTCCAGAGTCCCCTCTTAGCCGCTCCACGACATTATGAAAGTGAAACCTTAGATTTAACCTTGTGTCTTCTTGTGTGAGTGGTCTTTCATAAAACTTCATAACATTCTCATGAATGACAAACTGCTTGTTGTAATAAGCAAAGTATTATCTAAAAATCAAATAAATGTTTGCTGTTGCTGTTATATTTTATTATTTAGCCAATAATAATAAACAATAGTTAAGTCAAATGTGATATAAACCACTCAAGCAATCCTAAGTATTTTTATACCTGTAATTTCTTCATAAATCCTGTGAGAAATAGAGATAGGTATGATGTTTTGCATTTGATAATTGGGATTACTAGGTCAAGATTGTATCAAAGAGATCTGAGACCTAAACTCAGATTTACATAGAGACAGGCCATTTTTACTTCATAGACAACTTGCAAAAGTTGGTAGTTTTTGCTTTTTAAAAAAAATTTTTTTCTTTTTACTTCAGGATAATTTTTAATTAAATTTACAGAAGAATCTAAACAAGTGTTATTGTACAATTTTTCCCACATAGCAAAGGCTTAAAACTTAAAAATTGAGAATTTATCTTAACAAAAATTTTTTTTCTTAATCATGGTCTCTGAGGTACTATATTTATGAAAGCTAGTTCCATTGGTTACTTAAAATTTTGACACATTTTATGGCTCTATTTATTATAATATATTACACAAGTAATTGTAAATTCTGTACAGGAAATGAATTGTATACTATGTTGTCATTGCTTGAAAGAAATTAAAGCCCACTGATACAATTTATGTCAAGTATTTTTTCTGTTGGAATTAACTTTTTATTTTGTTTCCTATAATCAAATTGATCTTCTTCCTTATTAATTTTTTCTAGTCTAATAAAGCAACACTGATTTTTAAAAATTTTACAATGTTTTGTAAATACAAATGGTCCTTGGGTTATATGATACAGTACCCTTCCTACCACAGTGATGTAACCCGAATTTTAATGTAAGTTGAAACACACCCTAGCTTAAGTCATTACCTATCCTAACACAGTTGAAAAATCATAAGCTAGAATATAAAAACACAACTGAGCCACAGAAAAAGGAAAAGGACATAAATGTACTATACTAGTGGTCCCCAACCCCCCAGGCCATGGACTGGTACCGGTCCGTGGGCCATTTGGTACCGGTCCGCAAAGAAAGAATAAATAACTTACATTATTTCCGATTTATTTATATTTAAGTCTGAATGATGTTTTATTTTTTAAAAATGACCAGATTCCCTCTGTTACATCCATCTAAGACTCACTCACGCATAATTTTATTTTGTGCATTTATCCGTCCCACTCTAAAGGCCAGTCCATGAAAGTATTTTCTGACATTAAACCGGTCCGTGGCCCAAAAAAGGTTGGGGACCACTGTACTATACTGTACACTGTACTGCATATTCTTCTGCCGTGCACAACCAAACTAGTTCACTCACATAGGCCATAAGTACAACACTAATGGTATAAACCAAAACACTCACATCTCAATGTTTTTTAAGTTTTTATGGGAGTGAACATCTTAAAACATTGTATGTCGAGATGATCATAACCCAAGGATCCCCTGTAAACAAAACTGAGATGATTATTTCCCTTTAGAAGGCTTCCTGTGAGCACACTACCATGTCAAAAAGTTGCCTTTTCAACATTGCAAGGATATGGGAGATGTTATTTAACTCTAGAGAGTGAATTTATACAGTCATTGCTGCCATAGGATGATCATTAAAGAGTTATTATGAACTTGTAGAATATGATCTATTACATATGTTTTTATTTTTAAAATCTTTATATTTATTTATCTATAATAGTAATTTAAGCTACCTATAACCTGCATGTGTGTATTTGGCTTAAAGCTGTATTTGAAATTATGACATTGAAATAGACCAGTGGTAGGGGTGGAATGTTTTGGCCTCCAAGAAAAATGTCAGAAATGTATCTCTCATAATTTGTTATTTGGAGAGTAAACAGTTCTTCAAATGGGGATTATCTGAATGGTAGTTCTTATGTTTTGGGAGAGAAGCAGCTGTCTCCTTGCTGACCTGGCTTTATGGCCATTGCTTTTCTTATGTTCTTATGGTATGCAGGTTGAACAGACCTATGTGAGTCAGTAATGAGCAGTCAGCTAAAGAACAGACTTTCTGAAGCTTTAGAGGTTTAGGCTGAGTGCTATGAGCAGATAAATTGAAAGCAACAACAGAGCAAAAAAGGCATATTTAAGATGGAGATGAAATTACCATTGAGCACCTACAACATGTGGGGTCTTTTTCATGCTGTTTTATTTAAATTGGAATATCACCCTGAGAATTATGTGTCAGTCCAATTTTGTTTAAGAAAACTCAGGCTCAGAAAATTGACTTACCCTGACCAGAATCACTGAGTGTAAGCTTGGATTCAAGCCCAGTTTTCTTTTGTTACAGCTGTCCAAATATTGCCTGACACCATGATATGTTTTAAGAAACACAAAGAAGGAATATTTACTATTATGTTGTAAATATATTTATTATACTTTAAAATATCGCTGGTTGAAATATAGTCATTTTAGCAAATTCTCTAATTTTAGAAAATGAAGGTGAGCTATTTGCTGCTTGACGTATACAGAAAAGCCCGTATAACTCATTGATGATGAGAGTAGACTCCAAAGTCGGACTGCAGGATTCACTCAGGGGCATGGTGAAGAACGCAGTAGAGGAAAGTGTTGGATCAGGGGAGCATGGGGGTGGTGAGAGAATGGGCAGGTAAAAGGGTAAGGAGAGAAATGCCCTAGGTGTAGGAAAATCCCAAGAATGGCACTAACTTGAGTAAAAGCACCAGGGTATGGGAGGGAGGGTGGTGAGTTTAAGCCAGTTTAATCCAAAACAGAACAAATGGTAAGAAATGATACTTAAGGACTAAATAACGGAATGTGGTTGGTGGTTTCTTCTAACCTGGCAGGTATGTCCCCACAAAAGACAGGGTCAGCATAACCCTGCAATGTCCCCTTCTACTTTTCACTCCTACTGCAAAGGTCACTTCTTGTCACCCTTCTGACCCCATTCCAGACTGCCCTCCCCTTGCTCATTTCTCTCCTTTTTTTCCCCTAAGCACGCCAGATTTTCTGACTATGTCCTTTGCTATAGCTGTTGTTTCTGTCTGAAAAGCTCTCCCCAAGATAACCACTAAATAAATCCTTTCACCTCCTTCATGTGTTTGCTTAAATTTTAACCTCTGTCTAAGGCCTATCATGATTTCCCTGTGTTTTTTAATATTTGGGTATAATTGACATATAACATTGTATTAGTTTTATATGTATAACAATAATTTATATATTAAGAAGTGTTACCACCATAAGTTTAGTTAGAATCCATCACTGCACATAGCTGCAAATTTTTTCTTGTCATAAGAATTTTTAAGCATGACCAGGCAGTGACACAATGGATAGAGTATTGGACTGGGATGTGGAGGACCCAGGTTCCAGGCCCCGAGGTCGCCAGCTTGAGCACAGGCTCATCTGGTTTGAACAAGGCTCACCAGCTTGAGCCCAAGGTCACTGGCTTGATCAAAGGGTCACTCTCTCTGCTGTAGCCCCCCAGTCAAAGCTCATATGAGAAAGCAATCAATGAACAACTAAGGTGCTGCAACAAAAAATTGATGCTTCTCATCTTTCTCCCTTCCTGTCTGTCTGTCCCTATCTGTCCCTCACTGTCTCTCTCTGTCATAAAAAAAAAAAGAATTTTTAAGATTTCCTGTCTTAGCAACTTTCAAATATACAATAAAGTGGTACCTTGACACATGAGTTTAACTTGTTTCATGTCTGAGCTCGTGACTCAATTTGCTTGTGTGTCAAATTGCATTCCTCATTTAAGTTAATGGGAATGCAATTAATCCATTCTGCCCTCCAAAAACCACACGAATTTTTTGTTTTATATGCTTTTAAATAAGAAAATGTACTTTACAAATAACAAATACACACACACACACACACACACACACACATATATACACACACATAATAAGAGAGACTGTAAAGAAATAAACTGGTTTATGAAGTGTATTTACCTTCAAGGTCAGGTGAAGATGCTGGTGTAGGGAGAGGAGACATTAGCATAAAAGTGGCCCTTCCCAAGCAGGAAAGTAATGAGCAATTTCACAAACAGCTGCACAGCACCATTTTTAACAATAAAAGTGAGCAAACTCAGAAAATACAAATTTTACAAACTCATTTGCACAACAATCATCATTTTCTTCACTGACTTTTGGCTTTTTCTGCACACTTTCCTGGCTTTCACTTAGAGACTGTTTTAACAAAACCCTTTCCTTGGAAGTTTGTTTCTTCCCACTTTTAGAACATTTGGCAGGCTATCTAGTGGAAGGTGGCAGAAGTTCGTGATTCAAATATCCCCTCGTGACTTAAAGCAAAAAATTCCACGAGTGACTCAAATTGCTCATCTCTCAAATTGCTCATGATTTAAAGTGCTCATGTGTCAAGGTACCACTGTATAGTACTATTGACTACAGTCATCATGCTGTGTATTACATGACCACCCTATTCCTTTCACCCTCTGACATGCCTTACCCTATACCAGGGGTCCCCAAACTTTTTACACAGGGGGCCAGTTCACTGTCCCTCAGACCGTTGGAGGGCTGGACTATAAAAAAAAAAAGCTATGAAAAAATCCGTGTGCACACCGCACATATCTTATTTTAAAGTAAAAAAACAAAACGGGAACAAAAACAATATTTAAAATAAAGAACAAGTAAATTTAAATCAACAAACTGACCAGTATTTCAATGGGAACTATGGGCCTGCTTTAGGCTAATGAGATGGTCAATGTGCTCCTCTCACTGACCACCAGTGAAAGAGGTGCCCCTTCCGGAAGTGTGGCGGGGGCGGATAAATGGCCTCAGGGGGCTGCATGCGGCCTGCAGGCCGTAGTTTGGAGACCCCTGCCCTACACTATGGTCTTTTTATTTATTCCACAGCAGTTACCACCTTTTAATAAGTGGTAACTTGCTGTTTCTATCTCCTACTGAAGTTTAAGTTCCTATAGCAGCCATCTGTTTTATTTCCTGATTATCTCAGGACCTTAGAATAATGCTCCAGGCAAGCTGACTGAAGTTGATGCCAATTGCCCCTGAACCTGTGCTTGTAAGCTAGTGAATCATTCCCAACATCAGTAAAAAGGAGAGAGCAGTCATCCCTAGGAGTCTATTGCTATTTTTTAGCTGGCTCTTCTCTGCCTGGCCACCACCATAGACCTTCAGTCTCAGGCTGGACGTGACCCTCCCCACCCTTCCCCAGTGTCTCACTTGTCCTCATAAATAAGTTTGGTCAGATATGGCATGGGTTCAACCATTTTCTCTTTGCTTCCCAGTTTAGTTTCCTTTTGCTGGATGTTGCGAGTTCTGCTGGTTATTCTCTACTTTATGGGCAAAGTTGGTCATGAGAATCGCAGCACTCACCACCCTGCTTCAGTATTTTCACTAGTGCTACCACTGAATCTCTGGAGACTTGGTGATTACACAGACATCCATAAAAACAGGCAAGGATACCTTTATTGTACAATGCTCTGCTGAAATGGGACCCCCCAAAACATGTCCTTACTTGTAGAGCTTTGCCAAGCACCATGTCCTAATGAAACAAACCATATTGTTATTTCAAATACTTCTTTCTTCTAGCTACTTAACATTTTTAAAACATTTACTTATTGAGCACTTACCAGTCCAAGTGGTGTATAGCATTTGCTAAATTCTGAGAGCAGTCTTGAGAGATAAGTGTTAGTCTCCCCAATGTTATAGGTAAGGAACCCAAGCATTGTATAGCTAATAGCTAGTGATGGAAGTCAAAGTCCAATCACTCGGACCCTGTAGTAGAAGCGGATGTTGGGGAAAGGAAAAGGATCCACTGGTCATCCCGTCTGGCTGATAAAACCATGGGCTAGCTCAGTGAACTACTGTCTTCTAGGAGATAATGATTCCTCCTACCCCTACTGGTAGATCTTGACAAATGACTGAATTGGAGAGGTTAGAAAAAGTGGGCCACTTGTTCCAAGTTCAGGTTAATTCTGTAGTACAATTTGTTCTTCAGAGCTTTTTCGGGAGCAAAATGAAAATAGTCTCCACTGAGCCAAATTCTTGCTTCCCTGACTTACCCCATTCCCCTCACTTTTGGAAGAACACCCCAATAAAACTCATCTCAGGCTCTTCTAGGGACTCTAACCCGAAGCAGTTCCCTAAAACCCAGCACAATACACTGCCTATTATTATTATTATTGGACCAAGAAAGAGTACTCAGTTCTCTTCCCTTAGTGTAAATTTTCTCCCAGAAGGGTTTTCCCCCACCTATAAATACTTCCTAATACATTTTTTTTCATTGTGCCATTAACCCTTTTATGGGCCAACAAACTATGTGAAAAGTACCAAACTTTTTGTAAAATGTAACATGAGAGTACTTTTGACATAGCTCACTGGTTTACCATATGGACCTGTACATATTGCGCAACTGGCAAGGGTAGAGTCCATGAACCAAGCTGCAATGATTTCAAGCTAAATAAGGCAGAAATATTTGTAGAAACAAAAGAAGGAAGTCTTTCCTATACAATGTATAGTCTTCAGACTAATGCACTCTTTCTATCAAGCCTTCTAAACTATTAAATAAAGTTTTTCAAACAAGCATTTAAACTTCATTATACGAAGAGCAACAAGAATGGTATCCCACAAGACAAAAGGCAGGAAGAGAGTGTGTGTGTGTGTGTGTGTGTGTGTGTGTGTGTGTGTGTATATATATGTGTGTGTGTGTATGCATGTATTTGTATGCATATATGTATGTATATGTGTATGTTAATATATACATATGTGTGTATATATATGTATGAGTTTGTGTGTGTGTATATATACTGAGTTCAGTGGGGAAGCCTGAATGTAGCACAGTTCTTCACAACCAGTGGGGGGATAATTCCACATGGTATCTGACAAGGTTTGTGCTTCATCTCAACTGGTTACTCATAAGCAAGGTGTAAATGTTTGGCCCTGATTGGGCTTCAGAAATGGTACTTTTTTCAGGACGAACATGCCTGTCCAGCTATCAGTCATGTTTGTTTGCACATGTTGCTCCTGTAAATGGAAAAGACAGTAAACTGAATCCCCATGATGAATGCATGTGTGATCAGGCTCAGTTGCTCTTATACTATGTTATTTACACTGAAAGTATTTTAAAGCTGAACATAAAAATGTTTTTGTAATAGGCTATGTGAACTGCTAGCCCAGTGGAAACTTAACAATGTATCCTTTTGGGTAGAATTAAGATGAATATTTTGCATTTCTTTCTGTTAATGAAAATTACATCACTAAATACAAAATTGGAATAGTTTGTGATAACAGAGAACTGTTACCCTGAAATAGTATGTATTTTCTCTATTCCAGAGTATTACTGCGTTTTTACCTCTAGCTTCTCAGGTGCCTGTTAAGAACTGGAAACAACATATAGTTTTTGCAAAGCAAACTGTATGTACATTCAGGATTTTAAAATGTATATGTAGTCATTAGGATCAATGTTCTGACTAGGAACTGAAGCTACTAAAAAAGAGTAAGCAACAAAATAGTTTGGCTAGGTGTTGCTCATGAAGGACTTCATTTTCCCAGGCACACATGAATTAATGTATTACTAAAATGTATATCTTATCATTACAAATAACTGCAGTATAATCGATCCACAGAAAGCATTCCCAGGGAGGTCCTTTTTGATTACAGGTTGCTTGCTTTTACTTCAAGGTTGGGGAAGCTGGTAAAATTTGTAATGAATAATGTAATTGTTGAACATTTAAGCAAACAGTCTATTTGGGGATGAACAGTACAATTTACGTAATGGGAAATCAGATCAGTCCATCAAGGTGAGTTCAATGGAATGATAAATAGCTATTTCAGAAAAAAAAGAAACAAGTATATGTAACTTATTAACATTAGAAAAATACCTTTGATAACATTTTTCTTTCCCAACTGTGCCTCACCATTCCCCAAACATATACCAACACTTCCTTGCCCCCTCCCTACATGAAACTATTTCTTAGCCAGACTATAGAGTTGAAGAAAAAGCTTTGTTTTAGGAACTGACTTGGAAGCCAATAACGAAGGGTAGGGACAGTTACTTATTTAAAAAAAAAGTTTGGTAGTTGGCTCCCTCAGTAAAAAGTGCTGACGTTAATTTAAAATATTTATAAATCAGGCACTTAAATTTCTGAGTTCATAATCATATAAACAGTGCTTTACAGACATGTGCAAAACCCAAGACTCGGTTTTCCATTCTTAGATATTCCCAAGAGAGCTGCAAAATCCTAATGTTCATCCAGAATAGAATGGATAAATTTATCAAAAATATGCATTCAATAGGATACTATATAGCAATAAAAATGAGTGGACTATTTTTACATGTTGCACTATGGATAAATCTCAAACAAAAGTTAAGTGAAAGAAGCTAGATTCTAAAGAGAACATATGGTAGAGCTCCACTTATGTGAAACTCAAAAAACAGGCAAAACAATCAGCGGTGATAGAAGTCAGAATTGTGTCTTTGGGGGGAAGGTAAGGTTAAGAGGTGGCAAAAGGGATGGAGGCTGTTTTGCTGGTATGCCTATTTCTTGAGCTGGTGATAATTTCTCGGTGTACTCACTTTGTAAAAAGTCACCAAGCTGTATACATATTGTACACTTATCTGTATGGGTATTAAATTTAAAAAATGTTAACTTTAAAATATTACCATAAATGGATCTAAAAATTCCAGGTACCTAAAATGCATGGTTGACATATTGTGATTAATAAGCCTGAATTTTCATAATAAGTACAATAAGAAAGGTATTGACACATTGCACATAACAAATTAAGTTTTGTATTGGCAAAGATAAAAAATATTGAGACTGTCATTTCCCAATCCTCTTCTCTTTGAAAAAGAATTTTAGCTCATCCTCTATTGATAGCAGGAGCTGGACAATAGATAAGCTAATCACAAACCCAATTTCGCATTATTCTGGATTTTCATAATAGTATATGTGAAAAGCTCAGCATGGATGTACTACACAGTAAACACTCAATGAAGAGTTTGTTAACTTTTGCTTTCATACTTGCATTACACTATAGACTTATTTTGAGTTTGCTAATAACTAAGTAAAACATTCAAGGCCATTTTACAACAGATACTACTGCGAACCACCTACTTATGCAACTTTTAGACCAACATTGTAATTCCTGTTGTATTTTACCCCGGTGCACTTATTCAGTGTCTGTTGAGATAATCATGGATTGGGGCTCACTACTCTTCATTCTCAGCACTGATGGGCACGTTACTCAGGGAGGACTAGGGACGGAAGCCCTGTGTGCCATCCTCATTAACCTCCACTCTGGCTCACAGTGATCCAGTAATGAGACCCTCTTGGACAAGCTCATTCAATCAATTATGAATATTGCTAATGAAACTGTCATCCAACCCTGTTTAATTTGCCAGTAAAAATGTAAGTCTAGTATCTCTCATTTTTACATTTTCAGATATTTAAATTCCTATTTTAACATGATTATTTACATAAACTATGTTAAAGTGAAGTACTTCCAAGTTTCAAAGGTTATTTTTTTTACTCCAATATTAACTCACATATGAGTGGGGGAATAATATGATGGCAAATTCATGTGGCCTTGTGAAAAATTGTATAACACTATACATTTCTTGTTTAAAAATGTGCTTTCTCAGGATGTTGTGTGTGAAGCTTCCTTACTTCTCATTTTTCTCTTTTCTGCCAACAGAGGGCAGGTGAGAAAAAAGAAGAGGCTGCCTACTCTTGATTGAAACTATTTAAAAACTTCTCTGAAATGTCTACAAGCATATTATTTTGTTTTCTCTTTAATTATTCTACTTTGAAAATAGTTTCTCTAAGTATAAATATTAATTTTTATGAATATATGCTTTAATTAATGAATTTCAAGTGAAAGTACTACTTTGAATTTTTAGTTAGGTTTATAAATCAGTGATACATTAACAATATGAATATAATTTATATTTTGAAGTCATCTGTCTAAAATGTCCCTTCTTATTTTGATTAATGTTGATTAGATAGACTCCTGTTGTGTAGGTTTTTATATTGAATTATAAATATGTTTATGCATATATTTTCCATGTATATCTTAATACAGCTATTTGGTAATTACTTCAATATGCATAGCAGTTAAACACGATTTGCAGTTTTATTAATTAAGTAATAGATCTTTTAAAACATAATTGAAGGAAACTGAAACGCAGTGAAATGGAAAAACAATTTTTTTCTTTTTGCAGTAGTGTACCCCAAAGGAATGTCTAAATGCAGTTTTGGTAGTTGTATTAAGATTTTTTCTCTCCCAACTTTAAATTTGTTTAATAAATAATAAACCATCTTTCAAAACATCAAATGGTATGGTAAACTATGTAATTCAACAGCTCACGACAGCTTGCATGTAACCTTTGCTAAATGAAAAGTCAAGCAGCAGCTTGGATTTCTGCCCTCTCCTCTTGAATAATGCCATTGTCCTGTACGTGCAGAAGCAGGGAGAAACTCAATCAGTTTTATTACTGGGAAGATAACTCTCCACACTGCTTATTCCAAGTGCTGGGAATTCCTTCTTTCCTCTTCTTATTCTGAACTTTATCTAAAGAATTCTTTTCTTTCAAACTGTCAAGCAAAGTTATACATAGGTGCTAAGAACACTACTGGCCCACAGTGAAAGTTTCATAATATAGAGTTAGCGATTATTACGAAGTCATATACTTATCTTAAATTTAATCCATTTAATAAACTAGCCTGGGGAATCATGTACAGTTGAAAAAAAATTGATTCCTTAATAAAAGGAAAAATTAGAAAAATAATCTCATTCCCAGAAGTGCTAATTCTATTCTTCATTTATTCAATGGAAAAAAACCTTGACTTGATTGACTCTTAACACTAACTTTATTGAGCAACTGGGAGCACTAATGTTTGTCATTTAGATGTCTTAGACTAAATGCTTCCTGGTATTGTGGATTGGTGTTGGATTTCCTGGCTATGTGTGTGTGATAGGATAAGATCTCATTCCTTTAAAGGTCCAAGCTAAGCTGGATGAGGAAGGAAAGTTTTACCTTTGATGAGGAATCCCCCTGGTCTTAATAAGGAGTATTTCAAAACACTGAACAAAAGAATTTCTAATCACTCCCTAAGGGAAGGTAAGCTGATAGTTTGGGAAGCAGAGGGAGAGAGAATACAAGGAAGGGGGCTTCAGGAACGAGGAAAAGGGACTCTGGTTAGGCACTTATTTCTTATACCATTTCTTTCTACTTCTCTAGACCACTGTGCATATTTATTCCAGTTTTATCTTCCTAAAATGCACTGTGGTGATGCTACTGCCTTGTTCAAAACCCTATACTCATTTTGTTTTGCCAACAATAGTAGGAGAGGGATTCCTTACTTTGCCGTTTGTGACTCTGAACTACATGACCCCAGTCTGACTTTGCACGTTCACTTCCACTACTTTTCACATGACAACCAAATGGTGCGTTTTCTAAATACCATATATCCTCATGTATAAGATGTACCTTTTCTTGAAATATTTGGGGTCTAGAACTGTGCATCTTATCCAGTTGTTGTAGATTCTTTTACTTGCATTTCCTGCTTTTTCATACTTGCTTTTGTGCTCATTGTTGAAGACAGTGATTGGTCATCAGACACAGATGAGGACAAGCTAATGGTTGGAAGTTTTGACAGTGATGAGGAGTTGTATGAATTTTATGATGAATAAAACTTGAGTTCAATAACTTTATATAATATATTCTTTTGGGCTCCAAAGTTAAGGTGAGTCTTATACATGGAGTGTCTTATATTCTACATGGGGAAATACAGTATGCCTCTCTGTGCTTGTGTCTTTTCCACTCATCTTTGATTGTCAATGGCTCCTTGTCTTTCAAGATATATCTTCAATAACACTTCCTTTTGCAAATATTCTAATTCTTAAATGGAAATGATTTTTGGTGCCATTGAATGTCATGGTTCTTTGCATTTCCAGAATGGCCCTCATCTCATTGTATCATCTATAATAGGTAATTTTTTATTTCTTTCCACTGACAATGAGCTCATTGAGGTAAGGGATGAGTCTTGTTGACCAGAGGGTATGTGGTGCCTTGCACCTGGTAGAGCCTGCCAGGCATTCAGAGGGGCCAAGGTCATTTACATTTTTTGAGGTCCTTAGTATATTAAATACTGAAGAATTGCCAGGGTTACAAAATTGTGATATTTTCTAAATGTTACTTTAGACCAGGGGTCTCAAACTCGCGGCCTGCTGAACAATTTTGTGTGGCCCGCAGACTAATCCACGAAGTTCAAAATATTTTGGATAAAATTAAGTAAGCCTAGGGGCCTACTTGTATTTTTCATTTCTCTAGCATCCTAGCTAGATATTAGCTTAGTTAACAGCAGTTGTGATGCGAACTACAGTTTCTGGTCGTTTTGTGACACTGAGTAAACTGCATGTACGATTGTGCTTGTTGTACTGATTTTTTTTTGTTTTCAACTGCAGTGAGAAAAGTGTTGCGTAACAGTTGCCTTTTGTAGACCTAGTGTGGCCCGCCGAAGGGCTGTGATCTTGCTCTGCGGCCCACATGCTGAGTTGAGTTTGAGACCCCTGCTTTAGACAAATGAATGTGACTAAAATACACACATGTACACAATAATTACTGAAGTAATGGTGGTATTTGAAAGATAATCAAAGGATTTCTATAACATTTAACTCACAGTGTACTTGAGCTGGGGTGGCTAGTAATGGTCCTGGAAATGTTGTCTAGTGGCTATCTTCTTGTAGCTCTGGGCCTGCACATCATCTGAGGCCTGGGCCACAGGACCCTCTGACTTTCTGCGAACGGCCCTGACACATGGAGGACACCTGAGGTATATTTACTGAAGAGAGTTAAATTGAGTTATATGCCAAAAAGTGCTATATATAAACATAATGTGTTAACTCCTTTTGTATTTGGTCAGAATATTATTCAGAAATAAGACTGAAAGTTAATGTTAACTTCTAATTTAATGCCTATAATTTAACTTTTTCTTGTTTTACACTTGTCAGATCAATGACCTAGAAGTGCTCATTCTAACTGACTGATGACCAGTGCCATGTGAACTCTGGGACACACAGAAGAGGATCCTGTTCTCTGTGAATCCTGATTTAGCAATGAGGATGCATGTTTGAGGAGAATTAGCAAGATTTATTTCTTGAAACTAGGCCAGAAACAAAAAACTAATGAAGATTCCAAACTATTTGGAATTCATTGCCATGTGGGTTAAAGTTGAAATCAATACTAAATCATTTTCTGCTATTAGATATTATAACTTAAACTTGCCCAGTTAGAGATATCACCACTCTGAGGGGCATAACAAACTGTTTGTCTACATATGTGATTCTCTTTCTAATATAGCACATAGAAATCAGGCACACTTAGAAGCATGAACTCATTATTAGAATTACCATTGTGTATTTTTTGAAATGTGTGTACTCAGGTATTCTCTTCTGATAAAAATCTCATTCTCTTAGACTAATTAGTAGAATGATGTGTTTCAAGTCTTACTTTGCTAAGTTAATATGATATAAACCAACCTTTTCTATAAAATTATTTTATATTGAAAAGGAGAAGTGAAGAGGCCCCAGTCACTTATGATAATTCAGTAATAAGAAATAAAATTTCATTATTTAAACATTAGATATCAACTTTTTCTCCTAATTCCATACATCTGAAGGATTTGACATAGTCCCATAAATATCAATAGTTCAAGTAGTGGGGGTGGAGATGGATCGAAAACCACAGGAGTGGTGAAATTAGAAGTCATCGATTTATACTAAATGCAGGTGATTCTGAAATGTCTTCCAAAAGAGTCATTCCTAAAAGACAGATAATTAAATATATTAAAACTTAAAAAATAAGATCTTCAAATTTATTTATTTATTTTAAAGTTAATAATTTATTTACACTTATTTAAACTTTATTATGCATTAAAAACATCTAAAAATCTGTAATAGCACTAAAAGGTTTTAAGACTGGAAGTAAATTGTAATATAAGTAACCCATACACATATATCTTATAATTCTCATTTTTTATCAATAAATTTTAAAATTTATCAAAAGTTAAAAGCATTTTGTGAACCTTCAATTTGTTTTTAAGTGAACCACATGAAAGCATTTAAATAAATTCCAATATAACTTAAATTTAGGAAAACTAAGTATTAATATGGAAATATGAATGCAATGCTTCTGGGAAAAAGTGAAGATTGTTTTATAAAACCTAAGGACAAATGTAAAGAAGACAGTAGGCACATACAAAAATATGCAAAAGGATAGTTCTCATGAAGACCTAAAGAACAGCACTTTCCAGTAGAGTAGGCAATATGTATGGTCAACAGGCATCTGAATACATATTTATTTGTGTGCAAAATTCTGTTAACTATGTAGTTGTAAAACATGCACTGTAATCCCAAACGATTCAAAGGTCCCAACAAGAATTAAAATTTGTCTTACTCTTTAAAAACTGTAAGTTTACATATTTCTGTATCATGCTACAAAACAAAACCCAGTATGTGCCTTTATTTACAGATAACTACGTGGAATTCCCTGTTCAGTGCAAGAAATTTTCCATCACTCTCCAAACCCATAATTTTACCTTTGCCCTTTCTGCCAGTAGACATTGGTTTGAACTCTGGCCTGCATTTTTGGATAGGACATGCCCCAACCACTGGGCTTTTTCTGAGTATGGGAAGGGTAAAAAGAGGGTATTTCTCCTGAATTTTCTCTCTTCTCACTCATTGCTCTGTAGCACTGACCTCTGGGGACTCAAAGGAACAACACTGAGTCTCCTTTGATCAATGCCAAAAATCGGTGTGATGTTAAGAAACTAGTTGAATTTTCCATTTCAAATCATTTCACTGTATTAACAGTAAAAGCTCAAATTTCTTTTTCTCAGTTTAAGGTCTCTTGTTAAAAATATAAAGAAAATTAATTCTACAATTTTCTATTCTCAGTGATTATAGTTCACTGAATAACACTTTACCCCACACCACTGTAGTGAAAGGGAGTAGTTTTGGGATCAGTTAGATCTAATCCAGGATCGCCTGTACTAGATGAAAGGCTTTAGGTAAGTATGCTAAAGATTCTTTTGAATCCTATTTTCCTCAAGAGTAAAATGGCATACTAATTATCTCATAAGGATACTGAGAAAATTAAATGAGGGAAAACACATAAAAGGCTCAGCACATTAAGGACTCAGTCCTAATTAATTTCCTGCATTTTATTCATCCTGGATATACAGTGGGTGTGACTCAGACTGAAAAACAAAACAGGAACAATCAAGTGAGGAAATAAAAGCATGTTTTATGCTTTAATACCTTGAAGTATTAGTTGTCCCACAAAAAAAAAAATTTTCTTTTCAAGACATGTCTTAACTATACAATTTCCAACATAGATGTAAAAACCTGTGGCTGGGTAACTTTAAACTATTTCCGAAATACTTTATTTTTTTTTAGTGAAATGTGACAGTTCTTTTTTAGTTCATAGCTATCTTACATAAAATTTGAAGCTGAAAATCAGTGATGTCAAATATAGAAGATTGAGAGAGCAGAGTAAGTAGAAAGGTAAAAAAGAAATCACACAGATAAAACAATTATTTAAGTAAAATATTTTCCTAGAGAAAATAATAGAACTTTAAATTAAATCTGTTCTAATGCAATATTTTTCTAGAATCCAATGTTTTTTACATAATTCAATGGGAATAAAAATATGTCACTACTCTGTGGCCAAATTCATTTTCATTTTTAGGTCATGCAACTCTCATAGTGAGTAGTTAATATTACTTTGAAACTTGGGCATGGTTGCTGAGTTCCTTCTATTAATAACAGCTACAATAATGACTAGCTGCAGCCCAGTTTGATGGTCCTGAGTTGACAAGGGAACATGAGGATTTTATTTTTCTTGTGAGCTTTCTTGGGATCAAGATATTAAGTTATTTTGTTTTTGTTTTAATTTATTTAAAGAAATATTCATTGACCATTGCTTTGTACATGATTTATTTCCCACTGGGGGTAGAAGGATTTTTAAGGTCATAAAGTAATAGAAGTTTAAAGACAGTTTTCCAGACTTCTGTAGTTCATGCCCTAAGTCCTAGATCCTATGCTCACCCTTGCACGAGAAATCATTAATTGAGAAAAATAAATAGTAAGGTGAATAGTTTTCAAAATGCTTGCTAAACGTGAGCTCTGACTGGAAATGAGGTATTATTATTAAATATTAAAGATTATTAAAGTTTCAAATTGTTAGTAATTTGTCATCGCATGAAAAATGTGTCAGGTGAGTAAAAATTTTTTCTTATTTTTAAAATAAAAGTTTTATTTTAAAATAGGTTTAGATTTACAGAAAAATTTAGAAGCTGCTACAGAGATATCCTGCCAGGGGTCCCCAAACTTTTTACACAGGGGGCCAGTTCACTGTCCCACAGACCGTTGGAGGGCCACCACATACAGTGCTCCTCTCACTGACTACCAATGAAAGAGGTGCCCCTTCCAGAAGTGCAGCAGGGGGCCGGATAAATGGCCTCAGGGGGCCGCATGTGGCCCGCGGGCCCGTAGTTTGGGGACACCTGCTACACCATATCCTCAATTTCCCCTATTATTAACAGCCTAAATGTATGGAACATTTGTCACAATTAATGAATCAACAGTGATACATTATTATTAATTAAAGTCAGTACTTTATTCAGATCTAATGATCTTTTTCCATTCCAAGATTTCTTCTAAGATAGCACATTATATACAATATTTAGTCCATCTGCCTAGGCTCCTGTTGGTTGTGATAGGTTGTAAGACTTTCCTTATTTTTGATGACTTTGACAGTTTTGATGAGTATTATTCAGATTTTTTGTAGAATGCCTGTTAACTAAGATTTGTCTGCATTTTGGGGAAAGGGGGAGGTCAAACAGGGGTTATACGTTTTAGGGACAAGGATAGCAGAGACAAAGTGTCATTTTCATCACTTAATATCAAAGGTACATACTCACAAATGACCTATTACTGTTGATTTTGACCCTGATTATCTGGCTGAGATAGTGTCAGGTTTTTCCTCTATGAAGGTACTCTTTTCTCCCCTCAATACTGTACCCTGGAAGAAAGTCATTGTGCACACTCCACACTCAGAAAGCGGAGTTGAGATCTACCTCTTTGATAGTGAAATATTTACATAAATTATTTGTAATTCTTCTGCACAGGAAATTTATCTGTTCTCCCATTAATTTATGTCAGTAATGACTCATATTTATTTTATACTTGGGTTATAATTTAATTGGGTTGTATTATATGCTGAAATTGTTCCAATTTTGGCCATTGGGGGGCTCTTTCACCTTACTTTTGTGTCCCTTTTAAATACCCCCTTATTGTGGTGTGTATGTATGTATGAATGTATGTATGTATATTAGCACTTCTTTACTTTCTGACACTACAAGATACTCCAGGCTCATCTTATATATTTTGTATATTTCCTGCCGCAGTGTTAAAAGGAGCTGTTGCTTGGAGAAAGCTGTTAAAAACTAAGATCTAGGTGCTAGGGTGTGTTGGTTGCTGTTGAGATGTCATTGCTTTTAGGCCCCTTCAGCTGACAGATCAAGAAAATATTATGCATGAATAATAACTTATGTAAACACATGTCTATAAATACTTCTCTATGAAACCATCCGTATCTTTATTAAGCTAAACATGAGTTTATAGGTGTCTCTAATTCTATTGCATGACTACATGGATCATTTAAACCTCTTCTCCTTGCTTATCTGTAACTTCCCAATCCAACAGTGAGAAACCTGACTTCTACCATCCACAATCTATAAGTTTTCATTTCTAGGCATGCCTATATAGTGGTTTCAGAATATTAACTTGTACCCCTTGTCAGCTAGAGGAGTACTTATACCTTTAGTATTATCTTTAGTTTTACAAACTCCACTCATTTCTAAAGGTACTTTGTCCAGAATCTTCCCCCTACCCTCACCCATTTCTTTCAGTGAGGTTGTTTCACACGTCAGAATATAGTTAGATTCTCATGTCACATTCTGGTTTCCATCTTGGAGTCCCCTCTGCCAACCCTGATCTTTTGTAAAAAAAAAAAAAAAATCACATATATTAAGGTTCATTCTTTGTGCTGTAAAATTATATGGGTTTTGACAAATGCATAGTGTTATGTATCATACTGAACAGTTTCATTGACCTAAAAATATTCCTTGTGTTTCACCTATATAACCCTTCTCCTAACAACTAGCAACCATTGACCTGTTTACCATCCCAATATAGTTGCATATAATTAAAATCATAGAGTATGTATATTTTTCATACCGGCATCTTTCACTAACAATATGTATTTAAGATTTATCCATGTCTTTTTTAGCTGGATAGTTCATTCCCTTTTATTACTGAGTAGTATTTCATCATGTAGAGGTACCAAGTTTTCTTACTCATTCACTGACTGAAGTGTATCTTGTTCACTTGCAGGTTTTGGCAATTATGAGTAAAAATACTATAAATCTTTGCATGCATATTTTTGTGTGGACATGTTTTCAAGTCAGTTGGTTAAAACTTGGAAGTATGATTGTTAGATTATATAGTAAGAGTACATTTAGCTTAGTAAGCAACTGCCACTGTATTCCAAAATGGCGGTACCATTTTAATTTCTAACCAGCCATTCTCACCAGTGATTGATTGGTATTGTCAGAGTTTTAGATATTAGCCATTCCAAAGGGTATGTCATTGTTTTCATTTGCAATTCTCTAATGACTAACCATGATGGGCAGCTTTTCATATGCTTATTTGCCATCTGTATATCTTCTGTGGTGCAGTCTCTGTTCACATATTTGGCTTTTTAAAAAATTGGGTTGTTTGCTTTCTTATTGTTGAGTTTCATTTTTCCTCACTTTTAGGAAGTAAACAAAAGTAAAACTGGTTGAGAAGACCTGCACTATATTTTAAAAGTAATGAGATTCTCCCATACATATTTTATTCTTTTTTTTTTTTTTTTTTTTGTATTTTTCTGAAACGGGGAAAGTTGGAAACGGGGAGGCAGTCAGACAGATTCCCGCATGCGCTCCACCAGGATCCACCGGCATGCCCACCAGGGGGCGATGCTCTGCCCATCTGGGGCGTTGCTCTGTTGCAACCAGAGCCACTCTAGCGCCTGAGGCAGAGGCCACAGAGCCATCCTCAGCGCCTGGGCCAACTTTGCTCCAATGGAGCCTTGGCTCCGGGAAGGGAAGAGAGAGATAGAGAGGAAGGAGAGGGGGAGGGGTGGAGAAGCAGATGGGTGCCTCTCCTGTGTGCCCTGGCCGGGAATTGAACCCGGGACTCCTGCACGCCAGGCCGACGCTCTACCACTGAGCCAACCGTCCAGGGCCCATATTTTATTCTTTATTGTAAAGAGCGGCAGAACCAGTTCAGCATTCAGTGAACCACTAACAGGAAGCTGTGAAACGGGAAGCGTGCACACACAGACACACGCACTCCATCTATGGAGCATTTATTCTCTATTAGATAATTTGTTAATTTTTTTACACATATCAACTAATTTAATTCTCACAGTCACCCTTTATAATAAAAAACTCCTCCATTTTACAAAAGAGGAGCTCTCCTCTCCCCCAGCGGATGAGCTCGAACTCTATGCCATGCTGTCCGAGAGACAGTAAATTTTAAAATGAGATGCTGTGAAGTCTGTTTTCTTATACAGCCAAATGAAAGCATATTTTAAATTTAATTATAAGGGAACTTAGAAACAGATTCTAGAATAGAGTCCTTTTTGTTTGTGAAATTATTCAGATTATTTATAAGCCTCACATTTGGATAGGTTAATGTGACAACACATTTGGGTGATTGAATAGGGGTCTCCCCCCCGCCCCCTGACATCGACATTTTAATCTAAATTTATCTTGCACCATAAAAAAATCCTTCATTTTCTTAAAAGCAAGCAAGATATAAGAATCAAATAGGCTGTTTTTTCCTACTCTGTTTTGGACCAAATGATTCTCAGTAGTCATCTGCTTTATTATTTGATTGTTATGAACAAAAAGAATTCCTAAGACAATTAGAATCACAACCAAACTGAGACTTGAAAAACAGCAGCGCAGTCGCAGCTGGTGGCTGGCTCTGAACTTGGCGGATGAGCCTGGAGTATGGGACTGGGTGTTCCACCCGGCCTGGCTCTCCTCCAGGGAACTGTCAGTTGCCGGGTTCCCACCAGTGCCAAGCATCAGGCAGGTGCAGAAAGGCTCAAGGTTTCTGCTGAGGGCATGTAGGTCATCGGACAGGAAACAAGACCAGTACCCGGAGTACCTGGTGGGCCCCGAGGGGCGAGAGGGGCAGAGCTCGTGCTTTGCTTTGGGGAAGGGCCGAGACTGGGGCAGGGGCGATGAGAACCTGCTGCTGCTCCCCACGTAGCCTGGCCTCCAGGATGAACTGGGAGTTGGCAGCATCCTGTGCAGATAAAGAAGACTACACACTTCCATTTGGGCGGCTTCTAGTATTTTGTTTTTAAGAAAAAAACTGCCAAAAAGAATTCTAAAACTTGCATCTTATTTTACATTTTAAGAATTAATGCTACCTGACCTGTGGTGGCGCAGTGGATAAAGCGTCGACCTGGAAATGCTGAGGTCGCCGGTTCGAAACCCTGGGCTTGCCTGGTCAAGGCACATATGGGAGTTGATGCTTCCAGCTCCTCCCTGCCTTCTCTCTCTCTGTCTCTCCTCTCTGTCTCTCCCTCTCCTCTCTAAAATGAATAATAAAAAAAAGAACTAATGCTTATTACACACCCAAAATAAAATGCAGTGTAACTGTGGCACTTACATAAGACACACGGGGTTCATGGGAACAGTAACTTCTAAAGAACTAGTGTAGAGGAGCTGCTTATGGTCAACTGTTTCAAGTTAACTGATGGCGGCATTTTTCTTCTACTCCCAACAGGGCATATTTGTGACTATTTATAATGATCCCCTGAGAAGATTTTGTTTTTGGTCTTAAGCCCAGGATGCAGGTCTGAGGTTGGTTTTAGGAGCAATGTAGATAGAAGAAGCCCCTTAAACTTGTAGCAGAATTCTGCCTTGCTGACTCTTTCTCTTTCCTGGAAACTCTCTCTTTTCCTGTTTAGGCTTCCCCAAAACATTCGTGGAATAGAGTCAAAGTCACTTTACTTCACAAGATGCATTTTTTTTGTTTGTTTTGAAAAAGCATTTAAAAAGCTTAGAAATATATGGCATGATTATGACATAGCATATTTCCCCATGTATAGGATGTACCATTTTTCAAAAAATTGGGGGTCTAAAAACTAGGTGAGTCTTATACAGTGGTTGTAGGTTTTTTACTTGCATTTCCCGCTTTTTTGCGCTTATTTTTGCGCTCGTTGTTGAAGACAGTGATTCGTCATCAGACACAGATGAGGACAAGCTAATGTATGAGAGTTTTGACAGTGATGAAGAGTGTATGAATTTTATGATGAATAAAACTTGAATTCAATAACTTTGTGTAATACATTTTTTTTTCAAATTTCAGGCCCCAAAATTAAGGTGTGTCTTATACATGGGAGCATCTTATACATGAGAAAATACAGCATGTCCTTCCAGGCTTTTTTTCCCCCCCAATGTTTATGCAAACATATATGTGTTTGCAACTTGTATATCTCCTTTAACCTATTTCATAGGATTCATATAAGGTAACATCTTTTTTTAACTGTTAAATGTTGAAGTTAGCAAGAAGCCCAGAAACTCTTTCTTACGTTCATCCTTCACCCTAAACTAGCCAATAACCCCAGGGTTTTCATCATCTCAAGGGATCTTGGACACACCAGAGAGATGGAGTAAATGGAGGATTTGGTCTGTCTGCTTCTCACATGTCTCAGCTAATTTTCTGCTGCAAGAGCCTGTTACCACAACATTGTGTCACTACTGAGAATAGGTCCTCCTGCAGAGTCTAATAATGCATCCTGGTCCACTGCTGTGATTATTGCTTTTGGGGAAAAAATTTTTGTACAGATCATAGTAGTTCCCAGAGGAAGAGAAAACTCATTCCCTCAGTCTTAGACTCAGCCAGTAATAATTATATTTGAGCTTTCAAAGTTTCTCCACTAGTCTCCAAAGCCTGCCCAGCACCCCATGATGGGGAGGTAAAGGCAAGCTTCCAGGTTTTAGCTGCAGGGTGGCCCATCTCCCACCAAGAAGGAAGCACTGGCATTAACTTTTCCTCTTATGTTGTGTCACATTCTGCTGGAACATTTTAGTTTGGGTCACTTTAATTAACATCAGATGGATTCTAACTATGTTGAATCTCAGAAGAAGAAGGAGGAGGAGGAGGCGGAGGAGGAGGAGGAGGGGAAGGAGGAGGAAGAGAAGGTGGAAGAGAAGGAGAAGAAGAAAAGGTCTTGTCCTCCACCTCCCCCACCCAATGGATGGCAATAATGAAGAGTTCATCCAATGCATTCTGAAAACATGAATAAAAAGAAGCGGGAAAATCACTTTTGTGATAAATCTATTTTTACCGAAAGAGAAAAGCAAGTGTACAAATTGTAGAAGCTCAGTTAAATGAACAAAACAGTTCTTTATGGATCAGATATGGTTCGAGGAACACTGTGATTAAGTGCTCAGCTTTGGAGCCAAACCACTGGGTTCATTCAAATTCTGGCTCTATTTCTTGAATTTGGGCATGGCATTTAAACTTCTGCACCTCAGTTTCTTCATTTATAAAATGGAATAATGATGATAATAAAATATACCAACTTGACAAGATTTTTCCAAGATATGTAACATAATTTATGCAGTAAAAACGTGTACCATACTGTACATGTAAGTCACAGGATACAAAAATAAATGTATAAAAATCTAATGCATTCCTATATACTAACAATAAAACTTTAAAAAAAATAAAAAATTTTCATTTGCAATTACAACAAAAGAATAAAATACGTAAAAATAAACTTAACAAAGAATGTGAGGATACTATATACTGAAAATTACAAAGCATTATTAAAAGAGACTGAAAAAGACACAAGAGATGAAAAGATATTCTATGTTCATGGATTAGAAGAATCAACATAGTTAAAATGGCCATATTACCCAAAGTAGTAAAAAAAGAAAAAACAAACAAACAAACAAAAAACAAAGTAGTATGAAGATTTATTGCAACCCCCATCAAAATCTCAGTGATATTTTTTAAATAAATAGAACAAAAAAATCACCAGATTTGTATAGAATCACAAAGGACCCCAAATAGCCAAAGCAACCTTGAGGGAAAAGAACAGAGTCAGAGGTGTCACACTACCTGACTTCAAATTACATTCCTGAGCAGTGATAATCAAAACAGCATGGTATTGGCAGAAAAATAGACACACGCTCTATTGGAAGAGAATTGAGAGCCTAGAAATTAAACCACATATTTATGGGCAACTGATGTTTGACAACAGAACCAAAAACACACAATGAAGAAAAGAAAACCTCTTCAATAAATGGTGCTGGGAAAATTAGAAAACCACATGCAAAAGAATGAAACTAGATTCTGTTTGTCCTCATATACTAAAATTAATTCAAATTAAATTAGAGACCTAAACAGAAGATCTGAAACAATAGATTACAAGGAAGAAAACATAAATATTAAACCTATGGACCTTGGTCTTAGAGAACATTTTATGAATTTGACCCCAAAGGCAAAGGACATAAAGGCAACAATAAATGAACGGGACTATATCAAAATGAAAAGATTCTTCACAGCAGAAGAAACTGCTAACAAAACTAAAAGGCAACCAGCCAAACGGAAGATAATATTCACAAACAACTCCAACAAGGGATTAATATCCAAAATACATAAAGAACTCAGACAACTCAACACCAAACAAAAAACCCAATTAAAAAATAGGCAGAGAACCTGAAAAAACACTTCTCCCAAGAAGACAGACAAATGTCCAACAGATGTATGAAATGACGGTCAACTTTACTTGCTATTATGGAAATGCAAATAAAAATTACAATGAGATACTACCTTATACCTGTTAGGTTAGCTATTATCCACAAGACAGGTAATAAATATTAGGACAGGTTGTGAAGAAAAAGGAACCTTCATTCACTGCTGGTGGGAATGTGAACTGGAATAGCTATTATGGAAAACAGTATGGCAGTTCCTTAAAAAACTAAGAATAGAGTTAACATATGACCCAATAATCCTCTTCTGGGTATCTACCCCAAAAAGTTGAAAACATTTATTTGCAGAGTGTATGCACCCCATGTTCATGGTAGTGTTTTTCATGGTGGCCAAGACATAGAGACAACCAAAGTGTCTTTTGATAGATGACTGAATAAAGATGATGTGGTACATATATACTATGGAATACTACTTAACTATAAGAGAAGATGAAATACCACCATTTGTGACAACATGGATAGACCCTGAGAATGTTATGCTAAGTGAAATAAGTCAGTCAGAAAAACCTAAGAACCCATAATGATTTTACTCATATGTTGGATATAAAACTGAAACTCAGACACAGACAACAGGATGGTGGTACCAGAAGGAAGAAGTTGGGGGTAGTAAAGGGTAAAGGTGACCAAATACATGGTGACAGAAGATGATTTGATTTTGGGTGGTGGGCACACCATGCAGTATACTGATCAGGTATCATAGAAATCTACAGTTGAAACTTATGATCTTATTAACCAGTGTCAACCCAATAAATTTAATTTAAAAATAAATAAATAAACTCATGCTATGGATATAATATTTTTAAAATAGTTGTTTAAAATATTTCCATTTCTTTGTGGTTTTATTATTAGAAAATGTCAATATGTCATCACAATATTTATATCTACATATTTAAACAGAATGTAGCAAACTGTTTACACTTCAAAAACTTAAACTCATTTTTGATAAATTTAAATATACAACACTTTCTACTTATTTTATAAGAATAACTATTCATGTCAATAAAAATAGAAATACACTAGCCAAATTTCAAAAAAATTACTATTATAAAAAATTATAATTTTTAGGTAAAACTTTGTAACAGTCAAGTTTTTAAAAATGAAAACCAGTTCTTGTCAATTTGATTTTCTTTAAATTACATGATATGCTTTCTTACAGAAAAGATTTAGACAATTTTCATACATATCTTTAAACGTAATTTCTGCATTTGTAAATAAAAGTTCCAAAGTGTTTTGCCATTTATTTCATCAAGCTGCCTTTCAACAGTCATTAGAGTAGGTTATTGTCATTCTCTGATACACCAGGATGCAGGCTATGGAGGCCAGTGAGCCACAGTCATTGAACCAGGAATTGGTTGTCCTTTTGACCATATGGATTAGTCACCATAGTTCCACCAATCACAGTGAACTGAAAAATCAATAAATGGCTAGCCTAGTGTCCTCAAACAACAAGACTGATAGACTCTGTCTATACAGGGTAAGTTAAAGCAAATCAGAAAGAAGCCTCTGACCCTGGGAATTCTCAGATTCTAGTTTCCCAGCCTTAATAACCATCCCTGAGCAAACTGATTCTATATTGTGTCTTTGGCTTTAATCATAGGTTAGTATCAGAAATGAGCATAAAATAATGTTTGTGAAAAAATCGTAGCTGAAAATACTGTTCATGATGTCATTCAATGATAATTCTATAAGCTTTTAAATGGCAAACTCTTTCAAAATTGGGATAGAGGAAATATTTTTTTTCCAGGTGAAATTGTACATAGACTTCCATCAGATATCAGACTATAAAAATAATACAACCCATTGGACTTTGATGGCTGAGACATTCAGAATTACTTTATTTCTCAGGTGCAATAACAGTTTCCCATGCAGTCTCTCTTTTATTCTTTGTTTTAAATGTCCTCCTGATTTACATGTGTGTGTTTTACAAATGATCTATTTTGGGGGGAATATTTATAAATAAGGGGATAACCTACTGTTTTGTTTACTGTCCTCTACTGTCTTTCTAAATGTAATTCTTGTTTATAACATATAAGTTAATATAGAATTCATCTGAAGAAAAAATCACCGCTCTTCTTGTTAGAGTTCAAATATATAAAACCACAATTTTAACTTTATAGATAGCATCTGGCTTTCAGCATGATACCATCAATGAAAATTTAATCTGGTGTTATGAATTCTCTTGTTTCTAAAAATGCTTCAGTAGGAAAATGAAAAAAGAACCAATATAAATAATGAAACATTTCATGAACAACAGTTTTAGAAAGTCCCAGATTTATTAGCTTTTATATTCATGATAAAGTTGTTTTCTGAATACTGTTTATAATTTTTCCAGCTTATTAGCAGCATTAATAAGCATCCATTTTGAACAAGTTGAGGATCTTTAATATTTTTTATGAGGAAATACCTTTAAGTAACAGAAGACCCAGTAGGGCGCCAAATTCCATCTGGACACAGCTGTTAAGAATGTATCACTGGGTGACGAGCTGACAATTAAAGGAACTGAAAAACAGAGCTTTCAAATGTCATTTCAACACAAAAGGAGTTAGGATGCTTCCACTATATAAAAATCTAGACCTGCCCTTAAATCAAAATTATCTTATAACTGGAAGGGTACCTGAATTTTCTTCTTTTCATCTTGTCCAAATACAAACTAACTGCAGAGGAAATGAGCCAGTTCAATGTTCCTGAGAATTCTGACAGCCTTTAAGGAGTTCAGTTTTCTACAGCATTCCGTTTTGCTATGTTATATTGATTTATGCTTTATTAGCAGTAATACATTGTAATGCTTTCTAAAATGTATTGTGTACTTATTAAGTGCATAAGCCCTTTATGTCTCACATATGTATCACATTTAATTAATTTCATATAGTGACTCTCACCTGGGGGCAACTTTGCCACACAGAAGGTGTTTGGAAATCTCTGGATTCCCAGTTTTGGTTGCCATGACTGGGGGGGAGGGAGTGTTAGTTTTACTGGCATCCATAGGTAGAAGCTAGAGATGCTGCTAAACATCCTACAATGCACAGGACAGGTCCCCACAAAAAAAATTGTCCAGCTTCAAATGTCAAAACCACGGAGGTAGAAAGAATCTCATTTAATGCATTCAACAACCTTACGAGTTGGGTATTATTATTATTGAAACATATTTTATATATACCTCTGTTAATTTAAGGCATACAACATGTTAACTTGATACATTTTATATTTTAATCTGATTGCCATTATAGTAATAATTAGCATTGCTATCACCTTACATAATCAAACTTTCTTTCCAGGAATTGGAATAATTAGATTCTACTCTCTTGTCAAGTTTGATGATTTTTAATACAATGTTGTTGTCTATATTCACTGTATTGTGCATGAAATGGTTATTATGGACCTTATTTTCAGAAAAGGGGACTGGTACCAGCATTGAAAACCGAGCTTTTTATTGCCTTAAAGCCCAAGTTCTTCCCACTGGGCTCTGGTAGCATCTTTAGAGAATTTTGACAACCTTTGGTAGATTCTGAGTCTTGGAAGGTGGAGATACTTCCTTATTTTGTATACTGGCCATAGCACCGAGTTCTTGCTTGCTGAAAAATTAATGGAACAATTCATCTCTGAACATCTTCAGATTTCCCCTTTAGGGTGACATTTCAACTATTAGTTCAGTGATCTCAAGGGACAACTGTTTGATTGTATATACTGTATTATTAAATAAGGAAAAAGTTAAAAGGAAAACGGAAGACATATTTTCTGTCTCCAAGGGGGTTATGAGGATGAAGGGTTATGTATGTATATAAACAGAGGTATGTGTGCATGTGTGTTTATAAACAGAATTGTTAGCCCAAATATAATGTTGGGAGAAGTAAATGTAAATAGTAATCTGGCCTAGTCATGTATCAGGACACCTCCCTCTGGGTCTGAAACATCTCTGTATGACTATAATGTATATTTGCATTTCTGGCTATCACTGCGTAAGGGCTTTGGCTACTTTTTACCTTCTAGCTTAGGTAAATTTACAAGCAGTGTGAAGCTGACAAAGACTTTGCACTTCTCTTTTCTGATGATCTTTTCTTCCCTAAAAGGTTGACTTTTACTGAACTGTACACCTAAAAATGGTTTAAGGTGGTAAAATTTACGTTATGTATATTTTATCACAATAAAAAGATGCCATATAAGTATCCACCTATTAAGTCTATATTTAAGGAAATTCTATAGGGAAAGTATGTGTAGTCGTTAAATGGTTGGGCTCATGCAATCAATGGCTTAGGTTCAAATCTCAGTTTTCTCTGTTATTATTTACCCTGCAACTTGCTTGAGAAAATTACTAAACTTTTGCACCTTTGTTTTTTTTTTTTTTTACCTGTAATATATGGATAATGAAGAAGATATGTGTCCCATGAAGGTGTTATTAAGACTAAAAAGACAAAGCATGCTGTGTATTTGGCATGGCACCAGGCATAAGTGCTCAACAAATATAAGCTATTAATATTATAATAAAATGTTATGAGCTGATATTTGAGCAGCCAGCAGAGAAGAGCTTCACTGTTTCTATTACTATCTTCTACTCTCACACAGCCCAGGGATCTCTTTCCTGTTCCTGACATCTCAAAGCCACATTTAAGATTTTAGTAATGACCTTCAGCCATATTTGGACACTTTCCTGGTACATAAGTCTACAATTCCCACATCAGGTATTTACTTAGATGCAAATCTTGAATATCATGTCTCAATTAGTTCATTTGTTCATGTCTGCTTACAATGTTAACATTCTGAATAATGGTGAAGTCTTACTGATGAAGAACAAACTTGGGGTGTGATCTTTTATGATGAATATCTAGGGACTGACTTCCTATGTACATGTGTGTATACACACACTTGAAATGAAATATTATAATTAAATGTTCTTTATTAAAAATAATCCCAGTATCTACTTTGTAGGTTTCTGCTTCCTTGTCTCATTTTAGAACAGGTCTAGCAGTTATGATTTCATGAAACTAATGCAAGGAGAAAGGTTGAGTTGGTATATAAATGATAGTATATAAATACACAGGAATGATTTGCTCAAAACCAATATTACACATTGAGAGAAGTGATGGTTTGGAATTAGACCTGAGTTTGAATCTTAGCTGCACCATTACAGGCATTTAGTTAACTTTTCTTATCTGTTTCCTCAACAGAAAATCCTGAACAAAAAATTGGGGAGAAGAATACCTAGTTACATAGCTGTTGTTAGGTCTACATGAGATGATGCTTAGCAAAAAGTAAGGACTCAAGAAATAGTCACCATTTCATTTATTCTTTCCAGAGGAAGGAGTTGATTGACAGATATCAGGGGTCTCTTTGAATCATTATCATTTGGTCAGCTTCTATGATCTTTTGTTTGGAACTAATTCTCAACCCCTTTATTGTTACTTGCTTTGCGGTAACAAGGAACCAATTACCAATTTATTTCAAAATGAATCATATTTAATGGATCGCACTTGCAGTTATAAAGTAGACAATGGAGTAGGGTGGTGAAGTTCAATCACATACCTGGGAAAAGTCAATAATGGAGACAGGGCCCCATTTGTATGTCACACTGGAGAGGAAACAAGGGTGCAGGATTTAAAGGAGGAATCCTGAACTAGAAATGCTTGAGTTCTTTCCTAGTATCTGACTTTATGCAATTTGGTTTATCTCTTTGGTCTTTTGCCTCTACTGTTAAAATTTAAGATAATACAATTTAAATGTTTATAAAACCCCCTTTGAGATAGAAAAAAGGGTGCTACTGACTTGCAAAGTGGAGCTATAAAAACCTGCTGAACGCGTTAATTTAAATACATGTGTTTGTATTTCTATAATTATGAAATACACGTTTTATTTAGACTGTATTTGGGTGACCACAAGTCAACAATAAAGTAATTCACAGGCAAATACTCTTGCCTTAGGTGTAGAGGCAATAAAGTAATCAGTCCAAACTTTTAACTTTCATTTGGGTTTCTCAATTTAAACTCGGTGTGCCCTTGCTTTTACACAATAGGGTTCAGGAATTAAAGGCTTGGCTCTTGTAAAAACCATCAGCCAGACACACAATCTACGCACCAAAGTCTGGAGGAAGCTAAGGCGACCACACGTGGGGGGAGAAAGCATAGATGCCCTCGGAGAGTTGAAGACCGCCTTTCTCTGACTCAGATGCGAGGTAACAAGCTACCTTTGCTTCAAAGCCTGTTTACATTCCTTTCAGCGTATTAGTCAAAATGCTTTGCTGACCGAGACTAGGAAATCTATAGCAGGGCGGGTTAGTTTACATGTCATCGTAGTCGCTAACAACACAATAGCTTTTCTTAAAAACGCAAGCCGGGCTGAAAATCCGAGGACAGACAATGAACAAGTCCTGGGCGAGGAATGGACAAAGGGACAACTCCTCTCAGCTCCTCGCAGGAACTCGCCGCCCCTCCTGAAGGAGTCCCGTCAGGGGTCTCACTGAGCCACACGTTGCGCTTACCTAAGCCTGAAACTAACAAACCTCCAAGCGCTCTGGGAACAACGGCTGCCGCGGGACTTTCCGGCCCAGGCTGCTTTTTTGATATAGAAGAGACATATTTTTGTTCCCCTTCCAAAATGCACCTTGCAAACGTCAGAGGAACCCCGCAAGGGTCCCGGAAAAAAGGGAGAAGGGAGCACGCACGGGGAAGTTGGCGGCGGCGGACAGGGCTCCGGCGGAACCTGGTGAGGAGGAGGGTCCAGGAGGTTGGGGAGGGTGGGGGGGTGGGGGTCGGTTGTGCTCCTGTCCCCGAGCGTCGGTGGCTGGCCCGGCGGAGCGGCTGCGCCGGTCCTCACCTGCGGGCTGCGCGGGGGCTGGACGCGGCCCGGGGAAGAGCGCGCGGGAGCGGTCGGGGTGCGGGCGGGGTGGGGAGGGGGTGGAGAAAGCTGCTGGAGCAAAAGTGCGGCTTTTAACCTGGGCAGTGGAGGCGGGGAAAGGAGCAGAAGGAAATGGGAGGTGTGTGGGGTAGGGTGGTGGGGGGAGTTGGAAGCAAATGACATCACAGCAGGTCAAAGAAAAAGGGGCGAGCGGCAGGCAGCAGGAAGAGTGGGGCCTTTGGCTTGAGGAGCTCATTCCAGCTTGCCCGGGAGGGACCTCGGCGTCCCCAGAGACCATGCAGAGGTCGCCTTTGGAAAAGGCCGGCGTCATCTCCAAACTTTTTTTCAGGTGAGAGGGTATCCAGCCGAGCTTTGGAAAGACACGTGCCCACGAAAGGGGAGAGTCAGTGTACAGGCTGGTTTGGGGGAAAGAGAAATAGTTTTTTTTTTTTTTTTTTTTTTTTTTTAAAGATGCGCTATCATTCATTGTTAGGGAAGAGAACCTGGATTTTGTGGAATAAAATCTATTCAAGAAGAGATGAGAGAGTAAACTGAAGCCAGTTGTTTGGATAGAGAGCCTCAGATTAACTCTGAAGTCTTAACAACTGAAAGTCATGCTCTCAAGACCCTAATGTGCTACTGTGCAATTATTTCTTACATTTTTCTAAGAAGTTTATGAATTATAAACTTGTTAATAAAATTACTTACGTTTAGTCCTTGGTTTTCTCCCCTCATACCTTGGAAGCTTAGATGATATCTTGGTGCACATACTACCAGGGCCATGCCTGCGAGCGGTAGGTGCCCAGAAAACCTTCGCTGACTGTATTTTGCGCTTTTTAGGGGAGAGGGGCGAAGTGGGTAGTAGGTGCTTAAATTGAGTTTTTGTTGTTATGATACTGGGCAAGTCAAACAAGTAGTTGCTGCAAATCCATTATTCTGCAAAGAATGAAAGAAGATCCCTTGAAATACCTATTTTTAAAAAATCCAGTTCCACGAGCTATAAATTTTACATGGGTGGGTCAGAGTTATCATGGAAATGGGAATCCATGGGAATAGATACTGAAGTTATATTCAACTGAAAGTTAATAAAATGTATTTAACCGACTATGCATGTGATGATCCATCAAAGCTTGCATACTCCATCTAATGGGATTAAAAAAGTAGGGTCTAAATTTCAAGACTTAGATAAAGTGTAATTAAATGTAGCATTTCATTTTTGAAGTGTTCTTTGGATATTGTATCTTCTTTTCCTATTATACTTGTATGAATGAATGAGTAGGTACAGCTGGACTCATAATTATCCAATTAATCAGCATATTTATGTATCAGAAAAGTCAAATATATTATAAATATATCCATATGTATATTTGGTGTGAAAGGGACACATCTTTCACATCTTTCTTCTCTGCATGTGCAGTAAGCCTGGAATTTAGGGCTAAGGAGAGTTCATTAGCCATTGAAGGAGAGCTCCTCCCAGTGGATGGGAGAGAAGGACTTTACTCTTTGATATTACCTTTTATGTATTGATGTTTTCAGCAGATTTTCTTACACCATCTATAAAAATTCGATTATCTGTTCTGTTGATCTATTTTCCTGTTACTTACAAAATCAAAATGCTCATTGGCGTGCACTGTAGACTTTTTACTAGAGCGCTTTAAGGAACCTAAATGTCAATCAATTTAAAACTAAAGTTTTCAGAAGAATGAATACCTCTTAGTTACTTCTAAGTACTAAGGGACTTTAAATTAGCTTATTATTGATTTAAATGAGATTATTGTTGATTTATCAAAGTTTTCTTTTCCTTAACAAATTACCTTTCAAATTTTTGTATAGTTTTTAAGTGGTCTCCGGTTGATTTGTGAAAAATATAATATAATGGCTACTAAGTTTGTTAAGCCCATGCTCATTTCTGTTTCTAAACTCTTTCATAATAAATTGTTCAAAGAATAGGTGTATTTTATTTTTACTTTTTTTTGCTTTATTTATATAAGTATACATTGTGAAAAGCATTTCCATCTTCTTAATTAACATATCTATCACTTTTTTTGTGAGAACATTTAAGTTCCCCTCTCTTAGCAAATTTTAATTATACAGTACAGCACTGTCAACTGTAGTTACCACGATTTACATTTGATTTTCAGACCTTATCCACTTTACAGCTGAGTTTGTGCCCTTTACCAACCCATTCCTATTTAACCCACACCCCAGCCCCTGGGAACGACTTTTCTTCTCCCTGTTTCTGTAAGTTGGACTTTTCATTTATTTATTTAGATTCCACATATCAGTGAAACCATGCAGTATTTACCTTTCTCTGTCTGGATTGTTTACTTAGTAAAATGCCTTCAAAGTCCCTCCATGTTCTTGTAACATGGATTTCTTTCTTTTTTATGGCCAAGTAATGTTTCAGTGCGTATATACACACCACGTTTTCTTTATGCACTCCCCGCCAACAGGCCCTGTGGTTGTTTCCACAACTTGGCTTTGTGGATGGTGCTGTAGTGCACCGGGAGTGCAGCAGAGATTCTCAGCACAGACCCCTCTGTGGGACAGCCAGTGCCGACGGACAGTTTTGCACTGAATTCCTTGCATCCTCAACGGCCTGGCCACTGCCCAACACCAGCCTACCCCTTGGCAAGCCCCTGTCTTGCCTCTGGTGTCTCTCTTCAGTGGCTGAGGGCATGGATGGGTTACAAGCTGCAATATGAAAGAAATATCAAGAAATAGATGTATTTTAAAAAGTTAAGTTCCTACTGTTTATAGAAGCTGACAATCAATACCTGTAGTTATAAACTTTCTTCTGGGCGGTAATTCTGAAATGGTAAAAACTTATTTTCTGCAAGGTATTAGACAGTGTTGCTTAGTGGTCAGGGGTGCGACCTGAGGCAAGTCACTTAACATCTCTGTGATTGTGTCATTTGACATTTCAAACTTGGAGACTTGTGGAACTGATGGAATAGGGGTTACTTTGTTGAGAACTGCATGGAAGGGGTTTCACCCATACATGTTGACTGCTTTATTACATCATCATCAATTACCGTATATGTATTTACAGTCTTTACAATACTATAGACCTTATGTAATACACTTAATTTGTCTTTGTTGAATAAAATTTTGTAACTGTCATTCTCTACAAGCAATAAATGGGCCTGGATGAGAATTTAAGTAAGATAAAATCTCCTCTGACATGGCCTTACCAGGTACACAAGAAGAAGTTCATATGCTTTTATCATATGTTGTTAAATGACTTAGAACTTAACTTTCTGAATATGGTTCCTCCTTCAGTTTCAGTGTCATAAAAGTGTAAAGCTATTATGGTCTGGGTTATAGATTATATTAAATATCTCTTTCATTGTTTAGGTTTTGTTATTGGAAAAGCTAATAAAGTTTGGGAAAAATTTAACTACACTGCTCACAAAAGTTAGGGGATCAAGAAATGTGCAGATACTCCAATACTTTCAGCCTTTCAGCCTTTTGTGTAGTGCATTTTCACCAATGCAATAAAGGTTGATTTTGCATCTCATTTGCATAATTGAACAACTTTCTTTGACTTGTCATTTGCTTTTCTGATGTTCTTGTTTAATAAAAAAAAATCAAATGCTTCTCTTTTTATTTATCACTTCATATTTATTTTGTAATATCCCCTAATTTTTGTGAGCAGTATACTTAATTTTGCATGTATTTCATATCAAGTACAAATTTGAAGGACATTGGAAGTGTCATAATGCTAATATATATATGTATACATATATATATAAGCAATCCAAAAGAATTTCATAAAAAAACTCAAATAGTTTATGGAAAACAAGTACATTAACTTAAAGCTTTTATAAAGTAAGAAGATGTTTTTAAAGTAGAGGTGATATATTTGCATGGAATTTATGATTCATAGACCAGTGTAATTGATATACAAATGTTTACCAACAACAGTTTTTCAAATCTACATTTTCTGATAACTTTTAAGGTAAGTTATTCAGCTTGTTCTTTATTTTTTTCTCTCATGCACTGAACTTCTCACATTCTGCTTAGTTGTAAGATTGTACGTCAAACCGTGTATCAGATGACATCTCGAATTTTGGTCATGGTATTCATACTAGAAGTCAAACAGTATACTTGAGGAATTGTTAGAGCCCCACAGAATTCAAGTGTACAATGCCACAGATCTCTTATAAGACTGGATATAGGGAACCCCAATAAACTCCACAGATAAGTCTCAACTAAGACCAAAGAGTTAATAAGTTTGGACCTAAGATGGAAACTCAGCAAAGAAATGCATATTGTAAGTGTCCGGTTAATATAATTTAAGATACTTTTGTAATTATTAAATACATTTTAAGAGATTTTTAAGCAAATATGCTAGAATTTATACACCAGCATGTTTGTGGTGGGTCAGAATAGTTACCAATGGAAACCAAACTCTTATCTAAACATTCTGCCTTTGATTAAAGTGTTTTAGATTCCTGTTATGGAATTACCTTTTATTTATTTATTTATTTATTTTTTTACAGAGACAGAGAGTGAGTCAGAGAGAGGGATACACAGGGACAGACAGACTGGAACGGAGAGAGATGAGAAGCATCAATCATTAGTTTTTCATTGCACGTTGCAACACCTTAGTTGTTCATTGATTGCTCTCTCACATGTGCCTTGACCGCGGGCCTTCAGCAGAGCGAGTAACCCCTTGCTGGAGCCAGCGACCCTGGGTTCAAGCTGGTGGGTTTTTTCCTCAAACCAGATGAGCCCGCACTCAAGCTGGCGACCTCGGGGTTCCGAACCCGGGTCCTCTGCATTGCAGTCTGATGCTCTATCCACTGCGCCACCGCCTGGTCAAGCTGGAATTACCTTTTAAAACAGTATGTACATTTCTTCTCACAATTATATAGTAGTTCATTACTTTTTAGCCATTATTTTATAGTAGCTTGCTTTAGATTAAAAGTCATATTACCTAAAACACTTGGACTTGCTTCTGAAATGACGTCTGAGGCCCTGGATGGTTAGCTCAGTTGGTTAAGAGTGTCGTCCTGAAATGACAAAGTTGTGGGTTTGATCCCCCAGTCAGGGCACACAGCAGAAGCACCCAATGAATGCATCACTAAGTGAAACAACAAATGAATGCTTCTCTTCCCCCCTCCCCTTTCTTTTCCTTCCTCTTGCTGTCTCAATCAATCAATTAAAAAAAAATTAAGTCCTGGCCAGTTGGTTGGAGTGATGTGCCAGAGCATGGAGGTTGCCAGTTTGATTCCCTGGTCAGGGCACATATATGGGCAGCTCCATGTTCCTGCCTCTCTTTCTCTCTCTCTCTCTCTCAAAAAAAAAAAAGTCTTATGACCCTCTCTCAAAATTAAATGCACCATGAAAGTATAAAGGTTTTCGTCATAATTTGCTTTAACAGCCAAGTGCTACTTAAGTTTAGGTATTATCATTCAAAAAAATGCATTGCAAATTTTATTTTATTTAAAAATTTTATTTCTCAATTAGAGTTAACATTCAATATTATTTTTATTGCAGACCTTAAGGACATTTCTTAATGAAGAGAGACATAAGGGCTTTGAGCAACGGAAGCATAATTATATTAAGTGTATAATGGAATACTCAAAAAGATGACAATTTTGAAGAGTACCACACTAATGTAGTCATATAAATTATAATTTAGTTATATAAATTATAGTGTAAAAGAATTTATCACAATGATTTTATATTTACATTTTATTTACATGTTTGCAAAGCATGAGGAAATCTAAATTTATGGCAGTCATAAATATTTTACAGTTTGTTGGGGGTATTCATAGATATGTTGCCAAGGGAACCCAGTTGGTCAATCAAATAAAGGTCTAGTCTTGTCTCAGTCAATACCCAAGTTTGTCTCTTAGACAAGGCTAGACTATCCAAATTAAAAGACAAAGATGCATAAAACAAAAGGTCAACATGAGATAGACAATTCATAGTGAGATGTACAGCTTTAAGGGCACCGAATACCATGAATCCATTGAATCAGTCAATGAGAAAATGCCATGACAACCAGGGTTTTTATGTACTTTCAGTTCAGCCTTGTCCTCTGCAGGAATTGGAAGAGGCCACTTTTGGAACAAGGGTCCCTCTGTCTTGGACAGTGTTGCCTGCACACTGACAACTGTTGCCCCCCCTTCTAGTCCCTAAATATTTCTCTTTATCCATTTCTGCCTTTTGCTGGTCATGATTTGTTATGTATAGTTCATAGTTTTAGTTTTGAATATGTGTCAATGTTGATTGGTTTAACAATCAGAGTTCTGAAAGTATTTCTTTGCATGACATGACTAATATTGTAAAGATATATTTTAAAATATAAAATATATGTACAAATAATTAAGTTTCTTTTACTTTTTTTGCTAGTTTAAAAAATTCCTTTGTTTTGAAGTGTATTCAATAGCTTTTATATACTAGTTCAATTTATTGACTCTCTAGGAGAGAGAGTCAATACGCTTATACAAATAGCATATGGTATATAGTTTTAAAATTCATTCTTTGCTAGGAAAAGAAGTGGAATCTATTTTTCTTAACTGCTTCATCAATATTTTGTGTGATGTGACAATCAAAATATCCCTCTGAGCCAACCAACTAATTACACTAGGGAAATCATGGATTTTCAATTTTCTGTTTATGTTTAAGGAAGGAAATAAGACTTAATGTGGTAATGTTGAATGCATAAATGTTGAAACTTGTTTAAAAGGCCCTTAAATGGCACTGCCCTAAAATGTATTATTATTGTTAGTGTTATTTCACTGGAACCTGTAATTTCAGTGTGATAGAGCTACAGTATAAGTATAGGATTGCAAAACCACTGTGGAAGGGTGTTAACCATTTAACATGCAGCTATATGTTGTTTGTCAAAATTTAAAAACACCTCTGACTCAGCAGCAATTTTGGTAATTCTGATTGCATTGAGTCCCGATGCATTTGTGTGGGTCACTTCCCTAGCACTAATCCTTGCAATGCGATTAGGTCAAAAGGGGAAAAGGCATTATGACTGAGGTCTGATTGTTTTGGGACCCTGACCAATAGTTGAATTTATAAATATAGTAAATCTATTATCACAGAGCAAGACATCATTCTTTCAGATACTTCTCCTCAGCTCCTAAGAATTTACCTGTGGCTGTTTGTGAGTAAAGTTAGCATTACAAAGCGGCCTTCCGGTGAAGCTTTGTGTCAACAAAGAGTTTAGGCTTCTTTTAGCAAGAAACTTGTAGGACCTGGCCAGATGGCTCAGTTGATTAGAGCATCTTCCCAATATGCCAAGGTTATGGATTTGATCCAGTGGTGGGACTTAAATAATTTAACAACCAGTTCTCTGCCCTAAGGACCATTTTAAATATAAAAAAAGGTATACCGAAAGGTCATTTATTATTTCATGCATTTAATACTTAAATAAGAATAACAAAAGAGGTACACAAAACTAGATTGTTATAAGAAAGTTTTAAAATAGTAATGAAAAAAATATTAAATAATATCTGACAAAAACCAATAAAACTGTTAAGATCTTCACTTTGCTTCTTTTTCTTTAATTTTTTTTATTTTTTGACAGAGACAGAGAGTCAGAGAAAGGGATAGACAGGGACAGACAGGAAGAGAGATGAGAAGCATCAATTCTTTGTTGCAGCACCTTAGTTGTTCATTGATTGCTTTCTCATATGTGCCTTGACTGGGGGCTACAGCAGATGGAGTAACCCTTTGCTCAAGCCAGCGACCTTGAGTCCAACTGGTGAGCTTTGTTCAAACCAGATGAGCCCGCCTTCAAGCTGGGGACCTCAGTGTCTTGAACCTGGGTCCTTGGCATCCTAGTCTGACGCTGTATCCACTGTGCCACCGCCTGGTCAAGCCACATTGTTTCTTGATTGGCGTCCTCACTTGCAATTTTTATCACTTATGGACAGAACGAACATGACTATGGGCACTTAGAATATGCTGTTGTGCAGATGAATGTTAAAAAAGAGTAAGGAATGTAAATTTGTGATTTCCACATTGGGCGGCTGCCCAGGTGCCCACCTTAGAAAGAACCCTGATTACAAGTGCCATTTTAACAACTGGTTCACCAAACTCAACAAAACATTAGGTATCAGTTCTGCCGAACCGGTGCGAACCGGCTGAATCCCACCACTAGTTTGATCCCTGGTTAGGGCACGTACAAGAATCAACCAATGAATGCATAAATAAGTGGAACAACAAATTGATGTTTCTCTTTCTCTCTCTCCTTTCCTTTCTCTATGAAAGAGAGAAAGAAACAAAGACACCTGTAAAAATCCAATTAGCTTGCCTGATGCAGAGAGTGAGTATAGTCTTACTCTGAAAGATCTGTTTCCACAATTGTATCCCGGTTGCGAGGCTTGTCAAGTTAGCTATTCTCTGTGCGGCTCTATTAACTTCTCACTGTCTTTTAACATCGGTGACTGTTTCACATTGTAAAGCCCTGGATGTCAGGGCCTTCTGTGACTTGTTTAGTAAAGCATTCAGACCATTTCAAGACTCCTGCATGGTATTGGTTCAATACACATTTCTTTGTCATGATGATGGTTCCATGGTGATCAACCCTAGAGGCTTATAGATATTTTAGATATTTCAACAATCTTGCAGCACAGCATTCTGATGAAAAAGGGTCAAAGCAAGAGGACCCTGGGCAGATTTTATTCCATCAGGCTTTTCTTGGGTTCCTTTATGGCCAGGCCTTAGCTTTAGTGGGAAAGCCTTCCTGCTAATTCCTTGCTCATGAGGTAAAGACAGGGTTTGAAGATTCCTGCTAAGTCCTTATTAGTAGGATTTTCAACCCTGAAACCAGGCCTCCCTCTGACATTATGAGGGACTTCTCTCATAGACTGATTCAAGGAGCTGAGTCAGAGCCGTACTTCCTTTTTGGTCATGATTCAGGGCAGCTTAGAGGATGCCCTAATTTATTTATTCACCACCTTCTATATTCCATGTGAGGCATTAAGAAGGTTAAGGTGCACAAGGAAAAACTGGTGCTGCCTTCTTGGAACACATTCTCTGAATCCCAGAGTCTCAAGGGCTTATAGAAACATTCCACAGGACATCTCATCCAGGCTATGGTGGTTGAGCAAGGCTTGCTGGAAGAGTGACTCTGGAGATGACACGGAAAGCAGATTATCCAGACAAAGAGTGGGGATGGGCAGGAAAGTTTTAAATACAGAAGCAGCAGACTGTGTGTAGGATTGGCAGTAAAGAGATCATGCCACCTTTAAAGATTTCAGAGACGTTCCCTGTGACGGGAGCATAAGAGGTGTGTCTGAGGTTTGGGGAAAATGGTCTGAAACTCTAGCGATGGCACCATCGAAAGGGGCTTTCTGAGCTCTGTTTGGGCTTTATCATTTATTTGGGAAGAGGAAAGACCAGGATTTCCAGCAAGGGCGTGGCCAGTGCAGAGCTGATGCAGTTTTGCAAAAGAAATGAGCTGAATGAGTGGTAGTGGGAGTAGCAAGAGAAAGATGGAGTTGAAAGACATTTAGGAGGTAAATCAACAGGCTGGTAATTGCTTGGGTATGTATGGCAAAAGAGGGAGAAGAATCAAGGACAACGTGCAGATTGGCTGGCTTGGGCAGCAGGGTGGATGGTGGAAAAGCTGCTGAGGGTGGAGATTCAGTTGGAAAAGAAGGCTTGGTGGTGGTGGTGGTGGGGCTAGGCAGACCCTATGCTTCTCTTTAAAATAAAAAAGGAAATGATGCTGATGACTCAAAGGCAGGTAATATGGTTATTTGAAAATATATCAAAGTGATCTAGAACTTAGTCTAGGCAAGAGATGTTACGATATATGAGATGACAGAATACGTCCCTCACACTGTTCAGTAAAGTCAGGTGGCATCTAGGGAAGAATTTAAAGTGCCCACTTGTTTGGCTTTCTTGTGGTACAGAATCATTTGAGAGTGTGTTCTGGAGCAAGCAGCTATATTCTACGAACAGCACTGGTTAAATTCTACTCCCCTCCCCTCCAAACCCACCAACTGCTGTGTGAAATGCCCCACCCCACTATAACGTCACTCCTTTAAACTGATTTCTATGAGCACGGACATTCAAGAACTAGGTCTGAGAGTCTGCTGGGCTTCAGGTTTTGTTGCAGTGACTGAGTAAACAAGAGCACACCTACTACCACAAAGTGTTTGGTGTGTGTTGAAAAGATTCTTAATATGCTAGAGGAGATTAGGTATCATTGTTTTATGTTAAAACTTTGAGTCTGTTCAAACACGCAGAGCTGGCTTTCTTAGCATTGCCCACGGAGTATACCTCCCCCTTCTACCCAACCTCACACCCACCCCCAAATGCCTAGTAAAGTTCTCTCTCTCTCTCTCTCTTTTTTTTTTTTTTTTTTTTTTTTTTTTTTACAGAGACAGAGAGAGAGAGAGGGATAGATAGGGACAGACAGACAGGAATGGAGAAAGATGAGAAGCATCAATCATCAGTTTTTTGTTATGACACCTTAGTTGTTCATTGATTGCTTTCTCATATGTATCTTGACCGGGGGGCTACAGCAGACCAAGTAACCCCTTGCTCAAGCCAGCAACCTTCGGTCCAAGCTGGTGAACTTTGCTCAAACCAGATGAGCCCTCCCTCAAGCTGGCGACCTCCGGTCTCGAACCTGGGTCTTCCGCATCCCAGCCCGACGCTCTATCCACTGCGCCACCTCCTGGTCAGGTGTAAAGTTCTTAATTCAAAAAGGGACCCAAGAATTTCATCTGGTACCAGTACAACCAGTAGGTGAAAATTAAGCTTGCTAGGCAAATTGTAGGGGTGCTGACAGCTGTGTTTAGAGGAGATTGAAGGCCAGACCTTGGAGCCTGGTACCGAGTATGGGAGCAACAAGAACATGCAGCCCTGCTCCCTGGGATTAGCTACTCTGTTCGGGAGGCACCAGCTGATTAGGAAGCTCATTTTGCTGATTTTAAAACCTCTGTGAATTCTGAGAAATGAAGTAACACAATAAAGCTATACTCAACCCAAATTGCTTGTTTTTGATCAGGGATTGGTAAATTTTTTCTATAAAGGGCTAGAAAAAAATCTTTTCCAATGTTACAGAGCATGTGGTCTCTGCCCTTGTGGGAAAGCAGCCATAAACAATATGCAGACAAATGGGCATGGCTCTGTTCCAATAAAACTTTATTTATGGGCACTGAAATATGAATTTCGTGTAATTTTCACGTTACAAAAATGTTCATTTTATATAGTATTGCAATAACTTTAAAATATATACAGCTTTAAAATTACTTAGTTTAAAATATAGAAAAACTTTTCAAGCTTATATATAATTAACTTTATTGTATTCAGTAACAATAATTTTTGAAGGAAGTAAACACTGACATATTTGACAAAAAGTTTTCAGAAGAAAATACTGCTATAGCTTAACAGCTGTTAGATAATTTCTCAGAATTGTTTTTTGTCAGGGACCGAAAAATCAACAAGGTTTTTAGAGTTTGGATTTCTGGGGGACAGAGGTATGAGGAACTGGCTTAAGCTGACAGTCTGCCCAACCCCCCACCTCTGCCTGACTGGATTGTCAAAGGCTAGGCCTTCCACACACCTTCATGTATTTGCTCATTCTAACCCCCATGTTCCCCGGAAAGACTGGCTTCTTTGTGTTTGTTAATGTATGGTGGGGGTTTTCTGCACTTGGTGGAATTCTTAGGTTGCCTTGGAAACTGTAATCAGAAAAGTCATTGATTTGCTAATGTCCCACTTTGCCCTCTAAATAAAGGGAGATGTGGTTTTTGGGAGCGGCCATGTTTTCTGCTAGGGTGGTCTGTTTCTGCCAGCAGTAATTGCAGAGCCCTCCTGACCTCATCTTTTATTCTTTAATTCTTTAAGTGTATTTTTCTTAATTTCACACCGTTCTTGCTTGGGACCTGAAAATACTAGTCGCGCAGGTTCGTGACACTTTTTGACTGATAGGAATCTTTGACCATTTCTTCTTTTTTATATATGTATCTTCTTTATTTTTATATTTTTCCAAAGTTAGAAACAGGGAGGCAGTCAGACAGACTCCCGCATGCGCCCGACAGGGATCCACCCGGCATGCCCACCAGGAGATGATGCTCTGCCCATCTGGGGTGTTGCTCCTTTGCCGCAGGAGAAATTCTAGTGCCTGAGGTGGATGCCATGGAGCCATCCTCAGCACCCTGGCCAGCTTTGCTCCAATGGAGCCTTGGCTACAGGAGGGAAGAGAGAGATAGCAAGGAAGCAGAGGGGAAGGATGGAGAAGCAGATGGGTGCTTCTCCTGTGAGCCCTGGCTGGGAATCGAACCTGGGACTTCCACATGCCGTGCTGATGCTCTACCACTGAGCCAACTGGCCGGGCCCTACATATGCATCTTCTGATGCACCCATTCTTTGAAGCACAGGCTCTGTCTTATCCATCTTTTGGTAACCAGTTTCTGGTAAGTAGTGTGCCTTTAAAATATATTTATTGAATTAAATAAAACTTGACTAATTCAGCTTTTGGCTACACTTCTAAAATTTAGTATTTGAAGGAAATGTGAAAATTTATTTATAAATATTGAAGTCCAAAAATTTTGTTCCTTGGCAGTTTGGCTCAGTCAATAGAACCACCCAGTATGCAGACATCCTGGGTTCGATCCCCAGTCAGGGCACACAGGAGAAGCGACCATCTGCTTCTCTTTCCCTCCCTCTCCCCCTTCTCCCTCTCTTCTCCGGCTGCTGCCGGTAGCTCAATTGACTGAGCACCAGCCCCAGCAGGGGGATCCAGATGGCTCTTGGTAGGATGCATGCAGGAGTCTGTCTCACTAGCTCCCCTCCTCTCACTTAAAACAAACAAACAAACAAATAAGCAAACAAACAAAAAACATTGACATTCTGAAGATAAAATGCCTAATTTTGAATTAAAATGTTACTTGTTTTATCCTGTGTTCTAAAGTATAACATAAAACAGGAAAAACTGTTCCATTTGCTTTCTTGTGTAGTTCACAGAACTTTCTAGGAAAATTCTGGCTTAAGATAGTTCAGAAGATCAATGATAGCTAAATTTGCCATGGATAGGCTTTTCCCTTGCAATAGTTTTCTTTTTAAAATATGTTAATTCAGGTTGCCTAATGAGTTTAATTTTAAGCCAAATTATTGAAGTGATTATTTCCAAAATTTCTTCCTAAATGTATGTGTCATAATTTAGTGTTAAAAAACTGTTTTAAAATTTATTTTAAGCCCTGGCCGGTTGGTTCAGTGGTAGAGCGTCGGCCTGGCGTGTGGAAGTCCTGGGTTCAATTCCCGGCCAGGCCACACAGGAGAAGTGCCCATCTGCTTCTCCACCCCTCCCCCTTTCCTTCCTCTCTCTCTCTCTCTCTCTTTTCCCCTCCTGCAGCGGAGGTTCCATTGGAGCAAAGATAGCCGGGGTGCTGGGGATGGCTCCATGGCCTCTGCCTCAGGCGCTAGAGTGGTTCTGGTCGCAACAGAGCGACGCCCCGGATAGGCAGAGCATCACCCCCTGGTGGGCGTGCCGGGTGGATCCCGGTCGGGCGCATGTGGGAGTCTGTCTGCCTGCCTCCCCGTTTCCAGCTTCAGAAAATACAAAAAAAAAAATTATTTTAGTTTGACGATCCTGAATGCATTCTAAAAAATAAAGCAATAAGTAGGCTGACCAAAATCTTCTTACCAAAAGAACTTCTACTTTCAACTCAAAGATAGGGTTGGCTTCCAAAAACTCACATTAACCTCTTTTCTACCCACTTTCAGCTGGTACCTAATAGGATTAGTCTCTTCTATCTATAAACATCAGTGTATAGCATATATATACTGATGCTATATATATTTGATTATGGAGCTTACTTGGACCAAATCATTAATACAGTTATACAGTAGGTATTGACATAAAACAGTTAATTCAGACAATACAACATCTAACTACAATGAGATCCAAAATTGTATTTACTGGATTAAGAGTTTATAAAAGTGATTAAAGCTAAGAAGTAGCCATCCCAGTAACATCAGAACTAAGTTTTTATGCAATAAAATTTTATTATTTAGAAAGACAACTACTATAAAATGAGCTCATTAATGTAAATGTAATAACTTTGAAACACAAATGTGATTTTTATTCATTTATTTAACATCATTATTGAGTCCCTGATATCTAGTACTGTAGTTATATAGCTTAGAACATATATCAAGACTTAGTATACATTCTAATTATTTTTCTTTACTGGGATTTTCACATTAATATATTTAATGATGCCATTTTTTTCTTTAGAGTGCAAAAGTGCTCTAAAATCTATAGTTTTTTTCCTCTTACTTTATTAATAAAAGAGACCAAATTTTTTATTGATTTTTGTGAGGGTGGAAAAATACTTTTCCTCCCACCATTAGAAATTTTTATTAGTATCTTAATTTAGTAGTAGTTATAATTATATATAGCACATTAATATGCAACTTCCTAGATCCCACTGCATACCTCCTAAACCAGAATCTCTGGGAGAGGGCAACCATTATCTTATCTTTTTGTTTTTTGTTTTTCACACTTCAGATGAGTCCTTTCACCTATTAAAATCTGAGACCCATTAGGTCAGTCTTAAGAAAATAGGTTTAAATGATCCAACTACTGCTTTTCAACCTTAAAAATATGGTATGACAGATTAACAGGAGAAAGAACCCAAATTTGATACATAAGGACATGTGGAGGTTCTATGGGAATGTCAGAGCCTAGGACACGTTGGGCAGGTAAAGCCTATGTGCCATCCTTTTCCTCAGGAAAAGGAGGCAGTGTGGTTTAGGACTGCAAAGGGCTGGAATGCAAGTCACATGGAGGTGGGAAAATGTTTAGTAAACAAATGTTTTCTGGGTCATCTTTCAAAGGGGGACACAGAGCTTTGACCAAATAGGCCCTGCTAGGTTCCTCCCTAGGATAAATAGTATACTATAGTTCTCTGTGATGGTAGCTCCCTTCCTACAGCAGGTCCTCTAATTCTTATAGGCAGGAAGGTGAAGGTCAGAAGTTTTTCTGAGTCTAGTCTTTTAAAATTAACCAGCTTAAAATAATCAATATACCAAAAAGGTATATTTTAGGGTGGAAAATTTTGCTTCTCGATTTACAAAATTGAGTGAATACATCACATCACATAATAAAATCAGCTTTTATAAAGTCAACAATGTAATTGCCTTGATTGCAAACGTTGTTTAGTGTATTTTTTAATTAAAAAATATGTCCCGTGAAGTGTTAACTATTAGATGATTACATTTAGAAATGAAAATTGGATTCAATCCTTGAGCACAGTCTTTGGATCCATTGAGATACCAACTTGGGAACTTGGCAGCCTTTTTGAACTCATACAAGGTTTGCTGATTCAGGCGTTTCTGCTGCTGCCATGGGTAGCGACAAACAGCTCTTGTGTTTCCCGAGTCACACACTTCATCACTCCAACCACCATCAATGCCGAGCAGAGTCAGATTCTGGGATTAGTAGACACCAATAAGTCATTATTCAAAAACAACGAGCCACCAAATCTGCTGTTAGTGAAAATTTGATCAAAGGTTAGGTATTCTGTTGAAAGGGAAATTTAGCTGGAAACAGGATAAAGAAATTTTTTATAAATATGCTTTTAAAATTGGGAGCTCTTCATAATAAACAGTATTCTAAGTTTTAGAGATGTGCATCACAAATTGTGGTCTGCCAACCATCGGCTCCAAAAATATATTAGAATATATGTATCTTAATTATTAAATTAGTATCTTAATTTAGTAGTAGTTATAATTATATATAGCACATTAATATGCAGCTTCCTAGATCCCACTGCATACCTCCTAAACCAGAATCTCTGGGAGAGGGCAACCATTATCTTATCTTTTTGTTTTTTGTTTTTCACACTTCAGATGATTCCTTTCACCTATTAAAATCTGAGACCCATTAGGTCAGTCTTAAGAAAATAGGTTTAAATGATCCAACTACTGCTTTTCAACCTTAATGAAAGACTAGAAATCTACTGATTTGGGGACAAAAACAGGACTGTACCACAAAATCATAAAATGTGGGCAAAGGTTCTTTTATCATCCCTCTTTAAACCTTTGGGTCCAAGGAAGAGAATTTTGAAAATTTATTATTTTTCAGTAAATTAACAACAGAAACAGATATAGTTCAACTTGCCACAAAATTCAAAATTTCTTCTTAAATTGATCTTGAAATCTGCAGCTTTGCCTCCCACTGTCTTATAATTTACTCAGCTCTTTCCATGGACCAGAGGTTATACATATTGTATCAGTGACTTTTCCAAACAATTCTAGATATCATCTAAATATAAAGGTATACAAGATTTAGAAAGATTAAAGGTTTATACAAGGTCACCTAACAAATTACCGTGAAGTCAGGATGTGAACTTAGATTAGTCTAAATTCAGAACTCTATTCTTAAGTAGTACAACACAATATCCAAAAATCTAGAATGGATTTGGTGAATTATAATTCAGTTTATTTTGTACATAAATTTTTAAAATTTTCTTCTCTCCAATATTTATTATTATAAACATCATAAATAATATTATTTAAACAGGCATAAGACTCAGGTTTTGAAAGTGTCAGAAACATGCCGTCCCATTATTGATTTGCTTATGTCCCTGTGACAAGGCTCAGGGTAAGGTAGGAGGAAGCATTGTCTTATGTTAATGAGGTCTTTTAAACTCTAAATGTCTAGCTGAAGAGTGAAAGATGTGGCCAGAGAAAAGCATGCCAGTAGCTAGACATTGTCAATTGCCCAAAACTTGACCCACAGTGCCCTTCTTATCTTGATTGGTTCTATCGGGTATTAGCCATCATTCTTCATTGTTGTCTCAAACTTATGAAGCCAGGCTTCCTGTTGAGTTCTTGCATCTATTTTCTTCTTTTTCCCCTTCTTTTCCAAGTGAGAAGAGGGGAGATAGAGTGACAGACTCCCCGACGGGAATCCACCTGGCAACCCTTGTCTGGAACCAATGCTCTACCCATCTGGGGCCATGCTTGCAACCGAGCTATTTTTAGCACCAGAGGTGGAGGTTCCAAGGAGTCATTTTCAGCACCCAGGCCAATGTGCTCACACCAACCGAGCTATGGTTGCAGAAGAGGAAGAGAGAGAAAGAGAGATAGAAAAAGAGGAAGGGTGGAAAAGCAGATGGTTACTTTTCCTTGTGCCCTGACCAGGAATCAAACCAGGACATCTACATGCTAGGCTGATGCTCTATTATTGAGCCAACCTGCCAGGGCCTGCATCTGTCTTCTTACACCACTAACTTCATGCCTGTTGCTGCACCTCAGGTTCAGTCAGTTGAGTGTTCCTTTCACCACCGCGCATACCCTCCTTGGTGTCTGCCCCTGATCCGCAATCCCTAGCTCATGACTTGTGTCATCTGTTTCTCTGTATTTACTCATATTCTCTTTCTTGGGGCTGAAGGAAGAGGCAGAATCACCTGGCGGATGGTTCTTCTTGTTAGACACTTTCTGTATATAATTCTTGGACATCCCTAATACAGTGGTCTTCATAATTAAAAAGAAACAAACAACTTTTATCAGTGAATCCTAATTTCCAAATGAAATCTTCCATTAAACTGCGATATATACAAGTAAAAGTGACAATCTAAGACAATAGCCCTTCCATAAATACTAAGCTGTAGTAAGCCTTCTGCTCCAAAATATGGGCTTAAATGATTATATAACATGCATGTGCTCTGTTTTCTTGTTCCTACATGCTTGTGTTTTTCAATGTTATGGTTCTATCAAATTAGGATGGCTCTTATAATTGATGTTAAGAGAAACTTGTCAGGGAGCAAGTTTTAGTTGATGAATGAGATGTTGTCCAATTCATGAATTGCTTAATTAAAGCCAATTAGAGTTTCAAACAAAGAAACTTGTCAGCCATCAGACCCAGGAATAAACTATAATATGGAATTTAGCTATACATAGAAGGCCTATATTCCTGTGACCTCAACTGAATTTTTCTTTTTTTTTTTTGTATTTTTCTGAAGCTATTGTAGAAACGGGGAGAGACAGTCAGACAGACTCCCGCATGCGCCTAACCGGGATCCACCCGGCACGCCCACCAGGGGCAATGCTCTGCCCACCAGGGGACGATGCTCTGCCCCTCCGGGGCTCGCTCTGTTGCGACCAGAGCCACTCTAGCGCCTGGGTCAGAGGCCAAGGAGCCATCCCCAGTGCCCGGGCCATCTTTGCTCCAATGCAGCCTCGGCTGCGGGAGGGGTAGAGAGAGACAGAGAGGAAGGAGAGGGGGAGGGGTGGAGAAGCAGATGGGCGCTTCTCCTGTGTGCCCTGGCCGGGAATCGAACCCGGGACTTCTGCACGCCAGGCTGACGCTCTACCACTGAGCCAACCGGCCAGGGCTACTGAATTATTTGCATTGGCTGCACCCCACAAGGTTGACTTTTAACTTTAGTTTCTTGCTTGAAATTTCTTGAGAAAGATTACTCTGTGATCTAGTTTTGAAAGAAATGGTCAGTATTTACTCTGAAGTTTGTCTGACATACCAAGTACTATAATTGAAGTAGAAGTTTCCAACGTCAGCACGTCCCTGTGCTTTGAAATTATATTGCCTGTCTTTGGGTGAAGGTGTTAAGACTGTAGCTCGTCACTGTCACCCTGCTAATAGCAGTGCATAGCCAAAAGTGATTCAAAAGAATATTTTTGACCTGAATGTGAAGAAGGCTTAAAAGAAAACTTTATGATACTGAAGATGAAAGTGGTAGATAATTATATGAAAAGGTATATAATAGTGAATTTTCCTTAGAAAATGTATATTTAATGTAACATTGTTTTTTGGAAAGGCTATTATTAAATAATAGTGAGTCTTGTAATGTGTCACCTTATTGTTGAGCAAGCATGGCAGAGTATTGTAAAACCATGATAATATCACATATGGCTTGTTTTCTGGGGATTGCACAACAGTCTGTTATGCTGGGATGAAACCTTGTATGAGCAGGCATGCCAGAGATGTTAACTGAGCTTGGCCCACGTGTGTCTATAGAGACACGCTTACTTATGCATTGCAGACCTAATAAATTACATTGTAATATGTTTAAATACGTGCAAAGAGAGGTCAAGAAGAACTTTTTTTTAAATAGGAGACACTAAATGGATTAGCCTGGAGGTCCAGGTTAATGTTTGAATGAAGCCATTGTGCTAAAATTTTCATATAACACATTTGAGAATGGATGATGGTTTTCATTCCTAGTTTTTTAAATAGTAAAGCATACTTTAAAAATATTTATATTTCAAATTAATATTTTTAAACTCTTTGAAGAATTTCTGGGGGATACTAGGTTTTGGAGCCCCAGTTTGGAAACCACGGAATTAGTTTCCCCCATATTGGTTGTTCTTGATCTTCCCTTGAGTTCTTCATTTCACCCATTCTATACCCTTAGAAAGTAATCTCATGTTCTACTTTATTTCTATCTTCAATGTGAACTCTTAGGTAGCAACATATAGTACAAGAGACACATATTTTGGGATCAGACAGACCTGGCTAGAACTCTAGGATTTACTAAGAATGTTGTCTTAGGCAATTCACTTAACCTTTTGATATGCTCATCAGTATAATGAGTTATCCTTAACACAGCTCAGCCTTATTATGATATATAACATTCACTGACTGACTATTTTACATGTGTATTTGTCAGGGTTCTGCAGAACAGCAAAACCAAAGGGAGATGTCTATGTCTTTATCTATATCTGTATTTATATTTATCAATCTATAGATATAGATATTGCTATTTACTGTAAGGAATTGTCTCATGTGATTAGGAAGGATAGCAAGTTCACAATCTGTAGGGTGAGCTGAAATGCTGGAGAACTGGCAGAGCTGATGTTCTAGGATGATTCTGAGGGCAGTCTACAAGAGAATTCTCTCTTGCTTGGGGAATTTAGCCTTTTTGTTCACTTCAGGCCTTCAACTGATTGCATGAGGCCCACCCACATTATGGAGGGCAATCTGTTTTACCCATATTTTACTGATTTAAATGTAAATCTCATCCCAAAACACTAAATTGACATATAAAATTAACCATCATACTCTGTAAGCACTTTCTATGCAATAAGTAATGGCTAATAATGCTGAACATAGAGTTGTTCTTTAATAAATGGTAAACACTACTATCAACATAATTATTATAATTAATACCTTTTTATCATTACCTCGGTCTCCAGGAAAGTAATTCTCGTCTCTAAATTTAAGCCTCTTCTTCTGTGAACTGGACCCAGTGCCTTCTCTGAATTATGCCCCTGCCCAATTCCCCATCTGCAGTCTTTGCTTTGTTGGTGGCTTTCATCAAAAAAGCATCACCTTGGTTCATTGACTCCACTGTGTGCATTGTAACAAAGAACAAAAACCTCGGTGACTTAAACAACAGACATTTATTGTTTCACAGTTCTGAAGGCTGGAAGTCTAAGAACACGACCAAGATATCAACATGTTTGGTCTCTTTGGAGGCTGTGAGACAGAATCTGTCCCTGCCTCTTCCTGCCTTCTGGCATTCTTTGGTATTCTTTTTTTTTTGTTTTTTTTACCAAATTTTTTTTAAAATATTTTATTTATTGATTTTTAGAGAGAGGGGAGAGAGAGAGAGAGAGAGAGAGAGAGAGAGAGAGAGAGAGAGAGAAAGGGGAGGAGCAGGAAGCATCAACTCCCATATGTGCCTTGACCAGGCAAGCCCAGGGTTTCGAACCGGCAACCTCAGTGTTCCAGGTCGATGCTTTATCCCACTGCGCCACCACAGGTCAGGCGGTATTCTTTGTTTGAAGAGGCCTATTTTGACCCTTGCCTTATCTTCACATGGCATTATCCCTGTGTGCCTGTCTCTGTGTCCAAATTTTCTTTTATTTTGCTTTAAATAAGGACTCTAGTCATACTGGGTTAGAGTCCACTCTAATGTACTCATTTTAAGTTGATCACCTCTGTAAAGATCCTACTACCAAATAAGGTGACATTCTGAAGTACTGTGAGTTAGGATTCATATGTATCTCTTTTGAGGGGAGCACTGTTGAACCCATAATAATAAAGAGTCTTCAGGAGCAGAATGAGACATGGAAGCAGTCTGAAACTATGAAGTATAAGACATGTAACGGTTACTCTCATTTAGAAAACCTTCTAAAAGCTATGTGTACCTCATCTATGAAGGCCCATAAATAACATGGAGACAAGGCAGAGCATATTAAATGGCACAATAGGGGAACTGTCAGGGAGGATCAAACAGAGGGAGCATTTGCTCTTGAGTAGACTGAAGAGTGAGTTTTCATTTATGAAATGTAGGTAATTTCCACTAGGAATAAATAGAATGAAGGCCAGACTTTAGGAAGAATGTTGGTAGCAAAGAGTGTTAAAAATAAAAATATTTTATTGAGAAGAATGAAACAATCTTGACTGGAAGTTTTAGGTCTATCAGCTTTAAGTTATGATTCAGAAAAGGGACATAAGTGTTATTGAAAAATGGTCCAAGAACAAGAATACATACCTTCATATTTGCCTTGTATTTACTGTAGACTTGAAAAACATTTTGTCTTATTTTGGCCTCTAATACATTTGAGCAGTAGTGGCTGAGCAAAACTTATTTGCAATTATATCAGTGGCCTCCCACGGTCTATAAACATATCACATTTGAGTAGTTAACATATTAATTTGTAACAGATTAATGTGTTCCAGGCACTACACAGGACAAGGGAGATATAAAGATCTATATTATGCTTACACCATCCTCAACAAGTTAGTCTCATGAAGGGAATAAACTAGCAAACAAAGTGTTAATGAGGTAACATTAACAGTTTAAAAAATAATTGAGCAACGATTATGTGTTGTGCTCTGTGGTAGGCACAGGGGTTACAGCAGTAAAATAAACTCTGCAGTGTTTGCCCTTAGGGAACTTCCAGTCCTGTGGGTTTGGAGACAGGAGGGACTGGAAGACAAGTCCTAGTGACAGCTGAGGTGGAAGAATAGGAGAGAATGGGGCTCACAGAGGAAAATTAAACCGAGATTCTAGAGCAGGGGTCCCCAAACTTTTTACACAAGGGGCCAGTTCACTGTCCCTCAGACCATTGGAGGGATGGACTATAAAAAAAAAAACTATGAACAAATACCTATGCACACTGCACATACCTTATTTTAAAGTAAAAAAACAAAATGGGAACAAATACAATATTTAAAATAAAGAACAAGTAAATTTAAATCAACAAACTGACCAGTATTTCAATGGGAACTAAAAATAAGACAGCCCCTGTCTTTTGGGGGTAAAATTAATATAAGACAGGGTCTTATAATAGGGGAAACCTGGTGTGTAGTAATGTGGGGGGAGACTTTTGGGCAAAAGGAGGTTATAGGGGCCATTATGTTGTTGTACACTTGGGGGAGAATGGGGGCCATTGTACTGTGTAGTAATGGTTATAGTGCTTTGCCTTTCTTCCTACTTCTGCTGTTATTTCACACTGCTTCTGGTGATGTGGAGCGCCGCAGCCGCAGACCGGATGTGTGTCATATGATGCACTTCAGGAGCTGTGAGGTGTGCATCCCCCGTCACCGGAAGTAGTACTGTACATGAGCGACACCGCGCTTTGCGCCCGGCCACATACTGTGCTCCTCTCACTGACCACCAATGAAAGAGGTGCCCCTTCTGGAAGTGCGGCGGGGCCGGATAAATGGCCTCAGGGGGCCGTAGTTTGGGGACCCCTGTTCTAGAGACTCACATATGCAATTTATGTGAAACTATATATTATAATCCACCCAGCATTTGAGGTTACTTGGAAATGGAGTTCAGGTTTTATTTCACAGAAGTTACTAATTTTCTTCATTGTGACCTGGCACCTGGTTGGTAATGGTGCAAAACCAAAAAATTCATGACCAAATCATGACGACAGGAGGATTCTTTTAAAAGTGGAGAGCTGCTGGATTATGATGGTTTCATCCAGTGTGAGCTCCTGCAGGGTTCAAATGGGAGAGAATCTGGCTCAGTGTGTCCTTTGTGGTTTATGTTCCTAAAGTGTGTGTGGAAGCAAGAGATCATGACACTTTGAGGTCACAGTAATTCTTACATGCTTATAAAAATGATTTTCACTAAATTATAATGATTTGTATTATAATTTCTGCTTTTAATGACATCATTGCAAAGGTGACCATTTGGAACTCATAAAGTGCTTAGTAGGATCAGGTAAAGACTCAATCATTAATTATTGTGTGTTTTGCTGCAGGGATGAGGTAGGCCTGGGGGGAGTGAGCAATTGGAATATTTTGTGGACCTTTATTTACCTATATCTTGTTTATGTGAAAAACAAAAATATATAGATGAAGTAAAGGGCATTTAAGGTAAGGCTGTTGCAGTAGAGTCTTATTTCCTTGGAAATCCTGGAGCCGGTAGCTGTCTCCATCCGCTGCCCATGTCAGCTCCGTTCTCTTGGGGTTCACAGTGGGGATGAGTGCTGGCTAAGCTGCTGCTCTCCTCCTGTGCCTCTTAGGGGTTTCACTGTCAGTCATGTCAAGGCTCCAAGATAGCGTTAAAGTTTTTTTTTCTTCTTTTTTTCCAAGTGAGAGGAGGGGTGATAGAAAGACAGAGTCCTGCATGTGCCCCTACTGGGATCCACCCAGCAAGCCCCATCTGGGGATGATGCTTTGTCCATCTAGAGCAGCGGTTCTCAACCTGTGGGTCGCGACCCTGGTGGGGGTCGAACGACCAAAACACAGGGGTTGCCTAAAGCCATCGGAAAATACATATTTAAAAAATTTTAAATGTATTGTATAATAAATATGTATTTTCCGATGGCTTTAGGCAACCCCTGTGTTTTGGTCGTTCGACCCCCGCCGGGGTCGCGATCCACAGGTTGAGAACCGCTGATCTAGAGTCATGCTCGCAACCAAGCTATTTTTAGTGCCTGAGGCAAGGCTCCATGGAGCCATCCTCAGCAATGCTCTGGAACCAATGGAGCCATGGCTGTGGGAAGGGAAGAGAAAGGCAGAGAAGTGGGGGGAGGGGTAGAGAAGCAGATAGTCGCTTCTCCTGTGTGCCTGGGATATCCACAAACCAGGCCAATGCTCTACCACAGAGCCAATGGGCCAGGGCCTGGAAACTTAAATCTTGACTTATACAATGTGTCTATATACATACACTTCCCCTCACCAATGGGGGAAGAAATAAAGATGTAAATTTACCGTTTAATGCAATAATTTGTGATTTGTAGAGGCTGAAATAATAACAACAGAAGATAAAAAAGGTTAAAATGTCACCAACTGACCAAATTCCATATAAAGATTGAAGGTGGGAAATTGTTTGCAGGTGGGAGGTCTGAACCTAGTATACTTCTGCTCTCTGACTCCTCTGAGGGATAATCCCGTGAGTCGGTAGTGTGGCAGTATAACAGGGAGCAGAGACAAATTGGACTGAAGAGAAGGCTGAGATAGTGAAAAGGAGTGTGGATCTCACTGACCATTCGGGTAGGCACTTGCAAGCAGAACGCTAGAACCAACATCATCACGACTTACTTTAAAAATCATCAGTCTTGTCTTCCTGACACAGCGTGTCTCAGTGTTACCCTGGGAGTATTTAATTGTCCTCATCTGAAAACATTTCCAATGTTGCTGCCAACTTCCTTTATTCTATCTGTGAATCTGTGATAGCAAAATAAGCAAATGAATAAACATCCTCAAATAAACAATGTTGGACGTGAGATTATACTGCATTTTTTAACTTTGGGGAACATTGCCTCAAGGCAGTGACTGGAAAGCAGGTGTCAGAGAGGACTTTTTTTTTTGGTATTTTTCTGAAGTGAGAAGCAGGGAAGCAGACAGGCAAGACTCCCACATGCGCCTGACTGGGATCCACCCAGCATGCCCACCAGGGAGCGATCCGCGACCCCTCTGGAACGTTGCTCCGCGGCAACCTGAGCCATCCTCAGCCCCTGAGGCAGAGGCCACAGAGCCATCCTCAGTGCAGGGGCCAACTTTGCTCCAATGGAGCCTCGGCTGCGGGAGGGGAAGAGAGAGACAGAGAGGAAGGAGAGGGGGAGGGTGGAGATGCTACTGGGCACTTCTCCTATGTGCCCAGACCGGGAATTAAACCCAGGACTTCCATTCGCCTGGCCAACACTCTACCGCTGAGCTGACCAGCCAGGCTGTCAGAGAGGATTTAATAAGCAGTGAGATTTGTACTCTTAGTGAGGAAAATATAAGCCATTTGGATGTTGAACAAAGGCAGATTAAGGTCGGTTGAGGCCCCAGGCGCAGAAGAAAATATTGGGCCCCTTTAAAAAAAGAGACAGAAAAAGTAAAAATACATGTTAACCATATTTTTAAATAAATAAAAAATATTATGTACAATTAATGTTAAAATTGCACATATGAAACCAAACTTGGTGTCATTAGAAAAAAAAGTATAAAGTTGGGATTTTGTGGGGCCCTTCAGAAGCCGGGGCCCAGGGCACATGTCTGGTGCACCCGCTGTTAAATCCGCTTCTGATGTTGAAGGTCCTAAGAGTCTGGCTTGTGCTTGCCCTATGGTGGCTCATACCAGACAGATCCCTGATTCCGCAAGCAGAGCTTTTCCGAGGATGTCTGTCCCAGTAAGAGCAGTGTCATCCCCACACTGTGAGAAACACTGTTCAGAAAAACCACATAGCTTTGATTCTAGATGTTGAGTTGATTCCAGATGTTGAGTTAATTCCAGAATGAAAACTATGGCTCGGGCCCTGGCCTGGTAGCTCAGTTGGCTAGAGTGTCGCCCTGATGCTCCAAGGTTGCAGGCTCAATCCCCAGTCAGGGCACATATAAGAGTAGACCATTGAATGCATAAATATGTGAAACAAACTGATGTCTCTCTGTCTGACAGTCAATCAATCAAAACAAATTTAAAAGAAAAAGAAAACCATGGCTCAGAAAGGATGTGGCTATTTTGTGGCCAAAGGATGGAGACACCTGTTAGAGCAGGTGTAGTCAGCCTTTTTATACCTACCGCCCGCTTTGTATCTCTGTTAGGAGTAACATTTCCTAACCGCCCACTGGCTCCACAGTAATGGTGATTTATAAAGTAGGGAAGTAACTTTACTTTATAAAATTTACAAAGCAGAGTTACAGCAAGTTAAAGCATATAATAATAATTACTTACCAAGTACTTTATGTCGGATTTTCGCTAAGTTTGGCAGAATAAATCTTAATAACACAACTTACCATAGTTAAATCTATCTTTTTATTTATACTTTGGTTGCTCCGCTACCGCCCACCATGAAAGCTGGAATGCCCACTAGTGGGTGGGAAGGACCAGGTTGATTACCACTGGGTTAGAGAGTGTGTACTTTAAGTCCTATTGGTGGTGTTCGAACAAACCAGGTGAACAAAGAGCTTCAATAAGAGATTCAGAGTTCTGGAAAAAGAAAGGGAGTACCAAATAGATGGGATAATTATAAAACAAATATCAGCAAAGTTAAGTCAAATATGTGGGAGCTATCCTTGTATCACTCATGTTTAGCATGTTTTGTTCCTATCTTACAGAGAAGAGGCAGAACTTGTTTTCCTTCTTTCTCTCTCAGCTACCACAGGGCGTACTTCAGACTGCTTCCCTGCTCTGTTCTAGTGTGTGACTGTCTCCAGTCACAGTAATAGTGGTGAGGTCTAACAGCCACACACGTTTCTTTCTGTAAGACTTTACAAATGCCAGCCAGTGACCCAGTGGCATATCACTGTAAAGTCTTAAGGCCAGTCCATTTCCCCTCTTCCTTATTTTTTTGGTTTCAAATACATTTCTTATTGCCAATGGAAATAAAAATAAGAAATTTAAGAGCAATGGTGTCACTTGTCTTTCAGATTCATAAAGAGTTCCTAAAAGTTAACTAATAGGGATACAACAATTTTATAGGGAAGGTAATCATCCTATCTTTCTAGTCAGGTATTTCAGCTATAATCTATTTTGTGCCTTTTATTAGTGAATTCATGCATAGATAGAATAAAAATCAATTTAATAGCATGAAACTGAACACTGTGAGGCTGCTTTTCTTTTTTTCTTACAGGGACAGAGAGAGAGTCAGAGAGGAGGGATAGATAGGGACAGACAGACAGGAATGGAGAGAGATGAGAAGCATCAATCATTAGTTCCTCGTTACGACACCTTAGTTCATTGATTGCCCTCTCATATGTGCCTTGACTGTGGGCCTTCAGCAGACCGAGTAACTCCTTGCTCGAGCCAGCAACCTTGGGTCCAAGCTGGTGAGCCTTTGGCTCAACCCAGATGAGCTCGCGCTCAAGCTGGCGACCTTAGGATCTCGAACCTGGGTCCTCCACATCCCAGTCTGACGCTCTATCCACTGCACCACCGCCTGGTCAGGCTGTGAGGCTGCTTTTCTAAAGCACATTGGCATGGGCTGTATCACCATGCTTTGTTTCTTCTCTGCTAGCTGTCAGGATGGGTGGGATATTTTGTAGCATTGCTTGTTGTAGCATTGTAGCATCTTTCACTTAGCTGAGTTTCTGAAATACAAGTCATGTGAGTGAATTAGGTATATCTGTTAAGTGGCCTTTCTGTGCCAATGGTACCCATTTTTTAGTTTATTTACAATACTATCACCATTACTACTTTTCCTGTATTCATAGTAGTTCCAGAAATTGGGTTGTTTCTGGGGGATAAGAAAAAGGAATTTATTTATTCGCTTTTTTTGTGGGTGTGCACACACACACACATATAAGAGAGAGTTAGAGAGACAGAGGCAGACAGGGAGGGAGAGAGATGAGAAGCATCAACTCATAGTTGTGGCACCTTAGTTGTTCATTAATTACTTTCTCATATGTGCCTTGACCGGGGCCTCCAGTTGAGCCAATGACCCCTTGCTCAAGTCAGCAATCTTTGGGCTGAAGCCAGTGACCATGGGGTAATGTTCTATCATCTCACGCTAGAGCCAGTGATGACCCCACGCTCAAGTCAGCGACCTAGGGGTTTCAAACCTGGGTCCTCAGCATCACAGGCCAATGCTCTATCTACTGTGCCACCACCTGGTCAAGCAGCAAAATACAATTTACATAACTTCTGCATGTCATCAGTGTGCAGGCTATGCAGCCTTAACCACTTGCAGTAGCCATGCAGGCATTAGCATGTTTGAAAGGGCTTAGAGTGTCAGTCAACCTGATAAGAATTTACATTTCATTATGGTTCTAAGAGTGAAAAATCAACATTTGGGAATACTTTCTTAATTGATGTTGACAGTTAATTTCTCTATATTGTCTTTCTTTTTTCCCCTTCCTTCCTTCCTTCCTTCCTTCCTTCCTTCCTTCCTTCCTTCCTTCCTCCTTTCCTCCCTCCCTCCCTCCCTCCCTCCCTCCCTCCCTCCCTCCCTCCCTCCCTCCTTCTTCCTTCCCTTCCTTCTGTCCTTGTTTCCATCTCTCTCTCTCTCTCTCTCTCTCTCTCTTTCTTTCTTAAAGGGCAACAAGTGTTTGTTTGGGATCAAGGTATAGAATTTGTAGACACAGATTCAGGCAGAAACCCAAAGAGTGTCCCAATTATTAGGTGAAAGCAAGGGGTGTTTATGAGAAAAGGAAATGAATGATTACATAAGGAGAACATATTTCTGTTGGTGCTAACAAGCTGAGCTGCTCTTGGTGCTATAAAGATGAGTTACTGATTCTATCTTCCGATAGAGCCCACAGTCAATCCTTTGGTTAAGATGTCTGTTTTCCTGCTGGATTTACAAACAATTATTTGTAAAACAGTGTAGGTTTTTAGCCCAATCCAAGGGTCTGGCTCAGTCAAAACATTAAGGAACAAGATGTTCAAGGTGTTTATGTCATTTGTCATAAGTATGACTAAAAGGCATTTTTTACAAAACATAGGTACATTTATTTTAACTCACAATTCCGCCCTGCACACTTTCCACATCTTCACTCCCTCTGTTGGTTTTCATGCAGCTTGAATAGGGTCATCTCTGGAATTGGCAAACTAGCTACCTCTGTCCGAGTATGAGCTCCATCTTCTCCTTCTCTAAAATGGTGGCAATAATATTCTCTTCTAGTAGGAGTAGCGTAAAGATTAAAAAGAAGAAAAATCTGACTAAAGCACTGTAGAAACATGGTAGGTTATCTAGATATCCATCAGTGTGCTGTCATTGAAAATGGCAGTAGAACTAGGGAAACTTTTTAAATGTGTGATAACTTATGTGTTTATTGCCATTTTATTATTCATATTTTGATTTTTTTCTTTTTCTTTTAGTTAAAGAAGACCCTTTAACATTTCTTTTAACTTTTTTTTTTTTTTTTTTTGTATTTTTCTGAAGCTGGAAACGGGGAGAGACAGTCAGACAGACTCCCGCATGCGCCCGACCGGGATCCACCCGGCACGCCCACCAGGGGTGATGCTCTGCCCACCAGGGGGCGATGCTCTGCCCCTCTGGGGTGTTGCTCTGCCGAGACCAGAGCCACTCTAGCGCCTGGGGCAGAGGCCAAGGAGCCATCCCCAGCACCCGGGCCATCTTTGCTCCAATGGAGCCTTGGCTGTGGGATGGGAAGAGAGAGACAGAGAGGAAGGAGGGGGGGGGTGGAGAAGCAGATGGGCGCTTCTCCTATGTGCCCTGGCCGGGAATCGAACCCGGGTCCCCCGCACGCCAGGCTGACGCTCTACCGCTGAGCCAACCGGCCAGGGCCTAACACTGGTTTGTTAGTGATGAACTCCTTTAGTTTTTCTCATCTGGGAAGCTGACAATCTTATGGGAGCTTTCTTGTGGTAACTAGCTGATTTTCTCTTTGTCTTTAATCTTTGGCATTTTAATTATGATGTGCCTTGTGTGGGTCTCTTTGGGTTGATCTTGTTTGAAAGTCTCTATGCTCTCTGAACTTATATGTCTATTTCCTTCACTAGGTTAAGGAAGTTGTCATTATTTTTAAAAATAAGTTGTTAGTTCCTTGTTCTTTCTCTTCTCCTTTCAGCATCCCCATGATGCAAATGTTGGTGCGCTTGAAGTTGTCCAAGAGATTCCTTATGTTATCCTCATTTCTTTTGGATTCTTTTTCCTTTTTTTCTGTTCTGATTGGATGTTCTTGCTTCCTTATATTCCAAATCACTGGTTTGATTTTTAGCTTCATCTACTCTACCATTGATTCCCTGTAATATATTCTTCATTTCAGTTAATGTGTTCTTTATTTCTGATTGGTTCTTTTTTATGATGATGAAACTCTCACTAAGTTCAATGAGCACCCTTATAACCGGTGTTTTGAACTCTGCATGTAGTAGATTGCTTGTCTCCATTTTGTTTCGTTCTTTTTTTTCTGGAGTTTTGTTCTGTTCTTTCATTTGGGACCTGTTTCTTTGTCTCCTCGTGTTAACTGCGTCCCTGCATTTGTTTCCGTATATTAGGTAGAGTTGCTGTGTCTCCCAGTCTTGGTAGAGTGACCTTATGTGTAAGTATCCTGAGGAGCCCAGTGACACAGCTTCCTCAGCCATCCAAGCCTGGCACTCCAGGTGCGCCCCCATGGATGGACTGTGTGTACCCTGCTATTGTAGTTGAGCCTTGATTGTTATTGGGACCTCAATGGGGGGATTTACCTCCAGGCCAAGTAGCTGCGAGGACCGGCAGTGACCACGACTGAGAATCTGCTCTGCAGGGCCAGCCCCACAGAGCAGGACTTGTTTCACTGAGGCTCTGATGCCCGCTGAACCCACCCCTTAAATGTGTGAGTTGTGGAGGTGGTTGTGTGGCGTTTGGCATGGTGCGAAGCTGTCCACTCGGTGAGGTAGCTCCAGGGTCTCCCAGGAGATGTAAGCCAAGGTCAGCTGCTGCCTGTCTCCTACTCAGGCTCCACCTGACATGAGCTATAAGGTGATCTGCAGATGGCTGCTACTTGTTCTGAACTTGGAGGTGCCTGGGAGAGGCCAGGCTGTGAACCAGAGCTGGCTCTAATGCTGGACCTGGGGCCACTTAGCAAGGGATATGGGGCATGCTGAGGCCAGATACTGCTTGTTCCAGGTTTTAAAAAAGTAAGCAGCATAAGGCAAGACAGGCCATTTGTATGTAAAATCTGCTGGAGCATGCTGGGTGGGCCTGCATATTGTTTGGGGTGGGGCCTCAGGATCACCAGCACAGGGTGAACAGTGACAGGTTACTGGAGACTCCTTCAGTCTATTTCCTTCACTAGGTTAAGGAAGTTGTCATTATTATATATGGTGCCCACCTATAGGCTCTTTGGAGTGATGTCTCAGCAAAGGAACAAGGGCCCCTGCCAGCACTTTTGTCTAGGAGGAAACTGCCTTTCTAGCCCTTGCTCTGAAGCCCGACAATTCAGTGCCTTCCCATATGGCCCTGGCATCTTTCAAGCTGCTACCCCTGCTCTAAAGCTCAGAGCAGTTGAGTCCAAGTAAGTTCACATGTGTGGGCCCTTTAAGGGGAACTTGTCTCCCTCAGCCTCAATCCCCACTGGCTTTTATGGCCAGAAGTTATAGGGACTTCTCTTCTCAGCACTGGAACCCTAGTCTGGAGGTCCTGGTGTGGAGCTAGGATCTTGCTCTTCAGGGGGACCTCCAAAGCTGAGATATTTCTCCAGACTTCTAACCACCACATGTGGGTGTGGGATCAGCCCATTCTGGATCTCCAATCCTTTTACCAGTCTCAATGCGGCTTAGTCTTTATACCCTTGGTTGTAGGACTTCTATCTGGCTGGATTCTAGGTGGTTCTGAATGATGGTTGTTCTGTAGATTAGTTGTAAGATTGATATGAATGTGGGAGGATGTGAGTACTGCATTACCTATGGCGCCATCTTGGCCAGAAGCCTTTGTGTCGTTTGTCTTAGTAACAGCTTTATTAAGATATAAGTTATATACCAAGCAATTCACCCATTTAAAGTATACAATTGAATGATTTTTAATACATTCACAGAGATGTGTAACTATCACTATAATCAATTTTAGAACACTTTTATCACCCCCCAAAGAAACTCCGTACTTTTAGGCAATTATTCTCTATTCCTACTCCCCTGTACTAGGCAAATACTAATCTACTTTCCATCTCTATAGATTTGACTATTCTGAATATTTTATGTAAATGGAACAATGTGGTTTTTGAGAGACTGGCTTCTTTCATGGAGTGTAGTTTTCATGATTCATCCATGTTATAGCATGGATCTGTACATAATTTCTTTTCATTGTTTGTAGGAATATACATTTATCATTGAGCAGTTGATAGATACTTGAGTTGTCTCCACTTTTTTTCTATTATAAAAACGCTGCTATGAACATTTATGTACAATTTTTTGGTAGACATACATTTTCAATTCTTTTGGGCATATGCCAAGGAGTAGAATTGCAGCATCTTATGCTAACTTTATGTTTAATATTTTGAAGAACTTTCAGACTGTTTTCCGAAGTGGCTGCATCATTTTACATTTCTACCAGCAGGGTATGAGTTTCCAATTGTTCTACATGTTATCATCTGTCTTTTGATTATAGCCATCCTCTTGGTTGTGAAGTGGTATTTCATTGTGGTTTGATTTGCATTTCCTGATAGCTAATGGTGTTGAGTGTCCTTTCATTGTTATTTGTTTATTTTCTTCTTCAGAGAAATGTGTATTCCAATGCTTTACCCAATTTTAAATGGGGTTGTTTTTTTATTACTGAGTTATAAGAGTCCTTCTATATTCTAGATAAAAGTTATCAGATGTATTTTTTTTCCAAAAATTCTCCCATTCTTTGGGTTATTTTTTTTTCTTTTTGTCCTTTGAAGCATAAACATTTTAAATTTTTATGATGGCCAATTTATCTTTTTTTTTTTTTTTATTGTCGCTTGTGCTTTTGGAGTTATATCTCAATGTATACTAGTTTTAAAAAGTTAGTCCTAATATGACAAATATGATACAAAGATAGGCTTTGGCATCACAGTCCTGTTTTCTTTTCTTTTCTTTTCTTTTTTTTTGTATTTTTCTGAAGCTGGAAACGGGGAGAGACAGTCAGACAGACTCCCGCATGCGCCCGACCGGGATCCACCCGTCATGCCCACCAGGGGCGACGCTCTGCCCACCAGGGGGCGATGCTCTGCCCCTCCGGGGCGTCACTCTGTTGCGACCAGAGCCACTCTAGCGCCTGGGGCAGAGGCCAAGGAGCCATCCCCAGCGCCTGGGCCAACTTTGCTCCAATGGAGCCTTGGCTGTGGGAGGGGAAGAGAGAGACAGAGAGGAAGGAGAGGGGGAGGGGTGGAGAAGCAGATGGGCACTTCTCCTGTGTGCCCTGGCCAGGAATCGAACCCTGGACTTCTGCACGCCAGGCCAACGTTCTACCACTGAGCCAACCGGCCAGGGCCCTGTTTTCTTTTTAATACTGACTCTTCCCTGGATACATTATCGAATGTCCTGAGCCTCAGTCACTCATCTGTAAGATAGAGATAATAATAGGACTTAATTCATGAATTTTTGTGGAAATCAGATGAAATAATGTATGTGAAATACTTAAGAAATTTGCAAGGCTGTGGTAATACTCTGTTATTAGCTATTACTGTTGTTATAATCCCAATAATAATAAGCTCTAGTGCTCTGAAAGTTAAACTAAAGCCAAGAAGTTTATAGGAAGATGTTTGTAGTAACATACAGTTATAATGTTTTATAGACAACATTGAATTTGGCCCCCATGAAAACCAGGTACAGTAGTCGTGGTAGTTATTTCCAGGAAGAGCTGCAGCTGAAAGACCTTAGAAGAGTATTTTTCAAGGTCACTTGGCTGGGAAATGATAGAGACAGGGTTAAAAGCTGGGTTTGTCTTTTTTTCTTAAAATTATTAGTTTTTTCATTAACAGATTTGTAGTAAGACTAAGGTGACTGGGACTCTGGTCTCTAAGTTGAAGTATTACCTAGACAACCATATCAAAAGGGGAAGAAGGGGATATTATGGGAAATTATTGTTGATAGTAAACATTATATGAGAATCATGGAGTTAGAATATATTTGACCAGAAAGTTTAGGTTCTTAGATAACCTTAGCAAATAATGAATTTAGTTATATGTAGCTTGTACTTTAAACAAAACAAACTTTTCTATTTCTGAAGTTACACATACTCATTGTTAAATATTGGAAAACATAGATAAGCTTAAAAGAAAATATCTTTCCAGATGTGTGCTTAAAACTTTTCTATTTCTGAAGTTACACATACTCATTGTTAAATATTGGAAAACATAGATAAGCTTAAAAGAAAATATCTTTCCAGATGTGTGCTTACATTCCTAATACAGAAGTGTCTTGTAAAGGGGGCAGGTAGATTTTCTATTTAATGTTTGGATTCATTAAACATGAAGTTAAATTCATTCCCATTAGGATACCTGTGAGGTTCTAAACTCTGGACTTCCAGAAGAGGTTTCAGAATTGGTTTGTGATCTGTTGGTGAGCAGCAAATAATTCTTTCCATATCTTCTGAAATTTATGGACTACATTTACTTTACTGTTTACTAATCTAGAGAAAAAAAGTAAACTATGATTCTTTTGGTATGTTAGAGCCTCAGGAGTAATTAACTCTAAATAGAAACATGGCTGATCTTTTCATTTCTTAAAATAATTTATTGACTTTAGAGGAGAGGGGAAAAAATAAAAAGAGAGAGAGAGAAGCAGGGAGAAAGAGTGAGAGAAAAACATTGATCTGTTTGTCTACCCACTTCTGCCTTCATGGTTTGATTCTTGTATGTGTCCCCAATGGGTATTGAACCTGCTGCACCCTTAGCATATTGAGGATGATCTGATCAACTAAGTTACCGGGCCAGGGTGAAAAAATAGCTGCTCTTTAACAAGCATGTATTTCCTAAAAGTTACTGAAGTGGTTATTGCTTATAAATTTACCATTTTGTGGATAAGCAGCTAACACTTCAAATACCTTGTGGAAACAGAGGACTGGGACTCATCAGCCTGCCCCTGACTCCACTGCTGTGCTTTGGGTGCATTCGTGAAGCCTGCAAGTTTTACCCTGGATGTTTGAGAGCTAGATACCACTCTTAGTTTTATTTTCACTGAACTTCATTAGAAAAAATACATCTGACTATAAGATAACATCGAATCTACCGTATTTTCCCATGTATAAGACACACCTTTTTCCAAATAATTTGGGATCTAAAAACTGGGTGCGTCTTATACAGTGGTTGTCAAGTCATTTAAGAAGTGTGGCATTTCAAATGCCATAGATGGAACTGAGGATGAGGCAATACATGAAGATGTGATTCATCATCAGACACAGATGAGGATAAGCTAATGGATGGGAGTTTTGACAGTGATGAGGAGTTGTATGAATTTTATGGTGAATAAAACTTGAGTTCAATAACTTTATTTAATACATTTTTTTTTTCATATTTTGGGCCCCCAAATTAAGGTGCGTCTTATACATGGGAGCACCTTATACATGGGGAAATACGGTAAGTTGATAAAACAACTGTGATATTTGAAGTATTATTTATGAGGTTTTTAAAAATCCATATTAGAGATGAGATGATTTCTAGTCAAGAAAATTTTTCTCATCATAGCCATTTGTCTAAATAACTAAAACAAAGTGGTAAAGCTATGCTGCAAGAATTTGAGGTTTATTGCCACCTTTTGTTCTAATGAGTCTCCCTCTTTTCTCTGAACAGCAACATTTTCTTTAGTTAGGACTCTCCAGATTATTTTGGCTATTTAAATCTCACAGTAATTATGTTGAATGATGAGAAAACCTCTAGTGTTCTAAATCTGTCTACATAAATTAGAGTAATTTCTACTTAGTTCCTTAAGTATTAATTATTTCACAAAAAAAAGGAAGATGGCTATTAATCTTTGAATGTATGAATTTGTTAATATTTGGGAGAAGGGTCATGCAACCAGGAATTTGAAGTTGCTACTTTATTTCATTTGGCTAGTTAAATAACAAGTAATGTTAACTACGGTGGAAGCCTGATTGTTGTATATACAAAACCATTTTGAACTAACAGATCTGATACCTGACCTTCATCTGAAATTCTAGTAGATGGAAATGTCAGATACCTCTGTTGGATTAATAAAACCCAAATGTCAGATGGAGAAATGATATAAAGCTTTAATTATGTGCTTTTAAGAGGATAGATTCCATGAAAATCAAGGCCTTAATAGTGACTATAATTGAAAAAAATTTTTATTATAAGGAATCACAAGTCACTCTGCACTAAAATTGAAAATTTGTCCTAAGAAATGAAACTAATTAAATACAGTTACATCTTTGTGTGCGTGTGTATTTTAAAAATAAAGTGATAATATTTTTTCCTCAATAAAACCCGAAGCCTCTCATTGTTAAGTGCGCAGAATAGTGTATCCAGGGTATTAAACTTTTGTTTTTCAGAGTCAGCTTAAAACTGATAAATTATAAAACACTGTATACCCTTAGGTATCCCTGTCTTCCCATAATTACTGATTAGCTAGTTTCTGTTAGAAATAACCAGAACTTTGGAAACCAACGGTTTAAAGTAGACCAATATATAAATTTATTATGAATTATAGTGATTGCTTATGCATGAAGGAAAATGACAAGATCAATTAGAAGCAAGAGGAAGAGATGGTAGAAGCAAATTTGAAGAAGAGGAGGAAGAAGCTTTATTGTTTTTGGTTATTCAAGGTGGACCCGCTTTGCTTCATGAAACACCTGGACACGCATTCATTTCTAATGGAAGAAACACTAACATAGAAATCCTGACTGGGCATTCCTAAACTCTATCCAAGTATGCTTAATCTCAGGATTATTCAAATGGAGTGCTAGCTGGAGTTGTACAGTAGCTAATATTTCATTAAGTGTCTAATTGTGGATACCTGGGAATTTTGGTGTCTTGGTTTTGCTTTTGTATTTCTAAGACTAGCTTAAGTTATGCATGGACACTTCTCGATATGGCAGAAATTTCATTCAACTTTACTGCTTTAACCTCACAGAATAAACTCTTTTGCTAAGATAACTCTGATAATTGCCAAAGTTAATTGATTTTAGTTCTCATGATTTACCTTAAATCAAATTTCTATTTCAGAATACAAATCTAAGCTTTGCTGTGGTGAAACTGTCAGGAAATACTAAACTATATTAATAATTGTAAAGGGCTTTTTATGGCCATTATTTAAATGCACCAGAGTTTATTATTCACTCATTTACTGATGGACACTTGGACTACTCTGAAATTTTGCCTATTGTAAACAACGCTACAATGAACATAGGGGTGCATATCTTCTTTCGAATTAGTGTTTAGAAATTCATAGGATATATTACTAGGAGTAGGATCGCTAAGACAAAAGGCTGTTCTATTTTTAATTTTTTGAGGTAACTCATTTTCCTTAGTGGCTGCACCAATCTGCATTTACACCAACAATGCATTAGGGCAGGAGTCCCCAAACTTTTTACACAGGGGGCCAGTTCACTGTCCCTCAGACCGTTGGAGGGCCGGACTATAAAAAAAACTATGAACAAATCTCTATGCACACTGAACATATTTTATTTTAAAGTAAAAAAAAACAAAACGGGAACAAATACAATATTTAAAATAAAGAACAAGTAAATTTAAATCAAGAAACTGACCAGTATTTTAATGGGAACTATGGGCCTGCTTTTGGCTAATGAGATGGTCAATGTGCTCCTCTCACTGACCACCGATGAAAGAGGTGCTCCTTCCGTAAGTGCAGCGGGGGCCAGATAAAAAGCCTCAGGGGGCCACATGCGGCCCGCGGGCCGTAGTTTGGGGACCCCTGCATTAGGGTTTCCTTTTCTCCACATCCTCACCAACAATTGTTTGTTAATTTATTGATGACAGCCATTCTGAAGGTATGAGGTGATATCTCATTGTGGTTTTAATTTGCATTTCTCTGATGATTAATGAAGTTGAACATCTTTTCATATTTCCATTGTCCATCTCTGTATGTTGTCTTTGAGAAGTAAGATATCTATTCAGGTCCTTTGCCCATTTCTTAATTGGATTGTTTGTTCTTTTGGTGTTAAGTTTTATAAGTTCTTTATAAATTTTAGCTATTCATCGCTTATCAGATGTATCATTGGCGAATATATTCTCCCACTCAGTGGTTTGTCTTTCCATTTTGTTAAGGGTTTTCTTTGCTGTGTAAAAGTTTTTAACTTTGATGTAGTCCCATTTGTTTATTCTTTCTTTTGTTCTCCTTGCCTGAGGATATATATCAGAGAAAACATTATTATAAGAAATGGCTAAGATTTTACTGCTTATGTTTCATCATTCTTGACCCATTTTGACAAAACAACAGCCACATGAATTCAAAAGTACTGGTGTTTTATACAGATGTGTCCCCTAAGATTTGAAATTCTGGTATTTATTATAAATAAGTTGACTTATGTTATTCATCTTCATTTCTCCACCCTCTTCCACATGCCAGAAGATTTGAAATAATTACTGATTCCAAATTTCTGTTAAAGACCAAATCATGTAAATATTCCTTTCTGTCCTCTTCACTTTAGCTGGACTACAACAATTTTGAGGAAAGGATACAGACAGCGCTTGGAGTTGTCAGACATATACCAAATCCCTTCAGCTGATTCTGCTGACAATCTCTCCGAATCCTTAGAAAGGTATGTTCACATACACTGTTTATTAGTTGGAGAGTGAAGTTAACATTAATTACTCAGATAACAGGCCTATCAGAGGGCTTAATTTGTAAAACAGCATATTCAAAATAAGAGCATCTTATTTTCTTGCTGAAGTCTTGATCAATTAGGAATTAAAGTGAAAGGATAAAAGTAAAATAACACTTTCTTGAGAATTCACTATTTTTCTGAAAAATACATATTTGAATTCTGAGAAGTTATCTGTCTTTTAAGAACATTATATTGATTTTGTAAAGACTGAAATAACATCTACGTGAAGCATATTATATATATTCACCTCAAAAATCCTAATATTTGACTATAAATGAAACCTTAAGGTAATTAATAGCTATTGGATAGCCAAGAAATGTAAAATTTCATAATTTTGAGTATGTATTGAATGCCAGGTATAGTGTCTCTTCTCAGCCACCATGGAAGAAAAGCATTATTATCTCCATCTTACAGAAGAACACACTGTAGCTCAGGGAGCTGATGTAATTTGCCAGCTAATGAGTGATAGAACCGTGATTCTACCCCTAGGTCTGCATTCCTGGCCTCCCCAGGATCTGTGTCCCCATTGCCAGAGGACCCTTTTCTAAAAAAGTATTGGCTAGAATCCTTTGATTGCCAGAGAAAGAAATCTACTTAGCTAGCTAAGTAAAAAAACAAAACAAAAAGAAGTAATATGTTGGCTCATGTAGTCTAACTGAATGAAGGTCTAGGTAGAGACTAACTTTCTGGACTCAATGGAACCAGAGACTCAAATGCCACCTGGTGGCATATGCCTTGTACTTGCTTTATTTTCTCAGATGAGCCTCCTCCATGCAGTGGGTCCTCAAAACTCCTCCATAATATCCTTACGGACCACAGCGAACAGAGCCCTTTCTCCTAGGGCAGATATGAAAAATTCCAGAGACTCTTGAGTCACATGCTCACTCCTTGGACCAACCACAGTCTATAAATGAGCTAGGTAGGGCCTTATGCCAGTAGCACAGGGTCTGATACTGAACAAAAGGGACACAGGAGAGGGAGTTGCCAAAATAAAAATAAAAAGTAAGTAATGTCACACTGTGATGTTTAATTTTCTAAATTAAAAAAAATTATTGCACCAAAATAAAGTTCAGTAAACTTGAAATTTGTTTATTTTCATTGAAGTCATTTTTTTCTTTGGTATTTTTAAGGTAAAGTAAGATATTCAACTGTTTTTTTTTCTTGATTTTAATAAAGAATTAAGCTAGTAAGAGTAGTAAATTTAGCCCTGGCTGGTAGCTCAGTGGATAGAGTGTCAGCCCAGAGTATGGAAGTCCTGGGTTCGATTTCTGGTCAGGGCACACAGGAGAAGCAACCATCTGCTTCTCTCCTCTCCCTTCTTCCCCTTCTCTCCCTTTTCCTTTCCTGTGACCAGTGGCTTGATTGGTTTGAGCATGGCCCTGGTCTCTGAGGATGGCTCAGTTGGTCCAAGCACATTGGCCTCAAGCACTAAAAATAGCTTGGTAGGCAAACATCAACCCAAGATGGGAGTTACTGGTGGATCCCGTTGGGGCGCACGCAGGAGTCTGTCTCATTATCTTCGCTTCTCCCACTTGAAAAGAAAACAAAAAGAGCAACAAATTCACATTTCCAAGATCATGAACCAATGCTAACTTCTCCTCTTTGACTACAAATTGTTAAGTCCCACCAGTTAAAAAAATTTCCCAACCTTGCCATCCCCTTAGATCATTACCCCATTTTTTTTCCTTTCATAACTAGTATTTCTCTGTTTTCCTGGTCTCTTCACTTCTTTACCTTTTATTTACATCTCAGCTCCCTAAAATATGGTTTCCATGTCTGTCAAGTTCCCAAAACCATACTGATCAGGTCACCAGAGGCCTCTTAATTGTCAAATGTAATGACATCTTCCTACATGATTTCAGTTTTGAATATGTCTTCCCATCTTGCAACCCTTTCTTTGGCTTTTTCATCTGACCCTTCCTTTGAAGGAGAAGCTGGGTCTGCCTCCATATTCACCTTATTAGTTGCTGAGTGATGTGGATGGAAGGCAAGGTCCCCGAGTGTGAGAGAAAGAGTGGGAAGAGGGTAGGGAGGGAAACAGATAGGATTGGGTAATGCGGCATTGTAGATAGTAGACTTCTGGGGGAAGCCATTGTTCATGCACAGATACCACCAAGCTTGACCTCAAATCTCAGTTATGTGCTCTTTCCCTGAAGTAACTTAGAACTACCACCTGTAATAACAATAGATTGATAGTTATGAGAATAGCTCTTAATCAAATGCAAAACCTTTATCTAGTTATTTATCTAATTCTTGTCTTTAGTTCATGAAACTCCTTGTCTCTTTAGAGTTTAAAAATAAAAATGGGCCCGGCCAGTTGGCTCAGTGGTAGAACGTCAGCCTAGCATGTGTATATCGCAGGTTTGATTCCCAGGACAGGAGAAGCAACCATCTGCTTCTACCCCCTTTTCCTCCCACTCTCTCTCTCTTTTTACCTCCCACATCCATGGCTTGATTGATTCGAGTGCATTGGCCTCAGGCACTGAGGATGGCTCTGTCCAGCCTCCACCTCAGTTGCTAAAAATAGCTTGATTGCCAGTGGTCCCAGATGGGCAGAGCATTGGCTCCAGATGGGGGTTGCTGGGTAGATCACGGTGGGAACACATGAGGGAGCCTGTCTCTGTTATCTCCCCAATAGTAACATTTAGAGCTATATTTTATCCTCTTGGGAAAAGAAAGAGAGCTTTAATTAATAGAAAGTAGTGGCAATAACTTAAATGTAGTCAGCTGATAAACCTATAGCATTTAAAAGAAAATAAAACATTTATTTGAATATCAACCATTTTCAGACTATTTAATTTATATTCCTACTAGAAAATATAGAATTTGATTCTGTTCTAATTTTTCAAAGGCTTAATTTGGAATGACTTTAGTAGCTGAATATAAAGTCTGATGATATTTGTCTCATACTCCTACATTTAAAAACAAAGCCTAACAAGTTTTTTTAATGTTAAACCACAGAAAAATCCATCTGACTCTTTATCTGGTTTTTGATTTGATGGTTAAATTATGTAAAATTTACTGTGCTTCTAAACAGGTGAACATCAAGAGGTTAAGAGGGGAAAATTAAATATTTGTTTATTTTTCACCCTGTTCAAAACATAGCAATGTGTATTTATAAGTCACACTTTATATGTCTGAATTTTGTGTTGCTTTTAAGAAACTCAGGACCTTTCTCTAACAAATATTATATGATACTTTTATGAGGTCAATGCTCTGAAATTTGGTGGAGCATTGAATTCTGCCAAATATCTGAGTGAGTGTTAGTGTTGGAAGGTCTCCATAAATTTTCATCTCTTTAAGTAACTTGGTTAATCTGCTTGGATGTACTTGTGTGAGTAAAACTATGTTAAGGGAACAATCAAAAATTTTTCACAGTTACCTTATTAGTCCTATTTTTTATTCCTTTGCAGAGAATGGGACAGAGAGCTGGCATCAAAGAAAAATCCCAAACTCATTAATGCCCTTCGGCGATGCTTTTTCTGGAGATTTATGTTCTATGGAATCTTATTATATTTAGGGGTAAGGATCTCATTTGTAAGTTTATTATGGATTATTGTTTGTAAGTTTATAATTACTAAGTTAAATTCAGCCAATTACATATTTGGGTGTGTGTAATATTTTGAAATCACATCTGCATGCTGAGTTGTTTCAAGGGAAAAGAACAGAATTAAAATATTTGGCAGTGAGGTACTCTCATTTACTTAATCTTGTACACCTTATGATGTAAAGCGAGCACCAAGCCTGAAAATCCAGGCTTCCCAGTGCTTATGTGCCATCCTGGACGCTCCTGAGTAGGTGTCAAATATGACCCTGAGCTATTAATTTTTTACATCACCAGAACCTCGCTTTGGATCCTTGATTGTAACCTATAAAAGGCAATGACAAATTGTAAACTTAATTTGGTCTTCAAGGAAAAGTAGTGCACAAATTTGCTTTGGATTGTGAAGTATCGTCTGGGTGTACTTGTATCTGTATTGATCTTCACGCTCTGCAGAGTTAGTGGTGCCCTAATGTCTACAAAAGGGATGCCATACAAGTTGCATTGTTTTAAGAATCTGTAGTTCAAACACAACAGGAAAAATACATTTAAAATTTTATCTTGACAAAGATGACCGCTTCTATGTCCAGAACGTTTTGTGCTACTCTAAATAATCTCTTGGAAAGGTGCCTCTGGCTTTGAAATTATCTATCTATCTATCTATCTATCTATCTATCTATCTATTTCTATAAAAACTTGTAACAGTTTGGGGGTGAAAATATTTTGTTCATAAATATGAATAAGCTAGCTGAAGACTTAATTATCTTTAAGATATCTTTGAGGCAGTATTTCTCATGAGAATACTCAGATCTTTGGAAAAGAATTTGATACATACCTTCTGGCTCTATTGACTTAATTTTTAAAAATATGTTTTGTTAGTTGTTTAATGACTATATTCTATAGATTTTAATTATTGTATAAGGGTACAATTCACTCTGGTTGTATCATATAAAAATGTAACATTCTCAATAAATCATTGTTGGATTGAAGTAAATGATACTTCAAACAAATGTTTTTACCACTAAGACTGTGGTGAAAATAACTATAGTCCCTAGTCATATTCTCCATCACACGCTGCTCCTGGTGACAACTGAATAGAAGAAGCTGGAAGAGAGGCCTAATTATCAAGCCCCTTTATTCTCTGTTTGGCTTGTGTAATAATTTATCCACCAGCCTAGAAAGATCATGTAAACAACAGCACACACCTAAACATGAATGTTTAGATGATACACAAACATTTGTAGAAGTTTTTTTTTTTTTGCCCTGGTGTACACAGAACCAAAAATAAACATGATATAGTTTAATATTTATTGTACATAATCCATCCCAGGTTCAACATTAAGCCCTTTATGCAGATTATTTTACTTGATTCTCCTAATAAATCCACAGAGCAGACATTACAGAAGAGGACATGGAGAACCAGGGAAAGTATATAACTTTCCCAAAGTCATGCATACTGTAAATTTGAGTGATGGCCAGGTCTCTCGCCCCAAAGTCTATGACCCTTCAACTACACCAGATTATACTTGCTACATAACTATTTTTATAATGGTTGTATTTAGGTTCTCAAAAGAATGCTGACTCTACCAGTCTTAGGTCTGCTGAGTTTCTTTACACCTTCTCAGGAGACACAGGTTAAATAGAAGCTTAAAGGTTGAGAGCTCTTCCTCACCTCAGGGGCAAATCTGAAGAAAATTCACTGCAGAAAGCAAGATAGGGGGAACCAACTGGAATCTTCTCACTTACTTATACTTAGGGAAGGAACTGTGTAAAATCCACCCAAGACCCAGTAGTGTTGAGGGTGAAATGTATAAACAAAATAAACACCTAGGAGAACGGAGCGGGTGTAGAGGACTTCGTTTTAAACTTCTCAAGTTTAAAAATATCTCAGCCAAAGGAATCTTAAGTCCCTTGGTGGGTGGAGTAAGGGGAGAGGAGCTGTTGAGCTAACCTGAGCCCTGGGCTACAGGTGTGCGAGTGGTGTGTTAGAAGGGCAACGTTTGTTTGCACCAGCTCAGCGTCTGCAGATAACCAACAGAATACTGGGGAGGGAAAGAATGGATGGCCTAGCGTCTGAAGTGTAAGGCGAGAAGGCACGGAGAGGAACCCTAACAGGTGCGGTGGGGCAGTGTGGCGAGGCTGCAGGTTTCCCACACTTGTCACAGAGCAGAGACCTCGCCGACCGGGATCCACCCGGCACGCCCACCAGGGGGCGACGCTCTCCCCACCAGGGGGCGACGCTCTGCTCACCAGGGGGCGATGCTCTGCCCCTCCGGGGCGTCCCTCTGCCACGACCACAGCCACTTTAGCGCCTGGGGCAGAGGCCAAGGAGCCATCCCCAGAGCCCGGGCCATCTTTGCTCCAATGGAGCCTCGGCTGCGGGAGGGGAAGAGAGAAACAGAGAGGAAGGAGAGGGGGAGGGGTGGAGAAGCAGATGGGCACTTCTCCTGTGTGCCCTGGCCGGGAATCAAACCCGGGACTTCTGCACACCAGGCCAACGCTCTACCACTGAGCCAGCCGGCCAGGGCCAACACTACTCTTGGTAAAAGATAGACATACTTTCAAAATATCCTGTACATTCTTAGTTCCTCTAAATAGGTTAATTGTGCTATAATGTTTGATTGGTTTCAGGACTGATAGAAACAGCACTATAAAATTTGCTGTTGACCACGGGAGGCTGAGAAAAAAGGAAATGTCAGCATGAAGGAGTTTGTCTTTCTGCAATATTGATGTAATTTTAAATCATATGAGCTACAGCCTCTCATTGCTAACTATGTACTTGTTTTTTCTTCATTTGACTCAGTGGCCAGATTTCAACATTGCCTTTAACATCTAAGACTCCCAGAAGAGAAACTGGCTGTTGAAAAACTGAGTGTGAGAGTCAGTTAAGGATAGGTAGAGAGAAGCCAAGTGGATGGAATTGTGTAAGCAGATTACTGAGAGAAAATGATTATCACAATACATTTATTATGATAAGAAATTCAAAAGTGTTCACTCAGAAATACTCTTAATTCCTAGGCAGCTCTGGGCATATTTCCATCATCAAATTGCAAGACATGTCAGTACAACTCGGGTCAAATTGCTTGTATTCACTAAACCCTAAGAAGTTTAAAGGCATAAAGGAGAAGTCCTAACACTCGTGTTGTTAGAGTGCCCAAGTCCCACAGTCTGTATTGCAAAGGGAAATCTTTGCCCCTTATGATTTGACAAAGACATTGGGTAGGTGTTTGAGTCCCAGCACATTGCTCAAGAAGGAAGAGTGTTTGGGGCATTCTGCACATAAGAAATCCCCGGCTTAGATGCTTGGGCTTATGTATGTCTCTTTTACCTGAATATAGCTAGCTCTGGTAATTCTTCTAGATACCGGTTTTGTAGGATTTATTTTTCAGATTCCTCTCCCATCCCCATAATCCCCAATATCTAGCTCCCTCTTTAACCCCAGCAGTGACTTTTACATGGTCCATTCCCTACATTCACCCCAAGCCCTGAAAATATCCCCTGCCATCACCGCCACCTCTAACACACGGGCTGCCCTTGCTAGTGCTACCCATGGCATTCTATACTTTCCCCCAGTTCCTGTGACAAGAAGAACTGGAAATTCCTGGTTGTCCAGCTTTCTTGGAAACATAAGGAAATTTTACTTCAGTTTGTACAACACCAGTAGCCCCACCCCAGATAATGTGACTCGGTGGGTCTGGGATGGGCCGTGGGATAATAAATAGTATTCTCTGAGCAGGCTCCCAGGTGACTCTGATTCAGGTGGACGAGCATCGTGGTTATCACTGAATGCATTTGACTTTGGCTAGACTCTAAGGTGAGAGGGCATTGGGGGTGGTACATATAGGGAGGGCTTTTTAGCTTGATTTTTTTCTTAATGATGATACTTAACAATATTTAGTAATATCTTAATATTAAAAAATTTAAAACATAGAAATGAATATTAACTATTTTAATGACCAAGGGCCAACTTTTATTTGCATATCAGATCCTCCTCCCCCCATCTAGCAAACTTACAGAACTGATTATGGAGGTGTCAGGTGGGACCCTGAAATCTGCATTTCTCAAAGGGTCCTGTATGAAGATGCTGCTTGTGCTGCCACCACATCATGAGCAGCAAGCCTGACAGGGTCATGGAAGAAGAGAAAGCCTCGTTAGAAGAAATAGTTGTGAAAACAGAAGTAGGCAGATCATGACCAAGGCACCCCGAAGAAAAGTGATAGGAACCCCACTGTGACTACAAGTTGGCTCAGAGCTTGTGGAAAGAGCCAGCGCTAACCTCTGTGTCTTCCTCCAGCGCTAACCTCCGTGCCTTCCTCCAGCGCTAACATCCGTGCCTTCCTCCAGCGCTAACATCCGTGTCTTCCTCCAGCGCTAACATCCGTGCCTTCCTCCAGCGCTAACCTCCGTGCCTTCCTCCAGCGCTAACCTCCGTGCCTTCCTCCAGCGCTAACCTCCGTGTCTTCCTCCAGCGCTAACCTCCGTGCCTTCCTCCAGCGCTAACCTCCGTGTCTTCCTCCAGCGCTAACCTCCGTGCCTTCCTCCAGCGCTAACCTCTGTGTCTTCCTCCAGCGCTAACCTCTGTGTCTTCCTCCAGGGCTCCCTCGCAGCCAGTACAGAGTGATAGTGAATATCACCTGTAATTTTAAAACAAATGAAAAAGGAGGAAATGATTAGGAATAAGATTCAAGTAGTAAAAACAAAACAACAATAACAGATGCATCAATAAAAAAGAAAAAAGAAAAAAGAAAAAAGAAAAGAAAAAGGAAGTAAGAAACTAAAAGGAAAAAAAAAAGCCCTTTGGAGGGAAGCAGATAGATAAGATAGATAGATAGCAGGTGCATGGAAAGGACAAAGATATACTAAGAAGGACTCTTTGTTTTTCAAGACTGCAGCATGTTCATCTCTTCCGGTAGAAATATTTGGTTTCAAAAGTACTTTTTGAACAGAAAGTTGTTCAGAGAGCATTTTGCGTTAAAGATGTTTTTGAAGTCTAATTTAGAGACCCAACACCTCCAAAGGTAGAAAATTATATCTGAGCCAAAATGTGTCTCCTGTTCTTCCATGTGACATTTAGAACACAATAGATTTGTAAATTAGGAAGTGTCTGTGCCCATGTACTTGCAACTTAAACTGGATATGACAGGGCCCAGTTCTCTCATTCCTGGTAGGAACATGGTGCATCTTTAGTTCTTGTAGCTAACCAGTAACCCATCATGACTCATGAACGCGATGTAGTGAAATCAAGTAAAATATGTGTGATGCCCTAAAGCACGTGTTTTTTCTAAAAGTGGAGCATTTTTTTCCTCAGCTTTCCTAGGGTATGATCATGCTTTGATTCCTCAGCCTGTTACAGTATCTTTGGACAAATAGAACTTGTCTGGACCTCAGTTTCCTTAACTGTACAGGTCAAGGGGTGACGGCAAAGAATACAGTCTCTATAATCACTTCCACTTTTTAAATTGTGTCTATGATATGGGGCCTAGAGAAATGGTATCTATCTTAAATTACAGTGATAGTTAACTTATAACTTGACTTGGCGGGTTGATGTTGAGCTAATCACAATGCTTGCATTGATGATCAACAACTGAGAGAGAACCAGGTCACTTTGTAACATTTTCATTTTGATTTATGGTCAGAAATAAGAAAGGGACCATGGAGTCAAGCCATTTGGTTCAAATCCCACTTTTACCACTTATTAGCTGTGTGACACTGGGCAACTTATTTAAATTCTCCTTCTCTGTTTCTTTAATTATACAGTGGAGATAATAGCATATACCGGTATTTCATAGTATTATTGTGAGAATTAAATAAATTAGGCAGGTAGAATGGATCTGGGTACACAGCAAGTGCTACAAAAAGTTAACTCTTACTCGATCTCTAAGTGGAATCTCTCCCTACCTGCACAAATACTAATATTATTTGTATTTACTTTACTTGTATGTCTACATATGCTGTAAAGCAAGGTGTAAAGTACAAATTTGATATTTATAAGAAACAAGAAAATATGTTGCTAATATTTAAAAATAATACCTAGATTCTTAGCGTTACCTCAGAAATTAAAAACAGTATTTTAACATCTCTTCCACACTACTGCTGCTGTATTAGCAAACCTAGGAACATTGCGTTATAAAACATGAAGAATGTAGCTTAGATGTCTAGTGAAGATGTTGCCAGTAATAGTTAGTGAATCAATAAAAATTAAAAGAAAAATACCAAAAGTAATATATTTTACATTAGACCTTGAATCTAAAAACATGCTTCAAAGATGGACAGGTACTGTGATACCATTTTTGAGATTCTGTTCTTGTTGTGGCATGCATTTATACTTGGTTTTTATTTTCACCTTTATTTTTTTTTGAATTTATTGGTTTTTAGAAAGGAAGGGAGAGAGAAAGAGAAACATCAATTTGTCGTTCCACTTATTTATGCATTCATCGGTTGATTCTTGTATGTGCCTGACCGTGCATTGAACTCACAACCTTGGCGTATTAGGAGAGACCTCTAACAAACCGAGCTACCTGGTCAGAGCACATACATACATATTTGTAAAAACTACAAACAATTGTGAGAATGAATAGGGTTTTTTTTTCTATGCTGACTATGCATTTTTATCAAGTAGTATAAAACCAAAAAATTACCATCAGACTCTAGTGTATCAAGGTAAACAAAAATTGACACGTGTTTACATAGTCAAAGCAGACTCTGAAGCCCTTCCTTTAGTGTATAAGCCAGTACTTTTGTATTTTCTGGTAAGTTCTGGGGGTATAATTATGTGTGCTTACTTTCTTCCATTTTTTGGTATGTGTGTTTTCTTTTTATCATTTATGAATGATTGTAAGTTATAAAATTTTCTACTCAAAATTTTTTTTTATTCTTTTAAGTATTTTTATGATTTTGAAAGCAATCTGATGATTCCTGATAAATTTGATGTTAATCTCTCCCCCCATAGGAATATGTACTTAATAGAGGGGCTGGGTCCTTCTGTAGTTCATAAGTTTGATGATTGGGTGTTCACACTCTTGTGTGACATATGTCTCTCTTAAATCTTATTATGACATCAGCACACTGCCTGTCCGATGTGAAAAAAATAAAGGGGGTAGACTATTACTTTATATAAAGTGTTATAAATCTGCTTCTCCTCTAAATGTATGTTTTTAAATTTCTATGAATTTATTTGAGCCAAACTAACCACATATGCTAGGAGCAAGATCTCAAATGTTCCAGAGAATAATATTTTTGCAGCTTCTTTTATGCATGTAAAACTAAGGAGGAAACAAAAAGAAGATTACAAGGAGGTGAAAAAAGCAAGGTGGGGATTGGATTGAAGGATAGTTAACAAGACCATGTACTTTCTTGAGGCTGGCTTATTTCAAGGGTATGTTAACCTAGATGCACAGAAACAATGGACAGGGCTTGCTTAAGGCAAAGATAAGCCTTTTACTAAAAGATTCTATGTCTGGGGTATGACTACCCACCATTACCTTCCTATTTAGGAATTTATGATCAGATCACCCTGTGAAGTTACTTTCCATAGAAACCTTTTCCCTTCTTTTTTCATTCACAGTTTCCCCCTTTTAGTCATAAGTTTATCAGAAGGAGGCACTGATGACTAACCTTTTTGTTCGAATAGTGTGGTCTCACAGTGCTGGAAAAGCTCATTCCTAAGAAGTCTCAATATCAGCATCATCTTGTTGACCTTTAGAATAGGGCAATACAACAACCATAGGATTTGAGGTGAGGCCAGATTTTCTCAAAATAGGAAAGGCAAGAAAGGAAGGTAGTCAGGTCTTATGGCTTTCATTTTTGAACAAACACTTTGGATCATTTCTATCCTTCAACAGTCATGATTATTTTGCCTTCTCCCTCATTTTTCAATGTTTGGCATCTAGTATAACATTTACATAACCCTTATAAAGCATATTAAAAGTTATCTTATACATATTCAGTAATCATAAATGGTTGGACTATAGAGAAAAACCCAAAGAACAATTATAACTATTAGGACTAATATCATTGGCAGACAGGTCAAGACAATCAGACTAAATGGATTCAGAATTTAATATCAATCCATAGGTATACAAGTCTTGTTGACATCTTCGGATAGCTCTCTGCCTCTGGTGTTAATGGCTTCTTCTAGTCAAGGAGTCTTTGACATTCATAGACAAGGGTAGATGTCTGTTCATGGTTAGACTCCTGATAAGGTAAGAGAGTGTCTTTTATTTGATATTCTTTCCAATAAACAAAATCTTCATGTGGCAGTAAGTGATCTTTAAAGTCCTTTTCTCTTGGAGGCCAAATAGCTTGATTGGTTAGAGCATTGTCCTGAAACACAGAGGTTGCAGATTTGATCCCTGGTCAGGGCACGTACAGGAACAGATCAATGTTCTTTACTCTCTCACTTTCTTCCTCTCTCTAAAATAAGTGAAATAAACATTAAAAAAATAAAAATAAAGTCTTTTTCTCTTGGGATCTCACTGTGAAAGAAAGCAGATACCAATTTGGCATTTTCTTGAAATGACTCTATCAAACCTTGGCAATAGTGTAAGATGTTTTCTTTTAATAAGGTTAGCTCAGAAGTTACTTCATCAATGTTCAGCTTAAATGCACTGTGATGCATTAAGGGATACAAAAACTGAAAAACTTCCCAGAGCCTGGGAAAACCTAGTGGCCATTTTGGGTTTCCCATTGCCTTGACTATTTGTTTAATTTACAATCATTGCTCAGCCATACAATGTACCCTAGATAGTTTTAAAATTTTTAAATTTAATTTTATTATTATTATTTATTATTTATTTATTTTTTTTTGAGAGAGAGAGAGTCAGGGAGAGAGAGAGAGAGAGATAGGAATATCGAGCTGCTGCTATATGTGCCCTGACCTGGGAATCAAACTGGCAACAGCAGTTCAGACGATGCTCCAACCAACCAAACTATCTGGCCAGGACTTAATTGTTATTGAATTTTAGAAAGACAGAGAAAGGAAGGAAGAGAGAAGGGTGGGGGAAGGGAAGCATTTGTTGTTCCACTCAGTCATGCAATATTTGGTTGTTTCCCATGTGTGCCCTGACCAGGGATCGAACCCACAACCTAGTTTTGGAACGACACTCAAGCTGCTGAGCTAACTGGCCAGGGCTAATTTTTATTTTTAATTTATTGTGTTGACATAGTTTCAAGTGTCCCATTCTATGTAACACCTCACACTCTGCATTGTACCGCTCCATGCCCCATGCAAAGTCTCTTCATAAATGATTGAAAACTTCTGAATTTATAATGATTCCCATGCAATTTAACATTAAAAAACGAATTATTTTAGATATTCTACAAGGCTTTTCTATATATATTGAGGTTTTAGCTTTAAAAACCTCAATTTTTGATGAACACTAAGAAGCAATTAGTATTCATTAGGTTGGCAGATTTATGAAAAGATTTTATAACTGCTAGAAACATGTTTTATAGGCATTAAAGTCAGTTATTAACATGAACTTATTTTTGTGAAATCCAGGCAAACTGAAGACATGTCTGTTTTACTTAAACCAATAAACTTAAGCTAGCTTTTATTTACTAAGGATTAATCTTAGATCACATAAACTTGAAAAACATTTGAGTTAGTTTCTCTATTTCTGAGAAGTTTAAAATACCCAATCCTTACAAGTAGTTGACTTTAAGTTAATTTTAACAATGTCATCTGGAGGTAGAAAACTATCTGACATTTATAACATACATATACAGATATACACAGACAGATACAAACACATAACAGTTGGATCCAAATTTTGTTTTGGAGAGATTTAAAATTTAAATCTGTCCTTGACAAGTCAAGTTGCAAATAACCTTCCCTTTTTAAAAATAAGGACAGCCATTGTAATACCTCAAAGAATAGGATTGACATCTAAACATCATCAAAGTTGATCTGTTTCTCTAAACCCTCTTTTTGAAGCTTCCAGAGACCAAGTAAACATGTTTTTCATTTATTCTGCATCATTTTATAGTTGGTTTTTTAAGATTGTTCATGAAAAATTAATTTAGAAGTGTCAAATAATACACATCTTGGCCATGCAGGCATTAATGGGAGGCTGACTATGGTGAGCTTGTCATCCTGTGAGGCATGAATTTTTATGTTAATTTTGAGATCTGCAGAGTCTGAACAAAATTCTGTGGAAAACTAGCCCTTATGTGCACATCTCTAGATGAACCAGATGTTGTGAATCTCCGTATAGGACTGCTTTAAGTACTAGAGGTAAATTCTCCTCAGGCAACTCCACAAAGATTCTTAGCCACCTAAGAATCCCCTAGCAAGGCCAACAAGATCTTACCTGGCACTTGGAAGCTTTCCAAGGCATGGGCCCCTCTTGGGGGAACCCATTCCAGGGCACCCTGTCCTTCTCCCTGGGGCTCCCGCTGGCTTCTCCAGGATCAGCAGTGTTACTGCGCTGGACGTTCCTGGTACCCACCTTCACCCCTGCAGAACGGGGGTCTGAGACAACTGCCGAAACCCCATTGGCTTCTCAGGCTGATGAAGCAAGTGTCCTTTCTCTTTCAGAGCTAAAAGGGTTCAGTGTCTCATTTAACCAGCAAAGATTTTGTTCAGGCTCACAGTGAGCAATCCAATTAAAAAGCCAAAATTAAAAGCAACAACCCGTTTCCCCCCTTTTCCTGGGTTATCACTACCCTTATTGACCTTGAAGATTTTCTACGGACAGCTCAAATGAAGTCATGGGCTGCTGCTTAAAGCAAGGAGGCCCGAAATTCTGAGAGAAACTCACCCCAGTTCATCTGAGTGAAGCAGGGAGCTGGTGGGCACGACGGGCAGTTGCTTGTACCTAGCGGCAAGTCTAGGCTTGCTGGGGGTGCTGGTGGGCTCTGCCAAGTAGATGTTGATGTAAGAAATGTCTAACCCTATACAGAATTTTTATAAGAATTTATTTCAGCCAAACTGACATACCTGGGGAGCAAGATCTCAAATGCTCCCTCCACTTAGTGAGAGCCTTTCATGTCATTAGATGTTTTCATATCTAATCATTTTAATATTTAATGAATTATGTGTCTGTATCATAACTGATTTTTATCAATTCTTCATTGTTGACTATTTAGATTGCCTCCAATTTTTCAATATTATAGTATTTTAATTCACATCCATTGAAAGCTAAATTTTAGCAGGGTTTCCAATTGCCTTCCAGAAAAGATGTATAATTAATTTACTCTTTTGATATTCCTGATAAAGAATGAAAATTCAGTCCTCACCAACAAAAGGCATTGTCACTTTAAAAATATTTCCAAATTGCTATGTGAAAAAGAGTGTATTATTTTTACTTTCAGTTCTTAGTGAGTTTAAACAGTTTATATGTGTGTGTATGTGTGTGTATATGTATGTGTGTGTGTGTGTGTGTGTGTGTGTGTGTGTATATATATTATGTATTTGGGTTTTTTTTGTGCCTGTGTGTGAGTTGCCTTTTTCATGTTCTTTGTTTATTTTTATTTTGGTGTGTTTGTCTTTTTCTCATTGATATATAATAGACTATGTTCTCGTTTATTTCTAATGAACTTTTGTTTAATTTTTTTTAACAATCAGTAATTTTGATTTTATAAAAATGTTCTCAAATCTATGTACCTTTTATTGTTTTGTTTTCTACTTTTGGCATCTTACATTTTTTGTTTTATTCTTTTTTTGGCGAGATACATTTTTATTTTATTTTATTTTTTATTTTTTACAGAAACAGAGAGAGAGTCAGAGAGAAGGATAGATAGGGACAGACAGGAATGGAGAGAGATGAGAAGCATCAATCATGAGTTTTTTGTTGTGACACCTTAGTTGTTCATTGATTGCTTTCACATATGTGCCTTGACCATGAGGCTATAGCAGACTGAGTAGCCCCTTGCTCAAGCCAGTGACCTTGGGTCCAAGCTGGTGAGCTTTGCTCAAACTAGACGAGCCGTGCTCAAGCTGGCGCCCTCAGGACCTCGAACCTGAGTCCTCTGCATCCCAGTCCGACGCTCTGTCCACTGCGCCACCGCCTGGTCAGGTGCGAGATACATTTTTAAAAACTTGCCATACCCAAGTATTACATAAGCACGTAACTCAGTTTTTATTCTACTGTAAATATTGTACCCATTTGGAATTTATTTGGTGTATATATGAGATAGAAATCTGATTTAATTTGGCCATGATGGCAGCGTAGGGAAATGTGGTACTTGCATCCTTTCACAACCGCATCAAAATTGCAGGTAAACCACAGCACAACCATCATTTGTCACCACCTGAAACCTAGCTGAACAGAAGTCCTATACCTAAGGACATAGAGAGGAGGCCGTGTTGAGACTGGCAGGAGGGGCAGAGATACAAGATGGGCTGGTCCCACATTCATGTTTGGCTGCTGAGTTCCCCCCAAGAAGCAAGGCCCATACCAGGCTTTCCAGTCCAGGGCTTCAATATTTCTCAAATAATGTCCTAGTATTCCTAATATTAAGACATTTAAAATACATTTAAAATGAGTTGAGATGATGATGATTTTACTGACTACACACAATAGAAAATAATGTAAATTTAGAAGTTCTTCAATTAATCATTCTACTTGTATTAGAAACAAATATGCCTTGGGTTTGGCATTGTAATTTTTAAGGTAATGTTACCTCAGGATTATTTCACTTAATATAATTGCAAACCTGAACTAAGTGTTTGATTCTATCTGAACTTTACTTCAGGGTCCGAATATCCAGTGACTTCCTGATCTCTAGAAACACCTGTCCCTGTCCCAGGTATGAAAGTAGAGCAGAAATAGTTAAAGGATTTGGATTAATCCACAATGACTTTAAACTCTGGTCTGGAGGATGCCATAAGAGACCAGATATACAGTATCTTCCAGGAGTTATTTTCAAGATTCTTTATTTATTTTAAGTGAGAGGAGGAGAGCTAGACAGACTCTCACATGTGTCCTGACTGGGATTCACCTGACAATACACACCTGGGACTGATTATCAGGCCAACCAAGCTATTCTCAGCACCTGAGGCTGACACGCAGACCAATTGAGCCACTGGCTGCAAGAGGGAAAGAGAGAAAGAGAGAAAGAAGGGGGTGATGCAAAGGGGAGAGAAGCAGATGGTCATTTCTCCTGTGTGCCCTGACTGGGGATGGAACCTGGGACGTCCCCATGCCAGGCAATGCTCTATTCACTGAGCAAACTGTCCAAGACCTATTTTCAGGATTCTTAATTTTTCTCTGGGAGGCTCATGAAAACTGAGACTCAGGAGTGTCCCCTACCAAGCATGCAATCACTCTCTCTGTTCTCTAGCATTGGTTTTCTAACTCACATTGTTCAGATCTGCATCCCTCTGGCTAGAACACAATTACAGTGGTGGCAGGACGTAGGCCAGGCCAGCTTCCTGAGGAACCCTCTGCTCTGGGCCTCCCAGGCTCAGAATATCAGCACCGGAGGGAACCTTCAAGATCGGCTTGCGCCACTGCTCAGTTTATCAGTGAGGAAATTGTCCAGAACAGGGAAATGACTGAGGTGACAAACAGAGTAGGTAATATGCTGGGTAGGAATGTGGGTTTCGTGACTGAATTCAGTGTTCATTCACTGTTATGCTGGCTTAAACATTTGGATCTGTCTTCTGTTATCTAAGTGAACCACTAAGTGAATTCCATCTTGATTTGTGTCTGATAAAAAGTAATAAAATATTTTATCAAATTTTCAAATAAATGTATATTCCTTCTCATTGCATTCCAGCCTCAGTCTGCTTGCACTATGTGACATGTTGCGTTAGTGGGAAATTTCTTACATCTCTGAAAGTAACCTGAGCAATGGTGCACACACAGCTCCTCCGTGCCAGGAATGTAGGCCTGTGTTTCTCCTGCTCACCACAGGGATGATTTTGTACAGACTGCACTTCAAAGACTAAGCTGGGTATCAGTTACCGTTGTTTTCCCTTACAAATAAAAAAATCAGGTGATACCTGTTAATGGTTCCATTGTAAATATTAGAGAACACGCCGATTAAAACAGAGCAGGGGAAACCAGAAGGGCGGGGGAGGGTGGAGTGCTGGTTTTGTCCTTGAATATTAAGAGTTCCATGTCATGGTGAGTTTTGTGTTAGTTTGATGTCAGCAGATCGTCGTATTCTTAGAATTTTCTCTACCAAAAATAAATTGCGTTTTTTTTCTATGAACATGAACTCTCCCAGAGTAATACTAACAGTGTTTTTGTGGAGTCGCCATTGTTGTTCAAGGGATGAGAGTGTCCTCCTTTGGTTGAGGCAGGATGACAACTCCCTAATTCAGTAATAACAATATATAGATGTCCAAATCAGATTAATAGACATTTCATTAATTTTGTTATAAATCTCAACAAGTGGGTCTATTATGATAGAGGTGACAGGTTATGGAAGAGATAATGGTGACGCAATGACAAGGAGTTTAAGTATATATAAAGATACTAAAAACAATGTTAAGACTTTCATGTATGGCGTGGCTCTTTGTGTAGTCATTTTAAGTTCTCTAAAGATAAAACTTGCGTTGAAATTGCAGGAGTATTTTATGAGAGGGGAACAAAATTTCATGTCTCTGCTTGTCCTCTTCTGTAGGAAGTCACCAAAGCTGTCCAGCCTCTCTTGCTGGGAAGGATAATAGCTTCCTATGATCCAGATAACAAAGTGGAACGCTCCATCGCGATTTACCTAGGCATAGGACTATGCCTCCTTTTTATCCTGAGGACACTGCTCCTGCACCCAGCCATTTTTGGCCTTCATCACATTGGAATGCAAATAAGGATAGCTATGTTTAGTTTGATTTATAAGAAGGTAATACTTCTTTGCACAGTCTATGCTACATAGAGTGGCATCATGTTTTAAATGTCTTGTGGGTACAAATTAGGGATAAATGCTGAAATCAATTTCAAAAGTCTGTGAAGTAAATGGAAGCAATAATTAATGTTTATTTATTTTCTTCCTTCTTTCTTTCCTTCCTTCCCCTCCCCCTCCCCCTCCCCCTCCCCATCTCCCTCTCTTTCTCTCTCTCTCTTTTTTTCTTTCTTTCTTTCTTTCTTTCTTTCTTTCTTTCTTTCTTTCTTTCTTTCTTTCTTTCTTTCTTTCTTTCTTTCTTCCTCTTTCTTTCTTTCTTCCTCTTTCTTTCTTTCTTTCTTTCTTTCTTTCTTTCTTTCTTCCTCTTTCTTTCTTTCTTCCTCTTTCTTTCTTTCTTTCTTTCTTTCTTTCTTTCTTTCTTTCTTTCTTTCTTTCTTTCTTTCTTTCTTTCTTTCTTTCTTTCTTTTTCTTTTCTTCCTAAGTGACAGGCAGGGAGGCAGACACAGATTCCTACATATACCCCACCCAGGATCCACTGGCAAGCCCCTTATTTAAGTACTTGAGGCAAGACCACAGAGCCATCCTCAGCACCTAGGACCAACTTATTTGAGCCATGGCTGCAGGAGGGGAAGAGAGAAGGGTGCAGAGGGGGTGGAGAAGCAGATGATTGCTTCTCTCTCCTGCATGCCCTAACCAGGAATTGAACCTAGGACTTCCACATGCTGGGCTGACACTCTACTGCTGAGCCAACTGGCCAGGTTCAATAATTGTTTCTAATTTTCTTTGATAATTAAGTTCACTTTAGTATTTGCTGAACACCTTCTATAAACTGCCTGTAATACAGTTTCATTTTTGTTTTTCTCACTAGTCATGTCATCTTTTATTGGAATCTGTGGTTCCCCATTAAAATGATTCTTACCATCTGTGTAATGTCTATGGTAAAATGCCATGTATCCTTATGTTCAACAGTAAGAGTATATATATAATTGTTAGTGATAATCCGATCAATGAGTTTTCACCTTAACTAGTTGTGACACAGTAGTGTATTCAATTATCCGCTGCCTTGCTTTGAGTTAGAAAGTAGAATTTAGTTAAAAAATATTTACAAAAATACTTATTATAATATAAGTAAAAACTAATGGTGTGCCTGAAAAGGTTCTAAGTGATTTAGGTATACTATCTCATTTCAGCCTCTCCCAAAGTCTCTTACGGTCAGAGCTATTATCCCATCCAATAGATAAAAAATTTTAAGAAACTAAGACTTAAAAAGTATAGAAAATCATTCAAAAAATTGTTTAAATTTTCTACAATGGGTAGAGTGAACAGTTTTCCAAGTATTAGGAAAAATTAAATGGCACTGAAATAATGTAGCAAGAAAAACTTGTTATATAGGAAGAGAGAGGCATGAAATGTTTTAAGGAGGAGATTTCAAAGAAGGAGTAAGTTAGTTTGTAAATTAGTTCATATATAACATTTTGGACAAATAGAGCAATAGATTGCTTTCAGATCCAGCACGCATTCATGCCAAGTTAGAAACTGTTGTCTCCATCCTTCTTTCTCATTGTTGAGTATCTGTTCTTACCTAGTTTGCTTTACCTCTCTAGCCACACTTCTTTGCCATCATTGACATCACCAACGAATGCAGCTGCACTCCAAGGGCTGTGGTTTGGTCTCTAAAGTAAACCCAACATAAAATGGTACCTTAGCTGACCAGTTTCATCCATGTGGCAGGCAACCGCTAATTCTTTCTATAATATTCCAAATTTTGTAATCGGGCATCATTTTGCTTTGTTCCCGAATCTGCAACTAGGACACATTTAAATTATATTTTAAATAATGAATCTAAGTACAAACTAAATTTAGTTTTGCCTTTGAATTTCAAGAAGGTAGAGATAACTAAAATGAATAAATATTCACTGAATGTTCACTGTGCTGAGCATGGAGCCCTGTGGAGAACTCAAAGGCCCCGGGGATGGCGTTTGTTTCTAAGCCATGTGTGATCCAGCTCAGCAAAGTTCCTCTCATGTTGCTCTAACAGTGTTTTGGAATTAATTGCCTTGATTCCTTCTCCATCTGTGCTTATACAAACACTATTCATTATTCCGTACCCATCTTAAATTCTACTTCTTCAATAAAATCTTCCAGATTTTGTAACCAGGTATGGGAACTTTCTCTTAACCACCCTGTTATATTCCACTCCTTTTATCTCATTTATCATATATTTAATTATGTCTATACTATGTTGCCTTGAGGCAAGAATTCTGTTTTTTAAAATCTGAGTAAAAATCATTAAAGACTTAAATATAGTGATTTGCATCTGTTATGTGCTCAATACACATGCGAGGGACTCAGTTAAAACAAATATTAGATGGGTACTCTTAGATGAAGCTATCTAATGGTAAAAATTCTTATTAAATTTTACAGGCAAAGTATGACTATAATCTTTTATAATCATCATTTACCTACTACACAATTCTCATTTGTATATATGGATGTATATTTCTTTGAAAATTTTAAGTATTTCATATCAGCAATATAAAATTATTAATGATTCAATCATTTATAATATACTTCAATCGACTTTAATAGTAATTATATTCAATAGAGTTTCTATAGGACTGCATGAAAAACTTAAGGCCAACGTTTTAATTTCAAATTCCACCGCCTTTGGTTCCATGTTTATAAAAACAAAACAAACCCTCTACAGTATATAAATAAATATTTAACTACAATATCATTTCCGTTTTGGAGTAGCAAATGATACTTATTACAATCTAGATACTGGAAAATATAATAAGGAGTGGCATGCCATTGTAATGTTTATTGTGAAGAACAATATTTATGAATCTGGGAAGATACAAAGCCAAATGAACATAAATAATTTTCATTATTATTACTTAAAAATGCATGCATAATAAACTAATTGCTCGGCTGCATTATTATTTTACTTATGGATATATTTGTCTTCTATTTGTCAACATCATCTAATTTCCCCCCCATTTTTTTTTTTTTTTTAGACTTTGAAGCTGTCAAGCCGTGTTCTAGATAAAATCAGTATTGGACAACTTGTCAGTCTTCTTTCTAACAACCTGAACAAATTTGATGAAGTATGTACCTCCTGATTTAATTTTTTATGCATTATTGTTATAGATCATACAACCCTGCAGGATTTCCTGGGTCAAATAACAGTAATAAGTGGTTAAGTGAAACACATCTTTACCCTATTTTTTGAAAACTAAGAAAGGTAAGTTGTATAGTCAAGTTTCATTCTGAGGTCCCATGAAACCACCCAACTCAAAAGATTGCAGCTTGTTGGGTATTTGATGAGGTTTTTCAAAATTCAACTTTTAAATATTTCAAATCACTTATTTACTTTGGTTGAATATGATACTCTGAGCAATTTTTGACCAGTACCATCTTATGTCACAAATAATGGTAAGGTCCTAGGGACAAATAATGTTTTTTATTTACCTTTGCATTTCTAGTATTTACCACAGTATTGAGCCCTAGACAGGGGCTAAGAGAGTCAGAATTGAATTGAGCACGCATTTATTCTGAATACATTGCCAGATAAAGTTGTGCCTTTGTGGAGACTGACAGTCCTTTGTTCTCTCATGGCTCTTGCTTTATCCGAAAGGAAGTAAGTTATTTAAAATAAATTGTTGACGTGACACATAAGAGATCCAATCTCAGTTCCACTGGGGGGGAAAAATACATAAAAATGCAGTAGCTGGAGCTTGATATTTGTTCCTTGGGAAATTCTAATCTATGTGTGGAAGGTTTAAGCACATTGCTCTTTGTTTTCGGTAATGAGTACCAAGACTTTGGTGTGCTCAGAATCATAGAGTGTCTGTCTAAGCTTGCTATGCTCTATCATTCATCTGTGCTTACCATTTTGTTTGTTTTATTGGGGGGGGGGGATAAATTATCCCTAGTTCTCACTGTGACTTTATTTTGCAGGGACTCGCATTGGCGCACTTCGTATGGATCGCTCCTTTACAAGTGGCCCTCTTGATGGGCTTCCTCTGGGAGCTGCTGCAGGCCGCCGCCTTTGGGGGACTTGCTTTCCTTGTCATCCTCGCCCTCGTACAGTCGGGGTTGGGGAGAATGATGATGAAGTACAGGTAGCGCTGTCTTTACAAAGCTCGAGAGGGTTTGAAATGAGGTTTTTAAAAAGCCCGCTCTAACAAAACCAGGACTGCTCGGCGCACTGATCCGCGACCTTCTTCCTGGGTGTCACTAAAAAGGAATTATTTTATTTTTATTTACCATATGATTTCACTTATATGTGGAATCTAATGAAAAAAACAAACAAAATAGGAATAGACTCATAGATACAACGAACAGACTGACATCACTCATAGGGGGTTGGGGGCTGGGTGAAAAAGGTGAGGAATTAAGAAAAAACCCTCACAGATACAGACAACAGTTTTGTGATTAAACAGAGGGAAACGGAGGTGGGGGGAGTAGAAAGGGGTAAAGGGGGTAAATGTTGACAGCAGGAGACTTGACGTTGGTGATGAACACACAATCAAGGAATTATTTTATTTTATTTTATTTTATTTTTTCATTTTTCTGAAGCTAGAAACAGGGAGAGACAGTCAGACAGACTCCCGCATGCGCCCGACCGGGATCCACCCGGCACGCCCACCAGGGGCGACGCTCTGCCCACCAGGGGGCGATGCTCTGCCCATCCTGGGCGTCGCCATATTGCGACCAGAGCCACTCTAGCGCCTGAGGCAGAGGCCACAGAGCCATCCCCAGCGCCCGGGCCATCTTTGCTCCAATGGAGCCTTGGCTGCGGGAGGGGAAGAGAGAGACAGAGAGGAAAGCGCGGCGGAGGGGTGGAGAAGCAAATGGGCGCTTCTCCTGTGTGCCCTGGCCGGGAATCGAACCCGGGTCCTCCGCACGCTAGGCCGACGCTCTACCGCTGAGCCAACCGGCCAGGGCTCAAGGAATTATTTTAATGGTGCAAACAAAACTTCCTATAGCTATGGGATATTTTTTTACTTGTCCATTTGTAGAATTTCTTTATAAATATGTTACCATCCAGTTCATTTTTGTAGATCATAAGATTTAAGTACAATGAATATAGCATTACTGTGGGTGGGAGGAAATGCATAAATTTGGGGTAGAACTTAGAAGCTCTTACTCTGGTTCATGGATCTTCACAACAGAGCTTAGTAACGTTTTTTGTTTTCTTCTGTTTTGTTTTTTAAGTGGGGGTGGGGGAGATAGAGAGACAGACTCCTGCATGCTCACTGACTGGGATCCGCCCCCATCTGGGGCCGATGCTCAAATCAACTGAACTATCTTCAGTGCCTAGGAGTGACAATTGAACCAGTCAAGCCACCACCAGTTGTGAGAGGGGGGAAAAAGAGAGAGAGGGAAGGGAAGAGAAGCAGACAGTCACTTTTCATGTGTGCCCTGACTGGGGACCAAACCTGGGACATCTGCACACTGGGATGATGCTCTATCCACTAAGCCTACTGGCCAGGGCCGTTAGCTACTTTATATTAGAGAATGACTCAATGGTATCAGTCATTGCTTAGATAGAAGACTTCTAGAGTTGGTTAGCTAGAGCATGATAGAAAGTGTACAAGTTTTGGAGTCAGATAGTTCTTGGCTTGAACCCTAGAGGGTATGCTTACTAGTTTTGTGACCTAGGTAAGCCACTTGATCCGAATGCGTCTCTAGTTTTTCATTTTTAAAGTAGAGATAACCACCATTCCTATACTGTTGTGAGGATAAGGGGTAGTGTATGGAATGCATCTAGTACAATGTCTGGCACATAGGAAACATTTACTAAGAGGTAGCTATTATTTTTATTACCATCTATTTGATAATAAAATATTCATCTGTTTAAGAAAAGAAATGTGGCTTCTTAAAAGCTTGAGCAGTTCTCAGTGGATAATTTGTCTTGTTTTTTCTAAGTATTAAATTGATTGTGTGACTGATTGACTGGTTGATTTACAGAGACCAGAGAGCTGGGAAGATCAATGAAAGACTCGTGATCACCTCAGAAATGATTGAAAATATCCAATCTGTTAAGGCATACTGCTGGGAGGAAGCAATGGAAAAAATTATTGCAAGCCTAAGGCAGTAAGTCATTTAGATAGTTTTAGTAGTATTAGTCAGTTAATGTTTAATATTTCAAAAATGAGTCACAGTAGACTTCTAGCTCATATTTGAAGTTTCCGACAATCAAACAATATTATCTCAGTATTCGTACGTTAGTGGCGTAAAGTCATTTCCATGGGCTTTACATAGTTTATCAAGTTCATTAAGTTCATTATTTTCACTAGAAATGTAGTTACACCTTATGAAAGACTCTCCTCTATGTGTTTAAAGCTACTGAATATACTTATTTGACTAAAATGATAATCATGATGCTGGAGGCTGGTTGAAAACTTGAATGGAACTGCTAGAGTAATAACTATGCAATTCTGAACCAAATACATGATTGCTGATTGTTATATTTCCTTAACCTTTGCATTATGGCTCAAGAGAAATAAAAAAAAATCTCTTCATTGTTCTTCCTTAACTTAAGAATAATAACACAGAGTGGTAGCTATAAATTGTGTTTCTGTAAACTTTTCCCTTGGAAAGTCAGTTCAGGTCATGCAGACCACCTCCTGAGGTAGAATCAGGACTCGGCATCTCTCTCTCTCTAGTCTTGTTTCACTTAGATTACCTTTCTTTCACTAATTAGTAAAGATTATATCCAGCAAGAACTACAGCAAAGACTAAGATAAGATTACTGAGATAATTTGGGGCAAAATATAAACTAGGGTAGCCATGAGACCGTTTTTCTTTAGTCAAGTTCCATGTTCTACAAACTGCATTTAAAAAAAAGGCTCTAGGAGACTCAGCAGGGACAGAGATACTGTTAGAGGACAAATAACTTCAGGAGACAACACATGAGAGTTTCACAGAGAAAAATATACAGAAAAGAAGAGCACACACTTTAGGCTGGTGTGGCTGTGTGTTACCAGGAATTCAGGCCGCTGGTTCCAGGAGACAGTGGTGGTAACAGCTGCAGGTGTGTGATTGGAACAACAAAAGAAATGCTGAAATGTTAAGTTCTTTGCCATGTAAATAGAAAGAGTAAAAGGATATTTATTTCCCAAACATTATTGCTCACCTGTTTTTATTATGCCTTTCAAAACGTATCCGGGAAAGGACTTATATTTTATTTTCAGAATATCCTTAAAGATCTTGTGGAATTGTTTTGTTCAAGTTGTGTTTCTCATTAGCAAGTGTTTTCTATCACACTTGTTTCCTTGGTCACTCAAATGCCCATCAGCAGAGGCACAGCAAGAGTGATGAGGAGTTTTCTCAGGCCTTGAGGTGAACTCTTGGTCAGGTCATTGCTCTTGCTGACTTTTCTTGACTTTTTCCCCCTCTCTTCATCAAAAGATGAAATCCATCCTTCCTCTCTGTATTTCTGTTTGACCAATTTTAATAGCGAATGTTGAGTTGTAACTGGCACAATCCAGTTCCGACCAATTCTAATAGTAAATGTTGGGTTGTAACTGGTACAACCCAGTTTCGTGATCTGGTGTAAAATCTTCACCCGAAAAGGCTGGAACGTGCTGACCTAACTGGGAGAGCAAGAACTGCCTCTACTCCAAAGAGCGAGTGCAATGTTCTGGGAGAGGGTGGCGGCGTGCACTTCAAGGGCGGTTACCGCGCTTGGCCACCGCTGTCCTGGGCAAAAGGCTGCACAGCTCCCTGGTAATCTATTCCTTTATTGCTCTTTGGTAATAAAGGCACTTTCAATTTTTATAAGGAACTGAAAAAATATTTTTATGACTCAATAAAATGTTAGTGATTTTATTATGGAGAGTACTGCTTTCTTGGTGATTCTTATAAATATTCTTGAGTCTATTATTCTTTTCCTATAAGACCCCTTCTTTCATTTTCCTCAACTGATTCTAGTATATTTCAACAACCATTCTGACAGACTTATTAACAGTTTGGTAAATAGTGGGGATTTTTTTTTTAGCATTTTATTAATATCAACCTAGCCAATGCTATTCGTTCTCTGATTAAGATTAAGGACATGCCAGGCCCTCTGCCATAATGTTATTTATCTTGGCAACAACCCCACAAGGAAGGCCTTTCCCCTTTATGGATGCAGATTCTATAGGATCACAGGGAAGAACAAGTTACTTAAGAGAGCATAGCTATTACTGCCACAGCCAGGAGTCAAACCCCAGGGACGTTCCAAAATCATAATCTGCCTTCCATGCCAAATCATTGGTATAAGTCAGCAATAGACTATAAATCACAACTGAGGTTGGGCACATTATCAGAGCGCTCAAGGTTACACATTTTTAAACTTAAAGAGAAAGATTTCCTCTGAGTTATCCCACTTAAGAATGAGAACCCTTCTGAGTTGATCAGTAGGCAGGGCGGCACCGGGATGCCCCTCCCACCAGGACCCTCTCCTGATTTGTGTCGTCATGGCTCCTTCCTGTACAAGAGCTGAGCGGGCACGTGATAGTGGTCTTGAAGAATGAGACACATTTGACGGCAGCATTATCCCATCTTCTCACCAGCCTCTGCATCCCTGTCTGCTGCCTGGTGGAGCGCTTAGGCTCTTCTGCGTGGAAAAAATAGAGTTCATATTTGCAGTTTAGACAAGAAGAACAAAAGTATAATATGATTGGCAAATGATTATACTAAAATGAGAGAGACAAGGAGAATGTGGCATCTTACACGCATAAGTTTTTAACAGCCTCCTGCAACAGAATCATTTGGTACTTTTTTTTTTTTTTTTTTGAAGGCAACTGCAAACTCACTGAGTATTTCTGAGAGCTACATTTAAAAAAATTTCTCAGGTTTACTTATGCTGACATTTTAGAACCATTTCTTTGTGTCTTATATGCTATTTTCAGGGTTCCCCTAAGGCAAGCTAGAGTTTCTGAAGTGCTAAGAAGCTATCAGGGAATCACAAAATTGTCTTTTCCTTTGTAAATCTTCACAATGTTGTGTCCTCATTTCCACACTTACCACTTAAGACTCCAACCAATCAATAAAAATGATCAAAGTCTTCCTAATCTTACTAATTAATAATGAGGTGATAAAGATACAAAAAGAATGTAATAATAATTGAGTTTATTAGTTATAGCTTAGAAATAATGTTTACAGGTGTTATGGGCAAGGCACAGGTACATTCATTTCTATTCCTCTTTCAGATAAGGTCACTGGGGCTCAGAGAGGTTCAGTAACGTGTCCAAAGTCAGAGAGCCTGTGTTCAGATTTGACATTCCAAGATGCCTCGTATTTGAAAAGTAAACAAGCATCCCCAGCTGTATTATTTTGTTTTGTAGAACGGAGCTGAAACTGACCCGGAAGGCTGCCTATGTGAGGTACTTCAATAGCTCAGCCTTCTTCTTCTCGGGGTTCTTCGTGGTGTTTTTATCTGTGCTTCCCTATGCATTGATGAAAGGAATCATCCTTCGGAAAATATTCACGACCATCTCGTTCTGCATTGTCCTGCGCATGGCAGTCACTCGGCAGTTCCCCTGGGCTGTACAAACGTGGTATGACTCTCTGGGAGCAATAAACAAAATACAGGTAATGTGCCTTAAGGAAGCATCATGTACAATGGTTTTAGGGCAGTTTTCTTAGTCTTGGGTCTGTTTGCTACTCAGGATTTCCTCTCTTGGCATCTACACATGGTCTGACGAGCTCAAGTAATGAAAGCCTACTGGGGTAAAAGGAAAGCCTATGCTATTCTCTTAAGTCAAAGAAATTGCATGAAATATTGTTTCTGCATTCTGGAGAATTTTATGCAAGTGATCAGTCAAGTTCATTAGAACTGATTCAAGTAGTCAGTTCTAATGTACTTGGCAAATGTGCATATGATGGTGGCAGATTCCGAGTTTTTACCTGGATAGTATGATAGATGAGAATGGCATTTCATGTCATATTAATTACCTTAGAATACCACCCGTGCTGATGTAGCTGGTAGCTCTGAGAAGTGCTCAAGTCCTCAAGTGATGAGACTCAATTTACACAAAGCTAATTGAATCCCTGCAATGCAAGTGTATGTGGTTATAATTTTTATAATTAATATGGAGCTCAAAATGTTTTATTATACTTTAAAAATACTATTTAAATATTTATCCCAGAGAATAAGTTGCTGTGACATAAAATCAAACGGTGAAAGGTGAGTCACTTTTAAGTGGTTCTGCCATTATTTAATCTAGGATTTGCATATGATAGCCCATGGACCTAATTTTGGTTCCTAGACCTGTTTTAGTTGATCATCACATTATAAAAATAAAGAAAAACATTTGAATTAGTTGTCAGCATTTAAAAATTGGGAGATCTCACATATGCAGTCAATTCTATCTTCAGCTTCTTCTGAAGGGTTGTATGGCAAGCAAGGTCATCTACTCCTACAGCTGTGGCAGCTCCCCCACCAGGGAGGACCTGTCCTCTCCACTTCTTCACAGTCTCTAGTCCGCTGCCTTCCTTAATTTTATCAGTTTACAAATATTTGTGTTTGACATCTACAATTAGATAAGATGAGTGTAGCTCAAAACCATAGCAAGTCTTGGACTAATCTTATTTCTTCTCTTAACCCATCACAGGTGTGTGTGTGTGTGTGTGTGTGTGTGTGTGTGTGTGTGTGTGTGTCTGAGAGAGAGAGACAGAGAGAGAGAGAGAGAGAGAGAGAGAGAGAGAGAGAGAGAAGGAGAGAGACAGAGAACAGACATATGGACCAGAAATGAAAAAAACGAGAGTGTCACCTAGACAGAGAAAGCCACTGAGCAGGAACACTGAGATAAAGAAACAGATCTTGAAAACAAATTGGAGAAAAAGAGAGAAACCGAATAGAAGCAGCAAGAGAGAGAAGAGTGAAGAAAGGGGGGAAGTGAGGCAAGGACAAGGGTATCTCATTACCTCCCATGGTGAAGACTGCAGGATGCCTGGGCTTAACTATTCCTGTGCCCCTGCCTCCCCTCTGGGACCTGGAGTTTCTAGTAGGGCCCTTTGAGAATCAAGGTTAAAGCCTAAAATCAGTTGTATCAGATCCTCATACCTTCACTGAACCCAGAGAAGTGATGTTAATGATGCATCTAATAAGGGGGGTTCTATAAAGATAGAGGTATTCGTTTTCTCTCTGTCTTAATTGAGGCAGATTGGTGGTTAATCAAAGGAACTTGACAAATTCTTCACCAAGGTTAACATGTATAGCACAAGGAAGAATCAGTGGTAAGTTAAAATCTAATGTATAAAAACAATTTTTGTTTACTATCACATGTTTAAAGGGTGCATGTCTAATGAAGAATCCTAGTGCTTGGCAAATTAACATTAGAAATTAGTATAAAATTATTTTTATTAAGAAATAATTTCTAACATAATTCATAAAATCTAACTACAAGTTACAGCACTATTAGAGTGTGACAGAAATGTGATAGAGCATTAATGCCATTCTGGTTCTACAACATGTTTTTGCTCTCTTTTGATAAACAGGATTTCTTACAAAAGGAAGAGTATAAGTCATTGGAATATAACCTAACAACTACAGAAGTAGTGATGAAGAATGTAACAGCCTTCTGGGAGGAGGTCAGAATTTTTTTTTAAATTGTTTGTTCTAAATACTTAAGCATTTTCTTTGTGAATCTGGTTTTCATACTAATGGACAATGAGAATGGAGTTAGGACTAGAAGGTGAACCACTCCGCTTTTTTTTATATTAAATACAGTGTAAAGCCTCTTCACTTTTTTCTAAGCCATATAACTTGTTTCCCATAATGTAGCCATACACTATGTAGCACATAATGAAACAATACAAAACTCATTGGTTTTGAATCCTGGTGGAGCTGGGTTGGAATTCTAGTTCTACTGCTTCCTCTCTGTGTAAATCGGATTGAGTGTTTGAACTTTGTTTAGACTCTCATTCTCCATCTGTAAAATGGGAATATTAATGTTTACCTTACAGATTTGTGTAAAGTGTTCAGCAGAGTACCATATGCACATAATAGTTCCTCAATAAAGGCTACCTCATCGGATCTCAAGTTTCAGCCCAAGTGATTTATATACACCAGTCAACATAAAGATGTATGAGAGATCTACCAATGTATGGTTTTCTATGGTTTATAGTTTTTTTTTATAATGAAAATGTCCATGTTTATTTATTTTTTATTTATTTATTTTTTTGTATTTTTCTGAAGCTGGAAACGGGGAGGCAGTCAGATAGACTCCCGCATGCACCCGACCGGGATCCACCCGGCACGCCCACCAGGGGGCGATGCTCTGCCCATCCGGGGCGTCGCTCTGTCGCGACCAGAGCCACTCTAGCACCTGGGGCAGAGGCCATGGAGCCATCCCCAGTGCCCGGGCCATCTTTTTGCTCCAATGGAGCCTGGGCTGTGGGAGGGGAAGAGAGAGACAGAGAGGAAGGAGGGGGGGTGGAGAAGCAGATGGGCGCCTCTCCTGTGTGCCCTGGCCGGGAATTGAACCCGGGACTTCCGCACGCCAGGCCGACACTCTACCACTGAGCCAACCGGCCAGGGCCAAGGTTTATAGTTATTTTTATTCACTATTTAAAAATCCTCATATTTCTCAAACTCAGAAAATATGTTATCAATGATTTTCAGCCTCTAAAGAAGCAATGATTATTGAGAAATCAATCCTTTTGTGCTCCTATTTCCTTATCACTGATATCCGCTGAGTGGAGGTAGGAGTTATGAAACCACTGTCCTATTTCTACATATTATGCAATATCTTAAGTTTGTTTGATTTACATAAGAAACTTGATCTCCAGGGCTTCACTTTACTTAGTGTTTTAAGATAGTAAGGGAATAATTCTTTATCTGACTAGCAAAATTATTTGTGGAAAAGTGTGTGGACCAGGTTGATTGTACTTCTTTGTTTTCAGGAATTTCAAATGCTCTTTTAGGTATGAAGGAAAATTGATCTGACATTTCCACATTAATTTTCAGACAGTTGTTTCCTGACTCTGGTGCAAAACCCTCCATTTCATTCTCCTTCCCTCTAATAAAATAGCAGTGTGCTTGAGTTCTTACATGCCAGGCACTAAAATAACTGCTTTTTATATGTTGTGTAAAGCCAGTAACCGTTGCCCACCATCACAGCCGCCTAGTTTTTGCAGGTTTGCATTTAATTCAGAGAGATGGTAATGAAACAATCAAGCCAAGAACTGGTGGGCCATTACCTTTAATCCTAGCTCACACTTGGCAAGCGAGTAAACACAAACACACTGGGCTCCAAAACCCACTCATTCAGCGCTCACAAAGCTACTGACACATCTGAGTTTTCCTAGAATCAGAGGCCCCCACCAGTCTTTTCCCCTCTGGTTCCCCAACTCCTTTCTCCTCACTGCACAAATTGGCTTCTCCTTCAGCACCCAGCCATCTTGACTGCCTCCTCTCCTCCATGTGGCCTCCTTGCTCTGCTACAACATGGTCTCTCTCCCAAAATGGCCTCCTAGCTCCTCCTTTTAAAACTTTTTGGCGCAAAAGTCCTCCCCAGCACACAGTAGCATAACCAAGCCCCTTCCCAAGCATGAAAGTCAATTAGCTGTATCACGTGAGAGCATCATCACTTGAGCAGTGGCCATCTTTAACAAACTGAGCAAAACCAGAAAATACAGATCACAAACTTATTTGCCCAACATGTTGTCTTATTTAATTCTCATAGCATTCCTATGACTTAAGTAATATTATATTTTCATTTCACTGATAGGAGGCTTAAAAAAGGTTAAGGAACCTGGCTCAGCTCACATAACTTGACATGAGCTGAAGTTAGATTCTGGACCCAAATGTAACAATCTACAACCTTTCCACTGAGCCACTGACTCCTGTCTGTGTCGTCATCCTCTACTTTTTGACTGTCATCTGTCAAACCCCAGACACTCCCAAAGGAAATGGTGCTTATTAAACCTCTGCCATCATATGTGAGCCTTCAACATCCACATGAGCAATCCTTCCAATTCTCCTCTTCGAGCTTATATTTCAGGGTGACTTCTTCAGAAGCTTCCTCTCATAGTCATATCCTGAGCTTTGGGAACACCCAGACATACTATGCTTTGGCAATTGTGAAGTCTCCTTTTCAGTCCAGAATTTCCTAACCCATCTGCTCTGTCTCTTAATCCCATGTTTACTGCCATTCATGTGCATCGAGCTCTCTAGTCTCTAATGCTCCCTTTTGGACCCTCCTGCTTTAACTTCCGCTCATTCCATGACCAGTCATTGCAGTTCTTCACCCAGCAGTACTCTTCAATTCCGTCTTCCTTGGGTTGAATCTTTTTTTTTATTTTAGAAAAACATTCACATTATCAGCGTTGGTGAAGAAGGTTCTATCTGAGAAAATCATATATTTTAGTCAATGTTTTGTTTATAAAATTAATGTCTCAACCTTAGCTGGGCCTGTAAACCTTCTTGGGAAATCTTTTCATTTGTCTGTAGTTAATTTCCTTTATCATTTCCTAAAAGCTGTTCCCAATTTTTACCTCTGTCCGGAACACCCCCACTTCCCAGGATCTGTTCACCCCTGTCGCACAGCCTTGCCTTCTACTACACATGGAGGAAATGGAAGCCATCATGTATGAATGCTTCCAACTTCTCTCTCCACCCTTGGACTCATTCTTTTGTGCTTTCTTCTTGTTTAAGAGAGGGATATATGCTTCCTCCTGCCCTTGATTGAATGATCACTGTCTTCTTTCATCTGCTCAGAACAGGGACCAGCAGCTATTTTTTCTAGAAGCTTCAACATCCCTTTTCAACTGACACCTCCTCACATTTAAATATTTTTAGGTTAAAAAAATTTCTTTCTGACTTTTGTCCACCTAGCCTCGTCCTCTGAGACTTATCACCTTTGTTTCCTGTGCTGTCAACTCGTTTTCACTTTCTCATCTTTCAGTGACGTCTCCCCACAGTGTTCTGGATTTGCCCTCACAGATTACTCTTCTTGAATTTATCACTTAACTTTAGTGAGCCACTCTTTCCACATCATTTCATACTAAGACCATGACTTCTAGTCTTCCCTGCCTGCCATTCAGTAGTGATTAGGCCACTGGGTCCCCACCTAAGTCTCCTTCTATCCTGTCTATCTCTGTGGGTGACCTCACCCACGCTCAATTGATGTCAAGGTGCTAATGACTCTCAAATGCAAATTTATAGCCCCACTTTCCTCCTTAAACTTCATGTATGGATTTCCAAATTTCCTACATGCTCCTCATGCACTTCATAGTCATCATTCCCCGAGCTTCCAGTATATTCTCCGTCTCCTTTGGTGGTGTCACCAACTAATCAGTTAGCCAGGAGGCAAGTCCCTGAAGAGTTATGTATGACTCCTCCCTCACTCCAAACCTGTGAGCAGCTGAGACTTAGAGAGTTTCAGCTGCTAGAAAAAGGTTGCACAACTAGGCAGGGTAGAGCTAAAAGGCCAGCCTAGGTTTCTCTGATTGCAGAACCTTTTCTACTCCCTGTGCTGCCTCTCACTTATTTTAAGAGTGACTTTTGTTTTACTACATACAAAATAAATTTTATATATATTCCACCTCATCTAATACCCTCAACAACTGAGGAGAGTGGAGCTTGGAATGTTATAATGACGTGTCAGCCATGACCGAGCTAGTTGAGAATTTGTGACAAAAACTTAGATACAAAGACTATCCTAAGTATTCCATCCACAGCTATAGCAAAGTCATAAAACACAGGACATGTTCAGACTTACTAGGGAACAAATACTGTAATAAGGCTAAGATCAATAGTGATATTCTATTTTCACTTATAAAACTATAAAGAAAGACAAAACAAAAAAACAACAGTATTGATAAAGGCCCTTGAAAAACTAGCACTGTCATATATTGATGAAGGAAAATTTTGAACTACTTTTCAAAAGACTTGGAATTTTATAACCCTTCCTCTTTGGAAATTGCACATGTCAAAATTTATACTAAAAAAAGTATGTACTTCACATTTATAGCAAAGCACATGTATATACTTTATCCATACTCTTGGATACTATCCTGGAAGTAAAACATATTTAAAAGAATGGCCTGACCTGTGGTGGCACAGTGGATAGAGCATCGACCTGAAATGTTGATATCGCTGGTTTGAAAACCCCGGCTTGCATAGTCAAAGCATGTACAAATGCTTCTTGGTCTTTATCTCTCTCTCCAACCCCTCTATAAAATTATTAAATAAAATCTTGAGAAGAATGTGTAATGGTATATGAAAATATTTATCATTATTGTAAGTCAGAAAAGCAGATCACATACTTTATATATATATATAATTAAAATTTTTTTCATTGACTTGAGGGGGGGGGAGAGAAGAGAGAGAGAGAGAGAGAGAGAGAAAGAAAGTCATCCACTCATTTTACTTACCAGTAGTTGTTCTCTTTAGTTGTGCGTTCATCGATTGCGTCTTGTATGTGGCCTGACGGGAGGTAGAGGTGGAAGGGGTTGAACCCGCAACCTCCGATGCACTGGGTTGTTGCTTTATGTTATGTTATGCTATATATGGTGTGTGTGTGTATATATATATATATATATATATGATTTATTAACATACAAATTATATATAATTTTGCATATTATATATATCTATGTTATATGTAAGAGTGGGGAGATATAAGTTGAAATCTTAAACATGGTTTTTCCCTACTGCTATAGATAATTTCTCTTTTCTTCTTTCTGCTTTTCTATGTTTTCCCAATTTCTTGAAATTAATATCTTATTTTGTAATCAGAAATCAAAGTTATTATTAACAATAATCTGCCACTGGTCCAAGTCTATCTTATTGGGTAAAAGTCCTAAGCGTGGCACACAGTCTCCTTAGCAGCCTGCACTGCTCACCTGACACAGCACAACCTTTGTCATCTTGCCAAATATATCTGCCTCAGTCACTCATCATTCCCAAGGCATAGTTTGTTCTTTTCAGCCTAAATCATTGTGCATGCAGGTCCATCTTCCTAGAATACGTATACTGTTTCTTGATCTTGTGAAGTCTGACTGATATCCTTTCTAGCCGAGTGTGTAGATCATTTACTTGGTCAAGCTCCAAGCTGATGTACTCTAAGTCGCTCTCTCTAATGTACTCGCATGATACTTGGTATAGGTACTACACTATAGTATTAATATAGTACCACTGTAGTATTAATATATATTCATATGTTATTCTCCCATTGGATTTCTTAAAGTGATCTTTAATAAAAAGGTGATGCTCAGTAAGTTTTATCTATTTGATAAATAAATCAATAAGGGAATAACAAATGTCTTTGTCTCATTTTTAAAAACACTTTGAATTGCCTACTTCTTAAAAGCTTTGCTTTTAGCTGTCTGAGCACTGGGGGGGGGGCATTAGCCATCTATAGCATAAGAACTCAAGCAGAGTTCTTCAAATTTAAAAGGTTTTTGAAAAAACTGTGTATCTGCCAGATTTTTAAGTTGACTTATAAATTTTCAACATAAGTTTAAGTGGTATCAAAATACATAATTCTTGTAAAGATGTAAAACTTGAGAGCTACACTTTCAGTGCTTCAGTTTATTGAAGATAATGAATTCGTGAAGTTAGTTTTTATTGTCCAGCCAATCAGCTTGCTTTATCTCAAAAACAGTGTAGCTTTACTTTTAAAAAAGCCCAGGGTTTTGAACCGGTGACCCCAGTGTTCCAGATGGATACTTTATCCACTGCGCTACCACATACTACCAGCATGATAGAGTAGAAGTCAGATTTGAATTGTAATTCCACTCTGGCCTATAAATTATGTGCCTTTGGTCACTTAATCTCTCTGAATCGGCCCTGGCTGGTTCGCTCAGTGATAGAGCATTGCCCGGCATGTGAAAGTCCCAGGTTTGATTCCTGGTTAGGGCACACAGGAGAAGTGAGTGACAGCCTGCTTCTCCACCCCTCCCCCTCTCCCTTCTCTCTATCTCTTTCTTCTCTTCTTGCAGCAATGGCTTAGATGTAGCAAGTTGGCCCTGGGCACTTAGGATGGCTCCATGACCTTGCCTCAGGGTCTAAAAATAGCTTGGTTGCCAAGCAATGTAGCAACAGCCCCAGATGGGCAGAACATCCCCTGGTAGGGGGCTTGCCCAGTGGATCCCAGTAGGGCTGCTTATGGGAGTCTGTCTCTCTGCCTCCCTACTTCTCACTTAAGGGGAAAAAATATCTCTGAATCACTATCTACAGCTTTGAAAGAAAGGAATGATCAAATCTTACATCATATATTATTATTAATCTGAGAATTAAATAATAGGGCTTATGTACCCAGCCTATAGAAGGTATATATAAATACTTATATTTGTATAGGTAAATGTATTTAATTTACCTGTAAGTAAATGTATTTAATTTGATGGCAGCAACAATCAAAGAAATTAAAATTATTTAGCATGGGCTAAAAATTAAAAGCATAGGCTATATAATTATGTGTTATAAAGAATGGATTGTGGGCTGTGAGCTTTTCAAACTCATCATACATAAAATATAAATAGCTATTGAAAATATCTGGAAAGCCTACTTTTAATTGTCTATGGTTTTTTTTTTTTTAAACAGGGATTTGGAGAATTATTTGAGAAGGCAAAACAAAACAATAATAATAGAAACTCTTCCAATGGTGACAACTGTCTCTCCTTCAGTAACTTCTCATTTCTTGGTACTCCTGTCCTGAAAAATATCAATTTCAAGATAGAAAGAGGACAATTGTTGGCAGTTGCTGGGTCGACTGGAGCAGGCAAGGTAGTCTCTTTTATTCCTCATCACTAAGATCTTAATTTGGTATGCATTTCTTCTTTCTTTGACTAGTTTGTCTGTAATGAAAAAGGTACTTTGGAGAAATTCTTACATTGGTATTAAGAGAATGCTTAGATATTGTGTTTCTTATTATGTAAATTATCCCATTGATAACATGCTCTAACCTTTATGTCTTTATATTATTTCCAGTGACGCTTTCTTCTACATCTTTAAATTTTGTACAGCACTCAGCATAGTGTTTTGTACATGGTGAGCATTCAGTAACTTTATTGAACAAATGAGCCATCCATTTTTTATCAGTTTATGGCACATACATTTTTTCAGAACTGGTCAGGAAGATCATGGCTATTACCTTTGTAACCACATAAGAAAAAGGTTTCCATTTTGTTGATATTAAGATTTTGGAGAGCGGACTGAGCTTTGCTTGAGATTTATTATAAGGAAAAATTGAATGGGATAGTTTTTTGAAAGAAATACAGAAGAATGTTAATTTATTCAGTGCTAGTCAACCTCCTTGCCTCCCTACACCCCCACTCCACATTACTTTTATTGTAAGTTAGAAAGCAAAACAGCTAAAGGGTTACACCTCATTGTGATTGATGTTCACAAAAATGAGCTATTGTTCAGATAGTGATAAAACACTTGTTCTCCTTAGGAAATAAGTTTAAAAGGTGTGAAGGAATCAAATCAGAGATGCAAATCAGAGCTACATATGTATCATATTTAATTAAACATCTTTGAGAAAGTACTTGTGCATGAAAAACAAAAAGAAAAAATGTCACACTGAAGTAAATATGTGCAGTTTATATCACACAAAGGGATATTCCCCCTCTAAGTTAAGTAATCCTAAAATCAAAAGGGAACATGCAAACAACCCATTATAAAAATTCACACAGTATGTGAACAGATACTGTACTAAAAATGAAAATAGAAGTGGCCTTTAATATATGAAGAGCTATTGTACTTTACTCATCATAATAAGACAAATGAAAATAGATTTTGACAGGGCCACTTTGAGAATAGATTCTAAAGAAACAAAGGCAGAAGCAAATGGTGAGTTATCGATAAAAGGACATTGTATTAATCCAAACAAGAGGCAATTTGGCTTAATCCTGGTAGTACATCAAAATAGTGTCAAGACATGCTTCCAAGGAAGATAAAACAGAATTAGACTGGCATATGAGAAAAATGGAAGATTCAAGAATGAATCTAAGGTTTTTGGACTGAGTAACTGGAAGGAGGAAAGTTCCAGTTATTGAGAATATTGAGGGAGAGACAGGTTTGGGTGCAGATTGACTTTGGAATGTTAAGTTTAAAATAGCTGTTTGATATTAAAATTGAGATGTTATTTGGACATACCAGTCTTGGTGTCCAGGAAATGGGGGCTGGCAGTTTGAAGACATGGCGCTAGATGAGATTCCGAAGGAAAGAATGTTGATAAGAAGACAAAGGGGCCAAGTTGTGAGCCCAAGGGCATCTTAATTTTTAGAAGCTGGGAAGGTGTTTATTTTTCTAGTGGTTATATTTATCATAATAACTTTATATTACATCTTTAGTGTTATATTTTTTTATTTCACTAACAGTCTACCTAAAACAGGAAGTACTTGATAAAATTTGAATCGAATGAATTAATATAGAATCTTTAAAATCAGAATAGTTACTTCTACTTAGGATGACAGTTGGAGGCAAGAACATCCTGAGAGGGATTTGACCAAATGAGTTAGTAACGATGGTTTTATTTCTAGACCTCACTTCTGATGATGATTATGGGAGAATTGGAGCCTTCTGAGGGTAAAATTAAGCACAGTGGAAGAATTTCGTTCTGCTCTCAGTTTTCGTGGATCATGCCTGGCACCATTAAAGAAAACATTATCTTTGGTGTTTCCTATGATGAGTATAGATACAGGAGTGTCATCAAAGCATGCCAACTAGAAGAGGTAAGTAACTATGTGACAGTTTTCTTATTATGCATATGAGATCTTCAAACTATGTAAATTACATATTTAGCTTCCTATTTAATCAGTCAATCTGTGTATATTAATCAAGTTTTCAATATAGATAAACTACTTTGAGTAAATAAGTTAAGAAAAAGATGAGCCCTGGCTGGTTGGCTCAGCAGTAGAGCGTCGGCCTGGAGTGCGGGGGACCTGGGTTTGATTCCCGGTCAGGGCACATAGGAGAAGCGCCCATATGCTTCTCCACCCCCACCCCCCCTCTTTCCTCTCTGTCTCTCTCTTTCCCTCCCGCAGCCAAGGCTCCATTGGAGCAAAGATGGCCCGGGCGCTGGGGATGGCTCCTTGGCCTCTGCCCCAGGCGCTGGAGTGGCTCTGGTCGCAGCAGAGCGACGCCCCGGAGGGGCAGAGCATCGCCCCCTGGTGGGCAGAGCATCACCCCTGGTGGGCGTGCTGGGTGGATCCCAGTCGGGCGCATGTGGGAGTCTGTCTGACTGTCTCTCCCCGTTTCCAGCTTCAGAAAAATACAAAAAAAAAAAAAAGAAAAAGATGAACCTTGCTTTAAGCAACTTACAAAAACATAAAGACAGCATGATTTATTTTTTAAGTGATAGGCTTGTTTGGTTTAAAAAAAACAACAACTCTATGAGGAAGATCCAAGATGATGGCAGAGGAGGTGGAAGTAATACTCACCTCGTCCAGGACCAAATTGGAATTACAACTAAATTTAAGAACAATCATCCTGAATAATCAACTGAAGAATAGCTGAAGAGAAGTCTTATAATGAAAGATTCACAGAACAATCTACCATATTGAGACTGTTAGAAGGACAGAGATGCAAAAAAAAAAAGGCTGGCTCTACTCAGATACGGGCAGATAAGGTTCTAGAGCAGGGGTCTCAAAGTCAACTCAGCATGTGGGCCGCAGAGCAAGATCACAGCCGTTCGGCAGGCCGCACTAGGTCTACAAAAGGCAACTGTTACGCAACATTTTTCTCACTGCAGTTGAAAACAAAAAAAAATCAGTACAACAAGCACAATTGTACATGCAGTTTACTCAGTGTCACAAAATGACCAGAAACTATAGTTCGCATCACAACTGCTGTTAACTAAGCTAATATCTACCTAGGATGCTAGAGAAATGAAAAATACAAGTAGGCCCCTAGGCTTACTTAATTTTATCCAAAATATTTTGAACTTCGTGGATTAGTCTGCGGGCCACACAAAATTGTTCAGCGGGCCGCATGCGGCCCGAGGGCCGCGAGTTTGAGACCCCTGTTCTAGAGGGATATCATAGCTGTGGGTGGCTTCCCTTGAAAAGTGTGGGGTCTCAACCCCAAGCTGGGTTCCCCAGCTCAAAGCACCAGAGCCAGGAAGAGGCTCCTACATGATAGCTTGCTCCCACATGACATCTGACTGTAAAAAACAGTAAGGTTTCTGTCTGCATGGGAGGGACCAGAGTATGTGAGAGACACTGGCATTCTCTTAAAGGGCCAAACACAAAGTTTTGTATGTAACCACTCCCCCTGGGCTCTGGCAGAAAGAAGACGAAGTAGACTAGTGTCATACAAGAAGAGCATGGAGTTTGTGGCTCTGAGGAGCAAGATGAAGGGACAGCCACTAAGATCCCTGTGCTGAGTCCCTCTCCCATATTGTGGACACCATTTTTCTTGGATGAAGCACTCCTCTCCGTGTGGCATCAGCCTGCGGGAAAGCAAAAACCTCACTCTGGACTCCCTCTTACCTCACTTTGTGGAGCTCACATTCTGTTGAGGAGTCAGCAGCTTTGGCCAGGGTGTAGAGGTCTGAGAAGACTCGGGGAAGCTAGTGACTGAGTTATGTGGTCTCAAGGCTGAGACTCACAGTCAACCAGCCTGAGGGCCAATCCCATACACAAATGGGCCAATAGAAATTAAGACTCAGGGCCCTGGCCGGTTGGCTCAGCGGTAGAGCGTTGGCCTAGCGTGCGGAGGACCCGGGTTTGATTCCCGGCCAGGGCACACAGGAGAAGCGCCCATTTGCTTCTCCACCCCTCCGCTGCGCTTTCCTCTCTGTCTCTCTCTTCCCCTCCCGCAGCCAAGGCTCCATTGGAGCAAAGATGGCCCGGGCGCTGGGGATGGCTCTGTGGCCTCTGCCTCAGGCGCTAGAGTGGCTCTGGTCGCAACATGGCGACACCCAGGATGGGCAGAGCATCGCCCCCTGGTGGGCAGAGCTTCGCCCCTGGTGGGCGTGCCGGGTGGATCCCGGTCGGGCGCATGCGGGAGTCTGTCTGACTGTCTCTCCCTGTTTCCAGCTTCAGAAAAATGAAAAAAAAAAAAAGACTCAGTACAACAGGAGGGTCCACTTAACACACACAAGGGACATTCCTGGGTCACCAAGCTCAGATGATCAAAAAGACTGCACCACTGGACCTCATAGGACGCTCCTACAAAAGGCCACCCCACAAAAACTGGGAGTCATATCAGATATATCTAATACATTGAAACAAACACAAAGAGGCAGCCAACATGGGGGAAAAGAAAAACAGGCCCCAAATGAAAGAAATGGTAGTAATCTCTAGAAAAAGAGCTAAAATGAAATGAAGATAAGCAGTTTATCAGTACAGAGTTCAAAGTGATTGTTGTAAGAATGCTCAACAGCATGAAAAAAAAGATACAGAAACCAGAAAAAAGAGATCAGTCAGAAATGAAGAATATAAGAACTTATTTTGGATGAAGCAGAGAATCAAATCAGTAATTTGCAAAACAATGTAGGAAAAAAGCCGCAACACCCAATCAGAGCAGCAAAAAGAAAAAAGAATTCAAATAAATGAGGGTAGTGTAAGGGACCTATAGGACAATATGAAGGGGTACCAGAAAGAGGAGAGGGAGAGCAAGGATAGGAAACCTATTTAAAGAAATAATGACCAAAAACTTCCCTAACCCTGGTGGAGGAAAAAGACATGCAAGTCCAGGAAGCACAGAGAGTCCCAAACAAGATGATCTCAAAGAGGCCACACCAAGATACATCATAATTAAAATAACAAAGGCTAAAGACAACCAGAGAATTTTAAAAGTTGCAAGGGAAAGACAGTTAGCTATAAGGCAGCTCCCATAAGTACTTGGTTCTTTTGTTAGTCGATGCATAAAATTGTATCATGGGAACTTCAGTAATTACTAAAATAAATAATTAAATCATGAAGTTTTTGGAAGGGTTACCTGAATAGTGATCTTGATTCAAAAATCACTTCTTTGATAGATAGCATTTGACACTCGTGGAGTCTTTATGTCACCTTTAATGAAAAAAATTTCAGTGGGAATAAAATAAAACAAAAAACACTACATAGAAAATAGAACATGGCTAATTGTAGACTAGATGGAAACTGCAACTTTTACAAAAGAGGGCTACATACTTGTACAGTTGACCCTCTATGTATATATTGACCCATTCAATAGTTTTTAAAAGTTCCATTCTCTTATTTTCCCCACACAACCTGAAAGCATGATGGAAATAAGTGCTAACCTGAAAAAGTATAGGGTTTACTCTGAAGAAGATACTCTTCATTCCTCAAAAGCCCTTTTTTCCAGGGATAGGATTTCATAACCAGGAGATAGGAACACTGGGTAGATTTGTTATAAAATATCTGAGTGTTTCTAGAGAACACAGATACTTGCCGAGGAGGGAAGTGGGTGCAGGAGTGGGAGTGCCTTGCAGATAAATAAATCATGGCAGTTAGTTATTTATTAGTGGGAAGATGTTGGCATATTTATGATAGGCCTGTACTTTACTTTGAATATTCCTTTTCTAATAGAAATAACATTATCATGGTAGTTTGATTCCCCAAGTAAACCTACAAAAGTATATATATATATATTTTAGCATTTTTAAAAATGTTTATTAGAAAATTAGATTTAATGGGGTGACATTGGTCAATAAGAAGACATAAGTTTCAGGTAAATATTTCTATAGCATTTGAACTGTTGATTGTGTTGTGTGCCCGTCACCCAAAGTCAAATCACTTTCCGTCACCCTATATTTGTCCCTCTTTGCTTCTCTCCTCCATCCTCCCCCCACAACTTTCTTCCCACAACCCTCTCTCCCTGGTAACCACTTCACTTTTACCTATAAAAATATATTTAACCCAAATACGGCATGGTTATATTACTGGTAGTAAACTCAGAGCCCAAGGCCCCACATTCAGGAAATGAGCATATACTAATTCTGAGTACTATGTTAGGTCTTAGGAGTTGAATAAGGCGTGGGTCATTTTCTAAAGGCTCATGATATAGCGACCTGTGTTTTAATGAATAATTGTATGGGGTGTAAATTATAATGCCATAAAACTGTTAAAATAATGAAAGAAAGACAATAAGAGGTAGAACCTATTACTGATGTTTATTTTCTGATTCCATGTCCAGCCTTAAAATTATTTTTAAAGTGTGTAATTCATTGTTTTTTTAGTATATTCACAGCATTGTAAAACCATCATCACATCTTTAACTCTTTTATTTTTTATTTTTATTTTGTTATTGATTTTAATTTATTGTGTTTACATAGATTCTAGTGTTGCCCCGAATGTATCCCTCCTCCCCCATAGCACCTCCTCAACATCTCCCTTGCTCCCCTCCCCATAGCGCCCTCCCCCATTCCCTTCAGCTTTATCCCATCCTATCATCCCCTTTCCCTCTGTTCTCTTTAAAAAGAAACTGTGCTAGCAGTCAATTTTTATTCCTTCATACCTCCTTCACCCAGCCTTAAGCAAACTTCATTCTCTAAAATTTTCCTAATCTGGACATTATAGAATTGTACGATATATGGTCTTTGGTAACTAAATAACCTTTAAACTAGAAGAAAACAATACCTTTACTTTGAAAGCATTTATTAAGACTTGCTATATTTTATGAAAATATAAGTGGAATAAAATCCATGTACATCAGAGGTTCATAGACCAGTAGAAAGAAGAAACATATCAATAGAAAATGTTATCTAATAGAAAAGGAGGCCATTCTACAGGAGTGAGAGGGGAGAGCCTGGATCTGAGTCAGCCTGATGGAAAAGACAACCCCCAGAGGAAGCACCCCAGGCTCCTGCCCTCCAGGGGACTAATTCACCCGGAATTCCAATAGTGACAAGGGTGAAAATTATGGCTTCTTAGGAAAGTTTTGATTAAAAACATTAGAGTTGCCAATAGAGAGAAGATCAAGTGAATGTGAAAAAGTAAGAGATGGGTGAGTAAATGGTCACTGGATTATTGAGAAAGGGAAATGAAATAAATATAAGGTGCCTAACACAGCCTCTGGTGCAGATTAGCCATTCAGTAGCTACTAGCTTGTTTCTACTACCGTTTTTAAAAACTAGTATTATAATTTAATTTTTACAATTTCAATTATAGTTTACATGCAATATTACTTTATAGTACTTTGAGGTGTACAGCATAGTGATTAGACAATCATACTTTATAGCAGTGGTCCCCAACCCCTGGGCTGCAGACCGGTACCAGTCCGTGGACCATTTGGTACCCGTCCGCAGAGAAAGAATAAATAACTTACATTATTTCCGTTTTATTTATATTTAAGTCTGAACAATGTTTTATTTTTTAAAAAAGACCAAATTCCCTCTGTTACATCTGTCTAAGACTCACTCTTTTTTTTTTTTTTTTTCTGTATTTTTCTGAAGCCGGAAACGGGGAGAGACAGTCAGACAGACTCCCGCATGTGCCTGACCGGGATCCACCCGGCACGCCCACCAGGGGGCGATGCTCTGCCCCTCCGGGGCGTCGCTCTGTTGCAACCAGAGCCACTCTAGCGCCTGGGGCATAGTCCGAGGAGCCATCCCCAGCGCCTGGGCCATCTTTGCTCCAGTGGAGCCTCGGCTGCGGGAGGGGAAGAGAGAGACAGAGAGGAAGGAGGGGGTGGGGGTGGAGAAGCAGATGGGCGCTTCTCCTGTGTGCCCTGGCCGGGAATCGAACCTGGGACTTCTGCACGTCAAGCTGACGCTCTACCACTGAGCCAACCGGCCAGAGCCTAAGACTCACTCTTGGCGCTTGTCTCGGTCACGTGATGCATTTATCCGTCCCACCCTAAAGGCCGGTTGGTGAAAATATTTTCTGACATTAAACCAGTCCGTGGCCCAAAAAATGTTGGGGACTACTGCTTTACAGTGTTCCTCTGATATTTCCAGCACACATCTGGCACCACACAAATATTACGGTATTATTTACTATGTTCCCTATGCTGTACTTTACATCCCCATGACTGTTTTGTAACTACCAATTTGTATTTCTTAATCCCTTCACCTTTTTCACCTACCTCCCCAATTTCTCTACCCTCTGGCAACCATCAATCTGTTGTACTATTTTTTGAGGCGGAGAACCCTGCTAGAGAGCATGACATGGATAAAGGTGTCTGAGAGTTAGTTCTTGTCAGTGAGTGTCTCCTGTGGAAACGAGATGGAGGTCAGTGTAATTAAGAAGAAGAACCATGAAGCCAAGAAGTTGTGAAAAGTCATCCATATGAATTTTGATGTTGACAAAAGCAGTATACGAGAAAGTGACAAAAGTGATCATCCATAAATATCATAGTTTGTCTTTGTGACCTAGCCAATAAAAGTTAGAGTGTTCTCTGGAAGAAAGCAGATGGCGTAAGATCCCAAAGGTTAGAAATGTAAGCACATTGGTTCCATGCTCTAGAAATGGCAATGGGGTTGGAGGTGGTTCCAGCTTCTCTATCCCTTCCAGAACCAAAACAGTGCTTATGTGATGACCTTATGCCAGACACTGTTGGCTGTGGTGGGAACAAAGTGGGTACAAAATGAAAACTTTATTATCCCGTTCCTTAAAAAACTTACAGGCTGGTTTGGGGAAGACATACACAGACCATTTCAATACCATATAGCAAGTGTGGAGATAGAGGTCTTCTCAGGCAGTGTGAGAGCCCAGGTGAGGGCTTTCTAGCCTGCATGGACCGTTCAGGGGAGCTTTCTGTAAAAATGGACACCTGGCAGGAAGAGAAAAAATGAGAGAGATATTCTGGATAGAGGAAAATGTGTGAACAGAAAATGAGACCTAAAACCACTGGTTTAGTGCAGGGAATCATAAGCCTCTTGGTAGAACAGAGTGTAACTGGGGACAGTGAGTAGGGAAGGAGGAAGCTGGGGCTACGTTTTGGGAGCCTTGCATACCAGTCTCAGCAACCTGGCCTTGGAGAGCTTTAATTAGGGGCGTGATGCAATCAGCTTTGCATTTTGGATATATCACTTTCGTCATGATATGAGCAGAATGAAGGTTTACATTATTCAAAGCTTTGTGGGATAGCAGAAAGAACATAGATGTCAGACCCTGGCAGAGCTGGGTTACTAAGGAAAATTACCCTTGCTGCATACTGAGTTTTATCCTTTACAGTATGGAGGTAATATTACAGTGTATGGTTTTCTGCTTCTGGCACATGGAAAGTATTATTATTAGTAGTAGTACTATTTGCTGTTCCGAATAGAAGGATGAGCACTAATAGAAAGCTGTTTCAGTGACCCAAAGAATGGTCCCGATGGGCAAGAAGTGACAAAAATTAAGCAGGGGAATTGTGAGAATATAAGAAAATTCATATTTATGTTGTTAATGTTTACACTTATAGGAAAGGGCATCAGGAAAAATGGCTCTTCAGGGAAAAGTGAGATTTTTTTCCCCTCAAGATATTAGAAAAGGAGAGAAATGGGTTTCAGATTAAGGATTCTTCGCACGGTAGGCATTGGAGGGAGGGCCAGAGGCGCTGTGGGTTTAGAAAGGGAGGAGCAGAGCTGACCACGGAGAGCTGAGATACCCCATCAAGGCGGAGGGGCACAGGTCTCACTGATGAGTGGGCTTTAACAAAAATTATTAATAATGAGATGACCTCTGTGGTTTTTTTTTTTTTTTTTTGCATTTTTCCAAAGCTAGAAACGGAGAGGCAGTCAGACAGACTCCCGCATGCGTCCGACCGGGACCCACCCGGCATGCCCACCAGGGGGCGATGCTCTGCCCCTCTGGGGCATCACTCTATTGCATCCAGAGCCATTCTAGCACCTGGGGCAGAGGCCACAGAGCCATCCCCAGCGCCCGGGCCATCTTTGCTCCCATGGAGCCTCGGCTGCGGGAGGGGAAGAGAGAGACAGAGAGGAAGGAGAGGGGGAGGGGTGGAGAAGCAGATGGGCGCTTCTCCTGTGTGCTCTGGCCGAGAATCGAACCTGGGACTCCTGCACGCCAGGCCGATGCTCTACCACTGAGCCAACCGGCCAGGGCTACCTCTGTGTTTTGTTTTTTTTTTTAATGTCAAATAAAACATTTAGCTTTTCATTTCTAACAATCCCTGTTATCTGTTCTGCTGACTTCTGCAACTGATTTATACCTTTTTAGTCATCTTATGGTAGGCAAACACATTCAGCATTTCCTAAAATTCCTTGTACTTTAAACTGGCAAATTCAGTGACTACAATGGGGACATTAGTATATGCTGTTCTCTTCTCCTTCCTGAACATTTCTGCTATGTTGTTATCTAACAAACCACATGGTAAATTCCTTGAGAACAGAATTCTAAAAACTTATTTTGGTGTACTTCACCCAGCACATTGATATGCAGAAGTATAAATTCTTATTCGATGACTGTTTCAGAGATATTTTGAAGTAGGTATGTCAGTTGCAAGAATTTTGCTCAGGAAATAAGTCTCATAGTCTAAGAGATGGAGGAGACAGTTACCTGACAGCACATTATTGCTGGGAGCGACAAATTTAAGTCTTCAAAAGTGCCTATGTTTACAGTCAAAATCCTGTTTCCTTTCTTTTCAGTAACTTTAGAGTTTCTAATTTTTGTATTTTTGTTGTTATTTTTAAACAAGTGTTCACCTTTGCAAAAGGCCGGTGAGAACCTTCCAATATGAAAGTTTTATTTATTTTTTTTTAAGTGTGGAGGAGTTCTGAGCACAGGAACATGACATACCGACCGCAGTTGCCAGCAAAAGCATCCCTTACATTCTCTGTGCGGCCCCATCTCCAAAAACAAACATTCATGACTCTGTGTTTTCATTTTGACTGCCAGAGTTGATCTCTTTCTTCGTGTGCCCCATCTAGCCTTGGAACTAGAGATGAGCATAGAATATTTTCTTCCTCATTGTTTTGTTTTTGCTCGGCTCTAATACCTACAGAGCACTTGCGTATGTAATGCTGCTTGGTGTCATAGGAGTAGGCAGGTAGGTGTAAATGTGCTTGGCGAGGGAAAAGCACGCACCACATATTTCACATAGTTTTCTGATTTCCGTTTGTTGAAAACCATTTACTCTGTGGGATAGCTCAAAGGCTTATCACAGGGAAGGGCTGGCGAGAGGTCAGTGCTGTCAGGATGACTTATGACTTGCGGACACAAGTGAGCAGGTTGCATTCAGGTGCTTCACCTTCGGCCCTCTCCTGGGTGCATTTCCACGTCTTGCTTATATGTGTCCTACTTTGGATCTCAATTTTAGTAGACTAGATTCATAGGAAAACTGATCATTATGTTCTAAATACCATTTTGTATCCCTGTGCCCATTAACTTACTCTCTCTCTCTCCTTTTCTTTCCACATAACCCAAACTATCTTTAGAGTCCTCCTAAATATTTGTAATTCTTGAGACTAGCATGGAGACTCTGCCGGCTTGACAAGAGGTATCAATATAATTGGGCCCTCGTTAACTTGCCAATCTCTTAGGCTGATTTTAATCATATTTCCTTATTGAAAGAGTGACAGACATCACTGTTCCCTTGCCCTTTTTATTCCCAGAATTCCGCCTCTTCTGCACTTTGCCAATTCCTCATTCTACCTCACAGCCCCACAGCTGATAGCAGGAAAATTCTAGGCAGGCTAGTGTTTGGATAGTGAATAATTGGACTGTCTTTTTTTGTGTGTGTGGTATTTTTCTGAAGTGAGAAGTGGAGAAGCAAAGAGACAGATTCCCGCATGTGCCCAACTGGGATCCACCCAGCATTCCCACCATGGGGCGATGCTCTGCCCATCTGGGCCATTGCTCTGTTGTATCCAGAGCCATTCTAGCACCTGAGACAGAGGCCATGGAGCCATTCTAGTGCCTGAGGTGGAGGCCATGGAGCTGTCCTCAGTGTCTGGGCCAACTTCTTTTTTTTTTTTTTTTTTTTTTTTTCTCTAGTGAAGCCTTGGCTGTGGGAGGGGAAGAGAAAGATACATAGGAAAGAGAGGGGAAAGGGTGGAGAAGCAGATGGGCACTTCTCCTGTGTGCCCTGGCTGGGAATTGAACCTGGGACTTCCACACGCCAGCCGATGCTCTATCATTGAGCCAACTGGCCAGGGCTAGACTGTCTTTATTCAGCGAGTCACTGTTTTGTAAAAGTTACCTGGGTTTGGAGAAATAGTTGGCTTTTGTAACAGTGCATGCTGAGAGGTAGGTTGAGGGCCGTGAAGAGAGGGTGGGGTTTAGGGTATGTAATTCGCTTCCACGATGTTGTTGAGATCCTTTTGTAACTGAAAAATGGTTACATTAAATATTTGTCATGACAGTCATTACACATGCATTGTAATAAAAATATTTACGGTGTAAGTCAAAGAAGTAAAATCTGTTTGTGTTGTCTATTTTACCACTGCTTGGCAGTTTTCATATTTAAGACACTAGAAGAAAAAATTGGGAGGGAAGTTGGCAAGAAGTTACTAAAAGGGAAGAAAAAAACTTGGGAGGGATATTGGCAAGAAGTATGAAAAACTTGCGAGGGAAGTAAGCACAGAAATGAGTTGACGACTGTTCTGGAAAATAAATTCCATCATACCGATACCACAACACTAATTAAATTAAAATTTGACCTCTGGAGTTCCAGATCTGGCCAAACCCAACCTGCACTGAACAGAAGTTGAACCTTTAGATGGTCAAACTACCATTGTAGGAGAGTTCAGAAATATTCAATTGGGAGATCTATAACTATAAAAGTGCATAGGAATTAACATTTGTATTCAACAGTAGCCAAGACATAATGGGCATCTAAGACATATTTGAAACACGTTGAACTATGTCCCTTAAACCAGAATGAACCACACTAAGTAGCTGTACTTTGAACCACTTGTAATATGCTACTGATAGGTAATTATGTAAGTTTGAAATCACTGACATTTATTTACTATAAAATGAAGCAAGTGCATTTATTTTATAAGACTATTGAACTGGAATCAAACAGGAATAGCATGGCGTTTCTTGAATGAACCTTATTTCACTTCATTTGAACCTTGGAACATAAAAATAAATGGTAGCTGGCGGCTATTGAGAGAGCACGTGTCAGCACTGCTGTGTAAGCACTTTGCACTCATAGGGACATTGTTCTCACTTTCTAGTCATCTAGTGACAACTTTGCTTAGAATCTGCAGTCAGAATGGAAATATGCTAAATTTTAAACATATGAACTAGGTTTTAGGAATTAAAATTACAATTCTGTAATGAATTATTAGCTTAACAAATGAGAGTTCTTATATCTCTAAAACCAAAATTGCCCTAAGACTATCTTTTATAGTAAGATTTGAGCAAGTCAACAGATCAGTAGTATAAAAATTTAATTATAACTGGGCCCAGCCATTTCATGAATAGATAATGAACTTACGATATTTGTCTCACCTTTATATCAAAATATAATAATAATAATTGTTTTCCAAAGGTAAAAGTCATGCTGTATCATTACACATATGCCTGATGTTTCCTATCTGGAAAAATGGGGATTCCTGACTCTGCACTCTTGTAGTTTTCTATTTTGTAGTGGTTGCTAACTATACAAGGTCAAAAGAAGATTTTACACTTATATTTTAATAGAAGTTTAGACCTTCAACAGAAATTTAGAACTTAGTAGTGTTCATAAAAACCTTCCCAGGAAGGGAAACTTGTTTTTCTCTAGAAATTCTGAGTATAAGTGTTCTAGACAAAATAGCCCTTGAAATGGCAATTGTATTATCATTAGTATGATGCAAAACCAAGTCTACAATCCCTAATTTTTATTTATAAGGTTTAGTGACCTAATTAAAATTTAATAAATTAAAAAATTGATTTCAACAAATACTTGTTGAGTTCCTGCTATAGACAGAGTGTATGTGAGGCACTATATATCTCCTGTCTGCAAGTATCACAAGGGTCCCTGTCTGCAATGAACTTGTGACTTACAGACATTTTTGGGTAAAGATGTTTAAATATATTTATTTAGTAAATACTTGTGAGTGCCAGCATTGAACAAGGGACTATACCAAGCTCTGGAAATTACTATTAAACAAGAAGATAATCCCTGACTTCAGAGAGTTTCCATTCTAGTGAAGATGAACAAGGAAAAACCAGTACTGTTGGCTAAGTTCTCTGATATCAGTCAATATAGGATCCTTGTATGGGCACAGAGAGGCGGTACCTAATCTGGTTTTAGAGGGCCAGGCAAGGTATTCTTGGCAGAAGTGACATCTAAGGTGAGAGACAATAAATGTGTAAGAGTCATTTGAGTGAAGAACAGGGAAGACATTCCAGAAAGAGGACAGAATGTACAAGGTCTGGAGCCAAGTGAGAACATCATATATTTGACGAGCTCTAATTGGTTCAATGTGGCTGGGATGGAGAAGAAAATGAGCCAAGAGCCAAGAGACAGCATTGCACTTTTTGGGAAGCTTGCGGTGTGCAGCAAAGCTGATGTCTGGAAAGGAAAGGGTGTATAGTGACAGCCAAACCAGGAGAGGACAGTCAGACCATGGTTTCTGTCTCCCTACTTGCCAGCAATGAAAATGTAGCCAAAAGATGCAAAAAGACAAAAGCGCTCCTGTTCACTTGTGTGTTCCATGTAGCTGGTGAAGTACAGCCTCTTGTAGCACTGGGCTGCAGCGGAGGCAGGGGAACAGGTGCTAAGAGGGAGCACAGGAAAGTACCCTGGAAAGAAAGCGGATGGGTCCATGTAGCTCTCTTTACTGGAGAAGAGCCATAAGCCAAGCTGTATCTAAATTCACCTGTAATGTAATACACCAACTGGAGGGGGATAATGAAATTCTTCACATCTTGTAGAATAAGAGGTGAAAGTTTAAGAGATTTTTTAAAGATCACCTGTATTAAATAATAGATGGGATCAGCAATAGAATCCAAATCTTTTGAGCCCTTGTCTTTTTTGCTATAGTATAATATAAGAGGTGCTGCTGCCTATTAGAAAAGAAACTGTCACAGACTCTAATGACTTATCTGTTGAACACTGCTGGCTTTAAGTTAAAACTTCAGGTTAGCTCATCTTACTATTATTGTATCAGTTTTATTAAGCCATCAAGGTTATAAATCTGCTCTTTGTAGCAGAGAAATAACAAGAACCAAGACTTGTGAACTAATGGCATTGAGAGCTCCATGACAAGTTTGAAAAGATTTTCAGGATATTTGTTTTCATGTATATGATACATGAAGCTACTAAAGTCCTAAATAAGTCATCTTAGAGAAGCCATCTACGCTAATACACTTAAAATTTTAAAAAGTCAGGAAATTTCTTCTCAAATCTCCCAAATTATTTTTTACTTTTCTTCTATCCTTGGGGCAGAACTTCTTCTTCATGCTTATGCATAACCTCAAATTTAAAATATGAAGTCTGAGTGGGTGGGCAGTCAGCACAGGGACCAAGCCTGCTCAGGGCAAGTTGAACAGTTGGTGTTGAGAAAATAAGGATCATATAGTAGGATTACTTCAGAGATAATGGGTGAGTGAGTACTGAAGCCTATCTCCTAAGGAACTGAATTACAAGGCAGAAGACTAGTTACTAAGGACCTGAGAGATATGTTAGGAACTCCAGAGCAGGGTGCCAACAGGGTACCGAGAACAGAGTGCTTTATCTGGATTGCATTTCTCCCAACATCTGGGTGGGTAGAGCTAGAAGAGATAGTTGAGGAATTAGTAGCTTCCTCAATGCCAATTCTTTGACCAACTGGCTCAAAATCATCTAACGAGTTTTTAAGACTAGATTCTAAGGATTATTTCAGATAATTTGAAATCTGGAGTCCAGAAATTTGTAGTTGAATGAGTCTAATGTAGAGCCAGAAAAAGATAAATAAGATTCTTGGTTTGTTTCAAGTTTCTTTTTTGACTTTACTTCCCTGGAAACATTTACCCAAAGATACCTTAAATTACTGAATTTTTCAGTTTGTATAAAAATGCCCAAGTTATTAGTTTTCAAATACAAATACAGAGCTATACACATACAGAAACAAACACTAAAGAGGCATAGGGATATTGACAGAACTACACATATTCTCACAAGTTCTTACATAATTCTGTGTGTGTGTGTGTGTGTGTGTATGGATATCTATCTATCTGAATTTTAAATAATAGTTTACTATTGGTACCCAAAACTGTAAAATTCATTAGGACAGTGTTTTTTGTACTTTTGTTGGGTCGAATAAAATTATATTGGAATTAGGTTTTCTGATATAAATTTGGCCAGTATCAAAGTCAATGAAGGAAGAGCTTTTATTTTCCACGTTGACAATAAATTCTTACTGCTTATGCTTTCTAGCAAAGATTAATCTTTAGCCAATATTTCTACATACAGCTATTTGTAATCAAGTTTGAATCAGATCAACAAATTATCTTTCCTAATAAAACAGAACTTCAGTTTTCAAAATATGCATTCAGGCATGTATCTTTCCTGCTTTACAAGTTAACTTCTGTTGGTATATATCACACAGAGGTACACAGAACCTTTAAGATAACAGAGCCACATTTACAATGGCTAGGTGCAAAACTGGTTCATTCCTTCTCTCTCTCTCCAGTTCCCTTCTGGCTTTCTCACATTCTCCCTTTTCCTTCTTGTCCTCTCCTCACCCTTCCTTCTGTTTCCCCTAACACTTTTCTCCTCCTTCTTTCTTGCCCATTTCCTTGTGCATAAAGCACAATGCAAGTGTTCAGTGATTATTAAACATTGATAACAATGCCACTACCTATCCTGTGATTCACTGTGAAAGACAGGCTTTATTGAAAGGCATCACCTCTAAAGTTCACATTGCTTCAACCCAAGCTTTTGATCCTCCTCTCTTACCACAAGCAGCTTCATTGTCAAGGTTGTTCTAAGGTGTGATAAGGAGCCATAAAACAAAGTTTATGATATTTTCCTATCTACAAAGTCACAGGAAGCTCAAATGTACTCAGCAAATATTGCAAGATCACAAAGGACCATTAAATGTAACACTGCACCCTTTCTTTAAAGTTATCTTTTTCTCTCTCTCTCAATGATACCCTATATCATTCTTCTGTTGTATGCTCAAGTCTGAGTTAATGAGCTTTATATTAGCAATTCTTCTTTAACAACTACTGGTTTGTTTGGTTCAGTTGAATAATATTAGGGTGATAAAGTTAGGTGCATTTATAAGTGTAAAGTGCTTAAACATTTGTGTAAAAAGCGCATATATCACTTGGGTATGTTATAACCATAATATACTTCTTACTAATAAAATAAGTTAGTCTTTATTGCATACTGATTATAACATTACTTTTGCCCTCTCTGGTGCTCTTTGCTTTTAAGTATTTTCAAGTAATGTATTGAATTACTTGTATTGAAAAAGCTAATGTATTTCATGCACAGAATTATTTGAAGTTAACATTTGCCTTTATAACCAGCATAATGTAAAGGAAATTAGCCAAAGAACGAGTCTGTATCTGTGTAGACATAATAACCACAGGTGAAAATGTAGATTCCTGGTCTCTGCCCCTAATTCTGAGTAAGAAGAGGTACAGTATTTTTTAAACAATTCTCCAGGTGATTGTAAAATAATTGGTCCAGAAACTACTACTTTGAGAACCAATGAGCCAAATACTTGATTTGTCTGTAAACAGAGTGCTGAGAAAGTTATTAAAAATTGAAATGGCAGTGTTGGATGGTTTCAGAGAAAGTTTTTCAAGGTCTCCTTCAATGAGAAAATTAATTGATCATGATTTTTGTAAGTTTATATTTGATTTATTTTAAGAAATATTATTATTATTATTATTATTGAGCTATGATTGACATAACATTATAATTTCGGGTGCACAACACAATGATTTGATATCTGTATACACTGCAAAATGGCCGCCACAAGAAGACTTAGGTGTTGTTTTTTTAACCTCATTAGTTAATTTTTATATAAGAAATCAATTCACACCCAGAACCTCAGTTCCATGTCACGATTTCCTCCAACGATGTTGATGAATGGTTCCAGGGGGACTCAAGAGAAGTGGCAGTGTGAGGGACAGCGGGGGTTGGTCTCTCTGTGCAGGGCTTCTCCCAGCAGGTGGCTTTTAAAACTCACGATAGCCTCACGTGGTATGATTTTGTTTTAGATTAAATTTTCACAGAAGGGAAAATCTGCTGTGAGAGCTGAAAACCAACACCCTTAAGATAAATATATTACCAGATTTGAGTGCTCTTAGTAATCAGCAAAGATAAATGTTTAACAGTGTATACAAAACAAAGTGTTTTATACTAAGTCAAATAGAAAAAGCCATGCACTAATAAATAAATCTCCACATGTACAATAAACTGGGTGATCAGAACAAGTACTCACATTAGCAACAGGATATTAGTATTACTAATGCATTTGATCTTTAAATAATGGATTTACAGTTCTCTTCAATCTCCCTCCACTATTTTGTTTTGTTTCAATCTCAATAACTTCCTATTAATTATAATCTCTGAAATACTTGTTAAATGATCAAACTTTGCATATTCTTTTTGTAAATGGGTTTAGTCCAGAAAGGAGGCCAAAAAACATTGGCTTAGAACAGGGGTTCCCAAACTTTTTACACAGGGGCCCAGTTCACTGTCCCTCAGACCGTTGGAGGGCCGCCACATACAGTGCTCCTCTCACTGACCACCAATGAAAGAGGTGCCCCTTTCGGAAGTGTGGCGGGGGGCTGGATAAATGGCCTCAGGGGGCTGCACGTGGCCCATGGCCGTAGTTTCGGGATGCCTGGCTTAGAATATAAATCTTTCAGATGCAGGAATCTTTTATTTTCATGCTTTTAAAAGGTAATCTGTCTCACTAGTGTCTATTTTATTTTATTAATTTAATTTATTGGGGGTGACACTGGTTAACATAATTATATAGGCTTCAGGTGACAATTCTATAACACATCTTTGTACACTGTACTGTGTGTTCACCCCCACCCTAAGTTAAGTCTGTCCATCACCATTTAACCCTGAACCCTCCTCCATTTCCACCTTCCAACGATCATCACCCTGTTGTCCATATCCATGAGTTTTAAGTTTTAGGATTGTTTATTTTATCCCTCCACTCCCTTCACCCAAAGCCCTCCTCCTGACAAGTATCAGCCTGCTCTCTGTGTGTGAGTCTGTCTCTATTCTGCCTGTCAGTACATTTTGTTAATTAGATTCAGATATGAATGAAATCATATGGTACTTGACTTTCTTTGACTGGCTTATTTCACTTAGCATAATGCTGTCCAGGTTCATCCATGCTGTTGCAGAAGGTAAGATTTCCTTCTTTTTTATGGTCACTTAGTATTCCATTGCACCACAGCTTTTTAATCCACTCATCTACTGATCGGCACGTGGGCTGTTTCCAGGTTGTGGCTATTACAAATAGTGCTGCAATGAACACAGGGGTGCATATATTCTTTCAAAGTAGTGTTTTGAGATTCTTAGTATATAGCTCTGGAAGTGTCTATTTTAGATAGAAACATTCATATGACAATATCCCTGTTTTTTTAACTGCATTGTTTGGGGCATAGAGAGATCTTTCTCACCGTCATTCTTCCACAAAACCCCAAGTTTCGTGCAATCATTACTATGAGTGCAATATGTACTTTTCCAATCCATTTGAAATAACTTGTACTATACACATACATAGATAAATATTTACCTATAAACAATATTTAATTGTTTTATTGCATGGCTTTAAAATGTCTATAAATGTTATCCTTTATACATCTTATTCTTCAACTTGCTTTCTTTTGTAGTTATATGTAGAAATTTACTTTGTTTTTAAACTGCTGAATTGTACCATGTCACATTTATTTACTCATTCTGTTACTAATAAACATTAAGATTGTCCTAAGATTTTACTCAGTACAGCAATAACAGTCTTTGGCTATTTCTCCTTGCATATATACAAGAGTTTCTCTAGTGTAGGTATTTAGTTGTTGAACTGTGGTATCTTAGAATATATGCATGGCATTATCAGTTTCACTAGATACTGCCAAATTACACCTTAAAGTAGTTACACCAATTTATACTGTCACCAGGCATTTATGACAGTCCCCATTGACTCACATTCTTGCTAACTCTTATTATTGACATAACTTTATTTTTTTCCATTCTAATTTATAAAAAGCCATATCTGTTTTTCTACTTTGCATTTTTCTGAGTGCTGGTGAGAGTAGACATATTTTTGTGTTTATGAGCCATCTGACTTCATATCCCATGCTGATGTGGGGGTAAGGTGTTGTGGGGGCTGTGAGATGTGCCTTGCAGACCACTGCTGTAGGGAGCATCACTGCACAAGGGCCCCAGTTGCTATATGCTGAAATTTTTCACTCTTTTTCTGGAGATTGTTCCTTCCAAAGACTCCTGCTCAGGAATGAATGTGTCAAGGATACAAATTTGTGTTTGAAAGACGTGAGACTTATTTATGAACTAATTTTGCTTCCCAGACTACCAGACAGCTTTCCAAAACTAGCTTAGATTTAGATGCACAGTGGTTTCATGTTGTCCCATATTACTGTCCTTTGTGCCTTCACTCAAGGCTTTGACTTGCATTGAGGTTCGACAACCCTCCCTGCCTCCTTCCCTATTTCCTTTTACACAAGTATTGCCTCTACTAAAACCATTTCACACTTACTACCGTCTTACCATAGGAGGAAAGGTCTTCAAAATTACTTGACAAAGATATAAACTGATAGGAAATTGAAGATGTTTTAAGTGTTAAAAAGGACTTTATCTTTAAGCAGTGCTTTCTTTAATTATATTTTAATGGTGTATAAAATACCATTTTCTTTTGTAGACTTAGTATATCTAACTATAAATGATAACAACTGTTATCAAACTTAAAAACCTGAAACAATATAAACCTAGAGAACTGGATAATTTACTAGCAAAATACAAATGATCAAAAATGAGAAAGGAAACTTGAAAAAGGTTAAATAGACACATTACCATTGTGAAGGTGATTCAACGTCCACTAAAAGGCACTGTCACTAGATGATTTTTTTAGCTGAACCTAACCTGTAAATAACCTTGAAATAAGCTTCACCAATTCATATAATCAGATGAAAAACTATTCAATTCATTTTCTAAAGCCATAGTAGCAGAATTAGTACCAAATTCTGAAAAAAATATTATAAAAAAGAAAACTGTAGTTAATCATACCTATGAAATTGATACTCAAATAAGATGTTATAAATAAAATATTAATAATTAAACTCTAAAATGGTATTAAAGTAATAAAATATGACAAAGGAAGATTTATGATAGGAGAAATATATAAATAAAATATAATTTTTGTATCAACAAAGTAGGAAATCCAAATAAAGGACTAGTATGTGCCAAAAGAGTCTTACATAAAATCTAGCAGTCTTTTCTAATAAAAATTCAAAGTGCAAAGAGACAAAAACTTCATAAATATAGTAATTTTTAAACCAAACACCCAAAGTAAACATTATTGTAAATGGTAAAAAGTTAATACCATTGTCTTAAAATAGGAACAATATTAAAAATTCATGAAAAGATTGTTCACCTAAAAAATCCCCAACAACACCCCTGTGGTTAAAAAAAAAAAAAAATCCCCAGAAGATTCTAGCGAAAAGCAAGCAAACAAAAAGAAAACAGAAGTCTGCTTTAATTAATAAGGGAATGTACGATGGATGGGTAGTAGATAAGCATCAAAATAATTAGCGCTTTTTTGTGTTTGACAGAGACAGACAGAGAGAGGGACAAATAGGGACAGACAGACAGGAAGGGAGAGAGATGAGAAGCATCAATTCTTTGTTGTGGCTTTTTAGTTGTTCATTGATTACTTTCTCATATGTGCCTTGACTGGGGGGCTACAGCAGAGTGAGGGACCTTTGCTCAAGCCAACGACCTTGGGTGCAAGCCAGCGACTTTGGGGTCATGTCTATGAGCCCACACTGAAGCCAACAACCCCATGCTCAAGCTGGTGAGCCCAGGCTCAAGCCAGATGAGCTTGCACTCAAGCCAGCAATCTTGGGGTTTCAAACCTGGGTCCTCTGCATCCCAGTCTGACACTCTGTCTCCACAGTGCCACTGCCTGGTAAGGTTTAAAATAATTACCTTTACTCTATATTAGCAGCAACCATCTCAAAATGGAAACAGAAAGCTATTGAATTCACAATAATAAGAAATCATAAAATACTTAAAGATATTAGTGGGAATGTAAATTGGTGCAGCCACTGTGGCAAATAGGACAGAGGTTCCTCAAAAATTTAAAAATAGCCCAGGTCAGGTAACGGTTGGAGCATCATCCTAATGAGCCAAGTTTGCGGGTTCAATCCCCAGACAAGGCATATACAAGAATCAACCAATGAATGCATAAATAAGGGGAATAACAAATCAATGTCTCTCTCTCTTTGCCTATCTATTTTTCCCTTCCTCTATCTACACTAACTAACTAAATAAATAATTAAATTTAAAAAAACAGAACTACCATATGACCCAGCAATTTCACTTCCGAATAAAATGAAATTACTATCTCAAAAAGATATCTGCATTCCCAAGATCATTGCAGTATTATTTATAATAGCCAAAACATGGAAACAACCTAGTGTCCATCAAAAGATGAATGGATAAAGATAATGTGGTATATATACATATATTCAAATAATATTCAGCCATAAAAAAGAGGGAAATCCTGCTATTTGCAACAACATGGATGGACCTTATAGGCATTACGGTAAGTGAAATAAGTCAAAGATTCATGCTATATGATCTCAATTATGTATGGAATCTAAAAATACCTGAACTCATAGATACAGAGAGAGGATTGATGGTTACAGGAGGAGGGAGTGGGGGTTATCCTACTGCATCTTTTCCAATGTGTCAGTAGTTTTAATGCCAGGTCACCTTTGCAGGAGTATCGACAGTAACAGCTCCCTGAGCTCAGGCCGTGGTTAGAATGGTTTCAACTGACAGGAGCTGTGAAATAATTTTTAATAGATGTGATCAATTGTCAATTTGCCTTCTCTCTGTGTGTTGAGTTTTGTATTTGAAGTTCTACTGAACATTTATGGTAGGTAACAGAAACAAATGAGTTAAAAAAGTAGCCATTTGACAATTGACATAAATAATATTGGCAACTCAAGGAGAGATGATGGATTGCTTTTGGATAGTCAAAGAAAAAGGAGGGATGGTATGGACATGTATTTTTAATAAAGGGAGAGAGAAGAAGGTGGTAACAAAAGAAAAGAACTGATGTTCGGTGCTGGGAAGACAAAAGGGAGAGAACTGTTTTTGAACCAAAGAAAGAGTACTACCTGTCTGATTCTTCTCTTTCTTCCAATCTCAGGCCAAATGCCATCTCTTTCAGAAATTCTGGCATTTTCTATTGTGCAGACACTTCTTTATCTGTACAATTAATTTGTGAGTTAACTGTGTACTATTTTATGATCTATATTAAAATGGTAAATGAAATCTTTTGGATGTTATTTAGTATTCTTCAGGATTATGGCTTATTTTCCAAGTTAGATTTAGAACGATTGGGAGTCAGGATTATGTCTGATGAATTCTAAACTATTTTATGTTATTGTTGCCACAGTTTATTAACTGGAAGAAAGGATGACACAACTCCTGGGGAGGGAGGTGGCAAGAGAGACAGACTAGATAGGGAAAGGACACAGGAATAAGGTGTTGGGTGCAAGGGTGGGTGAGAGGAGTGTGGAAAGGAGGTGCCTGTCCTCATGGCCACCTATAAAAATATGTTTACATACTGCAGTATGGGATGTAACATTCTTTTAGTTTATCTTATTGGGAGGTTTATTCAGTTTTGGAGATTTTCTTTTAAAATTGGATTTAGATAGGAAGGAAGTAGACTTGGACACATTAATAACACTTGCGTTTGAATAATGGCCTACGGATTGATACACATATATTTACATACCCATAAATATACGTAGGCTTTCTTTGTTATGTTTTCCAATTATTGTTTAATGACCCTTATTGGTAATTTAAAACTTAAACAGAAATTTATTTATCTATTTCAGCAATGTTTTAACCAATTGAAGTGGATTTGAATAGTTGAGATAGTGTTCAAAATTCAGCTGTGGTTATACACCAGGGTGTAATGTAGGATTACATTTGAAGGACAAAGTACTTTTCAAATTCAGATCTGACATCCTAACAATTCCTTTCTTACTTTCTAATTTTGGTAATAGGACATCTCCAAGTTTGCAGAGAGAGACAATATAGTCCTTGGAGAAGGTGGAATCACACTGAGTGGAGGACAGCGAGCAAGAATTTCTTTAGCAAGGTGAGGATCTCATTATTGGTTCAGTGAGCATCTGTCAAAAATATAATGCATGTAAAAATTATAGGTATTTCTCTATATTCTGTTTTGTAATTGAAAATTGCTTGGGCCCTTATGACTAGCTGGTTAAGAATCATCTTTAGTGGCCTTGGTCAGTTTGCTCAGTGGTAGAGTGTTGACCCGGCATGTGGATGTCCTGGGTTGGATTCCTTGTCAGGGCCCCCAGGAGAAGTGACCATCTGCTTTCTCATCCCATGCCTTCTCTCTCTCTCTCTCTCTCTCTTCCTCTCTCTCTTTCTCTAACTCAGCCATGGCTTGATTGGTTCAAGTGCATCAGCCCGTGCACTGAGGATGGCTCCAGGGAGCCTCTGCCTTAGGCACTAAAAATACCTCGGTTGCAAGCATGGTCCAAGATGGGCAGAGTACCAGCCCCAGATGGGGGTTGTTGGGTGGATCCTGGTCAGGGTGCATGAGGAAGCCTGTCTCTCTATCTCCCCTCCTCTCACTTGGAAAAAGAAGAAAACAAAAAGAATCATCTTTAGGAACTATATCGATCATGATATAGTATTCATAGCTGATAAAAATGATGGTGTTTTCAGAATGTGTGCCCTTATTTTGGTGTGTGTATATTTGATAACCTTATGGTATGTTTTACTACAAAGGAAAACTCTAGGATTCTGCATAGCACAAAAAAAGATATGTAAATGTTTAAATTCTTTCCTCACCCCCACTTTACAATGAACACACCTGCTGTAGGCTTCTGATTACACTTTTTAGCTTAGATAAATGTATTTTCAAATTTTTCAACATAATTAATAATTCTCATAACAAGAAAAGCAAGGAAAATAATATCACTTGGCTTAAGGTCTGTGATCTTTAGAGACAAATAAATAAGACAAGCACATCAAACACTGTGATGAGTGGTTCCCTTGGTCTAAGCATTTTGAGATGGCAAAGAAAAGTACATATAGTTAATTTCTGTCAAGAGGAATATTTTTTTGGGTTAAACTGTCACATGGCAGTTTTATTTTATTTATTTATTTATTATTATTATTATTATTATTATTATTATTATTATTTTGTATTTTTCTGAAGTTGGAAACTGGGAGGCAGTCAGACAGACTCCTGCATGCGCCCAACTGGGATCCACCTGGCATGCCCACCAGGGGGCGATGCTATGCCCATCTGGGGCGTCGCTCTGTTGCAACCAGAACCATTCTAGCACCTGAGGCAGAAGCCACAGAGCCATCCTCAGCGCCTGGGCCAACTTTGCTCCAATGGAGCCTTGGCTGCAGGAGGGGAAGAGAGAGACAGGGAGGAAGGAGAGGGGGAGGGGTGGATAAGCAGATGGGCGCCTCTCCAGTGCCCTGGCCGGGAATCAAATCCCGGGACTACTGTACGCCAGGCTGACGCTCTACCACTGAGCCAATTGACCAGGGCTGGCAGTTTTAAAAATTGTTGGTGATATAGGGTGTCAATATTCCTCCAGTTATATTTGAACAAAATTCTTCTTACTCTGTTGCCATTGTTGTGAATAAGAAATCCCACTGACTTATATTTTGGCTTCTTTCCCTTACTTTTTACCCCCAGCTTTTAAAAGTTGGGACAGAAAACTAACTCATGAGCACCTGCAGTTGCCCAGTAATATTCTAGGTGGGGTATATGCGTGTGTGCGTGTGTGTGTATGTGTGTGTAATTTGACTTAATCCCCATATCACCCTGAGAAGATGGGATTGTTCTCCCACTTTATGGAAGAATGATAAGATAATTGAAGTTGTTAGATATTAACTTGTTAACAGCCATATTGGGAAATACTAGAGTTAAAATTTGAACAAGATCCTCTCAATTCTACACTAAATTGTGCCTTAATCTTGGGATTCCAATTTGAAGAAATAAATCAATAGATAAGGATAATTCACAGAAAAGTTAATGCTTCTAAATAAATGGAAAGTGACTAATTAACCTGTGAACCAAAGTAAGACTTATTTTAAACATTCCATTTTATACCTAGTTGAGGTAAGCTATATATCTTCTAGGCATTCAACATACAGTTGATTTTGTATTTACTAGTTTAAGATTTGGTTTTATTGTAAGGTACAAACAGTTTGAAGTACAAATATATATATATATATATATATATATTTATTTATTTTTAATCTGATTGAAATGGTCCTGTGTTGGTCCATTTTAGATGAATATATTATTTCTAATCTCTTGAGAAACTGTGGTCATGGATTTGAGGAAGAGAGAGTAGTATGGAGAGGGGAGAGGAAGACCTTCAGGATGTATTTTGATGAAGTACTTTGATCTAGCTCTCGCATGTTGTCTTCAAAAATAGTTTGATTTGCAAAGGTTATTTTAGATTTACTATGACTTTTTGCCATTTCTCTATTTTCTCTTAGAAACCTGTTGATTGAACACATTTTTTTTTTACAGAATGTACCAAGAGTTATATATACATAATCACTGAATTCTATGTAGTCGGGGGAGGGGGAGGGTTATTCACAAACATCTAAAATTTAACTGTTTGAACAAATTAACTCATTACCATTAATATGAAACTATACCTCCAACTCATTACTGTTCTAAGGTCCATTTAAAGAAAATTTACTTGCTCATGAAATTTTATTTTTTAACTTAAAAATTCAAATAATATGGGTTTAGGTTTTTATTGTGAATTACTCATTCTCTTCCTGTTTAGCGTTGTCATGAATATGGTACAGAGACTGAGACTGTGAGGAGCAAAAAGTATATCAATTATGCAGCCACAATAGCACTGCTAGAAATTTGTTGGTATCAGTCAACTGAAAAACATTAAAAAGAAATCATTTCACATCAGCATTGCAATTCAGTTGCTGTTTCTGAAGTTTTACAGGATTGAAACAGCCTATTTTATTCTTTTTTTTCTCACCAAATGCAAAAGCTTCGAGGGCAGGGACTGTGTAATTTTTACCATTGTGTTCCCAGCATATATCACTGTGCTTTTCTCTAATTAGATACTATTGTCAGAAGGTGTTCTTTTGCTTGTTTGCTTGCTTGTTTTCTTTTTCTTTTTCTATTTAAGGTAATGTTTTAAATTGTGCGGTATGGTGTGATTCAGTTTGTAACTTTTGCTAGTTTATGTCACATTTAGCAAATTATGTCTACGAGTGTTGTGAAAAGTTATAAAAACCATATGTAATTTGTTATTCTTCATTTAAAATCATCTACATGAAATGACATGGAAATACTGAGGGAATCTAATTTAGTTTTAATTTTCTTTTTAGAGCAGTATACAAAGATGCTGATTTGTACCTATTAGACTCTCCTTTTGGGTACCTAGATGTTTTAACAGAAAAAGAAATATTTGAAAGGTATGTTCTTTGAATAACATAATATTCATGCTAAAAAACAAAGAAAGAATGACAACATGTCATAGATGCATATTATTCCTTGAGAAATTTGTCCACCATTGTGACTCAGTATTAAAGAATGTTACATAGCACTTACTAAAATCTGATTTTTTCCTTCACAGTCAAGATTCAATATCACTTTCATGAAAACTTTGTACCGCTTCATGCTAAACCAATTTCTTTCATTGCTATTGCTTTAATAATCACTAAGTAGCCTTTACAGTATTATTGCCTTGTGACATAGTATTTTAATTAATTATTATGCTTGAAGTTTTTACTTGCTTTTTTGTGTTAGTGTTTTATCCTATCTTGTCCTTAGGTAGTAAACTTCTTATGTTATTACATAGGCTGAGTGTTCAATGTTGAATGTAAGTGAATGTCTACCTCAATGCCTCCTTTAGAACCTGTTCTCAGTCACACAGAGCTTGGGCTTCACATTTCACTGGAGCTCCCAAATGGGGCTCAAAGTATGTGAAATTTCAAGGAGAAACAGTGATATGACTTGGCTTCAAAGTTGCCAAGTGATTACATAAGACTATAAAGTAGTTTGTTATGAGAATTGTCATGATATTCTTCTAGAAATAAAGATTTTAAACAAAAAAGGATATGGATATATGTGTGTATAAAATGGCAGCATTATTCCTGGAAGGAGCACCTTTCCTAGAATTTGGTTAAATTAATATATAAAATACTATTTTTACAAACAGTGACTGTGATAAGTAATTTTTACCAATACAAACTTTGCTAGCTATGTTAGTATATTAGAGTATGCTCTAGAATTATGCCTCCTTCTATACAATATATAATGTTTTAAATGCCTAAAAGAAATTGGTCTCCCGTAGATGGTTCTATTTGGGATTTAATTCTAGACTGGTGAGAAATTTTATTAGAGGAGGGTCAATTTATTACTTAATTCTTAGGTTTGTTGTTGATTTAACAAATCAGATTAGTCTTAATATAAATGATTGAGAACTAAATTGGTGGTCAATTTAAAATGTAAAAGGAAGTTAATAGAATATTTAAAGAACAAGAATGCTCTGACATTTTAGAAGATATATAGAAATAGAGACCACTCACCCAGGAATTTTAAAGGTCATCTAACAGTTCTCTCACTTTCTAGATGAATGAACCAAGACCTGAGGACAACCAATTTGCTCAAACTCAAACATTTATTTAATATAGATATTTAATTTCATTCTAGGTCTGTTAACACTCAGCTTTCCACTGTCACATACTATAATAATTCAGTAATACAGTATTTCACACTCTAATAACTCAAGAAGCACAAAATTAATTAGTACCGGGTATTTACTTTTAGAATTACTTTAAGTATACTAGCACTGTATTATGGAGATTTTATATGAGTAGATTAATAACATGTTAAAATGAAATTCATATAGTAGAATAATAAAGTGTTTATACAATTGATATCTTACTTGTATCTTTTTATATTCTTAAAGCTGTGTCTGTAAATTGATGGCTAATAAAACTAGGATTTTGGTCACATCTAAAATGGAACATTTAAAGAAAGCTGACAAAATATTAATTTTACACGAAGGCAGCAGCTATTTTTATGGGACATTTTCTGAATTACAAAATCTTCGGCCCGACTTCAACTCAAAGCTCATGGGATATGAATCCTTTGACCAGTTCAGTGCAGAAAGAAGAAATTCAATCCTCACTGAGACTTTACGGCGTTTCTCATTAGAAGGAGATGCTGCCATCCCCCGGAATGAAACAAAAAAACAGTCTTTTAAACAGACTGGGGAATTTGGTGAAAAAAGAAAGAACTCTATCCTCAATCCAATCAACTCTGTAAGGAAATTTTCAATTGTACAAAAGACTCCATTACAAATGAATGGCATCGAAGAAAATTCTACAGAGCCTCCAGAGAGAAGGCTGTCCTTGGTCCCGGACTCTGAGCAGGGTGAGGCTATCCTGCCTCGGAGCAACGTCATTAACACGGGCCCCACGTTTCAGAGGCGAAGGAGGCAGTCCGTGCTGAACCTGATGAGACATTCCTCGGTGAACCAAGGTCAAATCATTCACTGCAAGACAGCAGCATCCACACGAAAAATGTCCCTGGCCCCTCAGGGAGACTTAGCTGAAATGGATATATATTCAAGACGTTTATCACAAGGTAGTGGCTTGGAAATAAGTGAAGAAATTAATGAAGATGATTTAAAGGTATGTATAAATTATTAGTTATTTTATTTAATTTTATTTATTTTTTTATTCCGTGAGAGGAGGGGAGGCAGAGACAGACTCCCACATGTGCCCCTACCAGAATTCACCCATCAAGCCCACTAGGGTGCAATGCTCTCTGCCCATCTGGGGCATTGCTCCATTGCTCAGCAAGTGAGCTCTTCTTAGTGCCTGAGGCGGCAGCCATGGAGCCACCCTCAGTGTCTAGGGCCAACTTGCTCCAATCAAACCAAGGCTGCAGGAGGGGAAGAGAGAGAGAGGGAGAGAGAGAGAGAGAGAGAGAAAGTGAAAAACAAGAGTGGGAGGCATAGAGAAGCAGATGGGCACTTCTCCTGTGTGCCCTGACTGGGAATCAAACCTGGGACTTTCATATGCCAAGCTGATGCTCTAGGACTAAGCCAACCAGCCAGGACCTGTATTTTTTTTTTTTATTGATTTTAGAGAGCGATGAAGGAGGAGAGAAAGAGAGAGAAAGGTAAACATCAATTTGTTGTTTCACTTAGTTATGCATTCATTGGTTGATTCTTGTATGTGCCCTGAAGAAGGATAAAACCCTCAACCTTGGCTAATGGGATGATGCTACAACCAACTGTGCTAACCTGCCAGGGCTAGTGAGTTTTTCTGTTTGTTTTGTTTTTGCTTTTATTTAATTAATTTATTTATTTTGTCACAGTGTACAACTGAGTAAAATGCAATATATAGTATTTTACAAAATACAATATATAGTATGTTACAAAACTTACTCAAGTTATGGGTTTAGCATAAGGTTGATCTAAAGACTTTGAAAGTAACAAAGTTCATAATTACGTAAGCAACTTCAAAATGTAAAGGAATCAATTATTTCCTTTTGCAATGGACTTATCTTTTTATATAAAATGTATGTCAAAGCCATGGCTGGCGTTGGGTTTACTAAGCCAGTAACAATCATTATAAATTAGTAAAATTTAAAAATAATTAAAAATTATTATAAAACTGCTTTATTACCACCTTAAAACCTCTGTGGGAAAAGGTGAAGTATAAATAAATATGTAAACAGACAATAGCCGTTAATTAGAAGTATTTCTGTATGTAAGGTATATATGCATCCAGTCTCTCAGTAGGACTAACATTTTGGTTTTACATTCTGGATTATATATCAATCTTACCTGAATTTAATTAGTGTGAGCTTTTTTATCTTTTAAATTTGCTTCATACTTTGAACTTCTAGACAGGTTCCTCTTAAAGAAGGTGTGTAAAACTCAACATGTATAATTATACTAACACCAATCTTCAGATAGAAAGTTTTTTACATTAAGTTTTTAAAATTTATTTTAATTTATTGTGTTAACATGAATTCAAGCGTCCCACTGAATACAACACCCTCTTCCTCCTCTCTCATGTCCCTATCTATAACTCCTTTTCCCCCCTCCTCGAAACTCCCGCCCCACTTCCTTCTGGGACTTGCCATCCTGCTATCGGTATCTGTGTGTTATGTATATATAATTGCTCTAATCCCTTAACCTTCTCTGATCCCATCTCCTCATCCTCCTTCCCTCTGACAGCTGTCCCTCTGGTCCCTGTGACTCTGCCTCTCCCTCTATTTTGTTCCTCAGTTCATTTTGTTCCCTAAATTCCACATATAAGTGAGATCATATTATATTTGTCTTTCTCTGCCTGGCTTATTTCACTTAGCATAATAATCTCCAGGTCCATCCATGCCATTGCAAAGGGTAAGATTCCCTTCTTATCACAACCGCATTGTATTCCATTGTGTATATGTACCACAGCTTTTTAATCCACTCATCCACTGATGGACACTGGGCTGTTTTCAGATCTTGGCTATTTAAACAATGCTGCAATAAACATGGGGGTGCATATCTTCTTTTGAATCAGTGATTTGGTATTCTTAGGATATATTTCTAATAGTGGGATAGCTGGGTCAAAAGGCAGTTCCATTTTTAATTTTTTGAGGAAAGGCCATACTGTTTTCCACAATGGCTGCACCAGTCTGCATTTCCACCAGCAGTGCAGGAGGGTTCCCTTTTCTCCACATCCTTGCCAGCACTTAACTGTGTTGATTTGTTAATGAGCGCCATTCTGACAGGTGTGAGGTGGTATCTCATTGTGGTTTTAATTAGCATTTCTCTGCTGATTAGTGATGTTGAACATTTTTTCACAAGCCTACTGGCCATCTGTATGTCCTTTTTGGAGAAGTGTCTGTTCAGTTCTTTTGCACATTTTAAAATTGGTTTGTTTATCTTTCTAGTGTTGAGTTTTAGAAGTTCTTTATAAATTTTGGTTATTAACCTCTTATTAGATGTATTGGCAAATATATTCTCCCATTGTATGGGTTGTCTTTTTATTTTGTTAACAGTGTCTTTTGCTGTGCAAAAGCTTTTTAGTTTCATATAGTTTCATTTGTTCATCCTGTCCTTTATTTCACTTGCCCATGGAGATAAATCAGCAAAAAGAATGCTACAAGAGATGTCGGAGAGTTTACTGCCTATGTGTTTTTCCAAGACATTTATGGTTTTATGACTTACATTTAAGTCTTTATCCATTTTGAGTTTATTTTTGTGAATGGTGTAAATTGGTGGTCTAGTTTCATTTTCTTGCATGTAACTATACAATTTTCCCAACACCATTTATTAAAGAGACTGTCTTTACTCCATTGTATGCTCTTGCCTTCTTTGTCAAATATGAATTGACCATAAAGGCGTGGGTTTATTTCTGAGTTCTCTGTTCTGTTCCATTTATCTATATGCCTGTTCTTATGCCAGTGCCAAGCTGTTTTGAATACAGTGGCCTTGTAGTATAACTTGATATCAGGACGTTTGATACGTTCCACTTTATTCTTCATTTTCAAGATTTTTGAGGCTATTTGTGTTCTATATTGATTCCATATAAGTTTTTGGAATATTTGTTCTATGTCTTTGAAGTATGCCATTGGTATTTTAATAGGAATTGTGTTGAATTTATAGATTGCTTTGGGCAATATAGACATTTTAATGATGCTTATTCTTACTATCCATGAACACGGTATATACTTCCATTTGTTTGTATCTTCCTTGATTTCTTTGATCAATGTTTTATAATTTTCCAAGTACAAGTCTTTTACCTCCTTGGTTAAATTTACTCCTAGGTACTTAATTTTTTTCTTGCAATAATGAAGGGGTTATTTCCTTAATTTCTCTTTCAGACAGTTTATTATTGGTGTATAAAAATGCCACTGATTTCTGAATACTAATTTTATATCCTGCCACCTAACCAAATTCATTTATCAGGTCTAGTAGTTTTTTGACTGAGACTTTAGGGTTTTCTAAGCACATTATGACATCAACAAATAATGATAGTTTTACTTCTTCTTATCCAATTTTTATGCCTTTTATTTCTTCTTCTTGTCTGATTGCTATGGCTAGGACTTCCAGAAATATGTTGAATAAGAGTGGTGAAAGGGGGGGAACACCTGAGTTGTTTCCGATCTTAAGGGGATTGCTTTTAATTTTTGCCCATTGATTATAATGTTGGCTGTGGGTTTGTCATAGATGGCCTTTATCATGTTGAGGTATGTTCCCTGTATTCCCACTTGCTGAGAGTTTTAATCATAAATGGGTTCTGGATTTTATCAAATGCTTTTTTCTGCATCTAGTGATATTATCATGTGGTTTTTATCTTTCCTTTTGTTTATATGATGAATCACATTGATTGATTTGTGAAGATTATAACAGCCTTGCATTTCCAGAATAAATGCCACTTGATAATGATGTATGATTTTTTCATGTACTTCTGGATCTGATTTATTAATATTTTGTTGAGAATTTTAGCATCTATGTTCATCAGGGATATTGGCCTATAATTTTTTTCTTTGTAGTATCTTTACCTGGTTTTGAAATGAGGATTATGCTTGCCTCATAAAAGGAGCTTGGAAGTCTTCCTTCCTCTTGAATTTTTTGAAATAGCTTGAGAAGAATAGGAGTTAGTTCTTCTTTGAGTATTTGGTAAAATTCGCCTGTGAAGCCATCCAGTCCAGAACTTTTGTTTGCTGGGTTGTAATTCGTCTGTTTAGGTTTTCTGATTCTTCCAGATTGAGTTTTGGAAGATTATATGTTTCTAGAAATTTATCCATTTCACCTAGATTGTCCAATTTTTTGGCATACAGATCTTCATAATGTTTTCTTAGACTCCTTTGTATTTCTGCAGTGTCAGTTGTTACTTCTCCACTTTCATTTCTAATTTTATTTATTTGAGTCCTCTCTCTTTTTTTCTTGATGTGTCTGGTTAAAGATTCATCAATCTTGTTTACCTTTTTAGAGAACCAGCTCTTGGTTTCACTGATCTTCTGTATTTTTTTTTTTTTTTTTGGCCTCTATGTCATTTAGTTCCACTCTGATTTTTATAATTTCCTTCCTTCTTCTTCCTCTGGGCTTTATTAGTTGTTCTTTTTCTAATTCTTTTAGATGCAGGGTTAAGTTATTTATTTAAGCTTTTTCTAGTTTCTTAAGGTATGCCTATAATGCTATGAACGTCCCTCTCAGGACTGCTTTTTCTATGTCTGATAAATTTTGAGTTCTATGTTCATTTTCATTTGTTTCTAGGAAATTTTTTATTTCTTCCTTGATCTCATTGTTAACCCATTTGTTACTTAACAACATGCTATTTAGCCTCCAAGTGTTTGAATATTTTTTAGTTTTTCTATTGTAGTTGATTTCTAGTTTCATGCCATTGTGATCAGAGAAGATGCTTCATATGATTTCAAACTTCTTAACTTTATTGAGACTCATTTTGTGTCCTAACATGTGGTCTATCCTAGAGAATGTACCATGAGCTCTTGAAAAGAATGTGTATTCTGCTCCTTTGGGGTGAAAGGTTCTGAGTATATCTATTAAATTCAGTTGATTTAGTATGTTATTTAAAGCCACTGTTTCTTTGTTAATTTTCTATCTGAAGGATCTATCCATTGATGTTAGTGGGATATTAAAAATCTCCTACTATTATAGTATTGATGTTAATATCACCCTTTATGTCCATCAAAATCTGCTTTATATATTTAGGTGCTTCTATATTAGATGCATAGATATTTACAATGGTTATATCCTCCTGTTGGATTGCTCCCTTTATCATTATGTAGTGACTTTCTTTATCCCTTACTATTGTCTTTGTTTTAAAGTCTATTTTGTCAGATATAAGTATTGCTACCCCAGCTTTTTTTTTCATTTCCATTTGTGTGAAATACATTTTTCCATCCTTTCATTTCATTCTATGTGTATCTTTTGTTCTGAGGTGGGTAATCTGTAAACAGTATATGTACAGGTCCTATTTTCTTATCCATGCAGCTACCTTATGCCTTTTGATTGGAGCACTTAATCCATTTACATTTAAGGTTATTATTGATATGCAGTTGTTTGCTGCCATTTTATTCTTTAAATGTACAATCCTCTTTTTCTAGAGTTTTTTTTTCTTTGCTCTTTTTACAGCTGGCCCTTTAACATTTCTTGCAGTACTAGTTCAGTTGTAATGAATTCCTTGATGATATATATATATATATTTTTTGGTCTGGGAAGCTTTTTATTTCTTCTTCAAATTTAAATGATAGTCTTGCTGGATAAAGAATCTTGGTTGTAGGTTCTTGCTTTGCATCACTTTGAATATTTCTTGCCAATCCCTTCTGGCCTCAAGTGTTTCTGTTGAGAAGTCAGTTGTCATCCTTATGGGGGCTCCTCTGTAGGTAATTAAATGCTTTTCTCTTGCAGCTTTTAGTATTATTTATTTGTCTCTTAACCTTAGCACTTTAATTATGGTTTGTCTTGGCGTGGGCCTCCTTGAGTTTCTCTTTAATGGGACTCTTTGTGTATCTTGAACTTGTGTGACTTTTCCTTCATCAATTTAGGGAAGTTTTCAGCTATGATTTCTTCAAATAGGTTCTCTATCCCTTGTTCGTTCTCTTCTTCTTCAGGAACCCCTATGCTGCAAAGTTGTTTCTCTTCATGTTGTGACATAGCTCCCTTAGAGTTTCCTTGAGCCTCTTTTCTTTTTGCTGCTCTGCTTCTGTGCTTTCATTTATTATTTTCTCTAAATTGCTAATTCAATCTTCTGCTTCATCCAACCTGCTGTTAATTCCTTCTAGTGCAGTCTTTATTTCTGACATTGTATTTGTCATTTCTGACTGGTTCTTTTTTTATGAATTTCAGTGTCCTTCTTGATGCTTGCTATCTCTTTATTTGGTGCTCATTGTATCCTTTGTTGCTCTAAGATTTTTGAGCATCCTAAAATACATTGTTTTAAACTCTGCATCTGGTAGTTTTGTTACTTACATCTCATTCAGTTCTTTTTCTGGGGATTTCTCTTGTTGATTCATTTGGGTCACATTTCTTTGTCTATCCATTTTGTCCATGTATAGACTCCTCTTTTGAGCATGCTGCTTGTGTAGCTAGCTGAGTCTAGGGTTGGTATTGTCTGCCACCAGCTAGCAGTTTTGTTAGTTCTAGATCTTCTTAGGTTGGTGTCGGCTGTTGTTTGTAACCTGCTGTGGGCTACTTGTCTTTAGCCACTTCTCTTTTTGCTGTTTGTGACTGAGTTTTCTGTGCTTCAGTAGTGTAGGAGGGGCCAACCTGTGTATAAGGATCAGCTTCTTCCTGCTTAGAGCTGACAGCAGCTCTGTAAAAGCTTCAGTCTCCATAAGATTTGCCTCCATTTTCCAGCTGCTCCACCTCCTCATGCAGGTCTTCCCACAGTCTTCTGTAGAAAGACTGCAGTGTGGGCCCAGATTGGCTTCACCCAACCAATACCTCTAAAGGGTGTAAGGTTGTTGGGTTTGAGCAGCTGAGGTTGGTGATACAACATTAGTGTGACCCCCTATTTCAGGAGTCTCTTGGGCAGTAACTCAGTACAGGGATTGTGGATCCCTACTCCAGAGCCTAATCCCTCAGCCACTGCTGGGTACTCAAATTTTATTTCTCCCCAAGGTGAACAGCAGGTTCACATTGAGTGGGGCCAACAGTTCCCTCTTCAGTTCTTTCAGCTGATGAGACCTTGATCTCAGGGAGGAAGACTGAGAGAGTCCACTCCCAGGTCTGACTGTGCCTCCTAGAAAGTGGCTATGCCTTTTGACCAGATCCAACAATAAGTTCACAGGGACCCACACTTTGATGTCCATGCTGCAACCCTCTCTCCTTTTCTCTTTGGAGTCTATTCCAGCAGGTAGAATATCCAGCACCCAGGTCATCTGACTGTGTAGCTCCACCCTATCCAATGCACATGAGCCACTGTGCAGGTGCTGATAACAGAGAGCAAAACACACCTGTGCTGGGCCAGGTGTGATGAGCCCTTCATTAGGATACCATTCTAGCAAGAGTTGTTAGGTCCTGACCTGATGCTCTCTGCAGCTGGCCACTGGATGTGCAAGTCCTGTGCCTCCCTGGTAGAAAACTGGCACAGACCAGTGAGGCACACTACCCATGACTGGCCCTTAGCAACCTTTTTGGAGCTATAAACAATCCAGAGTTTGTGGCTGTCTCTCCTGGACCCAGGTGCTCATGGAAATACCAACTGCACACCTAGGCTGGCTTTTACTCACACTGGGCCTGGGGGAAAGTCTGCTTAAAAAGCCAAGGTCCCCTGAGTCCTTCCTTCTGCAGCCTCTGTCTGCTGGCTGCTTGTTGGTCTCCTCTAGAGTCTAGACCCTGCAGCAATTCAGGGATTAGGGATGGGGGTGGGGGTGTTTCTGCATCTCTGCCCCAAGTTTCAGTCCAGAGTTTTTTCACAGTCCTCAGTAGGGTGTGGCCCAAGAAGTCTGGTGGGTGTGCCCTCTGAGAACCAGATGTATGGTCTTCACACCCACAGCTTCAACTGAGTCTCCTGTGAAGTGTAAGCACCAGTCATAGACTCAGGAGAGCATGTGGATGTTGCTCCAGCCTCAGCACCAGAAAACTGAGTCACTGATGCACCCCTTGCTTCCTGGCCTCTCAGAATGACCCTTTTGCCCTGATTGGAGTAGGAAAGACTCCTGAGGAGGAAGCAGTTGCTTTTCACTAGGCTGATTCCTCTAAGAGATTGCTCTGCCCAAGAAAAGTGGCAACTACAGTACTGGAGAATGACTCAGCATAATAGGTTAGGATAGCTGCCCTCCACCCTGTCTTTCCCATGGCCTCCAACTTTATTGTCTCCTCATGCAACTCCAGTCCTCTCAGCTCTTCCTCCCTGGAGCCCTAAGTAAGTGGCTGTGAATGAGATTTTCTGCACAGGCCCTTTAAGATGGAGTCTGAGTCTCAGAAAGCTGTCTGTTTCTCGCAGACAAAAACCTGGCTCTTTTCACCGCCAAATTCTGTCTGGGCACCTCTTCTAGGCTCTGGGGCTCTAGGCTGGGGCTACAGGCCTGGGCTGAGCACCCACACCTCAATGGGTGACCTTCCTGCAGTGAGAGTTCCTCCGGACCCTATGCCGCCCCTTGCTCCTGGGAGCTGGGAAGCCCTTTCCATGTTTCTGCCCTTCCTACCAGTCTCAGTGGTTCTTTGGTGATCTTTGGTTATAGACTCCTCTTCCTTTAGTCCAAAGTTGGTTTTTCAAAATGATTGTTCTTAAATTAAGTTGTAATCCGTTTTGGTCCTAGGAGGTGGTAGTTGGAACATCCACCCACTCAGTTCCCAGCTTGGAATCCTACATTAAGTTTTAAAGAATAAAATGCTTTTATTTTTAAAATAGCAAGAGAAATAAGTGGAGGGGTCTTGTTTATTTTTTACTAAAAAAATTCTTCAAGTGCCTTGGATGAAACAGGCAGTGTTGTAAAGAATGGGAATGTTTAATAACATGATCAATTAAGAGCAGCATAACCTTTAGCAATCATGTCACTTAACATCTCCGGGCCAAGGTGTCCTTGTTTGTAAAATGAAGGAACAAAATAGGTTATCTCAGAAATACAGACTTTCAGTGTTTCCATAATTTTAAAAAAGATTTCCTAAAGTATAATTTATCTATGTGGTTTTAATATCAGTCTGAATGAATTTCTCTCAACTGCCCCAATTCAAGCAGCATCTAGGAAGTCAATATGTAGCCCAGATTCAAAGCCAGTTTATTTGACTCCAAAAACCTTCATACTTAACCAGTGTCCTGTGTTTTAATCTCATAGGACCCCTTTGAAGTGTTAGCGCTTCTTCTGTGAATTTTTTGACTTCATGAGAAATGAAAGTATCCTTTTTCTTCAGACTATCTAAAATCACTATTTTTCAAATGTTTGAAATGTATCTACATAGGACAAATAAAAATTTCTAGAGAAATCTACTGAAGAGTAGAATTACGCAATTGAAATCATAGCTGGAAAGAGAGATTATCCTAGTTTCCTCAGGAATAGACAAATTATCAGTTGACCTCAGGTCTATTGGGAGATTTCTATAGCTAGCAAAATTTCAAACTGTATTTGTCCAAGGACACCCTTAAGAAATAAGTTAAATCAAGAAGAGCTATGGGAAGCTTTGGTTTGATGGTACTATTCATTTAATTGTGACACTGGTATGCATTAAAATGGTCAAGTTGTCCCAGAATAATAGTTACCTAATCAGTTATATGCTTTCAGAAGTTTAGAGTGTTTCTCATTTTTCAAAAAGCTGTTGCTCCAGTGGACATTACACTGGCTGTGGAGTGACACCACATGTGTCATTCATAATGGTTTATACTGGTTGCAATTTATTTAGTGTCAAATAATAATATTTTTTTATTTTCACATATTCAAAATAAAGCCACAAAGTTCAGTGGTTTTCAGTCTTTTTACACTTGTGGACCAGTAAAAACAGAATTATATTGGGGACCGCTAAGGTAGAAATCGCCATGAGCATAAGCGAATTTGACTAAGATCATTAGGTCTGTGATCTTCATTCAATGTCTGGGTGGTTAATTCTTTCTTAGAGGGGCAAGAAATTTCCATTGGATGGGTCTGTGGTCTAGCAGTTGAAAAACACTGACTCAGGATGTGGAAGTGTCCCACCTCATTGTAATAACCATGATTCTTTCCTTCAGGAGTGCTTTTTTGATGACACAGAGAGTATACCAGCAGTGACCACGTGGAACACATACCTTAGATATGTTACTGTCCACAAGAGCTTAATGTTGGGGCTGATTTGGTGCTTACTGATATTTCTGGCTGAGGTAAGAGTTTTCTGCTATAAATATTAATGGGATTTAAAGTTAAAATAAGAATAATTTAGAAGGATATATGTATATACATGTACACATCTATAAACGTATATACAGAAGTATAAGTACACATGTAACTTCATATTGTATTATATTATATAGTTCTATATAGTTTTTCTACTGATATTGTATTATTTCTTATATACCATATAAAATAGACTTAAACACATATCTTCTATATGAAGACTTTTTAATAGAGAGATTTAAATTTTCAAAGTAGAATACCCTTACATGGATTGAAATTAAACACTGAGAATCATGTTATCTAAATGTTAAATTCATTTAAGTCTAGATAGTGTATTATTAAAAACGCAAGTAATGAATCACCACCTTTAAATGACTTTCTTAAGAAATAAAATAAACATATATTAGTGGCTTAGTAATAATTGTAAACAATCTTTTCAAAGACTTGAATTACCCACTTGCTCACATAATAGTTTTGTGTTCAACTCCACCCTCATGGTGTCTTTGCCCCGCCCCTGCTGTACTTGGCCTCAGCAGATTTTAAAAAGGGGACGGTGCCAGCAGCACTGTGGGCCACCAGATTTGTTACACGTCAGAACCAGAAGTTGCGTGATGGTGGGCGGTGCTTTTCTCTAGATCAGGAGCAGCCCCCTAAGGGTAGAAGGGGTGGGCAGGCGAGTGCCATTACTTTGAGGCTGAATGGAGAGCATTTAGCCTCCAGTCATCTAAAGAGGGCACCTGGACCTCAACCCCAGTCAAGGACTTGCTGAGAAGGAATTTGGGATTGGTTTCACTAAATCTTATTATTTATCAAGATAAAATGGAAACTCGGGTTTTTCTGTATGATTTTCCACATTTTTAAATGTGGGAAGTCAGTTAAATAAACACAAGTAAGCCCTACATGGGCACAACAAAAACACATCTATGCATTGACTCAGCCTGTGAATGACCGCTTAAGACATTTTTCCAGGGGACACTGCTGGGTGTATCCTAACATACAACTGAAGCTAACATGACAGCCACACTGCCTTCGGGGCAGAAGTGGGTCAGGACAGAGCTGCCTTCCTGAGGCTGTGTAAGTGTATACATCTGAAACCAAACCAATGGCTGCTGGTTTGTCCTGTTGTTAGGTGTTTCTAACCTCAATTAAGAAGTCTACATAAAATATCATCACTCTTCTGTGAGCAAGTAAGGCAGTGTTAAATGTCTAAAGGTATGTTCCTCCAAAATGTGCATGCTACTTCACCTCTAAACCATTTGTTTCCATTTGCTCTTCGGGTTCTGATGATATCTCTCTTGCCATACTAATATTTTAAATGAATAAACCAAATGAAGGTTTGATGTGATATACAGTGTAGCATAGTGTCAACTCTGGCATCAGACTGACCTGGCTGTGAATTCTAACTCTGTCTTATTAAAACTATGAAACTCAGCCAATTAACCTCCTTGAGCCTCAGCTTCCTCATTTATAAAATGGAGGTGGTAATAGTACCAGCTTCACCGACCATTTTTTGTGGAGTAAGAGACGTCATGATTGTAAAGCACTTAATGTAGGGCTTGGCACATACTGAGCAATGCTTGTTCTTATTAATATCCTTAAAGTCATATGATTATTACAAAGCTCAAGATCATTTAAGGTGAATAAGTCCATAGCACAGACACAATGAAAGTTTCAATAATTCCTTTTACACTTCAACAAAAATATGGGGTTGGGTCACTTAACAGTCTCACATGAGTAATAAATTGCATTGAAATATATTTTAAATTTACCTCACTAATCTTTGCCAGTCTTCTCAGATGAGCGACATCAATGTGAACGAAACCCAGTTCTGTGCTGCATTTATTCGTAAACCAGCCATTTATCATTATTAATGTTTTGAACCTTTGCATCGAAAGATTCACATTTCATGATTGTTTTTCTATTTACAGTGTTATGTAAGAAAAAATGGTCCTGTCTGAATGAGGTGGTGATTTATGTTAATTTACAGAACCTTTGTGGAATGTAACTCCATAGAGTTGAACTTACACAGGTTTCATAATGGTGTATAATTACTTAATTAATTAATTAGTGATTGAGCATTGAGCTGCTACATGTGCAGCATGTATTATTCAATATTATTAGCTCACTTAATCAATAAGACAGTGGTCTTTAGGCTAGAAACCACATTACAACAGAGTTTGCAAATGCTGATTAACTACCCATTATTAATTGAAGTTTTGAAATAATTGCAAAAATTTTTCTTTTTATTGAACAAAACAATTGATAATGTCATTCTCTAGGCAAGACATGATATAGTAAATGATAAGGATTTTTGACCAATATCTTGGAAGCAATTCCAATTAGCTTGCTCTCAAAAATTTGAATAAAAAAAAACTTGGTGATAATAGACAATAATAACAGTTTTAATTATGTGCACCATTCTACAAATGAACAAATTACTCACTCATGTTCACAACTCTGTTGCCTTCTTTGAATCAAAATTTACAAAGTTTTTACTTTTGATTAAGCTCCTTTCTTGATACCAGAGTCCTCCTTTTTTATTATCATTGAAATATCGTGTCATTGCTTTGCATCATGGTACAGGTGCTAGTCCAGGAAGATTGTTTAATCTTTTTAAAACTTGTTTTGAGCCTCATGCTCATCAGTATCAGAGAACTTAAAGTTTAAAATACATTTATTTCTTGATGAAGGTGATACATCCATTTTTAGATTTCATAGAGGCTGTATTTCAATTTAGATTTTATAATTATATACAGTAGGTTCAATAGGCTTCACTTTTACTGTACTGTTAGTCTTTCTAGGGTTCCTGCATGGCTATGTGTCATTGACTAGGTAGAGGAAAAACACAATAGATTAGGACGCAGTTTCCTGTTCCTTTTACAACAGATAGGGGGTACTATTTTTGACCAGAATAGTTTAAAAATTCTTGTTTAGTGCTTTCGTTCTGTGAATTTTAAGAAATATATCAGAGAATTGCTGTGTCCTATTCTTTTATGATTTCCCTTCTGTCTGTGAATGAGAAATCCTATGGTGGCTTGACATGTAATACGCTTCTCTAATACCACTACTGCTATTGGTCAACACTAGTCCTTTTAAGGCAGTTTTACTTAGCATGGGTCTAAGTTTTAGGTCATCATTTGACTTGCGAAGCATTGAAATCATGGATTAAGTCATGACAGGTGTCACTTTACTATTATTGCCTGTCATTCATTCAGCCATTAGCTCATTCGATACATTTATTTTAGTTCCCTCAATAGGCAGGCACAATTCTGTGTATTGTGTACAGTCAAGCACAAAATAGAATGTGCAGGTAGAGTACATGACAGTACATATGTTTATTATGTTAACAGAATGTGTATCATGCAGTGCGCCTTTGGTAAAACTCAAAATGTGAGTAGTGTTTTAGTTCGCAGTCATTTAACACAGATCTCATTTTGTAACTTGAAAGGGAGGTCGGAATTCTGTACAAGTGCAAAGCTTGTGGAATAAATTGGTTTGGGTTCTTTATGTAACATGTCACCTGCTTTTTTCAATGTGTTTTCTGTACGATCGTTGTATGCTTTCTCTCTGGTGACATTTTAAGTATATTTCAAAGTATTCTCGTATCCATGGCTTTGCTTACAGATTTACTGAGTGCTGACTGTTTGTGCTAGGCACTGAGGATCAGTGTAAAAGAGGACAAATGACTTCTGCCTGCTCTGATAAAACACACTCAGAGGGAGGAGATAGATTGTAAATACATTTTGATGGACATAATTACAGAACATGATAAGCACCAGCAGGAAATCCATCACTTTAATATAAAGGTGGGAATAAGAGTGTGGACAGGGAGGCCTTTCTGTGGGAGTGACATTCACTGACACCCAAATGATAAGAAGACTCAGACTCACAAAGATTGGGGTAAATGCCAAGGTCTCTGAAGAGTTTGGTGAATTATGGGAACTGAGAGGAAGCTAGTGTAATATGTGGGAGGGAGAGAAGCGAGAGGCATGTGGCGATAGAGGAGAGGTAGGTGCGAACTGGACTCCCAGGACCACTGGCTATCCTACAGAACTTGGGTTGTATTTTAAATGCAATAAGAAAACATTAAAGGCTTCAGGCAGGATATGGTATGATCTTTTTTTTATGTCTTACAAGGCTCACTCTGTCTGCTCTGTGACCAATGGATGGGTGTGGGCCTGAGGAGAGACAGGGACATCTGTTATGACCGGGAGGGATTGCTGTTACTTTACTAGACTTCCCATTGGAGCTTTGAAAAGCTTGTGTCTTATGTAAAGGCCCCTGCACATATTCCACAGTGAAATATTTAGGCATGCTTTCTCTGAGCCAATTAAAGTTCTTCATGATGGAATGTTGGACCATTATACCTTGTTTGCTTGTATTCATATTTTTGAGCTTTTCATAAAGCAGGTCTAATCACATTCCCCTTGCATCTGTTTTCTTTAGTTGTGAATATCAGAACTGTCTCTGGCCAGGATTCCTCCCAGGTTCTGGATATATTCCTTCTTGAGCTTTACATTGCATCTTGATCAACTTTCATCTATCCAATCTCCTAAGATGTTTAGTAATTTATTTAGCAAATACGTCTTTTAAATATAGGCACATGACCTCTCTTTCATATGTATATACTATAATATTCTACACTCACATCCAGAAAATTACCTACATAACTTTAATTCTGACCTAGTTTTTAAATATTGGTTTTTATTTTTCTTCTTGGTTCCATTTGCAGAGTTCATGAATCATCATTTTGGCCATTCATGACCTAGCCTTAGAGAACGCCATCATTAGATTCCTAATGTCTAATATATATATATAAATACTTATATATTTATTATAATATATATAATAAATACTCTTTCTATAATGTATTTATTATAATATATATAAAATAAATACTCTTTCTATAATGTATTTATTATAATATATATACAAAATAAATACTCTTTCTACACCCCTATATAACTAATAGTTATTATCATCTATGCATGCACTATTCAGTACAGTAACCACTGGCCATGTATGGCCATATAAATTAAAAGAAATTAATTAAAATGAAATAAAATTTAAAATTTGGTTTCTCATTCACACACACAAGCCACATTTCAAGTAATCAAGTGCCACATGTGATCAGTGGCAGCAATATTGAACAATGCATGTATATAACATTCTTTTGTTGTTTAAATTTCTATCGGACAGTTCTCATCTGCACTCTGCTGTTTTCTTTGTGATAGGAATGCTGTTTAAAACCCTGAAAATACTGAAATCAAGACCTTTTTGCTTTAACCATCCAGGACTGTCACTCTGTCATAAACTATATGAACTTTTATAATCTGAAAACATTTTGGAAAAGAAATGATAGAACTTGCTTACTCAGTTGTTTCTATCTGGTCCAAGTATTTTTGTTAAAGTCATGTTATAGCAAGTGCTTAGAAAGGTTTTACAGGTTCCATGTTTCTGTTCATGAGAACCAGGAAATAACCTTATTTACACTGATTAGACAAGTTCTTCGGAAAACTTCTTTGGCCATTGTTCCAGAATGAATATTATGAAATACTTATTTCTGGGATTTACTCACATCCAGAGAATGTCAGTAACACCAGAGTTATTGGTACCCCTTTAATTGGAACAAAGTGGGACTATAATATCAATAAGATGACGCAGAAATGTCCCCTTTTATAGGTTCTGGAATATCTTGATTTGTCTTAGGAAATAGGAAACCATTTGTACTGAAACAAAGACTTGACATGACTATTGTTGAGGTTCTTGTCATTTTGAATTTACTTGATTTTCTGGGAAACAAAGATAGTTTTTCTTTCTATAAACACAGTGCATAAAACCTAGGTGTACAATGAAGAAAGTGGGAAAGTAAAATTGATGCTTTTTTTTATCCGTATATTCTTATTTGATATATGACTTTAACTAAAACAGATACACCTATTTCGAGCATAAGACTTCATTGTAGAATTTATTTTTTAATGAGATGAATGTATTTAATCTACTATTTTAACCAATTTTTCTATATAATTTTTATATAACATAATTTCTTAATGCTAAATTTTTTTTATAAATTTTATATAGTACTATTAAATACTTAAGATAAATTCAGGTATGAAATAAGACATTTGTTTTTTCCTTATTTATTTTTATGCAGTGTTTATTTTCAAATTATTTTACTCACAATTCCTTGTTTTTTTCTCTTTGAATATTCAATATAGTTATTATTGGGAAAATTGTATCATTTCAGTCATTTCTAGTATTACAATTGAGAGGCCATCAATAGAAGATTGTCTACTAAGTTTAAGAGAATAGAAATTCAAATTGATATAGAACAGAGCACGGATTGTTTAAGTATTAAAAGAAGTAAAAATGCCACAGTTGTTAAATTTTTTGTTTAGTTATGGCATAAAATATTTGTTCCTCAGCCAAAAATTTCTGTCTGAGAAAGCCCAGAGAGTAACAATAGTGTATGTTTTAACCTCAGTACAACTTACCTTTATTCATAAACTGTAAAGTTTTGTACTGTTGAGACTTTTAGCTGATTTTCATCAATACTAATATCATCTCTTCCAGTAATTAATTGTCTCATAGATATTAGTTCCTTATAATCATTGCATGACAAGTGAAATTGTTTATCTGGTTATACATAACCAGACAAATTACCCGCCAGCAGGCTGAGATTAGTCTCTTTATAAGAAATTCAGTTTATTTAAAACATTGAAGTATGATCTCAGCTTTCCTGTGAGACAATCAGTAGTTCCTATTGAATGAAGAAATGAAATGACAAAGTATTTAATTCACTGAAATTTAAATCCCAAGTTAGCATGTTCTCACCACAAATAATGGTTTGTAGAACAATTATGGCAGCTGCTGGACCCAAGAAAGAAAAAGAAAATGAAATTATATGTGTTTTGATGTTGGTCATGATGGAATTAGAGGTGAGTGTGGGAAGAACAGGTAGAGATGGTGGAAAAAATATCAAATATGTATCAATTGTTCCATTCCAGGTGGCTGTTTCTTTGGTTGTATTGTGGCTACTTAAAGGGTGAGTATTCTGTGCTCTATTGGGGATTATATTTTGTTCCTTTTGACTGTTTGGGTCTTATTAAATGCTGTAACACCCACTGTGCTTTATTTTCCCACAATATCATAGAAGTGAAAAATCAAATTCTTTTGCTTAAAATTTGAGCATGCATAGATCCGGCAGTTCTTTGCCAATTTCTAAAGAATTCAGTTACGTTTAGTTTCCATAAAATGTAACAAAAATATCTAAAACAGCATTATATATTAGAATTTTCTCTGAGTACTTAATAAAAACCAATTTTATCTAGTTCAATGATGAAAAGGTTTAGTCTACTTTCTTGCAATAGCAAATCCTTGAAATTAAAGGCAAAGCTCTGCTAATGAAATACGTTGTGCTTCTTTGGACTCAACTTCCATTTTTTTTACTTGCATTGGAAATTCAATGGGAAGATGTGGCTGCTGAGTAACAGTGTCCCTGTGCTTTGCAGAACAGCTCCTCAGGACAAAGGGAACAGCACGGGGAACCCCAATAACAGCTACGCAGTGATCGTCACCAACACCAGCTACTTTTACGTGTTTTATATTTATGTGGGAGTAGCCGACACTCTGCTTGCTCTGGGAATCTTCCGAGGTTTACCACTGGTGCATTCTCTAATCACGGTGTCGAAAATTTTACACCACAAAATGTTACACTCTGTTCTTCACGCGCCCATGTCAACCCTCAACACGCTGAAAGCAGGTACTTGTCTAGGTGCACACAATGCAGCCGCTGATCCACCATCGAAGGGGGCCTGTGATTTGGTCCGTTTTCTAGTAGTAGTGTTGGCTTTGCAGGGAGGCATCTGCATCTTTGCTGAGCTTACTGATGACAGGCGTGGTCATTTTTCAGATACGATAGATTGCAGATGTTGTTGCTCCTCGTAATTCTGTATCAGCTAATTTGCGTGGTTCAGTTTGTTAGGAAGAGATGCTGAGGGCATTGCGCTAACAGTAGCAGGCTTTCCTGCTTAGTTCCATTCAGAGATTCGGTCTAACCCCTTCAAGGCTTCTTGTTACCAATGTTCAATTTGTTTAAAAGAGGAGATGAAGCAACAAGGAAGATATAAAATTCTTTTACTGATAATGTCTTTTGATGGGATAATCTGGTTTCTTGTAACTGTTCAAGGGTGATCATCTAAATTTATTTCAGGTTTTTTCTTTTTTTGGGGGGGGAGGGTAGTGGTGGTGGTTGAAATCCCAGCTGTATTTTTAAAGTATTTTTGATACCATCATAGAGGTTGGCTAAAGGGTGGAAGCTTTCAGTTATAAGATGAATAAGGCCTGAGAGTTTAATGCATAACATATGACTATAATTGATAGCACTTTATTGTATAATTAAACCTTGAAGAGAGTGTAAAACTTAAATGTTTTCACCAAAAATAAAAAAAGGGTAAATACGAGAGGCGTGGGATGTGTTACCTCGATGGGAGGCATCCTTTCACAACGTGTAAGTATATTCAATCATCACTTTGTACACTTTAAATACCTTACAATTGTATTTGTCAGTTATACCTCAATAAAAATAAAGTCACAGAAAGTAAGAGTAGTGAAATAAAGGGACCAAAGATTTAAACAAGTAAGAACTGTAAGGTACATTGAAAGTAATCAATTCTATTTTTCCCTTTAGACAAATGTACATTTGGAGTTTGGTAAGGAACTCCCAGGTTTCGGTCCCTCAGCACCAGCTGTGCATTTCCTGTGTGTGGCACTAAGCCAGGGGCCAGCAGGAAAGGATGATGGGGCTCAGGTCTTGCCCTGTGTGCACTCACAGATAAGGGAGTGGAGGTAGATGCACAAGTGTGAGCAAAGGATAAGCTCCAAGACTGAGGATTTTCGAGTGATTTGAATGGATAACTATGAAGAGAAGAAATGTCCATCGAATTTTTTCTGGCTAACACAATTTCAGAGTGAGTTTGCAGGAAGATCTTTATGTTTGTTCTGAAGCCCTTGTGGGTCACTAAACCTTGCCTCATTTAGATATACTTATCACCAACATCTGTTTGAGAGCTAAGAAATTTTAGACCTAGAAGGGAATGTCAGATTACCTTGAGCCAATGATTTTATTTCTTTATGGAAAAACTGAGATGCAGTGAAGACAGAGGATGTGTCCAGGCTTCAGCAGTCTGCAATGGGTACTGAGGCATAATGGAAAGAGCAGGGCAACGGTTTGAGTCCCGGCTTGTTCCCACACAAGCGATGAGCGTGGGCAAGTTACTCTTCTGAGCCTGAGCCCTGCCTTTGCAGCCGTGAAATGGGGACCTCAGAGGAACATTGTGAGAATGAAACAATGATCTTGCATGTTACACAGCCAACATGAGATGAATGTCAGGTCCCCGATGGTTCCTTGTGTGGGGACCATCCCCACAGGGGTGCACTCGCCAGTCCCTGTCTGTGGTTCAGAGCTCCTCATTCCCTCAAACCCTGCACAGACTCATTCGGAACCCTCTCTCTTTCATATGTAAGTGGTTACCATTCATTTCATTTTCTGATTCATCTTACTTTCCACACTTTAATCCACTTTGGAGGATGATTTTTGAAACAACTCTGTTTTTGCGTTTTTCCTTAATTATGCTCTTGAGAACTGAAGTAGTAAGATGACCTTATAAACATCTAAATGACCTTGTCCCACCCCCTACCCACAACCCCAATTTCTGTATTTAAAGAGATGCTTTATTTACAAAAACACTGTTGTTACTGATTTATGGTCCATTTCTTCTCATTATGTTGCCTTCATATTCTCTGCTATAATCAGTAGCAACTAATGCTTCCTTGCCTTGTGTACCTCAGTTTCTCTCAGGTGTGCCCTTTTACAACTGTATATTGAACTTGATTTTCTTTGACTCCGTGTCTGATTTTCCTCTAAGTCATACAGGCACATAGTAGGTGCTCAGTAAAGTATGTTGCGTGAGTGGAAGTGTGAATGCATATTTTGAGAGGACACTACCATTTGAACTATAATAAGCACTACCAGAATGATTTTCTTTACCAAGATGGACTTTCATTTTCTGAACAGTAAACTAATATTTTTCAATTTGGGGCAATTTCTGGAAAGTTATAAAAATATGTTTAAATATGCTGATGGAATTGTTAAAAGCTAAGTGACAGTGATGTAAATAAATAAGTGTGCATTAAATAATTCCTCTATAGAAGGCCCTTTGCTGAGGGTGATGAGTGAGAGAAAATAAATGTGGCACAGTCCCACTGACCTCTAGCATTTAACAGTCTAGAAACAGAGATAAGACATGTATAAAAGCGACAATGATATTGCAGTCATTATAGCACAGAAGTGCTGACAAGATATAGTAAAAGTATTGAGTGTGCCCAGAGGAAAATGGGATTCATTAGAGCTGACACAAACATGGATGCTTCCTTGTGGGAGAGGCATTTGAGTTGTGCCAAGAAGAAGACATAGATTTTGACAAATAAAGATGAAGAGAAAGGGTTATCATGCAGAGGGAACTATAATACATAGAAAAGGCAGTGAGTTTGGAAAGTATACAATGTGTTTAAAGACTATATCAAAAAGGGGAATTAGTTAAAAAATTCATTCATGGGAAAATAAAGTACAGTATAGGAAATATAGTCAATAATATTGTAATAATATGTAGGGCAGTGGTTCTCAAAGTGTGTGCTAGTCCCACTGACCTCTAGCACTTAACAGTCTAGAAACAGAGATAAGATGTATAAAAGCGATGATGATACTGCAGTCATTATAGCACAGAAGTGCTGACAAGATATAGTAAAGGTGCGCCCTAGAAGATTTCCAGGTGTGCCCTATGGTATTCCAGAGAAATATGTGCCTGTTGGGGACCAAAAAACCAACAGGGTTTTTGGAGTTTAGATTTTTGGGGGACAGAGATGTGGGGAATTGGCTGTAAGCTGATAGTCTGCCCAACCCCCCACCTCACTTGCCTGATTAGGTTGCAAAAGGCTGTTAGGCTGTGGTGCTGGATTGTTTACACTACCCCTCATGTTCCCTGAAAGACTAGAGGCAAGTTTCTTCTAGCCTTTGTTTGGTGTAAAGTTAAGATGATATGTATGGTGGGGGTGTTCTGCACTCAACACAATTAAGAGTAAAAAGAAGAATTTTTCAATGTATTGACTAGGAAATGAGAGTTTGCCTTCAAATATATGCCCAAACACTGAAGAAATCACTAGGACACATCAGGCTCATGTTTCTCATAAACACAAGAATGAAAAAACTTAACACATTCCACCAGGACCTGCTGTATTTACTAAATCTTACTAAGAATGTATCTCTATATATAAAAAGATAACTTTTTTGTCCTTTTTAAAAAATTTTAACCCCTCTTTTTTACAAATTCTAAAAAGCATAACTCAAAAAATGTAACATAAAAATGTTTTTTAATGTCAAAATAAATTTAAATTTGTCATTTATTTTGTTTAATTACCATAAAAGCACGCTTGAACTTTATATATATTTTTTAATATTTGACTTAATTATTATAACATATTTCTCAGAAATTTGTATATAATGCACCTACAATTATTTGTAGGATTTTAAATGCACCTTGACTTCAAAAAGTTTGAGAACCACTGATGTAGGGTATGAAGTAGATACTAGACTTATTGGGATGATCACTTTATAAGATAAAAAAAAATACCTAATCACTATGTTGTATACCTGAAACTAATATATTAAATTAACTATAATTAAAAAAATAAAATTTAAGAAAGAATAAAACGATTTGACAGAAACAATGTTTGAGTAGAGGACGCTTTTATTAACTAGGTGATTTAAGGCCAAATCATGAAAGGCATTAAATATTAAACACAGAATTTTGGACTTTATCCTGCACTTTATGGGAGAGTGAATGATAAGATTCGGTATCACTTTGTTTGCACAGTATTATGTTGTATTTTATCTGATCATATGTTTCACTCCCCCTAGGACCTAGACAATGAATTCCTCAAGGGCAGGGTCATGGCTTCCTTGCCTTCGTTCCCTCAGTGCCTTGCATTGTGTCTGGTGCCTAGTAGACACTTCCTCTGTAACTCTTTTTTTATTGAAAGAAAATATCAGACTTATAAATTTGAGTCTGGACATTAAAAAACTAACTGAAGCTTAGGTTGCCAGTGAAGAGGGTAGAAGGAGAGAACGTGGCAAAGGACATCCACGGAGCAGGCAGACAGGACTTGAGAGCAGCCAGGTGTTCTGCAGAGGTGTGTCAGAAGGGTGAGGAAGCCAGAGGAGAGCTACACAGCACGACTGCAGGTGTAGAGGGAGGATGAGAGCATCTCCGGGCTTGAAGTGTGAGGTTGTCGTAAGGTGAGTACCCATTCCTGACCATCTGAGATAAGGGCTCTGCTTAAGACGTTAGCTTTGGCCCTAATCTTAATGCCATCTATATTTATAAAGGTTTAAAAGTGGGAGACAGTAACTTGAACACAGTTACTTAGAATCTTTGTACTATATTGTTCTAAGTCTTTATTTATCTGATTCCATTCTACTACTTCTTTCAGTTTCAAATGCTACTGCTCTGATCCAAATTGATCAATTATTAATATCTTTTTATGATTACTCCAATCTGAGTAACTTATCTTCTTTTATATTATAGGTGGGATTCTTAATAGGTTTTCCAAAGATATAGCAATTTTGGATGATCTTCTGCCTCTTACCATATTTGACTTCATCCAGGTTTGTAAAGCTAAGTATTAAGTGTCTTTGCATTTGTCATACTTTTAAAAAATAATTAGAAAATGAAGTAAATGAGTTTTTACTTATTTTTCATTTGCTTGAATGTTGAAGTCCTAACTATTGTATGAAGTTTGTCAATGTCAAAAATCTTCAAAGTCAGCATAATTTTAGTAAATTCATTGACAAATTAGAAGTCTTTACCTAACCTAAACCCCAGGCAGTTAGCATTTAGATGTAATAACCATCTATTTGGGAATGATTTGAGAGGTGTCAGAGACCATGAAGGATCCCATTTTTGACACTGGAATCCCTACTTGATGGAAGTCACCTACCTGCAAAGAGCCACATTAAAATAAAGCTCAATTCCCTGATGGGCTACAGTTGCGGCCAGTTTCATCCATGAACACCTTGGCACAGATTAGCTAGCCAGCAAACTCACAATAAGAACCATAATGCAGGGACAGAAGGATAAATGAATGTTCAAGAAGGTGAGAGGGGAAAGGAAAATTGGGGGCTAGTGAGGGCTATCCTGGGGTGATGGATCTGAAGGGGTCTCCAGTGTAGCCCGGCTCTGAGCACATGCCCCTGGGCGTGGTGCCTGACTGGTGGTGAGAGAGAAGAAGGAGGGGATGGCAATAAAGGTAAGCTACGTACACGGCATTAAGATTCCATAAGTAACAGGACTTAAGGTCTGTTGTGAATTAATAATCTTGACTCTTGGACCAGGTTAAAAACAGTTTCCTGTCTGGCTTCAGTTGAGCCCCAGAGATCTCAATGTCCCACCGTTTAATAATAATATTTGAGAGAACCTATACAACAAGATAAGGGCCACCACATTTGTGTGTATACAAAACCAGCTCTGGCAGGTGCAGAAAAACCAGAGTGTCTGTTGGCCTCATCTGCAATGACTGGCAGAAGGAAATGCATTGACTGTTCTAAGTGAACTTTGGTTGCTCTGTTAGCCTCAGCTGCAGCTGCTGGAATTAGCTGATGCTTTGAGTTCATGCATTTGAAGGAGTGTTTCCTGTGTCTTTCTTTAATGCTGGACATTTGCTCCTCGTTTCAGGAACGTAAACAAACTGGTCCCAAATATAATATTATTCAGTCAGGTGCAAACTGGATCATGGACATCTTGACATGATTGAAACAGGATTCATGATATATTTTTTTCTACTTTTATAGTCTACTGAGTACAGTATTTTCTAAATCACTATGAGGCTCACTCTAAAAAGCCTTTGAGAGAGTTAATTTTTAAATTTTTATTTTATAAATTAACACTTTTTTACAAATGTGAAGACTCTCCAATGCTTTCTCTATGACAATTTGAATGCCTTCTGCTTAATCTCTAATGTTGTTGGGATTTAGTTGCTGCACAAGGGATCGGGCAGGGATCTTAATTTTCCTATTTAATTTCTAGGAGGATCTCACAATAAGGAAGCATAATATGTGATAACCAAATACAGTAAAAATCTGATTAATTTCTATATTACTAAAAATTTATCACAGAACTCTTTTAAATTGTGAGTTCTTCTGGTTATATTTAATTATGTATTGATTAATGAAATGTCATTCTAGTCACATTTCAGGAACAGATTTTTGTATATAATAAAGCATGCCTATAAATTTCCTTTTAAAAATTAATTTCTTCTTACTCTATTTTTTGACATTTGCTAATGTTTTGGCAAATGTGTTTTCTGGATTAGAACATCGTAAATAAAAATGGAAGGTCCAGATTCTATCCTGAAAATACCAGTTTATTTCCCCTTCACAAGACACCTAATCTCTGAGGGTCTCAGCTTTCTAACCTGTGGAAGGAGAAAGATAAATCTGATGATAGTCACTTTCAGTGCTAAGGTTGTAGACTTCAGACTGGTCTAATGGAAGTGAACCATGCATGACAAATTTGAACTTGAAGCCAAATACAGAAAAACTGTATTCTGGCTCCTCCTTATCTCTCTGTTTGGGTGAATGATTTTTTTTTTTTTTAATGAAACAGAAACCTACACATTTTAAAATACTAAAATCTCTTCTCAGCTTTAAACCTTTAGGTTGTTTTTTATTTCTTCTTTTACCCTAATATACAATTACACACTGAGCCTTGCTACTTTTACCTCTACCGTCTTTCACACTTTTCCCTTCCTCATTCTATTAATTCTATTAATCCCTTGCTTAAAAATTCTCACTGTCATTTTTGTATTCCAAATCTGGTGTTCATTGCATGGTTTTAAGTAGGTATTAATTTATTTACCTATTAATTAATTAATTACTGATTTCAAAGCGATCTTTTGTTCTGATTGTCAGCCTGGTTTTTCACAGTCAGTGCTGTGTGGCGTCAGTGTCAGGGGTGCTCCTGAGCTGCTGGTGGGTGAAAATGTGCTGCCCACTCCCTAGGAGTGTGAATAAATGGGGCATGGCAGGTTTAATAGTCTGCTGACTCTTTTGTTGTTGTTCTAAAAATGTTAGGAGCTGGGTAAGGATGAACGAGAATTAGAAATCTGTGCTCATATTTTCATCTTGTTCTGAAGTTCCTCTGTTTATTTATTATTTTGTCCTCTCACTAACATTTCCAGTCTGAAATGATTTGTTTTTTATCCATTGTGAATTAAACTAGGACAGAACTTAAAGTTTTTTTGTGTGTGTAATTTGAATATCAGATAGAGTAAACTAGTGCCTCTCGTTTTACACACAACGCTAAGTGATTGATTAGTTTCTGACTTCAGTGCCTAAGGATGGCCTTGTGTGGAGCCAATGGGTCTTTCCCTCAATACTTGGCTTGTTTTTTACATCTTTCTCTGTTTGGGCCATAATCTGGCTGATTATAATTGCCGGAAACCCATCTTGTGAATGTTTCATTGCTTCTAGTTATACTTACCTTCTCTGTTCTTGTCTAACCCAGTACGAAACCTTGGTTAGTTGACTACTCAGCTATGTGGTAAATAGAGGAAATAGGAGACCCTGATCCTCATGGAACAGCTGAATGTTCCATGCTGCAATGCAGTAACGCTTGTCTCTCAAACATACTAGTGTTTAATATGACAGTATGTTTACATTGTCATAGTCCTAGTTAATCATGCTTAGAATGGAACTTCTCTCTTTTTTCCCCAAAGGATCCTATTTCTGAGAAAAACATTCTTGATTAAAAAAATTATGGTTTCCCATTGATTAAAGTCCTGTCATGTTAACAGCTAAGGGATTTGGGCTTTCTTACTGTTCTGGGGGCACTTGTTGGGAAATGGCACAGAATGGGATAGGGAAGACTTTCCTTAGATTATTGAGTCATCACGTGCATTTAGTTCACTGTCTGGCAGTAAAGATTTGTGTGAACATTTGTTGAATGAGCGAGGGTCTGGCATTGCAGAATTTGATGACTGAAAATGTACAGGCATTTTCCCTAGAAAAGTTTCATCAAGATGTGATAATCTGAAGTTTTAGATAAAAATAACCTACTCAAAGAAGATTTATGCAGTGTTGGGCAGATAAGTTTGTAAACTGTAATTTTATGTTCACTTTTATTGTTAAAGATGGCATTGCCCACGTGGATGGCCGTCGCCTAGGTGATAATACTAATTACCTTCCTGCTTGGGAAGGGGCTGGTTATGCTAATGTGTGCTGGAGGTGGGGGTTGTCCCACCAAAAAGTTTTAAAAGGAGGAGCTAGGAGGCCATTTTTGGAAAGAGAGACCACGCTGTTGTAGAGAGGAGGAGTTGTAGCAGGGCATGTGTAGCAGGGCAGGGAGGCCACGTGGAAGAACCAGCCAAAATAGAAGCATGCAGAGGGGACTGAGTGAGACCTTTGATTCTAGCAAAAACCAGAGAAAGTCAGTGGCTTTGGGAGCCCTGAATGGAAAGGGAAGTGTTTTCCTACTATGTGTAATTTCTCGCCACCAGGTTATGAGCAGGAATAAAGGAAAATGGCCCACTAGTTCTTGGTTCTGTTGTTTCTTTACAATCAATCTGAATTAAATGCAAACCTAAACTTGCACGGGCCAGGTAGCTGTGATGGTGGCTGTGGCTACTGGCCATACATGCAGATTTCAGCTCACCCACATCCTGATCCCATCACCCAAAATGTTCAGTATTCCACTTCATTACCAGGAAATGCACGTGTCACCCGTGGAAATTCATGGAGAACTGGTTCATTGATTGTCCTATGGATATTATAATATGTTTATTTATTTATTTTTTGTGACAGAGACAGACAGAGTCAGAGAGAGGGACAGATAGGGACAGACAGACAGGAAGGGAGAGAGATGAGAAGCATCAATTCTTTGTTGCGGCACCTTAGTTGTTCACTGGTTGCTTTCTCACATATGCCTTGACCGAGGGGTCTACAGCAGACCTAGTGACCCCTCGTTCAAGCCAGCAACCTTGGGCTCAAGCTGATGAGCCTTGCTCAAACCAGATGAGCCTGCACTCAAGCTGGCGACCTCGGGGTCTCGAACCTGGGTCCTCTGCAACCCAGTCCGACACGCTATCCACTGAACCACTGCCTGGTCAGTCTAGGTTATCTCTATTTTAAAGAATAGAAACAAGATTTGGGGAGAAGGCAATAACATTTATTTATTAAGGATAATTTTTTTTCAGTTTTAAACATAATACTAGATTTAGAGAAGTAAAGTAGCCTGCCTAAATGACTGAGCCTATGTTTAAACCTGGTCTTCCGGGCTCAAAAACCTGCAAGATGAATGCCCAATTTTCAGAAATTGTCTAAGCAAAATAAATACTAAAATTTCACATTCATACAAAATTATCTAAAAGTAAAAAGTTTATTTTAAAGAGGGCCAGACTAGAAAAAAAATCACCCCTTTCTATTTATTTATTATACACTTAAAGTGTACGGGAAATGAGAATATTAATAGCTCCAAGATCACCATGTTTTCAAAATCTCAAAATGTTATTATGAGGGACCTAAAAGATTTTATGGCTATTCAGAGAACTTGTAAAAAGTGCTTTGAGATGACAGCCTTCCTAGTAGAAAAATGCTGCCCCTACCGAGGAGGGAACAGGATGTACAGAGCTTATATAGAAACATACTGCTCACAAAAATTAGGGGATCAGGGAATGTGCAGATACTCAAGTACTTTCAGCCTTTTGTGTAGTGCATTTTCACCAATGAAATAAAAGTGAGTTTTGCATCTCATTTGCATAATTAAACAACTTTCTTTGACTGGTCATTTGCTTTCCTGATGTTCTTGTTTAATGATAAAAAAAATCAAATGCTTCTTTTTATCATTTCATGTTTATTTTGAAATACCCCCTAATTTTTATGAGCAGCATATATCCATGGCATACCTTGTCCACTTTGCAGCATGACAATGTTTACTCACCAACGTGCTTTCTTTGATCCTACAGCTGGTGTTAATTGTGGTTGGAGCTGTAGCAGTGGTCTCAGTTTTAAAGCCCTACATCTTCCTAGCAACAGTGCCAGTGATTGCTGTTTTTATTATGTTGAGAGCCTACTTCCTCCGCACCTCCCAGCAGCTCAAACAACTGGAATCTGAAGGTATGAGGGGGACTGTGCGGCGTCACCCAGGAAAATATTCCTGAGAGCAACCTGCGATTGAGTCTCTATTATGGATTTACTTTTCCTAAAAGCTTTTTTTCCTGCTTTTAAACTGTTGCATTATATAATGACTTTTTGAAAAGTATATGAATATAAAACGAAACAGTAAGTCACAAAGTACACACAGATTGATTTTGTGAATGAAGACTAAGTATTGAATAAATTCATTTTGGTTTTTAAACAACTGTATAGAGTTTTACCAGGTTTGGCGATAGGATATTCGTTCACAATTTATTAGTATAAATTAAATTTAGAAATGGTAGTGCCACTATTACTATAGGTTTGTCTGGGTTCCCAAACAATACTAGACAAATGCTTCCTTCTGGCTTGTTCTCAGATACCCTTCCTTTCTCTCGGCGGGTCTGCCTTCTTGTGCCCAAACGCTGCTTCGGCTGTTTGGACAGTTCAGTTTTCAGTAATAGCCTTGGTACGGGTGCATTTTCAGGGGCTACTTCCAGTGCATTTCTTGATTGAGGTTTATTTGCTAAGTTAAGTCATATAACTTTCTTAATCAAAGCCTGGAATAAATTGTCTTAAGAGAAAACCATTTTCTCTGAGCAGTGGTTAATTTAAGATTAGCCAGAAAAGCAATGCCCAGTAGAAGCCAAGAAATATGAATGTCTGATGGCAGTGATTTTATGGTAAGTTCCCATCCATAGTAGCCAAGTGGATAAGGAGGGCAACGCTGAAAAATAACAGATTTCATCTATTCCCAATATGGCGCTAGGATGAAAACGTTAACCAATGACATTTGCTGTCTTTTTAAGATAATGTTTACCCGGTATATGATTATAAGAATTTGCATTATGTATTTTTGTGATTTGCTTTGTTTTCTATGGGACTATTTCACAGGCAGGAGTCCAATTTTCACCCATCTGGTTACAAGCTTAAGAGGACTGTGGACACTTCGTGCCTTTGGACGTCAGCCTTACTTTGAAACTTTGTTCCACAAAGCTCTGAATTTACATACTGCCAACTGGTTTCTGTACCTGGCAACACTGCGCTGGTTCCAAATGAGAATAGAAATGATTTTTGTTGTCTTCTTCATTGCTGTTACCTTCATTTCCATTTTAACAACAGGTACTATGAAGTTGTTAACTAACTAGTTAGCTAAAGGGGGGGGGGGATGGGAATGGAAAGAGAGTTTGCATGGGGCATGGGGGGCACGATGCGGTGGGTAAAGGGTGTTACATTGAGTGGGACACTTGAAGCCATGTCAACACAGTATCAATCAAATCAGGTGCCTAGCCAGAGTGAGTGTCCACCTCACGGCTAATCATTCTGGCCTCTGATGGTCCTCAGCAGTGTTAAACTTCTACGCATTAACTAACTTCTCAAAGGCCTTCATTTTCCTCATGTGTAAGTACACAAGGCATTAGTCCCTATTGCATAGGTTTGTTGTGAGTATTAAATTGATGATTTGTGCAAAAACAGTACAGTGCCTGCCCCATAAAAAGTACCCGTAAATCTTACATTGCATCTTATTGTTATTGCTGTTAAGTTTTCTTAGTCTCATCTTAATCTTTAGAATGGTAATATTTTGGCATTCTAAAAATCTTACCTATTTAGAATAAATGATTTAGCACTAAAAGCACATACCTGCTGTCTATGTTTTCTCTGTTAGAGGAATTGTAGGAGCAAAAATTTCAATTAATAATGACAGGATGAATTATTTTTTCTATTTTTAGAAACCCATGACAATTTTATCAATGCATAGAGATACAAGGGCTGACTTTCAATTGAGATTTGATAATCTTAAGTTATAATAATTTAAGAACATTTGTATTAGAATTTTTTATGGCCATAAATACGGACTATTTATGAATTTTAAATAGTGATCCTCTCCAATGCTGACAATCTATTTATTCTAATTAAACACTTAAGTTTTGTTTTTCCTGGGTGAAGTAGATATTTTTTTTAATGGCAGTCTTCTGTTTCCAAATGGCATGTCAACCTAGGAATTCTGACTTCCCCATGAAACTTTTAGGTCCACTTTCTTCTCAACAGCATCTGACTTCTATGTAGAGCAGCGGTTCTGAAACTGTGGGTCGCGACCCCAGCGGGGTCGAACGACCAAAACACAGGGGTCGCCTAAAGCCATTGGAAATACATATTTTATTTAAAAATGTATTGTATAATAAATATGTATTTCCGATGGCTTTAGGCGACCCCTGTGTTTTGGTTGTTTGACCCCCGCCAGGGTCGCGACCCACAGGTTGAGAACCACTGATGTAGAGGATCTCATCAGGACACAGGGCTTTCTTTCATTGTCCATCATAGTCTTTGAAGGTATTATTACTTACAGAGTAATAATAGAGGAGGTAAGCATGGTATCTACCCAAAACCAATAGACCCTTCAATATCTGAAGTATTTTTAAAAAGGGCAACTCTTTTCTAATCTTCAATCACTCTTTCATTTAAAGCATTGAATATTTACTATATGCAAGGCATTATTGCTAGTGGTAGAGACTGTGGTGAGCTGAGATGAAAGATGGTTAAAACTGGCACAAAATTGAAATGTAACTCTAAATGACATATGCCCTAGAAGAAGTATAAATAAAGGGGTTTGAGAGAGAAATAACATCAAGTTTGTTTCTATCTTTTTTCCACTTATAGGTAAATCAGAAGGAGAAGTAGGAATCGTTCTAACATTAGCCATGAATATCATGAGTACATTGCAATGGGCTATAAACTCCAGCATAGATGTGGACAGTTTGGTAAGTAATTATTTTCAAAAATTCTGTTATGAAAAAATTAAGACAAACCAAAAAATGTAGGTAATAACAGAAGGGACAACTAGGTTCCCAACCCCTCAGCTTAAGATAAAACCTTACTGTTAAATTGAAGGGTACTATGTTATATATTATTAAACTCATGTCTCTTCTTTTCTCCACATAGATAACCACAATCAAAGTCTAGTGATTCAGTGAACATTCTTGCCCAGGGTATTTCTAGGACAGATACCTCGGAGTGATATTGCTGGTCATAGAATTAACCCACATTCAGCTTTACTAGTTGATGCATAGATCAGTTGTACCAATTTATATTCCCATCGGTAGAGTATATCAATGATTCTCATAGGTCAATACCTATGTATGATATGCAACACTTGATATTGTCAGGTTTTTTAATTTTGGCAATCTGATGGATGTGAAGTGATTACTAAGGAGATAGGGCAGCATTTCCTCTTGTTAATTGCTTGTTTATATTAATTGACTATTTTTCAGATAAACTGTTTTTTTTCTTAATTGATTTATAGGAGTTTATAAATTCTGGATTGTCAGCCCTATACATTTCAAACATGGTCCTCAGTCAGTGGCTTGGCTGTGTCTTTTGATGAAAAGAAACTTCTAAGTTAAATTTATTAGTCTTTTCTTTTATGTTTTGTGCATTTGGTACTCTGTTTAATAAATTCTTATTTGAGGCTTTCACATTTATTGCATTATGTTTTTATAACATTCTTTTCTTATTAAAATTTCTGTAGTCTTTAGTCATAGCTCTTGTCTCATTCTTAAAGTGTTTATTGTTGTTTTCTCTCTTTTTGCTTGATTAATACTGCCACATATTTGTATCTTTGGTTGATATATACAAAGACCATATTTTGGTTTTTGATAGGTTTTTGATGTTTCTCTTGTCTTGTTTCCCTGGAATACAGTAAGGTTTATGAACTAATATTGCGTCGAGGACACAAATCTTGTGGCAGCAAGGATGAGAGATAAAGGAAGTGAAGCAAATGTCATATTTTTATTTAAAAAAATGAATACATAATTTTCCATTAGATTGTATAGTTTGGATAGATTTATTATCAACTTGTATTGGTCTATCTGGAGCACTGTACTTAAAATCAGTTATTCATTACTACTTTGGTGGAAGGTCTAGAAACCCATGCTGAGAATGTCTTTTAAGGCCATCCAAATTACTTTTCCTATTCTCTGAGACAGTTCACTTGTTTTCAAACCATATACATTCATTTGACTGTGCCATTTGTATGATCAACACCTGTCAGAACAAATATCATTATAAAAATATTTCTAAGGAAAAAAGAGAAACCTTTTAATGTCCTCTTTATGCCCATGTGTATTAATATTTTATTTAACTAAAGCATTTTAATAATTCATTGAAATGTGATTTAATCTTAACATGATTTATAGCTGAATTTATCTCTTTTCTTTGACATTATTTTTTTGAGTTTGACCAGCTTTTGGTAGCTGCTCATTCATCTCCTCACCTAGCTCTTACGCTTTTGGGGTTAGGTCTCATAAATGTACTTTAAAATGTTTCTGTTGGAAAACAGCAGAATAAATATTGTGCTTGCATTTACTTAATTCTTGTTTCAACTTTATACAGTTTTGACTCTACAGTTAAAAGCTTTGTTATGTCACGTGTTTCTTTAGAAAATCTCTTCATCTTGCATATTCTCAAGTCCTTTCTCTGGGACATCTTAGTTGTCCTGGTTTATGGAATAGCTTCTACATATTGATGGCAAAACGTTTGTTGTTGCAGCTCTATTCTGCATGTCCAATCCTCATTACAATTTCCTTACGGTATTTTTCCTTCTAGTTTTCACATGGGAATCCTGGACTATGCTTTGACATTGTGTCTTTCATCTCCTGGTAGAAAGGGATCTTTACAAAGAACTATTATGTTATAATACAGTCTATAAATAATGTCAGTATTTGCATTTGATCTCAATTTAAAAAGTCATGTCTTTTTGTTTAAATATCAAAGTGATCATGTTAGTTTTCATTTCCCTGCCAAACAAGTGGTCTTTCCTGGGCCTTTGTGAGCACTTATTTAGGTATTAATTTCTCTCATACTGCTTTTACCCATGCAATTGCTAAAGTTATAAGGCTATTTTTAAGTTCTCACCTGGCATATGTTGAGAATAGAAGGGGAGATAGCCCTTGTTTCATATTTGAATGATCTTAACAATAAAGGTCCTTGTGATTTCTGAAGTAAAAACTGAGTATGTTCTCATTTTATTTTACTGATTAGTTGACCGAATTTAGATCTGAGTTTAAGATGCAATAAACATGGTGTTTTCTTTGAGACATGCTTTTAGTTTTTCAGTACTGGCTACTGAGAAAAAATTTTAGATTTGGAAAAAATATTTCATTTTCCCATTTGACAAGGATAGAGTCAATGTCAACAGAACTATGAAACTACAAAAATGGCAATATAACTTTTCTTTTACAGCTCATCCATTGCTTCTACCCAGGTGCCTACCTTTTATTAGCTTTCGGTAAAGGATGGTGATACTTCCCTATGGCCACTTCTAGTCACTTTCTATTTATAACTGACTACACATCTCAAATATTAGCACTCAAAACTGGCCAACAACCCTTTAATTACATTGTGTTAATTAATCCTTTGTTTTATTTCTTAAGATAGTTATTTCCCACCTTCTTGCCTCTTCTCAGGTGTTCTAATAATTCCACTTCCTACACTCTCAGCCAATGACCTTGCTACAAACTTCATAGAAAGCAGAAGGTGCATCCAGAAAGAATTCTCTCATTTCTCTTCACTGGTTACACAACCCTGCTGCACCTCTACTCATGTGCTCTGCCTTCCTCCTGTGTCTTTGCTCTTAGTTGAAGGCCAGTAATATGCAATTAGTCCCTCCCTGTGGTCTCTTTCTCCCTAGCTTGAAGCTACCATCCCTCGATCTCCAGCTTGCACCCATTTCATTGACCTATTTACAGTCAAACTTCTTGAAATAGTGTTGTCTCCCTTTCCTCCTCCCCATTCTGTCTACAACCTACTGTATTTCCCCATGGATAAGACGCACCCCTTTTTGAAAAATTTGAGGTCTAAAAACTGGGTACATCTTATACAGTGGTTGTAGAGTTATTTTTAACTTGTATTTCCCGCTTTTTCACTCTTGCTTTTGAGCTCATTGTTGAAGACAGTGATTTGTCATCAGACACAGATGAGGACAAGCTAATGGATGGGAGTTTTGACAGCAGTGAGGAGTTGTATGAATTTTATGATGAATAAAATTTGAGTTTTATAACTTTATGTAACTTTTTTTCAAGTTTTAGGCCCTAAAATTAAGGTGTGTCTTATGCATGTGTTTGTTTTATACATGGGGAAATACAGTATGTCATTTCATTTCTATCACCCACATGACTCATAACGAAAATCTTGCCAGAGCCAGCGCCCTTGTCTTCCTCAACCTGTCAGCAGGGTGTACCCATGGGAAAAATCTGTGACACTTTCTTCTCTCATTTTTATGATGCTACTTCCACCTCATTTTCCTGCTACCTCTCTGATTCTACCTTACTCCTCTTTGCTGGCGCCCGTACTTTTTGCAGATTTCTAAACCTCAGCTATATTCCAGCCTTTTTTATCTACACTTTCTTGCTGTTGTTATCTGAGTCCATACTTCAGAAACATCTCTTAATGAATCACACATTCATATATGTAGTTTAGACCACTCTCCTGCTCTATAAACATACATTCAACTATCAACTTGACACTTCCATGTGTTCATAAAACACAGTGATGGAATATCTCCCAGAGGGCGCGACCTTTTAGGCTGTAAGTTCTTGTCCAGCATCTTCTCAAAATACACATGGGATATCAAGAGACCATAAAAAAAGAACAAAGTTTCTATTCTACTTACCAACTTTTCTAGCTTTATTTAGCAAGTTGGAAAAATTCATCTGGATATTTTCAGCTGTTGAACAATATATGGAAGGTTCTCCAATAATATTATTTCATTCAATGTTATTTTGTTATAATAACAATGAGATGCTCTAGAAACTTAATTCTTGTTTATAGCAATTAACTTATGGTAAAATTGGTCTCTTTATATGTCATTTTGCTTAAAGTCACTATTGACAATGTTGAAGACTTACTGGGTTGTGAATCACTCCAGAAATTTAAAAACAAAGTAAAATTTATCAGTCTAACTTAATAATTCCCACTATAAACCTCCATGTTAGGGGATTTTCAGTTATTTGATAACACAGTGTTTTAAAAAATATTTCTAATTTGCTCTTCATTTTAACACGAATTGTGTATGTTTCTTTATTCATTTCAATTTTATACCTTATACCATTCTGTAGGTAAGAAGGAAAGAGAAGTGTTAATTCATGTTAACTCATACATCAAATATTGTATAGGTTATAGTTGTTATTGCTAAAGCTCTTATCTTAAATTTGTTGCATTCTTATTGAACAAACCTGTGTACTGATTCATTTCCCATAGATTTACAAGATGGATGCCATTTTTTGTACCACAAAACCCTCTTTTTCCTATTCTTAACTATATAAGCATTATGTCTCTTAAATAGGCAATGGATGCCTAGATTTCTGTCTCCATGAATGAATGAATGGGGAAAAAAAAGAACTAAAGGTGCAGAGGTTATGTTTCAGACTTAATGATATCAAGCCATCAGGTGACTGACAACTTGCCCACACACATAGTCTCTTTGTTTGAATGAGACTTGACAATTTATGTCTTTTCAGGGCTGCCTGTTATATAGTCAGCACAACTAAAAGATCAGAGCATTTGACTTTTATCCTGTTTCCTTAATTCTCCAATGACATTAGCAGATAAACCATCCCTGTTATATTGTGTGTTCCTTGTAACACAAGAGGAAGGAAGCCACCAGATGAGCAAAATAGATTGTGCATCTGTTGAGCTCACATTTGGATTCCAGTTAATGGGGCTCCAGAAAGTTCTTGCAAGATTGATGCAATCTGAGAAGAGTTTTCTGTCAATAGAAACTCCCTCTGTTTCTCCTTTGTCCTGTTTTTGCCTGTGTTTATTTTGGGTTCCAGTGAAGATCAAATGACTAGTGGTACAATGACTAAGAAGAAACCTGCTGGGAAGAGAAATGGAAACCTGACTTTTCTTCATTGCTCCTGATGCCTCATTCCCTGTATTGGAAGTAGTTTCTTCTATAAGAAAGAATCCGAGGGGAGGGTTCATTTCTCCTGTTATTTTTTCCCCCTTTTATTTGTCTCTTAATCGTATCTTTCTTTGTTTTTAGGTCCTCATGAGCCTTAGTGGTATATATATATTTTTTCATGACCTCTGTCCCAAGATTCTTTTCCATCTATCCATTCTCTTTCCATCATGCAGAGTGGTTTTCTACCCTGCATTTCACTCTGGCCTTACCACCAAGAAGTTGTATGGTCTTAGACAAGTCAAAAAACCCTTGAGAGATTCACTTTTCTTGTTTGTAAGATAAAATAGTTTGTTTTGGAATTTTCTAAGGTTCCTGTCAGCTCTGATATTTTCTCTCTTTTGAACTCTTTTCATATGTAAGAGTTCGATTCTTGATTGGCATGCATCAGACATTATTCCGGATGCTCACAGTAATCACACATAACTGCCACTCTCCCTGAGTGCTGAAGTTTAATGATTAACTTATTCATCACTCTCATTGTCAGCTGCTTTACTCTGACCTGAATTAGTTCTTGGGTCCTGAATTAGTAGAGTGGCTTATGAGAACCCTGAGGGATTGCGGGAGTGCAAAGGTTTGGAAATTTGTTAGCTTTATGTCTGTCACTTTAACTTCCTGGGCTTAGATTTTTCTCATTTGTACCAAGAAAGAATGGATTAGACCAGAGGTTCTCAACTTGGCAGCACATGAGGAATCATACAATTATAGATTACTCAGGATTCTGTAAAACCAATTAAATCAGTTTTTTTTTGTTGGGGGCAGGGTGTCTGGACATGATGTCTATATTATTTTAAAAATGTTTCAGGTGAGTCTAATGTGTATCTAGATTTGTGAATCACTGAATTAGATCTCTAAGATTCTTTCTTTCTTTTGTATTTTTCTGAAGTTGGAAACAGGGAGGCAGTCAGACAGACTCCCGAATGCGCCCAACCGGGATCCACCCGGCATGCCCACCAGGGGGCGATGCTCTGCCTATCTGGGGCATTGCTCTGTTGCAACCAGAGCCATTCTAGCGCCTGAGGCAGAGGCCATAGAGCCACCCCCAGCGCCCGGGCCAACTTTGCTCCAATGGAGCCTTGGCTGTGGGAGGGGAAGAGAGAGACAGAGAGGAAGGAGAGGAGGAGGGGTGGAGAAGCAGATGGGCGCTTCTCCTATGTGCCCTGGCCGGGAATCAAACCCGGGACTCCTGCACGCCAGGCCAATGCTCTACCACTGAGCCAACTGGCCAGGGCTAAGATTCATTTTAACTCTGATTTTCTGTGGGTCATCGCAGGGGATCAGCAGGCATTGTCTTATAAAGGGTCAGTTGGTAACTATTTTTAGCTCTGTGGACTGTATGGCGTCTGTGTCAGCTACTCAACTCTGCCTTTGTAGAGCAAAGCAAATGTAAAGAAATGGGCGTGTTTGGGTTTGGCCATTGAGCCACAGAGTAACTAAACTCTGTACTATGGGGTAGAATTTACTTTGGAATTGATGGATCATCAGCAAATCATTTTTGTCCTGTATATCAACCAATTATACACACACACACACACACACACACACACACGCCAAACACATATCTATCTATCTATCTATCTATCTATCTATCTATCTATCTATCTATCTATCTATCTATCTCTATATCTATCATCTATCCGAAAGACATATAAGGGATGGTGCTTAATAACAGAGTATGGGGAAGCCACAATATTTCAAAATTAAGGAGCTTAGAGAAGCCTATTATATTACTTATTAAAATAGTAAAAACCTTGGCAAAATATTTTTTTTTTTTTGTATTTTTCTGAAGCTGGAAACAGGGAGAGACAGTCAGACAGACTTCCACATGCGCCCGACCGGGATCCACCCGGCATGCCCACCAGGGGCAATGCTCTGCCCACCAGGGGGCGATGCTCTGCCCCTCCGGGGCGTCGCTCTGCCACTACCAGAGCCACTCTAGCGCCTGGGGCAGAGGCCAAGGAGCCATCCCCAGCGCCCGGGCCATCTTTGCTCCAATGGAGCCTTGGCTGCGGGAGGGGAAGAGAGAGACAGAGAGGAAGGAGGGGGGAGGGGTGGAGAAGCAAATGGGCGCTTCTTCTATGTGCCCTGGCCGGGAATTGAACCCTGGTCCCCCGCACGCCAGGCCAACGCTCTACTGCTGAACCAACTGGCCAGGGCGACAAAATATTTTAATATGTCATTTTGGACTCCTCTTCTTGAGCTTCTCTTTGAAATGTTTTTGAAAGGTACCACACACACTCAGGTGCATTCACCAAGCGCTTCCTGATGGCCTGTCACATGCTTTGAAAAACACACACAAGACAGAGTGTAAGTAAGCTCCAATCTGAATATAGATTCAATGAGTGATGTCATATTAAAGGGTAAATTTGATTCTTCCTTTACTTGTTGGCACACTTAGTACCATGATTACTAAAGTTCTTAATTATTGAAAATAGGCATCAACATATTTGACATCTTCATGTTTACTTAGAACAGGGGTAGTCAACCTTTTTATACCTACTGCCCACTTTTTATCTCTGTTAGTAGTAAAATTTCCTAAGCGCCCACCGGTTCCACAGTAACGGTGATTTATAAAGTAGGGAAGTAACTTCACTTTATAAAATTTATAAAGCAGAGTTACAGCAAGGTAAAGCATATAATAATAATTACTTACCAAGTACTTTATGTCCGATATCCGCTAAGTTTGGCAGAATAAATCTTTATAAAACAACTTACTATAGTTAAATCTATCTTTTTATTTATACTTCGGTTGCTCAGCTACTGCCCACCATGAAAGCTGAAACGCCCACTAGTGGGCAGTAGGGACCAGGTTGACTACCACTGACTTAGAACAAGTCTTTTGTCCTCAGTTATAATGGATTTTCTTTCTCTTCTGTCAAGAACATTATCTGTATAACTTCTTGCAGTCAGAAAAAGTGACACGGATGCACCATGTGATTTGCCACAGGTCACAGTATGAAATCATTTGTATAGATAGCAAGTGCTAATAATTCACTAAGGGTTACTGTTTGTAGTATACTATAAGTAACTCATTTGTGCTGTTAATGTTAACAATTTATAACAGTATGGTACCTGGCTTTTTATGTGCTCTAGAAACACAAATGATAGACACAGATAGGTAGACCAGAGTCTCAAGAATATGTTTTGAGCAGAGTCTGTTTTCATGATAACTATTATCTCTTAAGTCTGAGCATATTGCTTAAAGATTATGCCAATGACTCTAACAGGGCCTTGAGTTTCATGTGTGTGTTAGTAAGTACTGAAAAGCAGTTAGTTTAGGCCTACCCGGAAGGAGCTATGATTTAAAATATTTTAATACCTCCTTTTATGTACTTCACATTTTGAAACCTTCTTTTGTAAAATGTGTGACATTTTTCACAATGTGTAAATTTTCCAGACACTTCTCTTTACATTTACTTCTTCCAACTTCTTATAACAACCAGTTATGAAATCTCTTTCCAGAATTGCCAGCCATATCTCAGCATTGTAAAATAAATTTTCTATTTTCATGGGTTTTGGGATGCCTGGGTTTCTAAAAAAACCAAAAGAATAAAAGGAACTAGAATAGTTTTGTGAGAGAGAGAAATGTGGCTTCAGGACTTATTCAAAAAAAGGTCTTTAAACTTTCTCTTCTCCCTCTTAGTCAACAAAAAGTGAAAAAGAAAACCAGGAATTTTTTTTTTTCTTTTTCTTTTTTTACAGAGACAGAGAGAGTCAGAGAGAGGGATAGACAGGGACAGACAGACAGGAACAGAGAGAGATGAGAAGCATCAATCATTAGTTTTTCATTGCTCATTGCAACACCTTAGTTGTTCATTGATTGCTTTCTCATATGTGCCTTGACCGTGGGCCTTCAGCAGAGTGAGTGACCCCTTGCTCGAGCCAGATGAGCCCGTGCTCAAGCTGGCGACCTCGGGGTCTCGAACCTGGGTTCTCTGCATCCCAGTCCGATGCTCTGTTCACTGCGCCACCGCCTGGTCAGGCTTTTTCTTTTTCACTTAAACTTATTCCTTATAAAGTAAAGTTGAGATGAGACCATGATGCTCTTTTTGTTAAAACCATCACACTCCCAAAAGGCTTTGTTCTTCTGTGCTTAGATTAGTAGCTATAGATATTATTGTAAAGACACTGAGACTCAGTTTTAAAGATTGAGCAGGAGAATTTTTGGAGCATGTTAATTTAAATAATGACACCAAAAATTTTAAGCAGATGATTCTCAAGCATAAATCGCACCTTGTTTTGGCTAACCTCCAATTTTATAGAAATTTATACAGATTATGTCAGGTTTTCCTTTTCAAAAAAAAAATTTTTTTTTTTAATTTATTGACCTGAGAGAGAGAGGAAGGAGTGGGAGAGAGAGACAGAAATATATAGATCTGTTCTTGTATGTGCCCTGACCAGTGAATCAAACCTGCAACCTCTATGTTTTGGGATGATACTCTAACCCAGGAGTAGTCAACCTTTTTATACCTACCGCCCACTTTTGTATCTCTGTTAATAGTAAAATTTTCTAACCGCCCACTGGTTCCACAGTAATGGTGATTTATAAAGTAGGGAGGTAACTTTACTTTATAAAATTTATAAAGCAGAGTTACAGCAAGTTAAAGCATATAATAATAATTACTTACCAAGTACTTTATGTTGGATTTTCGCTAAGTTTGGCAGAATAAATCTTTATAAAACAACTTACTATAGTTAAATCTATCTTTTTGTTTATACTTTGGTTGCTCCGCTACTGCCCACCATTAAAGCTGGAACCAGGTTGACTACCCCTGCTCCAACCAATTGAGCTACCTGGCCAGGGCAAGTTTTCCTTTCCACGTGAAGAACAGGTTCAGTGTTTTAGTACCCGAGTCTCATTCTGGCTTCATCACTGACTTCTCATAATTGAAGATGGGTGTTCCTCTCTGAACTGAATGGCTGCACTAAGAACGCTGTCAGCAGCCGAACAGAGCTTCCCCTCCATCCTCCTCCTGCAACCCTTTTCTACACGGGAAACAGCATCTTAAGGTTAGCAGTTTGCCATTTCAAAGTCACTCTGATAATTGCCAGATCTAAATTTCCATCTAGCTCAATCTTGACAACTGGATAATGGTGCAGCCGTTTCTACATGTCACCTGAAAATGTTTAGTGACATTCTAAAGTAGAGAAAGAATTCAGTTGGGTTCAAAAGCTCAATGAAAACAAATAGCTGAGTCTAAAAATAGTTGGATGTGTTGCAACTTCTTTCTAATCCAACGGCAATGTGTATTTCAGACTGAGAAACTCAGGGGTACGGTTGCAACCTGGATTACCTGCTAAACTACTCACCTCACTGCGTTCCCCCTACACCGGCACTGCTTTCTGCATGTAGCTGGAACAATTTATGATGAACAAAGATGTTTAAGCTAAGCATTAGATGGGGAGGATACAAGAAATACTTTGAACAATGTTAGTCATGCGCACAGTGGCTTTAATGTGAAGCCCCTGAAACGTGAGCTACAGGTCCTCTGACTTTCAAGGCACTACACTTAATTGTGCATAATTTCAGGCATCCCCAAACTACGGCCTGCAGGCCACATGCAGCCCCCTAAGGTCATTTATCCGCCCCGCCACACTTTCGGAAGGGGCACCTCTTTCATTGGTGGTCAGTGAGAGAATGAGAGGAGCATAGTTCCCATTGAAATACTGGTCAGTTTGTTGATTTAAATTTACTTGTTCTTTATTTTAAATATTGTATTTGTTCCTGTTTCCTGTTTTGATTTTTTACTTTAAAATAAGATATGTGCAGTGTGCATAGGGATTTGTTCATAGTTTTTTTATAGTCCGGCCCTCCAACCATCTGAGGGACAGTGAACTGGCCCCCTGTGTAAAAAGTTTGGGACCCTTGATTTAGATCCTTTTTAAAAGAACAGCCTCTTAAATTACTCAAATTTCAGGTTTCACAAAACCCAGATTTATTTCTGATCACAGCTCTGAATTTTTGGCTATGAAATCAAGTGTTCAAAAAATATGTCTTTGCTTTTGCTATAGTTGAATTTATTTTCCATTTGAGCAGTTTTCTACTGTGTGAGGGAAACAGTCTCAAAGGTTTTGCCAGAAATATATCTAAATTCTGAGTGGATTTTTCAGAAAGCCAGGATCCCAGTGGGGAGGGGCACATGACCCTAGGTTGTCCTTTGTCATGCTCACTGTCTCTGAGGCATTGAGGTTCCTATCTGACCTGGGGGTGGACAGTCCAGTTGGACTGAATCTTTGTCCTTGTCCTGATGGTGAGCTCTCCTTTGATGAGCTCTCTACCATAGATCAAAGGATTGGGATTCTGTGGTTTGAACACCACTCTGGAAATACAGGAAAATCTGAAGCTCTGTCATCTGTGTCTAGACACGCCAAGTCATCATGTCTACTCTCCTGCTCCCATGCCGTGCCAGGCACTGGAAACTTCTCTAAGGCATGCCTGTTTCCTGGGTTCCACCTTGGAACTGAGGCACAGACCTCTGATGTTCTAAACACCCAAATCTACTTGAGATGTAACCGGAATTCTGTTCAAGGCAGGACTTCTTTTTAGGGGAATTGGTGTCTCAGCCCTCTGTTAGCCTATTCATGAGTCAGGTTGTAGAGTGAGGGGGAAGCTCTTTCTCATCTATTGTTTTTACAAGAACCCTGTGCTTTGAGTTCAGACGTTGGCTTTGGAAGTTCAAAAGGCAATATTCATGTGGCTCTAAATTTTCAAACTATTAATCTCTGACTCCAAAAGCCAATTTGTGAAACTTGAAAGACCAGGATTGTTTTCCTGTCATCTGGTTCTGCTGTGGCTTCTCCTTTAAGAGGCTCTGGCAGTAGAATGTGCAAAGCAGAAAGCCTGTGAGGTACAAGGCATTAGTTAGTAATTAATAATATTATATGGACATATATTACCTATTCAGTAATGGCATTCCAGTGGCTGCACAGCTGACCATAATGCAGGTGTCTGCCCTTCCCACCTTTTCTTCCCATCAGAGAGTGTTCTAACCCATTGAATTGAATGAATGTCTACTCAGGTGCTATGGATGAGTGCTCATTGTTAAGATGAACTTGCTCTTGATCAGGTCGGGGTAACCAGGTCATGTTGTGCATGATGGTAATAGTCTGTCCTGGGGTTTCTTTAAGCAACTAGATTGTATAAAAGATGACAATTTGAAATTTTCATTTTCTAAATTTGACAGATATGGTCCATTTGCTACATTAGAAGTTCCAAATTTACCCTCACAGGTGAGCCTCATTCCTGAGAATGTAATTGGATGTACCCAATCACAAATCCTTACACAAAAAAATTAATACCTTTCAGTGCTACCAAAATAGTGGTTTTGGATGTCACTTTCTAATAACACTGCATATGATTTTGAGTAGTTTAGATAGCAATACTTAAATGTTTTATTGATTGAAATTATTAAAAATGAAGAGGTTGTTACATAGTGTTTTTCTTGACATTCTAAAACACTTAACAAAGACAGGTTTGGAATTCTTCATAGCATTGACATGCAGAAATGTCAACAACTCAACTATATTATTGAGCTACATTTCTGCATTTCTCGCAATTTCGCATTTCTAGAGAGTGATGTTCTGATGCAGGACAAATGCAGGAAGATATTTGAAATGCATCTGAGCTAGATTTCTGGCAGTTTCATTTCAGTGGTAGTTACAATTCTAATTTGTCTTCCAGACCTTAAATAAACTTGCAGCTTTCTATGAAAACTAATGACAGTAAAATGCAAGAGTATACTTTAATTCAAAGTTAATGAAAAAATTAACTGAATAAGGATTTAACAATCCCTGAAAGTCACCCATAATTTGAGACTTTAAAATACTGCATGTGGGGTCAATAGTTGTTATATGTCTTTCTATCCCCTACAATTTGTTTTGATGGATGTGGGCTTTGAGTACTTTTCACTTCCATTAACAGTGGGTTTGTATTAAAAGGATTGAGTTCTTGAATCTTAAACAACTGTTGAAGTTAATTCCAAGATGAAGGCAACTGAAGCACAGAATCACTAGATAAAAGAAAGAACTGCATGAACAGCAGGCTTGATCAACGGCGTGTGGAAACAGACAGGACGATTAGATGTACTAAGCTGGAGCTTCTTATATTCCATTAAGGATCAGTAACTGAATTCCTCAGCTTTATCTACCAATTATTCCATACTAGAGATTAAGAATTTCTCTCAATTTATTTTGACAATGGAAAATAGAAATAATAAAAGCAAAGGCTGCAAATGCATTTTTTCCCCACCTCTTTTTGGGCTAAAATATCATTTCTAATAATCTAGGCCTTAACTATAATAAAATGACCTATTAACATGGTAAAGAAGAAGGACAAATTCTTAACTGACTAAAGTCAGAATCAACAATTACTATTAAGGAAAGAAAAAGCTGTAAGTTTTTGTCCAGTAAGCTATTAACACCTGGAAAGGATTAAGTCACAGGACCCAGGATGGTATCTTTCAAAAACTAAAATTGAGTAAATTTAAATTCTTTAATTCTTCTTATTCATTTATTTACTTGTATATATATTTAATCATTTGCATATTTATCCCTTAATTAATTTATTAATTAATTTTTCAAAAAGATTTATTGGGTGCCTTTTATATGTCATACTGTTTTAAAAATTATATCCCAAATTCCAATAAATCATGATTATTTATAGTTGAACTGTTTTATTTCTATGTACATTAAAGATATATATTATTAAATATCACATGAATAAGTTTATAAGGAAGACGCATATTTAATTTCAAATACAACCCTATACATAATCACATTGTGCTCAACAATGGAAATTGATCTTTAAAATAATTAAAATGTAATTATTTAACTACAGATGTATGCCAATGACTTTAATTTGCTTGAAGAAAATTGTGAAGTTATTCAATATTTACTGAGCCTCAAGAGTTCATTTACTGCCCAACTGACATATAGAATTATAGCGAGTTATTAAGGCAATTCTAGAGAAAGACAAGAATCTTCTATGGTAGTTTGGAGGTGTGGAATGCTTTATTTTAATGTACCAGTCATACAATATTAGGCAGCACTCCCCCTAGTAGAAAAAAGTTTTCACCTTGACAACATCTATGCCTGTGGTAGTCAATCTGGTCCCTACCACCCACTAGTGGGCATTCTGGCTTTCATGGTGGGTGGTAGTGGAACAACCAAAGTATAAATAAAAAGATAGATTTAACTATAGTAAGTTGTTTTATAAAGATTTATTCTGCCAAACTTAGCGAAAATCCGACATAAAGTACTTGGTAAGTAATTATTATTATATGTTTTAACTTGCTATAACTCTGCTTTATAAATGTTATAAAGTAAAGTTACTTCCCTACTTTATAAACCACCATTACTGTGAAACCGGTGGGCAGTTAGAAAATTTTACTACTAACAGAGATACAGAAGTGGCAGTAGGTATAAAAAGGTTGACTACCCCAGAGATTCTATGCCCTTGATTATAGTTTGGTTATTTACATGTGGCTTGTACAACTGAGAATTAAGTGATCACAAAAATAAACAGGTCTCTCCAAAGCCCATTTATGTAAGTCCTAGTTAATTCTCTTTGGTTAAGCTTTTAATTGTATCCAATTATTTTCTAAGAGTTCATTGAAAACCCTTCTAACAAATAACCAAGTGATGACTAGCTAGTGTTACATCCTATAGGTTTTCAGGAAACATCAAACTAAATATGACATTGCCTGTGGCACTAAAACAAACAAAAACAATATTCTTGCCTGACCTGTGATGGCGCAGTGGATGAAGCATCAACTTGGAATGCTGAGGTCACTGGTTTGAAAACCTGGGCTTGCTGGTCAAGGCACATATAGCAGTTGATGCTTCTTGTTCCTCCCCCATCTCTCTCTTTTTCTCTCTCTCTCTCTCTCCTCTATAAAATGAATAAATTTAAAAAAAAGAAAAATAAAATATTGTTATTTCATTTCAGATGCGATCTGTGAGCCGAGTCTTTAAGTTTATAGACATGCCAACGGAAGAAAGTAAATCTATGAAGTCAATCAAGCCATCCAAGAATGGCCAACTCTCAAAAGTTATGATCATTGAGAATCAGCATGTGAAGAAAGATAACATCTGGCCTTCAGGGGGCCAAATGACCGTCAACGACCTCACAGCAAAATACACAGACAGTGGAAATGCCATATTAGAAAACATTTCCTTCTCAATAAGTCCTGGCCAAAGGGTGAGATTTCAGTATTGCTGCTTTGTTAGATCTGGGGTTAGTAAGTAAATCTCAGTAGCCTAGACAAAGTCTTCATAGGATCCATCTGTAACACCAGTATTGAAAACAAGGATTCATATTGAAAATATATACTTCATGTTATTACTATATAGAGTCATTTCTTCCACATGAAATTTACTTTGCAGAATTCCAGAATTCTGAAATCTATATACTAGGTTAATTTAAATATGATTCTACTTGCAGAATATCTAATTGATTGCTAAGTTAATATCTCAAAAGAAGCCATTAAATAAACCAAAATTCTAACACGTTCTAGTTTTTGCATCTTGAAACTATTTTTCATTTCTGGTAAGAGAAATATTTTGTTGTTGACTCCATCTAATGTCTTCTTAAATTTTTACCTCATTTACCCTCTGTCAAAAACGTGGTACTTATTGTCTTCACTTTTTTCAGTTTGTTTGTTTGGTTGAAATATTCAAGGTATGGATTAATATTTTCTCAATGATATACCAAGAAAATTTTATTATTTAATAATCAGAAATAACTGTGCATTAATTGGAAGCGTTCCTTATGGATCCCAGCACTGGGCTGAACACATACAAGGTACTCACATATTCTGGTTCTGGAACTGATTCTTGGAGAAGGAGACGGTCATTTCATTTTATCTATTTTTCATGCTCTATAAATATGGTTTAATAATGCCTTTAAACTTCATGTTCTGAGGCTCTCCATAAATATACACAGAAGTATTTTATGTTTTATTATCTTTTTTTATAAAAAAAAATGAGTATAAGAAAATCATTTCTATGGAAGCAGAATTTTAAAACTTTATGCTTTTATGACTTAATTTCAAATAAAGATTTAAAAAATGATTGAGATAATGGCCATAAAAGTTTATTAGGCCACCACCACTATCACTACATTGGAAGAAATATCACTTGCTTTTTGTTCATAAGGTTAGAAATGTTTGATGCACTAGATAAAGTTCAGTTTAGAAAGGATCAGCAGAAAGTTCATGCATACCACACTGAATGGCTTAAAACAACACATGGAACTTTTGACTCACCTTTTTTTTTTTTAATTAAGTGAGAGGCGGTGAGACAGGGAGGCAGACTCCCACATGTGCCCAGATTGGAATCCACCTGGCAAACCCCCTACTGAGGGCTGCTCTATCCATCTGAGGCCACTGCTCCATTGCTTGGCAACAGAGCTATTTCAGTGCCTCAGTTGAGGCCATGGAGCCATCCTCAGTGCCAGGGGCCAACTTGCTTAAACCATTCAAGCCATGGCAGCTCGAGGGGAAAAGAGAGAGAGAAAGAGAAGGGGGAGGGGGAGGGGTGGAGAAGCAGATGGTCACTTCTCCTGTGTGGGGAATCGAACCTGGGACTTCCACACACTGACTCACCTTTTTAAATCTTATAGTTATGATAAATAAATTTACATACTACTAAAATTAGCTTTCTATAGTACTTCTTTATACTATAAGCAATGAGTTTTTTTATTCTTTTTTGATAGAAAACAACTTTAAATGGGCTTAAACAGAAAGATGAGATTATTAGGTTGAATTTATTCCTGGATTAGGATGAGATGGTTTGTGGGTGTTTGTTTTACCGTATTTCCCCATATATCAGACACACCCTTTTTCGAAATTTTTGGTGTATAAAACTGGGTGCGTCTTATACAGTGGTTGTGGCATTTCAAATGCCATAGATGAAACTGAGCACAAGGCAATATATAAAGACAGAGATTTGTCAGCAGACACAGATGAGGACAAGCTAATGGATAGGAGTTTTGACAGTGATGAGGAGTTGTATGAATTTTATGATGAATAAAACCTGAGTTTAATAACTTTATGTAATACATTTTTTTCCCAAATTTCGGGCCCCAAAATTAAGGTGTGTCTTATACATGGGGAAGTATGGTATATCACAGCCCTCATGAAATCTCTGAGGTTATTTGACATTTTTGCCTCACTATTGAACTCAGAGAAATGTTCAAGTTCTGCTTTGGAACTATATAAATTTACTGATGTGCCTTTGCTCCTCCCTTGCATTGAGAAAAGCATAATTAATTAGTCTCTTTTGCTTTATACATCAGTGAATGCCACCGACAGCTCTGTCCCTGGAGTCACCAGGACCAGGACGGATGCCTAAAGTGCTGTCATGAAGTTATAAACAATAGCAACAAATAGTTTGAGTAAACCGGGTGAGAAGCTGGAGTAAATGCTTTGCTTTCCTTCCTCCTGACATCCCCCCACCCCTTAGCTTTACCAATGCTCACCTTCCCCCTCAAGCAAATGCAACCAAGTCCTAGTACAGTGACAGAATTCACAGAGTCCTCATTTCTGTAGTTTCCCTGCCGTGAGGATAATAATCAGAGATGCAGTAATAATCAGAGATGCAGTAATAATCAGAGATGTAGTAAATTATGCTCAGCATTTTGTTTCGCTGAACCTGTGTATAGAACACGGGCCTGTGGGCTCAGGAACTCTTCTCTGCAAGGTATTGTCCGAAACCTATGGAGAATTAAAAAGTACTCACACAGGGCTATGAATCTTGTCATCCAAAGAGAAATCCAGTGTTCACTGGAGCTTACAGTGTCTTAATCACCATTTGAAGACTTTCATTTGCTATCACATTTGATCTTATTATAACTCAGAAAATTGATATTACCCTTTTTGTGCACAATGGAAGAAACAGAAATTCAATTAAGTAATTAAGGGAGCAGATATCTTAAACCCAGGTCTATCTGACTTGAAAGTTTTATTTTTTTTTCCACAAGTTGCCATTTCTTCTCTTAAAAGAAGAAAAAGAAGGAGTAGAATAAGGGGGGAGAGGGAGACAGTTGGTGAAGGAGGAGGAGAGAGAGAGAATATGACTTCATCCCAGATGATGACAATCTAAAAGAAGTACAAGATTCAGTAAAGGCGGAAGCAGATTTATTGTGAAGCTAACAAAGCAACAAGGCTTAAATTTTAAGTTTCAGAAAACTTCATTTGCCTGAGCCCCTTCCAAGACTCTGTGCCTAATTTTGTATTTATAATTTTAAGCTTTGTTCTTTAAGAAAGTTTCCCCTCCAGATTATATGAGCTTTAGGCTCTCTTATATAGTCAGACTCATATTCTTGAAAGAAAATTTTTTTAAAGGACTGACATGGACATTTCTTTTCTTGTGTAATTTTAATGGATTTCGGTATTCTTGATTGTATGGTGTATTGGGGCCCATTCAGACTGCTATCACAAGAATCATAGGCTAGGTGGCTTATGAATGACAGAAATTTATTTCTCACAGTTGGGAGGCGGGAAGTCTAAGGTCATGGTGCTGGCAAATTTGGTGTCCAGTGAGAGCCCACTTCCTCTTAGAGGTCTGTCTTCTCACTGTAATCTCATATGGTGGGAGGGGCAAGGGACTTCTCTGGGCCTCTTAATAAGGGAACTATTCCTTTTTATATGGGCCCCACTCTCATAACCTAAACACCTTCCAAAGCCCCCTAATACCTCCCAATACCATCACATTGTGGGTTAGGATTTCAACATGTGAGTTTGGGGGAGACTCAGATATTCAGCATGCTAAAAAGATGAATAGAATCAATGTTTTATACAGAAAAATTATTCAATCTTTGTATTAAAACATTATTTCTATAGCACTTACTTTAAAGAAAGTATGTCCTTTTTACTTTCTTTGCTCTTAAGTTAGGCATTTAGTTCACAGAAACTGCACTTTAAAATTTATTTTCTGCTAGGGCAACAGTGTAGATGCAAGAAAAAGGGTCCTTGCACTTTCTGTCTGTCTGACTGTGGCAGCCAAAATTGAATGGGGGAATACAATAAAAAAAATTATTTTCAGTGCATAAGAAATGTAGCAAATATTTTATAACTTGCACTTTTAAAAAACTCCATTTTGCTTTTCAATCCCAAATAGTGTGTGTGTGTATATATATATATTATTTTTTTGGCTAAATTTTAATATTCAGACTACCTTTTCCCAACTGGAGCACTTCTTCCATTTTCCACCTTCTTTCCCCTCTCAAAATGCAGGCTGAGATTTTAATTTGAAGCCAGGCTTTTCATGATAAACATGGACTTATCAAAATGCATCAGATAATATATTGTATATATTACAGTACTGTATAGTCTTCTGATTACATAAATATTTAATAGTTCTTCAAGATCTATTCTTTTGGCTGAGCTTACCTGCCTCCTCCATTTGTATTCTTTTCAAATTACTGAGATGACAGAAACAATTGAAACGTATCAAGGGTTCTGATCATAGCAGCACAAGCACCTAACATGCATATTTAGTTTGTAAAATACATACGGCATTCTGTCTTGATAAAAACTGGTGTGAGACAGTAGCCAAGCCCTTCAGTAACTTACAGGATTCACAAGAACTTATATTAAGAATTGTGTTTTCATAAATAGCTATGTCAACATATACAAGGTACAGTTACTATCATTTTGAGGACTTGAATTTCATTTGGTTTAGCATCTTGATTCCTGAAGACCACCAAGAGGTGAAAAATAATTACAACAGGTTTCAGTCTGTTAGCAGTATTAGAATGGTGGCACAGTTTACTCTTAAAAGATGGGACTGAGACAGCTGTATTCATGGTACAATGCAGTTACAACTAGCACCAAATCTAGCGCTGTTTAACTTTCCACATAATAGTTTGATTTATCTTGATCCAAAATTCTTAGAGAGGAGGCACAGAGAACTTACTAGAAAACACTGACTTGAAATTAGGCTAGATCTTAAAAGCTTATTTGCGGGAAGTATTCAACAGGTCACTGAGAAGCCTGGCAAAACAAATCCCGGAAAAGAATTAGTAAGTGCCAGTTATAGAAATAACAAGAAGACTTTGTTAGGTATGAACCAGTAAGATTCCTTGGTGTTGAATGAAAAAAGTCTCAAACATACCAGCAGTTCAATAATATAAGGAAACTGAAGAAATAGCTAATAATTTTAAAGCTAAAGAAAAGATTGACAAACTGCCTCTGAATCTAGTCTCATTTCAATGTAAAAACTGAGTTCTATAAAAATCGGCCTTTGCTTTTTAAGGAAAGGGAACATTTTCTTTATCCTCGTCATTAAAACGTTGACCAGTGGTATAAATGTCTGAATCTCAAGGCACTTTCTATTAAAAATTCTTGATATGACTGAAGAGAAAATCACTTCCTCCTATTGAATTTTACTTCTTTTCCCTCCGTTCCTCACCTATACAAGACATATTCAATTACTTATATGAAGCTTTACATTGCATTCGAATAATGATGATATATGGTGAATATGTTTGTACCACATAGGCTGGTTCAGAAATGGAAGCGTACATTTGAAATTTCACAAGATTTTTAAATTAAGAATTGATATAAAAATTGACCAAATTAAATTCATTTGTTAACTCAATTAAATAAGTTTGTTCATTCATCTGCCTTTCCCTTCCTTCCTCCCTCCCTCTCTTCCTTCTTTCTTTCTATTATCCATCTATTCATCCATTAATTCATCCTTCTGTCTAACTGCCCCTTAGTCAATCCAGACAAATATTAATTGAGCACTTTATGTAGGCCAACCATTGTGCCGGGGGCTGAGAATTCAAGAGAAAACAAGACAGACTGCTGTGCCCTTGAAGAATTTATATTCTTGAAATTAACACAAGCAATTAAGAATATAATAAAAGAATAAATATCAGTTGTGATTAATAGTATGAAGACCCTCAATACCCTCAATAGGGTGTTATATATAACATTCAGGTTATTTGATTTTCTCAGTTGTCTCGGAGAACATATATTTTTATTTTTATTTCTTTTTACTTTAATTTTATTTTTTGACTACAATTGACATGCAATATTGTATTAGCTTCAGTTGTACAATTCAGTGATTAGACAATATGTAATTTACTAAGTGATCACCCTGATAAATCTAGTACCTACCTGACACCATACATAGTTATTAAGATATGATTGCCGTATTTCTCCATGTATAAGATGAACCTTAATTTTGGGGCCCGAAATTTGAAAAAAAATGTATTACATAAAGTTATTAAACTCAAGTTTTATTCATCATAAAATTTATACAACTCCTCATCGCTGTCAAAACTCCCATCCATTAGCTTGTCCTCATCTGCGTCTGATGACAAATCACTGTCTTCATATATTGCCTTGTCCTCAGTTCCATCTATGGCATTTGAAATGCCACACTTCTTAAATGACTTGACAAGCACTGTATAAGACACACCCAGTTTTTAGACCCCAGATTTTTCGAAAAAAAGTAAGTTTTATATATGGGGAAATATGGTATGCTGGACTTTACATCCCATGACTATTCTGTAACCACCAATTTGTACTTCTTAATTCCTTCACCATTTTCTCCTTTCCTCCCAACCCCGCCTCCCATTTGACAACCATCAAAATGGAGAACATACATTTTTAAAAGTCTCATTATAGAATTCTTACAAAAAAAAGACAATTGTGTCATTGCTGTTTACCAGTTAGCTACAAGGCCTAGTTTTATTCCAGCTTCATAGTGAGTGATCAAAAAGCTGTTATTACTATAAAAGATTGTTGTACGCTCAAAAGCATTTACTGTGTCTATGAACTGATTCTGGTTTACAAACTGTTACTGGTGAGTGATAATATAGAAGTTGAAAATAAGCATTTAGAAATTCAGTTTTATGATCTGTTTTTTAAAGTACTGATTTGCAGTCAATTATAAGTTAAAAGGTGAAACAACACATAACCGTGCTTTCTCACAGATAGTGTGAAAAGCACTATGCTAAAAGACCGGTTGCTCAGCTCTACTGTAAAAATGGTAAAATGATTTAAAAAAAAGGAATAATGTAAAGGGAGGGAAATGAACATTTATTCAGTGCCACTATATGTTGGGCAGTGTATTCATTAAGCAGCTGCAGGACTGCTCGATCCCTCTCAGAGCGCTGCGCTCCAAGTGCTGGGTCTGGTGGCCTCCAGGACACAGGGCTGGGCTCTCTGGGGTCTCCCCTTGCTATGGCGTTCTCGCTTCCATACTATGCTCTTATGGTCTTTAGGTAACAGTACTAGTTTTTTCTTTTCTTTAATATGTTTTTTGCTTCCCAAAATTCTCTTCCTTTCAATCGGATGGATGTAAGAGTTTGATTTGACAGCTGCCCAGTGCTGATCCATGAGGAGTAGCAAGGCCCCGTCTGCCTTCTCCGGGAATGTGTAGCTCACTGAACTTGGTCTTGTTTATTTTCAGGCCTGAAGTTGACACTTGCTTATTTCTAAAGGACAGTATCTAAGTACTGGGATTGCTTCAGATTAATGAATTTTCAAGCTCGTGTTTAGGTTTGTAACTAGACCAAGCTATAGGTCTCTGCTTCTGGCTTGAGCCTACCCTTAGAAGTACTGGGTGTTAAGACCCTGTATCTTTGCTTTTCTTTGATGCATTTTCAACCTTTTTGCCATTACTAACAGTCAGTGATAAATAGAACCAGCAACAGGGGTCTAGTTCCCTCTGGCCAGCTTCTATATTCTGTTCCAGATCAGTATTGGTCAGAATAGGGAATACACACAAAAAAATTTGAATAAATAAGTGAAACTGTTCCCCTGGTGATGATTAGAAATGAACAGTTCAGTGCTTTTTTATTTTTTTAATTTTAACTAAATACCAGATCACATTCATGGCAGGTGTCTGTATGTCACAGGTGTAATACCACCACTCTTGTATTCCAGGTGGGCCTCTTGGGAAGGACTGGATCAGGGAAGAGTACTTTGTTATCCGCTTTTTTGAGACTGCTGAACACTGAAGGCGAAATCCAAATAGATGGTGTGTCTTGGGATTCAATAACTTTGCAGCAGTGGAGAAAAGCCTTTGGAGTTATCCCACAGGTAAACTGGAAAGACTTAACTAGCAGAAAAGTAGCTAAATTCAATTTTGTCATTATTTGATGTTTGCATTTAAGAAATTCACATTTCCCTGCAATATTTATTTGTTACATATTTTTGTTTATTTTGTGCAATGCAATATTTTCATTAGTGGGAAAAGTATCTCTAAAAGTTTAGATTCTCTGACATCTAGTTGTTGAAATATTAAGGCCTTGGTGAGTTGGCTTAGTGGTAGAGCGTTGGCCCCATGTGTGGATGTCCTGGGTTTGATTCCTGGTCAGGGCACAAAGGATAAGCAAACATCTGCTCTTCACCCCTCTTCCTCCCCCTTCTCTGTCTCTATCACTCTCTTTCTCTCTTCCCCATAGCTTGATTAATTCAAGTGTATTGGCCTTGGGCACTGAGGATGGCTCCCTGCAGCCTCTGCCTCAGGCCCTAAAAATAGCTTGGTTGTAAGCATGGCCCTAGATGGGCAGATTATCGGTCCCAGAAGAGGGTTGCTGGGTAGATCCTGGTTGGTTGCATGTAGGAATCTGTCTCTATACCTTCCCTACTCTCATTTGGAAAAAGAAGAAAAAAAAAGAAATATTAATAATTTTGATAGCTTGTCCCAGAAAACAATGTGTAAGGAAGAGCACAGGGCTTTTGCTTTTATTGGCTTTTTTCCCTCCTTCGGTGATCTGAGTTCCTTGGTAGTGATCACAGAAGGTTGAGAAAAGCTTACTTAGCAAGACATAAAAGATAATCCTGAAGTAACACGCATTTGGAAGCATGAGGTAGTGAAATTGAAAATAAAATGCGTAATCATTGCTTTTTTTGTTCTTCGGATAAGAATGAACCACATCAGATTTATCTGTAGCTATTTTTTTTTAATGTCACTCTTTGATTTGGGTCAGAAAGGATCTCTAGCTTCACCAGCTTAATGTCATTCTGTGATAATGTGCAAGAGGTTTTCTTATTTCTAAGAAAAATAGCAATAGCTTCATTTTTAAATGATTCAAATGAAAACCAATGAATATCTTTAATGTGAGCAAATCTGAACGGTGTGTGCTGTACCTGTGCTGGGATTTGCTCTCATCTCTATGGGCACAGTCACTGTTTTAACAATCACTTTGCCCTCTGTGTACTAATGCACACTGATTCCATTCCACTACCATGGTACCAACATTTAACTTCTTTTAACGCAAAAATGAAATGTTAGGAGCATCTCCCTGTAGATCGACTATAAATCTAGCCTAAACATAAAGCTTGTATTTTTTGATAGATAACCTTTGTGGAACATTTGCTCCTTTCAACTAATGAGGCAGTAAATATTGTAACTGCTAGACTGATGCTTTTAATTCATTTGTCTAGACTTTGCCCTGTTGCCAGACACTTAATCCTGGTTGAACTTTGAAAAACAATATTGCTTCTTCAGAAAGAAAAAAAAGATTATCAGATGGTCTAAAGATAAACAACAGAGATACAAGTATCCCAAGGTGATGGCATTAGGCAAAAATCAAAATGTTGGAGAACACAGACTACAATCTGGTTGTCCGAGAAGAGCTGCTGCTATTCAGTAGACTCGAAGTTTTCTGATCCCATTTTTAACTCAGTAATGAAGGTTTTGTTTCTGGTTGTTCTTATTCACAAAAACCTGCCCGTTATATAAATAATAAGGAAGGTTCTAAAAAAATAATTTCAATTTCACTGGGAATCCTTTAGTTTATCTGCATGGGACAGGCAGGTTTTTGTTTTATTGTGTATTCTATTTAGGAACCTAAATATGCAAGAGGAAAACCAAGTGGGCCAGAGTTATAAAAAGTCTTCATCTTGTCTTTCTGCCAAAGTGAATCTTCCAAACTTGCCTTTGTTTTATTTTTTCTCTTCTATGCTTTCAAGCTTTTTATAAACTAAATAAGAAATAATTTGGGATCTGCCTTTAAAAACGTGTGATCATACCAGTGAAAAGGCTCCTCATTGTCCATGTTTATGACCCTGGTTTCTGGGACTGTCCCTAAGTGTCACAAGAATGTCAGTGGACAATATATACTCTGTCTTCCACAGTGACATCTTGAGGTCATTAAGTGGATACCCAAGAAAGAGAGAAAGGGCAAACTCTTCATACCCTTTTCACATTTAAACCAAGAGATGCTATTTTCTTACCTGTTATTCGAAAGTTCAAATTACGTAATTTTTTTTCTTTTCCTGGAGTTTGACCTTAAAAACAAAAACAACAAAAAAAGAAGGAAAAGGAATTTAAAATCCTATAAGAACTTTTTTTTTAAATTTTTTCTATCTTTTTCTTCCTTTCATCTTCTTGATTTTGCAAGGCATAGCTCTCCCCAAGATCTCTGACATGGAGATATCAGAGATTTTGGGGTCAATTAGTCACTTGTTTTCAGTGACGTAAAACAGGAAGTTTAACAAGAAACTTTTCCTCTCCTTCAGTGATCCTAAGACACCTGTGAAATTACAAAATGTCATTAGTTTTGTCAAATTCCTGCTCCCCCCCCACCCCATTCTTCCCTCCTGTAGCTAGAAAGTGGTCTTGGAGAATGTGCTGTCCAGGAAACAGTACTGTGTACATTTCAAGGTGGAGCTTTCTTTGATTCATTCTGCTTTACCTGTGAGCTCTGAGGATGTGGAGAGGAGACAGGAAGGCCTACTGTCAGAGTCTCATTGGCTTAGGCAATCTGAACATTCAGGCTTAAAATCGTTCATTAGCTTTAAATCTTGTTAAGCATTTAATTCATGAAAAACACAAAAATTATTTTCAAAGCTTTGATTACAAGTTTGGAAGGCTGCAAAGCTATTATAAAGAAATGACTAGGACTGTTCTTGCAATGAGACTTCTGGTTCGAAACTAACTCATGCCCACGTATAACTACCTCCACAAAGCTGGAACGCCATTTGATGTGAGGGCTATTCGATAGGGCCAAAACACATATCCTTAGATCAGAACAAGGAAGCTGGGAGTGCAGCAGTTCTCATTTGGTTTAACAATAATTCACAATATAATAATTAGTTGCTTAATTCCTTCTATATGCTTAAATTATAATAAGTACCATAGATTTAGTAGTTATGTTAGTAGTATTGTGCTCCCATCCCAAACTATAAGTTTCCAATAAGAGGCTCAAAATTACACTCATTGTCATAAATCAGGGATCAAAGGAAGAAAGAAAAATGATAAACTAAACAGAGGTAATTAAGTGTGGTCACGGGTCAAAGCACGGGCTAGTCAGGAGTGCTGCAGGCACTTCTGAGAGAACCCAGCGCCACCACATCACTGTATCCTTCCTTCTTTTCTACCCCCTGCTGCGTTCTCTTCTCACATCTCTCCAGTAGATGTTGACACAAATTAAGCTTTTAAAAGCAACACTCGTTTTGTGATTTGCTTTTAAAGCACTCCTTCCTCCCTTCCTGCACTGAACAGGACCAGATCCTTCCCTTTGTGTAGGTCCCTGACGGTCGGATCCCAGCCCCATCTTCCCAGACAGATCCACCACTCTTCACACCTGGACACTTGTGTATGTCTGTCCAGGCTCACCTACTGTTCCAAGACAGACGTCTCGCTTTTCTCTCTCGTTTTCTCTGTCCATGCACTTCTTCTGTCTGAGCGAGTCTTCCTGTGCCACAGTCACTTGGCCATCACAATGTTTAACTCCAACAGGTGGTCCTTTCTGACTCACTTCCCCCTCCATTAACCTCTATTGAACCCCAGCTCACCAGCTCACCACGCCCACATCCCAGCCCAGATGGGACCTGGAACTGTGTTTATGAATCTCTCCTGACACTTCTCTATACCTTTATTAGAATTATCTGTGTATTTGTTTAATTTTCACTCAGTATTGTAAACACTTAGAAGACATTATAGTTAATAAGGCAGGATTTAAACACAAAATCATGACCAATCAGAGAAGACAGGCAGAAATTATAAATAAAACTTAGACTGTTTACCTTACTGGCTTTTCTATCTCTTACTATAGCACATAACACTGTAGACTGCATGGTAGGAATTCAATATATATTGTTTTGTGCTAAATCACTAAATGTTTGGTCTCTTTTACAAGAGACTGTGGTTCTACTAGTGTCTGGATTTTACTCATTGTGTAATCTTAGGTAAGTTATTTAATGTCTGAGCCTCAGTTTCCCTGTCTATGAGATGAGTATATGAGTAGTAACTCCTTTGTTGGTTTTTTGTGAGGATCAAATAAGTAAAGTAATAAGTAAAATACTTAGTCTACTCCCCAGCATATAGTAAGTACAATACACTAGGTTGTGGTGGTTGTTAATACTTATAGTTCCTTAAGGACAAGAGTCGTGTCCCCCTCATCACTGTGTTGAACTGAAGGTGTATGCTGAAGGGGACGGACAAAGAGGTATGGATAGTTTCACAAAGCAGGTAGTAATTAAGGAGAGCTATAAAGATTATAGGTTGTAGAAAGGTTTGGGGCAGGGAGTTGCGGAGAGGATACTCCAGGATCCCGGGCATGGGTATTATGAACAAGTGCAAAGATGGGAATCAGAAGGTTGGAAGCAAAGGACAGAGGAGGCCATGGTTTAGAGGGTATTTGGAGAAAGACTGACAGGCTTGACAAGTGAGGAATGGGTTGAGTCTTGAGCTAGGAAGAAGCAGTGAAAGGGGAGAAGGGCACGCTCTGGCAGTGTGGACCACAGATTTCTGGTGGCCGGAATAGGAGGCCACCCTCCAGCTGTGCTGTGAGCAGAACAATGAGGACAGTGGGAGGGGAGTCTCAAGTTCAAGGGAGAAGAGAAAAAATAACTAGCATCGTCATTAGTGCAGTATTGTCAATAGTAATCTTACTATTTCTGAGCTTAAAAATTTGACATTTTTGTTAATTCAGTCAGGCCTAGAAAACATTTTTTTATGATATCTCTGCAAAAATTGTATACTAAAATCTTGCTTTCTAAAAGGTTTAATAGTATTCAGTGACTTTACCGGAAACAATAACTTGAACATCCGGCCCTGGCCGGTTGGCTCAGCGGTAGAGCATCGGCCTGGCGTGCGGGGGACCCGGGTTCGATTCCCGGCCAGGGCACACAGGAGAAGCGCGCATTTGCTTCTCCACCCCCCCCCTCCTCTCTGTGTCTCTCTTCCCCTCCCACAGCCAAGGCTCCATTGGAGCAAAGATGGCCTGGGCGCTGGGGATGGCTCCTTGGCCTCTGCCCCAGGCGCTAGAGTGGCTCTGGTCGTGGCAGAGTGACGCCCCAGAGGGGCAGAGCATCGCCCCCTGGTGGGCAGAGCGTTGCCCCTGGTGGGCATGCCGGGTAGATCCCGGTCGGGCGCATGCGGGAGTCTGTCTGACTGTCTCTCCCCATTTCCAGCTTCAGAAAAATACAAAAAACAAAACAAAACAAAACAAAAAAAAACTTGAACATCCTACCTGGAATCATTTACATACAAATAAATGTATGTACATTAACCTTAAAAAATTATTGTCTATTTTTTATAAACCTTAAACATTTTTGACTACCAAATAATTGAATAACCTTGCTCTTATTAATAGATGTTCTTTAAAAAAAAAAGCAGCACTTATTTTTAAACATTCTATAATTTAATCTTATATTATTGATTTGTTCAAATTGGGTGTATTTCTATTTTATAGATTTAACTTATAATAAAATTTTACATACATTGTAAAAAGACAAGACCATAGTCAGTGTGATGCTTGTAAGCATTTAGACAACATGTTAATAGAACTAAACATGAAATATATAGATACATATGTGTGTGTGTATATATATTATATATACATGTTACCATGTATGATACATATAGATATATATGTGTATGTGTTTTTACAGTTGTTTGTATGGAAAACAATGCAATAATTAATAAATAATAATACAAAAATAGACTTTGTGTTTTGTATACTCACAACTGTAAACTTTCTTTTGTCCCACCCTGTAGGTATTCTGAGCCAAAACAACAACAAAAAAGAACAATATATCCTTTAGGATAGGAGCCATTTCTCTGACTCATTTTGTTATTCTACATTCAGTTATCACAGAATCCAAACTGCGTTTTTGCTTTTGACGCAATGCCAAGGCTAGAGCTCGCTGCAGAGATCTGTGCGCAGCACTGAGCGCCCCATGCAGGCTGGCTGCCTCCACTGCGCGGAGGAGTCAGTGTCAGGACGAAGATTAGTCAGACAGTGAACAATGGTGCTCTCTTTATTTTTCCTTGAGTCCCAAGAATTGCTCTTTATACTGTACATACATGATATTAAAAAAATATATCAAATAATTGCATGTGCTAATTTTCCTATTGGTGAAGAGTTTCTTAAAAGAGAAATAGAGGGTTATTTTGATTTATAGTTTTAGGTATATTTTTTGCAGTGCAATCAGTCTGACTGTGTCACCTTGGCCAAGCCATGTAACTTCTCAGGGCCTTTCCCTTTCATTTGTACTCCCGGGAAAACGATGTAGGTGACCTCCAAGGACCTCTCACCTTTAGAGATGAGTTTGTGGAAACTTCACACAATTTAGAAAACAGAACTAATACATGTACTGGGCACGCCAGGAAGCTAGAGAGTGCCGAATACTACTTGTCAGACAGGAATGGGATGGTTTAATTAATTGTATGAAATTGAATTTTAACTGAACCAGTTCATTAAGTGAATCCTTCTTTAAAATTAAAATTAAAACATCACTTTAATTCTAGATAATAAACTATATAAAGAAAGACCTGCAGAATTTCTGAATGGTATTAAATACACTACATCTAAAGCTCTTGGAATCTAATTTCAACAAACAGCTTTCTTCCATCATAATTTTGAATAGATATCTGTTTGAAATAAAATTAAAAATAGAATATATTACTATACATTTGATAAATATTACATATAAAGTATTAAGCCATTAGAAAACATTAGGCATACTATTTCCCAAACAATTATATAGAGATCAAAGTTTTAATGAGTTATTATTAGTATTTCTTTAAAGAATATGAGTTGGAGTAGTTATTCTTACCAAAGGAATCAAAATAATATATACTAAACTAACTTTATAATTTTATATTTTTACCTTTTACCTTCACATCAGCATATTTATTCATTCAGAAAACATTTATTGAGCATATACTATGTACCAAACCTGTGAGTCAATGACAGGGTATATGGCAACATCATGGTATAGAAGGGATGAACATTACAAAAATGCTCACAAAAGCATATAAAATTTTAATGTTTACCATAAGCTGTTGAAGTAAAGTGCACTTATTATGAAACCATATATTGAGAGACCTTATTTGATTTTGAGGATTTGAAAGACTCCATCTAGAGGAAATGAATCTGGTTTGAAACTTGATGCATGTAGTTGACTGTGGGAGATGAGATCAGGTTGCGAGAATAGAATGGGTGAGAAACCTTGGAATAAAAGAAAGCCATGTGGTCAGAGTGAAAAAGGGAGGGGCATGGAGAAGGTCCCTAAATGAGCCAGAAGGGGAAAAGGGAGCTCAATCATGTAAGATGTCAACTATCTTCAGGATTTGACATTTTCACTGAGTGCAGTGGAAAGCCACTGAACATTTTTCAAAAGGCTAATGAAATGATTCAGTTTATACTTGTGGTGGCGACTTTGGTTGCTCAGTGAAGGGGCACTGGAAGGGAAGTCGATTAGGAGGTTCTCGCAGTGTTCCAGAGAGAGGTATTGGTGGCTTCAATGATGGAGATCAAATAAAAGTAGTGGAGATGGAAAATAAATGAATTGGAGATATATTTTGGGAAAACATTTCACAAGACTAATGATTGATTCCATCTGGGAGGATTAGGGAGAAAGATAAGTCATGGACCACTCCCAAGTTTCTGGACTGAGGAAGCTAAGGTGCCATATACTGAAATGGAAAGCCTACAAGTCGAGTAGATTTGAGAAGAAAGGTGGCACTTCCCCTTTTACAATGAGAACACAGACTCAGAGAGCACAGGTTCTTATTCAGATATATCTCCCAGGCCAGAACTGTGTTATACTATACCATCCTTGCAAACCACATTACCTTTAAAAGCTCCTGTGCATGCTTTGATGTTATACTTTTGGCCTCCACCCATGGTCGTCCTGAATAATGATACTATTCCACTTGTCTGCAGTAAAATTTCTATTATGCTATTCCATTGCATATGTAAGTCTCACTGAAACTTACAAAGACACTGTATCCCACATGGTGCCCTCCAACTCAGGTCCTGCATAAGAAGAGGAAGCTCATCTCTGCACTGACAGTGCAGGACCTGAGCTGGGGCCAAGGATGGACAGCACTGCTTTAGTCAAGACTGGGCTACTCAGCGCTGTTGGGATCTTTATGACCCATAGGGCTGATCCTGCCTGACCTTTCATCTTTCCTGAGCTCCAGATCAGAGGGGAAAACTGGTCCACATAGGACTTGAGGCATTCTGCTATGGTGGTAGGGAGCACAAGTTTGAAGGCAAACAGCCCTGGGTTCTGCTAGCTCAGTGACCTTGGGAAAATGACTTACATTTTCCCTGCTGTGATTTATTCATGTTCAATAATAAGATTTATTTTATTAAACTCACATGAAGATGAAGAGATGCCATAGGTAAAAAGCCTTACCTAGCACGTCTAAGCCTACCATCAGCCAGAACTCTGTGCTCTAGCCACTTAGTTACCAGGGGAGATAATTTTTCTGAAGCATGCAATATGTATCTGAGCTTGGTAAACCCTCACAGTTGTTATTTCCCACTCCTCTCAATCATGCTACACACCTTTGATATAAAGAACCACAATATAAAAGTGTAAAAATGGTAAATAGCAAAATTCCATCAAGTCTTTGAACTTTAAATACTAAATAAAACCAATTTCTTTTCTTTCTTTTTTTTTTTGTGATAGAGACAGAGAGACAGAGGAACAGGTAGGGACAGACAGGAAGGGAGAGAGATGAGAAGCATCAGTTCTTCATTGCAGTTCCTTAGTTGTTTATTGATTGTTTTCTCTTATGTGCCTTGACCAGGGGGCTACAGCAGACCGAGTGACCCCTTGCTCAAGCCAGTGACCTTGGCCTCAAGCTGGTGAGCTTTGTTCAAACCAGATGAGCCTGTGCTCAAACTGGCGAACTCAGGGTTTCGAATCAGGGTCCTCTGAGTTCCAGTCTGACACCCCATCCACTGCGCCACCGCCTGGCCAGGCTAAAACCAATTTCTTAAACAATGAATTGACTCATGTTCACAGAGCCACTTCCTCTTTAATTCTTTTTTGTTTGTCAGAATTCCCTGTTAATCCCTTTTGCCTGTTCTCTAGCTTATTTGAATATTGCTTTCATTTACCTGGAAGCTTGGAGGAGGACACACAGATATGTATAGGCAAGAATGAATGGAAAGGTATATCAATTGTTCTCACAGTGTTTCAGAGAGAGGTATTGATGGCAAAACAATTCACAGGACTGATGATTGATTCTATTTGGGAGAGTTTGGGAGAAAGATAATCCATGTATCAGACACACACACACACACACACGCGTGCGGGCGCACATTCAGATGTGATAAGGCATCTAGTCAACTCTTTTTTTTTTTTTTTTGTATTTTTCTGAAGCTGGAAATGGGGAGAGACAGTCAGACTCCTGCATGCGCCCGACCGGGATCCACCCGGCACGCCCACCAGGGGGCGACGCTCTGCCCACCAGGGGGCGATGCTCTGCCCCTCCCGGGCGTCGCTCTGTTGCGACCAGAGCCACTCTAGAGCCTGGGGCAGAAGCCAAGGAGCCATCCCCAGCGCCCGGGCCATCCTTGCTCCAATGGAGCCTTGGCTGCGGGAGGGGAAGAGAGAGACAGAGAGGAAGGAGAGGGGGAAGGGTGGAGAAGCAGATGGGTGCTTCTCCTGTGTGCCCTGGCAGGGAATCGAACTCGGGACTTCTGCACGCCAGGCCGACGCTCTATCACTAAGCCAACCGGCCAGGGTAGTCAACTCTTATATCCACTTCTGTAAAGCAATGTGCATATCCCTTAGGAAGATCATTTCAATGCAGGTTAAGTAATAACAGATAAGGCTTCCTGTTGGGGCTCTGCAGGGTTTCTGAGATACTTGGCAACATCTTTGTTCTTTAAGCTATAAATTATGCCCAGGGAATGAGATCTTCAATGCATCCCTCCCTGAATTTGGCTGCCTTGGTGAGGATCCCTCATTCCACCTCAGAGGCACAGACACCATTCACCTGGAGGGGTCTTGTCTTGCTCAGTTCTTACAGATCAGATTGGCATTGAGCAGTCTCTCTCAGTCTAAAGCAATCTGTGAAAACTAAGCCTTCAGGAAATTCAGTTCTTAATTCTCCTTTCTGGATATTACTAACCAAAGGCAAAAGAAAAAAGGCAAAGTAAGAAATTATGAATTTCAGTTCACCCATAGGCACAAAGCGAGAACTAAATATTGTTGTTGTATCAGCATTTCCCAGTGACATTGAAAATTTTTTTAAAAAATATTTTTAATTATACAGGTTGACCTAAGTAAGCAGTGATGAGGCAAGTAGAGTGCCCCAGGGTGATTGCTGGGTAGCGCCCTTGTAGGGCATTAGATTGTCACTGGGGCATCTCTGCAGAATCAGTCTCATTGCCTCCCTTCCCTCTGTAACACGCATGGTTAAACAAATATCTGACTTCTGCCCTTCGCTGATTTCCAAGTTAATTCTCCTGTGCCCGTCTAGGTTTGGAGGAAGAGGTGTGCCTTGGGTGTCAGACCAGATAAACATGTGTGTTTAAATAAGTGTCTATAATTCAAACAATTTCAAAATCTCTGAGGAAGCTAGGTTTATAAAAGGAACTCAAGGAAAATGCATTAACAAAATAGACATTTGTTCAAACCTTTATGGCTCATAGTCTTATGATTTTGAACTAATTTAATATTATGCTTACTTATTATAAGGAATATTGCTAATAGTAAAAAATTTAATTTCCCCCAGTTTACTGTGATCTTAGTTTCTTTATCCTAAGGCTATTGGTATTAGAAACACATTAATAAAGGATCTCAAATATAGTTGTATTTTATTTCTTAAAAAAGATGTAAAGCCAATATAAAATTTAAAAAATTTTAAGAAAAATAGATGGTAAGTATATGGATGGGTGTTACATTATTTAAAAAATTTTTTTCTGCTTAAAATACTTCACAATAAAATGTGGGGAAAATGAAAAGATATTTAAGTTATTCATGCTTTCCTGTTTTTTTCTTATTGCTGTAGAAAGTATTTATCTTCTCTGGAACATTTAGAAAAAACTTGGATCCCTATGAACAGTGGAGTGATCAAGAAATATGGAAAGTTGCAGAAGAGGTAAGGCTGCTAACCAAGGTATTTTGAAAAAGGGTAGCTCATACACACACAAGAGTAGTTGTCAGAGCTGAGATAATTTTATGCAGCTCTGTGTGTACACGTGCACGCATGTGAGTACAACTTCAAACTGAAGAACTCTAACACTCTGGAGCGCCCAGCACTTTGGAGTAGACCTCCCGCTCCTGGGTCTTTAGTCTCTACCAATCAGGCCCCAGAGATAGCATTTCGTTGGCCTTTTCCCCTCCCAATGTGCATCAATGAATTTCTGCTCCTTCATTGATTTCTGAGTTCATTCTCCTGTGCCTGTCTGTTTTTGGACCTAGAGGTGTGCCTTATTGTTTAGACCAGATAAATGTGTGTTTAAATAAATATCTGTAATTCAAACAATGAGATATGAACTGGGAGAGACCAAGACACCTACAACACATCAGGATCACTCCTGATACAAAGAATCAGCTCTCCACACCTCCCTGTCTACTCCCTGTCTGGGTTTTGAAGCTTCTTCAGCATAGGAGAAAGCTTCGCTTTGTATTTCTCTGGGAAGCATGGTTTTAACACAGAAGGAAGATGATCATTCCAGAGCACCTGCAGATGACTACAGGCTTCTCTGGAAGCCACCAGGAGTCAGCTGCCTTCAGGGAATGTGTTGGCTATCAGTGCTTCTAGGCACAATGCCACATGACCCAGGATCGGCATACTCAATTTCTTGAGGTCATTAAGGCAGCATTTGGACATATATGGGTTAAAATGGAATCAACGTTCCTAAATAACACCCTGTATTTACCCAATAGGTGGCTTATTACAATGGAAGGCATGCCATACAGGAATCGAGGGTGAGGGGAGAGAGATGAAGCGCATTGCTTGGCTCCTTTAACAGATCACCCTGACTGTATACTGGCCATTCTTGAATTATAGGCATTATGTTAAGGCAAGGGGGAGTATAAATTGCTCTATTTTGTTAAACCTAAGGTTTAAGTTCAAAACTCTGATGGTAATAGACTACAATTATGAGACCTAAGAACATTGACATTCACAGGTCTTCTTAGAATCTCTATGGAAACGATAGTTTTCCACTATTTCCTGCATTTTTGGTCCTTGTTGTAGTGCAATTCTGTTTATCACACGTGCTCTTTCCTCTTCTGCCTTCGTTCAGAGTGGGTCTTGCCAGGAGGTTTGAAATGTCTGTGAGTGATAAACACTCACCCACTGAGTGCCCAACCTTAACATACCCCTAATAAAATGCACTTAAGAATAACCGTTTTCAGTATCAAAGTTTCCTTATTACCCAAGAAACAGGGGTTTTTAAAAGAAAACATTAACCAAATTGCAAGTGACACAAGTTAAGATCTTTGATGTGGCTTCCAAGAAAGAACTATCGGCACACAATGTGGTGGAAGAGAATCAGGAAGCAAGACATTAGACTATAAAATCTGCAAATATTGCCAAGTCATAATAAAACTTATAGGAAATCAGAATCATAAAAATATCTAAAATCTTTAGAAGAAATAGTTGAAGTATTAAATATCAATAAAATATAAAAATTTTACCTGTTTTGGTTTTTATTCGATCAGATTGTACTGAGGCATCTATTTTTACTGATCCTCTTCTTAATGTAATAGTTTGCTGTTCTTATATGGAGATGCTGATGCTGTCCTTACATTAATGTCATGTGCTTTGAGCAGTGGTATTGAGTTTTTGTTTTGGAAACATGAAAATAGCATACAATCAAATAAGTAACAGCCCAGAGAAGTGGAAAAAGGATTAGTTTAAAAGTTACAGGGCCTGGGCTTTAGTCCTAAATGGTTGATCATATAGCAGGAATATTTAGGGAAGGGGGCGTGTCAATTTCTAAACTGGACAGGATACTGGGTCAAAGGTGGAAACCAGGATGATCAGGGACAAACCAGGATGTATGTCATCTCATTGAGCACTCTCTGTAACCTTGCTATGACTTGTGTCTCTAGAGGGAAATGTACTGAGTAGTGGCAGATAGTCAAACTCCTGAATCTTATCCCAACAACCCTCCTTCATAATTCCCCCTATCCCCAAATGAAAACCACAGCATTCGATGATACACTTTATTCCTAGCTCAGGTCTGGAGTCAGACTCCAGTGTGAAACCTTATCCTTGACAATCTAGACTAGATCGAGTGAAGCCATGAGGACCATGCCTAGTTAGTAACTCTGAGGTTTGGAAGCAAGGCTGGCCCAAACAGCTCTCTGCCCCTTCATGCCCTAGGCCCACACCTTCATCTTGGCACTCTGTGAACTGAGATGGCCTAATTTCAACATCCCAAAACAAACAGGGGCAGATAGCTTCTCCCCAGGATCACTGACTTTACCAAAGAGAATCTCAAAAGAGATTGAATTCAAAGGGGGGGACCCCTAGCTTTGAGGTATTGTTACAACTTTTACAATAATTTTTAATTATTCAATTACAGTTGACAAATAGTGTTATATTAGTGTCAGATGTATAAGCTGGTGATTAGACTCATATATATCTTATGAAACAATCACTCCAATGAACCTAATACCCATCTGAAAACATACAAAGTTATTAGAACAATATAGACTATATTCCCTAGGCTATACATCCACATGGCTATTTTGTAACTACCGATTTGTACTTCTTAATCCCTTCCCCCTTTTCATCCACCTTCCCTAATCCTCTCCCATTTTGCAACCATCAAAATATTCTCTGTATCTCTGAGTTTTTTTGTTTTATTTTTTAGATTTTACATATAAGTGAAATCATATGGCATTTGTCTTTCTCTTTCTGACTTATTTCACTCAGCACAATACCCTCTAAGTCCATCCATGTTGTTGTAGATGGCAAAATTACATTCTTTTCTTTTTCAGGCTGAGTCATATCTCATTGTATATATGCACCACTTCTTTATCTATTCAAGTTTTCTTTTTGTTTCCATTTGTATGAAATATCTTTTCCATTCATTTGCTTTCAGTCTTTGTATGTCTTTTAATCTGAAATGAGACTCCTGTGAACAGTGTGCATAAGAGCCTTTTTATCTTATCCATTCAGCCACCCCATGTCTTTTGATTAGAGCATTTAATCCATTTACATTTAAAGTAATTGTTGGTAGATATGTAGTTATTGCTACTTTATTATTCATATTTTTTTAATCTTTTTTCCTATTTCTTCTTAATGTCCATTTAACATTTCTTGTAATATTGGTTTGGTGGTGATGAACTCCTTTAACTTTTTTTGTCTGAGAAGTTCTTTACCTGTCCTTCAATTTTAAATGATAGTCTTGCTGAGTAGACTAATCTTGGCTTTTTATCACTTTAACTATTTTGTGCTAATCCCTTCTGGCCTGCAAAGTTTTGTTGAGAAATCAGCTGACAGCCTTGTGGGATCTAGCTTGTAGGTAAATAATTGCTTTTCTCTTACTGCTTTTAAGATTCTTTCCTTATCTTTAACCTTTGCCATTTTAGTCATGATGTATGTTAGTGTGGGCCTCTAGGTTCATCTTGTTTGGGACTCTGTGTTCCTGGGCTTGTATGTCTATTTCCTTGACAAGGTTAGGGAAGTTTTCCATCATTATTTCTTCAAAAGTTTTCAATTTCTTACTCTCTCTCTTCTTCTGATACCCGTAGGATACAAATTCTGGTACACTTGATGTTGCCCCAGAGGCTCCTGAAACTATTCTCACTTTCTTGGATTTTCATGCTGTCTGACTAGGTATTTTGTTCTACCTTTTCTACAGACTTGCTGATTCAGTCCTCTGCTTCATCTATTCTACTGCTGATTTTATCTAACATAGTCTTCACTTCAGTTATTTTATTCTTCATTCTGACTAATTTTTTAATGTTTTCTGACTCTGCTTTTATGTTTTCTTTTTGTTAAAGTTCTCACTAAGTTTATTTACTCTTCCCCTAAGTTCATTGGGCTTCCTTATAACCAGAGTTTTGAATTCTGCATCTGTCGATTGCTTGTCTCCATTTTGTTTAGTTCTTTTTATGGAGTTTTGTTCTGTTCTTTCATTTGGTACATGTTTCTTTTTCTCCTCATTCTGGCTGCCTCCCTGTGTTTGTTTCTGTGTACTAGATAGAGCTGCTATGTCTCTCAGTCTTGGTAGAGTGGCCTTATGGAGTAGCTGTCCTAGGTAGCCCAGTGATGCAGTTTCCCTGGTCACCTGGGCTGGGTGCTCCAGGTATGTCTCTCGTGTGTGTTGTGTGTGCCTTCCTACTGTAGTTGAGCTTTGAGTGCAGAACCTATGGAGCAGGATTTGCTTTAGTGGGCCTGTGTGCCTAACAAGTCTGTCATTTGCATGTGTCATTTTTAGAGGTGGTTGGATGGTGCTCTGGTGTGGTCTGAAGCTGGTCACTGGCTGTGTTAGTTCTGGAACCTCTTGGGTGGGTCTTTGAGGCAGGTCAAGGTCAGCCACTGCTTGTATCCTTCCCCAGGACCACTTGGATTGAGCTACCAGGCGATCTGAAGATGGTTGCCACTTGTTCAGTGCTTAGAGGTGCCTTGGAGAGGCTAAGCTGTGAACTTAGCCTCTACCACTAGTAGAGGCCAGCTACTGCTAGTGCTGTGTTTGGGGTTGCTTAGTGAGAGTTATGGGGCATATTGAGGCCAGATATTACTTGTTTGGGATTTGTGAACCTGTAAGAGATTTTAGGAAAGACAAGAGTATGGCCAATATAGACCATTTATACAGAAAAGCCACTGGAAATGGCTTGGGTGGGTCCACAAGTTGGGTGGAGTGGGGTCTCGGGGAATCACCAAGGAAGGCGAACAGTTTGAGCCATGTTGATGGAGACTCATTTGGCATCCGCCTTTATGTGTAGGGTGAGGGCTCGGCACAGGAACAATGGCATCTACCAGCACTTCTATCTGGGAGAAAGCTACCCCTCCAGCCCTCATACTAAAGTGAGACACTTCAGTTCCTCCCTTTATATTTCTGGTGCTTTTCAAGCTGTTGACCCAGTGCTGGAGCTCAGAGCAAGTGAGTCCATCAGCAAGTAAGTCCACACATGGCCCTTTAAGAGGGACACCTGAGACTCCATCAGCCTTCCATCTCACTCAGCCTAAATTACTGCTGATTTTCACTGCCAGAGTTATAGGGACTTCTTTTCCTAGCACTAGAACCTTGGGCTGAGGAACCTGGTGTGGAGCTAAAATCAGTTGTTCTACAGCTGGGACCTCTGCAGCTGAGATATCCCTCCCAATTTTTAACCACCAAATGTGGGTGTTAGACCAGCCTGTTCTTTGTCTCCACTCTTCCTACCAGTCTTGATGTAGCTTCTTCTTTATATACTTAGTTATAGGAAATCTGTTCTTTAGTTAGTTCTCAGTGATGGTTGTTCTGTAATTTAGCTGTAATTTTGATGTGGTTGTGGGAGGAGGTAAGTAGAGCATTTATCTACTCATCCATCTTGATCAGCTGTTGTAATATTTTACATTTATACATTTAATGAGCTCGTCCCAGTGCCTGGCCCTAAGTAAATATTAGGTATTTTATCATGTTTTCATCTTGTCTTCACCTGGCCATATTTTAAATGTTGTAGTTTGACATAGTCCTAATATTAATCTTACTGTATTTATTCTCTCTGGCAAATGTTATGTATCTTCTTGGTTCTAACACCTCTGTACTCATGTCTCCCAAATCTGCCTGTTCCCCAAGCTCCTTATCTCACATCTCAGCATGGACAAGCATTTTGTGTCCATATAAGTGAGTTTCTTATGATCACAACCCACACAATTGTCCTGTGTTCCTAATCCCAGTGAATGGCTTCATCATCCTTCAGTTGCTCAGAAGCAAGACCTGGGACTCCTTCTTGTCTGTTGATTTCTCCAAATGTCAAGTCTTGTCAAGGCTGTCTCCTGCAAATATCTGGAATGTACTCACTTTTATTCATCCCCACCTGACACCACTGTCACTATCACGTGGATTTTTGAAAGGGGCTTCTGGCTGGTTTCCCTTTCCTGCAGTTCATTTGGTTCTTTGAAGCTCTGGGGATCTTTCTGATCCATGCATCTGATCTCTTGAGTCTCCCCTTTCTGTGGTTCCTTATTACTCTTTGGACAAAGCCCACACTACTAAAGGTGGTTTACAAGGTCCTTTGTGATTTGATCTCTGCCTGCTTCTCTAAATCACTCTCCAACCTCCCCCACTTACCGTGATCCAGCTATACTGAATGTTTTTGGTTTCTCTAAAACACCATGTGCTCTCTGTTCTCCAGAAACATCTTCACATGCTGTTCTCTATACCTGGAAAACCCTGCCTGCCCTTCACTGCCTGCTCCTACTCCTCATTCAGGACTCTCCTTACACATTGCTTCTTTCCATAAACCTGCCCTGCTGTTCCAGGTCTGAGGTAGGAGCCCCTTCTAGTGGACCCTATCCCTCTACTGCTTTCATCGCATTCTTCACACAGGCAAGAGAGTTACCTCACAACTTGTCTACAGACCCCACGGGATTGTGGGCTCCTGAAGGACAAGGATGTTGTCTACTCACTGCAGTCTTTCCAGTGCATGGAGTAGTGTTGGCCACGTGCATTGTGTTAAGTAAATATCCATAGACTGAGTGAATGAATGAATGAATGAATGATTTAATTCATTTATTTAAATGAATAAATAAATGATTCCTGTGTAATATATTATGAAAATGGCCTTGTGATGACTACACAACAGGTGTTGCCATTAGCAATGAAGATACTGAGCGTTGGGAAGGCTGAGGGGCTGGACTGAGGTCCTGGTGGACGCAGGGACACAGGGACAGCAGTATCCTTGACTTCTGGTTCACAGGATCTCATACAGTGACCAGTCTTATTCACAATATAAACAGCAAGTCTGTTGATTTTAGAATAAAGGCTTTTTGGTAATTGTTTGCTTATTAGATTACTTATAAAAAAGTTTCCTTCGTTTCACATTGATAGCCAAGTAAATTACTTTAGAGAGCAAGCTAAATAGCAGAAATAGTGGCTTTTTAAGTTAAAATTTTGTCCCGGAAAACCTGAAGAGTAGCTGAAGAGTTTCTAAAGGAGCTGAGAGTGTCTATTTTTATAATTGCCTACTAATGGATTGTTCAGTCCAACCACAATTCCCTTTTTCTGATTTTTTTTCATGCTTCCTTGTCACAAGAGCAAACTGTTGCTCCACAAAAACATTCCAGAGTACTCCAATAGCAAAAGTCAATATTTTGAAAAAAAAAATGCCTGGCCCTTTACAGACTATGAAATGTTTTTTAGTTTGCTATGCAGTGAGACAAAATTTATTCTTTCTAAGTAAGAGTTTGGAAAGTACATATAAATGATTACTCAATAACATAAAGCTGGCAGGTTCTGTTGTCCTAAAGCTCTTTTACCCACAAATTGTTGATGCTTTTGTGCATTTTTAATATAAAGTTAGAATGAATATTATTAGAAATGTTTAAATTCCAGTATTTTTAATTCACCTTTATTTGAACAGAGGTAAGCTAAAATTTGCATATATTTATTCATGTTTATTTACTTTTTAAAAAGAAACTGTTGATTTTTCATCAACCTTATTTTTATTCTGTTTAAAAGTTTGTGAAAGAACAGCTGAAGACCACTCAGTGGTTGTCCCTGTCCACTCAGTGGCCTGACCAGTGGGGGCTGCAGACCAGTCTTCCATGGTGGGCTGTATTTATTTTTAATCTATTGAAGAATGAATTATGATAATCTTACAAATAATATTATATTAGGAATATGTGTATGTGTATATATATTTTTATTTAAAAGATTGAATTGCTAAAGATCATTAAATTAGATGATCTTTATAGCAATTTCCTTTTCAGTCTTTCTTTTCCCCACAGCACTTATCTCTTTGAACAGTAACCTCTCACTTATAATTTTGCCCCCTGTCTGGACTGAGGTCCTTCAAGGAAGGGCCTAGTGTTAGTCATCTTTAAATCCCTACATCTGCCATTTTACAAATTCTCGTTGAATTGAATTGAATGAATTTTCGGGTCTAGTAAGGAATAGATGACTAAGCAATCGTTTCCATCCAAGCACTCAGTCGGCTAACTTAAGACATTTTTACCACCACATAGAGTTAACAATGACTTTGTATCTTTTTAAAAACAATCACTACTCTTATCTTGCTTCCTATTTTCTCTCTAAAGCCTATCATAATATCTGACATAAAATAGATAATTAATAAATTTCCTAAGTGTTCGCTGACTTCAAAAGTTAAAGCTTTACTAACTTATGTTGACCTTTCACTATGAATGTGATTTTAAAAGGGTTTTTTTTTTTTAAACATATTTTATTGTGAGTAAAACAGTGAGATAGAAATGTTGCAGAATATACCCTGATTGGTCTCTCACTGTCAGTCATTTTTAAAAATTTTGTTCTCTAGCCCTGGCCGGTTGGCTCAGTGGTAGAGCGTCAGCCTGGCGTGCAGAAGTCCCAGGTTCGATTCCCGACCAGGGCACACAGGAGAAACGCCCATCTGCTTCTCCACCCCTCCCCCTCTCCTTCCTCTCTGTCTCTCTCTTCCCCTCCCGCAGCCGAGGCTCCATTGGAACAAAGATGGCCCGGGCGCTGGGGATGGCTCCTTGGCCTCTGCCCCAGGCGCTAGAGTGGCTCTGGTCGCAACAGAGCGATGCCCCGGAGGGGCAGAGCTTCGCCCCCGGGTGGGCAGAGCGTCGCCCCTGGTGGGCGTGCGGGGTGGATCCCGGTCGAGCGCATGCGGGAATCTGTCTGACTGTCTCTCCCCGTTTCCAGCTTCAGAAAAATACAAAAAAAAATAAATTTTGTTCTCTAAACTTTGACACTGATATATATTAAGTATGTACTTATTTACTTGCAGTGAAGAAATAGATTCCTTTGGGAAAAACATATACTTGGCTCATCTCTTTATCACAGGGGCTTTTCTACCAGGAGCCTGGGAACCAGTCTTTTATTGAATTGAGTCTAAAGGGAGAATACATGCTATGACATTCATACCTTGTTACTAGAAGTATGATGTAAATTAATAGAAATGCAGTATTTCCTGCTAACTCACTTCTCGAGGCAACTTGCGAAGGGTAGTGTTTCAGTGACCAGGCCCATGTCCTTCAGATTTCCTAGGCTTCAAAAATGTGAATGGTTTAGGTGCTTACCATGTGCCATACTCTGTGCCAACCTCTTTTCACAGATTATTTCATTTAATTCTCATTACAAGCCTTTGAAGTCTACATACACCTTTTCTCACTTTTTTCAAGTGAAGTAAATGAGACTTACAGTAATACATTTTACATCAGCAACTAGTGAGTGGTGGAGTGCAAGTCCAAAGCCAGTTCTGTATGACTTCAGAGATCTAGTCTCTAATCAGTACAATATTTTGCTTTTTTACTGAAGTGTAATTGACATATATACTGACCAATTATAACAGTTTCAGGTCTACAGCGTAAAATTTGAATAATTGTATATGTTGCAAAATCACTACCACAAAAACATCTAGTTAATATCCATCTAGTCTGTAATTTTCTTGATGGTTAGTTTGACTTAAAAAATATCCTTAAATACTGCTGATTGATCTGAAATAAAATACTGACATATCCATTGGTGCTAAGGAACTTCTAATTTTATAACTTGATCTTCAAAGAATTTTATAGTCTTAAAGTTGAGAAAAAAGACAGGCAAAGTGACTTGTCTTAAATCACACTCTGTATTGGCAGAGCTAAAACCAGCACTCATTCGTTTATCATTGCCATTCTTCCTTAAGTTGGGGTGTATTTATCCTTCATCTAGACCAGGGGTAGTCAACCTTTTTATACCTACCGCCCACTTTTGTATCTCTGTTAGTAGTAAAATTTTCTAACCACCCATGGGTTCCACAGTAATGGTGATTTATAAAGTAGGGAAGTAACTTTACTTTATAAAATTTATAAAGTAGAGTTACAGCAAGTTAAAGCATATAATAATAATTACTTACCAAGTACTTTATGCTGGATTTTTGCTAAGTTTGGCAGAATAAATCTTTATAACACAGCTTACTATAGTTAAACCTATCTTTTTATTTATACTTTGGTTGCTCCGCTACCACCCACCATGAAAGCTGGAATGCCCACTTGAGGGCGGTAGGGACCAGGTTGACTACCACTGATCTAAATCATGCTTGTTTTGTCTGGTCAGCATTCCAGAAGCTCAGTACGTTTTGACGTTCTGTTGAACCAATAAATGAATGAGTTGAGGCTGATAGTGTTGGCACTGGGAACACAGAGATAAAAAGCACATGTCTTCACCCTCAAGAAGCTCACAGTCTGACAGGGGAACTTGCACAAGTAGGATACAGTTAGGTGCCTAGTGCCCTGAAAGGTGATCAGAGGTACTCGAAAGGGTATGTCAAGGTGTATGGGGACCTACAAGCTGTTCAGTGCTGCTGGAAGTAAGAGTGAAGGGGACTCAATTCTGGATACCTTAAAGGCCACCTGAGGGAGCTCAGTTTTATTCTGTCAAGAAGATATTTAGAACCCATTCAGTAGTGAGTTTTTCATGCTCGCTGACCCCCAGGAGTGACTTTTATTTACAAAAAAAAAAAAATGAAATTAGTTCCAGTTACAGTTTTATTAACTTAAAATAATGTTTGATAACCAATTTATGGAATCAAGAGCATACATTTGACTTTTTTTTAATGTTGCCTTACATATGTACAATCGTACTCTGGATGGTCAGAAGGCACGAGTACATACATGAACATTCATACTACTCAAAGGGTTAAAACAGAGAAATAAGATTGTCAAACCTGTATTTTTAGAAGGATTCCTAGAATGTGGTAAAATGGCAAATTGACAACTTGGGAATTACAATATGATGCTTAAGAGATCAAGATGGCATCTGCCTTCGAATCCCCATAATAGGATTAGTGAGGAGGAGATTAAAAGCTTGCATGGTATTCTTTCTTTAAACTATTTAAAAATGTATGTATTTGAACCTTGTATATCTTTTCATACCTTTTTTGCTTCTTTACAAAAAGAAGATCTTACTATAAGTGCTGTTTTGTAAACTATATTTTCACTTAATAATGTATCTTAAAGATCTTAATAAATATGCATTTTAATATTATTTTGAAATAAAAAGGTCCTGTCCAGTGGCTCAGTGGGTAGAGCACTGGCCTGATGTATGGACATCTTGGGTTTGATTCCTGGTCAGGGCACACAGGAGAAACAACCAAATGCTTCCCTTCCTCCCTTTCCCCTTCTCTCCCTCTTCCCCTCCTGCAGCCAGTCACTCAGTTGGTTCAAGCGTGGCCCTGGGCACTGAAGATAGCTAGGTTGGGTTAAACATGTCAGCCTCAGGTGCTAAAAATAACTTGGAACTCGAACATTGACCCCAGATGGGATTGCCCAATGAATCTGGATCCGGGCACATGTGGGAGTCTGCCTCACTATCTCCCCTCCTCTCACCAAAAGCAAAAATAAGAAGAGGAGGAGGAGGAGAAGAAGAAGAGGAATTTAGAAGATGTCTAGAGAGAGAGTTAAGGATTTGAAAAATCATTAGCTTAGCTGTGGTTATCGATGCTCTAAGAATGAATGAGACCTCAAGAAAGTTTGGAGAGCTGGGGTTTAGGAAGACGACTGTTCAGGGGACAGGAAGAGGGGGAGTTGCCCACAATAATATATATAAATGGCCACAGATTGTGTGTTTTATCATAAGCCAAGTAATAGATGTTTGAAGAAGAGAAGCCTATTCTGTGGTGTAAGGCAGTGGAGACAATGGATGCCCGATAATTTTTTGAGATTTCTAGATAACAAAGGGGGTAGATGTTGAATAACAGCTAAAGGAGAGCAAGGAGGCAAGTGAAATGTTTTGCTTCTGTTTTAAGATGGGAGAGACTGTAGCAGGTTCGCAGACTGAAGACAGAAAGAACACAGGCCCTCTAACTCCCCAACCAATGTCCTTTATTCACATTATCAGCTAGTTGGGTCCAAAAGTAGTTTTGTTTGCATCTTAGGGGATACATCAGGGTAGTCTTCTAATCTATTCATGCTTACATTCCCGGACATCTCAGAACCTCTTTCCAGAAATCAGTAAACTTCTCATGGTGAGGTTGCTCTAATGAGAACCCGTCCAGGAAAGGAGTTGCAGGTGCGTTCCATATTGTGGGCACACAGTTGATATTTGCTGAACAAACATGGTGAGGCAGCCATCTCTGAATTCATCAATGGGATCCCAAGTTTCTTAAAGCCATTATCACATTCTGTCTGTATTATAGAGAGTATTGCATCTTACGTCCTCTACTAAATCTCAGACTTCCCGAGGCAGGAGGCAATTATCTGTATATCTCCAGCTCTCAAAGACTCCATAATATTTGGTAAAAATACACATTAATGCACATTTAGCTGAATAAGTGATAAGAGCCAGGACTCTGGTCATTTTTGTCTTATTTTGAAAGAATGGGTTTCTATAGCTTGTTGACATTTTTAACCTATTTTTTTCTATCTACTTTATAAAAATAAGTTATTGACCCTAACACAATGCTCATCTTCCACCTCAATATCTAAGCACCTTTAAATCTCCTAGTAATATGCACCATCTTAACTTCATGTTTTTTATTTCATACTTTAACCAATTTCTTAAAATCAGTTTTTATGCGTTGAAGAGATGAGTAGCAAGTTGCCATATGTTGTTTTACAAAGTTGCCTCTTTCCTGCCACTTTCCCCACTCTATTATGACAGAGAATGGAAGGTAGTGTAAAAGAACTGGTTGTGTTAGAGGACACAGCTCTGTTCTCTATGTGTTATTTGTTCTTGCATGTAGTCAGCTGTGTTGTAATTATTTGTGTAACTCTTCATAAACCCTGATCCTTCCAGGGGCCATGTGCTATTGTCCATTTCTTCAAACCCGGTTGGAACACCTGGCATATAACTGGCACTCACTGAAAATTTTCTGAATGAAACAAGTCATAGATTGATCTTTTAGAGACGTCAAGACTATGCAGATTAGATGTTTGTTCAATCCCACTTGAATAGTGGGAGTGGTGGGCGATCGACGAAATGTAAACTTTTAGAACTCGTAGGAGTGTGTTTAACCTGGTGGTTTCTGAACGGCCCTTTGGAAGCACAGTGTTCTCCCTCTATTTTGCTGCAGGTTGGACTCAGATCTGTGATTGAGCAGTTTCCTGGGAAGCTCGATTTTGTCCTCTTGGATGGGGGTTTTGTCCTGAGCCACGGCCACAAGCAGTTGGTGTGCTTGGCCAGATCTGTACTCAGCAAGGCAAAGATCTTGCTGCTTGATGAACCCAGTGCTCATTTGGATCCAATGTGAGTTTTTGAATCCCTGCTATTGAGTAACAAGTGGGAGCCGAATCATTGAGCCCTACTTCACATTGACACAAATTTCCATTAAGCTGTCACGTCTGCAAGTGGAGGAGCCTCCTTTAGATAGGAAATAGTTGCCCTGTGGAAAAGTCACCATTTGACGTGAGCACAAGTGCTTGTTTCCTAGTGTAAGAGCCTTGTGGTCTCTTCTGAGTCTAATTTTGGAATTTCTTACAGACTTTCCCCTTTGTCAACACATGATGAAATATTCAGTTACATTGGCCTAATTCTTATGATTTGCCTTTCTGTTCCATTTATACATTTTGAAGTGTTTATCGTATAAAAGAACTAGTGATTCTACATAATGAAAACAATCTACCTCTGTGAAATTTTCTTCAAAATATTTGTCTTTTTTATTGGTGGACATTTAGAATCTACTCCATGATTGGAAAGCTGATTGTGGCTTACTTTACATTACAGTTATGTGAAAAGTACTTACAGAAAGATAAGTAATTTAAAGGACTAAATTGATAGGAAGTAGGGGTGGTATCAAGAATAAATGCAGATTATTGGTGTCCTGTGACATTATATGAAGCATTTTCTTTCTTTTCTAGAACGTATCAAATCATTCGAAGAACCCTAAAACAAGCGTTTGCTGATTGCACAGTGATCCTCTCTGAACACAGGATAGAAGCAATGTTGGAATGTCAGCGATTTTTGGTGAGTGGTTATAATTGACTTAAGACCTTATTTCTCCTTTAATTCTTGATAACAACCTTGTCTGTGATTGTTTCTTCAAATCACAGGATTGTACAAGTACTTCCTTAAAACGTCTGGTGTAGCCATTAGTTTGATCTGAGCTATGAAGTGAGGTTGGAATTCAGTCAGTCTGAAAGAACAACATATTACTAAGTCACATTCATAAATGGAAACATCTATACTTTTTGAATCCTTTATTTGGGGATCAAGTCAGAAGAATGACTTAAGTCCTGATGCTTTTAATAACTAAAGCTCCCTTGGACGGGGTCCAGGACAGGCCTGGGCTGTCTTGCATCTCGTGTCTAGTTAATGTGATAGTTGAAAGACTTGTTTCATTTTCCTCATCATAACTTGAAGCTCAGGTGAGTACCCCTCCCGATCACTTCTTCACTGTGCTTTCAAAACTGTCACAGTCTTTCAGGCGGTGTTTACAGATTCTCTCAGGTTTAGTCACAAGGAAGTTCTCGGGATGATATATCACGTCATTTCCCTTAAGACTTTTGAGTTTCCTGGAGGTGAATGTTTTTTGTTTTTTTTTTATGAAAGGATCATTATTACCATTATTACTAAGCTTCAGGTGAAAAATTAGGGGGCTAATTCACAAGCTGTTACCCTCATGGTCAGATTCATGAGCTTGGATAAAGCCTTTCTATGCTCTGGCCTTGGGTTTGCTCAACTTGAACATATAAAGGAGGCGTAGTAAACTCCAGTATACCCAGATCAATTCAGACTTGTTAACCCTCAAATCCTCTGTTGAAGAGGCTCAACTATCGTGCTGTGGACTTCCACTCATTTTTAAGGTAATACAGAAGAATTCTAACACAGATCATTCTGGTTTACAAAGCACCCTTAATTCCTCGAACGTTCTCTGAAGAAGTACATTGCTCAGTACAATCCTAATGTAAGAAAATAACCTTCCAGCTGCTAAGTAGAAAGTTACAGTTAATTTCAAAGATAATAGACGCTCAGTAAAGCAAGAAGAGGAGAAGGGTTCAACAGCGGAGGGAGGTCTTCCTGGCTTTTAAGACCTCAAGATTCTGGACACTGTTTTCCTTTGGTTTTTATTTTCTCTGAGCATGTTCTAGTTTCTGTCCTTGCTTGGGTCCACCCTGCCTTCTGTCCCCAGTCTCACTGACGGCCACTTCCCTAGGTCATAGAGGAGAACAGAGTGCGGCAGTATGATTCCATCCAGAAACTGCTGAACGAGAAGAGCCTTTTCCAGCAAGCCATGAGCCCCTGGGACCGACTGAAGCTCCTGCCCCACCGGGACTCCAGCAAGCACAAGTCTCGCTCCCAAATCACTGCTCTGAAGGAGGAGACGGAAGAGGAGGTGCAAGAGACCAGGCTTTAGAAAGCAATACCGTCGTCCGCATGGACCTTACTGGTGGAGCCATAGGAGACAACGGTGTATGCCTCAGAAAACAAGCATGAATTATTTTTAAAAAAGAAATATTTCAGTAAGGGAAATTAAGGACGTTCATATAGGTCTGGATAACTGACTTTCTGGCAATGGTCAAATTGAGTGAAAGGTACTTCAAATCCTTGAAGATTTACCACTTGCTTTTGCAAACCAGATTTTCCTGAAAACTTTCCCCCTTTCGTAGTCATTGGAAAGATGGCTGTAATTGTCAGCCGGCTTGATTGTTCAACTTATTATTTAGTGAAATGTATTGATTTGTATTATCGGAGAGCTGTAATCATATTATTTAGAAACTTTAGTGGTTTCAATTCCTTTTTCTCTACTCTTTCCAAGATATTTAAAAATACAACTGTATAGTCTGATAAGTATTCAGACTGTCCCACTTCCAAGCTAGTAATAGAATACTGTGAGAGCAACAAAACAGCCCATCAAAATATGTACCGTGCAACATCTAAGTATCAGGAGAGAGAACTTCCTGAATCCCGCAAATCAGGGTTATTACCACTTTGTTCTACCAAAAATCCAAATAATTCAGATAATCTGAATACATCCCTTACCTGGAAAAAGGGCTGTTACAGTCCCATGTAGGGGACAGGAGAGGTCCCTTCATGTGGAAGTTGACATGCCTTTCCCCAGCTTCCAGAAGGCAAGAGACTCATAGACCTCTGACCTGAAGGTAAACTGAGAAAGTGCTTTAATGCAAATCGGTGCAGGAAAACCCTTCTTCTCACAGAAGCTCCGAGTAGCGAACACACAGGCAGCTAAAGCATGAGGGCTGCGAGTATACGTACCTGAAATCTGAAAATCTAGGTATACGCGGGTGATGTCGTGTGTTTTCAGACTCACTCTGTGCACTTCATACTTAGATGCTGAGTGGGAGAGATAATGGGAGACACGCTGAAGAAGAATCAATCGTGAATTCGTTTTATATGCTTCCGTTTTATAACTCTGTGATGCAAATGAAATTTTCTGTAGGAAATAGTATTTATTTTTAAATGTTTCAAACTTGGATATAAGTGGCTGTATTTTAAGAATAACAATATTATGAATTGTATTTGTATAAAAATTTTTATATTTGAAAATTTGACTTTTAGTGGCACTATTTTTATGATACTATTATGTTAAAACAAGGGGTATATTAGGGTGATGTTGACCAGGGGTTATGAATTACCTTGAAGGCGTGGAGAGAAGCATTAGGGCACACAGAGCTGTTGCACACATCTGGATAAGTGTGTCCAGCACACAGGTGCCCTCTTAGTTGCGGCTCTAGAGAAAGTTGTGCTGCAATATCTGACTACTCCTATCAAGGACACACTGCCTTTCAACTCCAGACTAACCCTAAAGATTGTATTGTATTTATTACTGTGAGAAAATATCACTTGTCAATAAAATCCACGTATATGTGTGGAACCTAGCTGTTTTCAGATGTGTCATTGATCATGTGTCATAGATCTCTTCAGTCTCTAAGGATCACAGAACACAAACCATGAAACTTCCTTTAGATATAGCTTCCTAAGAATCCCACATGAATTAAGACACTCTTTAAAACAACTGTTTCTTTTTAAAATTGTGGTAAAATATGCATAACCTAGAATTTACCATGTTACCCTTTTTAGGTGTACGGTTCAGTGGCCTTAAGTGTTCATATTATTGTAGGACCATCATTACCATCCATTCAGAGATCTTTTTTTTATCTTGCAAAACTGAAATTCTGTAAGCATTACACAAAACCTTCCCACTTCCCCCTTCCCCCAGTCTCTATCAATGACGATTCTACCTATCTCTGTGATTTTGACTATCTTAAGAACCTCAGATGAGTGGATTCTTAGAGTTTCTATCCTATGACTAGTTTATTTCACTTAGCACAATGTCTTTAAGATTCACCCGTGTTGTAACATGTGCCAGAATTTCCTTCCTTTTTAAGATGGGAATAATATGCCACTGTGTGCATCTCCCTCATTTTGTTTGTCCATTCACTTGCCGATGCCCACTTAGGTTGCTTTCACCCTTTAATTATGTTGAATAATGCTTTTATAAACATAGGTATACATGTAACATTTTGTGTCCCTGCTGTCATGAGTTAGGACACTTTTCAAATTAATTTTGTTTTAAAATAGAGGCTTATAGGACAACAGAAAACGTTCTACAAGGGTTCTTTATTTGTTTGAAAGCTTATTCAAATAGTGACAGTCATCTGATAACTCTTGGTAAGTGAGCAAAGCTCACCAAGGGAAATAGCATATCTGGAAAAAACTTGGGTGGCTTTTCTTTGCCCCAAATCTGTTTTTAGTTTGTGCAGCTTCTTTGGTCCCATTTTTTCCTTGCAGTTTCTCTTTTTCTCTGTAGTCGCTGATGCCTTTATGGCTTTAGGGAGGGGGTGTTTGGGAGCTGTCAGTGGGGTGGGCGCACATCATCATCGGTCACCAGCTCCTGGTGGCAGAGGGCATTGGCCCTGTGGATGACAGTCCCGTAATATTCTTGAGGGTCCTGTGCTGCTCAGGGTGGCTCAGGAGCCCTTGATGGTGGCCTGCATGTAGGAGGTAGCCAGTTTTCTCTGGCCAGACTTCTACTTCTGGATGGTCACCACACCTTTGCCAGGGGGCCGCGGGCCCCACGCCCACTGTCCTGTGGTGAACCAGCCCCTTGTAGCTGAAGGAGTTGTGGGCCTTCAAGAGGATGGAGTCAGCGCTGTATGTCTGTTTGTTCCTCTTGATCGGGAAGCTGGAGCAGCTCCCCATCACCATCGCAGGTGGGCTGAATGTGGACAGTGGGCCCAACAGTATCAAGCCCTCACACCTGTCTACTTATTTGGAGAGATCTGCTTTCACGTGTGACCCCAAGAGGGCAATCAGAGCATACTCTAATCAAATTCTAATTTCTTGTTAAAAAATTAATGAACTTTTGGAGGGCATTTTTAAGGTCACAGCAAAACTGGGCAGAAAATACAATGTCCCCATAAAGCCCCCCCCCCCATGCACAGCCTCTGCCACTGCCAACATCCCGTTCCAGAGTGGCACATGTGTTCCAATCAACGTGTCATTGTCACCAAAGGCCATGGTTCATATTAAGTTCCATCAGTTTTTCCTCATGTGTTTTTGTGTGTACCTTCACCCCTGCTGTCAAGTGCATACACATTAAGGAATGTTGTGCCTTCTTGGAGTATATTGACCACTTTATAATTACATAACAGCCTTCTTTTTCTCTAATAACTCTCCTTACTCTGAAATCATCTCATCTGAAATTAACATAGGCATTCCCTTTTTCTTTAAATTAATGTTAACATGGCATAACCTTCTCCATACTTTTACTTTTAACTCTGTGTGTCTTTATATCTAAAGTAGTTTCTTAAAAGCAACCTATAGTTGGGTCTTGGTTTTTTTATCCACTCTGACAATCTCTGTCTTTTAATTGGTGTTTAGATAATCTAGAATGATTTTTTATATAGTTCTATTATATCTGTTCCTGTTTTCTATTTGTTGCCCTTGTTCTTTATTTCTCTTTTGACTGCTACATTTTTGTGTGGCTTTAATTGGATTTTTTTATGATCTTATTTTCTCTTCTTTCTTAGCATATCAATTATATATTTTTCTTTTTTTAACTTTCTAATATTTTTTAATGGTTGCTCTAGAGTTTGCAATATACATTTACAACTAATCCAACTCCCTTTAAATAACACTATAATACTGTGTGGGCATACCTTATAACAACAACCTTGTAAATACCTTATAATAAAAAAAAGTGTTCCTTATTCTTCCCTCCTGTCTTTTATATCATTGATGTCATTTATTTCAAGTAGACATAAACATATGTAAGGATATTTTTATATATGATATACAGAATAAAATACATTGTTGCTATTACTTATTGAACAAGCTATAATCTATTCAATTAGTTAAGAATAAGATAAATAACCCTGGCTGGATAGCTCAGTTGGTTAGAGCATCATCTCAAAGTGCTGAGGTTGCTGGTTCAATCCCTGGTCAGGGCACATACAGGGACACACAGATGATCCTGTTTATTTCTCTCCTCCTCTCTCTCTCCCTACCTCTCTTCCTAAAAATCAATGAATAAAAAAATTGTAATTATAAAAAGAATAAGCCCTGGCCAGTTGGCTCAGTGGTAGAGTGTTGGCCTGGTGTGCAGGAGTCCCGGGTTCGATTCCTGGCCAGGGCACACAGGAGAAGCGCCCATCTGCTTCTCCACCCCTTCCCCTCTCCTTCCTCTCTGTCTCTCTCTTCCCCTCCCGCAGCCAAGGGTCCATTGGAGCAAAGTTGGCCCCGAGCACTGAGGATGGCTCTGTGGCCTCTGCCTCAGGTGGTAGAATAGCTCTGATTGCAACATAGCAACCCCCCAGATGGGCAGAGCATCGCCCCCTGGTGGGTGTGCTGGGTGGATCCCGGTCGGGCACATGCGGGAGTCTGACTGCCTCCCCGTTTCCAACTTCAGAAAAATACAAAAAAAAAAAAAAAAGAATAAGAAAAATAAAAGTTTTAATTTTACTTTCATATGTTAATTCTCAGGTGCTTTCTCTTTATATAGATCTGTGTTTCCAACTTAAATAAATTTCCTTCTCTCTGAAGACCTTCTGTTAACATTTCTTGCTAAGTAGGTCTTCTCGCAACAAATTTCCTCCATTTTTGTTTGCCTGAGACTGTGTTTACTTCTCTTTCTCTTTTGTGGGTTGATTTCACTTTTGTAAGGTACTGAGTCCTAAGTTGGTGAGGTTTATTTCCCTTTTAACATTTTAAATATTTCACTCTTTTTGCCTCCATGGTTTCTGAAGATTAATAGGATATAATTCTTATTATTTTTTTCTCCTCAGTAAGTAGGTGGATTCCCCATCAGGGGCTTATTTTTTCTTCATTTTTTTTCCATTTCATTTGATTTTCTGTTGTTGGAATATGATATGCCTAGGCATAGTATTTTATTGTTATTTGTTTGTTTTGCATTTGTCTTGCTTAGTGTTCTCTGAGCTTCCTGAATATCTGGGTTTGGTGTCTGACATTAATTTGGGAAAATTCTTAGTCATTTTGCTTCAAATATTTCTTTCTTTCTTTTTTATTTCTCTTTCTTCTCCTGGTATTCCCATTTTAGATCTATTATACCCTTTGTGGTTGTCCCACAGTTCTTGTATATTCAGAGGTATTTTTTTGTGTGTCTTTTTTTCTCTTTGTTTTTCGGTTAGAGGTGTCTATTATCGTATACTCAGGTGCAGGAATTCTGTCCTTAGCTGTGTTCAGTCTAGTAATAATGAGCTCATCCCAAGCATTCTTCATTTCTCTTAGAATGTTTTTTATCTCTAGCATGTGTGTTTTTGATTCTTTATTAAAATTTCCATCTCTCGGCTTACATTATCCATCTGTTTTTGTATTGTGTCTACTTTTTTTCCAATATAACCATTAGCATATTGTTCATAGTTTTTATGCATTCCTGGTCCAATAATTCCAACATCCCTGGCATATCTGAGTCTGTTTCTGATGCTTGTTTAGTCTATTCAAACAGTATATTTTGCCTTTTTAAATGCTTCATAGTTTTCTGTTAAAAGGTGGGCATAATGTATTGGGAAAAGGGACCTGTGGTAATTATGCCTTTTGTTACATAGCAGTACTGTTCGTGTATATGCGTGTATGGGAAGCACGCATTCTGTAGTCCTCTGTCAGGTCCCAGTCTCCTGGAGAGCCTGTGCCCTTGGACCAGCGCTTCTCAGCTTCTCTCCCCCCTCTTAGATGCAACAGCACGGCTAGAGGTGGCTGGCATTGGCTATTCCCCTTTACCCAGGTACACTAGACTATGGTCAAATAGTGTCTCCTGAGTGTAAGACTTGCTGCCCTAGGTATATTTCAAAATGATCCTTTTTCTCCTCCTCCTGCTGAAATTCTGAAGGAATTTTCACTGATCTTTGCTATGAGTACCCATTATAGCTCCTGAAGGTAACACTTGTGAAAGTATAGGTCCCCCTGCCCTGGTGCCTGGGTGCCTGGGAGGGGTCCTGTCTTGGGCTTATCCACACCGCGCCTCTAGCACCTCCTCGGCTGCTGTTCGGGCTGTCCGACCCACGCCGCGCCTCCAGCACCTCCTCGGCTGCTGTTCGGGCTGTCCGACCCACACCGCGCCTCCAGCACCTCCTCGGCTGCTGTTCGGGCTGTCCTACCCACACCGCGCCTCTAGCTCCTCCTCGGCTGCTGTCTGGGCTGTCCTACCCACACCGTGCCTCTAGCACCTCCTCGGCCGCTGTTCGGGCTGTCCTATCCACACCGTGCCTCTAGCACCTCCTCGGCTGCTGTTCGGGCTGTCCGACCCCAGCACTGGATCCCAAGGACATGTCTGCTAGGTGGTTCCTACTCAGGTCCCTTGTGACTCTCTGTATCTGCCTGTCACTCCAGTTTGGTGGGGGAGGGCACCAGTCTGCCTTGTGACTTTACTTCCCTGACACATCTCTGAAGTGTTGATTTTTCAGTTTGCTCAACTTTTTTACTTATTGTTCGGTTGGAGTGGAGACTTCTCAACTTCTTGCATGCCAGATCAGAAACCGGCAGTCTTTCATCTGGAGTTAAAAAAACAAAAAAGGAAGAAGAAGAACTTTGCAAAGGTGGAAGGAGTCAACTGCCAACTAAATGTGACAAAAGAAGCCCTGGTTCTGGACGGCCCCTAAGAGGGAGATGCTGAGACAGAAGGGGAAGTCATGTTGGGCACCAAGCTCCCTTGCTCATGTTAACACTTTGTTTTTCTTCATATCAATTTTTCCCTCTTCTTTTCTAATTAAAAAAGTAAACTATTTTGCCTACAGACTTCATATTTTTGTCTGTCTGTTTCTTGAGATCTGAGTGTTCCTTGTCTCAGGCAGGCGCAGCCCCTCCCAACACAGTTTCTTCACTGATTTCTCAGACCTTCACTTTGTTCTTCCTCATTGTGAGGAGAAAAAGCTCAAGCTTGAAAACAGTACATTTCCTTCCAGTAATCAGGGACCTTCCAGGATTGGGAAATTGCTACGTATTAGAGTGAAAAGCTAATAAAACCCCCAATGTAAATATTTTAGCAGTTTGCTAAAGAAAGAACCTCAAATACTATGTGGAAGACATTTAGAAGGAGGTTTAAAGTGTTCAGTATAGAAACCTGTTTGACTTGTTAAAACAGGTATGGAGAATCACGATTCCATATTAAAAGATACAATGAGAAAACAACTATAAATTCAAGACAAAACCTCAGGGCATGAGAACTCCAAATCAATGGATTGGGCATTATAAACTGCTCGCAGTATGCAGAGCCAGAGACCTAGTGACTATTTGTCAGCTGACAGGGAGCTGGGGAATCAGGATCTATGTACTATACTTTCTCAGAGAGGGGAGAATTCTTGGAAGAAGTTTAGTGTTATTGCTTAATTTGTTAGACTAGAAATACTTTCTTTTTAATAATTTATTTTCTCTAGTTGTAAAATGATATACTGCATTTGTTTGAGTGAATGCGATAATGTTGGTCTTTGATTTCATGTAGTAAAATGAATTAATGTAACAACAATGCTAAAAAAAAAAAGAAGAAGATAAAGAAGGAGAAGGAGAAGAAAGCCTGACTAGGCAGTGGCACAGCGGATAAAGTGTCAGACTGAAACACAGAGGACTCAGGTTTGAATCCCCGAGGTCTCCAGCTTGAGTGTGGGCTCATCCGACATGAGTGCGGGTTCACCAGCTTGAGCGCGGGGGTGGGGAGAGTTGCTGGCTTGAGCCTGGGATCATAGACATGACCCTATGGTTGCTGGCTTGAGCTCAGGATCACTGGCTTGAACAAAGAGTCACTGGTTTGGCTGGAGCCCCCATAGGTCAAGGCACATATGAGAAAGTAATCAATGAACACCTAAGGTGCTGCAACAAAAAATTAATGCCTCTCTCACTCTCTTTCGCTAAAAAAACTACAAAAACAATGCTAAATTGTTATTTGTATAAAAAGTTAAGGCCATTTATTGTACATCATCCATTCATCAAAGTACAAAATATGTACAGAAAATACAGATTGACCTTCCAGAACTGCCCCCTTGTGGAGATATTGTTTTATTGTTAAGATAACTGACTTCCAGAAAAAACATATGCCAACCACGGAAAAGAGTACAGAGACTCACACACCAACTTAAATGAATTTCCAACACATGTTCTCCTCAGCCATTGTGAATATTGGAAAATAATCGTGAGTAGTTTGGGGGGTAAAAACCCCTTATTAGCTTTATTATCTATCCTCTTTCCCATTCAGCTTTTACACTGACAATAATAGAAGGAATGATCTTTTATTGTCAGGAATGACAGGTGTGCTGAGAAATGGAACTAAAATTGAATTGTACTTTGACCAAAATTGGCACAAAGACTTAAAAAATACAAAAAGCTACATTGCAGTGAACACCTATGAAATTAATGTTGTAATTTACCAAAAATTGTAACACAAAGAAGTAAGCTTTCTTTCTGTTTCATTAAAAAAGAAAAAGGGCAATACAGAGAATAGAATGGTGGTTACTAGGGCCTTGGGACTGGGGGAAACAGGGAGATGTCAAAGGTCACAAACTTCCAGTTTTAAGGTGAATAAGTTTTGGGCATCTAATGTACAGTGTAGTGATTATAGTTAATGCTGTGTTATGTACTTGAAAATCATTAAGAGAGTGAATATTATGTTCTCACCATTAAAAAAGGCAATGGTAATTCTATGGTATGATGGAGGTGTTAGCTACTGCTACAGTGGGAATCATTTGTAATATATAAGTAAATGAAATGAACATGCTGTACAGCTTAACTTATACAGTGTGCTTTGTCAATTATATCTCAATAAAGCTGAAACATTAAACAAATGGTTTACATAAAACCAAGATACTTAGACACAATTGATTGCTTGGCCATAATTGTTTGCCAAAGTCCTTTAATAAAAAGCAGCCTATTTGCCAATCAACCATTTCTCTTCCCCTCTGACCCTTCTCTAGTAGCAGATCCAAGGGGCTAATAATATCCTAAAGGAAAAGTTGTGTGAAACAAATTTGTGATCATCGGCAATTTTATTGTTAGGAAGGAATTCTTATTTTTATTTCCTCTTATGTTCCATTTAGGTTGGATACTCCAGGGTCCTTGAGGAGGCAAAGCAGGAACCAGAGTGTCCTTACACAGTCATAGCTGCCTTCTTACTTGGGAACCCACCCCAGGCATTTGCACTTGAACCTGGCAATATTGCCTGGCTAGTCTGGGGCCAGGGAACCACAGATGTAAAATTAAACATTTGCCAAAAAACATTGGATGACTATTACGTTATTTTATATTTCCTAGTCAATTTAAGCATTTGAATTTTTTTTTTTTTGCAAATTTCAAATATATACAAAAGTAAACATATATAGAATAAACTTCACATCCCTATCACTGAACTTCAGAAGTTATCAGCTAAAGGCCAATTTACTTTATCTATGCTTCCTTGCACTTCCCTAGTACATTATTTTGAGCAAATCCCAGACATATAAGAGTAGCTGTATGTATCTCTAAAAGACAAAGACTTTCTCCTTCTTCTTTTTCTTAAATTATGTATTATTTCAATTTATTGTGTTTACATAGATTCAAGTGTCCCACCAAATGCATTTCCCCCACCTCCATGTTCCCCTTAACCTCCCCCTCACGCCTTCCCCCTTCCCTCCAGGATTTGCTTTCCTACACTCTATAACTCAGTGTTACGTATATATAATTTCAACAATCTCTTTCCCTTCCCTGATCCCATCCTCTCATCCCTTTTCCCTCTGTCCCCTTTCCCTCTGGTCCCTTTGATCCTGCCTCTGTCTCTATTCTGCTCCTCAGTATACATTGTTCATTGGATTCCTCAAATGAGTGAGGTCATATGATATTTTTCTTTTTCTGCCTGGCTTATCTCACTTAGCATAATAGTTTCCAGGTCCATCTATATTGTCGCAAAAGGTAAGATTTCCTTCTTTTTCACGGCTGCATAGTATTCCATTGTGTATATGTACCACAGCTTTTCTCCTTCTTCTTTTTAAAAAACATATCCACATTGCCATTGCCACAAGTAAAAAAGAAAAAATCTTTAATATCCTCAAATATTTTTATTTAGAAAATTAAATTGAATGGGGTGACATTGATAAATGAAAGTATATAGGTTTCAAGTAAATATTTCTATAGGGTTTGAACTGTTGATTATGTTGTGTGCCCATCACCCAAGACAAATTATTTTCTGATACCAAATGTGTGTGTGTGTGTGTGTGTGTGTGTGTGTGTGTGTATAAATTTAAGTAGTCCTTACTTTGCACAGCAGTTTGGGACTGTAAAAATGACCAAGCAAAAATAATTAAAATAGTTAATTAAAAAAACTGTGATTATTCCATGGCCTTAAAAAAAATAAACAATTAAACATTAAAAACCCTGTTGGTTATAAATATATAAGAAAACGAAAAGGCTAGTAAAACTATTTAATACACTGACTTAAAGCATAAGGAACATTGAGAAAGTGTTTTATTTTTCTGTAAAATATGATACTTATCAAGAATAGTTTGAACAATGCTTATGCAACTTTCGATCTGAAGAGAACATCTCTTCTATGTCTTGTCAAGCTGCCATACCTCTTTAGTTTGGATCAGATTCCAGTATTTTATCCTTTGTGGCTCCAATGTGGTGAAAACTCTTGGAGAACAGTTTTAATGGAAAGGTTTTGCTGATGTCACTTCCGCTGGGACATCTTTGTCTTTCTGTCACAACCATGTTTTTTGTTTATGTCTCTAAGTTTGTCTTCACCAATGGCCTTCAGTGTCAATGTTTGTTCACTGCCAATTCTCTCTTCTATAACTCCTTTTCTATTCAATTTGGGAGCTTGTTTGAAGCTTCCAGCAGGGGAGCACAACTACTGGTATACCTTTAACTAAAGAACTCCTCTGCTCTAGTGGGAAAAGTCCTCTTCCATCATTAGGAGGGATGCACATGGAGCGGTGAGGGAGGAAGATCAGCTGAATCAACTGGGGCAATCAGTGGGGTGACAGGTGTCTCAATCAGATCGCCCTCACATCCTCAATTTGAATTTCACTTCCAACATCATCACTTCGTGTTTTGGGGGGGATTTTTCATCTTTGTTGGCCAATTCCTTCTTTTGATTCTGTTTTTGTAAAATGCCATGCTTATCACTGAGATAAGGAGGCAACACAACTACACACTCCTAATACTTTGCTACTTATGAGTGTACTGGATAACAGCTGCACAGTGACCGCTCACCAACACACTTTGAAAGAAGTGGCATGATTTGTCACTGAGCATGATGCAAATCTATTCTCTCTGGAGTGATTAGTGGACAGAAGAGCTGGGAGCAACATTTGTACTTCATGCCATTATTCACAGTTAAAATACTGCGGTAACTGAAACTTGAACTATGTTGCTGAGGGACTGGTATTGTTTAGCTAACCCATGGTAACACATTTGTTAATATTGGAAAAGTACAAAACAAGGCCTGCCTGTAGTTTGCTTGAATCAAAATTCAAATAAGGTTCATATATTGCTATGGGTTCATATATGTATATATATCTTAAGTTCCTTTACAGACTCCCTCCATTATTTTAAATGTAATTTAATGATGAGAGAAACTGGGTTGTTGATCCTTTGCAGTTTCCCAGTCTGGATTTTTATTTTCATTTCCATGGTGTTTTAAGTAGTTTCTGTCCTCCATATTTCCTATAACCTGGCAGGTGAATACAAAGTCTTCCTCTAGTTGGCTTCTGAGCCGTTTTAAAGCACCTTAAAGGTTTGGATGGTTTCTTCGCATTTTGTTATAACAAGATACTTTGAGATCACTTGCTTACACGCTAAGTTAACTTACAGACATGGAATTGACCACTTCTTCAAGGAGCCTTTGTTACTTTTAGTTAAAAATGGTATTTGAAGACCAAATTTTGGTCACTAACGTTGCTCATTGATGCTGAATTGGTCATTGGATTGGTTTTTCCAGTGGATTAAGCAAAGAAATAGATAAACATATAATGAATTTGGACTGAGAAAAGAAATACATCTCTATTTCTCTATTTCTATGTCTATATTTATATTTATAGTTCTATCTATTCCTACATCTACTGGAGTGGAAATATGTCAGAAGTTCATAGTAAACTTACAATTCAAACTCAGGACTACAGGGCTTTTACTTACCCTATTTTATCTTATATCTGTGCTTTTTCTCATGACAGGAATCCAACTTCTCAACAACACAAACAATGATAATAATTAGAATACCTCATAATTATTCATTTGTTCTATCCTATTCCAGTTTCAAAATAACACTACAACACTATACCAACTGAAAAGCAGAAACTGTGGGACAAACGGAAAACATGAGGCTTGTGTATTCCAAAAGGAATGTTTATTTTAAAAGCTCCTGGATCCTGGATACAAGTGGGCTGAGACCAGCAAAGGGTGTCAGCCCCAAGCTGAGGGAGAGCATTAGATATAGGGGTTCAGGCATTCCTTGGCCTGGAGTTGCCTGTACCTGGACATGCTCATATTAGCATATTGAGGTTTGTTGCATTGGTTACAGACTGTCTCCCTTTTCCAACCCTCAGATCCCTAATGATGACCTTGTCTCAAAGACACTTCTCAGAACCTTCCCAAGGTGGGGGACTTGCTTAAGGGGAGGAGGAGATTGGGTGAGGGAGTTGCTTACCGAAGAAGTTGTGTGAGGGGAATTTGAGTTTTACAGGAGTCAATTTAACCCTAACACCAGTATGACAATTACTAAAGATGTATCATTTAATTTTATTTTCCTTCACAGTTATTTTCATCTTCAGGGTCTGTACCAACAGAGATGTGCAGCAGGCAAACTACTGTGTTTCAAAGTCATTTTGAATAATTCCTATGTGATTATACTTCCAACTAGAGACATAGTTAGATTTGTTTTTGTTTTACTCTTATCTGTCTTTTCTCCTGGTTCTCTCTGGTAAAATAGTCAGATGTAATGCTGGTTACATACCAGTCTCAACTGAATCCTGCTCACAGTTATGGGCAAGCAATCTGCCCTGAGGGAAAGTACCCATAGCCTTATGTAGGCTACACACACGTGGCTCTGCCAGTGCTCATGCACTAATCATGCAAAGTGCAAACGAGCGAGCCTAACACGGCTATTTTCCCTACACCAGCCTACTGGTTTAGCTTGTGTTTCCTAAGGACCTACCTACCTACTCTTGCATCCACCAGGTACAAGAACAAACATCGGAGACTTTCAGGAGATTAGATTGTACTTTATTGGCCAAGTTTAACCTGCGCAGGGGCGAACTCCCAAGATGTCCAGAGACACCGTACTCACAAGGAGCTGCAAACGGGAGTCACGCCTGGTGCTTACAACTAGGTCCTTATATATCCTAAGTGAGCAAGCATTATACAGCAGCAGATGTGGCAGTTAGCTATTCGCTAGGGAGGTTGCACGTAGCATAGCAACAGGGGCTGGGTTTAGCTTAGTGGCGAATTTCAAACATAAACTTCTGATAAGGGTTTCTGACCAATAGAATGCAGGATGTTTGTCCTCCTTTGTGCTGATTTTCTTAGTTCTCAGCCTCACAGGGGCCCTATCAGCACCTCCCTGTTCCTGCTCCTTCAATAGTTACACTCTGGCAGCCACAGCACACCTCCCCAAATCTAACACCTACCAGCATACTCCCAATTGCTTACCATCTAAATCTCATTGTTTCTGAGAATGCCTTCAGGCTTGACCTTTCCCATATTCTGTTCCAAATAGAGTCAGTTCCTTTGGGGAGTGCGCTCTGTTCTTACAGTACCTCTCTCCCTGGGCAAGATCTCTGAGCCACCTCTCTTAGAGAAGCACCCCAGCTTATAGCAAGGTGTTGAGAAGGGGTGGTAGACTCTGCTCTTACAAATTTGTCTTTCCTGGCACAGAATTTTCACTCTATGAATAAGTGGGGAGATAAGAAAATTGGGACCCTGATAGTCTGGGTCTGCTACACTTGGGATGAACCTCCGCTCTACAATGGGGGCTGCATGGAGGAAGGGAACCTCTTATCTCTCTGCTGAATTCATCTAGAATTTAGCCTCCGCAATGCGGGCTGAGAGATGGAGAGGTGCTATTGGTCTGGGCCCCCAGGGAGATATTGTAGTCTTCGTCTGTGAACTGGGAAAAGAGGGAAGCCCACATTCTTGGCCCCCACCTCCTTAGAGCTGCTGTTACACCAGCTAGGGGAGAGAAAAGGGATCATACTGTGGCTAAGTCACTTTAGAGCCCCTTTAAAAGCTAAAGGATTTGCTGTTCTTACTAAGATTTACTCTATTTTCTTGAATGAATGCTTCTTCATTGCTGTATGCCACTAGGACCATTTCCGGATCATTTAAATGGCTGATAACTGACCAGTTATGGTTGTTTCACTTTGCTGTTCTGGAAGTAGTCCTCAGCATAACACTACTTCCTGTGGTTTTCAGGTTTTCTGTGCTTTCACCTCCTGGGTGACTCCCCTCCTGGATCACTCTTTAAATCATCTTTCTTCACTGACTGTGGGCCAGCTGTTTTATGTATATATATACATGTTGTGGATCATAAATGGCAAAAAGCCATTGTAGATTCCAGGCTTAGCAAAGGCTGAGTTCTCCCCCCTTCACCTCCATATTGGCTATGATGCTGAGTATTTGCACCCACTTCACTTGTTCCTTAAGTTGCTGGAAGCAATTTACATTCCCTTCCTCTTACTCTTTGTTTGTTCAGATGTTGGTTAATTTCACTTATGCATGGTAGGGGGATTCCTGTTTATGCCTTGGGAGAGTTCCTGTTTTAGCCTCGGATGTGTAACTTTGTATCAAGGACTTCCTTGGTTTGCATATGGCTATATAATAAAGCAAACTGGGGCTATGGGGCACTTGGATATTGCCATCAGCATTTGAAGAATCCTCCTGGTCCCATCCTTTTTTCTTAATAAGTCTGTTTCCTTAATTCCGCAGCTTATATGCGCTGGTCCACGGCATATACATAAAAACAATTCTCATTTTGTTCTTCATACAAGAGCTGGAAGAAATTCTAAGAATTAAGAACCTCAGAGAGCTGACAGGTCTTTCCAGAAATCACATCTTACTCCTGGGTTGGGAGCCATTGGAAAGTTTACACTTATTTCTAATCAGAGGGAAGTCACTTTAGACAGTTTACCTCAGAGAATCAGAGAACCCCTTCTGAGTTATGCTTTTCTCTTTAAAGAGTCTACCAGCCCTTCCCTCCCCTCCCAGAGTCTCAGCCTACAGAAAATCTCCTGAGAAAAACAGAATGTTCATCATAGTATAGACCTACCTGATGCACTCACTACCCAGGTTATGTGACTCTGTCATTGATTTCTAATAACCTTTGCCAGAAGTCTGAAAAAATGTAATGACAAAAGGCTTGGGTTGACCTACATCATTAGTTTCTCAATCTGTTTAGTGGGATGCATAGACTGCTTACAGGACTTCTCAGAGCCTTTGATGTGCAGAGGTGCATTTTTGACTCTCGAAGATATCACACGCAATGTTTCTCAGTTTATTTAGCTGTACAATCTTACATTTTCTTGTGTCACTTACATTCAAGGAAGGTTGGCTTAAAACATTCATTTCACAAGGAGAGGGCACAGGAAATCCTTACCACTGGCTGGGAAACATTTGGATAGCAACACTGTTGCCACCTGCCATCCTCAGAGCATGCTTATGGAAGAAGACACTACATTTTGTCTCTTAATGGTAGAGCTCAAGGACAAACTGTTCAGTAATTGTAAGGTCCTCGAGGGCTATCCGGCTTCCAATTGAGTTCTAATCAGCATACGTATCTGGAGAACTCTGTAATAATTCCACAGACTGGTTGTTGATCCATGGGGAAAATTTTTCAGAAAAACACTTTGGTGTAGGTGGTTAACTATATTGTGACAATCACAACATTCTCTAGTGCCAGGGTGGTACTTTAAACATAATGGGAATTTAGTAACTACTTGAATAGATATTTTAAATAAATACTAAATCAGTGCACAATTCTGTGAAGCACAGAGCACATTCCTAGCAGCTGTGGCTGATGCAATGCTGTGAGAATACTCCAGCTCCCAGAAGCCTCCTGGGCATACCCAGGAAGGGAGCTCACCTGCTATAAGGAAGTGACTTAGCGCCAACCACGCAGCTCCCTGATCTTTTCAGCCATTGGCTTTGAGGCACACGCTATAACATCCTATTGGCTGAACCTGTGTATATAAGCTAGCTTACTTCCTGAATAAAGTGGATCTGCGTCACTGAACCTGGTCCCCGGAGTTGGGTTTTTGCGCCTCCATCGTTCTCACCCCTGGCAGGACTTGTCCACACAATTTAGAGTCAAGCCTTCTAAGGAAGGAAGCCCTCACTGTTGCGGAGGGGACGTATTCTGGGAGGAGAGTGAGGGAAACCACCTCTGCTAATGGGTCCGCAGGTGTAGGTGCTTGGAGGGTGTCGCCAGACCGCAGGAAGTGTAGTTTCTCAGAACTCCTAAGGAGTCTTTGGAAAGTACTAAAAGCTTCCTCTCCAGAGATATCAATCCGCCCAAAAGAACTGCGCGCTGGGGCCTGCAGCACTATACATTTCCTGTTAGCTTGTTAGAAATACAAACTCATATTCCCTTCCCCTCAACCTACTGAATTAGAATTATGGGGGAGTTGTCCAGGAAACCATTTTAACAAAGCCTCCAGCTGATTCTTATTCACATTAAAGTTTAAAAAACTCACCGACATAGACCTATCCATCCTTTTGAGGTAAAAGTGATTGCTATAGATTGAAAATGTGTGTCTTCCCCCAGTTTTTTTTTAGTTGTTTTTAGAGAAGAGAGAGAGAGAGAAAGAAAGAGAGAGAAGGGGGAGGAACAGAAAGCATCAACTCCTATTTGTGCCTTGATGTGTCACTAGCCCAGGGTTTCAAAATTTGGCCACCTCAGTGTTCCAAATTTGTGTTAAAACCCTAATCCTAATATGATAGTATTAGGAGATGGAGCCTTTGGGAGGTGATTAGGTCATGAGGGTGGAGCTCTCATAAATGCAATTAGTGCCCTCATAAAACAGATCTCATAATGTTCCCGGGCCAAGTTTGTGAGTAGCACTGAGAAGACTGCTAAAAACCAGGAAGCCAGCTCTTTCCTGATCCCAGATCTGCTGGCACCTGATCTTAGGCTTCCAAGGCTTGGAAATGTGAGAAGCGAATGTCTGTTGTTTAAACCACCTCCTTGGCTGAATTTTGTTTTAGCAGCAGAGCAGTGATAATTGTTGTTAGAACAGAGGTTGTGAAGCCTGGGCGAACATGAAGACAACCTAGAGAAATGGAGAAACACAGAGAGCCTGCACCATCGCAAAGCAGTCAAAGAAGAATCTTGGGAGAACAAGATTGGATGATTGACTGCTTAAAATGTGATTCTAATGTGCAGCCAGCTGAGAGCCATTGGCCTTAGATTGGGCTTTCAAGTGTGCTGGAAGAGCTACGGAACCAAGACAGTGCAGCCCAGGGAAACGGAAGCTTATCAACTGAGGGAGGACCAGCAGAGTGGTGCCTGGCACGTGAGGCTGCATTAGTGGCCTTATTTTAAAAATGGGGTCTGCGGGGCAGATGTGGTACCAGCCCAAATGCAGCCGCCTTGGCTCTACCAGCCCAGAACACCCCGCCAGGGACCCAGAGGGACTGCCCTGCCACCGCTGCTGCTCCCACCGAAAAGGAACCCCTAGGACAATATCCCCGCAAAGCTCGGAGCCAGAGAGGGCTCAGATCCCAGGTAATTGTTGCACCCATATCATTGTTCTGGCTGTCTGTGAACACCCCTAACATTTCCCCTTCAGGTTATTCTAATTATACAGAATCCTATTAGAATGGCTGTGAGGATTATCGCATTCTGTCAGAATATGTTTAGGATTTTTAAAATCATCTTACAAGCAGCCTGGTGGTTTTGAAACTGAACTTGAACAGTTTGCAGAGACCTTGTTTTGGCAGCAATAAAATAGATTTTGAAATAAATGAAATGTTGAGAAAAAAAAGATAATATTAACATTAAGTGAGAATCCTTAGCCAACTGTCTCTTGCATTGGTGAGTGCATCTATGCGCTCTAGGTGCTGGGGAGACAGCCAGGAACGACAGAGGCAACACCCTCAGTTTCCTGGGGCTCACCATATACTGGTGAGGATAAACAGATAAGTGGTTAAACTAGGTAATATGACAGATGGTAAATAAGAAAAATGAAGTAGAAATTTGAAAGGATTATTTTATATAGTTTAGTCAGAAAAGTCCTGCAGGGAAAACAGCTGTGTTAGGCTTGCTCGCTTGCCCTTTGCATGATCAGTGCATGAGCACGTGGCAGAGTCATGTATATGTAGCCTACAGAAGGCTTTCCCTTGGTGCTGATCGCTTGTCTGCCACCATGAGGGGCTGTTTTCCTGTGTGCTCGCTGGCCTTTGGAAGAATTGAATAAACAAAAATGGCCCAGTGCTTTCTGGCTCTCCAGTTCCTCTACCATCTGCACAAATCCAATATGAACCTGCCTGACCTCGACCACCGGCATTATACCTGGCACTGTGAGCGGGATTCAGTTCAGACCCGTATGGAACCGGCATTATGGAGTCAGGTGCCAGTTGAGCGGAACTGAATGAAGTGAGGAGGAATCCATGTGGGTATTGTGAAGAGTGTTTGAAAGCAAATGCAAGAGCAAAAGCAAAGGCAGACAGACTCGTGCTCTGTACTTTGGAGGAACAGCGAGGAGTTGCTGATCTGGATTAGAGAGGGAGATAGAATCATAGGATGATGGGGTTGGGGGCTGGGCAGAGGACGTGGGCTGCTGTAGGAACACTGGCTTTTCTCTAAATCAGGAAGCTATTGGAGAGTTTTGATTAAGAATTGAAGTAATTGCCTGACCTCTGGTGGCGTAGTGGATAAAGCGTCAACCTGGGAACACTGAGGTTGCCGGTTCAAAACCCTGCACTTATCCGGTCAAGGCATATATGGGAGTTGATGCTTCCTGCTCCTCCCCCCTTTCTCTCTTTCTCTCTCCCTTTCTCCCTCCCTCCCTCCCTCCTCTCTAAAAAATGAATAAATAAAATTCAAAAAAAAAAGAATTGAAGTAATTGGTGTTATATTCTATCAGGTAATTCTGCTGCTGAGAAGGGTATAAAAGCAGGGAGTCCAGTTAGGAGCCTATTGCAATAGTCCTAGAGAGAGATGATGACAGTTTGACCAAGGTAGCCAAAATAGTGTAGTAGAGATGTGGGTGGACTGTGCATGAATCTTGAAGATAGGAGCAACCAAATTTGATGATGAATGGGATATAGTGTGGGAAGAAGAAGAAGACTCAAGGATGATGCTCAAGTTGTTGGTCTGAGAAGTTTGAAAGATAAAGTTGTTATTTACTGAGATTGGAAAGACTGAAGGAGAATTTCCTTGGGGTGGGGAAGCAAGATTGAGGAAAGGTTCAGGATTCAGGACATTTGGACATATTGAGTTAGAGACATCCAAGTGGAATGTCAAGCGAACTGTTTGTCTATATGGGACAGAAGTTCAGGAGAGAACTTCAGAGTGGAGACACAAATACAATATAAAAGTCATCAACATGAATGAGAGTGAACTGGACTTGCCTACTTGCAGCACTTAACATCATCTGAGAGCATTTAGAAATACAGAATTGCAGGCCCTACACCAGAACTGTTGAATCAGTATTGGCATTTTCTCATGATCTGCAGGTGATCAGTTGGCACTTTATATCTTAAGGATACTTTCAGATAGGAGGATCTAGGGTCTGAATGAATATGGAAAAGAGGGTCTGAGGGCCTGAGGCTGTCTAACTTTGGAGGCCATGAAAAAGAGATGGAGACTGAGATGGTATGGTATGGAGTGGAGGGGAATTCAGAGAGAATGCTTTGCAAATCAAGTTCAGAATGGGTTTCAAGAGGAAACACATTTCAACTTAGTCAAATATTGTAGGTCAGTTAAAATGAGGAGTGAAAATTGGCCACTTAGCATTACAAATACCATTGATGACTTCTGTACTGGCATTTTATGGAGACTAAAGAAATTAGGAAGAGAGAAATTATAGACAATGAGTACAGACTTTTATAAATTTTGCTTGAAGTAAAGGAAATGATAAATGGTAGTAAGTACATGGGAAAGTGAAGTTGCTTTTTGTTTATTTTTGAGATGGGAGGAATAACACCCTGTTGGTGCATTGGATGTGAGGATAATTAATTAATTAAAGAGGGGGAAGGTTGTCTCAAATACATTGAGCAAGTGAGAGGGAAGGATCTATCGAGGGCACAAGAGAAGGAATCACTTACTGAGAAGGATGAACATTATTCATTGAATAGGAGAAAAAAGAGATTGATAAATATGGGGTGGAAAATTATGAAAATTTGTTTGATTGACTCAACTTTTAGCAAGTAGGAAGATAGTCATACATTGAGCATGAGAATAACAAAGGAAATTTGGAGGATTTAGGGAGAAGGAAGTGTGGATTATCTTCTAAGATAGTTTCCCTTAGTTTTTTAGAAATCATGGCATACATTAAAAAAGAATATTTGGGTAACCAAGAAGACATTTGAAGCCTTGAACAAAGCTATTGGGGCAGAAGGCAACTGGCCAAGGGTGCCGGTTGCCATGGGTGCTACCTAGGTGCCCAGACAGTTAAAGAAAGTGATACCCTCCAACATTCTGGTTCTGTTTGGCACATATGAGAATGAACAGACACAGAAAAATTTAAAAATATATTCAGATATCAGGAAAGGATCTATGTACACTGGTGTTCATGAATTTAAAGACAGACTAGTCAGGATGTTGTGTACTTTTTAGCCATCTTCCACTACACAGGTATAGTCATATAGGTGACTGCAATAAATAGGTGGAGAACTGGATTTAACTAGGCTTGGGGTTATGCCAAGAAAGTGCAACAGAGGAGAGAGGGGACTTGGGAGTTGAGGGGAGGTACAAAGGAATAACTGTAATTATTCATCAGGTAATATAAATAAGGTGATGAGAGAAATTAGGACACAGGCTGGGTGAGGAATATTGAAAAGGTAGGTGGTTTGGTGGACTGAATTTTGTGGGGTCTCATCATTTTTGGAGTTGGAAGGAGATGATCAGATAAGAAAATGTTTGAAATTGGGATCATGATGGGATGCAGTATCGGTAATGACAAAACCAAGGAACTGCATGGGAGAGGGTAGCTGAGGTAAGGTGGAGGAAAAGAGGTTGGTGAATTCAGGGGTCAGGGTATTGGAGGTATTATTTACATTGATATTAGAATCACCAAAAATGATACCAGATAAGGGTAACAGTGAATCTGAAGATAAAATCTTCAATAAATGAGGGAGAATAACCCCAAAGGACAGTGGTGGGATTCAGCCAGTTCTCAATGGTTCAGCAGAACCGATATCTAATTTTTTGTTGAGTTTGGCGAACTGGTTGTTAAAATGGCACTTGAATTCAGGGTTCTCTCTAAGGTGGGTGCCTGGGCAGCTGCCCAATGTGGAAATCACATATTTACATTCTAAAGGAATTGGATTCTACTCCTACAGTAAAAACACGGTTAAGGATAAATCACACAGACAATGATGCTCAGAAAAATGTGAAGAAAATTGCAAGTGAGGAAGCCAATCAAGAAGCAATATGGAAATACCTTAAATAACAGTTTTATTGTTTTTTGTCAGGTGTTAATATTTTTCATTAATATTTTAAAGCTTTTATAATCTAGTCTTGTCTACCTCTTTTATTGTTCTTATTTAAGTATTAAATGCATGAAATAATAAACTATCTTTCAGTATATTGTTTTTTTTAAACTTAAAATGGTCATTAGGGCAGAGAACTGGTTGTTAAATTATTTGAATCCTATCACTGCCAAAGAATATACATGAATAGAAGGGCTAGTGTAGTCTGGTGGCAGAGTCTAATATCAGAACTTCAAGGAAGGGCATTTGTGAATGAGAGGGATGCAACGTGTGGATGAGACATTGAGAGTCATGGAGAACATCTTCCTCCGCCTCCATGTCTGTTGGTACATGACATGTTGGGAAAGAAAACAGACTACTTGACACGGTCCTAGGATAACATTGAGCTCAGAAGGGAGCCATGTGGCAAAGAAAACAATTGGTCAGGTGTTTGAAGATGCAGGCGATTCTGCTGAGAGGGCCATAATTCCAGAGGACATAATGGGTGGATTTGATGGAATTGGGGAGATATGAGAGAAGGCACCACACTGGGGGATTTGTAGAATCACAGAGGATGAAAGTTCAGGTGATGGCCTAGCTTTAAGCTGTGAGTTTCTTACTACTGTTATGGCTGCTTTCATGGTTACTGCTGAGCAAACAACTCCAGGTAGTTCAGAGTTTTGTGCTTAAGCAACTACATGCTATCTAACATTACTTTTCAGAGAACATTATTATCATTATTATTATTGTTTTTGAAAACAAAATATTTTCTTCATATTGTATCTGAGAAAACTGCTTGGCCTTCTCTTAACCCTTTCTTAAGAATTTCCTCAAAACTATGAATTCTACAAATGAGAAATTAGAGACTCTTGTCTAACCCCATTGCCTTAAGAAATTCAACGTAGAAAAATGATTATCTATTTTCTTTAAGACTCTCTCCTTAAATCCTTTTATTAAATCTCCTTTCTGATCTGAGCATTGATCTAAATCATAAGCAGGCCTCATTTTATCTCTGTCTTACATGTCAGGGGATGAGCCTCTGCTGTGTCTGCCTGTGGACATGAGTACCAGCGTGTGTGCTGGGCAGTGTGAGTGCTGCTGACCTTAAGGCTCTGTAGACCTGATCTTTACAGATCTCATGGTATTTCTATTTCCTATGTCCTATGTGACTTTGGTTGTGACTCATCTTGACTAATATTCTTTCAAAAAAACAAAAGAATGCACTGAAGGACAGCTAGAACATTTAGGAGTATGTCCAAGGTCTGACTGAGATGCAACTCCCTACCCTCACAGCCTTTTATTCAGCAACCTTCTTTTACACTTGTTTTCCAAGTTTCCAGATTACTCATTTGAGAGTTCAGCTAGCCAGAAACTTACTTCCATATCAACAATAAGAGGCAAACAAGAGGAGTCTTCAACAGAGACAATCAGTATCTAGAATGAGGGCTGGCATGCGGGTGATGCCATCCTTGTTGTGAAGCTCCAGGGGAGAAAGATGCCAGCCTTCCATCAGACAGTTGAGTAACCCTAGTGGGTCATCCTGCTGAGCTCACATCTTGGCAGTTATGTTGGTTGAGCTTTTCAAAGACACAGGAAGAAGTTCTAGACATATCACATTCAGTGATAAAATTTTATTGTCAGAATATGTGAGAACTTGGGATAGGTTGGAGAATTTCCTCATCAGCTGCATAATTCTTCCTGTTCTCAGGGCTTCAGAGCTGAGATGATCGATGTCAATCTTCTTAACTAACAAAGCACAGAGAAGTAGCGTTTGTTCCCTTTGTTCCCCTAACACAATGGGAATTGTATGATTGAGTCAGATTTTGGCTTCTCATTGTGGGGCTTTCCACTTAGAAATGGTTCCCAGAAATTTACCTCTTGATGGTCAGCTATTCTAACACCAGGGATTTTTGACCTGAGGCTTTGGGGATGCATGAACCCCATAGGAAATCTTTGCTTGAATGAGGGAATGTCCGTATGTGCATTTTCTGACCCATGTCTCTGTGCAGAAGGAAATTTTTAACTATCCCCAAAAGGGTTTTCAGTGTTGACACAAACCCAATCAATAGCAGTATGAAAGCAGATGAACAGCAAATCTAAGAAGAAAGTCCAAATGCTGTTATTCAGTCACAAAGATGAAATTGGCGTCATGAATTTGTGTTGCTTTTTTAGTCAGTTATTCTAAGTCAAATCCACTTACCTCTGAAGGTGATCATGCACTTTCCTAGCCAGGGGTCTGCTTGGTTGGTGAGTTAGAGAGAGTAGAAGGGAGATCTGGGTGTTGTTGGCTTTGGAGCGATGCGATATGTGCTCACGTGTTCAGTCTGATGTGGAATTATCAGTAGCACCTACCAAAGGGAACCGAAGCCAGGAAACAGTCTTTTACCAGTCATTCAGTTCAGTGACAGTGAAGGCTTTAGAGACTTGATAGATAATATGAATATGTCATACGGGCCTTACAATTTTTTAGGACGAATCTGCTGGGAACAAGGATGGTCACTGTTCTATTCAACCCCATCAGTATCAAGGATCATATCTAACCTTTGTCAACCTTTCCAGTGAAGATTTATGTAATTTTTAAGAAACACTCTTAATTTTCATTCTTTGAGAAAACTGAACTCTTTTTTTTTAAGAGAATTAAAATTCATTCAACTCAAAAGTACATGTAGGGCATTCATTTGTATTTTCTGCATTTGTTTTGAAGGATTTTTTTAATGTTTATCAATATCGTTCTTTTATTACAATATTCTATCCTTCAAAGCCAATATATCAATATCATGTTCGGTATAAGCCTGAAATAAAGTTCCCATATAAATAAGTAGAAGGTTCTAGGTAAGGCATACAAAGCATGATGACTACATGTTACTTTGCTCTTTGGAGTTGGAGGGGTGGAAACAATGCTGATGTTGGAACAAGAAAACCCCTGTGAAGAAAGATAAGTCAGCATAGCTCGCTGACATGATGTTTATCTTCCCAGCATTTAAATGACAACAACAAACTTCTTTGACTCTGTTTCTGACCTCACCTTTTCTGTTGCCATTCATTTGGTTTTCAGAGAGCTTGTCTTTTTTATTGGCACACACATCCTCTTTGTCGGGAGAACTTTCATTAAGTTCTCTTGTCAGTTCCCACCACAGTTTCTTCCCACACCTCTTGCTGTCTAGGTTATAAGAATCCACAGCAAACCTGGAGGTCCCAAAGAATGTGTGCTGGACCTTCTAGAAACATGTTTTCCCTGGATCTTGTGAGAGCTCTGCCTCTGGGAAAGCAACAGGGAGGTAGGTAGGTCTGCACAGTCTCACATGGACAGGTTTGTCTTTGGAGCAGCCATGTAAGGTAGTGGTGCATTGGGAACCGATCAAGCAGAGGGGCCAGTGGATTGATGTTAATGAATGTGAAATACCCATCTCTCCTCAGGTGCTTCTTGGAAATGGATCCCTATGATTTCCCCCTGGTGCTGTTGAGAACATTCTCAGAGCCTGGAAAATTGCTTTCTTTCCAACGTTTTGTTATGAAGACTAAAAATAGTGATGCCACATATGTTATTGCAGTGACCGGTTTTATTTCCTCTAATGGATAGTAACAGCCCGTGGCTAACAGCGTGTGTGAGACCATTGGCCCTCCTGAGGAGGCTGGCCATCTTTGTATGCATTCCCCGGTGGATGGAGATCCTCCTCAGACTTGCTTTTGTTGGAGAAGAGCTTGCAGAGAACATAGAATCCATTTTCTTGTGTTTTTAAAACTGTGAAAGGGTTGTCTTAATTAAAATACTACGGTAAACTGAGAATTTATATTTAAAATAAAGGGTTACACAGTTAGAGAAAAATATAATGAAATGCCAGCTTTTGGTTCTGACTGTCACATTCTCATTCCCCAAGTTAAGGATTATTGAGCTCTGCCGCCATGGCATGGCAAGGTAAAAGAACAAACCCAGCCTCCGCACCAGGGAAACTGTTTAACAGTGGTGTGCATGCTGGGAGAATGCTCACTTTGGACCCAATGTGAAAGTTACTCCTTCCTTCCACCAAAGGGAGCAGAAAAGGAAGCTACCTCCCTAAAAACGGATAGGCAGAAGGCACTAAGTTGAACCATGTAAAGTTGCTGATATTGACCATTTTTGCCTGCAAAAAGAATAATCTCATAATAGTCAGTAGAATCAACTCCTCCTATAAGGGAGGCTGTGGCCTCCCATTCTTTCTTTTCTCCCATGCCTAAGCAGAAATTTCCAGTAGGGAGTAAAACTAGCTCTGTCTGCAGGATAGACAGGAAGTGCTTTCTCTTCTCCCGTCCTTCTGCAGTATCACAGAATGTTTGGGAGTGTCTCATGACACCTCAGCAGTCTGCCTGCTGTCTTCGGGGGTCCAGCCTTCTCCATCCCAATGGGCATCAACTTTCTTTCCTGTTTATTGGGGCAAAGGAGAGTGGGGGAAATGACAGAGTGTTTTTCTCTACATATATAAAATTATTTTTCTATGGGGTAGGTTTAGTTATTCTCAATTCTTATTTTCTAATGTCTTACATTTAAGAAACTCCTTGACCTATTATTGTTAGTGATATATACCTATACCCTTGGCAGACCAGGATTGTGTTACCCTGTGAGCGCAGGCCAAATAAGCATCATTCTTACATCACACTGCAGTTCAATGAGCATTAGACCTGTCTAGGTGAGGGATGTGTTGCATTTACATACATTTTGGGTTTCCTAAAGGCTGTCTCATGTATTTATATGACTCACTGCTTTTATGTTCATGGCCTTCCATAAGTAAAGGTGATAGCAATGCGTGATTACTCACTGTTCCTGCTATGAAATCGAGCACTTATTCCCTGGCATGGGGAAGTAACTTCTAAATTCTTCAGGCAAATGTCCAACAAGACCAGGCCAGTTCACAGTTAGTTCCTCACTAGGAATAATATTGTCTTTTGTCTAACATTCAAAGCGAAGGCACTTCCAGATTACTATGGAACTCCTTTCAACATCTTTTTTTTCCCTTCTTTGTTAAAATATAACACATCATCTGTCTATTGTATTGTGTGTTCACCACCCAAAGTTAAGTCTCCTCCCAACACCATTTACACCCCTTTACTTCTCCCTCTCCCAGCCTCCTTTCTTTCTGTGGTCTGTTTCTATGAGTTCTCTGTGGGGGGCGGGTGCTCAGGCTTGATCCTGTCACCGTTTTACCCAGCCCCCAGCCCCCTCCCCTCTGACAGCTGTCAGTCTGTTCTCCATATCTGTGAGTCTATTTCAATTTTGTTTGTTCACTTATTTTGTTCCTTAGATTCCACATATAAGTGAAATCATACGATATTTATTTTTCTCCGGCTGATTTCACTGAGTATAATACCTTTTGGGTCCATCCCTGCTGTCACACATGGTTGTCACTGGAGAAGACCTGAGTCTGAGGGCTTCACCTTCTCAGTCTTGTCACGTCCGCAGGAAAAAATTCAGGCGAGAGACAAAATGCAACATTCAAGCAAAGCAAGCAATTTATTAGAAGAATACACTTGGCATAAAGCACACGTGGGTGCCTTAGCTAACCTGAGTGTCCCACCTGATGGCGATGTTAGGGGTTACACACTGCTAGCTGCAAGCTTCAAGACTTCCCTTCCCTTCCCTTCCCTGATATTGAGACTAGCAGATGGGAGTCCAAGGCTGTCCTCTCCAGATATTGGAATTAGCATACAGAGTCTCAAGGCTTCCCCTTTGTGTCATTGTAGTTATTTTTGTAACTGTTGGGACATCCGGTTATCGTGTTTTGACTGGTCTCAGGACTGCTGACTTTCTAATTTGGTTGTGAGATAAATGCCCCTCATTTCCCCTTCCCCTTCTCCTGCCCTAGTCACTGTCTCTCCTGCCTAACGGGATGAGAGGTCATGCTTTTTTATTGCCAAATAATATTTCATTGTATATATGTATCACAGCTTTTCTATCCACTCATCTAAAGAGGGGCACTTGGGTTGCTTCCATAGCTTGGCTATTGTCAATAATGCTGCAATAAACATAGAGGTGCATATATTCTTTCAAATTAATGTTTTGGGTTTCTTTGGATATACCCCTAGAAGTGAAATTCCGGGGTCATAATAGCCACTGTGATTAATGATTTTCCCTATATTACCCATTCTTTGGGATCCATCAGGGAGCCAGTACTCTGAGAACTTGCTTACCTATGACTCTGGGCTTGGCATCATTTTCTCAACTTTCCCAACAGCAAACTCCTGCTCGCCATTGATTGGGCTTTGAGACACTCAGGCAGACAGACCCCTTCTGTCCCGCAACACTGGAACCTAGAGGATTTCAGCCCCGAAGCCAGAGAGGCCCAGCAGAGAGTGAGGGGAAGAGGCTGCAGGGCAGCACCAGAGCCCCCCGGAGGCCCTGCCTCAGTTCTCTGCAATTCCTCCTGGCACAGAAGGAACAGTGTCTCGGTGGCTGCCTACAAGGACTGGGAAATGCCACCTGTGCCCCTGGAGTACCCGTTGCGTCAGATGGGCTCCCTTTGCCTTGTAAGGTAGAATGTTCAGAGACGTAAAAGGAGAGAGGGACCACTTTCTGAGGTACATTTATTTTGTTCAAAAACAAAACTTGAAAATCTATGTAAAAACAAAAGACTTTCATGGCCAAAAACTCTTCCGAATGAAAGGGTTTGTTAAGGGAGGCTAAGGCTAGCTGGAAGGGGACCGGGTGCTGGGCGTGCGTGCGTTGGAACCAGCAGCAGCGCCAGGTGGAAGGGACAGACATAAACCTGCCCGTCATCCTGGAATTCATGGCCTTATTATTTTTTTAGATTTTGTTTATTGATTTTAGAGAGGAGGAGGAGGAAGAGAGAGAGAGAGAGAGAGAAACTCCATAGTTGCTTCACTTTAGTTGTTCATTGATTTTTTTTTTATATGGGCCTTGACTGGACAAGCTCTGAGTTTCAAACTTGACACCTCAGCATTCCAGGTTGTCACTCCACCACTGCACCACCACAGGTCAGGCGATGGCCTTATTTTTATACTTCAAATAGGGGGGAAAAGATACAGTGTTGTAAGATACCAAAAAGCTAAAAAATTAATATTGATATTATAGGAGGAAAGGTTAGGCTTCCCTGTCCCATCCTTCCTGTGGGGAGGGGAGGGGAGGGAGAAGAATGTAGAAGTTTCTGGCTTGCAAAAACAATGGGTCATTTAGTTTTAAATCTAAAATAAAGGTTAACCGAGAAACTTCTCTTTCAATGGGAGACAGTATTTACATACCACCCTCCATTGACTGAAGTTCTTCCCCCTTCCTGGAATCTTGAGAGTAAAATACCTCTAGGCTAGTGAGGGAAGATGAATCCTAAAAGATTTGTAAACATCTTTGAATGTGTTACCTTGAAAGTCTTAATATTTCTGTATATATGGCCTGACCTGTGGTGGCGCAGTGGATAAAGCATCGACCTGGAAATGCTGAAGTCACCGGTTCGAAACCCTGGGCTTGCCTGGTCAAGGCACATATGGGAGTTGATGCTTCCAGCTCCTCCCCCCTTCTCTCTCTCTGTCTCTCTGTCCTCTCTCTCCCTCTCTGTCTCTGTCTCTCTCTCTCTCTCTCTTCTCTCTAAAAATGAATAAATAAAATTTAAAATATATATATATTTCTGTATATCCCCTAAACAAATGTTGTCAGCTTATGCCATGATGTCATGCTCTCCCCCGCCCATGTGTGATCAAGGTATTGTTGGGCAGATAAAATATATTATGCTCACTTTGTTAAAGATGGTGCTGCCCACATGGAAGCTGTTGCCCAGGTGATATTAATGTGTGTTGGGGGTGGGCTGTGGGCAGGCAGGATCCTTGTAGCCTGGGGCTTGGTTTTAGGACTAAGCCTTTCCTTCCCTTTTTGATGTGGGGTGGTGCAATCCCATCATGCCTCAGATAAATGACTTTGTATTACAGACTTCCCTATTTTGTATATTGGATTAAAGGTTTTGATTTTTACACTTTAAAATGGGGGCATAACAGGAGCTTGCTCTCTTGGTTCCTGAGATTAGCATTAGAGGAGACAGCAGAGAGCTGAGAGAGGCCACATGGAGGAGGCCAGGAGAAGCAGCCAAGATGGTGGAGTGTTGAGTGAGAAGCCAGTTAGTGCAGAGTTTGTGCAGGGAGAAGGAAGGAGATGGGAAACAGAGGTGAATAAGTCTGGTGAGCTAGAAACCTTTGATTCTAGGAAACTCGGTTAAGTCAGTAGCTTTGTGAGCACTGAATGTGAGTGGGTTTTGGAGCCCAGTGTGTGTTTTACTTGCCCGCCGGGTGCAAGCTAGGATTAAAGATAATGGCTGTTGGGCAGATAAAATATATTATGCTCACTTTGTTAAAGATGGTGCTGCCCACGTGGAAGCCATCACCCAGGTGATGTTAATGTGTGTTGAGGGCGGACTGTGGGCAGGCAGAATCCTTGTAGCCTGGGGCTTGGTTTTGGGATTAAGTTTTTCCCACCCTTTTTGATGTGGGGTGGTACAATCCTATCACGCCTCAGAAAGTGACTTTGTATTAGAGACTTCCCTATTTTGTATATTGGATTAAAGGTTATGAATCTACACTATAAAGGGGCAGAACAGGAGCTTGCTCTCTTGGTTCCTGAGATTAGCACTAGAGAGCAGAGAGCAGAGAAAGGCCATGTGGAGGAGGCCAGGAGAAACAGCCAAGATGGTGGAGTGTTGAGTGAGAGGCCAGTTTGTGCAGAGTTTGCGCAGGGAGAAGGAAGGAGATGGGGAACAGAGGTGAATAAGTCGGGTGAGCCAGAAACCTTTGATTCTAGGAAACTCGGATAAGTCAGTAGCTTTGTGAGCACTGAATGTGAGTGGGTTTTGGAGCCCAGTGTGTGTTTTTACTTGCCTGCCATGTGCAAGCTAGGATTAAAGATGATGGCCCACCAGTTCTTGGCTCCATTGTTTCTTTACTGACTGTCCGAATCTAATGCAAACCTGCATGGGCCAGGCGGCTGTGATGGTGGCCATGGCTACTGGCTTTACAGGTATATAAATAGCCCCTGAAATATTTTTGGCTCACCCATGATTTGAGTCTGCTGTCCTGTGTAAGGTATATGCGGCCAGCATATTTAATAAATCTCCTTCTTTAATAAAACTCTTCAAAATTCATCTGGACTTGGTGTCTCTACATAAACCCGCAGAATTGAGGCATGGGTATTTTACAACAATAGATTGTTTTGAAAGACTGTGCATTGGCTACAGATAAAAGAGGTGGGCGGAGGTGAATTGGGAACAATTCTGGGACCACCTCCGAGTCTGTAAGGAAAAGCGTTTGCTCCTTTGGGTTGATTGTGAGTAACAGTCTGAAAATTCATGTGTGAGCAGGAAGCAGAGGAGCCGGATACCTGGTGGCACCCAGCGCTCTCTCTACAAAACCATGAACTAGCCACCTGGAAGTTAACTCAAGGTTTCGACATAGACTCAGGAATGTAAGCAATTTGTTTTTACCCTGTAGTCTTTAATTAACCTCTGTTTCTTCCTTCCACCCACTGTCCTGCTATAATTTAATTTAGTTCATCTCATAATTTTTTTTTCCTTTTCCATCTAACTGGTTTTATTAAGTAATTCCTGAATGGGGAAGCAAACAGGGATTCCGTGTGAGGGTGGGTGTGATATGCGAAATGGAAGATTTTGACAGACAAAGGTGGGACAAGGAAACTATTAACAAAAGAAAGGGAAGGATTATTTTCAACCAGTCATCTCATTTTGGGGGAAGGGACCAACAAGGTATTTACCTTCTTAGTCTGGGTAAGGGCAAGGGCCCATGAAACAGATACCTCATCTCTGCTGACTAGAAAATTTCATACTGGTCAATGAATTTCTGGGAGGGGTTAAAAATGCAGCTAGGTTAGATATTAAATCTGGGTTTGGTATCATGGGCTTTAGCATAAGTGATGCCATTTGGGGTTTGTGGTTTTTCTCTTGAATAAGTTACAAGACATCCTTTTTTAAGTATTACACCTCATAATTTAAAAGTGCCTATGCCTTTTCACACATAAAAAACATTTCTAGAAATCTATCCTGCAGAAACAAAATAACCAATACTTAAATTTAGAATATAAAGTTTTAACTGTGGCATTGATTTTAATACCAAAACAACATTAAAAAATGAAAATAGCCTGACCCGGCGGTGGTGCAGTGGATAGAGCATCACCTTGGGACACTGTTGGGAAGATAAAATATATTATGCTCACTTTGTTAAAGATGGCACTGTCCACCTGGAAGCCCGTTGCCCAGGTGATGGTATTAGTTGCCCTTCTTGCTTGGGATGGGCGTGATTATGTTAATGTTGTTGGGGGAGGACTTTCGCACCAAAAGGTTTTAAAATGAGAGATCACGTTGTTCCAGGGGAAGAGTGATTACATTCTAGGAGAGTAGAGAGAGGCCATATGGAGGAGAGGAGAGGCAGCCAAGATGGTGAAGTACTGAAGGAGAAGCCAGTTTATGCAGAGTTTGTACAGAAAGAAGGAGATGAAGAACAGAGGTGAATAAGACTAGTGAGCTAGAAACCTTTGATTCTAGGAAACTTGGATAAATCAGTGGCTTTGGGAGCCCTGAATGGAAAGGGATGTGTTTTCCCACTGTGTGTATTTCTTGCCTGCTGGCTGCAAACTAGGATTAAGGCTAATGGCCCACCAGTTATTGGCTCTGTTGTTTCATTACCATCTGTACGAATCTAATGCGAACCTGTATGGGCCAGGTGGCTGTGATGGTGGCCCTGGCTACTGGCTTTACAGACACTGAGGACCCATGTTCAAAACCCTGAGGTCGCTGGCTTAAGCTTGGCTCATCAGGCTTAAGCACAGGTTCACCAGCTTGGAATGCAGGGTCACCAGCTTGAGCAGGAGGTTATATACATGACCCCATGGTCACTGGCTTGAACCCAGAGGTCTCTGGCTTGAGCAAAAAGTCACTGGCTCAGCTGGAGACCCCCCAGTCAAGGCACATATGAGAAAGCAATCAATGAACAGCTAAAGTGGTTCAACTACGAGTTGATGCTTCTTATCTCTTTTCCTTCCTATCTGCCTGTCCCTGTCTGTCTGACTCTCTCACTGAAAAAAAGAAAAAGAAAAAAAAAAAAAAAAAGAAAAAGAAAACAGTCTGAATAAAGCCCATCAATAGGGAAATGGATGAATAAGTCCAGTACATATATAAAGTGGATTAAAAAGAATATGTTGGATATGTACCTGTTGGCAGTTTAGGGCAGCCAGAACTTGCTCCACTAGGATTTCCTTGCAGTCAGTGAGACAGCTCTGGAGAAATGACATCCACAGATGTTTGTGGGTTTTAAGAGAATGACTCACCCAACGGTTCTCCGACTTGGTGGCAGTGAAGTGGATCACTGTCCAGGAAAACAACACTGATATCTTTCAGGGAACAACAAGGGAGATTAAGTTGCCCTTTAACTGTGTATACTGAGGAAGGAGACACCCCCCCCCCCCTTCAAATAAGAAGTTTCAAGGATATTTTATAATTAGGCCAAGCATTCAGAGAGATTTTGTAGGTATGATTTTATACTTGTGTAATTTACAACAGCTCAAGATGGCTGATCCTAGGGCTGTTATATTATAAATGAAGAGATTTTCATACTTAGAAGGTTTTGAATAGAAGGAGAAAAGGGGCTTGGACCCCCTCCCTTCTCCACACCTGGTTGAAAGAAGGTAAAACAGCCAGGAATGTAGGAGGGGGAAGGAGATTTGAGTAGCCCTTTCCTCTCCCCTTTCTTTCTCCTTAATGTGTGATTTACAAATGATGATCCTCTGGCATCCTGTAAGGCCTCTCCCATCCTGAAATCATGTAATTAACGACAAAGCAATCATGTGACCCATGAATGTAAACTTATGTTCGGTAAAGGGTATATAAGATGTAAGAAATCTAATTTCGGGGAGCACGTGTCTTTAGAGCTATAGCCCCACGAGCTTCGCTGGCTTAATAAATTCTCTTTTTCCTCTTATAAATCTGAGTGTCAATCCTCCAAGGTTTTGCTCTTCTGCAATAACACAGGTGTTGTACAGGCTGTCTCCTGGTGTTTGAGTCTCTGAGCCCAACGCTCTGAGAGGAGTGGAGTGAGTACAGGGAGCGTTGTTGGGTAAATGAGTTTGTAAAATATGATTTTTGAGTTTGCTCACTTTTATTGTTAAAAATGGCGCTGCCCACATGAATGGCACTGCCCAGGTGAAACTGCTAATTACATTTCTGCTTGGGAAGGGCCATTTTCATGCCAAAAAGTTTTAAGAAGAAAGAAGAAAGAAGGAAGCCATTTTTGCAGAGTAGGAGGCCAAGATGGCAGGGTACTGAAGGAGAAGCCAGTTTGTGCAGAGAGTAAGAAGCCATGTTGGCAGATGGGAACCAGAGGGGTGAGGGGCTTTGCGAGTTCAACTAAGACTGGTGGGGGCCTTTGATTCTAGGAAAAACTGGATGAGCCAGTGGCTTTGGGAGCCCTGAATGGAAAGGATAATGTTTTCCCACTGTGTGTTTACTTGCTGGCCGGTTGTGAGGCTAGAATAAAGGAATGGCTCACCAGTTTTTGGCTCCACTGCTTCTTTACCATCTGCCCCAATCTAATGAGAATCTGCACCTGCATGGCCGTGATGGCTGTGGCTACTGGCCATACAAGCGTTCTCTGAGTTGTCTCTGTGTCCCATTACTGTGGGACAGCCTCTGCTGCCAGACCTGACCTCCCTTACATTTATCTCTACCACCCCTCAGCCACCATCTGGTAGTCCCAGGTACACTAAGAAAACTGCATCCTGGGTCTTAGTTCTCCTTTAACCACAGAGGTGCTGGGTAGCCTCGAGTCTACCCACTCTGGGTCTAAGCTCTTTGTCTGTAAATTAAGGATAAGGGTAATATTTCCATATCTGTCCAAAGGCAGAGGAGTGAACAGGTAGTTTTCCGCTTTTAAGTTTTATTCTGCCCAACTTTATTTTTCTGCTTTTCTCTTATTGTCTTTTTTCTGGTTTTTCTATCTTTTATACACAGGGCATTCTAAATATCCCATTATTACCTGAAATTTAGGAGTACAAGACTGAACTCAGTATTCATGCTAGACACTATTCTCTACGCGGTTTCCACCCGGAGAGAAGAAATCAGGGTGTCTTGCATGTTTTATGTCTCTATGTTCCTGAAAACTAAGATAAGAAACCAAAGATAAGAGCTTATTAAGGTGAAGGAGAAGGAACAGGTTCAGGTGCGGACACGTCAGCTTTCCGGCCATTGTCTGACACCTATGTCATAGTCACTGCGATCTAAGTATTTACAACCTGCCATATAGGTATGTGTTTGGAACAAACAGGATCACAGAGATTAATAAAACCATGGGAGTGGATGAGAGACTTCAGGAAATGTGTAGTGAGTGGAAAAGCGAGTGCAAAGGTGGACTGTACTTGGACCTGGGAAGTGAGCAGACACAGAAGGCCCGGCGAAGAAGTCAGGGAAGCAGCCACCAGGGTGGAGAGAGAGGACAAAGAGCTCGGGGTCCTGGAGGCCAACACAGGAGAAGGCCCGTGTGGCGGCAGTGGGTGGGACACAGGAGGCGTGACCAACAGTGTCAAATACCGCCTGGAAGCACAGCAATTTAAGGCTTAAAACCCGTCCATTGGTTGTGGGAAGTAAAAGGTCACTAGTGTTTTTAGGAACAGCAGTTTCACTATAGAGTAAGTACAGAGCAGCTTTTAGTTGGTTCAAAACTAAAGGAGGGGAGAAAAGGCTAGGTGGGGAGACAGGAAAAGAGATGTCAGTTGGTAGACAGGTGTTGTATTCTTAATGGGTTTTTTTTTTTTAACTTATATGCTGGATTAAGGGAAGGAACTACAATGAAGGGAGGGAAAGTGGATCAGGTAGGTTACTGAAGGAGTGAGGTCCTGGGGTTGCTATCTGGGTGAAAGGGAAAATGTTATCTCTTCTAATAAAAAAGTTTCAGTTTGGATTCATTAAGAAGCACCCCCAAGGTGTGGTGAGATGTGTCCGTAGTAGCACAGCCCCAAGGGAGTTTTGGCCACGCCTATGGAGGGCCATGGTCTGTAGTTCAAGGAGTCCCATGTCTCACAGAAACGGGCCTGCTAATGTCCTCTCGATGCTCAGTCACTGGTGGAGGCAGGCATATGGGAAGCCTGGCCCCCAAGCAAATGCAAGCCTGGACCTCTGGGGGAAGCAGCTGTGGTCACCAGTGATTCTGCTTGCTGCTTTTTCATGGAAACCGCTGACCCACGGCGGTTGTGTCTGGGCGCTGAGAAATGAGTAGAGCCGGAAGCTAAGGGAGTTTCTAGCTGGTGGCTTCTCTTGTCTTTTAAGCAAGAAGCGCCATGGCTTAGTCTGACTAGAATGAGAGCAGGGAGCAGGGAATCGGAGGAGGAACGCGTGTGATGAAGGCTGGGAAGAGCGGCAGGTGAAAGAAGAGAAAGGACTTTGTGCCACAGAGGGTCCCAGGGAGGATAGAACAGCAGTGGATTGTGTGTGCAGTGGCCCCAACGAGGTGCGGATGTCATTTTCTCCATTGGGATGCCGTGAGAACAGAGAAAGCTTTTAGGACTGATCTCTGTCCTATTAATGCCACCACCCCTGCTTTCCAGGCATCTTAAGTTATTAGTAAGTTATCCTTCATTTAATTAAATGCAAAATAGAGATTTATTGAGTATTTGCTATATATTAGTACAGAGATGGATGTAAACAGGGTTCTGCCCTCTGAGATATGAACTTAACAAAAGCAACGCTTAAGATGCAAGGGAGCCTGTGAAAGGGGGTATAAGAGAGCACAAATAGTCTGTGGGTCTTCAGAGGAGGTGTAGCGCCACCTGAGCAGGAGGTGGGAGATGCAGGGATGTACATCAGGTAAGCCCCTGTGACCTGACCTGTGGTGGTGCAGTGGATGAAGCGTCAACCTGGAAATACTGAGGCTCCAGATTCGAAACCCTGGGCTTGCCTGGTCAATGCACATATGGGAGTTGATGCTTCCTGCTCCTCCCCCCTTCTCTCTCTCTCTCCTGTCTCTAAAATGAATAAATAAAGTGTTAAAAAAAAAAAAAAAAGAAAGCCCTTGTGGAGGTGGTTTTGGGTTGGGACTGTTGAGTGGGTACAGTTATGACAGGTTTATCTTCAATGTTTAATATGTATCAGGCACCAATTCTTCTTCTGTCTTTCAATCTTCCCATTCAGGACCTTGATCTGGGCTGGATGGTGACTGCCTCATGCCTAGATTGCTGAGAAACTGCCCAGTCACTCTTTAAATCTATTGTCTCACATGCTTAACTCAAACACAGTTGGGTAAACGGTGTTGTTTATATGTTCCAGGAATTTTGAGACCTCTTCCCTGTTTCCCAAGCATAGCCGCCGCCGCTACCTCTTGTGTTTTCTGCACATTTGCACAATGCCTTGTCACTCTAAAGCATTCTTCCCCACTAGACGGTGATAACTTATAGGCAGGAAGCTTGGTCCATAGCAGTGTTGGTGCGGACCATAGTTACTCACTTCCTTTTCTTATCTGCCAATAAGTCTTTAAATCACAGGCAAGGCCTGAGTTTGGAGAGGGAGGGAGATAGCCCTGCTATGTTATCTAATCTACCCGAACCAGTAAACAAGCTAATCCTAAACACTGATTTATGTCTTAGTCTGTTCAGGATGCCATAACAAAAATAACACACACCTGGTGGTTTTTAAACAACAGAAATTTATTTCTTACTCTTCTGAAGGCTGGAAAGAGCAAGATCAAGCCCAGGCAGGTCAGTCTCAGGTGAGGGCCTGCTTCCTGGTTCTTGGACGGCTCTATTTCTCATGTCCTCATGTGGCAGAATGACCCTGGGTCTCATCTATGAGGGCACTAATCTCGTTCAGGAGGGTTCCATCCACCCTCTGACCTATTTCCTTCCCAAAGCCTCACCTCCACATGCCATCACATTGCAGATTAGGTTTAATGTCTGAATTGTGAGGGGACACAAGTATTCCTTCTATAGCATTTCTTCACTTGGATCCTTATGTTGATTTCAAAAGGGTTGAGACTACACCTGTTTATAATATGTGGAATTATTTGACTGTAGTTACTCTTCTGCCATTCAAGTAACCTAGCATACAAACTTATGGAAGATACAAAAGAAGTTTGACAACATATAGTCATGTCTTCCATCTTACAAAATAAAAATGATTTGCCTTTTTTTTTCTAGAAAATGTACTTCTTGCACAGTGTGGAGGTTATTTAATACTATTGCTAAGTTCTGCAGAAGGAGTAAAATATTATATAATCTTGTTGTCTGATTGCTCTGGCTAGGACTTCAATTACTGTGTTGAGTAAGAGTGGAGGATGCAGACATCCCTGTCTTATTCCTGATTTTAAGGAAAACGCTTTTAGTTTTTGCCTACTGAGTTTTAATCTTGGCTGTGGGTTAGTCATATATGGCCTTTATTATGTTGAGGTATGTTCCTTCTATTCACACTTTGCAGAGAATTTTTATCATAGATTGGTATAGCTACTGTGAAAAACAGTGTAGAATTTATTCAAGAAATTAAAAACGGAATTGCTTTATGACCCAGAGATTTCACTTCTGAGATTTTTTACAAAGAAAACCAAAACACTAATTTAAAAGGACATATGCACCTCAGTGTTCATTTACAGTGTTATTTACAACAGCCAAGATTTGGAAGCAGCCCAAGTGCCCACCACTTGTTGATAAAAAGCTGTGGTATATTTTCACAGTGGAATACTACTGGGCCATAAAAAGTACGAAAAGAGAAGAAAAGAACTTTTATCTTTTGCAATACCATGTATAAACCTGGAAAGTATCATGCTAAGTGAAATAAGCTAGTTAGAGAAAGACAGAAACCATATAATTTTACTTACATATGAAATCCGATGAACAACATAAGCTAACAGACAAAACTGAAACAGACTCAGATACAGAGAATAGACAAACAGCTGTCAGATGGGAGGGGTTTGGGAAAGTAGGTGCAAAAGGTGAAGGGATTAAGCAAAACACACACACACACACACACACAAACACAACTCATAGACACAGACAACAGTGTGGTGATGTCCCGAGGGAAAGGCGGGTAGGGGGTGGTGGAAAAGGGTGAAGGGGGAGTAAATGGTGACAGAAAGAAACTTTGGATGGTGAACTCACAATACAGTATACAGATGATCTATTACAGAAATTGTACACCTGAAACCTACATAATTTTATTAACCAAATTCACCTCAATAAATTCAATAACATTTTTTTAAAAAGAAAATAAATGGGTAGGAAAAACAAAACAAAACAAAAAAAATCTTTTTATACTAACGGTATTTACATTTGGCCCTGGATAGGTAGCTCAGGTTGTTGGATCATTGTCTCAATACATCAAGGGTGTAGGTTTGATTCCCGGTCAGGGCACATACAAGAATCAACCAATGAATGCATAAAGTGGAACAGTAAATCAATCTCTCTGTCTCTCAAATCAATCAACAAAATTAATAGTATTTACCTTTAAGATTATTAAGATATACTTTTCCTTCCAAGCAATAAGCTGGGTTGTTGTCACTGGAAAAAGAAGTGGAGTGTGTTAGTGCTGGAGGAGAGCTGGAAACTTAGTGTCATAAAATGGACAGACCTAGAGCAGCTCACGAGAGGGCTCTGAGCAAGGTTTGCTCTTCCCTCAGCTGTGGTAGAACGGGCCCATGACAGTCTTCTCTAACCCATATAAACACTCTCTGTTCATTTTTCACAGCTTGAACTCTAAGCTTTTTCTTTGCACTTTATTCTTTGAAGGCTGGAAAGGTGAGCTTCCCCTCCTCTCATTTAAAATTCTTGCTTTTTTAGCGTACAAATTGCAGAGTGTCTAACTGTCTGGGTCTACACAGCGAGGCCATTCAGAGCTCCACTACCAAAAGCAATCACACCTTTGATCCAGTAATCCTCTAGAACCAGGACTTGTGATCCTTACCAAAATCTCTTACAAACAGGGCTCACAACCATCTTTTTCATTGGGGAAGTTGTGGGTTGATAAACATGCTAAACACTTTTCATTCTGCCTTGGTAAGAAAGCACACAAGACACGAATAATTGACTGATCTATGGTTGTAGAACTTCACATTATATTCAACCACCTCTCAAGATTGCTTATGACTGCTAGGTTGCTTGTGACACTGGGCTGACATTGTGCCTTAGGCTTCCTTGTTCTCACCTATAAAACGTAATAAAAGGATTACTTGATTGTTATTTCAGATGACCAATTTATAGGCCACTGAAGCACCTAGGTTGATCACATTCAAGTTCAGCCCTGAACCACTTCATAGCACAAGCCATGATAGCATAATCCTCTTTCTCTCCCCCTCCCTTCTTACTCCCTCTGTGAGTCTTTCGTAATCAATTTAGATAAGTGACCAATGCTCATGTCTAGGATTAGGAATCTGTCAAAGGAATTTACTAAGACGCTAAAAAAGCTGAAGTTCATTGATAGTCACTTGTACTGACCTATTCCAAACCTTCAAACATTCTCCTCAGCATTTGTAGCAGAATAGAGCAGCCATACATGTGTGCGGGACATAGGGCACTTCCCCAGTAGCATTAATAGTCCCAGGCCAGCCCTAGCCTACACCTCTAAAACTTGAATCATGACTTTGTTCTCTGGTCCAGACCACCATGACTTAACCCACAAGGCCACCTAGCCCACTCTGCCCCCAGCCAGAAGCACCATGCTAGCAAGAAATAATGGCATTAGAAATAAAGCTAAATTTTTTTTTGTCTACATTATTGAAAATCAAAATAAATTCTGAACAACTCTGCTAGAGTCAGGACTGAATTATCTTTCTATTTTTTCTATTAAAATATTTTACAATACCGTTGACATGGAAAGGAAAACAAATTTATGTATGGTCCATAAAAGAATGCAATCCTTAGATTGTGACTTTTTGTTGTTATTGCTATTGTTTTTAACAACTTTACTGAAATATAATTCACCTATTGACAGGACTTCATACCATTCTCCCATTTAAAACAATTATAATTCAATAGTATTTAGTATATTAACAATTGTACAATTACCATAATTAATTTGAGACATTTTTAGCACTTCAAAATAAAGCCCCCACAGCCGTTAGCTATCCCCTCCTTCGACCCCTCCAATTCCCCAGTCCAACCGGCCACTAATCTGCTGTCTGTCTCTGCATAGTTGCTGGTTTTAAAAACAAATTTTGAGTGTTGTATGGGAGGATTTTTAAAGATGTTTTCTTTTTTTTTTTTTTTTTTGTATTTTTCTGAAGCTGGAAACGGGGAGAGACAGTCAGACAGACTCCCACATGCGCCTGACCGGGATCCACCCGGCACGCCCACCAGGGGCGACGCTCTGCCCACCAGGGGGCGATACTCTGCCCCTCTGGGGCATCGCTCTGCCGCGACCAGAGCCACTCTAGCGCCTGGGTCAGAGGCCCAGGAGCCATCCCCAGCACCCGGGCCATCCTTGCTCCAATGGAGCCTTGGCTGGGGGAGGGGAAGAGAGAGACAGAGAGGAAAGAGGGGGTGGTGGTGGAGAAGCAAATGGGCACTTCTCCTATGTGCCCTGGCTGGGAATCAAACCCGGGTCCCTCGCACTCCAGGCTGACGCTCTACCGCTGAGCCAACCGGCCAGGGCAAAGATGTTTTCTTAATATAATCTCTGGCTTGGGTTTTCCTGTTTCAATTACTTGGTGTGGGTAAACAAACCCTGTGTTCTGTTCTCTGCACTCCAGTTGGCCTAGTGCCCTTAATTAACATGTTACTTACCATATTTTTTGCTCCATAAGACGCATTCTCCCTCCCCCCCCCAAGCTGGAGGGGAAAATGGTTGTGCATCTTATAGAGCAAATGTTCATTTTTTTTTTTTTAGCTGTTGCAGGTTCATGGACAGCTAGAGGAGTATTTGAATATTGAAGTCTCTTCTCATTTGTTAATAACAGTGTTAATGGTTGTTAATACTGCTGTTGAGTTTGCATTGTTGAAATATTATTGTGGTATATTTTATTAAATATTTTAACACACCATTTTTTTCAGAATATTTTTTTCTTATTTTCATCCTTAAAACCCTAGGTGCGTCTTATGGTCAGGTGCATCTTATGAAGTGAAAAATATGGTACTTCAAAATTAAGGCAGAACAAAGACTTTTCTAGGACTTTATATCATTATACAAAAGCATAGTATTAAAAGGGAAATGATATCAGCATTATGATTAGGGAACATCTTTGGTTTTAGAGGGGCTCTCTTTCCTTTTCAGAAAACTTGATTACGCATGGTATCCTATAATAGAAAGTTAAATTACTCAGGACTTCCAATCACAGGAGACGGCAGTCTGATTCATACTGACTTAAGCAAAAAAGTGAACTTTATTGGCTCATGTTCCTTAGATACTGCCAAACCTCATGTTTCAGTCTTGTTCTGTCTGCTTTTGTTTGTATTGATGCCATTCTAAGACACGTTGGCTCCTCAAGGTGGCAAAGTGGCTGCCAGCCGCTCCAGACAAACAGCCTGGTTGGGAGGGAGACTGCCTCTGCTTGAACCTGAAACAGAGTCCTAGAATCAAGTGTCTGGCTCTGATTGGTCTGGATTGTGTCACATGCTAACTCTTGAAGCTTGTGAGGGGGTCAGCTCCACCTGCTCCACCTGACAGAGAAGGAAGGGAATTGTTTTCAAGGAAATTGTTTCCAGGTGTGGTCAAGGGAATGGTTTGGGGAAACATAAAAATAAAGGATCATAATTAAGCAGTGTAGCAGCATGAGTCTTAAAATCTTGGCTTTAGTCTAATTTGCACTAAATAGTTTTGTTACCTGAAGTAAGTCACTTAATCTCTGTAGGCCTAGGGTCTCAGTTCTACAAAATCACAGACCTGCATTAAAGTCCTCAAAGGTCTCTGTTAGTTTAAAATTCCTCATTGAATTGTGAGAAATAGACTAGATATTTTGGCATCAAGAAGGCAAGAATAAACTGATTTTCTTTGATAAATTCAATACAATAATGAAATAGCAATATATCCTACAGCAAATATGGTTCTGTCTGGAGTCATGAAGCTATGTGCTGTCCTTGATACCATGTTGAATAGAATAGTAAAAAGTTTCAAATTTATTGCTTAACTCTCCAGTCTGCTCAGAGAAGTTTAAACCCTTATTTTTTTAGAGGAAGCCACACTGGACGTAAGGTTTCTTCTAGTATATTCTTTATGCTTTTATCTACCATTGTGTTGTTACTTAGAGCAGTGTTTTTCAACCATTGGTCTGCAGACCAGTCTATCAGAAATTTTATGCTGGTTCATGAAAGAATTAACCACCCTGATGTATGAAGATTATAGACCAATGATCTTGGTCAAATTCGCTTATGCTCAGGGTGATTTCTGCCCTAGTGGTCCCCAAAATAATTCTCTGGTTTTCACTAGTCCCCAAGAGTAAAAAAGGATTGAAAACCACTGATTTAGAGAATCAATGAATTCCTGGAAAATAGCAAGGATCAATTAGGAAAAATGAGATAGAATCGGGTTGCTAACATAATTGGCCTTTCTGATATGCTACAAAGAGAAGAAAGAAAGAGAGAGAAAGAGAGAGAGAGAGAGGAAGGAAGGAAGGAAGGAAGGAAGGAAGGAAGGAAGGAAGGAAGGAAGGAAGGAAGGAAAGGAAGGAAGGAAAGGAAGGAAAGAAAGGAAAGAAGGAAGGAGGGAGGGAAGGAAAAAAGTAAGGGAGGGAGAGAGGAGGGAGGGAAAAGGGAAAGAAGGGAGGAAAAAGAATAAAGGAAGGAAAGAAGGAAAGGAAGGAAGGAAGGAAAGAAAGGAAGGAGAGGAAAGAAAATAAAAGAAAAGAAAAGAAAAGAAGAGAAAAAAGAAAAGAGCTATCATTACAAGTTAGGGACTATACAATGAGCTGGAGTAGAGAGTGAGCCCCCAACCTTTGATTAGTCCCCTGACTTGTAGTCAGCATGCACAGGTGGGCCAGCTCCTGGCGTGATGGCGAGGAGTCAGGAAAGACCTTGGAAAGGAGGGGGGGAATGTTTGGGTAAGTCTCTTGAATTTTTTCAACTAGAGATTCTTGCTTTGGGTTTTAAAAGTGTTTTATTTTTATAAGTTTTCAATCAAAATGCAAATGCTTGAGTGTCCCACAGATAACTGAGACTTAAATATCATTTAAAAATCAAGAATTGTAAAAAAAAATCAAGAATTGTAAAAAAAAATCAAGAATTGTAACTGTTTGAGGAATTCTATTAAACTTCTATGGTTTATCTGTTTATGGTATTGGCAATGTATATCTTGGCTGCTGACTGGTGTAGATGAGGCAGTCCTCTGGGGCATCTACTGCAAGTACTCTAGGCAGTTGGACATTTTCACAATGCATGGGAAGCATCATTTACATGAAATTCAATATAAATGTGTCCCCTGAAACATAAATCTGTAGATGTCTTTTTAAATACACTACACTGACTGGACTCTATAATACACAGATTGGCTATTTCCAAGAGGAAATGGGGATTGATTTGGAATTAAAAAGTAGTCATTCAATCTCAAGTCTACCCCCAAATTACTGCATGCTACCATGAATCTGGGTCTTATTTTTTCTATGTCAAAAGTGGTTATGAAGTACATCACTCAGAGAGGCATGAGAAAGAACAAAATAATGATTCATCTTGGCAATGCAAATGTTCCAATGAATGGGGATGATGTGAGCTTCACAGGGCATAGGCTTACTCTGAAATAAACATGTAAATAAACATGTACATAAATACCACAAGACGTCCATGACTGACTTGCCTGCCCAATTGTGAACATTGTATAAAGGATTAGTTGATACAGCAATGTTCTCCAAGTACATTGGGTAAATATTAGATTTAAAGGTAAAGGTACTTAATGTATAAATATTTATAAGATTACATGAGGTATAAATTAATATTTAGCATCTGAAAGGAAGGAAAAGAAGATGGTGTCATGGTCACCCCATGGTGACCCTCACTTTTTGCATTGCCAGTTCTTTTTTTCTTTTTTTTTTTTTTTTAAGGCAGACTCCCACATGCACCTCAATCAGTATCCACCTGGCAAACCTGGGGCCAATGCTTGAATCAAATAAGCTATCCTCAGTGCCCCAGGCCAAAGCTAGAACCAATTGAGCCACTAGCTGTGGGAGGGAAAAAGGGAGAGAAAGGAGGAGAGAATCAGATGGTTGCTTCTCTTGTGTGCCCTGACCAGGGATGGAACCCTGGATGTCTAGATGCCAGGCTGGTGCTATCCACTGAGCCAACTGACCAGGACCACAATGCCATTTTTTTCTTTGTTTTATTCCCCCCCCCCTTCTATTATCAATCCATGCAGTGACTCCAGTAGTTCTAACATTTTAAATGAAAGACATGTGATACCTATTTTGGTGGTGGTGTTGGTGGTGAAGGTGGGAAGCTCTTCAAGTTTTTCTTGAAAGGAACTTGGACTGAACTGGGGTTCCTGGTATGGCTAAAAACATCATCATATTTTTATCTGTTCTTGTCAAACATTCATATAGCTATTAGAATACTACATATAGTAGCCTTCAGTAGTGGAGGTAAAAAGAAGTTAGTAAGGCACGAATGGTCTTTGGCTTCAAGTAGCTAATAGAGTGCCTTCTGTTTGGTTGATATTAAATATTTGGCACAACATTTTTTCTTTTTCTCTCAAACTTTTTGGACTCAGCTAGGATTAGCTGGATGAAATGTCTCTTCACCAAACTCCAAACTTCACCCTGTTTTTAGTCTTATCCTGGTCTGTCCTCCCCTTGTTTTTGTTGCTCCCCACTCACTTCCTGTTTCAGGATGTTCTTTCACTGCCTCCTTTGCCCTCCTAACCTACCCTCACCATCCCACCCCCCTTATTCCAAAACACCATGCACCTGGGGCATCTTTTGATGTTAAAGGCACTGTTTCCCTTATAGTAGCTGATGACATCCTTCTAACTAAATGTGGGGATTCTGATTCCATCCTTCCATGGTCAGTTGAGAGGAGGAAAATGGCTAATCTGAAACTCTTTTTTTTTTTTTTTTTTGAAACTCTTGACAAACGATTAGAAGATATGTTTGTTCCAAATCAAACCTATACCCAAGAAAGGGGAGTGTCACAATGTCAATGGTGCAGATCATTCAAGGGCAGAACAGGAAATTTCATTACTTTGGTCCTGTGCTTTCTTTACCATAGCCCAAAATGCCACAATATATCACATTTTAAGAAGACAGTTCAGAAACAAGGAAGAAAGGGGCAGGAACATCTCGTCTTACCTCTTAAATTTTACCACATTGATGCTGCATATTTTCATAGTTTCCATTTCATTGCTCACCAGGGCAGTTTTGACAATTCCCGGGTAAAGAGAATTAATTGCCAGAAAGGTCTGACCAACAAATGACTCATGCTGCTTTTGCTTTTAAAAAATATGTTAGTTAAAATATTATTATATTTGGATTTCAATTCTACTTGATAAATTTGTCAGGAAGAAATAGAACATTGATTGTTTAAGCCCCTTCACTCAGAGGCTCACAAACCAAAATAATTGGATCAGTCTTTTTTTTTTTTTCTAAAGAGAAGTAAATACCTCACATCAATGGGTGGTCATTATAGAAGGAATTCAGCTGTAAGCCAGAATGACTTGAATATCTGTTTGCTGTTCTGAGTTTTGAGAGCCAAGCAGATATACCAGAAATTTTGGATTAAAAGAGAAGTTGTGAATTTAAAGCAGCTTGTTGATTTCTAAAAAGAAATCTGTTATCATTTTTGTTAGGATTGCTTGATTTAGGGAACACTGACTTAATGTTAAATCTTCCTAACCCCTAACATCCATTATCTCAACATTTATATAATTCTTATTTAATTTGTCAGGAATATTTTGTATTATTTAGTGTATAGGTTTTATACTTGTTTTGTTATATATATTCCTAAATATTTAATATATTTTATGCTATTATAACTGGCATTGTTTTCTGATTGTTTATATATAAAAACACTATTTATTATACTAACTGTATATCCTGGACTTGACTAAATTCACTTATCAGTTGTTTTGTAGATTCCATAGGATATTCTGTGTATATGATCACATCATCTGCCAATGAGAACAGTTTAATTGTTGCCATCCCAATATATAGATCTTTATTTATTTTATTTTTTTCTGAATTCAGGCAATGTTGTGTTTTTTTCATTTTATTTAGAAAATTAAATTTAACAGGGTGACATTGATCAATAAGAGTATATATGTTTCAGGCAAACATTTCTATAGTATTTGAACTATTGATTTTATTGTATACCATCACCCAAAATCAAATCATTTTCCATCCTCTTATATTTGTTTCTTTTTACACACTTTTCCTCACCCTCTTCTCTACATCCCCTTCCCCCTGGTAACCACTGCACTTTTATCTATGTCCGTGTGTCTCAGTTTTATATCCTACCTATGTATGAAATCATACAATTCTTAGCTTTTTTTGATTTACTTTTTTCACTCAGTATAATGTTCTCAAGATCCATCCATGTTGTCATAAATGGCAATATGTTATCATTTCTTATAGCTGAGTAGTATTCCATTGTGTATACACACACACACACACACACACACACACACACACACACACACACACACACACACATCTTCTTTATCCAATCCTCCATTGAAGAACATTTTGGTTGTTTCAATGTCTTGGCCGTTGTGAGTAATGCTGCAATACATATGGGGGTGCATATATCTTTACGTACCAATGTTTTTAAGTTTTTAGGGTAGATACCCAGTAGAGAGATTGCTGGGTCATATTGTACTTCCATTCTTAATTTTAACTATGTTGATTTTTCCAATCCATGAACATGGAATATTTTTACATTTCTTTGTATCTTTTTAAATTTCGTTCAATAATATTTTTTAATTTTCAGTATATAGTTCCTTCACATCCTTTGTTGTTTATTTCTAGGTATTTTGTTGTTGTTGTTGTTGTTGTTGCAATTGTCAAAGTAATTGTTTCTTTGAGTTCATTTTCCAAAGTTTTCTCATTGGCATATAGGAAAGCAATAGACTTTTGTATATTGGTTTTGTATCCTGTGACTTTACTGTGTTGATTTATTGTTTTTAATAGTTTTTTGGTGGAGTCTCTGGAGTTATTTATACACAAGATCATGTCATCTGCAAAAAGTGATATTTTCACTTCTTCTTTCCTGATATGACTGTCATTTATTTCTTTCTCTTGCCTGATTGCTCTGGCTAAAACTTCCAGAATTACATTGAATAAGAGTGGAGAGAGTGAGCAGCCTTGTCTTGTTCCTGATTTTAGAGGAAAAGCCTTCATGTTTTTCACCGTTTAGTATGATATTGGCTGATGGTTTGTCATATATGGCCTTTATTATATTAAGGTACTTTTTTTTTTTTTTTTTTTGTATTTTTCTGAAGCTGGAAACGGGGAGAGACAGTCAGACAGACTCCCGCATGCGCCCGACCGGGATCCACCCAGCAGGGGCGACACTCTGCCCACCAGGGGGTGATGCTCTGCCCCTCCGGGGCATCGCTCTGCCGCGACCAGAGCCACTCTAGCGCCTGGGGCAGAGGCCAAGGAGCCATCCCCAGCGCCTGGGCCATCTTTGCTCCAATGGAGCCTTGGCTGCGGGAGGGGAAGAGAGAGACAGAGAGGAAGGGGGGGGTGGAGAAGCAAATGGGCGCTTCTCCTATGTGCCCTGGCCAGGAATCGAATCCGGGTCCCCCACACGCCAGGCCGACGCTCTACCGCTGAGCCAGCTGGCCAGGGCCGAGGTACTTTCTTTCTATTCTGATTTCATTGAGTGTTTTAAACATAAAGGGGTGTTGTATCTCATCAAATGCCTTTTCTATATCTATTGATTGGATCATATGATTTTTGTTCTTTATTTTGTTGATGTGGTGTATTACATTGATTGATTTACGTATGTTGAGTCATCCTTGTGCTCCTGGAATGAATTCCACTTGATCATGATGTATTACTTGTTAATGTGTTGTTGCATTTGATTTACTAGTATTTTGTTTAGAATTTTTTCATCTGTATTCATTAGAGATATTGGTCTGTAGTTTTATTTTTTTGCCTTGTCCTTGCAAGGTTTTGGTATCAGGGTTATGTTGGCCTCATAAAATGTGATAGGGAGTATTGCTTCTTCTATATTTTGGAAGACTTTGAGAAGTATGGGACCAAATCTTCTTTGAATGTTTGGTAAAATTTAATGTAGCCATCTGGTCCTGGACTTTTATTTTTTGTGAGTTTTTTCATAGTTGTTTCTGCTTCCTCCCTGCTTATAGGTCTATTTAGGTTTTCTACTTCTTCATGATTCATTCTAGGAAGATTATATAGTTTTAAGAATTTATCCATTTCCTCTAGGTTGTTGAATTTGGTGACATATAATCTTTCACAGAATTCTACTATGATCCTTTGTATATCTATGGTGTCTGTAGTAATTTCTCCTCTTTCATTTTGGATTCTGTCTATATGAGTCCTTCCTCTTTTTTCCTTAGTGAGTCTAGTGAGTTCTTTGTCGATTTTATTGATCTTTTCAAAGAAAAAGATCTTTGTTGTATTGATTTTTTCTATAGTTTTTTTTTTTTTTTTGTTCTCCATTTCATTTAGTTCTGCTCTAATTTTTACTATTTCCTTTCTTCTGCTGACTTTGGGTTGCTTTTGTTCTTTTTCTAGTTCCTTAAGATGTAATGTTAGGTAATTTACTTGGAATCTCTCTCTTTTCTTGATATAAGCCTGTAATGATATAAACCTTCCTCTTTTTACTGCTTTCGCTGCATCACAGAAATTTTAATATGTCGTGTTATCATTTTCATTTGTCTGTATACAGCTTTTGATCTCTGCTTTTATTTCTTCTTTGACTTAGTCATTTTTTAGAAGTATGTTGTTTAATTTCTACATTTTTGTAGGTTTCTTTACTTTAGTTTTTGCAGTTGAATTCTAATTTCAAAGCCTTATGGTTAGAAAATATGCTTGGTATAATTTCAATCTTCCTGAATTTATTGATGTTAGTTTTGTGACCCAATATATAGTCTATCCTTGAGAATGTTTCATGCACACTGGAGAAAAGTGTATAATCTGATGTTTGGGGATAAAATATCCTGTAACTGTCTATTATGTCCATTTGGTCCAGTGTGTCATATAAGGCTGATACTTCTTTATTGATTTTCTGTTTGGATGATTTCTCTAAAACTGTCAATGATGTGTGGAGATCTTCAAGTATGATTGTGTTTTTGTCTGCTTCTATTTTTAGATCAGGTAATAGATGCTTATACCTGTATATTTTGATGCTCCCTGGTTTGTTGCATATATTTTAAGTGTTATGTCTTCTTGATACAATGTCCCCTTTATCATTATGAAATGTCCATCTTTGTCTCTGGTTACCTTTGTTGTCTTGAAGTCAGCATTGTCAGATATGAGTATGACTACACCTGATTTTCTTTGAATATTATTTGCTTGGAGAATCATTTTCCAACCTTTCACTTTGAGTTTACTTTTGTCCTTGCAGCTTAGATGTGTCTGTTGAAGGCAACATATGGTTGGGTTTTGCTTTTTGATTCAATCTGCTACTCTGTGCCTCTTTTTTGGTGAGTTCAGTCTATTAACATTTAGGGTAATTATTGACACATGAGGATTTCCTATACCCATTTTATGTTTTGTTTTCTGGTAGCTCTGTGTATTGTTTGGATTTTCTCTTTTGTCTTTCTGTCAGTTGTTTGTGTTTAGTGGTATTCCAAATTTCTTTCCCCTGTTTCTTCTTTTCTTAAGCTGTTTGTTTCAGTGGTGACTTTTTTGTGGGTTGTTACCATTAGGTTACTAAGAGAAAAATATTCATATGTACAAGAGTAACCTAATGGTACTTTGTCTTATGAGTGCTTTTGTACTCCATCCTCATTTGCTACTACAGATCTTTATCCTTTCCCCTTTTATGTTATTGTTGTCATAGATTATCTTTGTTTTTATTGTGACCTTGTTGGAGCTTTTACTTGTTGTTTTGCTTTGTTTTATTCTTTGTATCTGGTTGAATAACCCCCTTTAGTATTTCCTGCAGTGGAGGTTTTCTGGTGATAAATTCCTTCAGCTTCTATATGTCTGCAAATGTTTTTATTTCTCCTTCATGTTTGAAGGACAACCTTGATGGATATAGTTTACTTGGCTGGTAATTCCTCTCTTTCAGTACTTTGAATGTTTGGGTATTCTATCTTCTGGCTTGTAGAGTTTCTGCTGAGAAGTCTGATGATAACCTAATGAGCTTTCCTTTATAGGATATGTTGTTCTTTTCCCTAGCTGCCTTGAAGATTCTTTCTTTGTCATTGATTTTTGACAGTTTTATTACAATGTACCTTGGTGTAGGTCTGTTTGGATTGAGGTAGTTCAGCATTCTATTTGCTTTGAGGCTGTAACTCTTTCCATAGGCTTGGGAAATCCTCATTCATTATTCATTTGAATCAGCCCTCCATTCCCTTCTCCCTCTCTTCTTCTTCAGATATACCCATTATTCTTATATTGCTCCTTCTGATGGAATCAGACAATTCTTGTACAGCTCTCTCAGTTTTTTAATTTGTGACTCTCTCTCTTCTTCTCCCTGTAACATATCTAGTCTCCTGTCTTTGATATCACTTATTCTTTCCTCTATCTGGCTTGTTCTATTAGCTAAACTTGCTACCTCATTTTCCAGTTCATGTATTGAGTTCTTCATCTCTGTTTTTAAAGTTTCAATCTCCATGATGAGCTCATTACATTGCCTATTGGTATTTTCTTGCATCTCATTGAGTATTTTAAGAACTTCAATTTTGAATTCTATCATTTAACTCCAAGGTTTCCAAGTGATTGAAATTTTTTTCTGAAGATTTTTTTTTTCTGAACTATGTTTCTGTCTTGTATAGCCATGGTATTTCAGTTCTTCTGTGATGCCATTTAAGAGTGGTATTGTTAAAAATTTTAACAAAAAAACTCTAAAAAATGAAAAATTAAAGATAAAAAATACAATAAAAATTAAAAAAATGGACAAGTAAAAAATCTCACAGAAAACAAATTGAAAACCAAAAATAAAAAACAAAGAAAACACCCACAAAAATAGGAATATAAATTATAAAAATTAAAGGAAATTAAATTCAAAAGAGAAAAAAAAGAAAAAAAAGAAAAGAAATGACAAAAAAAAGGAAAAATAAATTTTGGTTTTGAGTGGTTTCCTCCACTAGTTGTCATTGTATTATAAGGTTTAGTTCTGTGAAATTCCATGGTTGTCCACTGAGATGTTGCAGTTGCAATGAGGTAGGCAGGGCCATAGTCATGTTTGTCGGTGCAGCATGTTGTGAGGGCTTTCTGGCTTTTGTCTTTATGGCTTGGCTTTATGGCTTTATGGTTCTAGCAATGGTGATCTCAGGCTTCTGAGAGCTCCTTCCCACATCTCAACAGACCCAGGGACCAGAGGTGGAGCACTTCTGTTCTTCAGGGGAGAGATCAGCTCTGGGGAGCTAGTTGTGTGGTTTGTCTCTGCTAATCTCCACAATGTGAGGTGAAGGAGGCAGGATGCAGGAGGCTGGGGACTACACTTTAGCTTTCTCTGTCTCTGCTGAGTGTGGGCTATAAGCAGACCATGGGAACATTGGCGGTGACCCTGCACTCTGGCTGCTATGGTTTATCTCCACTTCTGCCCTTCTGTCTCACCACTCCTCCCAGTAGAAGATGACCCAGTCACTCCAGGTTTCTCTCTCTGTACCCCTCAGACAAAATCCAAACAGCTTGAGCTTTCTTCCTCCCGATATTCCAGCAGAGAAAAAAAAAGTCACTGTGGGTTTGTCTTCTCTCCAGAACCCACTGTGAATGTATTTTATCTTCTGCCCATCTTTTCACCCCGTCCAACTTTAATCCATTCAGTGCACAGATCTTTTAGGCATGCCTGTGAGCCTAGCTGTGGTTCCTTCACTGCATTATAGTTGTTCAATTTGTTGACATTTCAAGGGGAGAGATCAGGAATATCTCTCACACTGCCATTACTCTGATGTCCAATGCTGTAATTCATTTCTAGTTTTATATTATTGTCATCACAAAAGATACTTAATGATTTCAATCTTCTTAGTTATTAAGGCTATTTTTGTGGCCTAACATGTAATCTCTGTGGAAAATGTTTTATGTGCACTTGAGAAGAATGTGTATTATATTACTTTTGGATGGAATGTTCTATAAATTTGTTCTGAGCATTGGGTCTAGCATGTCATTTAACATCAATGTTTTCTTCTTGTTTTTCTGTCTGGGTGATCTACCCATTGATATAAGTAGAATATAAAGTCCCCTGCTATTAGTGTGTTGATGTCTATTTCTGCCTTTAGATCTGTTAATATTTCCTTTATATACACTGATCACAAACATTAAGGGATATTTTATCACTTCATATTCATTTTGAAATATCCTCTAATTTTTGTGAGCAGTATGTTTTGGTGCTTCTGTGTTTGGTGTGTAAATATTTAAGAATGTTCTAGTCTCTTGTTGGATAGCTCCATTTATCAATATGTAGTACACTTCTTTGCTTCCTATTACAATGTTTTTTTTTTTTTTTTTTTCATTTTTCTGAAGCTGGAAATGGGGAGAGACAGTCAGACAGACTCCCGCATGCGCCCGACCGGGATCCACCCGGCACGCCCACCATGGGGCGACGCTCTGCCCACCAGGGGGGCGATGCTCTGCCCATCCTGGGCGTCGCCATGTTGCAACCAGAGCCAATCTAGCGCCTGAGGCAGAGGCCACAGAGCCATCCCCAGCGCCCGGGCCATCTTTGCTCCAATGGAGCCTTGGCTGCGGGAGGGGAAGAGAGAGACAGAGAGGAAAGTGCGGCGGAGGGGTGGAGAAGCAAATGGGCGCTTCTCCTGTGTGCCCTGGCTGGGAATCGAACCCGGGTCCTCCGCACGCTAGGCCGACGCTCTACCGCTGAGCCAACCGGCCAGGGCCTACAATGTTTGTTTTAACGTCTACTTTGTTTGATATAAGTATCTCTACACCCAACTTTCTCTAGGTTCCATCCCTTTACTTTCAGTATATGTGTGTCCTTATATCTGAAGTGAGTATTGTAGTCAGTATATAGATGGATCCTGTATTTTTTATACATTCCGCCACTCTATCTTTTGATTGGAGAATTTAGTACATTTACATTAAAATAATTTTTGACTCTATATACCACATCTTCTTTATCCATTCATCTATTATTGGACATCTAGGTTGAATTTATATCTTGGCTCTTAGAAATAATGATGCAGTAAACATGAGAGTACATATATCCTTTCAAATTAGTTTTGTTTTCTTTAAATAAATACCCAAAAGTGGAATTACTGATTTTAATTCTATTGTGGAATCTCCATGCTGTTTTCTACAGTGGCTGCACCAATTTTCAGTCCCACTAACAGTGCACAAGTGTTCTCTTTTCACACCCTTGTCAACACATTACTTGTTGACTGTTTGATAATAGCCATTCTGGCTACTGTGAGATATCTCATTGATGTTTTGGTTTGCATTTCCCCGATGACCATTGATATTGAGTGTTCTTTCATATGTTTATTGGCCATCTGCACCAATTCTTTGGGGAAATGTTTTTTCGTGCCCTCTGCCCATTTTCTTTTTATCAAATTGTTTATTGTTTTGCTATTGAGTTGTGAGTTCCTTATATATTTTGAATATCAACCCCTTATCAGACAGAATGTTATTTGTGAATATATGCTCTCATTTGGTAGGTTGTCTTTCGTTTTGTTGATTATTTCTGAATGTATAAAGATGATATGTATATAAATATTGCACAACAAGAAAAATAATGAAATCTTGCCATTTGCAACAGAACGGATGGACCTAGAGGATATCGTGCTAAGTAAAATAAGACAAAGATAATACTGTCTGGTTTTACTTATACTGTATGTGCAATCTAAACAAAACAACAAAAACAGAATCATAGAAACAGAGACCAAAGGGATGATTACCAGAGGAGATAGGATAGATGGAGGGGGAAAAATTGAAGTAAAATATAGTCATTAATGTTATGATAAGTTCGCATGGTGACAGGTAATTATTAGAATTAGTGGGGTAATCACATTGTAATATATAAAAAATGCTGAATCACCATGCTGTATTATAAAATTAAAAATAATATAGTATTATATGCCAACTATAAATGTAAAACTAATTAAAAATAATTATTGATAGGTGTATACTTATTGCCATCTTGTTAACTGTTTTCTGGGTATTTTGTAATTCCTCTATTCCTTTCTTCTCCTACTTTTTCTTCATGGCTTAATGAATTTCTTTAGTGGTATGGTCAGATTATTTCCTCATTGCCTTTTATGTATCTACTATATATTTTGGTGATTAGTATGAGACTTACTGTAACAACTTATTTTTATATTAGTCTATTTTAAGTTGATAACTTATATTTGAATGCATTCTAAAAGTCTATATATTTATTCTTCTCCTAGTCATGTTTTATGTTGTTGATGTCACATTTAAAATTTTTATATTGTTTATCCCTTAATGTTATTTTTTTACCATTTTTTATTTTAACCTTTATATTAGCTTTATAAATGATTAATCCATCACTTCTACTCTATATTGCATTTTACCAGTGACATTTATACTCTCATAGGTTTTCTTGTTACTAATTAGCTCCCTTTTCTCAGCTAAAGAAAAACATTTCTTATGAGGTTGGTTTAGTGGTAATGAACTTCTTTATCTTTTGTTAATCTGGGAAACTAACTCTTCTTCAATTCTGAATTGTAACCCTGCTGGGTAGACATCCTCATTTGCAACTTTCCCCAGCACTTTGACTATATTGTGGCTTTCTCTTCTTGACTGCAACGTGTCAGGTGAAAATGTGTTGATGGTCTTACGGGGGCAGCAGCCACACAATCAGGGCCCTGGCAAAGGGTGTAAGCTACTTTCCATAAGACACCAGTGGACTGGAGCAGGCAGGGGAAGAGCAGCACAGTGACTCCTCTCCAGCCTGTTTAATGAGAGCCCTTTGTATGTCTGTACAGGTGTGACAAACCTGTGGTCTGCTCCTCAGGCCAAAGCCCCTGGACAAGCCAACAGGCCTCTTTCTCAGAAGATGTGGTGTGCTTCAGTCTGCTGTCTGTGAAGGGCCCTGGCAGCTGTCCTTTGCCAGAACTGTTTCTCCCACAATTACAGTCTGAGGGGTCCCAAGAACACAGGCCCCTTGACCTCCACAGCTAGCCACTCAAGGTGTGTCTGCTGAGCAGCAGCCACAAAAGCCAGGTCACCAGCTGTGTATAGAAGCAGCTTCCCTCTGGGAGATGCTGGTGCTCCGGAGGGTGGCAGAGGGAGGGCACAATGATGCCACCCACTGGATGGAACGGGGCACATGGGAGTGCGAAGATGGCACTCATTGTGAGAAAGGAAAACAGAAAGAGACAAAAGAGAAGTAGAGAAAGGGAAATCAAAAGAAAATAAAATAGTACCTGCTGACTTTGCCACAGCAGAGGGAGATCACGGCAGATGGTGCCCACCTAGAGCATCCAGATGGCACCATGGGAGAGGGAAGTGGTACCCGCAGGCCTTAGCAGCAGGGGAGGGAGGAAGATGGCGCCCACCAGCTCCCGCCACAGAGTCACAGCAGGCCCTGCCCCTCAGACCAACACTTTTAATTAGAAAGGAAGTCCCTTTCACATCAAGTCTGGGTACTTTTGAAAGGGCTGCTTCTGTGCTGGGCCCTGGGGTGAACCTGAGCCCAGGCTCTTTGAGAGCTGTTCCTCAGTTTGCCCCAGCATGGTGGGGCTCGTGCATGTGAGCTCCCTGTCACAAAGCCAGGTATTTTGGGGGCTCTTCTCTCTGGTTTTGGTCTTACAGGATGAGGGCCCAGATGTGGGGTACAAACCCTTTGCTCCTCAAGGAGTTCTGAATTTTAAGTTCCCTCCTGATATATGGGTCACCATGCCAGGGGTACGGTCTATCATGAGAGTTGTGTCTGTGCCTCTCCCACTAGCAATATGTATGTGGCTTTCCTCTGTTTGCTGGACATGAGGGGATCACTTTGCCATTGTTCAAGTTTTTTTTTTCCCTCCAGAGAAATTTGTTTCATATCTAGTTGTAAATTTGGTATGTCCACTGGAGGAGGTGACTGTGGCATCTTCTTACTTTGCCACTTTGAATTGAATTTCCATACTGTTTTGATTACTTTAGCTTTCTAATACAGTTTGAAATTAGAAAGTCTTTCTCTTTCTCAGGATTGTTTTGGTTATTCAGGGTCTTTTGTGGTTCCATAGAGAAAAGATGCTAATATAAAACACAATGCCTCATCACTAGAAAATCCAAACAGATATAATCTAAGCAGGTGTATGTCAGCAGGAGGAAACACACATTACTGGTATATTAGTCTATGATTTTGAGAGCAGTTTTGTTCCGATCAGTGACTTTCTGTGAAAACACTTGAGAGTATCAAATACCATCAGGTCATTTAGAATTTGAATCTAGATCAAAGGAGTCATTGTGTTCAAGCCTATTACCTCCAGCCTTTTCCACACCTGCCCTGCCCTACTCACTGCACACTGCCCTGTACATGCAGTCTGAGCTGTACACCCACAGGACTCTCCTTGCAGAGGTCAAGTCCAGGCAGATTGCGGACACAGGTTAGAATCAAGTCCTTCCCTGATAGACCTTCTTCTACTTCCCCCCTTACGGCATAATCTTGACTACATATTTTGTTTTTTTAAGATACTTACAGACATTACTGCAGAGTTTCATATAGTATCAATGCACATGTGTGTACTTCAATGTAAACCATTCTGACCAAGAAAGGGCTCTCAATACAGTTAGACAAGTAAATGATTCTTGGTGCAAAATCATACCTTTTGGGGGGTATCTATAAAAAATAAAAGGTGGTTTGTTCAGTGAGTACCTTATTTCTAGAGCTCCATTAAAATGTTTATTTTTATTGGCCCTGGCCGGTTGGCTCAGCAGTAGAGCGTCGGCCTGGCGTGCGGGGGACCTGGGTTCGATTCCCGGCCAGGGCACATAGGAGAAGCACCCATATGCTTCTCCACCCCCCTCCTTCCTCTCTGTCTCTCTCTTCCCCTCCCGCAGCCAAGGCTCCATTGGAGCAAAGATGGCCCGGGCGCTGGGGATGGCTCCTTGGCCTTTGCCCCAGGTGCTAGAGTGGCTCTGGTCGCAGCAGAGGGACGCCCCGGAGGGGCAGAGCATCGCCCTCTGGTGGGCAGAGCGTCGCCCCTGGTGGGTGTGCCGGGTGGATCCCGGTAGGGCACATGCGGGAGTCTGTCTGACTGTCTCTCCCCGTTTCCAGCTTCAGAAAAAAAAATGTTTTATTTAAACCAACTATCTAACATGAGTGCATTTTCTGTAAACAACCAGTGAAACGTCAACATGTAGGATATGTTTTATGAATGTCCCTAAATTGAACACGATAATTTGTTTCAGGGATAAACTACTAAGAGCTATAGATAGAAACTACAGCAAAATTATTTCACTAGTTCAATATTTTATTTGATGTCAGAGCATCTTAATTTTGAGTTGTATAAATAAGAGTAATTGCATTAGTAATTTTAGAAGAAACAGTAAAAAGAAATATAAGTTGTGCTACTAGAATTAAACGGAAGAGGGAGTTGACTCTTGAATTAATTTATTGAAGCACTTACGCAATTCTTTTTTATATCCACTTAGGTACAAAACTTTTATAAGAAAGATAACATTTTTATTGCATTATATAGTTTTATATTTTACAGTCATAATGCAAACTTATAAGCATAAATAACATGATGCAACCAATCAGCAATGTTAACTATTAAAAGATTTAAAACATAAAACTAGAATTTAACAGGCAAAATATTTAGTATGGCTTTTAATGGAAAGTAACTGTTTAGAAAGGATTAGTTATTGCCTCATTGAAGTCATTCCTCCTCAAGTGAACATAAAATTATGGTCTCCATTTAAAATGGTACACTTGAAGCCAATGTTGTACACGTTTTGTAACATGTAGTATGCAATAGGATTCATGGACTTTCATAAATATATACATATGTATGTGTGTGAGTGTGTGTGTGTGTGTACACCCACACACTCACACACAATACATGGACAGTTTTGTTTTAATACCCCCTGAACATGTTGTTTAAAACTATTACAATAATTCTATTATAAAACTACTTGAAAAGTTGGCATAACTTCTTGATACTGAAGTTCAATCCTACAGAATTAAAAAAAAAAAAGCAACAAAATATTGGTTATAAATACATTCTTTACAAAATCTGAATAGTGGTCCCGCACTCACACTTCATAGTACAGTGAAAATATTTTATTCATTTAAAGGTATTTACATCTGTTGTCCTTGGTTTCTGATTGAATATACAGAGGTTAAGAGTGAGAATATTGTAGGCAGGCCTATTGGTTAGGTTTTTCTGCTTGTTCATTTTTGTGTAAGTTCCAAATCTCTTCTTTTGAGTTGTTATTTATTTCTATTTGCCTTGTATTACTGCTGCTGCTGCTTCTTTTGGTGTTCTGGGAACACGGGGTAACTTTACCTCTAGGAACAGGAAGGAAAGATTTAACTCTGAAAACACCCGGCTCAGTCTTTGGTTTACTGTTGCTGCATTCAGTAGTTTGATGGCTGCTGAGAAGGCTGACCTCCTGCCAGGGAAGAGAAACAGAAGACGGTTGTCACCTTTGACGCTGTCACCAACTTTTATTATCAGTCCTAACACTTCCTCCGCTCTCCCTCTCTAAGCAGATATGTCGGAGTTTCTCCCAAAGGGAAGTTCGAAGTTCGCATGAAAAACAGACAAAAGACAATGGAGAGGAGAGGCTGGATGATTAACTTCTTACAGACCTCTTGATGGTCATTAGGCCTCTGTGGTTTCACAAAGTGCGAGATACAGGCGTCAGTGGAATCATGTGCCAAAGTGTCTGGGATCTCGTCACGAACAGGAGCCTCACAGAAATGACCATATTGGACCAACTGTTTGTAAACAGTCATTCAAATCCACTGCATCACCTGCCTGTTCTCAGTGAGTCAGCAAACTTACCTGCTTTCTGTTCTCAGATCTGTAAACTAAAAATTGGACTACTATTCAATAATCAACAAATACTTTCTGGGCATCTAACTGTTGGACGCTGTCCTAGGTGCCTGGAGTACACAGAGGTGGCCAAAGGAAAGGCCCTTGTTCCCGTGGAGCCAACATGGAGAGCGGGCCTCCCTGCAGCCAGGCTCTGGTCAGCTGGCGCCGGTCCGGCCAGCCTGCTCCCGCTTTCCAGTGCTGGTTTCAGAGCTCCTGGGATCGTTTGGTCCATGCCTCTCATTTTGCCCAAGAGGAAACAGAGCTGGACAGGTGAGAGGAAGCTGCCCAGTTGCAGTGAGAAGGCCGGGACTCAGCTTTCATTCACAGGGTCCCCCATCTCGTGTTTGGTACTGCCAATGGCAGACGTGACATGAGCTGCTCAGGGAGCTGCTCCAAACACCACTGAAGCCGCTGACACTGATTATTTTCCTTCTTTTTTTTTTTTTGTATTTTTTTGAAGCTGGAAACGGGGAGAGACAGTCAGACAGACTCCCGCATGCGTCCGACCGGGATCCACCCGGCACGCCCATCAGGGGGTGACGCTCTGCCCACCAGGGGGCGATGCTCTGCCCCTCTGGGGCGTCGCTCTGTTGCGACCAGAGCCACTCTAGTGCCTGGGGCAGAGGCCAAGGAGCCATCCCCAGCGCCCGGGCCATCTTTGCTCCAATGGAGCCTCGCTGCGGGAGGGGAAGAGAGAAACAGAGAGGAAGGAGAGGGGGAGGGGTGGAGAAGCATATGGGCGCTTCTCCTGTGTGCCCTGGCCGGGAATCGAACCAGGGACTTCTGCACGCCAGGCCGACGCTCCACCACTGAGCCAACTGGCCAGGGCTACTTTCCCTCTTTTTAAAGTGAAAAGTAGTAACAGTAACACCATCTTCAAAAGAATTAAAACATAAAACTAGAATTTAACAGGCAAAACGCTTAATGGAAAATAACAACTGGCCTCAGCTGACAGCTGGATTCTCCTAGGAGTCATCTTAAATCCGTAAAATGGGATTTAGTCATGGCCCTATTAAGGCCAATCCGAGTTTGTAATTGGTCTAAAACATCAGCAAATTCACCAGCAAGTACACAGAGTACTCAGAAGACATGGTACAGCATAAGGACAGCAGCTAGCTGGGACACAGAACCCCTGAGGAAGAGAGGTGAGTGTCACTGTAAATCATTTCTCTGCATCTTTGACCTCCGTCTGGAAGCCCACAGAGGTGGCACCCAGGTCCAGGCAGAGAAAGAGTGACATGGTGTGTTCTTTGCTTGTCTGTTCATCTGCGTTGTGAAGGCAAGGGCTTGGGGCCTGGGGTACATAGTGATGAACTGACGCTGGAAATGCCCACATGAAATTAAGTACCAAGAAGCACTCACAACAGCTAGCAATGTGGCTGGGGTGTTGATGCGGGGTGTGGATATGTGGGCTGAGTCAGTCCTTGGAGGAGTGAGGACGAACAGGAGGTGTGACAGGCACATGAAGAATCACTGGCTTCGTGAGGCTAATGATGCAATTCAAGGCTGAGAGTGTAAGATCGGGCCTGTGACGACACCCAGAGCGATGTCCCTGTTGCTCTGGCAGCCAAACATGGGTTTTGAGGTGTTTTTCCTAAAGCTAAGAAATACCGCAGCCAGGGCAAGGAAAGTTAAAGGTGTTTAATGCTTCCTGGGCTAAAACCCAAGATCTTACTGTGCTAAACACCTAAGGTTACTGTCGATGTGCATACTAAGCTCAAAGACAACCTCCAGTTTGTATGGAAAGGCACTATTTGTCAACAGCAGGAAAGAAATACTGTTACATCAGAGCCAGGCATGCAGGCATTCCTTCACTCAGCACTGAGCGTCTGCCGGGAGCTAAGAGGACGCTAGCCTCGCTGCCTGCTAGATGGGAAGGCGGGGCCAGGAAGGAACGACGGTAGGGAAGATGGCACTGGAGCTGGCACCTCCAGGATGTGCAGGACGGTGACAGGGGAAGAGGAGAGAAGGGTCCATGGGGAAGAGAGAGGGTGAAGACAGACATGGGAGGAGCAGGGTGTGGGAACAGGAAGTCACCAGTGAAAAGCTACCAGAAGGTGTATTAGCCCCTCTAAAGACACATTTGGGAGGAAAGGGATGAAGTGGAAAATACACAGGTTCAGATCAGAGCTGACTCGAGCCTGGGTCTACAAGCCCCAGCTGCGCATAATCGCCAGGGAGCTCTGCGACCCCCTGGGGTCTGGGCTGCACCTCAGACCAGTTACATCAGAACCTTTAGGTGCGTGGGCCAGGCACCGGGAATTAAAAAAAATATCCTCCAGTGGATTTCCTTATGTAACCAAAGATAAGAACTTTCGCTTTAGAGGGATTAATTTACATTTTCATGAGAAGAGAACATTTATCCGTATCTGGTCTTTCTATTGATGATTTAAATGTGATTTTTTTTTTAAATTTAGAAGAATGGCTAACCCGCCACACGACTAGTGAGCCCCACTACGTCCTCTCACTGTTGGGGCAGTAAGAGTTACCTGTGGCAAATGAGTAGGAGGGTCTTCCAATGTATAATGCTGGCTGCCCAGCCCTCTGGGGCCACACAGGAGCAGTGATTTCAAGTAAGCCAGAGAGCTTTTACTTCTAAAGGGAATTACTTCCTGATAACAGAAGAAACTGGGCATTTAACCAAGAAATGCCAGCTGAGGGTAGAAAGGTAATGAACCTGCCAAGCAGCAGAAGGTGGCCAACCGAGTGCAGCTCTGCCCTCTGCTGGCAGGTTCTGAGAAACACAGCTGCTAGCTACTGGGAAGTCCCTCCTCATGTGGTCAGCGGGCAGAGGCCCTAATGCCCACATTAAATCACATTTAAACAACCACATGGTTCTTTTTTAAGAGCCAGAGAGTATAAAAGGGTCCATTTAAAAAAATATATCCTTTTAAAAACAAAGCTGTCTTGAGCTACCCAGAACTTACCTACTTTCGGTACTATTGTTTTATGGATAGGACTTTATTGTAGCAACAGAATAGGATCATATGACAGAGAGGTGGGGGGTGCAAAGCCGTGTCTCCATGCGACATTTAAACAAAGGCAGGCGGTCACTACCAGTCAACATTTTTATACAGAAAAGTGACTCGTCCATGCGGAGAAAGAATGGCTCATTGCTCCTCTTTCTAGACCTTTCTGGCTCCTCCCACTGACCACTCTAAAAGGAATCCTAGAGAGTGGTCCTGGGCCTGGCCGGTTGGCTCAGTGGTAGAGCATCGGCCTGACGTGTAGGAGTCCCAGGTTCGATTCCTGGCCAGGGCACACAGGAGAAGCACCCATATGCTTCTCCACCCCTCCTCCTTCCTTCCTCTCTGTCTCTCTCTTCCCCTCCCGCAGCCAAGACTCCATTGGAGCAAAGTTGGCCCGGGTGCTGGGGATGGCTCCATGGCCTCTGCCTCAGGCGCTAGAATGGCTCTGGTCGCAACAGAGTGATGCCCCAGAGGGGCAGAGCATCACCCCCTGGTGGGCATGCCAGGTGGATCCCGGTCAGGCACATGCGGGAGTCTGACTGCCTCCCCATTTCCAGCTTCAGAAAAATACAAAAAAAAAAAAAAAGAGTGGTCTTGGATGCCGGAGAAATGTGCTCTGAGCCCAACTCAGGGGCAGCCCTTGAACAAAATATCTTTCAGATGGAATTCTCAGCAGCAAGCCCAGGTCACCTCCTTAGGTCACCCTCCATAGCATGTACTCCAAATTACGCTTTTGCTGAGCTCTTACACTGTTCCCAAGTGAAGGGGGGAAAGGCAGACGTATGATGAAGTGAGCCAGAAAGGTCACATTCTTCACAGGCCATCAGAAGTGAAACCTAAGGAAACAGAACAGGGGCCCAGGAGCTTGGGGCTTTAGGAAGTCAGATAAGGATTCATAATGGAGTCCTCTCAGCACACTCACAGACTGTATAACCCTGGTCCGGCTCCTCACCCAGGTCTCTGTGAGTGACCACAGGAGAGGATGACAACAGGGTGTGAACCACACTGACATGCTCACCAAGCCACATATTACTAAATGCCTCTACGAAATCTGCATCCTCCCAGAATAACTACTGATAAGTAGTTGACTGCTTCTGTTCACTCAGACGTACCATGCTGGTCCATCTCCTGGCATTTATTAACCACCTGTAGAAGTTATTTTGAGAGATTAATGATGAAGTCTTTTGGAACCCTGGCTCTTCTATTTGACATTCTGAATTGTTTTTAAAGAAAACTCTCTCACTGAAACATAATGCACATTAGGGCAAGTTAAGAAATTAAACTAATATTGAGATTTTTTTTTTGTTTTTTTTTAGTGAGAGAAGGGGAGGCAGACAGAGATTCCTACATGTACTCTGACCAGGATTCACCCAGCAAGCCCACTTGGGGGCGATGCTCTGCCCATCTTGGGGTGCTGCTCCATTGCAACTGGAGCCATTTTTTAGTGCCAGAGGTAGGGGCCATGGAGCCATCCTCAGCACCCGGGTCCAATTAGCTTGAGCCAACTGAGCCATGGCTGCAGAAGGTGGGAGGGAAGGGAGAGAGAGAAGGGGAAAGGAAGCAGTAGAGAACAGAAGGTCACCTCTTCTGTGAGCCCTGACCAGGAATCAAACCTAGGACATCCACACACTGGGCTGACACTACCACTGAACCAACCGGCCAGGGCCGAGATTTTTTATTGTAATGTAAAAGATCTTTATATTATCATTCTGCCCTTTGCTGTGATTAACTCCAATATTTCAAAATGCAAGAAATCTTAAAAGTTCTCAAATGAAAACCAATACATTTTATTTTTGTGACCGAGACAGAGACAGAGAGAGGGACAGATAGGGACAGACAGACAGGAAGGAGAGAGATGAGAAGTATCAATTCTTTGTTGCAGCACCTCAGTTGTTCATTGATTGCTTTTTCATATGTACTTTGACCAGGGAGCTACAGCAGACCAAGTCACCCCTTGCTTAAACCAGAGACCTTGGGCTCAAGCTGGTGGGCCTTGCTCAAACCAGGTGAGCCCACACTCAAGCTGGCGACCTTGGGGTTTAGAACCTGGGTCCTCCCTCCCGGTCCAATGCTCTATTCACTGCACCACCACCTGGTCAGGCGAAAACCAATACATTTTAAATTGGAACAACCAAGAGGGCAGAAGTGATGTCATTTCCAGTTTTGGAATACACAACTGAAAGTCAGTGCAGGCCTTCTCATGCACAAGTGAAAACAAACACAGATCTTCTCAAAAGACGTCCACAATTTTGGAATGAAATTTTATGAATCAAACAGAAGGTAAAAAGAAAAAAACAGTAATGCTTTTCTGGTCATTCTTTCAAGCTATTCTCCAAAGAGTGAGCCTTCTAACTTTGCTTAACTAATGAAGATACTTACTTGATCCTGTGTCTCACTTCCTAGCTGTGGTTTACAAGGAACTTTGCGATTCACATGAAGAGAGATCTGTGAAGTCAGTTCCAAAGCAATCCCTGTTTGTCTGATTTGGGGGAAATGAACACTTACCTTCGGTGACACTGGCATTCTTAGATTATGAATAGTTGCTGAAAATGTAGGGTTGTTTCCTGGACTATCAAACCTCCTTAAATCATCCCTGAAATCTGCAATCTGGAAAATATAGAATGAATCAAGTCATGGTTTCACAGTTCCGCTCAGAAACAATGAAAGTCACTGTGAAACCGGAAGGGAAGCGCTCTCTCTTCCTCCCCCGACACGCAGGAGCTCTGCAGAGCACACCTCAAGTCCTGACTGTGCACACGGCACACTTGAAGCCTTCATGTGAACTAATAGCAAATGCATGAGAAATGGTCTCTAAGGGAAGAGAGTCCATTTTTAAAAGTCAAAAGAAGATGACCAGATAAGCCCTATAGAAAAAATAAAATCCCTTGGCAACAACAACAAAAAAAGGATATAAAAACTGCAAAATTTTAATCATTCCCTTCTTTTCCTAGTGCATAAGTTTTTCAGTTAATTTTTGGCAGGTTTAAAAAAATAATGAATTCTACATTGTCCTAGAGATTGACTTGTCAGATGTAATAGTTGAGTCTTTCAGTGAAAGTTGCACAACTTAACACCTGTTTATTTATTTTATTTTATTTTTTATTTTATTTTTTGTATTTTTCTGAAGTGAGAAGTGGGTGGGGAGGCAGGCAGACAGATTCTCGCATGTGCCTGACCGGGATCCACCTGGCATGCCCAGGGGGTGATGCTCAGCCCTTCTGGGGCATTGCTCCGCTGTAATCAGAGCCATTCTAGTGCCTGAGTCTGAGACATGGAGCCATCCTCAGTGGCAGGGCCAACTTTGCTCCAATGGAGCCTTGGCTGCGGGAGGGGAAGAGAGAAACAGAGAGAAGGGGGAAAGGGTGGAGAAGCAGATGGGTGCTTCTCCTGTGTGCCCTGACTGGGAATCGAACCCGGGACTTCCACAAGCCGGGCTGACACTCTACTGCTGAGCCAACCAGCCAGGGCCTATTGCTAAAAAAAAAAAAAAATTAAAGACTTTATTCATTTTAGAGAGGAGAGAAAGAGAAAGATATAGCTAGATAGCTAGACAGTGAGAGAGAAGGGGGGAGGAGCAGGAAGCATCAACTCCCATATGTGCTTTGACCAGCCAGGCAGGTCCAGGGTTTTGAGCTGGCAACCTCAGCATTCCAGGTCAATGCTTTATCCACTGCACCACCACAGGTCAGGCCATTATGCTCCCTTTCAAATAAGAGGTATTTATCAAGGATGTCTGGTCCAATTTGTTACAGAGATCAGCATCCGAAACAGGCTGAACTTGATGCTATTCATGCTTTCTTTGAGTTTTTGGGTCACTGACTCCCATACCTGGATCTCATTTTTCACCGCGTAAAAGCTAGGACTGTAGCCAATTACTTTTCTTACATATTTGTAAGGAAACTTGTTGCCCTTGCTCTGTCTGCAACAGGACCCTGCTGTGGTGCTCTCACTGATAGATTAGTTGTTGCCAAAGTTAGGAGAACAAAAAGATAAAAGCCCGAGAAACAGAATGAGGCTTACCAAATGCTGTCTGAGGCACGGGCATGATTTGGACTAATATAATTAACATATGGGGTTTTAGCTTCAGGATTTCCAGAAGTGTTTAAAAAAGCAAGCTGTGCTTAAATAGAGCCCCCTATTGTAGAAATGGTATTTTGGGAGAAAGGGCTTTTCCAAGAAAGGTAAGGGCTGTTCTGATCGGAGTATTAGCCATGCTATTCCATGAGGAATTCTTAAAAGTTTAGGGAATGAACATTTAGGATGTGGCTCCCAGAAGTCTCTGCTATGGGGTGGAGCCATGTAACATCCTCCCCATTGTACTACCTACCTTGCTTATATCAGACTCAGATTTGCTGGAGCACATCGTCTGAAGTTCCTTGGCAAGGTCTGCTTCATCATCTGAATCCAGATAAAGTCTTTGATCCAAGTTCAACATCAATGACAGATCATTCTCTAAAGATCTAACACAAAGGTCAAAAAAGTTTCCAGAGTGACAGCCACTATACGGTCCCCGATATGGAAACCTAGACACTGTACTTTGGTTTGAGACTCGGTGTGTGGTAGAAAAATTGTTTTTAAAATTCTTTAAATGACATTTAATGTAATAACCCACTTCCACGCAATTTTGATAACTCCTACTCAAAATTCTCCTCAATAGGATACAATTTTATTCACAAAGGAGTCCACCTGGAGTTACAACATTCCAATCTCCTTACTCTTCCTGTTCCCTCTCTGTCCCCGAGACTTGATAAAGCTAAGACACTAAACAGGGTGGTATAGGGCAGTGTGATATAATGTAACAAATATGAATTGCAAACTCGGTGCTACCACTTACTAGCAATATGGCCATGGGTCAGGCTTACTCTTTTTTTTGCCCCTTTAACGCTTCAGTTTCTGGGTTCCCTTCTGTAACGAATTCCGCAAACCTGCATTATGGAGTTACTGGGGAAATTATGTACATCAAGTCTAGCAGTGTGCATGACAGAAAGAAGCATTAATTCCTTTATCTCCCCTCTCTCTTTGCCCTCGTTGCTTCTGCGATTCTGTCAACAGGGACAGGGTCCTAACTGTTACCCGCCAGGTGAGGGGACACACAATTCATGGGGCTACGACGGGGAGCTACCTGCAAACTGCCCAACATGTCTAGTCTATGATTAACCAAATCATCCTTTCCTTCAAAATTTGTAAGCTGAAATAATCAACAATTCCCTAAGAGCAATTAAGAAAATAAATATTATAACTTTAAACATTTAACAACTAAAAGCAAATTTTCTACTATGTTTCTGTAAATCTAGCATTAAAAAAAAGTCTTCAAAAGCCTGTTTAGCAATGCAAAAACACAGGATTTTACCATATTTTTACATCAAATGCATTAATAATAATTATCAAGTTTGATTAAAAAATGTAGCTAATATTTCTAAACTTTTTCAACAAATTGCTTCTTAAAAAATTATATGAACAGTATAACAGTTGCACAGCTAATAAGGAGAGTGTGTGTTGCTGCTTCAGTTAATCTGAAAGGGAAACTTACTTTTGTTTCGACAGAGAAGCATTCCTGTTACTGTTCAGCTGTGATACCGTCGTATTTTTGGTACCTGGAAGGAAAAATGTAATCATTTCAAGAGAAGGAATCATTGTCCCTGTGCATCTTGAATTCTGTATTTAAAAGATGCAGACTATGGGCACAGGCTGCACGTTCATATTGTGTTTGGACCGAATCCAGCTCTTGAGGGGTTTTCCTCAGCGCATGGCTGTGATGCAGCTTCCTGCTCAGCCACTGGGGAAGGCCCCTCCGGTACATTCACAACTGAATGAAGTCCAGCTAACACGACCTGGGGCTCAAGTCCGGATCCTGATCTTGGCTTTTATCAGTGGCTCCTCTTTTACCAGTCAAGCCCCTTCCCACACTGACCTGACTGCTCAAGTGCAGGGTGGGGTGTGCGGGCCCTCATCATGGATCACAGTGTGTGTGGCATCGTAACACTACAAATTTTAATTGTCAAAATTTAACTTTTAACTGCTGTGCATTCTACAGGAAAGAAAATATGAACGTAAAAGATACAAAACAGTATCAGATTGCGCTGCAGTACAGTAACTATATCTACTGGATCAGTTTTATATACACACATTACACATAGGTTTGTGTGTATTGGTCATGATGTAAAACATACAGTATTTCTCACTGTGGGTTATGGTCAAAAAGTGAGAAAATACTGGTATAAACCATTTCAAACTCCAAAAAAAGTCTGTTTTTTTTTTTAAGACACTAAATGTTGTAAGCTCGTTAAAACATTTAGTTGCTTCTAAGCGAATTCTAAAATTGTATGAATATTGTTAGTACAAATTATCTCTAAAGAATCATTTTGAAGGTACCATATCCTCATTAAAAGCTGACAGTCAGAGATGATCTCTGTATCAGTTTATGTGTCCTTTTGTCATTATGGTCAGAGCACTGACCAGTGGCTTTCTCTAATTACCCAAAGTGCCCGAGCTTGGGCTCCAGTCCTCACAGTGCTGAACTGACATCATGTTTTTCTGTTTTAGGTTCGGAAAGAAAGAGGTTGTATCTTTACTAAACTTTATGACCCTCTGCGCTGATCTGTGTGGAATGCAAAGTGGTTCTTCTTTTGCTATTATTTTTAATAGTGATGTCAAAAACCACCCCAAATCAACCCAATGTTGTTATAATTCTATTAACAAATGCAACTATTGGGGAAAAATTACTGTTATAAAAATGATAATAACTAGAAAGATATCTCAATCTCTGGTTCCTTCATCTAACCATGATGTGTGATTAAAATTAATGGCCCATAAATTTTACTTTGTAAAATTAGTTTTTAGATTTTATAATTTATGTTGAGATCCATGTAAATTATGACTACAAACAATTTATTATTCTTCCAAATAAGGTTTCATGTTTCAAAGAATATCATAATGATATTACATCAAATAGTTTAAAAATGTAACTATTGGCAATACAAATACATTTAAAATCATTTATAATTCAGTTTTCTAAATTGGACTTATTTTCATAATATTGCCTTAAATTTATAATCATTTTATTGATTTTGTCAAGAAGTATATAGAACAACAATTATTGTTCAGGTAGTGATTTAGCTCAAGAAAGAAGCTGGTCCTGTACCCTATAGAAACTGGAATGAACTTGGAAATGGTAGTGAGACGCCCGGATGGTGTTTGCGTCACTGGGTGTTTGTGGACTGTTACATGTGCCCAGGACGGAAGTGGCACGGACAGAAGGCGACAGCATCGGACTGGCAGAAACAAAACCATGGACAGCAGCTCTCTGTCTCCAGGAGAGGGGACTTGAGCAGCTAGCTGGGGGTTTCTGAGCCTCAGTTTTGTCATCTGTAAATGAATATAATAATCATTTTTTTTTTTGGAACTCTTGCACACTATAATGGGGTAAACAAGTAAAAGGTATGATCCTCACTACAGAAAGCTGTATGGGGAGCCTCTTATGCTGGAGGAAGGAATGTAATGATCTTATTCCCTGACTCAGACATTCTTTGGGAAGTAATGGCAAGATCTTGAGATCAGAACAGATCCTATTATAAATACATATAACAAAAAAGTATAAGTAAAACTCTCATTCAATTATTTAAAAAAGTAGTCACAATTTACTAACACACACTTGGGGTAATTACAGAACTCCAGCATGTATTAATATGGTTAAAAACCATATTAAATTTTTATTTAAAAAAAAAATACAAGCTAAGGTACGAGGATATATAAATGAACAAAATGTTTTATCATCTTCTATGGAACGAGCCCCTGCTGCACAGCAGACACACAAGGCCTCGGAACAGAGGGACCGGAGGGGGCTCCTCTAGACCAGAAGCTGACTACATGCATCAGCTCCACCGTGCACGTGAGGCGCAACATTTCTTCTTTCTGACTCCAATATGGGTTCCCTTTAGGGAGGCCATCTATAGTTTGCAGAATTATTGATTATCCTATTATCAAAACCAAAAGAAATAGGTCTAACATCAGAGAGAGATGAGTTATGTTTTCTTTGTTAGAATGAGAACTTACAAAAAAAATTTTTTTAATGATACCCCATTATATAACTTCTGTGGAATCATTTATGATAACGTAAACTCTGAGAGAGCAGGGGTTGCTGCTGTTCTTAGTGCTCTATTTCCATGGCCTAGAATAGCACCTGGCAAACGGTACACATTACACATTGAAAAAATATGTAAAATGGATTCACCTATAAAGGCCTTAACTGGTATCAAATATGCCTGTACACATACCTTTAAAAATGTAAGGTTAGCTGAAGCATGACATAAACCAGGAGAAATATGCCTAAGTGCAGTTCTTGGACCGCAAAGCTTTAATTGTGGATACCATAAATGTCAAATTAATTTTTAAAAGACCACTAACACAGTAAAGATGGCCAGTCGAGCATCAACCTGGTGTGTGAAAGTCCCAGGTTTGATTCCCAACCAGGGCACACAGGAGAGGTGACCATCTGCTTTTACCCCCCTCCCTTTCTCTCTTTCTCTCTCTCTCTTCTGGTTCTGTAGCCATGCTAGATTGATTAGAGTATGTCAGCCCTGGTCACTGAGGATGCCTCTGTAGAGCCACAGCCTCGGGTGCTAAAAATAGCTCAGTTGGGAGCATAGTCCTAGATGGACAGATAATTGGTCCCAGTCAGGGGTTGCTGGGTGGATCCCAGTTGGGGCACATGCAGGCGTCTGTCTCTGTATCTTCCCTACTCTCACTTAAAAAAAAATACACACACACAGTAAAGATAAATATAATACCAGAATTATAGCATGAAATATTATTTTTGCCCTGGCTGGTTGGCTCAGCGGTAGAGAGTTGGCCAGGCATGTAAAAGTCCTGGGTTCGATTCTTGGTCAGGGCTCACAGGAGAAGTGACCATCTGCTTCTCCACTTCTCCCCATTCTCTCTCCTCCCCCCCCCCCACAGCCATGGCTCAAATGGTTTGAGCAAAGTTGGCCCCGAACGCTGAGGATGACTCCATGGCCTTGCCTCAGGTGCTAAAATAGCTTGGTTGCCATGCAACGGAGCAGTGACCGCAGATGGGCAAAGCATCACCCCCATAGAGGGCTTGCTGGGTGGATCCCATTTGGGGCACATGTGGGACTCTCTCTACCTCCCTGCTTCTCAATATAAAAAAGAAAGAAAAGAAAAATTATCTTCAGGTAGGGGGTTCCCAAATATTTCTCTAAATGTACCTATAACATACATTTACTGCATGAAAATATGCTTTGAGATATTTGGAATTGTGTTGCACGCATGGTGAAAAATAAATAAAAGCGCGTCTGCACTGAGAAACTAGACCCCGAGTGCCCAGCCCGCGAGGAGGCATGTCTGCCCTTACCTGTCTCACCCAGGGCCGGCTTGTGCCAGGCGGGGGAGGAGAAGCGGCCAGACTTCCTGAGAAGACCGGTGCTCACCCTTCTCCAGGCTCCACTCTCTCCATTCTTCTTGCTGCAGCTGTTGTAACTTGCAACCAGGAATAAAGGGAAACCCCCTCCTCGGAAGTCGGCGGTATGCTGCTCCAGCTCTGAAACGACACAGGGCCCGTCTTGCCAGAAAGAAGCGGTGATACCGCAGTTCCGTAGAGTCCAGTGAGATACACATTTGTGATTCTCAAAGAAACAGACCCTTCAAAGCCCCGGGTCTGCTTGCTACCCAAGTGGGAATTCTGTGAACCAGCAAACTGCCTGGAAGGCTCAGAGTTAGATATGAGCAGGCATTACACAACAGAAATGGTTCTGGAGCAAAGGAGTGCACTGTTCATTAATGCCCGACAGTTTCTCTCATTACAAAGAGGAAAGCAGAGCTCCTTAATGACAAAGGTAAACCAGTTTTACAAGAGTGCGGCTCTCTTCTCTCCCAGCGGGGACCCACACACCTGTGCTCTGCAGGGGACAGCCATGCAGCACAGCTTTACTGAGCACCACGCTGAGTGCAGCTTTAACCACAGCCTGCTGACCCGGGCTGGGGGGCTTGGGAGCAGTTGTCTGCAGGAGGCCAGGGTGTCTTTTCACGGAGGCTCTTGACAATATTGCTTCTTGAACTCTGGGTGCAATGACAGCATTCCACAGCTTAGCCATCCACCTTGCAGGAGAGGGGCAGACTCACAGTTAGGATCAGGCCTCTCAGGAATTACACACAACGTTACAAAGGACAGTCTGAAGACCACAAAAAAATCGCGTGTGTCTCTAAAGATATGCTCTTTCCCAGGTAGTTAGTTCTGGGATAAGTGTCATTATCTAACCCCAAAGTAGTCCGACTTTACCTCAAAAATACTACGCATTTCAAATAAAACTGACGGTTTGCATGTCTCCCCCTTTTTACTTTAAAAGACCCTTGAGAGCAGGAATCCATACTGGAGTGCTGCGGGATGAGTGTGTGAATAAAACACATGGAGGCCGACTTGACTTTGGGTGGGAACATATAATGCAATATACAGGTGATGTAATGTGGAATTGTGCACTTAAAACCTACATAATTTTATTAACCGATGTCACCCCCAACACATTTTTTTAGGTGAGAGGAGGGGAGATAGTGAGGCAGGTTCCCACACGCACCCTGACCAGGATCCACCCAGCAACCATATATTGGGCTGATGCTTGAGTACTGAGCTATTTTTAGTGCCCGAGGCCGATGCGCTCCAATGGAGCTATCCTCAGTCCCTGGGCTGACACTCGAACCAATCAAGCCGCTGGCTGCAAGAAGGGAATAGGGAGAGAAAGGGGAGAGGGAAGGGGGGAGAAGCAGATAGACACTTCTCCTGTGTGCCCTGGCCAGGAATTGAACCTGGGATGTCCATGCGGTAGGCTGATGCTCTATCTACTGAGCCACCAGCCAGGGCTGCACCCCAATACATTTAATAAAAATGTTTTAAAAAAGGAAAAGTGATATGGACAGAAAGATAAATTCACAGACAGAAGAAGCTAGGGAAAAAAATATTTCCTAAAAAACTGCGTTTAAATAGTTTAAACTTATTTGTCTTATTTCCTTAATAAGACACATATATTTTAATATTTCTGAAATTGGGATACTTCTATTACTAGTGATTATTCAATGGCAAATTAAAGCTGCCTGCCCCAAGGCAAGGGCTTTGTGTCTGTACTCAGATGGGTTCAGCCTACAGAAAGGAGATGGGTCCACCAGCCTTAGGTGGACTTATGCCTTAGTAGCTGTAGCCGTGGAACTTTCGTTCAAGTTTGGAGTATCCATAATACCAATTAAAGTTTCTTCAAAAAAGATTACATCTGGTTGTAGCATTAAAAAATATTTCACGTGATTAAGGCTACAGCAACAAAACCACATCTCCCAGAACAGGAAAGTTTTCAAACCTATTAGATAATGGCATACACCTTTTAAGACTATTACTATAAATCTTACCCAAATATTAAGCATCTCTCTACTGTAAGCTTCTCTGTTACCGTCTAGTGATTTGTAATTCAAGAAAAAAATACATAGAAAAAAATCTGGTATTCTACCATGTGAGTCAAACTTGCACAATTCTAGAAGGGTAAAGATGATAAGCTTTGTTTAAAAAAACAGCAGTTCCTTGATACGGCTATTGGGAGCCAATTCTCCATCATATCTGCACCCTGTTTGGCAGTTTTGCCCTGAACTGTCTTTTCCAGGATGTTAGTGGCACACAGCCTGGGAAGACAGAGCCAGGGTCCTCTCTGCAGCAGAGGTGGATCCCTGACCAGGATAATGAAGGCAGCATCTCCTTCCAGGGCAGAGGGTCGGCAGCCCTGACAGCACCCCAGCAGAAGCCTGGGGATTCCCAAGCTCTGAGTTTTGCAGCTGTGACGGATGCCAAGCCAGTATCCATCTGGGTCACGGTGCATCACCCAGGGGGACCCGAGGAGCCAGGGGAATGATGGAATGTGTAGCCCAGATGAGGGCTGTGCTGTGAGGGATGAAGTCCTGGGCCTCTGACCCAGCACCCTGAGCCTGCGGCAGACTAATTTGTTAGCTTGCAAATGGGGCACAAGTCTCATGGCTTCTGCAGTTCTTGACAACATCTGTGCTCCTGATAAAAAGGGCCAAACTGGCTTCTAAGACTATGGAGACTGGATGTGAAAGGCTTAAATCTAATGGCAATAATGATATGAATAAATGTATTTCTGCTCTTTATCAAGAGAATTTTATGTCTATTTTATCACAGTAACTCTTTCTGCCCCCCCCCCAGGCAGTTTCAGTTGACAGTCTGTCTTATAATAAAGATATAATACTGCATTTCTGCTTTACAAAGTGGATTTCTGCGCAGGATGCCAGAAACCACAGAATCAAAGTTAACAGCTCATTGCAGAACCCTTACTAAGCTGGATTGTGACAATTTCTTCTACCTTTCAATTTTCTCCTGATTTTCTGTTTCATTAACCTTATTGTTTATATGTGTGTTCTCACAAGCTGCTATAAAGAGAAGCATGGTCAAAACATAAGTCTCATTAATAAAAGAGGAAGCTTTTAATTCATCAACAGAATGGAAGCTTTGGGTTTTGTTTGGTTGCAGGATATGAATTTCTCACGTGGGCGTTCCCCAGGAGACACTGCACAGCAAGCCCCACTTGATTTGTTTTTCCTTTTTTCCAAGTTGAGAGGAGGGTAGATAGAAAGACAAACTTCCACATGTACCCTGACTGGGATCTACCCAGCAACCCCCATCTGGGGCCGATAATCTGCCCATCTTTGGCCATGCTCGCAACTGAGCTATTTTTAGCGCCTGAGATGGAGGCTCCATAGAACCATCTCAGTGCCTGGGGCCGATGCACTCAAACCAATGGAGACATGGCTGCAGGATGGGAAGAAAGAGAGAAAGGGGAGGGGAGGGAGGGGGAAGGGTAGAGAAGCAGATGGGTGCTTCTCCTGTGTGCCCTGATCAGGAATCAAACCCAGAACATCCACATGCCGGGCCGAAATTCTACCACTGAGCAAACCGGCCAGGGCCAAGTTCTATGTGATTTACCATATTTTTTGCTCCATAAGATGCACTTTTTCCCCCCCCAAAAGTGGAGGGGAAAATGCCCATGTGTCTTGTGGAGTGAAAAATATGGTATTTTATTAAATATTTTAACACACCACTTGGTTCAGAATATTTTTTTCTTATTTTCCTCCTTAAAACCCTAGGTGTGTCTTATAGTCAGGTGTGTTTTATGGAGCAAAAAATACAGTAGATGAGTTTTGTACAGGAGGGAAAATGCTGTCTTGTTTTTAGGAAAAGCAGCTTCCTTAGGTTACCCAGCAGACCAGGCATGGGTCTTCTGACACCTGTTATGATGACAGGAGACGGCACAGGGTAGCCCTGTCACATCTCAAACATCCCAAACAGACCAGGCTCTATTTCTCAAAGACAAATAAGGTGAAACGACACTTACTTTACTGTCACTTGGGCATGTCCTGAGACTATAGGACAAGACAGGAAATACTTTGGCCCAAGAAGTGCTTCAGGTGCGCCCAGGCAGGCCAGGCAGGAGTTGAGCCGGCGCCAGACGGCCAGGGCCCAGTCGACGGTCTCACGCACGGGGTCGCAGGGAGAGGGCGCCTGGCCTCGGAACTGGAGACGGGGGACAGAACACGGGGCTTGCTTTAGAACAGGGCTTCTTCCCCTTTTGTTTTTAGCAGTCCAAAATTAAAAATATAAACAATTAAAACACAAAACAAAAATGGAGCTGAATCTGATTTTACCTTCACTTGTAGTGGTTGAAGGAAGGATCGTTAATAACACACTTATCATGTGTGTCAGCATGAGATACAGACCTGTCACTCATTATATGAAACTAAAAGGTTCAGACACAAAGGATCAATAAGTAGGCTAAGGAGAAACCTTCGATGAATTCTTCAACATCAGTTCTGAAAGAAATCATTATTCACAAATATGTGAGGGACCTTATAGGGTCTTACAAATAGTAGGTGCTCATGAAAAGACTTTGAATTAATGAAATAAGAAATGACATTAAATATTTGAATATTTGGGGTGATAAGATCCACATGGTACATCTGGGTCAATAACATGTTCACCCTGTATTAATTTAATTTCCTTAGCTAACATGCTAACTTCTTCAAAATGTACAGAGCTCTGCTAATATAAAGACATTTGTCTTCAAAATTTTATTTATTTATTTATTTATTTTTTGCTTAATTTCTTCACCTTTTTTTTACCTTGCCCCCCCACTCCCACATCACAGCTGTCTGTCTGTTCTCTGTATCTAGGAGTCTGTTTCTATTTTGTTAGTTTGTTTTGTTCATTAGATTCCACATATAAGTGAAATAATGTGATACTTGTCTTTCTCTGACTGGTTTGTTTCACTTGGCACAATAATCTAAGGTCCATCTCTGCTGTCTTAAAAAGTAAGATTTCCTTCTTTTCTTTACCACTGAGTACTATTCTATTGTGTAAATATACCACAGCTTTTTTAGCCACACATCTACTGATGGTCACTTGGTCTGCTTCCAGATCTTGGCTATTGTAAGTAATACTGCAATGAACAAAGGGATGCATGTATTTTTTCAAATTAGTGTTTCGTGTTTCTTTGGATAAATTCACAGAAGTGGAATTGCTGGATCATAAGGCAGTTAGTACCATTTTTAATTTTTTTGAGGAATCTCCATACTGCTTTCCACAGTGGCTGCACCAGTCTGCATTCCCACTAGCATTGTAGGAGGGTTCCCTTTTCTCTACATCCTTGCCAGCACTTGTTGTTGGTTGATTTATTGATGACAGCCATTCTGACAGATATGAAGTGATATCTCATTGTGGTTTTAATTTTCATTTCTCTGATGTGTTTTCAAATTTTAAAATGTGTACATTTTAAATACTGTGTAACACACATGGTCTGGAAAGGAAAATTCTTTTTTAATTTTTTTTTAGAATTATATTTTAGAATATTAAGTCCCTTTTTCAGTAATACAGAAGGTTTATTTACTATTATAAGAATAGCCTCAATTATTTAGAAGTCAGATATAGCAATTAACTAGAAAAGATTCTTATAAAATCTCTGTTCTACCTATTCTTACGAATCTTGGATTTACCAAGTCATTATGGTACTAAGACTGGACACAGGCTGTGCATGTTGGTGTCTCCTGCATAAATTAGCCAAGTAAAATGAAAGGGTGACTCTGTGAGACCTGCAGCTCTGTTAAAATGCTGCGTTACATGCGGCTTTGGGATCTGGGATCATAATTTTCCTTCTCTTAAAGCTTTGTCCAGCTTTAGCATGTGGTCTGCAGGGGCAGCTTTCCCCAAACAGAAAGGGTCAGCTTTCCCCAAACAGAAAGGGTCAGCTTTCCCCAAACAGAAGTGCTGACAGAGGCACTGTTTCTGTGCTGAGCCCTCCCCCTGCAAGCAGAGGAAGGCTCCATAGCTCACTCCCCATCAATATGGCTCACACTGTTCACCCTCCTTGGTGATTCCCTGAACCCCCCCCCCCAACTTATGGGCCCACTCAAGCTGTTTCCAGTGACTTTTCCATATAAACAACTTCTCTCAGCTCATGTTCTGGTCTTTCCTAAAACCTCTCAAAAGTTCACAGACCCCAAACAGGTAGCATCTAACCTAACACGCCCAGTACTTCTTATTAAGCAACCCCAAAGACCAGCACTCGTGGTAGCTGGCCTCCGTTCACACCCTCTCCCAGGTCCCTGCAAGTCCAGAAGAAGGGGCACTCATCTTCAGATCACCTGGTAGCTCATTGCAGAACCCTTACTAAGCTGCATTGTGACAATTTCTTCTACCTTTTAATTTTCTCCTGATTTTCTATTTCATTAACCTTATTGTTTATATGTGTGTTCTCACAAGCTGCTATAAAAAGAAGCATGGTAAAAACATAAGTCTCATTAATAAAAGAGGAGGCTTTTAATTCATCAACAGAATGGAAGGTTTGGGTTTTGTTTGGTTGCAGGATACAAATTTCTCATGTAGGCGTTCCCCAGGAGACACTGATTTTTGTTTTTTCCTTTTTTCCAAATTGAGAGGAGGGGAGATAGAAAGACAAATGCCCACATGCACCCTGACTGGGATCTACCCAGCAACCCCCATCTGGGGTCGATAATCTGCCCATCTTTGGCCATGCTTGCAACTGAGCTATTTTTAGCGCCTGAGATGGAGGCTCCATGGAACCATCCTCAGTGCCTGGGGCCGATGCAGTCAAACCAATGGAGACATGGCTGCAGGAGGGGAAGAGAGAGAGAAAGGGGGAGGGGTAGAGAAGCAGATGGGTGCTTCTCCTGTGTGCCCTGATCAGGAATCAAACCCAGAACATCCACATGCTGGGTGGTCCTGGGGAAGGGCACAGTCTGTAGCTGACCTTGGCCTGACCCAGAGACCCTCCCAAGAGGTCCCAGAACTAACACACCCAGCATCCAGCTTCAGACCACACAGAACCACTACCCAACCACCTCCACAAATGATACACCCAAAGGACAGATTCGGCAGACCTGAGAGCGCTGGTAAAACAAATCCTGCTCCATAGGGTCAGTCCTGCACAACATAGGGTCCTTCACTGCAGTCACAGCCAGTCCTTGCTGCCAATTAACCTGAGCTCCAGTCCGTCCCAATGGTGTGCAAACAGCAACCAATGCTCAAGTACACCAACAGGGAACGCACAACCCTCAGTAGGGACACACCTGGAGCACCTAGCTCAGGTGACCAGAGTGACTGTGCCACTGGGACCCACAGGACACCTGCTACATATGGCCTCTCTACCAATACTGAGAGACATAGCAGCTCTCCAGAATACATAGAGACATACACAGGAGGGCAGCCAAAATGAGGAGGCAAAGAAACATGTCCTAAATGAAAGAACAGAACTGAACTCCATAAAAGGAACTAAACAATAGAGACAAGCAAACTACCAGATGCAGAATTCAAAAGATTGGTTATAAGGATGCTCAATGACCCAGTGAGAAAAGTCATTTCAACAAAAAGACAGAAAACATAAAAACAGACATAGAAAACATAAAAAAGAACTAGTCAAATATAAAGAATATAATAATGAAACTGAAGAATACATTACAGGCAATCAACAGATTAGATGAAGCAGAGGATCGAATCAGCAATTTGGAAGATAAATTAGAAGAAAACACCCAATCAGAAGAGCAAAAAGAAAAAAAGAATGTTAAAAATTGAGGTTGGTTTAAGAGGCCTCTGGAACATCATCAGTTCTACCAACATTTGCATTATAGGGTACCAGAAGGAGAGGAGAGAATGCAAAGAATTGAAAACCTCTTTGAAGAAATAATGAGGGGATCCTGGCCGGTTGGCTCAGCGGTTGAGCATCAGCCCGGCATGTGGAAGTCCTGGGTTTGATTTCCGGTCAGGGCACATAAGAGAAGCACCCATCTGCTTCTGCACCCTTCTCCCTCTCCTTCCTCTCTCTCTCTTCCCCTCCCGCAGCCAAGGCTCCATTGGAGCAAAGTTGGTCCAGGTGCTGAGAATGACTCCATGGCCTCTGCCTCAGGCACTAGAATGGATCCAATTGCAGTGGAGCAATGCCCCAGAGGAGCCAAGCATTGCTCCCTGGTGGGTGTGCTGGGTGGATCCCAGTCGGACGCATGACTGCCTCTTCGCTTCTAACTTTGGAAAAATACAAAATGAATAAATAAATAGATAAATAAATAGATAGATAGATAAATAAATAAATAAATAAATAAATAAATAAATAAATAAATAAAATAAAAAAGAAATAATGAGGGTAAATTTCCCTAACCTAGTGAAGGAAATAAATACAGGCCAGGAAGTACAGAGTCCCAAACATGATAAACCAAAGAGGTTCACACCAACACACATCATAATTAGAATATCAAAGTTGAAAGACCGAGAGAGAACACTAACAGCAAGAGAAAAGCAGCTGGTTACCTACAAGGGAGCTCCCATGAGTGTTAGAAGATTTCTCAACAGAAACTTTGCAGAACAAAAGGGAATGGTACGAAATACTCAAAGTGATGAATAGCAAGTACAAACAAGATTACTCTACCCAGCAAAGCTATTGTTAAGAATTAAGAATGGATAAAAGGCCTCCCCAGACAAGAAAATGGTAAAGGAGTTCATCACCACCAAACTAGTATTATGAGAAATGCTAAAGAGACTCTTTAAGAAGAAAAAAGATAAAAAAATATATGAATAATAAAATGCTAATAGCTACATATCTATCAACAATTACTTTATGTAATTACTAATGTAATTTGATTAAATGTTTCAGTCAAAAGACATAAGATGGTTGAGTGGATAACCAGACTCTTACATATGCTGCTTGTAACAGACTCACTTACTTCAGATTGAAAAACATGCAGATAAAGTAAAGGGATAGAAAAAGGTATTTCATGAAAATAGGAACAAACATAAAAGCTGGGGTAGCAATAATTATACCCGACAAAACAGGTTTTAAAATAAAGGCTATAATAAGAGACAAAGAAGGACCCAGCAATTCCGCTTCTGGGTATTTATCTGAACAAACCCAAAACACTAATTTGAAAAGACATATGCATCTATATGTTCACCGCAGCATTATTTACAATAGCCAAAGTATAGAAGCCACATAGATGAATAAAGAAGAAGTGGTGCAATGTATACAATTAATAAGACAGCCACAAAAAGATCAAATCTTACCATCTACAACAACATGGACAGACCTAGAGGGTGCTATGCTAAATGAAGTAAGTCAGACAGAGAAGGACAAATGCCACATGATTTCACTTACATGTAGACTCTAAAAAACAAAATAAACAAACAAAACTGAAACAGGCTCATAGGCACAGAGAACATTTTGATGGTTGCCAGATGGGAGGGGGTGGGGATGAGGGAGAGGGGGAAAGAATGAAAAAGTACAAATGTGTCAAAAAATAGAGAATTCTAATTTTCCATGTGACTTTTTAATATCGCTGTAGGGAGTTCAGCAGCCTTATTTAAAAGGCAGCTGGGTGGATGGATCATGTCTGAGGCCTACGATAGCATGGCTTGTCCTCAAGAAGAGGGAGTGATGTCCCAGTGTAGTCTTCCACCACGTTTAGAACTTGTGAGACGCCTTGAGAATAGTTAATATGGTAAAACCTATTTAAAATCTATTTACTTAAAAAAAAAAAAAAAAAAAAAAAGCTCTAATGGAGTCCAGAGACGGTTATGGGTTTGATACGTGTTATCTTATTTAACCCTGAATGTCCACATAGCGCACCTGCTTGAGGCCACAGTGCTGTAAAGGGTGGAGGCCAGCCCTGGGCTCCTGACATCCAAGCCCCGCCCCTCCCGCTCCGCCGTTCCCCTCTCTCAGTCCGCCAGCAGGCCCCTTCCCCTCCGCCGTTCCCCCTCTCTCAGCCCGCCAGCAGGCTGCAGGTGGGGGTTACCTTGTTCAGCACCTTCCTCCGCAGGGACCTCCGCAGCAGGCCCTGCGCGGGCTCGCCATCCCAGCGCAGCTGCACCCAGCGGAAATGCTGCTGCACCAGCAGCTCTGCGCCCTGCAGGCCGGCCTTGGCGATGGTGCCCATCAGAAAGCAGTTCTCATGGAAGTAGTAACACTCTGATGCACCATTCCCTAGAACGAGCCATGCAGTGGCACAGACGCAAATTAAAGTGGGTCACAGGAAGCCGCACAGGAGGCACAGTGTGCAGGCAGGGAAGCAGACAGAATGAGCCCGCGGGAGCCTGCTTCCCCGCACAGTCTCGTCCCACCAGGATCTTTACCTTTCTGAACAGCACATGGGCTCTCCGTGCTGCGGCTCTCCAGGGGTACCAAGAAGTCCCCCAATAACTCAGGCAGGGAAGATTTCTCCAGGTTCTCTAGGATGATGATGATTTTCTTGTTAACAGGAGACTGCTTCACTGGGATCAGACAAGCTATGGTTGGAAATGAAATTCAGTGATTGACGCTTTTATAAAAATCTATATGAATTGGAAAACGCTACAAAGTCTGAAGACAAAGTGTAAGCAGAGAGGTGACATAATGAGAATGCTCTTTAACTGCTCAGGGAGTACAGGGACTCTGGCAAACAGGTAGGCACTATTCAATACAGTTGTGAAGATACACACAGCCATCCAATACTAGTTCCATAACAGGTCCTACATGCAATCAACGCAACTGTCCACCAACAACAGACTGCATAAGTCAGTAGGAATATATTCCTGTCGTGGATTGAACATGAACAAACAACCATGAGCAACAACACAAAGGACTGTCACAACAATAAGACACACATTATGTACAATATGATTTCATCATGTAAAGTTCAAACGTGGACAACACTCCATATATAATTTAGAGGTTAATACATAGGTACTAAAACTATAAAGAAAAGCAAAGAAATGATAATCACAAAAGACAGACTAATGGTTACCTGCAGAAGGGAGGGGTTGTGAACACAGACAGGGCCCATGGGCACATTCTGGAAGCTGGGAATATTCTATTTCTTGGCCTGGTCAATGGTTAAATGGTGGGCAAAAGTAGGTTTATGGTTGTGGTATGGGAAATACAGAGTTAATAACACTACTTTAACAATCATAACCCTATGTCTTTTCCCTTAGGAATAACTGTAAACCTACTTTTGCCCACCTCTGTATGTAGGTAGTATTTATTGTACAGATGGATATTGCACAATACAAAGGTCAAAACTCCTTATGCGACCTTTCAACTGCACATATATAACAACATAGTCATAAAGTTACAGAGACAGGAACCTCAGAGAGATAAGCAGACCCTTCTTCGTACAGGTCTCAGAGAGGTACCTGTGACTAAGGTTTCAGAACAGTGGCAACAAAGATGAAAATCCAGGACTTTTGAGTCTGGTTTCAGTGGTCCTTCCATTAAAGATGGGAGACGGAACTGCATATCAACCCCAACTGACAGTAAGTGGAAGATTATTATATGTAGGAAACAAGTAAGAAGACAAAATGTTTGAAAAGTACTCAAATATTATTAATAGTGTTAATATGCATATAGAATTTTACTACCTATATACCATTGAATTAATTAAAAATCACTATTTGTTTAGAAGATTTTAAGAGCCCCAGTCTTAGCCATTTTAATCTTGAGAAAAGGATCAATTTAAAACACTTGAGTAATTTTGTCGAGTATTCCACTTTTCATAAATACTCCTGATAGTATGTTATACTCCACTCCTCCTGTTACTGTAGACACAATGTGCTTTCACTTTCAGAAGAACTTGAATTAATGAATCTCTTCTGAGACTGAAATAGCTTTTCTGGACACTCTGATGCTTTAGAAATGAGAACACCAGAAGCACTAACAGTCACTCTCAATTTACTTGTAACTGCGGGGCCGGTACACTTGTGGTCCCCTTCAACAAAGTTGTTCCATAAGAAGTGTTAAAATACTGTGTCCCAGTGTTCAAATCTCAGGAATACATTGATTGTGGAAGTAGGATGAATCTATAGTCTGTTAAAACAACTATGAAAAGCTAACAAACTGGCCCTGGCCGGTTGGGTCAGTGGTAGAGTGTCAGTCTGGCATGTGGAAGTCCTGGGTTCAATTCCCGGCCAGGGCACACAGGAGAAGCACTCATCTGCTTCTCCACCCTTCCCCCCTCTCCTTCCTCTCTTTCTCTTCCCCTCCCACAGCCAGGGCTCTATTGGAGCAAAGTTGGCCCGGGTGCTGAGGATGGCTCTGTGGCTTCTGCCTCAGGCGCTAGAATGGCTCTGACCACAACAGAGCAACGCCCCAGATGGGCAGAGCATCGCCCCCTGGAGGGCATGCCATGTGGATCCCGTCCGGGCGCATGCAGGAGTCTGTCTGACTGCCTCACCACCCACTTCTCACTTCTGAAAAATACAAAAAAAAAAAAAAAAAAAAAGAAAGGTAACAAACTAGTAATAAAACACAGGCAGGTGGAACGGCCTGTGTATCTGCTTTCCTGTAACTAGGGATGGAAGGTCTCCAGCTCTCCTTGATTTGTGTTGTGTGTCTGAAGGACCCGTGGCCCTAAGCTTCTGTATCCAGCCAGCCTCTCTCGGCAGGATCATGTAACTGCATTTCAGCAAATGCTGATGCAGTGCCCTCTTGCTGCATGTCCTGGGCTAAGTGCGGTGTCACTGGAGGTGAGTAATCCTAACCGGGGGATGTGCATTTTAAAGTGGACCCATTATGAGGAATGGCATCCTAACAGGTGGACAGGTTAGGAGAAGGCTTTGTAGGTGTGACAGATGGCAGACGCTGGGCAGGGCTCAGTCCTGGAAGTCAGCTGCCAGATGGCATAGTGGCCTCAGAGTTGACACCTCCCTGCTGTCAGGACTGGCTGGGAGCGTGGTGTGGCACCACACTGGCGGGCTGGGGGTCACAGCCAGAGCTGTGGGCAGCAGCACGGCGGGCTGTGTCCTCCGGGGACTGCTCTGTACAATCCCCTGGGATCCATACCGGAGACCCTGGTCACACTGCTCAGGGCTGGGCCTGACCTGCTGCTGTGATCACAACCTGACCACACAGGAAAACTGCAGGAATGTCACGTCGAGTGGGGGAGAAACCACCAGCTCTGGGGACCAGTGGAGCTCTTTAAGGAGGAAGATACACCAGATTTGACTCCACTTCAAGATCTTACTATGATGCGAAGAAGAGACTGGAGAGGACAGAACAAACACACCTACAGGCTTTTACAGCAGAAGCGAATGCAAGAGGCACTGGTCACCTCACCCGCACCAAGGCAGAGAACAAAAGGGACCTGAGAGAGTCAGGAAGGAGCAGTGGTGGTTGTCTAGAGAGGGCGGAGAGGAAACGCCAGTGACAATGGGCACGCCCAGCAGAACACACGTGACAGTGTGCTTGGGGCGGGGGAGGGGATGCGAGTTTCTGTGTTGGGCTCATGCACTAGATGAGGACACAGCCCCTCTGGCATATCTCGTAGGTGCTGGGACGTGACAGTAGGAGCAGCCAGGGAGGGCTGCAAATGAAACACGTGAGTTTATAGGAAAGAGACAGCAGATGCCTTCTCTTGGGTCCACAGCAAGGACTGTTAATGAATTCCACATGTAATGAAATAGAAAATGTGCATCCTAGACAGGGCTGCTGTCCCTAACAGTGGGTTTATCTCATCTTTGTTTACCATGGATCCCCCACGGGGCCCCCACAAGGGTCCCACGGCCTGGGTGTCTCTAGTGAAAAGCTCTGTCTTCAACATTGCCAGCCTTGTTTCCCCACATGTTCAGGAACACCTGCTTCCTGTCTGATTACTAAAGCTCAACACGCTCCAACAAGTAGTCCAAAGGCAAAGTTTACTCTGGTTGAGAAGCAGCATGAGTCTAATTCAGGTTAACTAGCATCGTTTCAGGTCTAGTGTTTTCACCAACCACAGAGGTGGGAAGTCATTACAGTTCCCAGTTTGAAGGACTCAGTAGCCTTAGACCAGGGTCTACAGAGACAAAAGGAGGCACCCACCCCACGTGGGGGCTGGAGAGGCTATTTGGCCTGGTGCCAAAAAGTTAACCACTGGGAATCCCTTTGTCTTATGCTACATCAAGGCCCTATTTCTAAAAACTTATCTGTTTTTTTTTTTTTGTCCTTTTTTCCCCAACATTAAAGGCTACGGCAGTCCTGTTCCTCTCTGGCAGGCTGATAATCCTAGCGCGGGGCTATAGAGCAGTTTCACACATCCTTGTATTAAAAGTTTTTGATAGTCCTAGAGCAACATTCTTTAGTTTAGAAATAGTTAACGGATCACTTATAGTTAAATTCAAACTCCTTCGTGTGTAAAGTGACCCCATGTCTACAGTCTCCCCCAGGGGAGCAGAAAGCAGCCATCTTCTACAATGTCTACTCCAAGGATGGCTGTGCAGGGACGGGGCTCTGAGGGTGCAGGCGAGGAGCACGGGCCAGCCCTGGGAGAGCCCGGGTGCAATGCAGGGTTCGTGGAGCCCGGGGTGCAATGCAGGGTCCGCGGAGGCGAGCTCAGCCGCGCCGCCAGCGAGCATCCTCCCCTCCTGATATTACAGCCATTCCCTCTTCAGTATTCCTAAAAAAGAAATCTCTTTCAGGAATTCAAGGTATTATTTAAAAATACTAATCTAGGGTTTAATTTTTTTTTTCTTCTTACTGTCACATGTAATTTAAAAGAGTATCTGTCTTGCTAACCTAACTCCACACTTCACACAGAAGCCCATTTTGACCCAATTCTAGCACATGTTCATGCTGTCCTCACCATGTGACAGCAGCTGTCTTCTCTCACAAGAGGGAGCCTGGGAAGGAAGATGTGATTTTAAAATAAACACGGAATAACTCTTGCAGGTATAAGTGCTATGCCATTCTTTTTTGAAATGTGCTTTTTAAAAGTTCTATCTTCTTTTCTTACCTGGTACCATTTTTAATCTCCACTTACATTTTAAATTCTTAAAGCTAATTATCTAAAATACATTTGCTACTCTTTCTTCTTATAGATTCTGCTTGTACACTTTATTCATTCATTCTCTGTCCACTGGCTTCCTTCTACAGATTCACAGAGATATATATGTGCTGTGCACAGGGGAAGATAAAATTCGACATTCTAACCTCAGCCCAATCCCAGTAGGTTCACGTTTTTTCATTAGAGGAAATAAGGTTAAAAACCAGGAGTAAGTGTAGAATACCTATGAATCCGTGTGTTCCTTACTTATACTAATGCAATTTGATCAACTTAATTTCTTGTTTCAAAAAGAGAGAAACTGATGGATAATTTCTACCCCTTTATCATTCTAAAACCTCTAGTGGGACTGCCTTGGAACACCTTTTCCTTCTCTGCTCCCTGTCCTTTACCAACACCTCTTGACCAAAGGCCATCCCTACTTTGTGCTGTCTGTACTATAAAGCAGGGGTCCCCAAACTTTTTACACAGGGGGCCAGTTCACTGTCCCTCAGACCATTGGAGGGCTGGACTATAAAAAAAAACTATGAACAAATCCCTATGCACACTGCACATATCTTATTTTAAAGTAAAAAAACAAAATGGGAACAAATACAATATTTAAAATAAAGAACAAGTAAATTTAAATCAACAAACTGACCAGTATTTCAATGGGAACTATGCTCCTCTCACTGACCACCAATGAAAGAGGTGCCCCTTCCAAAAGTGCAGCGGGGGCCGGATAAATGGCCTCAGGGGGCCGCATGCGGCCCCCGGGCCGTAGTTTGGGGACCCCTGTTAAAAAGGAAGGGACAGCACACTCACTGATGGATCTTGACCTCTGGCTCACTCGAGGTTCCCTGGCACTGCTCCAAAGCATCTGGTATCCTCATTTATAGCACTTAATGTATATGTCCTCCATGATCTCTCCATTGGTCCACAGTCAATAGCAGTGGGTCCTACTAAGAAAATGATGGTAAAGATGGAGGGAGTTTAGGAGATGAGGATGGACAGAGAGCAAGAGCAAAGCCAGACCATAAGGTTCTTGACATAACATTCAGAGAATTTTAGTTTTTATTCTGGGAGCATTGGAGAACTGTTGTGAGCAGTTCTGTGTTCTACACTGAGCTCTCGGGAAGCCCAGGGAGGGAGGGAGTCCAGAGCAGGCAAAGAAGGGTTAGCGCTGAGGCCTCCTTAGCTTCTTGAGCAAGAAATGAGAGTTGGTGGGGGGAATGCAGAGCAGGAGGTAGAGATGAGAGACAGAGCAGAGTCAACTGAACTCAGGACTGACTAGATGTGGGAAAGAGGCAGCCTGAGGATGTGCAAACGCTCAGGTTGCTGTCTTGGGCAACCACAATCCAGGTCTCAGCAGGGGAACTTTATGTTTGGGTCTCAGTATTGTTATTAAAAAGAGAAGGAAGACACTTTATGCCTATAAATTACTGATCTTTCACTTATTTATAATAATTGCTTATTATCTCCAAATACAGAACAAAAATCCTTTCAAATTTGGAGATGACACACCATTTCCCACATAAGAAGGTAGTTAGAGTGGAAATTTTGGGAGCCTCCGTCTGTTGTTCAAAAACTTCATTTTTCTGTATTATACAGCATGGTGACTATAGCGACACGTCTGAAATTTGCTAATAAAGTACATCTTAAAAGTTCTTATCACAAGAAAAAAATTGTTTATTATGTATGGTGATGGATATTAACTAGACTTACTGCGGCAATCATTCTGCAATGTATACAGATATTGAATCATTGTGTTGTATACCTGAAATTAATGTTATATAACAATTATATCTCAATTACCAATAAAATTTAAAAACACTTCATTTTCCAATTCCAATGAACTCTCTCTTCCTGCCGTATCATCACTACCCCCTCATCAGCCCCTGTTCTCTCTGTTCTACCTCCTTATGCCTCTACTCCAAGCAATTTCTACTTGCTGACACCTGAGTGTGACTGGCGTGTCCCTTTGCTTTGCCCACGCTATTTCCTATATTAGGAGGTTCACTCATTTATTCAACATATAATCATTGGCAAGGTAAAGTAAAAAAAAAAAAAAAATAAGCCACGTAAGTAGCCTTCAAGGAGCTCCCAATATAACCTGTGTTTGGGCCAAGGCAAAGCCTAAATGACACCCTCACTGCCCTGACCTGTAGTTAGGTGGGGCACAGCGGCATACACAAAGTCTACTATATTCATTAAAGGGAGTTGTCATATTCAGAGGGATCCAAGAAGCCTTCATTTGAGGTGTCCTTAGAGCATTTTAACAGGGACTTTTCCTGTCATTTCCTGAAGGGCACTGACCGTATCTATTTTAATCAGTACTGTATAATATAATACTTTGCACAGTACCTGCCATGTGGTGGCCGTAGTGTGTGTTGGGAGGCTGGGGGGTGCTGTACGTTCACTTTAAAATTCTAAATGAAACCTGCAGCTTGAACAAAGACGTGGAGAGTGGAAAAGCAAAGAAATGTAAGGAATAAACACCATATTCTGCTAGAGCATAGACAGCTATTAAGAAAAGAGTCAGATATTCCAAAGAAGACTTATAAACGGCCAGTAAGTACATGAAAAGAACTAACAAGCAAAACAGAGACAGACTCATACACAGAGAGCAGGCTGACAACTACTGGGGTATGCGTAGGGGCGCTGGCAAGGGAGGTGGACGGATAGAGCAAAAAAAAAAAAGACAAAAAAAAATCTCATGGACATAGAGCACAGTGTAGTGACTGCTGGGAAGCGGGAGGTGGACGAGGGTATGGGGGCATAAACGGTGATGCCCTGACTTGGGAAGGGGGTAAACACAGAATATGGTGTAGAATTGGACTCCAGAAGCCTGTATCTGTGTTAACTAGCAACACCCTAATAAATTTATTAGAAAAAAACCTCAACAGCACTAATCTTCAGACAAATGCACATCAAATCACAATGAGAGACTACCTCATGACTGTCAGAATAGCTATTATCAAGTAGACCAATGATAGCTATTGGCAAGGATGTGGACAAAAGGGGACCCTGTGCACTGCTGGTGGGGATTCGTGCAGCAGGGTCTGGTGACCTCTGAGGGGCCTTCGGGAGGATGAGCGGCAGGCGGAGCAGCCATGCACAGGAAAGCAGATGAGACATAGGAAAAGAGGGCAGAGACAAGCAGCAGGACCTAACTATGGACTAGCTACGGGACTGGGATAGGGGTCCAGGAATGAAAGGGCCTTGGGGTTCTATGTGGTCTTCACATGGCTTTAAAAATTGAAATAGTTAACAACATGGAAAGAATAAAACCCTACATTTTTGCATAAATTCCTAGGTTTCTGGCTTCTTCCCCAAAGGTATAGGACCTCAGCACACTGACTCTACACTTCCACCAGAAACGCCTGCTGGAACTGACAGCTGCCGGAGGTAGACAGAGACCTCCCTCCTCCAGGAGCCCAGCCTGAGCCAGCCTGGGTCACCCCTTAATGTGGCTTGTTGCTACCTGTGATTATTAAGGTTTTCAAGCCTGTCAATGAGACCCGAGTTTCAGGTGAGAGGGAAAGACTTGCACCACTCACCCAGTTTGGTAACCAGAAGGAGGAGTTCCTTGTAAGAAGATGCTCTCCACAAGTTAGAAATGTGGAGCTCTCCACCTTAGGTCACCTTCTGACCCCACCACTCCCTCTCCTATGTTCTCAGCTCTCTAAGCGTAAGCAGAATTCAGTATCTATCTGATTGGGAGAGAACAAAATATTTTAGCTTCTGACTTTGAGATGAAACACAACAAAGTTGAAAAATGTAAAGGCCTTTGTTACATAAGTAAGGGGGAAACAGAAATTTTGGCGCAGGTGAGTGTTTAAGGAGCAGTGGCCGGCAGGGAGCCAGGTCAGGTTCAGGAGTCAGGTGCTTGGGCTGAGTGCCGCTCCTCTTAGGCGTCCCAGCTGTGGAATCTTTGGTCAACGTACTTTACCTCGTCTCTAGTTACATGATTGTAAATCAGGGTGTTTAGAATAGGGCCTATCAGAATAAGAGCTTAATACATGTTAGCTATATCAGTACCATCTTCAGAGATAACAGCTTTCTGTAGCTAACTTTTCACTAGTTTCTGGCCAACGGCTAGCGAGCCTAGGTACATAGAGCAACATTCAGATTCTAGTGGGATTTTCCTATTCCTCAAGTGTGCTTCTAGGGTTGGAAATCCTCAGTCTGTCCCCAAACCTTCCTCTTAATTTTATTTCTTGATTTAGGAACTGTTGGTCATTTTTTTCTTCCGAAGCTTGGTCATCCGTTGCCCTAGCCACAAGATATCATCACCCTTGATCAGGGCTCCAAAGATGAGAAGCACCCCTCCCCCAAAAGGGAGATTTGAATTTGCTTTTCAAATCTCCCTTCTTGGATCTTGGATCTTACAACTGCCTACCTCCTTGCCTTGCTCCCCAGGGTTCTGTATATTGAATATAATCCCATGGAGACTGGACTGGTTCATTTCTGTTTTGTGTCAGACTGAATCATGCTACCCTATGCAGGGCTATGCTAATTCCACTTGTGCTGAATTCTGGAGTCTTAATCTCTCAAACCCAAGACAGAAAATTTATGAAAATGGTGTATTAACAAACACATTTAATCCCTGGTCCTGCCATTGCGTAGTTGTGGCAAGTTTTGGAACTTTTCTGTGCCTGTTTCCCCATCTTTGAAATGGAGGCAATTATACTGACTTGCATAGTGTTTTCACAGAGACTAGATGCATGTAATGTGTTTGGTGAAGTGCTAGTCAATAGCATGCTAAGGGTTACATGGAGAAAGCAGTTCACCCCTGGTGCAGCAATAAAGGGGTGTTGTGGTTGTAGAGAATTTATCAGTAATAAAAATTACCATAACCGATCTGTTTTCCATCAGCACTGTGCAATTCTAAACAGCATCAGTGATGCAATACTCACTACCACTAGGTTGGACCGCTCCCACTGTAATACAGTATGCTCATAACCTATGTGTTATAAACAAAAGAAGAAAAAAGGAAGATAGAAAATGCATGATGTACAATAAGTGCAATGATACAAACACACACACACACATACATATATACACATACATACACATATATAATTTTTTGCAAGTATTCACCCGAGTTCCCAATTTTCCTCCCATAGCTGTTGAATAATAGGAAAGTTGATTTAAGTTTATCCCCAAGCAACAACGTTTAGCATCACTGAAGAGCGTGTCTTTTGGTTACCACCATTCTGTTTGCTGAAATGGTCTTACCGCTACTGATGAACAGGTCCACTAGCTGTTCCTTAGAGAAACTAGCATCCACTTCAGCTCTCACTATTTCACAGGGAAATCCTGCAGCCATCTGTCTGTGCTGTGATAGGGAAACAGGCTGGTTAGTGCTACACACACTTGACTTTTCAAATAAAAAGAGAGAGTATGTAAGTAACCAGTACCTTCATGCAGAGTGCAAGCTGATGTGCTATGTAGTCCTGCAAGCTTCCTTCTGGGCCATGGAAAATGACAGTATGATATTGCTCGACCTAGTAACGAAACCAAAAAGAGAACTCAGGTGAAAATGCTAAGTTCAGAAGAGAAGAAAAAGGGGTACTCAAGTGTGAAATTCCCTTTCTGATTGTTCTCACGCTTTCAAAAGATGAAAAGGAATTATTTTAATTAATTAGCTTTATTCATTAGGCACGTCATGTTTTTCACTTTAAATGTTAAAACACTGGCAAATATCATCTTTACAGATTTATAGTAGTATTTTAAATAGCGTTTATATATTTAAAGCAAGAGATGGCATCTTATGAGAAAACCTATCCTGTTCTACTTTCTACAGCTGCAGTCGGTGTCTGCCTGAGGACAGTGTTCCAGCATTAGTTAGTCCCTTGCAGATGTTCTGTAATTGTATTTCTTTATTATCTTTTGTAGATGATCTTTAGTTTGAGTTTTCCAAATGCTTATTTCACTTTTCAGTTATTAAAATAGCAATGAATTTCATTAAAAAATTAAAAATACAAAGAAATACATCAAGAAGAAGAATAGAAATCACTAAAGCAACCACTGTAAATATGTTTCCTTCTTTTTTCTTTGCAAAGTTGATCTATTTATGTTATTTAAGAATCCATGAGTATAATCTTTGTACAGCTGTTGTATATCAGAGAATATATTTGACATTTTAGGTAAAAGATATTAATGAGTATAAGATATTCTTTTGGCTCTGATTGCAACAGAGCGATGCCCCAAGATGGGCAGAGATCCGCCCCCTGGTGGGCGTGCCGGGTGGATCCTGGTCGGGCGCACGCGGGAGTCTGTCTGACTGCCTCCCTGTTTCCAGCTTCGAAAAAATACAAAAAAAAAAAATAATAAGTGTGTCTAAGTAGTCTGGTTGATCAGTGTCACCCTGTTAAATTTAATTGTCTAAAAAAATGTGTATGGGAAAAAAAGTGTGATTTTTATAATCCATAAATAAGTACTGTTAATATTTTTATATATATTCATCTAGACTTTTATCTGTTTTAAGTGAATGGAGTTTTTCTACTTAAGCAATTACAGTAATCTTATTTCACATCTCTATTAAAAATATTCTTTGATCAACTATCAATATTATTCCATTCTGGAATTTGGTGTTTCAAATAAATTTAGGTAGAGACTGATCACTTTTATTTTGTAAAAAAGAAAATCTTCTATATGGATGCCTATAGCATGTAAAATATCTGTATTCTAATATCTAAGGATCCTTCATCTGAGAACATGGAGAGTTGTAGCATGTGCTGGGATGGAAGGTCAGGGGTCTTTTATGCAGGGCAAAGGCAGTGATGCTTGGAGCAAGATGTGGAGGGGAGGTCATTCTCCCACCTCTATCATCCCAGAGCTGGGCTCCCACCCCCAACCCCCATGCTTGGGAGACTTCTTCTTGGGAAAGTCTTGTGGAAAAGGTCCTGGGCAGTTGAAATGTTAAATATGAGGGATCTGTTTTCTCTTTACAGTTTGGAATGGGACAATGTAAGGATATGTATCTTTGTGCTGTTGTTGTTCTATTGTGCTTTGATGAGGTTGTCCCTTTGAGATCATAAAGGAAGGCCACATCTTTGAAGGTGTCTGGGTGGACTTCAGTGAAGACAGTGAATGTGCCCCATAGCTTGAGGGAAAGCCCTTAGTTTGGAAGGAAGAGGGAACTCCTTCCTATCTGGCACCTTTAAGACTTGAGCTTTGGCCTCCGAGGTGACCAAGACACGCTTAGAGGAATTCCTGGAAAGGGAAGAAAAATAAGGCTTGACTACCAGGTGTTAGACCATGAGCTAAACAGGGGAGCAGTCCTTTAAGGGGCTCCTTATGTTGGACTTGGGTCTAGGTTTTTGGCTCTGAAACAACGTATCTTGTAGCCACCAGGGTTTTATCTGGGCTCAAATACTATTCCACTATTGCTGAGCCTTCAAAAGAAGAAGGAACAGCATGATTCACACTGGAACTAGGAAAGCAACAGGGAGAGCAGTATGCCTGAAAAAAACACATGACAGTGGCTTAGCTGCCCAGGAAATGTCAGCACCCTAAAGCCGCAGGAGGAACGCAGCAAAGTGTCTGGTCAGGGTTGTTTTCTGTGGTTGGGGCTCCGTGTGCCAAGCAATGACAGACTTGCTGGCAAGGACCAGGACATGGACAGGACTGCCCCACAGACAAGGGGGAGAGGATTGCCTGGTAAGTTCGGCTGCGGTTCTGCTTCTAGGGAGTGAGGCTATGTAGTCACCGGATCGCAGAGGTAAATTATTATCAAGGAAGAAATATGAAAGAATAACCTGTTCTCATTTGTACTTAGGGAATGAGAAAGCTTGGGGGATATACTAATTATACCTGTAGGGAAAAAATGTAACTCAGATTTGTTTAGGAATGGCCTCTTTCTCCTAATCTTAAATGGAACATGGAAAAGCTTTTAGATATGCAGTCAGGCTTTTTTTTTTTATAGGAAATTTTTCTCCCATTATGTTTTTAGTAATTTCTCTTCTAGTTCTCTTATTTCTATGGAACAGCTATCATCCTATCATTAAGAGTAGGCAGGTAGCTAGATATTGACAAGGAAAGAAGGAGCAAATGGAACAAAACATCTGATTAAGCAGGTGATTGCCTTGCAGTGACTCTGGGAATAAGCAACATAATTCCACCAGCTCAACAGTTCTGGGAAGAACCACAGACATCCTGAGATGTGGGGAAAAGGGGCAGAGGGAAATTCCTATTGTTAGGGTATGTGCAGATCTGTACATAAGTCACCTCTAAGTGACCTTTCCTCAATTACACCCTGATTATAATAAATTAGCATTGTGGTTTTGACCCCCCCATTGTGGGCCAACCTAGAGAATTGTGGGCAGGAGCCAAAGGGGCAGGACACCACCCAAAGGAAATCAGGATAGGATTGGATAGTTTAAAAATAAGCTCCGCTCTCTTTCAGGGATTAGAGTTCAAAATAAACCTGCACTTTTCCCAGTCCAAGAGACTAAAGGAGCATGTTGGTCAAATAAGTTTTTAAATATGATATATGTTTGCTTGCTTATAGTTTGCATTGGGTGTGGGGGCAGGCTGTAAGCAGGCAGGGTCATTATACCCTAAGGCTTAGTTTTAAGATTAAGCCTTTCCCACCCTAAGTGACTTTGTATCAGTGACTTCCTTATTTGTATATTGGATTAAAGGTTTTGATTTCTACGCTAAAAAATGGGGACAGACCGGGGACTCGCTCTCACTCTCTTGGTTCCCGAGATTAGTATTAGAGAGGAGAGCAGAGAAAGGCCACGTGGAGGAGACGAGAAGCAGCCAAGATGGCGGAGTGCTGAAGGAGAAGTCAGTTTATGCAGAGTTTGTGCAGAGAGAAGGAAGGAGATGGGGAACAGAGGTGAATAAGGCTGGTGAGCTAGAAACCTTTCATTCTAGGAAACTCGGATCAGTCAGTGGCTTTGGGAGCCCTAAATTCAAAGGGAAGTGTTTTCCCACTGTGTGTATTTCTTCCCCATCAGGTGCAAGTTAGGATTAAAGCTAATGGCTCACCAGTTATTGGCTCCGTTGTTTCATTACCATCTTTCCAAATCAAATGCGAATCTGCACAGGCCAGGCGGCTGTGATGGTGGCCGTGGCTACTGGCTTTACAGAGCAGAACCCCTAGGGCTCAGTGCTGCTGCTGGAGCCCGCCACTCTCTCTTCCTCCTGAGTGTGTCCTTTCACTTTAATAATCTTGCCACTGCTGCATGAACTCCTCCTGCGTGTGTGTCCTGAACCCTTTCCTGCAAAACCTAAGGGAACCTTCTCCATCCTGTGACACCACTGTGCTTACTTCTGCCCCCTTTTTGTGCTCTGTGAAGACATCTGTCCCTTTCTCATCATAAGTGTCCTCTTCTACGTCCAGGGAGAGCTCGTCTCACAACACAGACTACTCAGCACCTCAGTCTGCTCCTTGTCGCCTCCCCTCCATGAGCCCACTGCATTCCTAGTTGCTCTTACAGTGCCTCCCCTCGTCCACCCCTTTCCAACACCGTTCCTTTTCTCTCAGCCTGCACTCTTCCAAGACAGCCTGCTTTCACAGTCTATCATCTTGCCTCCTCTAGAGAACGAACATAATGTTCCACTTTTTCCTCGTTTTTTTCCTACTAATTTTTAAGGTGTGTTTTTCTTCTGAGTTTTCAAAATGATCCCTCGGCTCTGTTCTGCAGGGCTCTTCCTAGGTAGGACGTCAACTTGTTATTAGTGTTCACGTACTTGGGAAGCCACAGGAAGAATCTGCGGTGAAGCAGGATGTGTGCACTAACACTGGCTTCATTCAGTGTCCACTCATTTTTTTTTTTTTTTTTTGGCTGAATTCCTGCCGTAGATCATTTTGTAGGTAGTGAGCTGGTGTCTGTAGTTCCCAGTTAAACACCAGGATCCAGCAATGGCTGCAGTGGGCTGAACTCCTGCTGTCGCCGAGGCAGACAAATGCATAAAATAAATGCAGCCCCAGGGGGCAGGATGCTCCTGCCTCCACCCACTGACTGTGCTTATATAACACAGGCTGCCCAGCCGCAGCAGCCTCCCAATCCCCTCTCACCCAGGGGCGAGGCCCAGATGCAGCAGCCTCCCCAGTCCCCTCTCACTCCCTGTCCTGGTGTCTCCGGGAGCCTCCATCTCTGAAGGAATGTGAAGGACCTGTACTGACAGGGGGTGGAGGAGAATATCATAGGACTACAGAAAGCACAGACTATGCAGCAAAGGACAGATGCCCAATTTTCTAACCAGTGTAAATCCTGCTTCTTTACTTAAATATTAGCAAGATGATAATAGTGTAGCAGGCACTTAGGCATGAACAGAGCAAGGATGATAGGCGAGGTACAGAGGTCACTCAGGGCTTTCTGCCTGGCAATGGACAATTGAGGGTGGGACCTCGCCCCTGGGTGACCTTTCCTTCCCTAGGATCTCATTGGTCATGCGATTTGGACCCTCCCTGTACCCTTCCTCCCCTGGTATGTCGCTAGCTTGTCATGTGGTAGACCCCCTCAGAGGAGAAACAGGGGAGCCAGGAAACAGCCTCAGGCAACTTTCACAGAAACTTTGCATGACCGCTCCCTTCAGCATTAACCCCTAAGATACCATCTAGGCCTCAGTTGTGTTTCAGCTCCAGGCCCAGAAAAACAGTCAGGGCAGGTGGGGCAATGCCATAACCGACATCAGGACCAGCTTGGATGACTAATGACTCCCCTGCCCTGACACCAACCCACCAGTAGAGACCATGACCTTAAAAAGAGACACCTGGGAAGCTGATGACTAGTCTATTAAGATCCTCTCCTGCCTGACCAGGTGGTGGCGCAGTGGATAGAGTGTCAGACTGGGATGTGAAAGAACCCAGGTTCGAGTCCTTGAGGTCTCCAGCTTGAGTGCAGGCTCATCTGGTTTGAGCAAACAGCTCACTGGCTTGGAACCAAGATTGCTGACTCGAGCAAGGGGTTACTCGCCTGCTGAAGGCCCGTGGTCAAGGCACATATGAGAAAGCAATCAATGAACAACTAAGAAGTCACAACGAAAAACTGATGATTGATGCTTCTCATCTCTCCGTTCCTGTCTGTCTGTCCCTATCTATCCCTCTCTCTGACTCTCTCTGTTCCTGTAAAAAAAAAAAAAAAAAAAAATCCTCTCCTGAGGTCTCCAGATAAAAACCTTCAAGACAAAGGACTTCAGAGCTAGCTCTCTCTCTCTTTGGCCCACCAGCGCCTTTCCCCACTCGCTTCTTTCCCCTGGACTTGTGTTCTCTCTTTTTCTCTGGAGCATGCCTGTGCCTTTTGCGCTTTCTTTCCCCCATGCGCATTTTCTCTGTTTTCTTTCTCAGAAGCTCCAAGGCCCTTCTTCTGGCTCTATAACTTGTTTCCTGAGCCCACACAGCCCAGCTGGCTCACTTTTTCCATGGCTCACATATTCTGCCTCTGTGACTTTCTAAATAAACTTTTGTTTGTATTTGAATATTGCCTCTGAATTCTTTCTTAGTCAAAGCTCAAGTACCAAAGTTGCTAAACCAAGGTCCAACTGCTGGTAACATTCTGGTGCCATTTCACTAACATTAGAAGGGTATTAATAGTATGGTCCTACCTAATTTCCAGTTGGCCTCAAATAACTAGGCCTAACACTCTCTTGTCCTATAGAGGCAGTAGAAAGTATTTCCAAATTCTTGCCAAAGGGAGACCTCAGCTCTATTTTTCTGTTATTGTGAAGTTTTGTGACTTTTCAAAAAGAACTTTATTGGGAAAATACATGTTAGGTATTACTATCCAGGTGCAACTTTGAATCATAAGTCCTGAGCTCCCCAAATTAATCTCAAACTGCCATGACTTACTGGGTAGAAATTCTCTCACAAGAAATGGATTGCTTCACACCAGTAAAACTGAACACAGAACTTCAAGATTTACCAAATATTCTACCCCTGAGATTTTCAAGTAGCACTGCTAGTTAATCTTGTCTCGCTTCTGAAAACAAGAGCGCTTTCTATTCATTACAGCCATCCTGTCAAACTGCCTGTACTTCCTTAAGATTGATTTTGAAATCAAATAACAGCCAGAGACCCAGCTCCACAGATAAGCTGCTTTCAATCTCAACACTTCATCTGTTCTCAGATCAAGGGTCCTATAAAATATAGGCAGGAAACATTCAATTTAAAATTTCATTGAACAAAGGCCATTCACTAGCAGTAAGAGTTTTGTGTTCATAGACTAAATATCCTTTCTGGGAAAAGGTAAACTACAACTAAGTGAACTAAAGAAGTAAACAAAGGAAAAGACAAATGTATTGACTTCCAGGTTGTTCACAGAGTCCAATGCCTGCATTCTACTAGCAGGTTTCTCCTCATCTCAGGTTTTATCAATCTTTTGTTAATATAATTTTGTTCTACCTCATCAAATGATATAGTTGTGTCAATTACCATTTAAATTCTGAACTGTTGGTCAAATAAGTTTGTAAAATAGGATTTTTCTGTTTGCTCGCTTATACAATAGTTTGCATTGGGGGCTGGGCAGCACCAGGTATATGTGGTCTGTGAAATTGCAAATTGCCTTCCTGCTTGGGAAGGGCCATTGTTTTACTAATGTTTGCTGGAGAAGAGGTTTTTGTGCCAGAAAGTTTTGAAAAGAGAGAAGAAGGAGAAAGAGAAAGAAGCCATGTTTAGCAGGGAGAGCAGAGAGAAGGCAGAGTGCTGAAGAAGAAACCACTTTGTGCAGAGAGGAGAAGGTGTGCAGATGGGGAAACAGAGGTGAGGGGCTTTGCGAGCTCCACTGAGACTGGTGGGGCCTTTGATTCTAGGAGATACCGGGGAAGACTCTCTTGGTTGTAGAACCAGAGAATGTGTCAGTGGCTTTGGGAGCCCTGTAGGTTTGTTCATCAGCCAGTGTGAGATTTTAATAAAGGAATGGCCCACCATTTTTTGGCTCCACACTTCCTTTACTGTCTGCCCAAATCTAATGAGAACCTGCATGTGCATGGCCAGAAAAGCTGTGACTACTGGCCATATATGAACCAAAACAGTAATTGGTGGGAGCCTGTTGCTCTCCTGAGACTGGTGCAAACACACAGAGCTATGCCATGAAAACATGTTTATCTGTGCTAGTGTTGCAACTGAAACGTCTCTATTGGCAGGATCTGAGATATAATAAATACACATGCTACATGCTTCCGGAAGAGGGCTCTAAAGGCTGACAGATAGGCAAGCAGAATTTTTGGATGGGAGGTAAATATTTTAATTGTGTTGAAAAGAGATCTCTTCTTTGAAAAAGAAAACCAAGACCCTAGGCGGTTGGCTCAGTGGATAGAGCTTTGGTCTGGTGTAAGGACGTCCCAGGTTCAATCCCAGGTCATGGCACACATGAGAAGTGCCCATCTGCTTCTCTCCCCTTCCCTCTCCCATTTCTCTCCTTCTTCCCCTCCCATAGCCAGTGGCTTGATTGGTTCAAGCATCAGCCCCGGGTGCTGAGGATAGCTTGGCTGATTTGAGCATTGGCCCCAAACAGGGGTTGCTGGGTGGATCCTGGTTGGAGTGTGTAAGACCAGTAGCCACGGCCACCATCGCAGCCACCCGGCCCATGCAGGTTCACATTTGATTCGGACAGATGGTAATGAAACAATGGAGCCAAGAACTGGACCATTAGCTTTAATCACCCGGCAGGCAAGAAAGACACACAGTGGGAAAATATTTCCCTTTCCATTCAGGGCTCCCAAAGTCACTGACTTATCGGAGTTTCCTAGAATCAAAAGTTTCTAGCTCACCAGCCTTATTCACTTCTGTTCCCCTTCTCCTTCTCTGTACAAACTGGCTTCTTCTTCAGCACTCCGCCATCTTGGCTGCTTCTCCTCTCCTCCACGTGGCCTTTCTCTGCTTTCCTTTGTCCCATTTTATAGTGTAAAAATCAAAACCTTTAATCCAATATACAAACAAGGAAGTCTCTGATACAAAGTCACTTATTTGAGGCATAATGGGATTCCTTATGAGAGTGGACCACCCCACATCATGCAATAGTCAAGGGTGTGGGGAAAAGCTTAGTTTTGAAAAGATCTTAGTATATATTAAAAGGGTGGGAAAGGTTTAGTCTTAAAACTAAGCCTTAGGCTATAAAGACCCTGCCTGCTCACAGCCTGTCCCCCACACCCAATGTAAACTATAAGCGAGCAAACATATATATCATATTTACAAACTTATTTGACCAACAGGGTGCATATGGGGATATCTTTCTATCTCCCTTCCTCTCACTTAAAAAAAATGCAAGAAAGAAGCGGGGGGGGGGGGGGGAAGAAAATCAAAGTTAACTTCTAAAAGGTGAATTGTAGTTGTCAGAATTATCCTCTAAATTCCTGCTTACAGTGTGACATTTTTGCTTCTTAGTAAAGGGACACAGGCTTTATTATCACAATTGGTACCAATCCCTTTTATTCTGTGTTTTCACAGCCTATTCAGGAAGCTCTTGCTGCACTCAATTAGTACTTTGTGAGGCAAATGAATTCTGGATTAAGTGGGAACAATGACCTCAACAAAGACTATCCGTACTTTTACCCCCCACCCCCCGCCCATTGTTTTCCTGTAGAATGGAGGATACAAGAGCATCTACAGTCTCCACTATGGTCAAAGTGGCATCTGTGATATCATTTCAGACTGTGGCACTATTTTAAAGCAATAAACTTCATCTTTAATTTGGAGTTTCATTTTCCAGAGTCTGAGGAAAAGTGCCTACCATCTTGAGAGTTTTAGTCCAGATTATAGTGAGATGCCGTTGGGCAGATAAAATATATTATGCTGACTTTGTTAAAGATGGTGCTGCCCACATGGAAGCCCATCACCCAGGTGATAATATTAGTTGCCCTTTGTTGGGCAGATAAAATGTATTATGCTCACTTTGTTAAAGATGGTGCTGCCCACGTGAGGCCATTGCCCAGGTGATATTAATGTGTGTCTCTGTGGGCAGGTAGAATCCTTGTAGCCTGGTGCTTGGTTTTGGGATTAAGCCTTTCCCACCCATTTTGATGTGGGGCGGTACAATCCAATCATGCCTCAGAGAAGTGACTTTGTATTAGAGACTTACCTATTTTGTATATTGGATTAGAGGTTGTAAAGCTATAGTATAAAATGGGGGCAGAACGAGAGTTTGCTCTCTTGGTTCCTGGGATGATTAGCATGACAGAGCAGAGGGAGCAGAGCAGAGGAGCACTGAATGTGAGTGGGTTTTGGAGCCCAGTGTGTGTTTTTACTTGCCCGCTGAGTGCAAGCTAGAATTAAAGAAAATGGCCTATCAGTTTTTGGCTCCATTGTTTCTTTACCGACTGTCCGAATCCAATGCGAACCTGCATGGGCCAGGAGGCTGCTGTGATGGTGGTCCTGGCCTTGGCTTCTGGCTTTACACCCTTCTTGCTTGGAATGGGCATTTTTATGTTAATATATGTTGGGGATGGGCTTTCCTGCCAAAAGGTTTTAAAAGGAAGAGAGATCACATTGTTCCGGAGGAAGAGTGATTACATTCTAGGAGGAGCCCATGCTGTAGGAGAGCAGAGAAGGGCCATGTGGAGGAGAGGAGAAGCAGCCAAGATGGTGGAGTGCTGAAGAAGGAGCCAGTTTGTGCAGAGTTTGTGCAGAGAGAAGGAAGGAGATGGGGAACAGAGATGAATAAAGCTGATGAGCTAGAAACCTTTGATTCTAGGAAACTCAGATTAAGTCAGTGGCTTTGGGAGCCCTGAATGGAAAGGGAAGTGTTTTCCCACTGTGTGTATTTCTTGCCCGTCGAGTGCAAGCTAGGATTAAAGCTAATGGCCCACCAGTTCTTGGCTCCATTGTTTCATTACCGTATGTTCAAATCAAATGCGAACCTACACTGGCCAGGTGGCTGTGATGGTGGCTGTGGCTAATGGCCATACATTTGGCATAGTCTGTGGCAGGATTCAATACAGATTGGCATGGAGCCACCACCACCTTGAGCAGTGAGAGAGAAGACTGGCTGTTATGGTTCCCCATGGCTGTCCTTTCAGGGGCCGTAGGCTGGCTGACTTTTATAGCCATGCGTGAAGAAACCAAGAGCTCTGTGGAAGAGGCTGTTCAGGACCTGCAAACCGAGCAGTGGAAGGAGCTGGAGCAAACGTGGGAGAAAAAGATGCCGACCCTGGAGCTGGAGCAAGCACCAGAGGAGGTCGACCAGGTTCGAGAGATTTGCTTGGAAATGGAGCAGCCACTGGAGAAGGAATCACAGGTTCGTGAGTTGAGATTGCCCTGGACGTTGTGGAAAGCCAGCAGCAGTGAGAGGCCAGGTCTGAGGCCGGAGCTGGGGCTGCAGGGCACACAGAGCAGAAGGCGGTGGTGGCCCAGGGCTCCAGCCTGGCAGCAGGAGCTTGGGTTTTCAGTTCCTCTTTGGAGGATGAGGAGAATCGGGCTGAAGCTGCAATCTGCAGTCTCCAGAAGATAAGAGCCCAGCAGCAAGGAGTACCTACTATGCCCCTGGTAGGTCTGCAATTTTGGGTCATGGGGTGGATGCCATCATGCTCTCTGGAGCAGAGATGGAAATGCTGACTGCCATTGCCACATGCTCCTCTTTGGGACAGTGTAAGACCTGCCAGGATGGCAGGGATGAAGGGGGTGGCTGAGGCCCCATGTGTGTGGACTGATTTCTGGACTATGACCGGATGGGCACTGGCTCCTTTGTTGGATGGACTTAAGGATTTTGGACAATGTGAAATACCCTGATGGGGCTGGGGGGCGGCTTTGCTGGAAGCACTCCCCTGCCCTGGGAAGCTTTTCCCATGGCTGGAAAGAAGGCCGAGGATATTCTGCACTTTTGGCAAAGTGCTCAGAGACTGGTGAATTACCTTTGTAATTGTTGAAATTTTATGAATTGTCATGTATTTGTAATTTGTGTAATGTGCCTAATTTCCTTACGCAGGGATGCCGGTGGTGTAGATTGTGGGTAATAAAGTAAGCATAGGGGTGGATTGTTGGGCAGATAAAATATATTATGCTCACTTTGTTAAAGATGATACTGCCCATGTGGAAACCCGTCACCCAGGTGATAATATTATTTGCCCTTCTTGCTTGAGATGGGTGTGATTATGTTAATATGTGTTGGGGGAGGGCTTTTGCACCAAAACATCTTAAAAGGAAGAGAGACCATGTTGTTCCGGGGGAAAAGTGATTACATTCTAGGAGGAGCCCATGCTGTAGAAGAGCAGAGAAAGGCCATGTGGAGGAGAAGAGAAGCAGCCAAGATGACAGAGTGCTGAAGAAGAAGCCAGTTTGTGCACAGTTTGTGCAGAGATAAGTAGATGGGGAACAGAGGTGAATAAAGCTGGCGAGCTAGAAACCTTTGATTTTAGGAGACTCGGATAAGTCAGTGGCTTTGGGAGCCCTGAATAGAAAGGGAAGTGTTTTCCTACTGTGTGTCTTTCTTGCCCGCGGGGTGCAAGCTAGGATTAAAGCTAATAGCCCACCAGTTCTGGGCTCCGTTGTTTCATTACCGTCTGTTCGAATCAAATGTGAACCTGCACTGGCCAGGCAGCTGTGATGGTGGCCGTGGCTACTGGCTTTACAGATGCTGAACTCAAAAAGGAATAGAAAACGATAGGTCTTTACCAAGACAATAAAATTGGCTATGGCTTAGGTGTCATGCTTTATAGCTAGGACTTTCATTCTGACCTCTGACACTCAATTTTAAAGAAATAAATTCGTATTATATGGGTTAGGTAGCAGGTTAGAAATGAGCCGGGACAGGCAAAGGTGGGGAAGGGAGAAATGTTTGCCCATGTACATTCCTGCATGTCCGCAGGGTCTAGATGAATCTTTAAGCCGGAACAGGCCTCACCACACCCAGACTCGTCTCTGGTTCCCTGATACAGTCTCTGCCACACAGCAGCACAGAGAAGACAGATACACCAGAGGGAGAAGCTGGAAAAACCAGAACAGTAAAGTCCAGGAAGTAAAAGCTCATAAATCCCTAAGCTCTGTAACTGATCAGAGTAACTCATTCTCACAAGTGCCCACCTGCTCAGTCCCTTCTGGGTATGTTCCTGTATGGTCAGTAAGCCCTTGCTTAGCTTGCTTCCTTTGTCTGTTGACTGAATTCTTTCCTTCGGGAAGACAAGAATTAAGGTCTTGCCGTTTTGTCAGTAACAATGTGACTTTAGAACCATGGATGACAGTTACTATCAATTTATTCATATAAAACAAACCTAAACAATATTGGCAAACCAAAGATGCTTTTAACCATTTGCTGAGGCCTCTCTTAATAGGATATAAGAACCCCTAATCAATAATAAAATTCAAGAGAAATTAGAATTCATACATGGAGACTCTGGGTGAAAACAAAAAAAAAGACTGAGCTAACCAACTAAACCTGACAAGCTCAGGTGAGCCCTGCATGATGGCTTTGCAGACTCAAGACCTAACGTAACCACACAGGATGGTCTAAAACAGTGGTCCCCAACCTTTTTTGGGCCACGGACCGGTTTAATGTCAGAAAATATTTTCATGGACCGGCCTTTAGGGTGGGATGAATAAATGTATCATGTGACTGAGACAAGCGTCAAGAGTGAGTCTTAGATGGATGTAACGGAAGGAATCTGGTCATTTTTAAAAAAATAAAACATCGTTCAGACTTAAATATAAATAAAACAGAAATAATGTAAGTTATTTATTCTTTCTCTGTGGTCCAGTACCAAATGGCTCACGGACCGGTACCAGTCCGCGGCCCAGGGGTTGGGGACCACTGGTCTAAAATGAAAACTTTCTAACTAAAAGCAGTTCATGTTGTGTAGTCATGTCCTAAGGTGGTATTTTTCTCTAAACAAAGGTCAGTGTTTACCTTAATTAAGCCTGTTTGTTGTCCTTTGCATCTACAATAACATTCCTGATAACATGCCTTTAAAACGTAAGGTCATCTCATTCTGCAGCCTTGCAAGACAGGCATCCCAGGAGAGCATGAACCAACAAACCTCACCATTATCATGTTAATGAACTATAACTATCTTATGAGGCACGCTTATGTCTTCCCTTTCATTCTGATGTATAAAATAAGTGGTAAAACTACCATTTTCTGGAGCATTTTCTCAGTCTGTTGAGACTTTGCTTCCTGGAAACTGTCAACAGTTTGGCTCAAATAAACTTACTAAAAGTTCAAATAGGTTTGGAAGTTTTTTTGTTGACAAGACACAAATATTTTATATTTTTAAAAATTACCTCATTGAAACAGTAAAAGCTAAGCTCAAGCTTGGTTATTAAATTCAAATAAAACTAAGCCCTCAAGTAACTTGGGTATTACAGCTATTTAAAAAGATAGAACTACAGACATCCTGAACACAATGCACCCTTGTCACCCAGGCTCTAGCTCTCATGAACTCTCCCTGCTCCAGACCCCTCTGGGCTGACCCTAGCCCAACTGGCCAGAATCTCCTTCCATTGCCACCCGGAGCCTCAGGACCCATGGGTGTTGGAGCCCCCTCCTCTTCACAACAGGGACCCGGCCTCCTTCCCTTGGGACCCTCCCCAGCCTTGGCTCTTCATACCCTGGAAAAAATCAGGCTGAACCTGGTCATCTGCTAAAGAGGCCGGTGAAGATTTGGGGGACTGCCTTAGGTACATAACCATTATTTATGACATTATTTTTATGGGAATGTAACAAATTCATTTTGGGATGTATGAAGAGTAAGTATAATCTAGTGATGACTAATAGGTGGAAGAAACTCAAGAATTATGTCCTGTGGGATTCAGAGTCCTGCATTTTAAAATAGGGCTCAGATTTGGGCGAGCTATTCAAGTATTCTTTGATATAGTAATTGGTAGATAAAATGGCTACTCAGACACCATCTTTCTTAAGAACAATGCAGGCCTGGAGGAGGAAGAAGGACTTGCCTACTCAGTAATCCAGCTCAGACCTCTGCTGCAGCCGAATGCTGACAAGGGACAATTAGATTAGGGTGCAGACAAATTTGAGGCACTGTGGCACCCCTCTCAACCCAAACAAAAGAAGCTGTCTTGCAACCACCTTTGCCCAAGGCCCGTTGATGAATCCATATAAGCTCTGCTCCATCCCTACCTCGGGCTGACACCCTTTGCTGGTCTCAGCCTGCCTGCACACAGGCGGTTTTAAAAGAAATTTTCCTTTTGGAACACACTAGCCTCGTGTTTTTCGGTTTGGCCCACGGTATCTGCCTTTCAATAATCATTAAGAGTCATTGAATTATTAAAATATAAAGTTATGAATAAGTTAATAAAATAGCAAACTGGCTAAGAGGAAAGTTTGAGTTCATGCAAAAAGTTCAATTATTATAAATTATTAATGACTAAAAACTCCAATAAGTTAGATGTTTCTTTATTAAACTCAAGGATAGAATTTTAAAGTTTATTTTTATTAATTTAACTATTTAATGAAAGTATTTTAAAATAACATCTTTTATTTTAAGAGCCTGATTTAAAGTCTTCACTCCATTGGTTTTCTGCATAAAGGCTTTAATACATGCATTTTCCATGACACATTTACACACATAGTGAAGACTGGTTCAAGCAATTCTATCTTACCCACAGGTTAATAACTAGTTTAAACTATGATTACATGCATGAGAATGAAAGCCTCGATTCAATTCCTTACATTCCACCACTTACTTGCTGAGGACCTTAGGCAAATTATTTTTGAGTCTTAGTTTATTTACCTGTAAAATGGGAGTAACGTAATAAGTATCTATCTCATAGAATGATCAAATGAGACCATCTATATACTTAGAATAGAGCTTGGCATATAATAAATACTCATTAGAAGTCAGCCTGACCTGTAGTGGCACAGTGGATAGAACACTGACCTGGAACGCTGAGGTCACCGGTTCAAAACTCCATGCTTGCCCAGTCAAAGCACATACAGGAAACAATTGATGAACAACTAAAATGAAGCAACTACAAACTAATGCTTCTCATTCCCTCTCTTCCCCCCTCCCCTAAAATCAATCAATAAAAAATAAATATCAGATATTACTAGGTTTTCAACAATTCAAGGACATATCACTGTGCTTATAATTATTGTGGCATTAAGTGGATATGTCACTGTCTGGCTCAAATCCTACTACCAATGGCTTCCTATTGCACGTGGAATAAAATTCAAAGTTCTTGGTCTAGTCATGCATGATCTAGCTTCCGGTCCTCTCGCAGACCTCACTGCCAGTGTAGGTATTCTGTACTTGCTGTTCCCTCTGCTTTCAGCACCCTCCATAGGCCTTCAGTTCATTTAGTCTCCTGTTGACATGTCACCACAGAAAGGTTATTGCTACCAACTCCATCTAAAAGCCCTATCTGCTACCCCTTCCACTAGCTCTGTCTACTTGCCTGCTTTATTTTTCTTTATTCTTGTAATTGGTGCTGGCTTCACATTCTATGCATTTTTGTTTGTTTGTTTTTAATATGTCTTCTCTACTGGAATGTCAGCTCCCTGCATTTAAGGAATGCATCTTATTTATATATAGCTATATCCTAAATTCCTAAAACTGCCTTCATTTAGGGGGCTCTCAGTAAACAGCTGTCAACCAACTGAATTAAATAACTAAACAAGCTACAAAAGTGGTCTAGCTCTTTAAAGGCTGTATAACCTTGTAGGGAAGAAGAAACACTGTCAACCATTATATGTTTGTGCCTTGCTCACTTTGAATTTCGAAGCGATTGCTAAAATGATAGTTTTTATCTTCATCCAAGAGTTGTTAGATTTAAAAAGCCCTTCACATAGACTCATTAAATTGAGAATAGAGCTGACCACAGTATTCATTTAGTCTCTGGTTTGTTGGTCTTTGGTAGTCAAACTATGTCTCATATATTAGGAGCACAGCCATAACTGTGACTGGAGTGTGGCCAGTAGACATTTCATTTGGCAGATCTACGCAGACAAGGCTCACATGCAGCTGTAATTCAGCTGCACTGCCTTTCTATTCATTTTTTCATCTAAACAGGTGAATGAGAAGCTCTGAGCCATAGCCTTTCCTGGTGCAGAACCACTGAGGACGACTAGGGAGGGAAGGGACTGACTCCCCTGACAGCCTGAGGCCCACATTCCCGAAAACCAGTTGTTGACACAACTTCAACCTTTGCTTAAATTAAGCAAAGGAATGAGACAAACGTTTTTCCCAGTTGCAGAAAAACCAGTCTTACTTTGATGCATCAGAGAAAGAAGAGCAAATAGGAAAGAAAAAGAATGAAAGTATCAGACTTAGAAGACACGCTCTCTCCTAAATTGTAAGGCCTTAGAATGTTTCTGTGCTACTTACTCCAGCTGCTCGGACAAAGGTCAATCCCATTGTTGAGCCTAACCAGATCAATGAAATAGTTGTCAATATTTCCTTTCATCGGGGTTTCTGGCTAGTCCTGATGGTCAAACACAAGACTTATACCTGCTAATTATGTCAGAATTCTTGGGGAAAGAAGAGGTAGCAGAACACTGGGATCCAGTAAAATCTCCAAGTAGCCACAGTCTTTGACCAACACAACACTAATTAAAGGAACCCCAGCTGCCAATTTTTTGGGTGGACAGGAAGCTGCCTTTGAATCTGTTTTGTTGAAACTGGTAAGGTTCCAGCTGCTCCTAGTTTCACTGAGAAAAGCAGAATGAATGAGATCTTTGATATCTGTCATGTCTGCATGCAGTGGAACTATGGAGTGCTTTTGAAAAATTATTTCTCATAAAGAAATGATTCTACAATCTAATGAACACATTTATTAATTGCTATTCCAGGTGTCTTGTTGCTAGAAATTAACTAGTATGTTGGTGACCTGGTTACATTTCACAAGTTATTGGACCACAAGGATGTTTGTTTCACCTACAGTTTAAGGTTATGGGAACCGACATCATTTTCACTGTATTTAAAACCCTATGTCTACTGAGGGACTAAGTGACGAACTACAGAATATACACTTTGTGACGCTAGGGGTTATTAATGCTTTTTAAAATTCTACATAATTGTCTTGGAATCCTCGGAAATTGAGTGCTAACATATGAGAACAGAAAGAAAAGGCTTTTATTACAACCTGAATTATATTGAATAATAAAAATTACTGATCTGTATTACAAAAAAAAAGTCCATTTTTTTCATCAAGAACAAAGATACTAATTCATAGTTAATGAAAACAATTTTTGCAAAGGGTTATAGTCAAACCCATTCATTTTTTAAAAAAGCTTTTGAAATGAAGGCAGTAAAATCATTGCTTAAAGTGTTACATCATCAATATATACTTAACTAGCTTTACATAGATCTCACACACAGACACACACGTGTATCAGGGAATGCATGATCCTGGCTTCATCACTCACTAGCCATTGGCCTGGAAGCTATTTTGCATCTTTCTGCTTCAGTTTCCTCATCTATAAAATGGGGGAGAGTACCGCAGAGAGAGGTTTTCAGGTATAAGTAAATAAGACATGCTGCCTGCCATGTAATAAGTAATGGACAAATGCAGAGCATGACATTTACCCATTTTGTATTGATAATTTCTACTTTCTATTGATAACCATATTCCCTACTTGTGCCTGTTAGTAACAGAACTGCCTAATGTCCGCAGGGTTGCCCAGCAAAAACACCAAACTTGCCAGTCCCACCTGGACCTGTGTCTAACTTCCCACAGTGGGATGCGGGCCACCTCCCTGCAAGGAGCGCCTTGCCCTCCAGGTGCTCTGCCCTGAGGCCAGCGTCAGGTGCAGGGGCGACCAAGGACCACACAAGCCGTGCCCAAGACTCCAGGGCACTGAGAGTGGTGCCGCAGGGTCGCCCGGCCCCTCGCCCTCCCGGACCGGACCTCTCACCTGCTAGCACTCCTATATTTGAGAACAGTAAACTTCTACACTGTGTAAAGTATAATTTTCTGGTTTCTGTTAAAGTGGAAAAATCAATACTCTAACGGATGCTAACACATTTACTGATTTTTCAGTTATAAAAGTTCACGGCAAGTCATCTTGATATTTATAGCCATACTCCTTTCACATTGATTAGTTATATGATGTCAAGTCCTTGTTAGCAAGTCACCCCTCTTGCTCAAATTGCAGCACTAACAACTCACAGGTGATCTCTGGGTCTGGGCAATGGACACCTGGATGACAATGACAGAAATCCAGAACCAAGTGACCAGCAGCCTCCTGGGTGTTGGGGAAGATAATGGTGTCAGAGCACGTGGAAGAGGGTGGGAGGGCACACACACTCTTCTAAAAGTACGAATGAACCACGCAATGCTCCAGTGTAGGGATGGGGGTGAGCCCCGTTCAGTGGCACCACCTACCAGCCTGAGGTAGTTCTGCAGCATCGGAAGAGGGATCATGGACACGTAAGTCACACTACTGAGGCAGCCTTCGCGAGGGCCTGGAAGGGAGAGAAACACAGAAGGATCCTTGGCTCTGTCCCCAGATTCAGTAGTCACAGTCTAGGAGCGAATGTCATCAGAGCTTAGTCCAACCCACAGAAAGCTCTGGCCTTGTAAGGCAGCATTTATGCACAGGTCCCTGGCCCCCTGCAAGTTCTGCTGCTCTCTCAATACATTCTTGAGCCTAAAGGAATTTGAATTTCCTAGGAGAAGCTCATACCTTTTTTTTTTTTTTAACTGTGGAAGGTATATTTCCATCAATAAAATAAAACTATATTAGTTGAAACTGAATTTTTTAAAGACTCCATTCCCAAGTATGAGAAATACATGATGAAATCTGTAGCCTTCAATCTCTCTGAGTTTCAATTTCCTTGTGTATAAAAATGAGAATGAACAGAAATATGTATCCCATTGGACTGTTACAAGAATTAAATGAATTTGTCCTGGCCAACTGGATCAGTGGTAGAACAACAGCTCAGCATGTGGAAGTCCCAGGTTCGATTCCTGGTCAGAGCATACAAGACAAGTGCCCATCTGCTTTTTTACCCCTCCCCCCTTCTCTCTCTCTCCCTCTCTCTCTTTTCCTCCCCTCCTGCAGCTATGGCTCAATCAGAGTTGGCCCTGGGCGTTGAGGATGGCTCCATGGCCTCTGCTTTAGGTGCTAAAAAATGGCTCCAGTTGCAATGAAACAAGGGCCCCAGATGGGCAGTCCCTAGTGGGGTTGCCAGGTGGATCCCGGTTGGGCACATGTAGGAGTCTATCTCCCCTCCTCTCACTAAATTAAAAAAAGGAAGAATTAAATGAATTTATACTTTTAATGCACTGTAAACCACAGGGCTCAGTATATAGTAGGCACTCACTGAACATTAGCTTGTACCATTATAATGACCAGATTTTGCATACTCTGTACTTGACAGTAACGGACATCTTTTCACACCCTTCCTGTCACTCTCTTATCAGTGGTCAGTTGCCCTCTGATTTGTCCTAATGATATACAATCAAACTCACAGGAAAAATAACCAAGACATCACCACAGGTGTCAGCAACAGGGCTTTTGAGTGTTCCTCTCCTTAACAGAGGTTCCAGCAAACACTAACGACTCAGTGGTGGGCGCCACTGTGCCCGGCTGGAGATGCAGGACAACGCGGCAGGTTCCAGAACCTTTGCTTCCAACAACCGTGAAGCCAGCGCTGCCAGTGTCCCCCGATAGAGCGGCTTTACCTGACAGGAGCACAGTGACCTGTGCCACTCCGTTCCTCCTCATAAAGTCCCACGGGCACGGGGCGGAGCTCTGACCAACGGACCATGGCACACTTCCTAGTTCAAAAAATGAAATGAAAAAATGTCAAGATGAAAAGCAAATTTTCTTATAAGGGTCGATGAATGACGATCTTTGTGGGAACCCTAACGAATCCAGAGCTTCAACTGTCAGAGGCACAGGCAGAATTTGCGAAGAGGCACGGGTGCGGGGGGGCCGGATAGTACCACTTTTGTTGAAGGTCAAGAAGAAGCCCTTCAAACTGCAGGCTTCCCCTAAGCTGCCCCGAGGCAGGGCCGGGGAACCCCGCAGCGTGAGAACGTAGCTACAGGTTCCTAGGGCTCAGTTTCCAAGCGCAACGCTACTCACAACCTTGCGCTGTGCTGCTAATGCCTGCTTCATCATGGCCGCGACTGAGTGGGGGGTCGGGTCCTTTATGTCTGGTCCCTGCCTTCCTTCCCAACAAATTTTTAGATTCCAGAAAAAAATAGATCTAACTTTAGGTACTCAGGATAAGACAAGCCTTGCCACAGTCTGGGCCCTCTGCCCACTCTTACTCAAAATGGGTCCCCTCAAAGGGGCCTTCACTTGGGAGGAATTAGTAGTAAGAACTCGTTTTCACTTCTTCCCTTCCACAGATCAATCCGTGAATACCTATTCTCTGTATGTCCCCAACATACACATCTACCCCACCTGTAACTTTCTTATCTGGTGGCCTGATCCTTCTAATCTGGTTTGAGTTATTAACACAGTAAAATCACTTGTATATGAATATTAACAACAATAATAATGTAGTTACTAATTATAAGTGGCTCCTGCCAGGTCCTACGCTAAGCTCTCCCTGATCCACAACACTCAATGATTTTAGATGTGGAATTCTATGGGGCGCCCACCCTCAGGGACAGGCATGAACAAGGAAACCCACTGCTCAGAGGCAAATCCACTGAGAGTGGTAAATGCCCACTGCCTTTGCCAGTGTCCGGATTCACTGGTGAGGGCTAAGGTGGAAGTCTGTGTGTGCAAGACACAGCTGTGCTGACCTCATTCATCAGACCACGAAGGCTGACGCACACCTTGAATAACAACACTCTGTTGCAAAATGTGATGCTGAGAATCATTTCTGACTTCTTTTCTTAATGCAATTATTTATATAGATCTAATTTTCAAGATCATGCCAAAGAGCCATAAAATCAAGTTATGAATTATTTGCTTTCAAACCTAGCAGTAATAGATGGTTTGAAAGTGAATTAGATGTTTTGAATTAGCCTATATGAGTAAACAGAATAAAACACCATCTACTAAAAAAGGCGTATACATTAACAGCATGACGAAAACTGCCCTTCCCTTAACCGAGACTGCTCTTCTGCAGCGTGGTGTTGTTGCAAGTGTACAGACTTTCCCACTGGAGAGACTGGGGTTTGAGTTCTCACTGCTCTGCCCATTAACTGCGACTTCAGGCCGGTCATCATGTGCCTTGTCTAGTTATGTATGTATTTATAGAATGAGCCTGCTGTAGGGACTTGCTAAGGTGCCAACATAAAGCGCCCAGCACAATTCTGGGATAGTGGCAACAGGTTCCTGTGTAGGTTAGTTCTCCTACTTTAAGAAAAAAGAAACTAACTGGGGATAAATAACATTTACTGAGCACTTACTATGCTCCCAGGAAATCAAGTCTTATTTTTATCAGGTCTTTAGAGGCTGTTTCATGGAGCCTCTCAAACAGAAATACCCAGTCATGACCCTGATTCATCCCATGTGGGAGCTTTGCATATATCTTCGTTAAAATGCTTCTTCCAGTTCTAGACTTCATTAGGACTCCTGTTTTTAGAAGTAAGATGTTAAGACTACAGCATCCCTGGAACAGCCTGAGCAGCAATCTGGAGCTGCATTCAGAACCTGGGCAGCAGCTAGCAACTGCCGCGGGGCGAGTTTCCTGCATTTATCTGGAACAGCAAGTGCCACCACAAAGCCTCATCAAGGGCCTTCGTGTTCTTTATGCTCTGAGTGTTACTGAGGCATAAAAGTATTTTTATACTAACAGGCAGCGTTACGTAATGGCCGCATTGTGAATATTCGAGTGTCAGCACCAGCAGCTGCCACGAGTGAGCTCTGAGTGTGTATTTGAATACTAAGTCTCAGGTTCTGAAGCCCATAAACATAAATAAACCCAGAAATTTAACTGTCTCCCCACCGCAGAGCTGCTGATACCTAGCATGATGGATTGCACACTGCTCGCGCCGAGGCCAAGGCTGGAGTTCGTGGTGGTGCTCCACGTCACGTCTTTGCGACGCCACCACTCGTCAGAAGAGATGGCTTGGAAATGATTTGTCAGAGCTTGACTCACTGCTTTTGAAAAATCATCCCATGATGTCTGTTTGCGGATATTTAAAGCACATATTGTATTTTCAAATTCAAAGTCATCGAAACCATAGTTGCCTGGTTGGATCTCACTCACTGAAATCCTTAAGGGTATTTTAAGAGCATCTGTTGGAAGTATAAGAGAATTATAAATTAAAAAAAAAAAATCCTCATAGGTAAACAGCCAAATTATTCTATAAAATATGCAAATATCAACATTTAAAAATGAATCAAAGGGCAGTTTTATATTCCTTTAAATAAAATTTGTGTTCTTATACTGGAGTAAACGCTGGTCTTTTCATCTCTTCATGGTGTTTTTGGAACTAGGCTGCTCTGCTTGAACTGTTTATCCTTCCTGTACCTCCAGCCTCTTCTACTTCATTGACTCTTTCCCTTCAGCAAGATTCTCAAGTTCTTTTAAAAACTCTGAGAAAATTAGGGCTCTCTCTGGACCCTGAATTCTCTCTATTGTCCTTTCTCCTCACTTTCATTGACAATGTCATGAATGAGGCAGGTTACAGAAACTTATAAAAGAAGCCACAGCATGAGTCTACAGGGGTTGAGCAGGGCTGCCGAGGAAGGACTGTGGACCTGGTCATTCAGAGGGTGCTGGGAGTGGGGGAGGACTCAGTTGCATGTAACACACATACAGTTCCATGGGTCAGTGTGCTCCGGACAGTGGTTTCAGCCACAGCGTGAGTCCACAGGGACTGAGCAGGGCTGCCGAGGAAGGACTGTGGACCTTGGTCATTCAGAGGGGTGCTAGGATGGGAGCGGACTCAGCTGCATGTAACACACACACAGTTCCATGGGTCAGTGTGCTCCGGACAGTGGTTTCAGCCACAGCGTGAGTCTACAGGGACTGAGCAGGGCTGCCGAGGAAGGTCTGTGGACCCTGGTCATTCAGAGGGGTGCTGGGATGGGAGCGGACTCAGCTGCATGTAACACACACACAGTTCCATGGGTCAGTGTGCTCCGGACAGTGGATTCAGCCACAGCGTGAGTCTACAGGGGCTGAGCAGGGCTGCCGAGGAAGGACTGTGGACCCTGGTCATTCAGAGGGTGCTGGGAGTGGGGGAGGACTCAGCTGCATGTAACACACACACAGTCCCATGGGTCAGTGTGCTCCGGACAGTGGTTTCAGGCACCCAGCCTTGGTCTCTGCCTCAGGCTCAGCCTTCTGTTAGCTGTGAGTACTTGGTAAATTGCCTTGATCTCGCTATACCCCAATTTCTTCTATAAAATGGAAGGAATGTACCATAGAGGTGTAATGAAGAGTAAACACACTCATGTTTGGAATGAATTTAACACCCTGTTACATGGAAGTACTAGTAAGAATTTGATAAATGGCAAACAGTGCAGTAGAGGCTTCTAAAATGATCTTTCTAATCTCTCTAGGAGGGGCTGACTGAGGACCCTCCTAGGTGGGTCACGCCCCACGCACTTGCATTCTTAATGGATTGAATTATAGAGTCACGTGATCACTCCCAAACTTTTATGTCTGCTAACTCATTACTATAATTAGTAAATTGAACATTCCATAAACTGATGAGTTTTTACCATTCCTATAAACACTAAGTTGCACACTTTAGAGACACTAAACAAAGGAGTTGTCAAGAAAAAAAGCCATGTAATGAAGTATAAATGAGGCAATTACATAAATTTAGAAAACAATTTAATTATCTCTATATAGATACTGTCTTCAGTTTGTTTCCCAAATCTGTTCAAGTCCTCAGCACTAGAAATCATAGATAAGCCATTAAAGGTATAATTTGTTCAATAAGAATAGTATGAGAACTTCAATCAGTAGAAACATACTAAAATGAAAACTTCCACCTAGAGACTAGTGAAAAAATTACTTTATCTGCTTTTTACTAAAATGTTTTAAAATGTGTATTTTCATGATCCCCTTCTTAAACTGGCTTAGTCCATTAACTGGTCAAAGTGGATTATTTTATTTTCTGGTTGGCAATTCTCAGTCCTCACCTTCCTCGTCACCGGCATCTTACACATCTGATGTCCCTGTGCTCTGAGATGTACACTCCTACTGTGTTTCCTCAGATCATACCTCATTGGTTCCTCTTTAATGCTGTTTCTTTGTTGGTCCCTCCACTTTTTTCTATATTTCTTAATGATAGAGTGTTTTGAGGCTTATCTCCCTCATTTTTTGCGTTCCCTTCCTTAGTGAGCTCATCCAGTTGCATGACTTTAAATATCACCTACAGACTGCTGACTCTCAGACTGACATATGCAGCTCATACCCATCTCCGGAATTTCTGCTGACTTGCCATCTCCACATAGCTCTCACAGACATCTCAGATTCACACCCTTCAAACTGAACTCCTGCTCGTGATTAGCAAAACCGGCTTCCCCGCAGCCTTCCCTGACAGGTGACAGCCACTCCATCCTGCTAATTTTCAGCTTAGGGCTAAAAACCTGGAGTTACCCACAAATGCCTACAAATTTCCTCTCTTACTTTACAAACATTTTATTTTTTCTTTCTTTTCTTTTTTTTTTCTTTTTGGTGACAGAGAGAAACAGAGAGAGGGACAGACAGGCAAGGAGGAAGAAAGATGAGATGCATCAATTCTTTGTTGCAGCTCCTTAGTCTCCTTAGTTGTTTATTGATTACTTTTTCATATGTGTCTTGATGGTGGAAGGGTGGGCTACAGCAGAGAGAGTAACCCCTTACTCAAGCCAGCAACCTTGGGCTCAAGCCAGCAACCATGGGGTCACGTCTATGATCCCATGCTCAAGCCAGTGACTCATGCTTAAGCTGGTGAGCCTCTGCTCAAGCTAGTGAGACCCCGCTCAAGCTGGGGTTTCAAACCTGGGTCCTCCATATCCCAGTCCAACACTCTATCCACTGCACCAATGCCTGGTCAGGCAAAAAACATTTTATTTTTCAATCACAGTTTACATTCAATATTGCTTGTATCAGTTTCAGGAGTACAGCATTCCCCTCTCTCACATCTCAATTTCCATCTAGCAAGGAGTTCTCTTGGCTCTTCCTGTAGCTCTGTCTAGAACCAAGCCTCTTCTCACTCCCTCACTGGCTCCTGTCTTAGACTGAGCCATCATCATAGTCTCTTACCTGGAACACTATATCAATGGCCTAAGTGGTCCCCTGATTCTGTGACTTCTTATAGTCTATTCTCAACAAAATAGCCAGTGAGACTATTACAATGTACTTCAGACCCGGTCCCTCCTACACTCAAACACTGACAGGGCTGACCCCTAGGTCCCTACAATGCTACCAATCTCAACAAAATCAGGCCCCTAGCCTACCACTTTCTGGAACTTGCCTGACCTGTTCTCCTCCTTCTTATTCTAACCCAGTCATCCTGCCAGCTCCCCAGACACACAGGCATGTCCCTTCCTGAGGGCCTCTGTACACCTGCTGTTCTTCTCTAGCCAGAGATATCTCTACAGCTGCCCTCCTCACCTCTTTCGAGTGCTTGCTAAGATGCCTTGTCAGGGAGGCTACCCTGCCCATTATTTTACAAACTCCTACTTCCAACCGCCTTCATCTTTTCCCTAGTGCACATTACCATCTCATACACCCTAGAATAAACTATTTATGTTTATTGTTCATTTTTTTCTCTCAACATTAAAATATAAAGTGGAATTATTGATACAGCTGGTTGAATGAATGAATTAGGTGATAATCTCAACGTAAGAGGTATACATACTATTTTGTATGATCTAGAACTCCATATTCATAAACTGACAAGTGAACCTTTCATAACATGTGCTGAGACCATACATTCTTCCAGCTGGAAGGAACCAAAAAGATCACCAGCTGTCTCCCTAGACAGGGGAGGCAAGCAAATGTGGAGAGACAACCGCCTTGCCTAGGTTCCTACAACCAGTGAATGGCAAAGTCCTCAGCCACGGTGTCTCATACCCTGTTAGTCTCGTGTCTACAAGGACAACCTAAGTCAGAAGAAAAGAGTGGTGATTACTTAGAATGCTTTCCTAGGTCAGTAGGAAAGGAAGATCTGGCGTTGTTTATATAGCAAGCAAGTCATTTTGTAGAAAGGCACTCGGCATGGAAAAAAAATAACGACCACAGCTGTAATCAATCAAGTGTGTTTATAACAGCTGGGGTTCAGAGAAAGCTAGGCAGGGAGTGAGAAGCCTGAGCTATATTAGTATTCCCGCTGTCCCCAGGCTGCGGGAGGCGCCTGAGGTGCATTAATATCCCCGCTGTCCCCAGGCCTGCGCCCGGGCGGACAGAGGCTGCAGGAGGCACTCACTCAGGTTCTCCAGCAGGTGCTTGCAGTCGTCAGTGGCAACGTCGTGCGCGGTCCGGCCGCACTTGTCCCTCCTGTCCGGCTCAAGCCCTCCGTGTCCACACAGGATTTCTAGGCAGTTCTGTGAACACAAGGGCTCTATTACTTCATGTCAAATAAATACACTTGAGCTGAAATCCCCAGGGAAAAGCCCACAGCAAGCAAATCAGGAATTCGCAGCTAGAAATCTGATTTCAATTCCAGCAACCCAAACATACGGACTGTTCTAAACAATGTCTGAAAATCAAAAGCCAAGAGTGCTTCATTTAAGTGGTATCATGGGATCCAAACATTACTCCACAGAACAGCCTCTTAGGTTTCAAGAAAAAAAAAATATTAGTTTACTGATCACTCAGTTTGCAGAGTGAAATTAGGAAGGGAATTGACATCAGCAGACAGTGCCGCTCTGCAGTGACCTGGCAATAAAAAAGCAGAGACTTCTGTTACAATGGATGCTGCCTGCTGTCTTCAATGAACTGCTCTCCTGGTCACAGAAGTGCAGGGTTCCAATTTTAACAGTTCTGTCCAAGTCCTCATAAGCACTTTTATATTTTAGATGCTAGTTGTTGTTTTTTTAATTTGAAATATATATATGAAGACCATATGGTTGAATTTGCAGGAAAAACATTCCCAACAGATCCTGATATCCCACCTCTTTTATAGCTTTTCTTCTTCTGAGTTGCTTAAGAAAAGTTTCACTGAAAAATATCAGTAACCTACAAAGTGACAAGTCCTATTTTCCAAAAAATTTCAAACTGAAGTAGAAGTAAATGCAAACATGTTGTGATAAACAACTGGCAGGCAGCATGTTACATCAGGATGGTTACCGAGGGTCTCTATGGGCAGCATGTTACATCAGGACGGTTACCGAGGGTCTCTACGGGCTGACCTTCCACCACTGCCCGTTCTGTTTAGTGTCGTTCACTTGTTTCCCACAAGAGTAAGCCCAAACCGCACAGACCAGAATCTATGAAAAGGAACTGACAGCCACAACGAGCAATATCCTTCTCAACGCTTCCCCAAGCACACACACACTCACATGCACACACATACAAACACACATATGTACACATACACACCGGCTTTGCTATCAAATGCCTTTTTTTTTTTTTTTTGCTTAGCAATATACATTTTTTCTTCTTATGTGACTATTTTACTGAAGTATAATCTTCACACAGAAACTACACAAATGAGTGAGCAGCTTGCAGAAGGACCGGAGGCACAGTACTACTTGTGTAAGGAGCAGCACCTTGTGAGCTTCTTCCGCCTCCATCGCTAACCCCCCACCCCCCGCCAGCGAACTACTATTCTGATTTCTAGTACAGAGATTGCCTAGTCCATTTATGAACTTTATATAATATGAAGTCATACTGCAGGCACACTTTTATATTTGGCTTGTTTCACTCAACATAAAGTCTATAAAATGTATCCATGTGTTGGAGGTAGTCACAGTCCATCTTTTTGTTTTTGTTCTTTTTTAAATTACTTTGTGGTATTCTATGATTAGAATATACTACAACTTACTCACCCAATCTCTTACTGATGGACAGACATTTGGATCTTACTTTGAACATTCTAGCATAAGCCCTTTGGGGACATGTGCATACATTTCTTTTGAGTGTCTGCACCAGAGCTGGACTGCTATATGGTCAATGTCAGTGCATATTGCAAAGCGTTTTCAAAGTGGCTAAACCATTCTCCACTCCCACCAGGACAACACGTGAGTTCCAACTGCTTCACGTTGCCCCCAAAACATACTTTAAATGCAGCCACAAGTTCATCAGGAAGTACAGGAAATCCCTAAGGGCCAGAAAGAAAACCAAGGAGTAAGCTGAAACTGCCAATTACGTGAACTTTGAACAGGAAGCCAGTGCTGGTTTAAGGGCACAGCTGATATACAGACTCCTTTTGGATGCTGTGGAGATGGGAGACTAGGCCTGGGGACCCACAAAGTGGGCAATTTGAACCAGGGGCCCCAGGAAGAGAAACTCTGCCTGCACAGGGACTCAGCGAGGACAGGTCTGTGTCTCTACCTGCTCAGGCTGCAGGGATCTCCTCTGTAACCGTTATCCAGGTCTGGCTTTTCTGGGTCTGGGCTTCAAATTTCGCCCTTTGAGTAGTGAGTTTTTGTCAGGCTCTCTGTCCCCCAGGAGTGAGGTTTTTTTCAAAAAATGAAATTAGTTCCAGTTCCAGTTTTATTAACTTAAAATCATGTTTGTTTGATAACCAAGTTATGGAAACAAGAAGAACATACATTTGCCACTTTTTTAAATATTGCCTTACACATTTTTTAAATAAATCAATCGTACTCTTGGATGGTCAGGAGGCACGAGGATGTACATGACTGTTCTTACTACTCAAAGGGTTAAGAAATCACTAGCCTGACCTGTGGTAGCACAGTGGATAAAGCATTGAGCTGGAACGCTGAGGTCGCCAGTTCGAATCCCTGGGCTTTCTTGGTCAAGGTGCATACAGGAAGCAACTATTATGAGTAGATGCTTCCCGCTTCTGCCCCCTTTTCCTCACTTTCTTTCTCTTTCTTTCTCTCTCTCTCTTCAAAAAATCTACCCATAATAAAAAATTTTTTTAAAAATCACTGTCAAGAAATGAACTGAAAGCAACATCAAATATATTAATAACAATTTTAATCACACTGTTTTATTAATTTGCACATATTAGTGAATGCAGAAGATAGCTAATGAGAAATTCAGAAATGTCCACTTAAAGGTTAACTCTAAAATGAGTATCAAGTAGAATGTAGTCTGAAGCACTACACTTTTTGAATTCCCAGATAATCAGACAGAAAAATAATATATATATATTTATTATGCAAGTTAATACCTGCAGCAAAAACAGGTAAGAGCCATAATAGACCTGGATTATAATCTTGCCAATATAAATTATTTAATCTACATCTTTGGTAAATCATTTAACATTTCTTGCTTCAGTTTCTTTATCTGTGTTTCAAATGTCTATATTTCACAGAGTTGTTATGTGACTTACATGAAAAGGTACATAGAAAGCTCTTCTATTCTCACAACTTACTAAACCTTCAATATTTATTAGCCGCTGTTACTATTACAATCAACATATTATCACCAGTTAGAAATCAGCCTGGCCTGACCTGTGGTGGCGCAGTGGATAATGCGTCAACCTGGAAATGCTGAGGTCGCCGATTCGAAACCCTGGGCTTGCCTGGTCAAGGCACATATGGGAGTTGATGCTTCCAGCTCCTCCCCCCTGTCTCTTTCTCCTCTCTCTCTCTGTCTCTCTCCCTCTCTCACTCCTCTCTAAAATGAATAAATAAAAAAACAAAACAGCCTGAATATTCAGGTAAGTGGTAATGTATCACAGCATGTTAACGAATGTCACTGATCTCAATATAATTCTAGGTGATGTCACTTTAATTAAAGAAAGATATGATAAAAGGTGCAACCCAAATACACAAGATTATTTTATTTCTGATCCATAAAGAATGTTGTATATAATTTGTATTACACTCAGGTAGGTCAGTGGCCAATATACATAAGCAGTGACTTTCTCTTTAAGGAAGCACAAAATGTCAGAAAAATAGCAGGATCACGCATATTCAAGCACTGCTACAGGTGTGAATTCTACAATGCTATGCAGGGAAACAAAAAGAAGATGAAAAGTTAATGCAACCAACACGTAACAGTAACATCTACAACTACTGGAGTGTGTGCCAAGTGCCAGGCACAGTCCCCACACTTGACAAGTATCCAGTGCTCACCCGTCCACACAACTTCCTGTAGCACCCCGGTGCCAGGTGCTACATTAGAGCTGAAGATTGTGACAATGAATAAAAGGACAGCTCTGTTCTTCAGGGAGGGACACAAAATGTAGTGAAGAGTTAAACGTGGGGGACATGTACACAGGAAAGGGGCTGGTGAAATGATGAGCAAAGTTTTAGAAGGGGAGGAGGAAGAGGAGGTGAAGGTGAAGAAAGCATCTGAGCTCTCTCCCTGATAGGTGCGATGTGAAGAGGATAAATGCTGGGCTGCCCACCCTGCCTCTGGATATGGAATCCCGGGGGCCTAAATGGGGCAGGGTAGTCTACCGATGAGCTCAAGCCAGTCTTATTAGTTGCCCTATAGAGACATCTGCAAAAGCAGAGGCCTAAAAAAGCAGAGGTTTAGACCCTGGCCAGTTAGCTCAGTGGCAGAGTGGCGGCCTGGCGTGTGGATGTCCTGGGTTCGATTTCTGGTCAGGGCACACAGAAAAGCATCCATCTCCTCCTCCTCTTTATCCTCCCCTCTTCTTTCTCTTCCCCCACCCTCTTCCTCCCCCCTACCTCCTTCTCCTTCTCCTTCTTTCTCCTTCGCCGCCTCCTCCTTCTTCTTCTTCTTCTTCTTCTTCTTCTTCTTCTTCTTCTTCTTCTTCTCTCTCTCTCTCTCTCTCTCTCTCTCTCTCTCTTTCTTTCTCCCCCCCCCACAGCTATGGCTCGACTGGCTTGAGTGAGTTGGCTCCAGGTACTGAGGATGGTTTTGTGGCCTCCACCTCAATTGCTTAAAAATGGCTCTGGTTGCAACAGAGCAATGGCCCAGATGGGCAGAGCATCGCCCCCTAGCAGGCTTACTAGGTGGATTCCGGTTGGGGTACACGTGGGAGCCTGTCTCTCTGCTTCCCTGCCTCTCACTATAAAAAAACAAACACAAAAAAACCCCCAAAACCAGAGGGTGGACAGCCTCTCCTTCCCCTGAAAACTGAGGGATCGTTTATTACAGAGAAAAGGCGGAAGAGATGTTAAAGGCCAATGAACCATCTCTACTGTGGTCCTTTAAGGAGAGCTGAGAAGCAAGGCACCAGTGCCACCGACTAAGTAGAAACCTTAAGTCCAAAGAGCTAGGATGAAACCAAAGTTAAGGTGGAGAGCCAAGAGTTTGCAACTGGACGAGGAAGCAAAAGCAGTTTGCTGACGTGCAGGAGGTAGGTCTGGCGCAGGTTCAGGGAACAAGCTTGGGTGTGGGTGTCTCTGTTGTTTTGTAGGGCAGGGGAGATGAAGACTGTTAAAACAGAAAATAATGGCATAAGGCTAAAGAAAGATTTAGAGATGAGTGGTCAAAAATGAGGACAGCCACAGTCGGCTATGAAGCACTGAGTGCCGAGGAGTTGGAGTGCACTTCCCTAGGCACGAGGATGTGTTCAGGGGGCAAAGTGTCATGGTCGCACTTGGGAGGCATACTGGAGAGGAGAAGGGGACAGGGAGGAGAGCTGTTAAAATGCTGTAGTAATGGTCCATTTACTCAGTGACTCAACCATTCTGTACTCTGGGCCAGAGACTGCTGGGCACAGCACATACAAGGATGCAGAAGTGATTTGGGGAGGAGGCGGAAAGAGACGGAGGCATGCAAACAAACACAGTTTAAAAGTACAAGCTCTCTAAGGGAAGTGTGAAGAAGTGCCGTGGGAATATCTAACTCCTGGAAGCCAAACTTAGGCTGAGATGTTTTCCAGGCAGGGGAGAGTCAGGGTCGTTGAGGCCATCTGAGGTAATGGGAACAGCAGACGTGGAGGCGGGGAGAGAGACAAAGCGCAGGGTGTGTGCACGGCTGCCGGTGCATGGTGGGAGTGCAGCAGGCACTAGGGAAGGACGCAGGAAGTGTGCCTGAGGAGGCGCACGGGGCCAGGTCAGGGAGGGACTTGTCTGTCGTGATAAAGGTCTGGCATTCTGGCGCTTATATTGGAAGTCATAGAGCCTTGTGGAGATGCTAAGCGGGTGAACGACATGACCATGGTCCCTGTTAGAAAGGCTGTCCCTAGGCAGTGTAAAGGACTGGGAATGACAGATGAAAACACCATTAGGTGCCTGTGTGAGCCCAGACAGCAGATGATGAGGACACTCCAGCGACAATGCTCATGGGATGCGGAAGAAGCAACGTATTCAAAATGCATTTATAAAGAAGAAAATCTAGAGTTATACTAATGAGTTGAAATCATTAAGCTAGGGAGCTGGGGGAAGGAACAGCACAGCAAGTGATGGTTCTGGATTAGTGGAGGGAGAGCAAGGGACGCAGCAGGCTGGCTAAGGAGCACGCACATGCAGCCCAAGGTCCCACCCACTGGAGCGGTTTGGTGGAAGCTAAAGTGAATATGGTCGTCAACAGGGTCACTACATTACTTTCTAAACAGGGACACTTCTAGGAATAAAAAGGAGGCACTGGGGGTTACAGATATAAGTAAGGACTGTGTTGTCCAGATAGGGAAGTTTGTTCCTTCAGTCACCAAGGAAACACCCTGTACACTGTGGTATCCTGGCTAGAACCTTCCGGGATGGATTCAGGAAAACAAAAAGTTGGGTCAGAAGAAAGCCTTTGGAGTCTGGGATGATCTAATAAGATCATTCAAGGGAGGAAGAACAGAGTGAGAGGTGAACAGGTCCCAATGCAGATCAATGACAGGTGTCAGTGGACAACTTGAGAAAGTCCACGTCTCAGGTTTTTATCAGTTTATGTCAGAATCATCTACTTGGCTAAGTTTATATTAGAATCCTTCAGGATTCTGTTAGTCACTGCTGCTCAGATTAAGCAAGAATGGCATACTCTGCACTGAGCATTGTGGACTGTGTGTTCAAAAAATAGCTTTCCCTTTGTTTACACAGAGCTAAGATGGTCTGTCTTTCAAAAGTCACTTTATAAAAATTAAGGGAAAAAAGAAAATAATCATGGAGAATGAAAACCAAAAACAGATTGCAAAGAGATTTCTATTAATCATATTAATAGATCATTAGTTAACATCTAGTCCCAAGACTTGGTCCAGTTTCACAGGAATCCTGTCTTTCTCCTCTCAGTGATTTTTTTAAATGATAAATACTTTTTATTACATAATATTTAGTAGTCATTCTGAATCAACAAGGTCACCAGAGACCTGTAAATACTCTGCTAAATAACACACGAGAAATACATATTTTTTCAGTGCAGTAACATTTAAATAATCCTTGTTTCCTTAGTCATATAAGTTTGCAAACTGGGGCCCTGGCCAGCTGGCTCAGCAGTAGAGCATTGACCCAGCATATGGATGTCCCAGGTTCAATTTCCGGTCAGGGCACACAGGAGAAGCAACCATCTGCTTCTCCACCTCTCCCCCTTCCTCTTCTCTATCTCTCTTTTCTGCTCCTGCAGACATGGCTCTACTGATTCAAGCACATCAGCCCCAGACACTGAGGACGGCTTTTTCAAGCCTCCTCCTCAGGTGCTAAATAGCTCAGTTCCAAGCATGGCCCCAGATGGGGATTGCTGGGTAGATTCAGTCGGGGCGCACGTGGGAGTCTATCTCTCCTCCTCTCAATTAAAAAAAAATTGCAAACTGGGGAGTAAAGAAAAATATAGATACCAAAGAACATTTTTTCTTAAACACGTAAGATTAAAAGATGTAAAAAAATATATTTATTTTATTTTATTTTTTATTATTAATTTTTTTCCCTGAAGCTGGAAATGGGGAGAGACAGTCAAACAGACTCCCACATGCGCCTGACCGGGATCCACCCAGCACGCCTACCAGGGGCGATGCTCTGCCCACCAGGGGGCGATGCTCTGCCCCTCCGGGGCGTTGCTCTGCCGCGACCAGAGCCACTCTAGTGCCTGGGGCAGAGGCCAAGGAGCCATCCCCAGCGCCCAGGCCATCTTAGCTCCAATGGAGCCTTGGCTGCGGGAGGGGAAGAGAGAGACAGAGAGGAAGGAGGGGGCAGGAGTGGAGAAGCAAATGGGCGCTTCTCCTGTGTGCCCTGGCCGGGAATCGAACCCGGGTCCCCCGCACGCCAGGCCGACGCTCTACCGCTGAGCCAACCGGCCAGGGCCAAAAATTATATTTATTGATAAGCCAAAGTTTGGCCCTAACCCTAGTAACACAAACTCAAAGTAGATCTTGGTCAGAAAAGTACGTGGGGTAACTCTGTGGGACAAAGAAAACATTTAGTGACTCCTAATCATCTTTTCCTCTTTCCAGCCATAACCTATAATGAGGGAATCTACATCTCGAGGCTCCATGTGGGCCTCTGCACTTGAGACACACACTTCATCCAGACCACTCAGTTGGAGTGGACACTACAGCACGAGAGGAAATGCCAAACACTCACCTAGCTACAAACCAGCAATGCATCAGCAGACCACAATCCTAACACAACACGAGAATGGCCTAAAGATGCCGACCAGAAGGCCACTGCTTGGCCAGAGGACAGTGGGCCTGCCCAGGGAAAACATCTAGGATGCTGGAAATAAATGTATAGAAGATGGTTAAAAAGCCAGGTGTGGAGACTTGCGTTTGGGATTATTGTGGAAGTCACAATTAAAGCTGAAAAATTGGGTAAGTTCTTAAAAAGTAGGATTAGCCAGCTGCAAATGGAGATTGAAAACTGCTCACAGTTAAACAAAAGAGAATATCCAGAAAAACAAAGAGAAAGCCTGATCATCAAAGTCAGAGGGGAAGCAAAGAAGGGAACAGTATTAGGGGAGGAGTGTGCATTAAACAGTCAACACAGAGACCTCATAAAACCCTAGCGGTAAGAAGCCACTGGCATTGGCAGTGTATAAACTAGAATTCTAATCTACTCCTGCAGTCAAAAAGACAGACAGCACCCCCCACCCCCAACGAATCTCTTTGCATGTGAGCTTCAACAGCAAAGATGCTCAAATGCACAGTCTTCCTAGTCTGTTTCTGCTGCTTGGACTCAACATGTCAAAGTTCTCATGAAAAAGCAGAGTTTCTTCTATCTACTCACAGTATGCGATGACAATAAAGGTTTATCCTTAGCGATTAGTTCAGCCCTGGGGTAGTCAGTCACAGGCTTGCTTTAGAGAGAGATACTCCCACTGCTAAACACAAAATAGTGATTTGCATAAATTGCTTAACTGTTGGGAAAAATATCAAGGACTAAAATGGGAAAAATACAGATTTGAGAATCTAATCTCCTATGACCTTGGGGAATTAGCTATGCTTTTCTGAGAGATTTAATTTTTTCATCTGTAAGACGAGGTGGTTAGACTGGATGAGCTATGTCTCTTTGAACTCTGAAATCCCATAATTCTTTATTGGAAAACATGTGAAAACTGAGATCATCTTCTTGGGTGACAGTACTATCCCTTTTGTAGACCAGACAATGTGTACTACTGTTGAGAGAAAAAATATTTCCAAAATTGTAGAAGTCATAATTAAAGCTGAAAAACTGGGTAAGTTCTTTAAAAATATTGTGGTCAGTACAGAACTTATATGATTACTTTAGAATTATTTTTAATATTTTTCAGGAAACTGGTCTTCACAATTTAGTTGTAAATGGATTGCTTCTCTGGAGAACTATCTCAGCCAGAATCTAACTTTGTATTAGACAAATGATACAGAAGTATTTTCTATTGCCTTTGACTAGAGAGGAAGGGAGCAGGGCACAGTGTGAAGAGTAATTAAATCAGGCAGTTGGGCTTCAATCCCAACGTCTATCCATTAATCCCCCTGGGGCTTAAATGTCCTTGTAATCATAATTATCATAAAATGAAGAAGTCAGACTGGAAGATTAAGTATTTATTCCAGGGCTAGAATAAATCTATTATTTTACTTAGTGATGTGTGAATACTGTCAGTCACGCTCATTTAAAAAACTCTTTCTTTTATTATGCAAATTCATCTTCTGGTTTTTTTGTTTGTTTGTTTTTTTCAAGTGAGAGGAGAGGGAGTAGGTAGAGAGACAGACTCCCGCATGCACCCTGGGGATCCACCAGGCAACCCCCATCTGGGGACCACGCTGGAATCAACTGAGCTATCCTCAGCACCTGGAACTGACGCTCAAACCAATGGAGCCACTGACTGTGGGCGGGGAAGAGAGAGAGAAGGGGGAGAGGGAGGGGAAAATAAGCAGATGGTCACTTCTTATGTGTGCCCTGACTGGGGATCAAACCTGGGACATTTGCACGTTGGGCTGACACAATATCTACTGAGCCAACTGACCAGGGCCATCACCTGCTTCTTCAAGTCCAGGGAGAGACACATTCTACGTGAGAAAGGTCACAGTTCCCTTGACTCAACAATGACTGACAGTGCACCCACATTTGCCAGGGATTTGGGGACCCATGAAGATCAAATATGATCCTTGATTACCAAAAGCACCAGGATGAATAAGGACTCAGATTTAAAGAGCTGAGCTACAACAGAAACGCCCTACGCTGCAGTGACTCACGCCAGGAGCGTGCTCCTCTCTCCACCTAGCGGGAGCGGTTCCTTGGCTAAGTTCTAGATCAGCAAGCTCAGGTTTTGTTTTGTCTTTTTTTTTCTTTCAGGTTGAACGCATGTACACCCACTCTAATCAGTAACATATTGCTCTATAGGCAGAGATTTTCTCAAGGGGGTGAAGACTGGTTACAAACTACCCCGGGCACATCCCTTCCAACCACCAAATAAGATTCACTCACTGTCTTAGATTAGCTGTATAGTTTCTAATATAAACATTTCCCATCTTTATCTCCTAAAAACTTTTATGTCAGATGCTATTACATTCAAATCAATAAATACATATATATTAAGTTCACAAAATTTTTGTTTTTTGTTAAATAATAAAATGGAAAAGAAAAACTGCTAATGAACAATACTTCCACATTAAACCAAATCATGCCTTTTCCTCACTTTAAAAAAATAGGAAAACAAAGTCCAAAATGAACAGCTTCTTTTCTAGAACACAATAACAGGAAGTTGCCCAACCAAATGCACATCTTTGCTATTTATTCTCCGATGTCTCCATCTGGATGAACATATCACCGCACTTAATTCAGCATGCCTACACCCACATTCTATCTGGGATCACAATGACACCTCTCTTCTCTTTCTGGGAACATTACTGTCACCCTTCTTTTCAGCTCCCTCATTTCCTGTATCTCATCTGTCTTCAATTCTTGGGCATTTCTGGTCTATAACATCCCTTACTAGTTCTCCTAATGGTCTCATCTTGAACCTCGTCTCTCTCCCTGATACCCACCTTTCCAGAATCCTCGTCTCTCTCCCTGATACCCACCTTTCCAGAATCCTCGTCTCTCTCCCCGATACCCACCTTTCCATAATCCTCGTCTCTCTCCCTGATACCCACCTTTCCAGAATCCTCGTCTCTCTCCCTGATACCCACCTTTCCAGAATCCTCGTCTCTCTCCCCGATACCCACTTTTTCAAAATCTCCCATCTCCGAAATGTTATTGCCAAATTAACCAACTCAAACTAGCAGCTGATAATTTTGCCTCTTTGTGTCAAACCTTTCAATGGCTTTACTCTGACTAATAAAAAAGCCCAAACTCCTTAATGTGTCACCGAAGGCCCACGACACCTGTGAGGCTCCCGGTCCAGTTTGACGACTCCTCCCTGCTTTTCCTCGGCTCGGCCAGGGCTGCTGCCCACTCTCTGTTCCTCCTGCTCCCTGCATCTGAACTACTCCTTTTCCCAGGGATGTTGGAAAATTAACCCACTCTGCAAGGCTCCAAGTAATTCCTCTCTCCCCTAGAATGAGTCATTTCTGAGCCCAACATCTCTGCAACTCTGCTTTCTGAAATATGTGCCTTCTCTCCCTTTTTCCCACAAAAATTAAAACATGCATTTTTACACTGTTCCAACCATGTCTATTACCCTGCTTTTTAAGAAAATCTATTTTCAATTATAGCTGATATTCTATTACCTTGTTTTAATTTGTTTTCTTCCCTTATCTTACAGTTGTCCTGTACCCTGCAGCTTTGCCACTGGACTGGGCATTACCTAGTGGCATAATGACTCTTGCAAATGACAGCATGCATACAGTGCCCGCACTCAGGAGCTTCGAGTGCCTCATCATTGCTAGAGCACATTCTTTCCAAAGTGGCTTAAATAGAAAAAGAAAAATAAATGGACGGGCCACTGTGTCCTGTTATTTTCTTAATAATTAGAATCTTTTTCAAGTCTAACTGATGAGTGAAATCCAGAGCTCCCTCTTTTAGGATGGTGCAGATGGGGTGTAACGGAACCACTCACATTAGAGGACATGCATCTGAGTCCTGTCCTCCCTCCAACTGGGATGGTGCTGAATAAAATAACCCAGTGGGCCCAATCAATACCGAATTTCCCCCCCTAACTGTAGATGAAAATGTCTAAAATAGCTCTCATGTTTCTTGTTAACAAACTCCTTATTTTTTATGAAAAGTCTCATATACTGTTGACTATAAATATCTCCCAGAGAGACAAAAATCAGTTCATATAGGAAGCTAATCATCTCCTGCAATGGTATCACTCAGTCTCCTATTATTCAACTGATGTACACCCAGTCAACAGCCGACAACTTTGCCACGCATCCAGTTACAACTGCGAACCTGGGTCAGCTGCTACCAGACGTACCTTAAAGCCCTTTGAAGCAGCGACATGGGCAGCAGTCCAGCCCTCCCTGTTGGCGTGGTTAAGGAGGTCTGCAGGCAGAGCAGGTCTGGTGGGGCCTTCAGCACTCTCTTCTCTGTGATCCAAGTCAAAGACATCCGACTTGGCCTCCTCCTCATTCAAGGAATTCCTGAGAGCAGGTGCTCTATGGTACATCAGAAGGTTGAGGCTGTCCACATTACCAGCATCCACAGCTGCGTGGACTGGTGTCCAGCCATCCTGAAAATAAAATGAGCAGGGTGAACGGTTGATTGCAACATTAGTATTGAGAACAGTGTTATTTAAAGTTCCTGGGGATGGACCACTGGCTGGGAAAAGCAGGCATTCCAATTCTGAATATCATTGATGAGTTGAGTCAAGTTCTCTGACTCCTGTTAATAAGAGTATTTCCCATTGCTATGACTCGTGTTTGCTACTTTGTAAGAACTTCCACTTAATAGTTTACCATCTGGAGTGAGTGGGTACTACCCAGGCCGGTAAAAGTATAATGTATGAAAAACAAAATCTCAATTTAATAGTACAAAAGAGAATTAACTTTAGCATAAAAAGATTTTAAAAAATGTGTACTACAGAGTTATTAGTAATGTGCTAAATGAACGCTATTATTAGCCAGTTTTACTTAAAGAGCAAAGTCCTAATTCTAGTGATCTTAAAATTTTATGTCAATGATTCCAGGTGATTGTAGATAATAAGGAGAAGGTAGATATAGAGGAGAAACAAGCTGAATTACTGCCTGGGGTGCCCATGGGCCTCCATTGAGTGCTTTGTGATTGCAGTGGGTCACTGACACATGCAAGCTTAGAAAATGTTCTGACTGACATGACTGGGCCCATTATCTAGACCAGTGGTAGTCAACCTGGTCCCTACCGCCCACTAGTGGGCATTCCAGCTTTCATGGTGGGCAGTAATGGAGCAACCAAAGTATAAATAAAAAAGATAGATTTAACTATAGTAAGTTGTTTTATAAAGATTTATTCTGTCAAACTTAGTGAAAATCCAATATAAAGTACTTGGTAAGTAATTATTATTATATGCTATAACTTGCTGTAACTGCTTTATAAATTTTATAATTTATTTTCTAATTATAGAAAATTTTACTACTAACAGAGGTACGAAAGTGGGCAGTAGGTATAAAAAGGTTGACTACTCCTGATCCAGACTATGTTATATCTTCAGCCTCAATCAACCACTTAGCTGGTTGCTAGGTTGTACTCCACTCTTTTCTAGGGCAGTGGTGCTCAGGAGTGGTCCCAAGACCAGCAGCAACAGCATCACCTGAAAAGCTTGATAGAAATGCAAATTCTTGAGCATCACCCAACCTACAGAACTGGAAGCTCTTTGGGTGGGACTGAGCAGTCTGTGGCTTAACAAACATCTGTGATCCTGACACACCAAAGCCTGACAAGCACTATTCTAGGGAAAACCTCGGTCCCCTGCAGAGTCTTTGATGTTTTCTATAAAGATGGGTCTCCCTTCTACTCAGGTACTTGTCTTCATTAGATTTTTAAGACTTTCATGAAAAAACTGAACTTTATTTTGGTGATCTGAGTTTTGGCTTCATACTCTTTTCCTACCTTTGTTTTCCCTTTGGCATGTATTTCACATTGCTATGTGAAATACATGTAATAATTCACATTGCTATACTATTTTTCAGTGAGTTTCTGCACACTTCAAAAAAATAGGGTAAAAGAGAGAAAACTAGACATTCAATGGTAACAATTTACATTTAGACTCACTTGTCTGATCATTTGCTTACACTGTCCCTTGATAATGTGACTTTTGTACCGCATACCAGTAAGGTCAGCTGGGCTGAGACGAGGCCACGGGCGCAGTAACTGGGATACTGCATTATTCTTGGAGGGGCTCTGGAGGGCTCCAGCCAGGTAAGGCATTTCATGGCTTGTCCCTTGTGGGGCTGCGGTATCTGTTTTCCATGGGCACCAGAGTATAAGTGCTTTTAAATGGGCCTAATTTACCCTAAATTACATTATAAACATCATGCAACTGATCTGGAAAAACAACCTTCCATTCTCCCATAATATCTTCTTAAGTCACAAGAAATAATTATTCCCTTAAAATCCTCTACCAATTCTCCTGTTTACTTCTGTACATCCGAGAACTTTGTCCAGCTCAGCAACTCGCTTGAGCATGGCTTTCTGTGTTCTCACCTCACAGGATGAGGTTATCTTTTCTGTGGCTCTACTTAATTTTCATTCAGCTTAGTGATGTCAAGTTCATTTTCACCTGCACGGTAGAACTTCATAATTTTATAATGAAATTGTGTGTGTAACACCGTAGATTTCTTAGATCAATATATGAATAACATGAATAAGTATATCACTGGACTATTTTCTCAAATTTTTGAAAATTAAATAGATTTTTTTTAAGTTGTAGAAGAAAGATTCAATGAAAAATATTTATATCTAACTTATATCCTTGGTTATACCATTAATTGTTGTTTTTTGGGGGGAAATTACTTAAGAGTGCCAAGGATCCAAAAGTGATCTATAAAATAGATAATGTATTTTTCATCATAAAATATTTTCAGGATGTTTTCTGTGAAATGGATGCCTGGTATCATCAGCTCTCTATTAACAGAAGAGATCCAGGGTACATATACCTTTGGAAATTCAAATGTCTCCACTTGCCTTTCATCAGGAGTATGTTGGAGGGTAGTGATTATTACAACTTTAATATTCTGGGAAGCTGTGATAACAAAAATAAAATAACGCCTCAGCCTGATGGAAACTGGACCCTGGCCGAAGCTCCTGACCTCCTCCAGCCCTAGGATGGTCCCTGGCTGAGAAACGCAGGTCAGTGTACCCAGGGCTGACTCCTCGATCTTCACATGTATCACAGCAGCTTAATGAAGACAAATTTCGGAGGGTTAATTGGGACTTTTATTTCAAATGCACATCCGTGTGGCTGAGCCAGAGGTATTCCCCAATAAATTTGTCAGCTCCTCTGTCCTTCACCTGTGCAGCTTACACAGGCAATATCTGAACTGCGTGGGGGTGCAGTCGACAGTTACATCAGCATATTAGGTTCTACAGTGGATGCCCACATAGTGTTTCAAGTTCTGAGGCAAATTAGACAGTGACCCTGAATTCTGTGAGCTGCTGTACAATCGTAGCAATAACAAACATACTTCCTCAGAGGAAGTCAACACAAATAAGGTCCTCCAGAGCAGGGCAAGTCTCGGCACAGAACACCCTTTCGTGTACACATCACACCCTTTCGTGTACACGTCACAGCTCAGTCCTGCTAGTGACGAGAACACTGCTGATGACCAGGATGAGAGCCAACACCCGTTCACTGCTGACAACTCCCGGCACCGTACACAGAGAAAGGCTTAAATACCAACCATCTTATACAGATAGGCTTGTTTAATTTCATACCCTAACAATGGCTACCATTTTAGCCTCATTTTATAGAGTGATCAACCAAGGAACAGAGAAGTTAGATGACTTGCCCAAGGTCACACTATTGTGGGAGCAGGCTTCAAGACACAAGGTCTGACTTAAGAGCACGACCTCTCAGCCACTGTGCAACACTTTCTTCTCTTCCTGTCATTGCCACCACTTTATTTCTATAGCACTTTATAAAATACACAGTGCACCCTGAAACATCCCGAATTGGACCATCTTCACTCTGCCCCTCAACCTTGAGCCAAACCATTACTTCCAGATTAAAAACAGATTTCTGATCGGCCTCCTTGTGTCTGTTCTGCACCCCTGACCCTTGCGAGTTATTCTCATCCCTGTAGCTAAGTGATTCTTATAAAAATGAGTTAATCCACATCCATGTTCTGTTCAAAACCATCCAGTCTCATTCAGAGTCGCCATCACGGCCCCGCCTCCGTGCAGTGCACCGAAGGGGCCGCCACACTTGTACCAGAGGCCTCCGTACTTCAGTCCCTCAGGCCTGGCACACGGCTCTCCTCGTCTCTTTGCGGCCACGCCCTCACTTCCATCAGGCCTTGGCTCCACTGCCCATCTTCACTGAAGCCTTTTCTGGCCAATTCTTGAAAAACAATCACCCCGGGTACCACATCTCCTTAACATCCAACTACTGTCTCTTCACTTGCTTGTTTATTGCTTCCTCCCCCAATTAAGGAATATAAGATCGATGAGGGCAAGGACTACTTTGGTTGCTGCTGTCTCTCTAGTCCCTAGGACAGCTGGTCCTCAGGAAATATTTGTTGAATGAATAAAACTTATACCTCTATTATCTCCCCTAATTCTGAAAAAAGCCAGGACACAGGTATTCATGTTCCTGTTTCACAGCTAAACAATTGGAGGTGCAGAGGCGAAGGGCAGGCTGGGCTGACAGACTGTGAGCAGGGACTCAGAGGACAGACACTCCCTCCTCCAACATTCTAAAAGCAAATGCAAAGCTGAGCACCCTCTTCTTTAACGTATTTTCTTTTTCTAGCTGTAGAATTTGTAGACACACTGCAAATTATAGAACAAAACCCCCCATAAAACTGGTACTCACTCTGGTTTGTACACTTCGGTCCGCTCCAGCTTCCAACAAGAGTTTGATACATTCTTTGTTTCCCTTTTCACAAGCCAGGTACAGAGGAGTCTGTCCCCCATCAGCAGCATGATTAACGTCGGCATCATATGCAATTAATAATTCTACACACCTAAACACAAGATTAGGATTAATTATATAGAAGCTGGGATTGATTTCTGAAGTGCCACTTGACCAAGACATTAAATATAGATAACAGTGAGAAAATAATTCTGCATTTGTATCGATATCAAATATATATCATAAATTAGTATGGGTCTTATTATATGAACACTACTTTTTACCAAGGATAGAAGACACATTTGAATCACAAACTTAATTACTCCCATGAAAATTGAAAACAGCAACCCTGATCAAGTGCCAAAACTTGGTCTATGACTCTTCTCTGTCACCAACTTGTAAAAGTGGAGTCCCTGACATAGTTGGAGTTATTGGAATGAATTATTTAACTGTGCTTGCCATATATATATATTATTTGTGGCTCAAAATAGTTTGAACATTGAAAAAAGTCAGGCTGCTGAGTCATTCTGAGATTTTTCACTGGAGAAAATAATTATAAATAGCGCAGACAGCAGGGCACCATGGCCTCCACTATAAAAAGCGGTGGGGAGCCGGGAAGGGCTGCCCGAGGGGAAGGCAGGGGAGGCCGCCGGCTCCTGGAGGGTGCTGGCAACCAGGAAGAAGACGCTGCCCAGCAGCCGCACCGCCCTGAACCAAGATGGAAAGAAATGAGGTAAATTCAAGAAGTAGTGGCACTTACTAACTAGCTAACCAACGAAGGCTTGAGTTTACAAAATTAGATGAATATTAACTTAGAAAATAAGATTAAATCATAGTCCGATTGAGAAGCAATTCACATCCTCTTTTTTTTTTTTTTAACTTCAGGTGCATGTTTTCTGTCTTTATTGAATTTACTGGGGTGACGTTGGTTCACAACACCATACAGGTTTCAAGTGTACAACTCAACATAACATCATCTGCACACTGCATCGTGCGCCCTTTGCTCCAGGCAAAGTCTCTGGGTCCCCATTTTTCTCCCTTCGCCCACCTACACCCTTCCCTCTGGCTATCGCTACCCAGTTGTCTGTGTCTATGTGTTTATATATTTATATCCATATGTATTTTTTGCTTAATCCTTTCATCTTCTTTCACCCAGCCCCCCAAGACCCCTCCCCTCTGACGGCTGTCAGCCTGTTCCATGTATCACGGCTTCCCTTGACAACCTTTGGTTTATATAAATTTGAAAAACAAGTTACATATTGATATGTGTGTGTATCTCATACACATTTAAATTAATCAGCCCTAACCCCAGCGGCTTTTCCTTTTTGTAATGCTTATCCCTGTCTCTATTCCTATGACTACACTCTGCAAGTGAGGGGCCCAACGGACTGCCCGCTGACAGGAAAGGTAAAAGCCCAGCCCAGAGGAAATCCCTACCTGAGCGCTCAGGACATGCAAAAGGAACAGAAAAATCTATCGTCCTCAATAATAACTCAGGGTGATGACATGTAGAAAAAAGTAAATAATGTATACTTTAAGGATGCATTTTGAATTTTCAGAAATTTCCATTTAGCCTGATGATGGTAGCGCAGTGAATAGGGTGTTGACCAGGAATGCTGAGGTCCCAGGTTTGAAACCCTGAGGTTGCCAGCTTGAGTATGAATGAGCTGGCTAGCTTGAGCGTGGGATCATCAACATGATCCCAAGGTCTCTGGCTTGAATCCAAAGATTGCTGTCTTGGATCCAAGGTTGCTGATTTGAGCCCACAGTCACTGGCTTGAGCAATGGGTCACTGGCTCGGCTGGAGCCCCCCCAGTCAAGGCACATAGGAGAAGCAATCGATGAACAACTAAAATTGCTGCAAGCATGAGTTGATGCTTCCCATCTCTCTCCCCTCTTGTCTCTGTCTCTTTCTCTCAAAAAAATTTCCATTTATAATTAATAACACTAGTGTGAACCTTAAAACTCCTATTTTAAGAACTGTAAAATTTGTTAAAGAACATTTCATCAGGAGAGTTACATAAAAAGTTGGAAATAGCTCACAATCACTGCAACCTGACCCGTCAGCACAGGCAGAGAAAAAAACTTAGCTACCTTCTGTTTTAGTAAACTATGACTCAATTAAAAAAACAACAACAACAAAACGTTACTATGGTGAACTATCTTAGTAAAGCTACTGAAGGAATCATTGCTAAAGTTATATACATTTTCATTGTTAGGTACTTCTGGTTTTCTGCTCTAATTACTTTCAGTATGTAAAATTTCTGTTCTTTTTTTTTCTTTTCTTTTTTTTTACAGAGACAGAAAGAGAGTCAGAGAGAGGGATAGATAGGGACAGACAGACAGGAATGAAGAGAGATAAAAAGCATCAATCATTAATTTTTTGTTGCAACACCTTAGTTGTTCATTGATTGCCTTCTCGTATGTGCCTTGACCGTGGGCCTTCAGCAGACCAAGTAACCCCTTGCTCGAGTCAGCGACCTTGGGTCCAAGCTGGTGAGCTTTTTGCTCAAGCCAAATGAGCCTGCACTCAAGCTGGCAACCTTGGGGTCTTGAACATGGGTCCTCTGCATCCCAGTTCAACACACTATCCACTGCGCCACCACCTGGTCAGGCTCTGCTTCATTAAAAAAAAACAAAACAAGGTAAATAACTAATATTTAATACTGAATAAATTGCTACTAGGGAGTTACGTTTGTTACGAATACTACAGTTCTACGTTTTACTTTTAATGCCATCATAAGTAACAAAGCTTCTTTGTGTTGGAGTGGTGGGAAAGAGTGAAGAACAAAGTCCATTCTATTACCACATATATGTTGATACATGTATTATCAAATGATTATCCTCTTACCTGACCAGGCGGTGGTGCAGTGGATAGAGCATCGGCTGAGACGAGAGGACCCAGGTTTAAAACCCCAAGGTCTCCAGCTTAAGCGCAGGCTCATGTGGCTTGAATGGGCTCACCAGCTTGAGTGAGGGGTCAACAGCTTGAGTGTGGGATCATAGACATGACCCCATGTTCACTGGCTTGAGCCCAAAGGTCAATGGCTTGAAGCCCAAAGTTGCTGGCTTGAGCAAGGGGTTACTGGCTCTGCTGGGTCCCCTCCCCAAACCCTGGTCAAGGCACATATGAGAAAGCAATCAATGAATATCTAAAGTGCTGCAACTGCTAGTTGATATTTCTCATCTCCCTCCCTTCCTGTCTATCTGTGCCTGTCTGTCTCTCTCTCTCTCTCAAAGAAAGACAAAGATTATCTTCAGAATCAAATTCATTCATGGGGTTTGAATACAGTATGTTTCTCTTCTTCACTTCCCTTGTATACAATTCTTGAATTATTAGGAAGAACAAATTTAGGATCCTACTTTGGGTTTAAATCCTCAAAATTATTTAGTAAACTTGTCTGGCAATAGATTTCAAGCACTAGTGTATACATTCAGCTGAAACTAAAACATGTGTGAAAATTAGAAAGAACCTCTTTTCATAAAGAAAATCCAAACAAGAGCATCACTTACTTGAAATGTCCCTGAGCAGCTGCAACACACAAGGGTGTGAAGCCGTTTTTATCAGCAGCATCGACTCGGGCTTCTGCATTCAGCAGCAAACTCACACAATCTATGGATTTTAAGAGACAGCGACTTTAGAGTTTTGGTGAGTCAAATTTCTACAAGCTGTAGACAGACACTAAATGAAAAAGAGCTCTGCCATGCATGGTTCATCTGACAGTTCTACCAAGGCAGACGTCAGACTCCAGACCATGTATGGGGAAAGCGGCCCCTTCTCCTGAAGACTGTAATACCCCAGACTCACCACCTAAGACATGGTTTTTTTCTCTTAGCACTTTGGGAAGAGTTGCTGATGAGTTGAGAGATTTGTCTGTCATGTGTCAGAAAACACTTGACCAGATTTTCCACCAGGCTATCCCATGAAATAACATTAGTGGATAGAAAACCAAATCCATTTACCAATTTGAAATACCATTCTTTATATTGAGAAAAATTCTTATATTTTATTTAATCTTTAAAATGCTTTTGTGTGGTGGTCATCCTACACTTAACTCCATGAATGAGGGTCAAGGTGAACCCACAGAAAATCACCTGACTCAGACGTAAACAGCACCTGGACCTCATGTTCCTCTTGTAATTTACTAGATTTGATTTCTCCATATTAAAGAAAATTCCCATAGCGCTTTTAAAGTAAAAAAGAATTCCAACGTACTTTTAAACTAATGAGCTACCATCTTAGCTCATTAGAATCTTCCATTTAATCCACCTGAACACAGTAAAGCTCTGGAGACTTCTAAGGAAGCCACACTATCTGAATTAATTGACAATCATATAGCTTCCAAAGGCAGTGCTATTTGACTTTGCATTTGCAGTCAAATCATCTTTTTCTTCACTACCTTATGTTTACCTGACTATAGGATTGGTATGGTAAGAAAATAAGATAATTCCCAGACTTCATCAATATTCATTTATAGCTGTACAACTTCTTGGCTTTTTACAAAAATCCAAAGAACTATAATTTGTTTCAACTACAGAACTTCAGACCCATGACCTCTTGTAACCACTAAAACTTTACCTCTCTGGCATGTGCTCAAGTTCAGATGTTTTGGCTTTCACACACATCGGTATTTCTAACAGACAAATTAGGGCTATTTTGTCTTGACCAAAGTAAACACAGATGGAGGCTTCTTTCTAAAAACTGCTTTACAGTTACTAGACTTAAAATTTCTACATACAGGCCCTGGCCGGTTGGCTCAGTGGTAGAGCGTCGGCCTGGCATGCGGGAGACCCGGGTTCGATTCCCGGCCAGGGCACACAGGAGAGGTGCCCATCTGCTTCTCCACTCCTCCCCCTCTCCTTCCTCTCTTTCTCTCTCTTCCCCTCCCGCAGCCGAGGCTCCATTGGAGCAAGGTTGGCCCAGGTGCTGAGGATAGCTCTGTGGCCTCTGCCTTGGGTGCTGGAATGGCTCTGGTTGCGGCAGAGCGTCGCCCCAGATGGGCAGAGCATCGCCCCCTGGTGGGCAGAGTGTGCCAGGTGGATCCCGGTCGGGCGCATGCAGGAGTCTGTCTGGCTGCCTCCCCGTTTCCAACTTCAGAAAAATACAAAAAAAAAAAAATTTCTACATACACATTTTCTTGTGCATAAAACAATTCCTTTTTGCTAGCCACCAAAAGAAAAGTTACATTATCATAGAACTGTATAATTTGAATATTTAAAAATGTTTACAAAATCTTTACATCATGTAAAAAAATTATCCACTGCTACTTGTAAGGGGAAACTGAAACCAGAGTGAACCTTTTGCTCATGACAGTGGTTACAAGTGTTTGTGGCTCTCCGTCCTTTTGCAAGCGGGGGTGTAATGAGGTAATAGCATCACAATCTTTACCTGTATGTCCATTCTTAGCAGCAGAATACAAGGCAGAATGGCCATCTTCACAGGAGTAATTAATATCCAGTCCTTCTTCATTAAGCAGCAATGATAATAAAGTGACATTTCCCTGGGCAGCAGCTTGCTGAAGAAGGGTGGGCCTGCCAGCCAGGGGGGCAGGACCACCACTCGTTAGCAAAGGGGTTAGGGAGGGTGACCAGCCTGTGGGTTAAAGTGACCCTAGTTAGAGAGTAGGAGCGTGGACAAGTGGCAGACATTACCCGCTCTTTTCTGAATGACATACACACACAGACATATGAACACGTACTTCTAGAGGATTACGTGGTTTCTAACATTATCAATCTGTTAATATTTACTTAGCATAAATCTGGACTGTTATTTCAATCTTATATCTGCTAAATTAAATTAACATACATGATGATGGATTATTTTTAGACACCAATCTTACACAGATAAGGATTAAAGAAGGGATTGGTTTTTAAGAAACTAAGATGGCTGTCTCATTTTTAAAGTTTAAATTCCTCTTAAAAATAACTTGAATTTTGAAATTATGTATAGATTTTTTCGATTTCAATATCAGTCTAAAGCAGTGACTTGATATCTCTATGGATAAGATAGAAATAATTGTAAGAGATAGAGATTTTCCTTTTTTGACAATGTTTCCAAGGTAATTTTACATAAACCAATCAGATGGACCAAATACTGTCAAGGAATCTACTTATACTCCTTGAATTCCCTTATTTGAAAATAAAAGTAATGGAGAGTCAACTACTATTCAGTATCAACAGCTAACGGAAAGCCCCCCCCCCCACCCCCCCCAATTCTATGTAAAATAGACCAGCACAAGGAATTGACACAATCTGGACGACTGCATCATCTGGCCGTCTTTTAAACATGTTCCAGGAATTTTTAATCAGCCAACAAAACAGGACACTGTACATACAGACTTAACAAAAATCGTAAGAGTTATCATAGTTAGATTTCTCATCAGTATTTAGCAGCTTTAGACGAGAATCTGTTAAGTGTGTGAAGTCGGCTGCATATAGCATGGAAAAGTTTCTGAATTCTTCCTTGATCAAAAAGCTGTAAAAATAGTAAAGTAAAAATATTTATTTAATGTGACATAAAGGTATTTTGTCGGTTTTATGCTTAAATACGATTAACTTTCAAAAGACATCATTTTAGTTTCTTCCGTCTGGAGCCTCAAACACCTCCAAGCCAGGCAGGTGAGCACATAAGGCCTATGTGCACGTTGTCAGTCCTCAGGGTCGAGTCTCTACATATATCTGGTAACACTCCATGTAAAGACATATAATAGATCTTTTATCATCTCTGCATATTGATATCAGGGTAACATTCTAGGTATATGGTTATTACATTACTATGTCTGTAATATTCAATTCTTAAAAACTGAATCTTAATTATTGGCCCTAAATTCTTTTAATACTAAGAGTACATATCAAAGGATTTCTCAGTATTTTAAAAATTCTTTGTAATAAGCAAAGCACTTTATACAAATAAAATCAAAACGGCCTATTAAAAGCTGGGTATTATATCTTCATACTCAATTTATTTGGGTCCATAAATAATTTATTGCTTTACCCTATTAGACTGTAATGACATACAGAATTCCAAGGCTCATTAAATTAAATATTTATCTAAACTGTGTGATATATTCCACTGATATTCATTAGCTCTTCTTACGAAAGTTCGATTTTTACTTTATACTTACAAGAAGGCTCCTCTCTGCTACGATTTATCCTTTTGTATTTTTTTAAAAAATAAACAAAAAAGCAAGCCCACAAATATTAAATCAGTACTTGTCAGAAATGGATGATAGACAGAAAGACTGTGAACACCAAGGTGTGAAACTGTTTACAAAGCAAACACAAAGGCAACATGAAGGCGCTGCACTGCGGTCCTTTGGGACAGGAGGACAGGAGGATGTGGGGGCGCACGCGCTTTCTCCTCTCTGCCCTTCTTTCTTTCCTTCCCAGGCTTTGTCTTTTGCTTCCCTCTCTTCTTCTCCCTTTCCTCCCTCCCCCTTTCTCTCCCTCTATATTTCCTTCTATTTCATCCAAGGGTTCTTGGTTATTTTTTATTTTTATTTTTTGTATTTTTCTGAAGTGAGAAGCAGGGAGGCAGAGAGACAGACTCTCACATGCATCTGACTGGGATCTGCCCGGCATGCCCACCAGGGGGTGATGCTCTGCCCATCCACGTTGTTGCTCTGTTGCAACCAGGGCCATTCTAGTGCTGAGGCGGAGGCCATGGAGCCTTCCTCAGTGCCCAGGCCAACTTTGCTCCAATGGAGCCCTGGCTGTGGGAGGGAAAGAGAGAGACAGAGAGAAAGGAGAGGGGAAAGAGTGGAGAAGCAGATGGATGCCTCTCCTGTGTGCCCTGACTGGGAATCAAACCCAGGACTTCCACATGCCGGGCCAATGCTCTACCACTGAGCCAACCGGCCAGGGCCGGGTTCTTGGTTATTGAGTACCCTTTACGAATATCAACAGGTATATATTAAATGGTTTGCTATTCTTTTGGGTTTCCATTTTCATTTTTTTCTATACAATTCTAGGCTTTGGGGGACAATATTTTAACTGCTTTATATGGAAATATTGAACTATGGCTATAATTTCCTGGGAAATCCTATTTTTAATGAAACACTCTCTGAAAGATAGAATGTTTTATTCAAAAATTTTCTCAATCTGTAGACCACACAAGAGTGTTATAGTTCTGTTGTACAAAACTGCTGAAAAATATATAGTAATTTTCTTATTTTTTTGGAGGTTTATAATTCATTTTAAAAATGATTTATGACCCTTGCTGGCTAGCTCAGTGGTTAGAGTGTTGTCCCAGAACAGCAAGGTTGCAGGTTCTATCCCTGGTCAGGGCACATACGGGAGATGACTAATGAATGCACAACTAAATGGAACAACACAATCACTACTTCTCTCCCTCCCCCACCTCCTTCTGTCTCTCAAGAATCAATCAATTCAAAAATGATTTACAAAGAAAAACAATCTATAAATACCAAGTATTGTTAAAGTTTAAATAAAATTTTTATCAGCACTATCTTTCCCCATTTTCTCTAGCACTACTGAAGTTATTGTAATAAATCCTACTAGAAGAGGAAAATAAAACTTTACCATGAGCATTTATTACTCACTTGAAATTCCCAACAATTGAAAAATCTAACATTGCATTGACTTTTTACATAATGGTTAAGTAATGATAAAACAGATCCGTGGTCATACAGCTACTTGGATGCTGTTAGGAGGTCATTCAGCTTGGCATGTCATGTGCAAACATCAGTAAGGGTGAGCAGCTCACAGAACACCCGGAAATGAAGGGACACACAGAACATCTGTGGCAGAAGGAAGAGCGGCGAACAGCTTCTGGCATCAGCTTCAGAGGGCAGAGAAGGTTCATGTCATAGCTCAGATCAATCTCGCTCTCTGATTTAGCCTTTAAGCCAATCATCGTGGAGAATAATTTTTAAAATGTATGTTTACATAAGAAAAAAAAGTCTGAACCAAATTAAATCAAATCAAACAAAATAGAACAAAATAAAAAAAAACTGTCCAAGGGTATGGAAACTCAGCTGCCTGAGTGATTTCTGGTTTAGGCTTCTATTCATCTGACAATTTAAATTTATTCACTTGACCAGTTCAGGAGGAACAAGAGAATGTCATTTATTTAGAATTTAAAATGTGATTTAAAGTTTTAGCATTTGGCCATAACAATTAATTGTTAATCGAGTTGGAGTGATTCACCACATAATTCATTGAAATGGCATCCTTGGTCACTGTGACCTTCTCAGTGCTTTACTAACCATAATTGTTTATCATAAATAGAAGCTGACATGGAAACACAGAATTTTAGAGTTGGAAAGATCCTGGGATCTAGTGGTTCTCCATGGAGGGAGAGGTAGTGAACTTTTGTTTGAAAATTCAACAATCTTTTAGGTTTACAACTACTATTACTTTTTGGTTCAATGCTTTCATTTTTAGATGGAAAAACAAAGGGCTCTGAGAGAATTTTCTCCTGAGGGTGATACCTAGAAAGGGGCAGGAACGGGCAAACCTTGCTTCTTACACTCAGTCTGGTGCTATTTCCACCACAAACACTGGAACAGACAGCTGCCAAGCATTTAGCAGCCGTGCTCTGTCCCAGGCCTTGCTCTTACCAACCACAATGGCATCAATGGCTGCTTAGGAGAGCAATACCCTCCAATGAGCTCATAGTCTGGAGAGGCACAAACTCACCCAGGCATAGAGGGGTTAAGAAGCAGGACAGAGGGAGGTCTGGTGCTTCCTATTTCCAATGGGCATGGTGGCAAAAATAGGGCAATCTAAATGGAAAACAGAGTCCAAATCCTGTATCTCATTTAGAAAATTTAGGCTGACCTACCCCCTGGAGGTAGGTCATAACTCCATCATTATGTAATGGAGTTAGACACCCCCATTATATAATAATGAATTTCCATTCCCGGAATACACTACCTATTTACAGTAAACACTTGCTGACTAACAACCTCCTCTGCCTCCATTTCTACTAATAAGCCACCTTTCCTAATTAAATGGAATAGAAATCTGTTATCCCACCAAAGGTAATCTTGCAGTTCCAAAAATGCTTTGGGCAAATTATAAAATCAGAGAACAGAAAAGAAGGAACCAGCTTCATGCATTTTCAGGGGCTGCTACTTCTTTGGTTCTACTATGTATTCTTTAACTCTCTAGGCACAAGTCAAGGGCATTTTCAGATGGCTCCTTTTATCTGAAATTTTGTTGTACCCTACGCAGGCCATTCTGGTGACTATACAGGAGTGAGCAAAAGTAGGTTTACAGTTGCTAATAGGAAAAGAACACATACCTAACTTGTGGTGGTGCAGTGGAGAGAGTGTCAACCTGGGATGCTAAGGACCCAAGTTTGAAACCCCAAGGTCACCAGCTTGAGCGCAGGTTCATCCAGCTTGAGTTTGGAGTCGTGGGCTTGACCATGGGATCATATACATGACCCCATGTCATGTCATGACTGGTTTCAGCCCATAGGTCGCTGGCTTGAACCCAAGGGGGCTAGCCTGAACAAGGAGTCACTGGCTGGGTTGGAGCCTTCCAGTGAAGGCTCACACGAGAACCAATCAATGAACAGATAAAGTGCTACAACTACAAGTTGATGCTTCTCATCTCTCTACCTTTTCTGTCTCTCTTCCCCTTCCTGTCTCTCTCTCTTGCTTAAAAAAAATAAAAAGAAAATAGCACAGTAATTAATAAATAATAATACAATAATTAACTCTGTTTTGCATACTCACAACTATAAACCTACTTTTGCCTACCATGTATAATGGACTAGGAATTCTTTGACTTCAAAGGTTAACTTAAAATCCTCCATCGCAGATCCTGGTTTTAAAACTTTTCTACTGAAACCCAATGCCACTTGCCGCTGATCCCTGAAGCACAGCCATGACCAAAGCAACTACTGGCAAAGCATCAAGTTACAAAGCAAAGACAGCTCTGTAGTTTTTAAAAACTGACAAAATTTATACATCCCAGGACAGGTTTCCTGTTTTACAGTTTGTGCATTTATGTCAATAACACTCCACTGCTCTGAACAGCTTCGGAACTTCTGTTTTGCGACTGCCTGACAATCATATAGCTCACTCCAATTTTCCTGAACGGCAGCAAAATCCCTCCTTTGAGGGTGAGTGTACCTTATGCGAAATGACCAACGTCATTTCAGGCCAGGAGAAGGCTATCCAGCTCAGCAATACAATCTTGGGTTAATATATATATATATGTATATTCCATGTATATATGGAATGCTGAATGATCATAAAGACATCACGAAGTAATATTGAAGTTGTTTCTAAAGCAAATTTTCAAAAAACACTTTCAGCAATGATATTACTGAAGCAGGAACATCACCTCTGTTTATTCATCACTCATGCCGATCTAAGCTCTTCACACTTGTTATATTAAATCCCCCTAATAGTCACCTTCCCCACATTAGTAGCATGAGTTCCAATGAGAAAACTCGCTCAGTTCAAGAAAACACAGTTGTCAGTAGCAGAGCCCAGACTCCAGCACAGATCCGACTAACATCAACGCCCCTGCTGGGTCCAATTCTGCCCCTGAAATATGAGGATAGCCTCCAAAGGAACTTAATTTCAAGGGTACAGCTTATAGTTGGAAAAGTAAATCCTGGTGTACTGATCTCACTACCTGATAATTTGCAACTACCTGTTTTTCTTATTGGCACTCTTCTCCCTAAATTAAAAAAAAAAGCACTACTTAAATCTTCTTTTAATTCTCAAAGGTCCTTCTCATTGGAAGAAGCAGTCTCTGCCAACCACTAAGCTCTGTGGTAGGTGAGACCACTCCAGTTTCAACCTGACAACAGGATAGTATCTTAGAGGCTCATATACTCATGAAGAACTAATCCAGTCATGTCAGTGAAAAGAAAAACAATGCCTCCTCTATTATTGTATAGCACAAGGGGAAAAGTCAGATCTGCGTCGACTAGAGTCCCAGACTGTGACTTCATAAAGCACATGCACAATGGACACTGCTCTAACACTGGCCACCTGCTAATCACCTGTGTGCAGCATAGAAGACAGCTCTAAATAATAGTACATGACTTCTGGAATAAACTATACTTAACACAGAGATTGGTAAACATACACTCTCAAGTTTTAAGGTTAAAAAATGTTAACACCAAACTGATATTATTACTGAGAACATACTAATTAGAGAACAAATCTAATCAATTTAATAATCCAGATTGGACTGTAGTGTTAATACCTATTTGAAGGGAGTGTTTTTATGTCATCTCAGAGGGGTAGAACTGAACCCCAACTGCCTGATGATGACTCACTAATTTTGAGACTTGTGAGATAAATAATTAACGAGAAGGAATAGTCCTCCTTCCCATGAAAATGCTTTCACCTTTAAATTAGTGGTCTCAATGTGCTCCAAACTACTTTTTTGGGGGAGAAAGAAGGAAGGGAAAAAAGGAGGAAGGAACAGAAGGAAGGAAGGAAAGAAAGCACTTAGCGTAATAAAACCGCAATTCATATAGCAAGATGAATCACCATACCCTTGAGCCTTAAAAAATAGAGAGAGCAAGAGGAAAGAAAAATATAATTTAAAAAGTATCAAAAAAAAAAGTTTCAAGGCAATGTGATAGAAATTAAGGCAAGTGAGAGGACAGGCCACATTCTTAGAAAGGGTATAATATTACAATCCCTTTACCTGATGCTGTTACCAGGAGGCTGTCTGAGGCACCTGCTCTACAGGATGAGGCACTAACAGGGTTTATGGAAGAGCAAAAGGCAATGGTGGTGGGAACGACAAGGGGACGTTCTGAACATGCAGGTTGGTTCAGTCCAGGGGTTTCAGCAGGCCAGGCACCCACCTGAGACGTGGCCAGGGCTGAAACGGCACAGCCTGCAGGTGCCACAGTTAAATCTATGGATGGTTTTGGTGGCAGCTGAGGGGAGGATGATTTAGGGAGATTTTCCTCATTTATAACCCTGTTCCCTTGGGGTAAACTGGAAGGAGGTGAAGCCACAGTTTTGTTATCCACTTTGGCCCCTGCACTGGAGGCCCTGCTGCCATCCATGATAACCTTGAGTTGGGGGTGGGGTGGAGAAGGAGCTTGGGAGAGCCCTGGCTTTTTTGGAGGGATAGGAGGAGGGTTTCCTCTGTCAACTCGTGCTGCACCGGGAGTCTTTCCGCTGGTCCGGCCCACTGGAGGGTAGGTACCAGCATCCCCTGCAGGGGGCACTCCAGACTTTGGGGGTGCCCCTGCCTGAGGACCTGTAAATCTTGACAGCGCCTGGGTCACAGTATTCCGAGCCAGCTGTTTGGCCACTAGGTTGTCACGACTCGTAGGAGAGACATCTCTTGATGGAGGGCTTTGGGCAGTATTTCCATTTTGGTCTGGGTCATTAGCATTGCCCTGGAATCTAAATCTGGCTGCCTGGATCCGCGGGTTCGGACCTGGATGCAGAGACACATTGGCACACGGTGAATGTATGCTGTGCACAGACGTGGCTGGCGTGTGGCTCTGGGGAGCTGGGCCTGGGGCTTGAGTGGTGGGAGGGGCAGCACTACTGGGAAGTGGGGGTGTGCTACTTGTTAAATCTGGTGTTGAGCCAGTACTGGGTCCATTTTCCTCAATTCTGTTTGTACTGGGCGGTGGGACAGTGGGCAGAGAGGAGCCAATCAAGTCACCATGGGAAGCCTGCCTGTCAATACCTGGTCTGACCAAGGGGGCGCTAGTGCACACATTCCCCTTTGCATTTGCAGAAACTACGTGGCTCCCTGTGGAAGGCTTTACTGGCACAGTCAAAGGTAACTTCTTCACACGGTCAGTGCCTTCTATCACCAGGTCTGTCTGGCAAGCAACAGATATTGTCATGGGTCCTTCTGTTCCTACAGATACAGAGACCAAACGCCTATCTTTTGTCTTCCGGGGAAGCGAGAGGCTCGGTTTGCTGTCAGTTCCCCTTTTCAGCTGCTCGATCATTTTCTTCATCTTGTCTATTTCCTCCTTGAGGTCAGTGGTGTGGGCTTCCTCCCGGTGCAGCTTGGCACGAAGCTGCTCCCGCTCAGTGTCAAACTCGGAGAGCTGCTTCTCCATCTGAGCCTCCATGTCTGTGCTCTTCCGCTTCTCGGTGGAGAGCTCCTCTTCTAACGCGCTGCTCTTCTTCTTCTCCTCGTCCAGCTTGCCGATCACTTCCTCCAGCTTCTGGGCCTCTTCTATGACCTTGCCTGAGAGCTGCTTGCACTCTTTGACCAGCATCAGGACCACGTGCTTGTTCTTGCCCCGCTCTTCCTCCAGGCGGGACGCCAGCTTCTTGTGCTCCTGCTCAAGGGCTTGTAGCTGCAGCTTCTCCATCTCCAGCTGAAAGACATTCACAGGACAGCTCTATTAACACGCAGAGAACTCTTTCAGCCAAAGTGCTTCCTGTGAGATTTTTATTAATTTCCTCATATGGTTTGGGTTAGCTAAAAACCACATTTCCAAAATGCGTTATGATAGGAATGACAATATTTTAGACTCATTAAAATCAGTAAATAGAGGTAACTGACTTTATGAAAAACATCTAAGTTACGCCAAAAGAGAATTTTCTTAAATCTACTAAAGTTAACTGCAGGAAAGGGGAATAGTAATCTCATACTTCCTGGATCCCAGCACAGAATTCAGTAATTCTATTTCTGTAAAAATAGAGCCCTGTAAGGGAACAGATTTTTTTTTTAAGGTTTAATGCTTAAAAATCACTAACTAATCTTTGAGGTACAGTCTAATGAAAAGTGTCAGTAAACAGCAGACTTCAGTTAAATTCTAAGCTCCCATACTTGCTAACTGTATTGCTTAGCATTTCTTTTTTAACTTCAAACTTCTTATGACAGGTTGCTATAGAAATCATATAAAATTATACATGAAAGTTCTTTGGAAACTATAAAGAGCTAAAGAAATATCGTGTTAGAACGGCAATCAATGTCAGTGAACCCAAAGTCTGACTTCATCTTCTACTTCGGTCTCACTTGCTCACTTAGCTCCCACTACACTGGCTTCCCTCGAGTTTCTTGAACACTCATGAACATGGTCTTGCCTCAGGGTCTTTGACCTTGCTGTTCTCTCTTCCCAGAATGCCACTGCACACCTTCACATAGGACTCCTGCACTAGGCAATGAGCAAAAGATGAGAATGGCTCACTGTCCAACAAGGGGTCTGGCATATTGCTCCCTTACTTTGGGGGTTGCCCACTTTGAAGAAGTTGCTGAATAGCATTGCAGTGGATCCTATACACAGGTGATCAGGAATACAGATAATTCTCCAAGAATAATCAGAGATCACTGTTTATTCACATACACTCTATTCTACTATATAAAATTTGGGGATGACTTTGTAAGTAAATTAGGGAAGATCTAGAGAACAATAGTGCTATCATATACTATATTTATATGCATATTTTATTCATCTGGGTAAAAAAACATAACGTATTTATAGTTAAAGCCTATTTAACCTTTATAAATGAATCAAATGATAGGTTGCTATGGAAGGCACATGAAAAATTAAACAAGAAAAATTAAAATCTTTTTATATTAGCACTGTCTCCCGTCCCCCTATTCTCATAACAAAGTAGGAAAAATCAGAAACTAGGATGATTTTCAGCTTATTTTTTAACTGTGAGTTTCATCATTTACTCTGAAGGTGGAAAAAGACATCGTGCGGAACTCTAAGGGCCGCCTTCATTTTACAAAGCAAGTGAAGCCAGGCCAGCACCACGATTTCCCTGACATCCTCCAATCAATTACATAATGTCAGGATCACAACGCTCACTCGGGGTCATGCTGGTCTCACCATTTCTCGCCACAGCTCACATCTTGCCCATGGCATTTCTTCTCTGTGGGTCATCACCCTTTATTTTTGAAAGGATAACCTTCATCTTTTAATTCAGAATCAAATTGAAGACAGATTTTCAACAGATGAACTCAATTAACCTCAGATTTTTATACAGAAAACTGTACTACTACAAGTGTTCCACAATTCATTTGTATCTTTGTCCTTCCATCACTGTGCTTCACAAATCCTGTCTCAGCCTAACATGAGCCTCCTTGAATCTCACCACAGAGAGCAGAGCACAGGGGAAACCACATCACTCATGCACCCACAAACACATGGCTACAAATTCAACTGGGCTCCGAGTCCCAATCATCAATCCCTCTACCTAACATTATTTAGCTTCCCCTACAATTTACTTCCCCGGATATTTAAACCTCTGCCACTCTCCCCAAAACTTCACCCAATAACGGCTCAACTGACTCTCAGTCTACCCTAGCAGACTCTTTTAAGAAGAAAATTCAGACTAACTCTCTTCTTCTACATCCTGCCTCCTGTGTTGAGCATTTTTATAGCCACACCAGTCCATATGCTCTTCCCTTCACTCTAAGGGAGAAAGGTTTCCATCTGTTGAAGGTGAGACATTCTTTAGCAATTTACTTCATTCTCTTCTGTAACCTCTGAGACTTGCTATGTGACCTATCACACCACTCTACAAACGCTGAACATCCCCCACTATACTAGCTCCTTCTAATCGGTATGTAAACATACTCCCATACTTTAAAAATATTTTTTTACATTAAAAAAAATTTATTGATCATTGTGGCCTGAACATAAAATTTTTGTGCTTGAAAAAGAGATATAGTAGTAAGTTCTGATCCCAAACTTCCTGGTTGTATGACTGATAAGTTCTCCCTCTAAAGATCAGTTCTGTTTGGTTCATTTATCTGCACAATCAAGGAATAATAATGATATAAGATTAAATGAGGCAGCACATGTAAAGCATGCACCACTGTGCCTGACATTAAAAAAATATTGTTTTAAATTTATAATATAATAACCATTTGTGCTGTTTAAAAATATGTCACTTTTGCACAATGTTTTCCCTCTGAAGACATATTTACAGGCAAGCTAGGATCTAGAGAATTGAACATACTAAACTTATAGATGGATGTAAGTTTTTTTTTTAAGTTAGATAGGAGTTGTAATTTAACAATTATGAAGTACATCAGAGAAAGTTTCACTACCAGTAATGGTGAAATAACTTTTATTTTTATTTTTATTATCTCCGGCAGATAATTATTATGAACCTCTAAAAATATATAAAAAATAATTATTTGAAAGCTCTGGAAAGCAGTAAAAGTAGCAAAAATAAGAGAGGTGTATATCTTCCATTAAAAAGGAACTTACAGCATTGCATGAGATTTGCCCTTGGGTAGCTTTCCAAGGGAGGGCAGTTCTCTGCCCTGACAGTGGCAGAAGCTCAAGCATAGAGCACCCTTTATACCGGCCTGAGGAGGCAGCAGATGAACCCACAATGAACCCACCAGCATCTCTTGCTGACTTCTGAATTATATTTTCATCAGGGAATCTCCACACTGAGTGACAGAGGTGGCCACTGAATGGCAGAGAGAACTCTACAAATATTTTAGCCATTGCCAACTGCAAGGAGATAGGGAGTGAAGTGTGAATCGAACCAGGTTGACTACTTACTAGAACGAAATACATTCTTCAGAAGATAACAGAATCTCTGTACCATATCATCTATAATGTCTAGAACACGACAGGCAAAGAACATATTTTTTAAGAAGTGATCCATTGTCAAGAGAAATGTACTCAAATACCAACTGGATCTAAGATGATCTATATTGGAATTAGCAGACAAGGACCTTATCAAAGAAAATATGGTCACTATGACAGAACAGAAGGGGAATCTTGGCATATAAATGGAAACTAAAAAGCATAATACCTAAAATAAGGAAAAAGTTTATTTACCAAATAGTCTTAATAGCAGATTTGAAAGAGTAGAATTAAAAAGGAAAATGAATTTGAAAACAGTGTAAAAGAAAGTATCCAATTTGAGAGACATACCGTATTTCTCCATGTATAAGACGCACCTTAATTTTGGGGCCAGAAATTTGAAAAAAAAAATGTATTACATAAAGTTATTGAACTCATAAATGTATTACATAAAGTACCATCATAATATTCATACAACTCCTCATCACTGTCAAAACTCCCATCCATTAGCTTGTCCTCATCTATGTCTGATGATGAATCACTGTCTTCATATATTGCCTCGTCCTCAGTTCCATCTATGGCATTTGAAATGCCACACTTCTTAAATGACTTGACAACAATCTCAATCTTGATATTATCCCAGGATCTTTTCACCCAGGAACAAACTTCTCCTATAGTTTGTTTCTTCACTATATAAGCCTAGAATTACCATCAATCAAAACACTTAAGTATTTTTTTTGTTTTTAATTTACAGAAAAATTATCAGTCATGAACTCCTTAGCAAAATGTAAGCAGACTGAACCCAGCAATACATGAAAAGAATAAAGGTGACCCACTCAAGTTTATCACAGGAATCAAAGGCTTGCTTTGATATTTGAAAACCAATTATTGTTTTCACAAAACGAAAGAGAAAACTGTGCGTGTGGGACCAGAGTAGCTACGTAAAAGCGACCAGACTCCAAGGGGTAAATGGAGAGGGGAGCACATATAGTCTGTAAAATGAGAAAGCAGAGTGCATCTGCCATGACCACAAGTACCATGACATTGACCTGTATTCGTTATTGCTTCCCCGTATCCTCTAATACTCACTGCATCCTGCCCTCTTCTCCAACTGGACACCCCATCCACCTGCCCAATCCTGGTAAACAAATTCATAACAATAAGACATATTAAAAGATCTTTTTCCCCCCTTTTCATAGGGGCTAGAGCTTGCAGTCACAGTTTGGGCTCTACAGATATTCGCTGTCCCTTCTCCTTGTTCTAGAGCAGGGGTCCCCAAACTACGGCCTGCGGGCCGCATGCGGCCCCCTGAGGCCATTTATCCGGCCCCCACCGCACTTCAGGAAAGGGCACCTCTTTCATTGGTGGTCAGTGAGAGAAGCATAGTTCCCATTGAAATACTGGTCAGTTTGTTAATTTAAATTTACTTGTTCTTTATTTTAAATATTGTATTTGTTCCCGTTTTGTTTTTTTACTTTAAAATAAAATATGTGCAGTGTGCATAGGGATTTGTTCATATTTTTTTTATAGTCCAGCCCTCCAGTGGTCTGAGGGACAGTGAACTGGCCCCCTGTGTAAAAAGTTTGGGGACCCCTGTTCTAGAGTTTCAAGGAGGGAACACAAGACATGGGTCAGGCATACTGCCCTCCACTCCGAGTCTGCTCAGAACCACGACCTCAGTCTCAAACTCTCCTTACACCAGGGTTCGGGAACCTTTTTGGCTGAGAGAGCCATGAACGCCACATATTTTAAAATGTAATTCCATGAGAGCCATACAATGACCCATGCACGTTACGCATTATCCAATAAAAATTTGGTGTTGTTCCAGAGGACAGCTGTAATTGGCTCCAGCCACCCGCAACCATGAACATGAGCGGTAGGAAATGAATGGATTGTAATATATGAGAATGTTTTATATTTTTAATGTTATTATTTTTTTTTATTAAAGATTTGTCTGTGAGCCAGATGCAGCCATCAAAAGAGCCAGATCTGGCTCGTGAGCCATAGGTTCCGGACCCCTGCCTTACACACACACTCACTGCCGTGCGTCTGGGGAGTCAAAGCGCAGGCTGCAATATAACAACAAACCACACCAAAAAGACTCATGTAGGAGCTAAAATAGTCACTCATATAAAAAATGTCCTAAATACTCTTCCCAATAATGTTATTATAGATGGTTCTCTATCATATTGTCCTTGAATGGAAGTCTAGAAAGCAACTTAAAATTAAATTAGACTTATATGTTAATAAACTATTATACAATGAAGTAGAGAGCACTGAATACAAGTGTCAGAAAAGTACAATTAGCTGTAATAGGAAGAAAAAGCATATGACATTAAACCAAACCATTTGCTTACTATTTTCTGGCCCAGTTGTCATTTCTTTGTTTGTCTAGTACCTGGCCTCCACCCGCCCCAGGTTAGGAGAGGATAATTTTCCACCTTATTATTCTTCTCTACAGGAGTGACATAGTGGCCTTCCTGGTCTTCCTATAGCCAAGAGGGTGTGGGGTCTAAGCCTGGCCAATGAAATGAACCTGTTCTTAAGCTTCAAGTGGGAAATGAGGGAGGCAGAGATGAAGGCCAGCGGAGGCACCACTCACATAAGACCCAGAGCAAGTAAGGCAGCAGGGCTGAGTCAGCAAGCTGCAGTGTCGAGCTCTCCTGAGCAAAAGTGTCATGCACCTCAGATTAGGTCTGTCATTAGCATTTGTTGGGGATGCTGGCTGGTAAGAGCAGGTCCCCGACCTGTCCCAGCCAAGCCCTACCATGATGTAACCAACCAATAAATGCTTTTTCTGCTTAACTCAATAAATCCTGGCTTCATTTGCTCACAACTGCGAATCCTGCCTGATACCTCTAACGTCATGCAACTGACCTCATTATGTGAGCTGCCACCTAGGTGAACCTATGCCCAATACACAGAGCTCCTTCTAATTTTTTGACTGGTGAAAAAAAATTGCTCCCTTCTGAATTTCCTAGTTATTATCTTGGCTTCTTACTTTTAAAGGCTCTGCTCAAATGAAAAGGTCTTTCCTTTTTGGGGGTTACAAATTATACTTCCTAAGTATGACTAAAATAATTAAAAATAAATTAGGATAAAAACTCTATTAACAGATGATGTACAAGATAAATAATAAAAACCCAGATACCACTCTACCCTAGGTTACTGGCTCTAAAGTCAGAGTAAATTACCGGAGGCAAGGCTCCCCATGACGAATGCTCATTAGGTTATTCCAAGTGGCTTTAAGGGCTCAGTCCATTTGCCAAATTGATTCTTGCCCAAATTTTCCTGGCACACAAATTACCAAACAGTTAACCCTCCTATTAGTAGTCTCAGCAGGAACCAACGCACGAATGAGCACGGAGCCTCTTCTCTTGCCCGAGGGGCCAACCAGAGCAGCATTCAGACCAAATGTCTTAGAATTACCCAAGGGCCATGCCCAGTGTCAGATAATAAGTACTTGAATTGTAGATAATGAGGCCTTTGCTCTCCCTGACTCTTCTCTGGCAGTGATTTAAAGAACTGGACTCATTGAAAGTAATGGATTTGTCTTACAGCTTTCAGATTTCTAAAGCTGCAATTTATTCGATATTCAAGGGAATTGAAGATGTCTGGTTGAAATTATTTACTTTCAAGACTAAACGTTGGAGGGAATTTTGTTGCTAGAAAAATGACTGCCCTGTTTCTGGTCTTATCAGCTGATGTGATATTTTCTTTTTTTTTTTTTTTTTTTTTAATTTTTTTTTTTTTATTTATTCATTTTAGAGAGGAGAGGGAGAGACAGAGAGAGAAAGAGAGAGAGGAGAGACAGAGAGAGAGAGAAGGGGGGGAGGAGCTGGAAGCATCAACTCCCATATGTGCCTTGACCAGGCAAGCCCAGGGTTTTGAACCGGCGACCTCAGCATTTCCAGGTCGCCGCTTTATCCACTGCGCCACCACAGGTCAGGCAAATGATGTGATATTTTCTTTGTAAGATTCAGGATAAGAGCACAAACTGTAATTCTTCTTACATGCTACAACCTACCAGGACAGAGTAGTCGTTAGGGACGCTGGGGAGCATTGCCTATCAGAGCGACCTTTCACTGAGACTACAGAGCCAATGACTCTGGCCATAAAGGACCACTGTATCCCCGTAATACGCGGGAGACAGATCACTGGCTCATTTCACACTAGCCTGTCAGGTCCCACAGGACAGAAACAACTTCCTTTCACTCCCAGCCAGGTTGGAAAAGACCCAGTCATTCAGAAACAAACAGGATGTAAGTTGATTAAGAAAAAAAATATCAGCTAGATAATAAAATCTTTGATTCGATGCAAAATGAGTTCCTTCATCTTTTTTTTTTCTACAAGAGATAAAATGCAAACCTGGAGTAAAATTTAGGAAAGAATGTATTTTATATATTAAGTGGAAACGACAATGAAAACAAAATAGTGTCTTAATTTTTGATAACACAGTATAAAAACCCAGCAGAAATAGTTTATTATGAAGGAGCTCACTTGACATGTTAAGAACATAACTGAAATGTGTCTCATTCAAGAAACACAGATGAGTTGCAGTGACATCAGCTGAAACACACAGGCTCTTGCAGATGCTGTGCGTGGGGATGTGTGACAATCCCCGGAAACCTCAATGGTTGTCTGCCAGGCTTTGAAGAGGGTTTGCAATATCCAGAATAAAACTCTTTGATTCTACCTTACATCCATGGAAAGCCTGTAATTCTTTCTTCTTTCCTATTTCACTCAGGGCTTTAGATTTCTGCCAGGTGACATACTCATGACAATGTTTGCTTTTATTCAACACCTATTCCAGAACACTGACATACGTATGTTAATGCCAAGATATAATTACAGGGAAAAGACATACACATTAAATGACGAGATCATAAATATTTACAGTAGAGTGCAGTCAGGTTAATTTTCAAGCAGGTGTTACACGTATGCAATAACAAGTTCTCTGAAAAGGGCATTTTAAATTACGCTTTAGAGACATTTTAATTTGTGCTTTAATGACGGTTGGAAGAGCATATTGCTCTTAATTCTAATTATACTAGACATCATTAGCTTCCCTGGTTTCCTCACTCTTTTTTCTAATAAAGAGAATTGGTAGTCTTGGCTGTATATTGGAAGGACAAAATTTAAACTTCTATTTCCTCAATTTCCTCATGGCTGATGATAGTAAGCTTTTATCACTCAGGACTCTTGGAAGCAGCTGTTTATGTGCAATAAGTGAGTGTGTTGGTCGGAGCGGTGAGGAGTGGGGAGGAAGCTGGTTTAAATGAAACACATGCAAGCAGGAGCCTGGAGGTCTGAGTTACACAGCTATCAGAGCCCGGAGGCGGCTGTGAGACTGTCCAGGACCTCAGGATGACACGCAGTGAGATTGCATGAAGTTTCCTTCTAATCCTCCCAGGCCAGTTTCATTTTCCAAAGAGATCATTTAAACACCTTTTAACCTTAGAGAAATATCTGAGACGGAAGCTGGATACACTAAATTGGGGATGCCCCATGGGATCTGAGTCCTGGCTGCCTTACCAGGTCACCCCTCTCGCAGTTACACGTCTCATGTCACTAGAAAAGGGAAATTCAAAGAAGAAAAAATTCACATTTTAAAGACAGTACCAGCCTGACCAGGCGGTGGCACAGTGGATAGAGCGTCGGACTGGGATGCGGAAGGACCCAGGTTCGAGACCCCGAGGTCGCCAGCTTGAGTGCAGGCTCATCTGGCTTGAGCAAAAAGCTCAACAGCTTGAGCCCAAGGTCACTGGTTCCAGCAAGGGGTTACTCGGTCTGCTGAAGGCCCCCGGTCAAGGCACATATGAGAAAGCAATCAATGAACAACTAAGGTGTCGCAACGAAAAACTGATGACTGATGCTTCTCATCTCTCTCCATTCCTGTCTGTCTGTCCCTATCTCTCTCTCTCTCTCTCTCTCTCTCTCTCTCTGTCCCTGAAAAAAAAAAGACAGTACCAAAGTCACCGTTATGGGAAAGATAACTTCTTTGTCATATTTCTTTTCTGGTTTAGTGTTTTTTATTTATTTATTTTTTTTATTTTGAGTGACATTTGAAAAAAAGGCCACCAGAATCTGTCAGAATTTTGCATTTTAAGTACTATCCCAACTCTTTTCAAAAATACAGTCTCTAAGAACAAAAGCTAACCTCAGAGTGTGTCTGCACTCTACATTGCATTATGGGAAAAAATGGCCACTTGAAAGTCTCAGTACCTTCTTTTGTCTGCTCTCGGCAGCAGCCAGCTGTGTGGACATCCTTTCTTGCATTTTTCTGCAGTGGGCCATGACTGCTTCCAGGATGGACAGGGGGTTGGTACAGACTGGCTTCTTCTCTTTATCACCAGCTCCTGCTTCATAGTCTCTCTGCAGCGCCAAGAATGGGTCATTTAAATTAAATCTTCCATACCGTTCCTGGATAAATACCTCCTTTCTGCGAGCCTAGAACAAAATCAGAAGAATGTAGTGAGGAAGGAAATGATAATACATATATTCACAAGAAGGTTTTGTGATTACTCTTCCAGTGGTATTCACAGCTGCTATAATGGCTTACGTATGAAGTCAGGCAAAGAGCAAGACACGAGGGGGCTCTGACCCTAATCTCTGATTAGCCTGGCACACCATTTACTTTCTGATTTTCTTTAAGAATAACGTCTTTTAAATTACAAATGATACAAATATATTTTTCCATGATGCCCATTCCTTCAAGGATTTAAATTTTGGGTGTTGCCCTGACTGGATATCTCGGTTGAGCATGGTCCTGAAGCACAGAGGCTGCTGGTGCCATCCCCGGTCAGGGCGCATACAGGAACAGATCGATATTCCTGTCTCTCTCTCTCTCTCTCTCTCTTCTTCTCTCTCCTGTTCTCTCTCCCTGACTCCTTCAAATCAATACATAAAAATAAAAAATAAATTTTAGGTGCAGTCTTTTCTAATTTAAAGTAAAATCAGGAAGATCAACAAGTTTTAGTAAAAGTTCAAAAATAAAATTATCTCTATGTTGACAGAACTTCACATAACACTGATCAAGTTACAAAATATAAATCTCCTACAAGTTCTGAACAACCAAGAAGAATTTATAAGGATAGCTTGACCAGGCGGTGGCACAGTGGATAGAGCATCAGACTGGTTCACGGAGGACCCAGGTTTGAAACCCTGAGGTCGCCAGGTTGAGCGCGGGCTCATCTGGTTTGAGCAAGGCTCACCAGCTTAAGCCCAAGGTCGCTGGCTCAAGCAAGGGGTCACTTGGTCTGCTGTAGCCCCCCAGTCAAGGAACATATGAGAAAGCAATCAATGAACAACTAAGGAGCCGCAACGAAGAATTGATGTTTCTCATCTCCCTTCCTTCCTTCCTGTCTGTCTGTCCCTATCTCTCTCTTTGTTACCAAAAAAAGAAAAAAAAAAGAATTTATAAGGCTATCATGAAATTTTTTTAGTAAAAAATTCAAAAATTCTCATTTTGTGAAGTCTGAACAACTACAAAAAACCTCCAGAATATTTAAGATGTAAATCTCTCACCACTGAAGTGCATTAAAATATAGTTCAGAGAATCCCAGGAAGGAATGTGATAACCTCATTTTACTCTAAATGTCAGTCCATAAGCATCAAAGTTAATTGCACATCCAAATAGCACTAAATGCAATTTTCTATAATTAGCCTACAACAGTCTTTGCATAAACTGGAAAATAGCAGCAGAAATATATTGAAAACTTGCAACATTATCCTAACTCAGGTCATCTGGAAGTGCCCCTAAAAATATTCTATGTCACTGCTAGTAGAAAAACAAAATTACTTTATTATAAATCAAGTTTAATTGTCGAAAGTGTGCTTTAAAGTTATATTACATGCATTTCCTCACCTGAAGCAACCACACTGAACTAAACTTTTCCATTTTTAAGACCATGCTCAGCAAGCCAACAACTAGATAAATACAAATGCCAATGATAGGTGGAAAAATCTAACATTTATTTCCTATTTCCAAATTAAATCAATTTGAAGATTGCAATTTACAAAAAGTCTAGTTTCACGATTAAATTTATGCTAGCTTTCAGAGCATTAGTTGACACTTCAAAGTTAACACATGGCTTATGAATCAAAAAGCACTTGATAGTTCTAGATTCTTATGTACTTAGTATCACTGCAGAGAACAGTCTCAGTAGCTGATTCAGGATGTCCTTCACTTGCCTTTTAATTTTTATTCAGTGTAGTAGTTCATCCCTCAACCCTGGATAAAGGCTTGGGAAAACCCATGGTTTTTCTAATTACTTTTATCTAACACAAGTCCTCAAGTCACTTTAAGACCTAAACCAGCTATTGAATATCCCATGTCAGTGGTAGGATAGGTCCTGTTACTAGTAACATAAACATTTATCATTTCATTTTTGTGATAAATTACCCCTCTTATTTCTATAATACCAGGTCTGACTTTGAATCTTTTATTGTTTCATCTTTCTATTCATAATTCACTGTACAAATGCTTTAATTTGTACTGTTAAATTCCACCAATCAGTTGGACACACCTCCTCCACAGTATCAGTTTCTAAAAACTTCTTTGCAATGTCACCAGTTCATTCTTCCAGATGAAATTTCAATTTATCAATTTCTAAAATAGGCAATTAGTCTAATTAGTGCTATCAACAAGACCACCCTCAGATGCCAATAAGAAAGAGGAAATCGAATATTATGGATACAAAAGAAAGAGAGGTAACACAAATAGATGTGGAAAAATCTATGGAGAAAAGACTTAACATATTGGAAGCCTTGGAGCTAAATGACAGAGAATTTAAAATAGAAATCTTAAAAATACTCAGAGATATACAAGAAAACACGGAAAGGCAATATAGGGAGATCAGAAAACAACTCAATGAACACAAAGAATATATTACCAAGGAAATTGAAACTATAAAAACAAATCAAACAGAAATGAAAAACTCAATTCACGAACTGAAAAACGAGGTAACAAGCTTAGCTAGCAGAACAACCCAGATTGAAGATAGGATTAGTGAAATAGAAGACAAACAACTTGAGGCACAACAGAGAGAAGAAGAAAGAGACTCAAAAATAATAAAAAACGAGAAAGCCCTACAGGAATTATCTGACTCCATCAGAAAGAATAACATAAGAATAATAGGTATATCAGAGGGAGAAGAGAAAGAAAATGGAATGGAGAATATACTCAAACAAATAATAGACGAGAACTTCCCAAGCCTGTGGAAAGAACTAAAGCCTCAAATTCAAGAAGCAAACAGAACACCGAGTTTTCTTAACCCCAACAAACCCACTCCAAGGCACATCATAATAAAGATGACACAAACCAATGACAAAGAAAAAATTCTCAAGGCAGCCAGGGAAAAGAAGAGTACAACATATAAAGGAAGGCCTATTAGATTATCATCAGATTTCTCAGCAGAAACTCTACAAGCTAGAAGAGAGTGGACCCCAATATTTAAAGCCCTGAAAGAGAGGAACTTTCAGCCAAGAATACTATACCCATCAAAGCTATCCTTCAAGTATGAAGGAGATATAAAAACATTCACAAATACAGAAAAGATGAGAGAATTTATCACGAGAAAGCCCCCACTCCAGGAAATACTAAAGGGGGTTTTCCAACCAGATTCAAAGAACAAAAGAAAACAACACCACAAGTAACAGCTCCACCAAGAACACAATAAAACCAAACTTAAACTGTGACAACAAAGGGAAAAAAAAAGGGGGGGAGAGAATGGAGATTAACAGTAGCAAAGGACGATGAAGTGCAGAAATACTTATAAGATAGGGTACTACAATGAATATGGTAGGTACCCTTTTCATTACTTAATGGTAACCACCCTAGAAAAAACCACCACAAAAACACATGACTTAAAAAAGGTAGCAACAGAGGAAAGAAGTATGGAACACAAACAAACAGAAACAAATGATAGAAAAACAAAAGAGAAGAATCAAACTAGATACAAAACTAACAGAAAGCAATTTATAAAATGGCAGTAGGGAACCCACAAGTGTCAATAATTACACTAAATGTAAATGGATTAAACTTACCAATAAAAAGACACAGAGTAGCAGAATGGATTAAAAAAGAAAATCCAACTATATGCTGCCTACAAGAAACACATCTAAGCAACAAGGATAAAAACAAATTCAAAGTGAAAGGCTGGAAAACAATACTCCAAGCAAACAACACCCAAAAAAAAGCAGGTGTAGCAATACTCATATCTGATAATGCTGACTACAAGACAGAAAAAGTACTCAGAGACAAAAATGGTCACTTCATAATGATTAAGGGGACACTGAATCAAGAAGACATAACAATCCTTAATATATATGCACCAAACCAAGGAGCACCAAAATATATAAGACAGCTACTTATTGACCTTAAAACAAAAACTAACAAAAATACAATCATACTTGGAGACCTCAATACTCCGCTGACGGCTCTAGATCGGTCATCCAAACAGAGAATCAATAAAGATATAGTGGCCTTGAACGAAATACTAGAACACCTGGATATGATAGACATCTACAGGACACTTCATCCCAAAGCGACAGAGTATACATTTTTCTCTAGTGTACATGGAACATTTTCAAGAATTGACCATATGTTGGGCCACAAAGACAATATCAGCAAATTTAGAAAAATTTAAATTGTACCAAGCATATTTTCTGATCATAAAGCCTTGAAACTAGAATTCAACTGCAAAAAAGAGGGGGAAAAACCCACAAAAATGTGGAAACTAAACAACATACTTCTAAAAAATGAATGGGTCAAAGAAGAAATAAGCGCAGAGATCAAAAGATACATACAGACAAATGAAAATGAAAATACGACATATCAGAATCTCTGGGATGCAGCAAAAGTAGTAATAAGAGGAAAGTTCATATCACTTCAGGCCTATATGAACAAACAAGAGAGAGCCGAAGTAAACCACTTAACTTCACACCTTAAGGAACTAGAAAAAGAAGAACAAAGACAACCCAAAACCAGCCGAAGAAAGGAGATAATAAAAATCAGAGCAGAAATAAATGAAATAGAGAACAGAAAAACTATAGAAAAAATCAATAAAACAAGGAGCTGGTTCTTTGAAAAGGTCAACAAAATTGACAAACCCTTGGCAAGACTCACCAAGGAAAAAAGGCACAGGACTCAAATAAATAAAATCCAAAATGAAAGAGGAGAGATCACCACAGACATCATAGATATACAAAGAATTATTGTAGAATACTATGAAAAATTATATGCCACCAAATACAACAATCTAGAAGAAATGGATAAATTCCTAGAACAATACAACCTTCCTAGACTGAGTCATGAAGAAGCAGAAAGCCTAAACAGACCAATCAGCAGGGAGGAAATAGAAAAAACTATTAAAAACCTCCCCAAAAATAAAAGTCCAGGCCCAGACGGTTATACTAGTGAATTCTATCAAACATTCAAAGAAGACTTGGTTCCTATTCTACTCAAAGTCTTCCAAAAAATTGAAGAAGAAGCAATACTTCCGAACACATTTTATGAGGCCAACATAACCCTCATACCAAAACCTGGCAAGGATGGCACAAAGAAAGAAAACTACAGACCAATATCTCTAATGAATACAGATGCTAAAATTCTAAACAAAATACTGGCAAACCGAATACAACAACATATTAAAAAAATAATACATCATGATCAAGTGGGATTCATCCCAGAATCTCAAGGATGGTTCAACATACGCAAAACGGTTAACGTAATACACCATATCAACAAAACAAAGAACAAAAACCACATGATCTTATCAATAGATGCAGAAAAGGCTTTTGATAAAATACAACACAATTTTATGTTTAAGACTCTCAACAAAATGGGTATAGAAGGAAAATATCTCAACATGATAAAGGCCATATATGATAAACCATCAGCTAACATCATATTAAATGGCACTAAACTGAAGGCTTTCCCCCTTAAATCAGGAACAAGACAGGGTTGTCCACTCTCTCCACTCTTATTTAACGTGGTGCTAGAAGTTCTGGCCAGAGCAATCAGACAAGACAAAGAAATAAAAGGCATCCATATTGGAAAAGAAGAAGTAAAGGTATCACTTTTTGCTGATGATATGATCCTATACATCGAAAACCCGAAGGACTCCACAAAAAGATTATTAGAAACAATAAACCAATACAGTAAGGTCGCAGGATACAAAATTAACATACAGAAGTCCATAGCCTTTCTCTATGCCAACAATGAAATATTAGAAAACGAACTCAAAAAAATAATCCCCTTCACGATTGCAACAAAAAAAATAAAATACCTAGGAATAAACATAACAAAGAATGTAAAGGACCTATATAATGAAAATTACAAAGCATTGTTAAGGGAAATCGAAAAAGATACAATGAGATGGAAAAATATTCCTTGTTCTTGGATAGGAAGAATAAATATAATCAAAATGGCCATATTACCCAAAGCAATATACAAATTTAATGCAATTCCCATCAAAATTCCTATGAGATTTTTTAAAGAAATGGAACAAAAAATCATCAGATTTATATGGAACTATAAAAAACCCCGAATAGCCAAAACAATCCTAAGGAAAAAGAATGAAGCTGGGGGCATTACAATACCTGACTTTAAACTATATTATAGGGCCACAATAATCAAAACAGCATGGTATTGGCAGAAAAATAGACACTCAGACCAATGGAACAGAATAGAAAGCCCAGAAATAAAACCACATATATATGGTCAAATAATCTTTGATAAAGGGGCCAACAACACACAATGGAGAAAAGAAAGCCTCTTCAACAAATGGTGTTGGGAAAACTGGAAAGCCACATGCAAAAGAATGAAACTCGACTACAGCCTGTCCCCGTGTACTAAAATTAATTCAAAATGGATCAAAGACCTAAATATAAGACCTGAAACAATAAAGTACATAGAAGAAGACATAGGTACTAAACTCATGGACCTGGGTTTTAAAGAACATTTTATGAACTTGACTCCAATGGCAAGAGAAGTGAAGGCAAAGATAAATGAATGGGACTACATCAGAATAAAAAGTTTTTGCTCAGCAAGAGAAACTGATATAAAAATAAACAGACAGCCAACTAAATGGGAAATGATATTTTCAAACAACAGCTCAGATAAGGGCCTAATTTCCAAAATTTACAAAGAACTCATAAAACTCAACAACAAACAAACAAACAATCCAATAAAAAAATGGGAAGAAGACATGAATAGACACTTCTCCCAGGAAGAGATACAAATGGCCAACAGATATATGAAAAAATGCTCAGCTTCATTAGTTATTAGGGAAATGCAAATCAAAACTACAATGAGATACCACCTCACCCCTGTTAGATTAGCTATGATCAACAAGACGGGTAATAGCAAATGTTGGAGAGGCTGTGGAGAAAAAGGAACCCTCATTCACTGTTGGTGGGACTGTAAAGTAGTACAACCATTATGGAGGAAAGTATGGTGGTTCCTCAAAAAACTGCAAATAGAACTACCTTATGAACCAGCAATCCCTCTACTGGGTATATACCCCAAAACCTCAGATACATTGATACATGAAGACACATGTAGCCCCATGTTCATTGCAGCACTGTTCACAGTGGCCAAGACATGGAAACAACCAAAAAGCCCTTCAATAGAAGACTGGATAAAGAAGATGTGGCACATATACACTATGGAATACTACTCAGCCATAAGAAACGATGACATCAGATCATTTACAGCAAAATGGTGGGATCTTGATAACATTATAAGGAGTGAAATAAGTAAATCAGAAAAAAACAAGAACTACATGATTCCATACATTGGTGGAACATAAAAATGAGACTAAGAGACATGGACAAGAGTGTGGTGGTTACCAGGGGTGGGGGGAGGGAGGACAGGGGGAGAGTTAGGGGGAGGGGGAGGGGCACAGAGAACTAGATAGAGGGTGGCGAAGGACAATCTGACTTTGGGCGAGGGTTATGCAACATAATTTAATGAGAAAATAACCTAGACATGTTTTCTTTGAATATATGTACCCTGATTTATTAATGTCATCCCATTACCATTAATAAAAATTTATTAAAAAAAAAAAAAAGAAAAAAAAAATAAAATAAAATAGGCAATTAGAATTTTGTTTGAATAATGCATAAATTAGACACACATTGGAAGAACACATTTTCATAAAGTTGAGTTCAGCCATTGGAAAAGAGTCTTTTTCATTTATTAAAATTTGCTTTTATATCTTATAAAATTTTCATATTTTCCTTTTTTTCTAAGAGATAGTAGGGGAAATAGAGAGACAGACACCAGCAAACACCATGACTTGGATTCACCCTGCAACCCCTATCTGGGGCTATGCTTGTACTGAGCTACTTTTAGTACCTGAGGTGAGGCTCCATGGAGCCATCCTCAGCACCAGGGATGATCTGCTTGAACCAATCAAGCCATGGCTAAGGGAGAGGAATAGAGAGAGAGAGAGAGAGAGAGAGAGAGAAGGAGAAGGGGGAGCAACTATTTACTTCTCCTGTGTGCCCTGACCAGGAGTTGAAGTGGGGACTCCACACATGCCTGGCCGGTGCTCTACCACTCAGCCAGTCAGCCAGGTCCAAGTTTGATATTCTCTAAACAATTAGCATAAATGCAAGAATAAAGGGATCCTTTTTACATATCCTTGACAATATCACCCACTTTCCCAATTCTCTGTGTACAGTGCACATTTTATCTTGTTTAAAATTGGTAAAGCAATAGTTCCCAACCCTGGACACCCGTCTGACTCATCACTGGAACTGCAGACACTCAGTGGCGCTGTCTAAGTGCTCCAGCGGCAGGTCTATCAGGAGCCTCCTGAGTACTTAGCTGTCCCAGCCAAGGGTGAGAACTAATAACCAATCTCTTGCTCCCCTTTGCATTCTTATACCATTGTTTATTTTTATGCTGCTTTCTAACTGGGTAAATCTTTAGGTCATGCATTTCTCAAGCAGCTTTTGGTTGGGAATATTATATATCTTTGTGAATTTGAGGACGATTTTTATTTCCTTCTTACATGACCACCACCTTGTCCGGGAGAAAACAAGCTTAGGTGGTATCCTTCCACAGAGACACGGTTTCATCGCCTTCGGCATTCTTTAGTTCCCAGCAGCAAGTCTGAGGCCAGGCCAGGCAGAGCTTTCTCCCTTTCAGCGAAGCCTGATTCAACTGATTTTTTTTCTACCCTTCTAATTAACAGATAACATTCAGGATTATTCCTAGTGTTGCCGGCGTTGTCCTAGCAAGTAGCCTTTTTAATCTCAAGATTCAGTTCCATTTCATTTGCAGCGTCCGCCCCATTTGTCCCCGCCTCTTTAAAAACATCAGTTTCTCTCCCAGCATCTCTCCATTCTCTCTTGTCCACATACATGTATCTTCTTTTCTATTTTGTCACTTTAGTCCCTTCCTCTGGGTTCTGGAGATCTTAGTTTTGTTATGGATTTAATATTTCTATAGTGTTGATTTTTCACTTTAATACACGCTTCAGCTCTCCTCGTCCATTTTAAATTCTCATGACAACAACAGTAAGCAGCTTGCCTCACATTAGAGACAAGAAGACTGCAGCCCGAGAGGTCCGGGGACTTGCCCACGCTGTGCAGCCAGAAGTGGGGGGCCGGGACTCCCAACACTCTCTTCCACATGGAGGCCCCTCCCCCATGACTCCCCCTTCCCCTTTCCAGAGACTACTTTCCTGCCTCTCTCTCCATCACAGCCTGGCTTAACCACCCCTCAGTCACTTCAAAGTCTATGTCTCTTTGTATTTTAAGACACAAAGCAGATGCTATCTAAAAATTACTTCCTAAAATTGACTTCTCATAATTTTGTCAGATGTAGGCTGTTCCCTTGCATTTTTAGTGTTATGTTTCCTTCCTTTTTCTGTGCTGAAAAATCTTTCATAAGCCTCCCCCCCCCCCCCTTTACTCCATCTTTGGACCCATAGGAGTCAACCCGCATCTGATATTTATCCATACGCAGGCAGGAAGAGCCTCCTGGAATCCTTCCTCTTCAGCTGGCTGCCATTAATATACTTCCCCTATAGGGGGAGTCAGTGGGAAGACGGATGCAAATTCATTTTCCTGCTCCTTCTAGCGGTCAGAGCGCAGGCCCTGCAGAGATGTGAGCACAGAAGCTGCCACTTCCAAGTTAGGGAAATTTGCGCTGATTACTCCCCAGGGTCTCCACCAGTTGCACTGGGACAACAGCTACCTAACACAGGGTGGTTGGTGGTGGTGGTGTTTGAAGGACTAATGAACTGGTGCATGTAAGGCACTTAGCTGTGCCTGGACAATCATGAACATGTAATAAGTGATAGTTATCATTTCAGTAGTGATGACACTCTTTCTAGCTTGTTGTTGCCTATTTTTATGTCCTAGGGTTATCTCACAGAAATGGGAAGGTGGGAGTCAGACGCCACTGCCAAAGCCTCCACATTATTTGGAGCTCCCAGGGGAAGTCTGTCAGCATCTAGTGTGCTGGGTGACTCTTTCCATGTGTGTGCACACATGTGTACAACAGTTCTGTCTCTTCCACTGACACACTCATGTTAAGCGAGAAGCCTGTGCTCTAAGGTCTAGAACCCTCTCCGGGTATGCAGAAGGCCAAACACCAAGGGCACAGTCACCCAATGCTTAGAGAAACACGCGGGCAGGACACTCCATGGAGAGAGAGAAGGGAAATCATAAATTCCTTTGAGAGATTGTTAAAATGAAGACAGAGCAAGAAAGCAAACACTTGGAACCGAATCCTACTTCAGTATCACTCTTTAATACGTAAGATCACTTCTATTGTAAATCGAACAATTTGTCTGAAGCACCACACTTAGAGAAGGGAGACACTACGCGCCATTAACTCTAGGAGCTTCGCCATTATTAACGGGAGTGAGTTGCAGCTTTCAGCGTGGATTTAGGTATCAAAGTGTACACATTCTATTTGTGGCCCTAAAATGACAAATTACTGAAGTTCTAAATCATAGTCTTCATGCTAAGGTGTCGAAAGCTCCTAGACACTGAGTAAATTGGTAGCATTTTCCAACAAAATAACCCCATCAAAAAAACATATCCAAGTTTGTGACATAATAGTGAACCAGTAAAATAACAGCTCCTGGTGAAGAGACAACTTCGAACATGTGTAAGAAAATATGTTTCCAATGATTAAAAAGAGAATCGCATTTGATTTGACTATTGGTTTTTAAAATAAATGTTTGAAAAATAGGCTTTTGCTGAGTGGTCAGATATCATTTAGACAAGCAACTACCACTTCTGGGGACTGGACAGTCCCGTCCTAAGGACACGGGCAGGGATTCTGCAGGTGCCCCATTCACACGTGCTGGACCAAACTCATTCTAAAAACCCCGGATCAGGTTCTTCTCCCTTTCCCTGCAAGTTATTCACATCATCGTGACTGCACAGAAGTATTTTCTTATTTGGCTTTAATTAGGACTTTTAATTCATAACACACACACACACACCTACACATACATACAAACAGCATTAAACATGTTCCCTAAAAATGAACATATAAGCAGTTATCCAAACAAACCTTAGAGAACACAAGGTAGGTAGCTTCCTTGCAATATTTCAAGGTTCCGGGAACAATGTAGTTAGCCAATATGATACTTTCAGTAATACTCACTTATTTGTGATTTAGAAAAGAAAATGTGGGAACAGTGTTAACATAAGCATCCCCACATACAATTTTTAAAATGTGAAAAAACAAAGAAATAAAGTTAGTATCTTGTCTACTGGGGATAATATAACAGATAATTTCTGTGGGCAGAGGTTGTGATTAAAAATTTAAAATACGCTCCCATTATAGCTACAGGAAACATAAGTTGGCTTGGTTAAAAATAAAAGTCCCCAGGATACCAAGAGAGAATAATGGAGACAGTTCTGCTCCTGGTATTGTGCCCCTTTTCAAGTCCCTAGGAAACCCCTGTGGTCCCTGAGGAATAATTCACCAATCACAGGACTGCTGAGCACCTGGAAAACTAAACAGAAAGATCACAAGATCTCACCATCTAGAAGCTGAAATGACTCACTCGCTATCAACAACAATCAAGGGAAAAGGGAATGTCAGCAGGTTGAAAGCTGTCTTTATTCAAGCCCTGCCAGTAATTTTACCACCATTAAATGTTCCCCAGTTCTTGAAAGAATGTATTCCTCCTGCTACTCCCCAAAACAAATCAGAAATGGCCGCAGCTGCACAGACCACAGGGCAACCCTGGGCAAGGCAGAGTCCCTGGAGGCTAACTCTGCTGGATGCCTGCAGTCAAGACCTGTGCCCCTCGGACAGGCTGCGGCTGTGCAAACTGGGGCTGGACACTCCCAGCAACTCTTAAGCCAGAGACACAGGGACCTACGAGGCAAAAGAGGAGGGGAAGAGCTGGTCTTTCTCAAGGGGCAGGCAGATCACAGCAGGACAACCGTCATTCATATGAACAGGCTAGTAACCCATTTCAAATCATGCAACCTCGTCTTCCTTCAGCGATGCAGGGAGAGCTAGCTGTAAAATGCTTCAGAAGCCATCCACTGTGGCGCGCGGGCTGGCTGGGGGTATTCATATGAAACTGGTCATTTATCACAAGCCTGTTTGTGTTGGCTCTCTTTGGCAAAAATGCCCAACGAATTGTGTTTCTGCTAGACTTTCCACGTCTCATCACTGATTCAAGCCGGGTCTACACGTGAGCCCTTTTTCTCCAGCAACCCGCTGCCTTGTCTTCTTTATTCTGCTGAGCACTGTGAGCAGCATGGGAAGGGGGTACTTAATCCGTCTGTAATAGAGAATAAACTAGAGAATACTGTAAACATGTGTTATACATTATGCAACACTGAAATGTGGCGTATTCTCCAAAGAAGTTGAGGCCAAGACGAATGGTAATCGTTTCCTGAGTCTCCAACATGATTTATGACTGGCTGTGATCAATTTCTGAAGAGTAAACCTGAACCCTAGTTTTAAAGTCTGTTCTTGTAAGATTCCATTTCTATTCTCCGAGGTATGCCACCCACTTTCTCCCTGAAAGACTGAGTGGCCTCAGACCAGGTGACACCACTCCTCTTTGTAGGCGGCAGCTGCAGCGCTGGCTGGAATTTGCTGCAGGAGGGAGAGAAGAACCCTGCCATTCCCACCCCCTCTATTCTAGACAGCTACTGAAGGGTCTGTTTTTGTCCTCTAACGTCCTTAGTCTCCCATGAATACTCCTGGACAACACAGGATAGTGAAATAACAAATTCAGTTAGAATAGGACTAAGGTCATCATCCTTTGGCATGACCACATAAGCTCTTAAAACTCTGATCAGATATAGGGAAGTGTTACATAGAGCCTGTGCTCATAGCCCCTCAGCCAGGGTAGACAACTGCTACCATTTATTATTAAAGGTAATCATTTTCTTTTAAACCAAATGCCTTTGCTTAGTACACAAGATCAGACAATGCTATGATATGTCTCAGAGGACATACATACATAGTCCTAGGAGCAGTAGAACTGGGAGTGGGGTATCCAAGACATACTTATCACCCATTCCTGTGGGTGACTCTTCCCCCATGGGGGGAGCCAGCAGGAAAGGACTCCTGTATAATCTTACTGCCTCTATGCTATGGTAAACGCCCCAAATGTGAATCACATCCAACGCCCTGGTCACATCCCGCATTCATACCTACTGACCTAACCATGCATCAAAATTTCTAGAAGAGGATCTGTCAGAGTACATAGGAGGCATCGTGAGTGTCCACGCTGACACGGTACAGCCATGCGTTTAGAAGATCTCTCAAATAATACTGTACTTGGAAGTGAATGCACAGACTGTTTTGCCTGCATAGTCTATTTTTAAATATCAGGCACACGGCTACTTGCAGCTGTGTTTGAGAAGTACAGAATAACATGTATTTGAAATTCAGCCTGGCATCCAGAAACAATAACAATATCAACAGGAACTGACCCCAAAATCAAGTTATTGAAGTAAAAAATCTTAATAGCCCATTTCCAAAATAATCCTTTCTGAAGCTGATTTAGTCTTAGTAACCATCTTAATTTTATTAGTATTTTATTAGTATTGGTATGACCTAAAAAGCACTTTTTTTCAACAAACATGACACATATGAAGTGCACAACAGGCAATCAAATTATCTTTGTCATAAAGGATAATAATCAAATAAATGCTCCCCGGAAAGTGATCTATGCCACAGTATGTTTGCTATGATACTGTTGAGCCAAAAAGTCATACTAGGAGGTTAGTTAGCATCAAGAGCCCACGGGCATCTTCTAAGGTCAAGAAATTCATCAGCAATATACTAAGAATCTACCTTAGGATTAAAAAGCCCATTAGCCCACATCTGAGTGAAAAGACCAGAGACACATCAGAATAAGGAAGAGAAATAAGATTTGGAAATGAGAGTGAAGAATAATAAATCCTAACATGCAGCCCCTGAGAGGAATGCTATTCTGAGAGCTGACTCCTTATTTGGAGGGAGAAGAACCCCAGGAAGGCAGTGGAGCTGTGGAACAGCAGATGGTTTTGCAACCACGTTGGGCCGTTTCTCCTTCATCACAGAGGACGCATCGGTAGAATAAACACCACTCTCCCGTGGATGTGCGGCCCTGGAGGCTGCCTGCGCCCCTTGGGAAATAACCACCTCTCAGTCTGAATTAATTGAAAAAGTAATGATTGTTTCTGTTTCACAAGGTCATAACCGGAATTTGTATTCGAACTACTCTTTGGGGACGAATAGCCTAGATTACCAAATAGTCTAAGAATCCTATTTGCTAGACAAAGGTTAATGATGTTTCCACATGTAAGCATTTTATTTTATTTTTTAAGTAATAAATGCTAAGATAAGGTATAGATCTAACTGTGGATAAAATATTTACTGGTCATTGTATGTTTATTTAAATTCAAACACTTGGGGAAAAAATAAAACAAAAACAGCTTCTTTAAGATTTTAGTCCCCTACCTCCTTCACTAAGAACTTGACTGCTACCCAGGAGGTCCTGAATCATGCAGACAAGGAAAAGGATCAAGAGCACAGGTTCTTACTGGCCTTGGCTCCCGCAGCCTTCACTGGAACCCTCAACATCCTCATGTCCCTGGACTCCATCATGACTACACAAAGGTCTCAGCGCCCCCCCACCCCGGGGCATCGCCTGCTCCAACACTTTTCCTCTCCATCCAGTGCAGAGCTCCCGTTTTTCTGGATGTTGCTTCTCCAAACCAGGATCCTCAGCACTGCAAGCTTCGGCCCATCCAGAATCTCCCGTCACCGCTTTCTCAGGAGGCCGAGCAGTGCTAAGGCACCAGGCAGCAGACTTTAGAGCCAATACACATTAGAAGTCTATTAACTCATCTGGACTTGAGGAGCCAAGATGTCTACAGGTCTAGTGAATCACATGAGCTAGAAGGAATGACCACCTCTCACAGGTCCTGTGTTACATGGTGGACATTCCGAGACTTCTCTCCTCCTGACTTGTCCTTACCCTCCTTCTGAGACTCTGCCTTGCTTTCCTCCTCCTGCTGATGACCATTCTTTCCAGGACTCTCAAAATTCTGTTCCCTTATCTTTCTTAAAGGAAACTCTTTGCTTTCCTTTTTTCCTCCCTCCCTTCCTCCCTCCCTCCCTCCCTCCCTCCCTCCCTCCCTCCCTCCCTCCCTCCCTCCCTCCCTCCCTCCCTTCCTCCCTCCCTCCCTTCCATCTCTAAGCTGCTACAAAAAGCACTATGTGACCAAAACGATACTTCCTTCCAGGCCCTTGGAGTCAACTGCCTGCTAACTTACTTATCCTGGGGGTTTCAACAAGCCCCGAAAACTCTCCAAGTACCAAACCAAACCCTTCATCCTCACCACGTCTTCCACCTCACATGCTCCCAGCCTTGGCCGCCGCACCGCCCCTCCAGCTCACCTGAAACCTGAGCTGGAGAGATACCACCCTCACCCTCTCCTCTGCACAGCTAGGCAGTCAGGCTTATCAGCGCTAACCCCAGAATACTGGTCACGTGTGTCCCCTCCCCTCTACTCCAGCCACCACTGTCTCACGCTGGTCCCTTGTCACACCAACACTTGCAACAGCCTCCTGTGTGGTCTCCCCAGACCTGAGACCCCTCTAATCAATCCTCTTCTTTGTTGGTAAGAAGAATTAGCCTGAAATGCTAAGGTATCACTGCATTGCCCAAGAGCTCTTTATTATACCTTCCACTGCTGTTGTAAAGCCATCAACTGTTCAGCGGCTCTGCTGCCTCCCCAGGGCTCTTTTCCCTCCAAATAAGGTGTCAGCTATGAGGACAACATTTTTCCCCATGGCTGTATGTTTGGATTTCTAATTACTTACTCCTATTTCCAACTTTCTCTTACTTGAAGATGAGAGAAAAGAAATCAGGATACCATGCATAGTGTGTTCCAATGCAGCTCTGATCCTTTTACTTAGATGTAGGCTATGGGGTTTATTAATCCTAGGGTAGATTCCTACACATCAAGGTACTGATAGGTTTCTTTTTAAATTTTTCTCTTTTTCATTTTCTGTTTTTTTCTTTCTTTTTGGAGAGAGACAGGAAGGGGAGAGAGGAGAGAGATAAGAACCATTAATTTAGTTGTTTATTACTTCTCATGCATGCCTTGAAGGAGGGAAGGATGTTCAAGCCTCACCAGTGACCACTTGCTCAAGCCAGCAACCTTGGGCCCAAGCCAGCAACCTTTGGCTCAAGTCAGTGATCTTGGGCTTCTACCTAGTGTCCTTTGGGCTCAAGCCAGTGACCTTGGGCTTCTAGCCAGCAACCTTTGGGCTCTAGCCAGTGACCTTGAGATCATGTCAATAATCCCACACTCAAGCCAGTGACCCTGTGCTCAAGCTAACAAGGCCACACTTAAACCAAACAGCCTGCATTCTAACTGGGGCTCTCACCGTGTTGGGCTGATTCTCAATCCACTGCAATATCACCAGTCAGATGAATTTCTTGACCTTAAAAGATACTCATAGAGCCTTGATGCTAGTGTGATTTTTGTGGCCCAACAGGATCATAGCAAAACACTCTCCTAGAACTAACTGATTATGAAGTGATAGCAACTGACTCTCTGGGGAATGTCACTTTCATATGCACACCAACCAATCTAGAGCCCATGTCCCCCTTGATCAAGCTCTCACACATCAAACTACCCCCCCCCCTACCCTAGTCATAGCAGGCCAGGCATCAGACAGCTAGAATCAGGCCATATATCCTGGAGCATTATGAAATTCACTCCAGACTAGGCCTGCTTACCCTAGCTTACCCACTACTTCACAGGGAACCACAAGAAAGGTTTTCCCTGCTTTCCCCCACTTCTTCTGCCTCCTAGCTGATGCTGGTGCTTCCCACGTGGCCCTGTGTGGCAATGCTGTGCATTCTTTTTTTGTGAAGGTCTGAGTATAAAACTTCTTCTATCATTGTCTTTTTTTTTCTTCTGTCATTTTGAAGTTTGTGTATCTTACCATATCAGATTAAAACAAATCCTAAGTACATTTTATTGGTTGTTGTTATTGTTGTTTGTGACAGTGACAGAGAGAGACAGAGAGAGGGACAGATAGGGACAGACAGACAGAAAGGGAGAGACATGAGAAGCATCAATTCTTTGTTGTAGCTCCTTAGTTGTTCATTGATTGCTTTCTCATATGTGCCTTGACTGGGGGCTACAGCAGAGTGAGTGACCCCTTGCTCAAGCCATCAACCTTGGGCTCTAGCTTTCTAGTTAATTTCTAGTTTGCTTTTCTCTGTAAAGCCTTTCCTGACCACCCAGTGCTGAACCCTTCTCTTTCTGCCTCTACTTTATTTTACACACAGGCTTGGCGGAACATTTGCTATTCCGCCACAACAAAGTAATTTATTTGAAAGTCCATCTCTCCTCCCTTCCAAAAAAGCTAGGCAGTAAGCTGCAAGAAAGACACTAGGCCATATTCATGTTTATTACTGGGCCTAGTACATGACAAACACTCAACGAATTCTTTATAAATTAATTTCAATGAACCTAAATGGAGTTAGAATTGGATAGCACTAATGACCAGCTTCTCTATTCTGAAATATAGCTTTCCAATTAAGATGTTGGAGCTGAGTGAAAAATATTGACTAGTAAATAACCTTACACAGCCCTCTAAATCATTTAAACTATCCCCTTCCCCCCAAAAAGATAAATAGTCAGGGATAACAATCTGCATGGTGGGTCATCCAGTCAAATATATTGACTTTGGAATGTATTTTTTTTTTCTGAAGCTGGAAACGGGGAGAGACAGTCAGACAGACTCCCGCATGTGCCCGACCGAGATCCACCCGGCACACCCACCAGGGGCGATGTTCTGCCCACCAGGGGGCGATGCTCTGCCCCTCCGGGGCGTCGCTCTGCCACGACCAGAGCCACTCTAGCGCCTGGGGCAGAGGCCAAGGAGCCATCCCCAGTGCCCGGGCCATTTTTGCTCCAATGGAGCCTTGGCTGCGGGAGGGGAAGAGAGAGACAGAGAGGAAGGAGGGAGTGGGGGTGGAGAAGCAAATGGGCGCTTCTCCTATGTGCCCTGGCTGGGAATTGAACTGGGTCCCCCGCACGTCAGGCCGACGCTCTACCTCTGAGCCAACCGGCCAGGACCTGGAATGTATTTTTATACATATACTTGGCTAAGGATATGTGACATAATAGAATACACAATACAGTACCTTAAAAAATCAGAGCACATCTGATTCTGACCTAACTGTGAACTTAATTTCCTTTTTATCTCTCTACTTAAGATCGTTTTGTAATTCACTCCATTTAGGAAACGATATAAAACACACATCTAAAACAAAACAATCTCTCTTCCTTTTGAAAGGCAATTTAGTATGACCAGGTGGTGGCGCAGTGGATAAAGCATCAGATTGGAATGCAGAGGACCCAGACTCAAAATCCTGAGTTTGCTGGCTTGAGCGCAGGCTCATCTGATTTGAGCAAGGCTCACCAGCTTGAACCCAAGGTTGCTGGCTTAAGCAAGGAGTGACTTGGTCTGCTGTAGCCCCCTGGTCAAGGCACATATGAGAAAGCAATCAACGAACAATTAAGTTGCTGCAACGAAGAATTGATGCTTCTCATCTCTCTCCCTTCCTGTCTGTCTATTCCTACCTGTCCCTTTCTCTGTGTCTGTCTCTGTCAAAAAAAAAAAAAAGCAATTTTAAATTTTAATGTTAGGTTGTTAGACCTCAAGGTAATTACATAGTTTGGCAAAAATAATATTTGGCCCTGGACAGTGGACTCAGCAGTAGAGTGTCGGCCCCGCATGTGAATGTCTCAAGTTCAATTCCCTCAGGTGCTAAAATAGCTCCATTGCCAAGCAACGAAGCAATGGCCCTAGATGAACAGAGGACTGCTCTATAGGGGGCTTTCCAGGTGGATCCAGGTCAGGGTACATGCAGGTATCTGTCTCTCTGCTTCCCTGCTTCTCATTTAAGAAAAAAAAATAATATTTACTTATGTCAATTTATTAAAGAACTATAGTAAAATTTACATTAAAAATGAACAACACTACTTTTTAAAGTGTTGATCATAAATTTATTTGTCTTAACATTTGGAGAAATCTCATAGAGGGCATCCAGTCTATTGCTTCCAAGAAGCAATGAGCTTTTATAACTTGTACCATTTTGTTTTGATCACAGAATAGGAATATACACACAGATTGTTTGTGGTACCTGTAAGGTGCTAGGTTGGGTTTATTTATGTTCTCAAAACAAAAAAACTGCTGGTCCTTCAAAAGCTACACAATCCAAAAGCTTCAGATTTTACTTGTTTACTTAGAGGTGCCTCCTACAAATGCCTGCAAGTTACATAACAGTTCCAATTTTCCTACCCTCTTCAGCTAATTGCCAGCATCAGTAAAACAGCATACAATGCTCCCCTCCGTTGGTGGAATTCTGAACCCAAGGAGGACAGCTGCCATGTGTGGATGGATGCTCTGACCACCAAGCTCCCACAGGGACGGCTGCAGTTGCCTTAGAAAAGTGTATGTAGGAGCAGTTCTCCCTCTGAGCCCCAAGTGCAGCGTTATAAGTTATCAGCATGTTTTGCCTACATGAAAGATAAGTACGCTAACTCACATGGTGCATCCTGCTTAAAGCTAGAGGGTCTGGCTGAGTGTCCGGAAAGAGACTGGCGATTCTGGAGAAGCAAAACCACGTAACTCATTCCAGAATAAAGCCTCTCATTTCCAATGGCCTGGGATTGAATTCTGGCTCTAAAATTTCCTAGCTCTGTGACCTTTTTCAAGTTGCTAACTGGTCTAAGCCTCAATTTCTCATGTATAAAACAGATAATAATTCCTAAGTCATAGGGTGGTTGTAAGACTTAAAGAGATAATTAATGCACAGTGCACAGAACACGACAGTGTTCAGTCTGTTGCTCTCAGTCAGACAGGACAACATAACTTACACACCACTTATAAACTATCCAGGCTAAGTGGGGGCTGGAGGGTGGGTTCCAGGAGCTGTTACTAAGACTGATTTTCCTTCTTTCCCCTGCTACTTCAAGTTTTAAATGCATGCAATCTTCTTGGATTAGCAAGCTAAGAACTTGCTGCTAAATTTTCCCAAAGACTATTATTAGAGCAGTTTTAGATTCACACTAAAATTGAGAGGAAGCTGCAGAGATTTCCCATACACCTTCTGCCCTACATCTACAAAGTCTCCCCATTATCAACACCCACCACCAGAGTGGTACATTTGTTACAGCTGATGAGCCTACACCGGCACACCCAAGTCACCCAAGTCCATAGTTCACTTTAGGGCCCGCTCGTGGTCTTGTTATCTATGGGTTTGGACAAATGTATGGCATACCCATTTTTACAGTATCATACAGAGTAGATCGGCTGCCCTAAAAGTAATCTGTGCTCCACCTGCTCACCCTCTCCCCCCTCCTCCCTTCTACCACAATCACTGATCTTTTGACTGTGTCTGTTTTGCTATTCTAGAACATCATAAGTTGGAATTATGACGTAGGTAGCCTTATCAGATTGGCTTCAATATGCATTTAAGGTTCTTCCATGTCTTTTCATGGCTTGACAACTCACTTTTTTTTTAAAGCACTGATTAATAACACTGGGGAACAAAATTTTTGTTGCATCCACAAAAACACTTATTCTTACCTAATTCGAGTGTGCTGATCTCAAATCTGACATTAGTTTTTCTCTGTAAGCTACAGGGTTTTTTTGCAATTTAAGATTTTAGGTTTTCATCTTATTGTAAAATTTTCAACATTTAGTTTAACATCGTGAAGTAGAATGTCTTCTTGGGTATCATCTTTGTGAAAATATAATAATTTGCAGTAAATACACTAATACACTAAAAGATATGATTGCATCAGAATTTGTCTACAATTTTGAAATAGAACATATTAATCATAAAATTTGCACAAAACTTATTTAAATTCTATTCAGGCAAAAATTTGTGTTTGTAGCTCTTGCGTTTGTGTACTTGTTGAGGACAATCTTGTTTGATGCTCAAGCAGTAGTCTGCTCATCACTAACAGCTCAGAGATTTTCAGGAAACTTATCAAGGTGGCTGTTCAGGAAGTGAATCTTAATGCTTATGTTACATCCAATGTCAAGGAAAGCCAACAGCATCATTTGAACCAGAAGTTCATAGTTTTCTGCTTTTTTGTTGCCAAGTTCTTTGTAACTGCCACAAAAGACTGCCATACTGCTTTCTCTTTCTTATTCATCTTCCTGGCAAATTCATCATCATGTATGAGGGTTCGAATTTGAGGTCTATCGAATACACCTGCTTTTATCTTCTCAAAAGACAAGGCAGGAAAAGCAGAAATACTATGTTGAAAGCATTCACTTTCTCTATTCAAAGCCTGAACAAACTGCTTCATTAAGCCAAGTTTGATGTGAAGTGGGGGAAAAATGATCCTGTCTCAATTAACTACAGGTTCATTCACAATATTTTGCATCCCTACTTCCAGAGCTTCACGTTTCAGCCACTCTCTCTGTGTCCAGTGTTTCTTCTGAGCTTGGCTGTCCCACAAACACAGAAAGCAAGGATACTTCGTGAAACCTCTCTGTTGTCCTAGCAGGAAATTTACCATTTTAAGTTCCACACAAATGATCCAGTTATGCTCTTCATACTTCAGAAAGTCGAGGACAATTTTTATGTCATTCTTACTAAGTTATTCAATTCGGGTTGGTTAAACTGCTGAGGGGTTAATGACTGCTTGGCATCAGAAGAAGACCCTTCCGATTCTACAATCATTTCCTCAAGCATCTTATCAAAATACACTTGATCACCATGTTCACTTTCTTCATCCTTAGAAGAAATAAAACCATTGAAAACTGAAACCCCGGAGTGTCTCAGAGTGTGGGATAGGTCATATTGCTGAAGGAATATTAGGATATGTGATCATATGCCATTTTTTCTTGCTGATGCCCTTTGTATGGATCAGACAGAAATAACAGTCACTGCTGTGGTCCTTAGGTTCATGCCAAACCATGGGAATACCAAAATGCATTCCTTTGCATTTTCCTTTTGCCCAGTCACGAAGCATTTCCTCACAATTATGACACACAATATGAGGAGCCCAATTCTTGTTTTGATCGCTAAGGGGAACAAAATAGGCAATATATGCATGTGTCACAAATGATGAAATATTGCGCCTTTGACAGTGAGGTGTGTAACAGTCACATATATAACAGAAGGTGTCAGGACTATTCTTACATTTAAACCTACTCAAAGAAGCCATGATTCAATCTTAGAACAAAATAAGAGGGTGTTTTTATCAGATAATAATTTTTTACATTTAAAAACAACTACAATTATGTAAAAGTGATATTTTTTAAAACAATTGCCTTGTGGTTATGTTCAATCCAAGAGTCATTGCCCTTTAACTCCAATTTAAAAACCAATGCATGCCATTAACTGTAACAAAGAGAAATTAAAATGGCATAAAAACTAGAGCATGCAACAAAAAACAGATTTCAGAGTTGGAATCAGTGATGCAGAAATATACAGAAACAGTTCTAAAACCTCATGCAAAAAAAAAATTGTTCCCTGGTGTAATCCATTGTCTGGATGTATCACCATATGTTTATTCAGTCACCTACTAAAGGACATGTTGATAGTGTCCAGGTTTGGGCAATTATGAAAAGACTGCTATAAATATTCATATGCAGGTTTCTGTGTGGACATCAATTTTCAACTCTCTGGGTAAATACCATGGAGCATGATTGCTGGATTGTATAGTGAGAAAGAGACCTCCAAACTATCTTCCAAAGTGACTGTACCATTCTGCATTCCTACCAGTAATGAATGGGAGTTCCTGTTGCTCTATATACTCACCAGCATCTGTTGTTGTCCGTGTTTGGGTTGTGGCCTTCTCATAGATGTTTGGTACTGCTAAATATTTTATCATTTCATGTTTTCCCCCTCACATGTTTCTTTTTAAAAGTGGTTTTTATGAATATTAGCTGAGAGGGTTAATAGGTATGTCTTATAGAATATATTGTTAGGACAAGGGTCTCAAGGTCTGGAGCCATTCTTAGTCAATGCTATTCTTGCTAAATGTTAAAATATAGCACAGTATTTTGCAGATCAGCTGTAAACAGGATGAGCTTGACAGGGATCCAACCAGGTAAATGTAGCCAACTGAAATCAACATGCAATTGACTAAATAGCATATATAAGCAATGGCTAAGCCCCCTTTCCCAGAGGCAGAGCACTGGATATTAATCCCATTTCCTATACTTAATACAAGAAAATAAAATTGTCTTGGCCCTGGCCAGATAGCTTGGTTGGTTAGATCATCGTCCGAAAGCACAGAGTTTGCCTGTTTGATCTCCAGTCAGGGCACATACAGGAACAGATCGATGTTGCTTTCTCTCTCTCTCCCCCCCCCACTCTTGCTAAAAATTAATAAATCAGTCAATCAATCAAAAGTGCTGGCCTGGAAATAGAAAACTGCCTTGCAACAACCACGTCTCATTTCTGAATAGAGCATCCCAAGCAGTGAAACCCTTGAGTTTAGTACAATATCCTAATGCTCCAATTCTACCATTGTTGCATTTTTCAGAGAAACCAGGGCCAATGTTGGTGAAACTGAGTTCTGATTGACATCACTTGAGTTTAGCCACACCTAAAAGCTAGATTTATTCTTATGAATTTTCAGGTACTTGAGCCAATATATTCCTTGGGAAGTATTTGGTTTCTATCAAATGCAACCAAAAGTTTTTTCAATAATAGTGACACTTCCACATGTTTGTAATAACAGTACCTATAACAACAAATGTTCACTTGTGTACATCCACCAGCCTAAGAAACTTTACCTGCTTTCTCACCACTGCTCACTCTCACCGACAGCACCCTTTTTGATTCTTTCTGATTTCTACTTCTCCTTTATTAGTACACCTTGCTTACCTTCTTCGCTCTTATAGTCTTCCTATGATTTTGCTTTAACCAATCTCTCCCAGGTAAGGAAATACAAACTACCTGTATTTAAGGAATGGCCAAGAGGCCCAGAAAGGCAGCACCCACCTGGAGCTGTGGCCCACAAGGTCCTTCATCGTCTGACCCTTGTCTGCCTTCTCAGCCCCACCTCCTGCTACTCTATCCCCCCCACTGGTCCATTTGAGCCCAGCAAACCCACAAAAACCACAACAGAAACAAATCATTATTTAAAACAAAAATTGTGGGATACTGTTTATGTGGCAATACATAACTGAAATATCGGCCTAAGCAATACACTTTCCTGAGGGGAGATACACAGACTTCACATACAGGTAAGCACAATGCAAGAGGATGCTCAGCAGCACTGAAGAGTTCCATGCTTTCTACAAACCTTCCCAAGCATCAGAGCCCATCCTTGGTGTTAGCAATCACCAGGGGGGAAATGGAAAAACGCTGGACTCTGAGCCCAAAGACCAGAATTCTGGCACTCCGCCCAGTGCTGAGTGCGCCTGCTGAGCGCAGTTGCAGTGGGAGACGGAGCACCTTACACAGGATGCACGGCACAGACAGTAGCACTCTCTACTGCAAGCGTCATTTTTAAAGAGTACAACTTAGTGCATGACACGTTGTTTGGAGCATAGCTTAAAAAAACTGCAGGCAAATCTTCTCTTGAGACATGAATCACTATACAAGAACAGAGAGAAGTTTTAACATTCATTAACATACACGGACTCTGCAGTACTGCAGGCCCAATCTTTGAAAACTATCCTATTAAACAAATTTATAGATCTGAATCCAGTCTTTTCTACAAATGATCAGCTATTTAATGAGTGATCCAACTTGAAAGACTTGAGACATAAATTCTCCAAAATCCCTCATCAACAGGGTTCATTTCTCACGTATCACCTCTGTGCCTTTTCAAAAATAGGACTGAAAACTGTGGCCAAGAAAACACTGAAAGAAACCTGCATGAAAGTAACAATTTGAAGACTGACTACCATTTCTCTAGGCTGTTCCTATACATCTTTTTAATGCTAACCACTGTGTAGCATCCAGAAACCACCGCATCACATTATTATTCAGAATTCTTCATTGCTTTGAGGTGTTTTCCTTATTTTTTTAATAATGTATATGAATGTTCCAAATGGAACTTTTAAAAAAATCTTCCAAAATGCTATTTCCACAGGTTCATAGTCATTTCCCAGAGAAACATATTAAAATTCACTTAAAGGCCACCCTATACACCCCATTTAAAGTAGAAACCTACCTATTACTATCTATAATTTTTTTTTTTTTCTGAAGCTGGAAACGGGGAGAGACAGTCAGACAGACTCCCGCATGCGCCCGACCAGGATCCACCTGGCACTCCCACCAGGGGTGACGCTCTGCCCACCAGGGGGCGATGCTCTGCCCCTCTGGGGCGTCGCTCTGCCATGACCAGAGCCACTCTAGGACCTGGGGCAGAGGCCAAGGAGCCATCCCCAGCGCCTGGGCCATCTTTGCTCCAATGGAGCCTCGGCTGCGGTAGGGGAAGAGAGAGACAGAGAGGAAGGGGGGTGGGGGGTGGAGAAGCAAATGGGCGCTTCTCCTATGTGCCCTGGATTCCCGGGTCCCCCGCACGCCAGGCCGACGCTCTACCGCTGAGTCAACCAGCCAGGACACTAGCTATTATTTTCTATTACAAAATCTTGTCACTATTACTAATATTTTTCCATAGTTTGTTCCCATCTTAGTATCGGGCACATGGCAGGGGACAGGAAACTGTTCTCTATTATTATTAGTGCTTGCATATCCAGCCTCATTAAACCCTGACCACCACACTGTGATAGTTATTTATGCCTCACTTGTCAAAGTGGTAAATGAAGATTTAAGGCATGGAAATAATTTTCCTAAAAGTCACAGAGCTAATACAGGCAAGGCTGGACTTGGTCCCAAAGCCATGGCTTGTACCCAGAGCTGCCTTAATAAGGTACCTAATAGTTGGTAAAATTCTCTAATAATAACTAAAGGGATCACAAGGAATGAACAGGTTCAACAAACATAATGTGACAAATCACTGTATTTAACATACTAGGTTTTCCATTTAATAGTATTCAAGCACGTGACTCTTGTTAATGTATTATTATGAGCATCTTGGACATGGCTAATTTAATGAAAATGCTACTTCTATCTAAAGAGGAAACAAGGTCAAACCTGTGACTTCAGAGCAATGCGGTGGAGTGGCAGGAGCCGGGAGCCATGTCGGGGTTCTGCTCCCTGATCCAGCCCCAGCGCTGCAGGACCCGGCCCCATAGCCCCACCCCCACCCTCAGCAATTTCATCTATAGCACGCTGACCTCAGGGTCTCATGCAGTAACACGTTTTTACATCTATAAAATTCCCAGAAAATGGTTTTTATTTATTTTTTTAAGTTTTTTTTTTTAATTTTTTTAATTCATTTTAGAGAGGAGAGAGAAAGGGAGAGAGAGAAGAGAGAGAGAGACAGAGATAGAAGATGGGGAGGAGCTGGAAGCATCAACTCCCATATGTGCCTTGACCAGGCAAGCCCAGGGTTTTGAACCAGCGACCTCAGCATTTCCAGGTCGACGCTTTATCCACTGCGCCACCACAGGTCAGGCAGAAGATGGTTTTTAAAACAGGCTTTATACCCTGGCCAGATAGCTCGGCTGTTTAGAGCATCGTCCTAAAGTGCAAAGGTTGCTGATTCAATCCCCAGTCAGCGCACATACGGGGACAGATTGATGCTCCTGTCTTTCTCTCTCTCCTTCCTCTCTCTCTAAAATCAATAAAATAAACATTTTAAAAATATATTTTTAAAAATATATCCATTAAATGTTTTTTTTATAACCATCAAGTACTCTTTGTAGTAATAAAAAATTACCTATTAATAAAATCTTGTAACTTAAACTTCTAAAGTTATGACTCAAACTATTTGCCTGACTGAAAGATTCACTAATTTATGTGGGGAGTAGAAATTAATATGTAAACAGAATCACATATTTCTATTCGTATCTGTGTGAACACAGAAAACATACAAACACCTGTTCATACATTCCATAAATATGTAAGGCACACTCTAAAGGTTTTAGAAGGCTGAAAAGTACAAAACTGTAACTAAATACCACAGCTTTATTGAATCCGTTGTCTTCTGAAACATTTCTAGTCCTAGAAATAAGCTAGAAGTGGGAAAAAAATCATCTTTGGAGCAAAGCAGGACACTCAGCCACGACTCACCTCTCTGTCAGAGTCAGAAGGAGGGAGAATTCTACTCTTGTCAGTACCCTCAGCATCAGATTGAAGTCAGGCTCCTGAAGGATCAAGAAAACCCCGCATCTTCCCTGCTCCCCACATATGTGAGGTGTCATCACACAGGTGCACCATTCATAAGCACGTGCCAGGAACACTGCACGGTCGTCTCCACAGTTCGTCTTCGGCAGCTGTGAGGAGTATGGTTCTCCTTTTGGAAAGGAGCCTGGGCTTCTGCAGGCGCTTATTTCTAGTATCACTGAGAATAGCTACATTTTCCAGCAGGAAATCTAAACTGTGAGAGCAAACTCACCTAATCAAGAGGCTGCTTGCATGGGCTCCAGGGGACAGGGACACAGCTGAACACCAGCATACTGTATTTCAAAAGCCACAATACCTGACCAGTTGTTCTCCAACGTTTTGGTCTCAGGACTCTTCATACTCTTAAAAATGATTCAAGACCCAAAGAGCTTTCATCTATGTGAATTATAGCCATTGCTATTTATCTTACTAGAATTAAAACAAGAAATTACATCTACTCATTATTTTCAAACTAAAATAAATCATCTGCATACTAACATAAACATGTCTTTATTATGTTTTAAATCACTATATTTTTCAAACTAAACAAAATTAAGCAGGAAGAGTGGCATTGTTTTGTATTTCTGCAGATTTCTATAACATCTGGCTCACTAGAAAACAAGCAGTCTCATATCTCCTTCTTCATCTGATGTGTTGCAAAATCATACGTTCTGTAGCCTCTGGAAAACTCCTACACACATCATGACAGAAAGAGACTGGAAAAAAAAATCATGTCTACTATGAAGAAAATGGTTTTGACCTCCTGGACAACTTACAGGGGTCCCGGGGATTGTGATGGCTCTGGATGCCTGAGAGCAGCTGGCCCAGATGCTACGGGGGTCTGTCTTCATTTCCCCTTTTCAGCCCTACCCTTTCTTTAAATCTTCTAGAATACAGACACGTATCAGTTTGCTACTGAGAAGGGCTATCTCTGCACATACTTGTGCTAGAAAGTGAGAGAACAGCACCCCTGAACATCATATGTCAATGTGGTGGTATCCCCAGGACCCTCAAAGAGTCTGCCCATGCCTCTCCAATGATCAAGTCTCAAATACAAAACTATGGCCTTTAGGTGAAAGCCCTTCTTTCCACCAGAAATTGTATGTGTAAGAAGACATAATTATATGCCCCATGCAGAAAGCTAGAGACATTAACTGGTGTGGGCAGATAAAAGATCACTTTTTTCCCCATGATGGTTGAAAAATACTGGGGTACTAAGAGAATACAGAAAGTCAAAGCATGAAAAACAGAACAACAACAGCTAATAGCTGCCATTAGAATCTACAGCCAGACAGCAAACAGCAGGAATGCTACTAGCTGAGAAGAGACAAAGTCAACCACTGTTACCCAGTCCTGGGGAGAGAGCAGAGGGAAAATGGACTCTCGATTGGAACTCAACTTCTCAAGAGCTCTTCTAGGCTTCATGGCACCACAGCGACCACTAACTAATCTCCAGGTACCAGAGAGTGAAGGAAGAGTCACAACAGAGCACAGGATGGTACCCCAGGCTCCCTAGAAATGCAGACCTAAGTAACACAACAAAGTAGAACCGAAACACGGCCCACCCCGATGGCTCCATTATCATCGATGGGGAAAATAATGAGAGAGAGAAAAAACTACAATAACCTAAAATCAGAAAATGGATGTTTCTGTATAATACAAAAAGGTAAAAACAGCATATAATATTATATGTCTATGTCTATACAATATTCATTACTCTAACCTCCTGGATATAAAGATACATCTTTATTTAGCAGGAGAAATCTTAAATCCATTCAATTTAATCTACTCACTCAAAAATTATTGAGCCAGGTGTGATAAAGCAGTGAACAAAACCAAACCCCTGCCCTCACGGAGCTTATGGTCTAGTGGGAAAATGAAAACAAGCACATAAATATTATGGACAAAAAACAGGCCGCATACTAAACCTGGCAAGCTCAATGGAGGCCTGCATGGCAGCCTTACAAAGTCAGAGTTCTAAAGTAACTAAATCAGATGTTGTGAGATTAAAACTTTCACAGTAGATTGAGTGTTGGCCCAGGATGCTGAGGGCCCTGGTCCAAAACCCCAAGGACACAGGCTAGAGCGCGGGCTCCTCAGCTTGAGCACAGGCTCCTCAGCTTGAGCAAGGGCTTCCTAGTTTAAGTGTGAGGTCATCAGCCTGAGCACAGGAACATCAACATGATCCCAAGGTCACTGGCTTGCGCCCAAGGTCACTAGCTTGAGCAAGGGGTTACTGGTTCAAATGAAACCCCCAGGTCAAGGCACGTATGAAAAGCAATCAATAAACAGCTACAGTGAAGGAACTACCAGTTGATACTTCTCATCTCTCTCTCTGCCTTTCTGTCTCTCTAAAAGAAAAAGAAAACTAAAAATAAATTTAAAAAATAACTTTCTAACTAAAAGTGAGCCATGGTGGGTAGTCATGTCCTAGAGTAGTATCTTCCCTGACAAAGGTCAACCTTTACCTTAACTTGCGCCCATTTATTGTCTTTTTGCATCTACAATAACATACCTTTGAAATGTCAGGATAATTTCCTTTTCTCGGACCCCTTCAGGGCACATCTCCCACCAGAGCAGGAGACCACAGAGCTCCCCACTGTTATCATTATTAAATTCAATGTCCACTGTTAATTATCCTATACCCACCTATGTAAAAGAAGTATGTGCTTAATGTTTTTATCCAACCCCAGAGATTCTTCTGCTTTGCTTTTCACCCTCTCCAGAATCTATCACCAATGGATTTCATGGAACCCCCCTACAGCTCCTCCTTTCACTCTAATGTGTAAAATAAGGTGCAAAACTGCCTGCCCTACTCTAGAGCGTTTTCTCAATCTGCTGAGATTCGGCTTCCAGGAAAATTGTCATTAATTTGGCTCAAATAAACTCATAAAAATTTTCTACAGGTTTGAACGTGTCTTACATGGATGATATATTAAATATATAAATACATACAGTACAGAAAATAAGTGTAGCAGAGGCACTAAATAAAAGGCCAGGAGTGAGGAGGGGCCGCCGTTGATGTGGGCGGAGGTGGCAGTGGGCAGAGGTGGTCAGGAAAAACCTGCCAGGATAACCTTTCCGCAGAGACCGGCAAAGGGAGGGAAGGAGCCACAGGTCCATTCAGAAGGGCTTTCCAGGTGAGAAAACAAATGCAAAAACCCCAAGGCTAGAACAGGAAAGGGGCCAGAGGGCTGCAGGGGAGCCAGGAGAAGGGACGAAAGGTGAGACCAGAGACAGAAGGGTGGGGGAGGTCGTGCACCTGCAGGCCACTGGAAGCCTTTGTCCTGACTCAGAGAAATGGCCACAAGGAAGCTGTGAACTGAAGGATGACATGTCTGACCCTTGTGTTAATCGGAACACCCTGGCTGGGTTGGAGAATATATAGACGATGGTGGGTTGACTACAGAAATGCAACTAAAGAGGGTTTCCACAGGAGGAATAACTGTCCCCAAAGATCTCCATGTCCTATTCTCTGCAGCCTGTGAAGACATTACCTTTCGTAGCAAAACAGACTTTGTAGATGAGATCTGACTTAAGGATCTTGAGATGCAAAGATGACCCCAGATTACGTGGGTGAGCTGAGTACAGTCAAGTCAGTCCTTGCAAAAGAAAAACAAGAAGTGTCAGCAGAGATGTCTCACAGAAGGGGAGAGGAGAGAGGTGGGGGAAGGGCACATAATTCTCAGCTGGCTTTGAAGAAGAAGGAAGGAACCACAGCTAAGAAACGCAGCAGCCCCTAGAAGCTAGAAAAGCCCCTTTAGAAGGGACAGACAGAGCCCTGGCCAGCCATTCCAGAGTTCTGGCCGCCAGAACTGTAAAATAATCAATCTGTACTGTTTTTAAGCCACTAAATTTGTGATAACTTTTTGTAGCAGTGCTATAGAGTAAATGTTTGTGTCCCCCTAAAATTCATATCTTGAAACCTAATAATCCCTAATGTAACAGAATTAGGAGGTGGGTATATTTTGGGAGGGAATTAGGTCACAAGGGTGGAGTCTTCACAAATGGGATTGAGCAGAGCAAGGACAATGCAATGGGTCAGGCACAGAAGGTCACACGGTGGAAAGGCCCGGATGCCTAGCGACAGGCAAAACTGGGAAAACAAGAACCTTCCCCCACAGGATAGATAACCTTTCCACCCCTAGTTTATCACTGGTCGTGAGGTTTAGAACCCCTGACCTATCATATCGCTGGTCGTGTGTTTTGGACCCTCCCCTGGCATGCTGCTGGTCATGTGGGTTAGACTCCCTTGGAGGGGAGAACAAATTAAGGGGCATAGAGAATAGCCCTTAAGCATTAAGCCCCCAGGACAATGAGGCTGGTGAAATACGTCTAGGCCTCAGTTGTGTTTCAGCACCAGGCCCAGAAAGCAGCAAAATCAGACAAGAGTTGCCACGGCTGACATCAGGACCAGTGGCATTGACTAATGACCCCCTGCCCTGGAACTGACCTATCAGTAGAGACCATGACCTTAAAAGGGCACATCTGTAAAGCTGATGAAGACTACAGAATGTTGTATTATTCTATACAATATTGTAATATTATATTATCCAGGAGATCCTCCCCTGGGACCTCCCCTAAATTCTCCACCCTTAAAAGCCCTCAGGATGGAGGAGCCAGTGGGCTCTCCCTCCCGGGAGCATTCCTACGTGCTACCTTTACCCTTCTCTCTCCTAAGCTCCAGGGGCCCTTCTTTTGCCTCTGTTACTTGTCTCCTGAGCCCATTTCTTCTACAGCTCACTTCTTCTCCCTCTGGGGCTTTCTAACTAAATTGTCTCTTACAGGCTGAGTCTTGGCTCTGAATTCTTTCCTAGCCAGAACTCAAGTACCGAGGTTACCGAATCAAGGTCCAGCCTGACCCCACCGGTCTAACACCTGCTGCCGTTTTCATGGCCACCAACAGGATAGTGTCCTTATACAAGAGGCTGCAGGGGTTCCCTTGACACTTTCACCATGTGAGAACATGAACCAGACATTGAATCTTGATCTAATCCTGGACCTCCAGCCTCCAGAATGATAACAAATAAATGTTGGCTTTTGAAGTCACCGGCTACGGCACTGAGTGTACTTAGAGACAAGAAACCAACAGGGGCGCACTGCGGAGGTAGCGAGCAGTCAGACTGCAATTACCCTGCAGTTAGAGCCAACCAGATTTCCAGGGACTGGACGTGGGGTGTGGGGACGGAGAGGAACCAATCCTACTCCAAAGATTTTGCTTTGTTTTGTTTCTCCCTCTGGCGACTATAAAAATGGGCAGATTTTTGGTTGGGACGGTGTTGGAAGCAGCCTGCCGAGACTGGCCCGTGGAGAATGGAGGGGGAGGGTGGCACCAGCTAGAGGTGTCGAGGAGGTTTGCTACCAGAGGGCAGAAGGAAACGCAGCAACAGAGGGAGCCTGGCCCAGTCTGAGGGACCATCTGATGACACAAAAGGTGTGGATCATCACGGAAGAGGTGTCCCTGACTAGGCGAGGGGGCGCGGAACCGGGCGCACAGTGGCCAGTTGAGCCCGTACCAGGAACACGAACAGCGTGCCCACAGCGGAGGGAGAAAAGGTGAGCATGTGGCTACAGGTGCCGGCGGTCCCTGGGACAGTGAGAGCGAGGGGGGTCTCACAGCTAAGAGTGCAGCCAAGGAAGGGGGTGCCGAAGGAAGGACCCCAAAGACAGAAGAAAGTGTTAAAAACGCTAGAGGAAACAGACGAGTCAAGCACTAGAAATGTGATACAACCAGCACAAAGGACCCACGAGAGAATATGGTCATGAATTTACAGTGAGACCAGTCAGCAAGGTTGGGCAGTTTCCCTCCAGCCTGTGCCATCCCATGAGTATGGGCATGAGGAGGCTGACTGGACCTTTGCCAAGTGAACACAGGCCAGCCGAGAGTCCTAAGGAAAAGGGGTACCAGCGAAGGGGAGGCTGCAGCATTAGCTCGTGTGCTCTGGGGTGGAGAAGGAGGTTGCCAATAAGACAATTGAGCTTTCATTACATAAATAACACATGGTGATGAAAAACCAAAATGTTGAGGGATATCTTGTGACATTCACAATCTATTGAGGAAAGCAGGTTGCACAAATGACTATGTGGAGCATGATCCCATTTTGAGAGAGAGAGATTGTGGATATTCATTAAGGCAGAGAAAAATAGTCACTTCTGAATGGTGGGAAATTTCCTTTTTGTGTGCTTTAAGATATTTTACAAAGAACAGCTACTACTTTAATAATTAGAAAAATATCATGCATGTTATTTTAAATGGCATAGCTATTAAAATTTCTTGACAATTATGCCATTTAAAAGTGTACCTATTTAAATTACAGGTGTAATCTATATGAGCGGGTTTTTCTAAAATCATGAACAGGTGCTACCAGTGAGCATTAAAGTGAAAGATTTTCACAAGCAAATGCATTTGACTGAACTGTGCATCTCATTGTAAGGCTTTCCAAACTGAAATATTTCTAAAAGATACACATAGCAAAGGCTGCTGTTCAGCCAGTATGCATAAAGATGGTGTAAGATGTTGTCTGTCCTGGTCAGCAAGGCATCCTTTCCAATTCACTGTCTGTTGGTTTCTGCTGTGACATATTTTGCATAGAACTTTTGACCACAGCTAACAAAAATCAAACAAAAAAAACAGCAGAGGAGAGAATATAGGGGAATAATTTGGTTTCAGTTTCTCCATCATGTGAAATACAGCATAATCAAGAGGCTGTAGCCTGACCAAGCAATGCGCACAGTGGATGGAGTGTCAGATTGGGATGCAGAGGACCCAGGTTCAAAGCTCTGAGGTCGCCAGCTTGAGTGTGGTCTCATCTGGCTTGAGCCCAGGCTCACCAGCTTGAAGTCCAAGGTTGCTGGCTTGAGCAAGGGTTCACTTGCTCTGCTGGAACTCCTCAGTCAAGGCACATATGAGAAAGCAATCAATGAACAACTAAGATGCCGCAATGAAGAATTGATGATTCTCATCTCTCTCCCTTCCTGCCTGTCTGTCCCTATCTGTCCCTCTCTATTTCCATGTCTCTCTAGCTAAAAAAAAAAAAAAAAAAAAGGCTGTAGCTTATGACCACTAGACCACTAGAAACACAGAAAATATTTAAAATACTTGACAAAAATGGAGATCACAAAAATGAAAACCTGTGCTAACTAGCCTGGTTACAGCGATATCATGGTGGTAAGATTATGGGTGAATTTTTAAGTCAGTAATTTAACAATTAAATGGCATGTTTCCATTAAGAAAAAGTAGTATAACTGTCTGGTACATGAAGGATTGAAACTCAGCTATTAGTAAGAAACATGGAGACATGGAGAAAGACTGATCCCACAGGGGTCCTGTAGATAAAGTACAAAAGAAAAAAGAAAAAAAAGATCTACGACTTTAAAGTATTATACAATGCTATCTACCCAGTTAACACAAAAATAATTAAAAGACCTTTAAATAGCCTGTAGAGGGAATTGTTCTATTTTACAAAGATGATATAAACTTTCAATTCTCATAAATAATAAAAATGTTAAAAACGCTGTACCATTATTATTGCTATCCAGTAATATTCATTCCTGTGTTAATGTATCAAGATCTAAAAGCTAGCCTCTTCATGACTTTTTAAAAGACATTTATATAATTCAATACTGTCTCATAACTAAAAATACTCACATTTTAAAGAGGCTTATAGCCTAACTTGATATAAAGCAATAATGATAGTGAATGTTTACCAACTTGGTTACAAGTATACTTGGTTAGTTATGATTTAAAAACAAACTACCTCCTGCCCAGGCAGTGGTGCGATGGATAGAGCATCAGCCTGGGATGCAGAGGACCCAGGTTCAAAACCCCGAGATTGCCAGCTTGAGTGTGGGATCGCCAGCTTGAGCATGAGATCATAGACATGACCTCATGGTCACTGGCTCGGCTGCAGCTCCCCTAGTCAAGGCACATATGAGAAAGGAATCAATGAACAACTAAGGTGCCTCAATGAAGAAGTGATGCTTCTCATCTCTCTCCCTTCTTTTCTGTCTCTCCCTCTCTCTCTCTTTCTCATGCTAAAAACAAATGAACAAACAAAAAAACTATCTACTTAGGGACACCATAGAAAGTATCAACAGGGCCCTATAAAAATACAGCATTCACTGGCAGGAAGTAACAGGTGAGTAACAATATTTTGTATTATAGGCTTACCATGGTGCTTGTAACATCTTAAACCATTTGGGGCATGCCAGAAAAAAAAAGAAGAAAAACAAATTGGTTCAAAGGATGAAAAGTAGAACAATAAAGAGCTGAAAAGTCCAAAACCAAGCATGTGGACAACTGGTAACCTTTCAAACTTGGGTACTTCCAAATTGAAGGTTGATTAGGGGACATATTTAGCAAAATTATTATAATACTATAAAAATTGTTGGTTAATGTCAACAAACAGTCCTTAAACTGTAAACTATATTCATAAACTCATGACATAAAAATATTTGTGTTATAGGCAGTTTCCATACATTCCTAGAAAAAATGTTATGAAGCAAAATTATCTGACATCAACTCTCATTCTCTATTGGAAACATTGATATAACTGTCCATGCCTTTGTCCCATGTTCAAATTAGTATAGCTACTGCATTGTTTAACCACATCTGAATATAAATGATATAACGTTGAGTCTAAAAAACATGTCCATGAAGTGATTGAACGAGGAACATTTGCAAATGATGTGAGATTACACTGGTAAGTGTTTGAAGGTCACACAACCCATCTGTCTACCTAGAGTATCTATACTTGAATGCCTAATTCACAGCAGATGAAAGCTGTGCATTTAACCCCCCGCTGTCTCGCCCAGTTCTCCCTCCTCCCCCTTCACTGCCCCAGCTACTTCACTTCAATCCATGGCTGGCACACAAATCCATGTAGACCCAGCTATTGCATTTTATTGAAAACAGGCTGGACCATATGACCCCACACCTCTGACGTGAAGAGGCATGAGTGAAATTTTAGCCCTCAGTACCAGAGGAGTTTGCCTCCCCCAAGGAAGTCATTGCTGTGGCTTTCCCACTGATCAGACAGAAGAGTGGTTAAGAAGATGCATTTGGAGTCAGAAAGGCCTGACTCCAAGTTTTGGGTGCACATTTGTTAGTTATGACACAGAACACATTACTTCATCAGGAGCCTTAATGTGAAGAAGTGAGATAGCGACAGTGTCTCCTTTAGGGAGATGGGTGAGGATTAGATGGGACAAGCCACATGAAGAGCTCAGCGGCATGCCCGCAGACAGGGTTCAGTAAAGAACAGAATCAGTGTTCTCGAGTTTTCAATACATTATCCCCAAATCTTTGACACTCCTTCCAGGTGGTCAGGTCTATGTCTCTTCCCCTTGAATTTGAGCCCTCTGACTGCTTGACAGATGGGACTATAACAGAAAGTGACTTTGTGGCTGAGACTTTAAAGAGCTGGCGGATTCAATTTCCTGTGTTTTGGGATGCTCCCTGATGGGTCCCAGCTACTTGGTGAAGCCCAAGCAGTTCATGTGGAACATGCGTCCCCAAACTATAGCCCGCGGGCCGCAATGCGGCCCCCTGAGGCCATTTATCCAGTCCCCACTGCACTTCTGGAAGGGGCACCTCTTTCATTGGTGGTCAGTGAGAGGACCACTGTATTTGGCAGCCCTCCAATGGTCTGAGGGACAGTGAACTGGCCCCCCTGTGTAAAAAGTTTGGAGACCCCTGAGAACCCAAGCCCCCAGCCCACAGGCCCCACTGACCTTATGGGGGAGCCAGCCATCTTGGAAGCAGATCCTCCAGCACCCTGGCCACTTCATGGCCACATGAGGTACAGAGTGAGCTGGCCCCGCCATTCCCAGCACACAGTGCTGATCTGTGAGCAAAATGAAGGGCTGTTGTTGTTTAAAACCATTATGCCGGGGGTGCTTGGTGGCCGAGCAATAGATGATAGGCAGGGACGTTATTATCTTTGCAGGCTTTCTCTCTCTAGCAGAGAGGATCACAGGGTAGGACCTTAAAGAGTGTTCATAATAAGAGACCGACATTTCCAGAGGGAAAACCTACCCGGGGGTTTTCTGTGAGTAAACACAGAACTCCCTGGGAGAGAATTCATTGTAACCTAAGAAAACACAGCCTCAGTCTCCATCTCCCCTCACCCCCCCCCCCCAGGTGTGGCAGAACCCTAAGGAACTGAGGTTTCGATAAATATAATGGAACTTTAAAGAAATCTCTATAAAGTGAGTGGTACAAATAGCAGTTGTGCTTTGTAATATTTTCAAGTAGCCCAATGAATGCTCCAGAGGGGAGACGAACACCCACTCTGAAAAGTGAGAAATCCGAGGCAACAGCTGCAGCCAGGGATGGAGCAGGAGACATCTAGGCTCCAAGACACAGAAACTCGGGATGGCCACACATGTGCGAAATAGGGACCAAAACAGAGGAACATGGTTATTTTTCTTTTATTAAAGTATTTAAAATATTAATATTTTGCTAAGTTGCTAGTATTCTTCCTGACATATACTGCCATAGCTCTCCCCAGTGGGTCTTGGAAACCCATTGGTTATGGTACATAAGGATCATGTAGAAAAGCATCATAGGTGTTTTAATTACGAAACACAGCCAAAGGTCCAATACTGCTTCGCTGCACTTTTTACAAATGGGACTAGTTGGTCATGGTTAGTCTCCTTCCCTTGACATTAAGTCCCATGACTAAAGGGACTGCCTAAGTTACACACTCCTCCCAGGGCCCAGCCCCTGGTGTGACAGAATAAAACTAATAGGAATTTTTTGGGTGAATGCTGAATGACTAGCACTAAAAACACTATTGAAAGAACTAAGTTTTTTTTTCTTTTTAATGAGACAGACACACACAGAGAGACAGATAGGGACAGACAGACAGGAAAGAAGAGAGATGAGAAGCATTAACTCTTCACTGTGGCATCTCAGTCGTTCATTGATTGTTTTTTCATATGTGCCTTGACAGGGGGCCTTGCTCAAGTCAGTGATGTCGGGTTTAAGCCAGCAACCATGGGTTCATGTCTATGAATGACCCCACACTCAAGCCAGCGACCTTGGGGTTTCAAACCTGGGTTCTTAGCGTCCCAGGCCAATGCTCTATCCACTGCACCCCCACCTGGTTAGTCAGAACTCAAGTTTCTGATGCTTGGATTAAGTATGAATTTACATTAGGTAGAAACACAATAGCCTTCAAAAAAAAGGATTTATACCCCAACACTGAAACTGCCTTAGAAATAACTAGTTGCTGTCACAAGTTAGAAAATAATGCGCTCTTATACTGGAGGAGTTATTTTTATTCACAATCTCTCCTACCTATTCAAGTCTTTTCAGTACTCCCCAGCAAGGCGGCCTCTACCTGTAGAACCATCACCCACATTCAGCTCCACAGAACTTACACTTTAGTAACTGTCAAGTGTAATTGCTTCCTCGGATCCATTCTCTCCCTTTTCCTGTCAACCTGCTTCCAAAAGTGGTTAACATACTCTCCCTTAAACACTGTTTTTATCACATCCTTTCCCACCTCAGAGCCTACAGTGAATCTCAATTGTCAACTGAAAGTTAAATTTATTAAGAGTTTGACATATTAACAGTTTGCATTAAGGGTTTCTAAAGCTCTTTCATTAACTGTCCTACCCACCATCCCTCCAAACCAAACTCATATCTTATTCCCATCCCCCGGTGGGCACAAAAATACATAGAACCTCTGATATAGCCAAGCAGAGATGGTAGAAGATGTCTTCTCAGTTATACCGGTGAGGTCTTATATTTTGCCAAAACACAGCAGAAGGAAGCCCAGTGTGCTTTTCAGAGTGTCTGTTAAAGAATTACCACCAGTTACTCATGGAAACAGACTCACCGCTAGAAAATCATGATCAATTCTAACTTTTAGGGATTACTTAGAGGTTTATATAAAATAATCTATTCTAATACCATTAGATTCTATTGATTTAGCCTTTGGGAAACCTAGACTTTCTAATAAGACCAAGGATACATCTGCATTTCACTATACTAATTCTTTATTGGTAGTGAATCTACCATTACCCTGAGTACATAATCTATCTTCCCAAATTATCTACCACTTCAATTAATTGGGGAAAAAAAAAAAATTGAAGGATTATATAACTGAAAAAAAGTCAATACAACGACCTTTCATGGAAACCAAACTAAATTCCTATTTGATGACTCAAGTTACCACCTGCCATTTCTTTCTTAGATGCAAGTGAGAGCAGAAAAACAAGTTAATTAAATACACAAAAAAATCAAAATATGAAATGTAACTATAAGAGACAGATTTAATAAGGATGAAATGTGGGAAGATGATCAGAGTAGAAACAGCAGTTCCTTAGCTATTGCATCTGCGTCCATTTCAAAAGAGTTCCTTCATTTCCTTACACTTGGGTCATGCACCATTCCCACGTGCTCCAACCTGCTTGCATTCGGAAGATGAGAATATCCTAATTATTCTATGCTAATTAGTGATCAGAAAACAGTAAAAGATCGATGATGCTCTTCTACATACATCATCGTAATGGTCTTTCTATAAGTTCTCAGAAGTCTTCAGGGTTTACTTCTGCTTATAATTACCTGCAGTCAATGGGAAGGAACAGGTGAGTGATTAAACATATAAGGCTGTCTAACAAACAATTAGACTGTTGCTTCAATTTCTGTGTAGCTTTTGATATTTACAATTGATTACAGGTGCATAGGAAATGGTTCGGGAATTCACGGCATTTAAAGTAAAATAAAAAAATCTATGAATGATGAGCTCCAGCTCGAGGAAAATGCTTGATTTCTTTAACACTGCCTGCCTTACTATTCCGAGTCTGTTTCTCCACTCCTAAGTGAGGTACTATCACTGATCGCAAGGGAGTTCAGAGAGATGCCAGGGGATAATGCATGTGAAGTGCCTGGCACATAATAAAACCGACCATGTCAAGTCCCATGCCATCTCAATGCCCTGGTCCAACATCAGCCTGCTGGAAACAGCAGGAAACCACAGGACTCCTGAGCACACGAGCCAAGTGGTGGAATCACCCCTTTTCTCGAGTTTGGTTTGCCTACTGCCTAACACATAATCACGGGTTTTAGTTTAAAAGGATTGAATCACCTCCCTTCTCCTCACTTTTAGATGGCTGCAAACAGAGATAGTTGTAAACAGAGTTATTCATACAAAATTTAAAATAATGCCCCTGGACATCAAAGATTTAACATAATAAAGAATAACGGTGTTAAACATGGAGAGCGGGGAGTGGACTGGCCTGTGGAGGGTAAATGCTTATAATTCACAGGTCTAATTTTTATCATGCCACTCCTACACACATAAAGCCACTTTTTAAAATACACTGCTCATAAAAATTAGGGGATATTTCAAAAGAATATGAAGCGATAAAAAAAGAAACATTTGATTTTTTTTATTAAACAAGAACATCAGAAAAGCAAATGACAAATCAAAGCAAGTTGTTTGATTATGCAAATGAGATGCAAAACCAACTTTTATTTCATTGGTGAAAATGCACTATGCAAAAAGGCTACAAGTACTGGAGTGTCTGCACCTTCCCTGATCACCTAATATTTGTGAGCAGTGTAATTAATACATATCATATTTTCAATATACTTTAGAAGTTTTCAAAATTCCTAAGTCGTCCCTGGTGGGAAGAGGTAGTTCTGTTTTAGAGAATGCTGTTACCTGGACAACACCTGCCAAGTCACTCCTCTCTCTCAAATCCCTCTCACAACTAACCATTCAGACCTGAAGTGGCCACTTGAGCCCACAAAAGTAATGCTGATGCCAGCTCCGTCCAGTCTGCAGTCTTATCATCCGAAACACACCAATTCCATGCCGCTGCTTCTTTCCCCACTTGCCGTAGGCTCGTGTGAGGATAGATAATAGAGGGCTTCCCTGTGGTTTCTGTCTGGCACCGTCCACCTCGGGAAGTGAGTTCCACCCTGGGAAGTAAGAGGCAATGCCCACTTCATGAGACAGGAAGCAAGCGACCGAGGTCTGTCATCTCATGTTCAAGGGGAAATCTTTCTACTAAGACAGACTGGGATTCAACTAGGAATATTTTCTCAAGCACCTACTATATCCCAGATACTGGGTTAGATGCTGTGTAGCATGTTATCCTGTTTGACCCTTACAATTCAAACAAGGCTATGACTGTCTACGAAGGCCAGAGATGAGATAAGAAAGCATCCATTTTTCTAGGGATTTAAGGCCGCCTCAAAGACATAACAGCAGTACTGCCCAGACATCAGCAAAGGGATAGGCCACTTCCCACTGATGTGGTCTCCATTGTGCACAAAATGTATTACTTGAACATACAAAACCAAGTTTGAAGTACTTTATATATTGATACATAGATATGTTCACAGCTTCCCAGGGATTTATCATCAGCAGTGTTTTTTTATTTTGCTTTTTTTTTTTTTTTTTTTTGACAGAGAGAGAGAGAGAGAGACAGATAGGGACAGACAGACAGGAAGGGAGTGAAATGAGAAGCATCAATTCTTTGTTGCGACATCTCAGTTGTTCATTGATTGCTTTCTCATATGTGCCTTGACTGGGGGCAGGGGCTACAGCAGAGTGAGTGACCCCTTGCTCAAGCTAGCAACCTTGGACTTCAAGCCAGCAACCTTGGGCTTAAGTCAGTGACCCTGCATTCAAGCTTGTGAGCCTGCGCTCAAGCCAGCAACCTCGGGGTTTCAAAGCTGGGTCCTCCGTGCCCCAGTCCAACACTCAGTCCACTGCACCACCTCCTGGTCAGGCTCATCAGCAATGTTTTAACCATTAAAACCGAACGCCCATAGGAGCCGCACCTCCACCTCAGTAGAGGTACGGGGCCTTGTATAGAATCTGACTCCAAGACAGCGCTCTGCCCACTGTCTGTTTCCCAGAGAAGAGTTCCAGCACAGGAGTTCAGGACAGTTGAAGAGCTCGTCAGCTCAAGCACTGTTATTTCTGCAGTGGGTAACGATGTGAACGTGTCCCCCGCAGTGTCCACTTGGAACAGGCCAACATGCCCGTGTCCGAGCATAACAGAGTCAGACCCTTTTGAAATAGACTGTACGTTCTCACCAGGTCACATTTAGCACTGTGTGAAGCAATGTTCTGCTACCTCGCCCAACCCCATGTGAAAAGTTTTTAAAAAATTGATTTTATAACAGATACACCCTTAGAAATACTGTATAGAGTAATCTTAACATCTGAAAGAAGAGGGCTTTTAACAATAATATCCATTTAACTTCAAAATCTGAACTTATTTAAATAAAGTAAAATGGACTGGAAAAATAAAACTGAAGATAGAATTCTGCCTTCTAAAAGAACTCAAGTGGACAACTTATTAATCTTAATTTAGGTGCACACCTTAATTAAGAACCACAATCAGCTCATCTTAACAGTCTCAAGAAAAACACTCTTCACAGCTAAGTGACGGAGTGATGAGGAAGCACATTTTCCATCCTCCTTAAAGGGCGATCATTTCAAACATCTGAGACATTCGCATTTCTCAGACGCCACTACGACCTTCCGCCTTCACTCCTGCTGCCTGCAAGCAGTTAGGATAATCTTCGCAATTTCCCCCTGAAAATGTATATAAATTTTAAATATTTACATTTATTTCTTTTTAAATGTTTATTTTATTGACTTTAGGGAGACAGCAGGAGAGAGACAGAAACATTTGTTCCTATATGAGCCCTCACTGGGGATCGAACCAGTAACCTCTGTGCTTCAGGAGGATTCTCTAACCAACAGAACTGTCTGGCCAGGACAATATTTACATTTAATAAATAAAAACTTTTTTTTTTTTGTATTTTTCTGAAGCTGGAAACGGGGAGAGATAGACAGACTCCCGCATGCGCCCGACCGGGATCCACCCGGCATGCCCACCAGGGGCTACGCTCTGCCCACCAGGGGGCGATGCTCTGCCCCTCTGGGGCGTTGCTCTGCTGAGACCAGAGCCACTCTAGCGCCTGGGGCAGAGGCCAAGGAGCCATCCCCAGCGCCCGGGCCATCTTTGCTCCAATGGAGCCTTGGCTGCGGGAGGGGAAGAGAGAGACAGAGAGGAAGGGGGGGGGGGGGGTGGAGAAGCAAATGGGCGCTTCTCCTATGTGCCCTGGCTGGGAATCGAACCCGGGTCCCCCGCATGCCAGGCCGACGCTCTACCGCTGAGCCAACCAGCCAGGGCCAATGAAAACTTTTAATGCAAAAAAAAAAAAAAAAAAATTACAACATAATTGTGCTATGAAAGTGGTCTTTTAGAAAAGGCATGTCAAATCCCTGGCAGTCCCGTGCTTACACGCCGCTCTGGCTCCCCATCTGAAGTAGGATGGCCTCCGTCCTCCTCCAGTGCCTTCACCCTGCAGCACGGCCGGTCCCAGCCCCACTCAGCCGCTCATCGTGGGCCATTCTCTCTCTAACTCTGACTTCTTCCTGTAAGTCGCTAAACTCCTTCCTCTCTCAGGGTCTGTGCCTATGCACTCCCTCTTCCTGAACATTCTTTTTGCAACTGGCTTCACAGTATCCCTCCTTCAGGTGTCGGGGGTGTAGGTTCCTCTGAGAAGCTCTTCCCAGCCCAGTCCAGAGTACCGCCCCCTTCACCCTTCTCAGAGCATTCTTCCCTTTTCGTCCATAAACGCCATTTTTACTTAGAGGTTTTGTTTATTGGTTCAATCTCTCCCACTAAATTTTAAAAGGAAGAAAGAAATGCCCCATGCTCACCTCCTTGAAGTCCAGGACATGCCTAAAGACAATCAACATCAGTTGAATAAATGAATACATGGATCTCTATCCTGTTCAAATATCACTTGAAACATGGGATATAGCCTTTCCTTTCTTATTTCATTAGTTCAACAGTTATTTACATTTGACTCAGAGAACTGTAAGGCAGAGGATGAATGCACTTAATTTTTCCTTCCAAAACAACAACCAAAGACAAAAAAGGTAGACTTTTGAGATTACTGCTTCAGACCCTTGTTTCCTCTTATAATTCAGACACACAATCAGTAACATGACAAGGGACATCCTCATGAGGTGCTGAAAGTGTTACCAGAATGCCTCAAGGGGGCAACTTGTGTTTTCAGATCAGAAGGAGCTAATTGTAAAAAGGAACTGTTTATTAAACTGACAGTCCTCCAAATTATGATAATCTTCAAAGTGTTAAAAAATATATTCCTGGTTTCATCCCATCTGTAACTCTGAATCAATCTATCCTGCACCCAGTGTGGATCAAATGCTACATCACTAAGCTGTAAAAATAAGCTGTAAAAGTCTTGTCTTATCTTCCTTCCTTCCTTCCTTCCTTCCTTCCTTCCTTCCTTCCTTCCTTCCTTCCTTCCTCCCTCCCTCCCTCCCTCCCTCCCTCCCTCCCTCCCTCCCTTCTTTCCTTCCTCTCTCCCTCCCTCCCTCCTCCCTCCCTTCCCTCCCTCCTTCCTTCCCTCCCTTCCTCCCTCCCTTCCCTTCTTCCTTCCTTCCTTCCTTCCTTCCTTCCTTCCTTCCTTCCTTCCTTCCTTCCTTCCTTCCCATTTTCCTTCCTTTCCTCCCTCCCTCCCTCCCTCCCTCCCTCCCTTCCTCCCTCCTTCCTTCCTTCCTCCCTCCCTTCCCTTCTTCATTCCTTCCTTCCCATTTTCCTTCCTTCCCATTTTCCTTCCTTCCTCCCTCCCTTCCCTCCTTCCTTCCTTCCTTCCTTCCTTCCTTCCTTCCTTCCTTCCTTCCTTCCTTCCTTCTTCCTTTTCCTTCCTCCTTTCCTTTCTTCCTTCAATTGATTTGGGGGGGGGAAGAAAAGCACTGATTTGTTGTTCCCTTTATTTATACATTCGTTGGTTGATTCTCCTATGTTCCCTGATCAGGGATCAAACTCACAACCTTTTCATATTAGGACAATGCTCTAACCAATTATGCTACCAGGCCAGGGCTGAAAGCCTCATCCTTAGTTTTTTCTCATAGATACTGTAATGATTTATTAATAAAAATTGGCATGAAGCCCTGGCTGGTTGGCTCAATGGCAAAGCATCGGCCTGGCGTGCAGGAGTCCCAGGTTCGATTCCCAGGCAGGGCACACAGGAGAGGCGCCCATCTGCTTCTCCACCCCTCCCCCTCTCCTTCCTCCCTGTCTCTCTCTTCCCCTCCCGCAGCCAGGGTTCCACTGGGGCAGGGTTGGCCCGGGCGCTAAGGATGGCTCCGTGGCTTCTGCCTCGGGCGCTGTTATGGCTCTGGTTGCAGCAGAGTATTGCCCCCTGGTGGGCATGCCGGTGGATCCTGGTCAGGTGCATGCGGGAGTCTGTCTGACTGCCTCCCCATTTCCAGCTTCAGAAAAATACAAAAAAAAAAAAAATTGGCATGAAAATGCTGCTTGAGTCATCTCAGTTGCTTATTAAATGATGGTGATAAATATTTTGTTTTCCTAGCGTCATTGCCTTCGTTGATTTCTTAATATATGAAAAAGCATGATTTTGCCTGGTGTTCTATTTTTTTTCCTTCACTAACAGTCAATGTTCACTAGGAAAAAGAAAATTCCTCAGAAGAATCAAGACTAATACTTCCTGTGTTTGCCCTACTGGACAAAACACAATGCTGTTTAAAAATCACCAGCTCTTTATGTTTAATGAAAACTGATTTGCAGAAACAACACCCTGTTTGGCCACCTTTCTCTAGACGTTGAACAAAGGCGTTATCTTAGCAGACAGGGATAGGAACAATTTATGTTTTCATCAATTCAACCCTGCTCAGCAAATCAATCCAGTCATTGATTGAAATGAACAACACAAAAAGAATATACTTTGGTCAATCTTGCCTGCGATTATAGGAGAACTGTGAAACACAGGAGGCTGTGTGTTTTACTCAGTGAAACCAGCCTATATTCCTGGATCATCATTCAGCCACTATGTCATGAAGAATACCTTCACAATCTCTGTAGTATACCGGTAGCTGCTTTCAAAACTAGAGTGTAAACATTATTCTATTTAATGCTTCTAATTTTAGTTAAAGAGATTTCCTTTGTTCTATCTAAAAATTCCAGCACTACACCATAAAGTTTTCTTTGTGTGTGCTTTACTTTAATTTCTAAAAATAAAAGCATTTAAGTTCTGCCTAATCCTGTCCTGCAGTGCCAAGTGGATAGAGAGTCGACACAGAATGCTGAGGTCATCATTTCAAAACCCTGGGCTTACCCAGTCAAGGCACATATGACAAGCAACCAATGAACAACTAAAATGAAATGAAGCAACTATGAGTTGATACTTCTCAATACCCCGCCTCTATAAAAATCAATAAAATAAAAAATGACCAGGCAGTGGCGCAATGATGTAGCATTGAACTAGGACGCAAAGGACCCAGGTTCAAAACCCCAAGGCTGCTGCCTTGAGTGCTGGCTCATCTGGCTTGAGTGCAGGCTCACCAGCTTGAGCACGAGATCACTGGCCTGAATGTAGTATCATAGACATGACCCCATCCATGGTCGCTGGCTTGAGCCCAACTGTTGGCTTGAAGCCCAAGGTCACCAGCTCGAGCTCAAGGTCGCTGGCTTGAACAAGGGGTCACTTGCTCTGCTGCAGTCCCCTAGTCAAGGCACATATGAGAAAGCAATCAGTGAACAACTAAGTAGACTAAGGAGCTGCAACAAAAAATTGATGCTCATCTCTCTCCCTTCCTGTCTGTCTGTCTCTCTCTCTCTCTCTCTGTCTCTTTCTCTGTGTCTGTCTGTCTCTCTCTCTTTCACACACACACACATACACAAAACAATGAACAAATAAAAAGTTCTGCCTAAAAAAACTAATACAATTTAAATATGTGGAGTGTTCTAAAGGAGTCATGAAATTTGTTAAAATGGGCATTTTCAGATTAATTTAACTTTGAGGAAAAGTATTTCACAAAAACAATTGTATCATAGTAATATATACTTAAATAATTAGCATTCTTATACTTATGTTAGCAAATATAGTTGTTTTTCTTTTTTTATTTAGTTTATTGTGTTTACACAGAATCTAGTGTTGTCCCAATTAGCAAATATAGTTTTAAAAGTGCATTTTCCTGTCCATTATTACTTTATGTCAGTGTTTCCCAGATGTTCCCAAGGGCTGCTGTGTTCCCCATGGAGAAACCTTTTTGGCTGTCACAGCTGGGGAGGTGCTACTGGCGTGGGGTGAGCAGACAAAAGCCAGGGCAGCTGCTAAGCATCCTACGATGGGCAAGATCTCCTCTCTCCCCGCAACAACAACAAAATATTTCCAGTCCCAAATGTCAATAGTGAAACCTGCTTTAAAATAGCACTGTTAAAACCATTTTTTAAAATTATTTTTTGAACCCAATGAAAAGATTAAATTTTCAAAACAATTTGCATAACAATTTTTATGCAAAATCTAAACTTACTGAGTTACAGTGAGAAAAGTAAATATGAAGTCAAGATATACAACTTTCTAAATAAACACAATTTTGGGATAGTGATAAATCTCCATGTATATTCACTTCAAACTTTTTTTTTTTACCTGATGTGTACTCAACAAACATTTGTGGGAAGAAAGAAGAAAAGGATCTATCTTCTTATACTACACTCCAGAACATTAATAAAAGAACTTGAAACCAACAAAATGGGCTGCACTAGATTGTAGATGTGTCAAAGTCCTTCCTCCCTCCACAGCCCTAGCATGGACCCAGCCAGCCAGACTTAGTTCCCAGTCTCCTAGCTGCAAGGCAGTCCACAAACGTGCTCACCAATGCGCATGTGCACACTGCTCAGAAGAAGCTGCTGGCCCTTTATTTCCTCTCCTGCCCTCTTTACCAGAGGCTGGGATGTGGAGGTGGCTCTGACCCAGCTTCAACCATGCAGATGACGTAACTGCCTCAGGAGACCAGTAAGGTAGAAATAGCCTAGGTTGTTGAATAACCACTCGGTATAGAGCTGCCTCTCGAGCAGGGATCACTCACCTCCAGAATGGTATGTGAGAGAGAAACTTATTTAATCCATCATACTTTCGGTCTCTTAGCTGCAGCCTTATACAAGGCAATTCTGTAATTTGATATCCCCTATAATACAAGTGCTACAAATGCATTCTATCTGAAGAAATGTTAAACTAGCTAATTTTTTTAAAGTTTCAATGCAAATATTGTAATACTTGAAAATCTGGATTATATAGTTATGGTATAGTGACTATAGGCGAGGAAGAATGGCTATGTCTATAATACTATTAATTCTCAATTATCTAATCTAAAAGGAATAGGGATACAAGATATCTAGAGCTAACTGCCCAAATAATTCATTGTTTCAATGATATGTTTACTTAAACTCATGCTAACAAGAGCAGGTTGGACCCTGTAAAATGTAGGCTAAAATACAATTTGGACACTTATAATTTTATGTGTCTGGCATTTTCCTTTTGCTCTTTTCTCCGTTGACTAAGATTCTGATAAAAAAAAAAAAAAAAAAAAACTTATGCCTGACCTGTGGTGGCGCAGTGGACCTGGAAATGCTGAGGTCGCCGGTTCAAAACCCTGGGCTTGCCTGGTCAAGGCACATATGGGAGTTGATGCTTCCAGCTCCTCCCCTTCTCTCTCTCTGTCTCTCTCTCCTCTCTCTCCCTCTCTGTATCTCTCTCTCCCTCTCTAAAAATGAATAAATTAAATAAAATAAATTAAAAAAAATACTTGTAGCAAGAGGATTAGAAGCGAAGGTCAGAAGATTCCATGAACTAAATAATTAGCATTGAATAAATGATTTCCAGATAAATTGTAAATTCACATTTTGAATAGTCAATTAAATTTAACTCAGAAGGCTTTGTACCTTCCTTGGATTTCAGAAAATATAGCTGCTTCTCCAAAGTATTTTTCTCTAGATTTCATTTAACATGTCTGTTGTTCAAAGATTTGCTTCTATTTTGTGCCAATGAAGGGGAATTGTTGTGAAACATGACTTATGCTATCAAATTAAAATATATTTCAGTTAAGCAGATTTATTCAATTCACATTTCCATCTTTTTAAAATTTAATCCTCCCCATAAAAATTAACATCTTGAATAATACATTTATTATAAAGCTATGGACTTGTTTTATTGGAAAATATTTTTATCTTAAACACATAAAAATAATAAAAGTATCAAGATATATGTTGAAATTTCATAACACCCTCCTTCCAAAATCACATTTATGAATTATACTGAAAAATCACATTATATTGCCATTAATTCAATGACCTATGCCATTTTTAAAGATAATTTGAAAATCAAAAGCAACAAGACAGTATGATTAAAAAAGAAAAATAGCTTGGTATGAAATATCTTTTTAAAGTTTCTAAAATTTTCAAGGATTTGAATGCCTCCCAACAGAATCACTTCTAAATTTTAATAGGGTTCAGAATACAAATTAGGTATCTTTATATCTAAAAAAGTTTTAATATTAAGTTCACAAACATTTACTACACTCAGAAAAATATTACTTTTGTCTTTTTTTAAGAAAATGAAATGCACAGAACAGAAGCATACTTATTACTGGCTGAGTAGATTCTGACTTTTACTTTAGGAATAAGTTTATCTCATGATATGAAATAAAAATGAAAAAGTTTCCCATTTTCTCTCCTTCCTGGTTTCTTTCTGGGGCATTTGCCAGTCACTAAATAATATTCCCATATTAAAGGAAAAGGCATCTAAGTGACTCATCTGGACCCAAATAGTTCATCGGTTTCACTGGCTTGAGCAAATGCCCAAGGATATAACAGTCCATCAGTAAATCACACAGTGAGACCATGACAGCCCTGACAGAAATACGACATTGACATTATTATAGGTAATAATGTAATGTAACAATACAACCATCTAGATAAATCAATCACAATTCTCAATTTAAAAATTGACAATAAGCTTTAAGAACCTCCAAATCCACACAGTTTGTGCATGACACACTTTGTATCTGAGGTAAGTCATACTCTTTTGAAGCTTCTTGTTTGTTTGATTTGAATCTATAAACAAAGGAGACTGATATCGATCACTGGTTCTCCACAGGGGCAGTACCCTAGGAGGCATTTTGGAAACAGATGAAAGCATTTTTAGTTTTCACAGTGATTGGCACCAGGGGGCAGGGCTAGGGGTCTGCCACACATCCAGTAACAGTGCCAGTCCCATAACCCCAACAACTTTTTTTTAAATTTAAGCAAGAGGAGGGGAGATAAAGAAAAAGACTCCTGTATCGCCCTGACTGGGATCTATCTGGCAACCCCTACCTGGGGCCCATGCTCTGCCCATTTGGGGAAGATGCTCACAATGGAGCTATTTTTAGCACCTGAGACAGAAGCTCCACAGAGCCATTCTCAGTGCCTGGGCCCAGTGCGCTCAAATTAATCAAGCCAGGGCTGTGGGAGAGGGAAGCAGAGGGGAAGGGGGAAGGAGGTAGGGAGGTAGGGAGGTGAGAAAGAGAGAGAGAAATGAAAGAAAGAAAGAAAGAAAGAAAGAAAGAAAGAAAGAAAGAGAGAGAAAGAGAAAGAGAAAGAGAAAGAGAAAGAGAAAGAGAAAGAGAAAGAGAAAGAGAAAGAGAAAGAGAAAGAGAAAGAGAAAGAAAGGAAGAAAGAAGAAAGAGAAAAGGAAGGAAGGAAAGAAGGGAGGGCGGGAGGGAGGGAGGAAGAGAGAGAGAGAGAGAGAAAGAAAGAAAGAAAGAAAGAAAGAAAGAAAGAAAGAAAGAAAGAAAGAGAAGGAAAGAGAGAAGGAAAGAAAGAAAGAAGGTGGTGGTGGAGGGGTGGAGAAGCAGATGGTCGCTTCTCCTGTGTGCCCTGACTTGGAATCAAACCCAGGACTTCCACACGCCGGTCAACACCCTACCACTGAGCCAATCAGCTAGGGCCCCTACAACTATCAAATGTCCTTCTGTTCATTCTTTTCATTTGAACCTTCAGTATGACTATCTGAGCCTAGAGAGTAACTCCTTTTTACATATTTCAGTTTTAACAATCGCTGAATTTTCCAAGGATTCAACTCTCATATAAACATGCACTTTAGTTTGGAACTTTACCAAAAGTCATCACCATTTCAGAAGCATCACTTTGCTCACTGCATACTGGCTCACTGTATGTGTGTCAACAATATGGCACATCTGGATCAGGGTTCTTCTGCAAAGACTGCATTCATGACAGTGCTATGAATAGGTGCAAATAGCCAGCCATAAAGTAGAGTTATGCCTGAGCATTTATATAAGGTCTACCGGAAAGTTCTGTCCATTTCTATCACAAGTTTTGACACGTAAGCACATGTTTATTTGGCGCATGTGTGGCTCTCTATTTTTATCACTTAATGTATAATACTGATGTAGCAAATTAACTAAAACAAAGTTGATTCACGTTAGTCTTATGTGTGAAGCGATAGTGTACCCATGGCTACTGATAAAGTTCATTTACGCCACTGTAATTTTTACAAATTTCAACAAGGAAGAAATGCTACAGAAGCATGTCTGTTGCATCCACCATATTCCCCGGAGTTAGTACCCTCCAACTATCACTTGTTTTTGTCCTTACAAAAGTTTTTGAAGGGCAAAAATTCAAAAATGAAGAAGATATCAAACAAGCACTGGTTCAATTTTTCACATAAAAAGATAAAACATTTTTCAAAAATGGGATATACAAATTGCCCTCATGCTGGCAAGAAATCATTAATAACAATGGCAATTATATTATTTAATAAAGTTTATTGACAGTAAGAAAAATTTGTATTTTGTTTTATTCCAAAACTGGACAGAACTTTCCGGTAGACCTTATATATTGAAATGCACAGTATTTTGTTCGTTCTTTCTTGTTACTTTATATCACAATTAGGGCAACGTATTGGTTATTTTTAACACAACCAACTTATATACTTGCAATCCATAAATTTCATTGCAGGATAGCAAAGAGTAATACAAATTATTTTTACGACAAAGAGACACTAGATCTGATAGGGATGCAAACCACTGGCACAGAATATCAGTAAGGTTCTCTGCATCTCTGACATTCCTTGAGTCTGTGAAAAACTTTCAGTTTGGCAAGGCCTGATCATTAGTAAGTCTTTACCTCTACTTGTACTGAGAGTATTGCAATTAAGTTAAAAAGAGAAATATATGGGTTGCTAAGGCGATCATAAAAACAGACTCCACTAAACTCTTAAACATTTGTGTGAGCAGTGGGAAATGCCATAGTGATGATGTCTTTTACAGGTTCCTGGGGACAGAAAAACACCGAAGATAGAACTGGAGCCTTCATACCACTTTGGCCTGGAGGGGCTACACTGCTGGCTTCACAGGTGATGGTGCCCTGTTTTCTGCTGGGACAGAGAGTCACATGTTTCAGGGACACCCTGTCCCAGCACTTCTCCCACAAAGTCCACTCAAGAAAACACATGTTGGCAAGCAACGAACGCATTGTTTCAAACATGGAGCAGTAATCCTGTCACAACCAAATTGCACAAGTCTACTGAGCAAAGCTTGGCATTCAGAAGGCAACACCTTCCCCTGAATACTGGCATGCAGACGGCATAACTACACTCTCATTTTCCTGAGGCAATCATTCTCTGTCTCCAGACTGAGGGATGATCAATATCCCCGTTGCATTCCTTCTCGGTTAGGGAAAACGTGCTGAAGTCATTATCTCAGGAACTGCATCACCCTGTCCCCACGTCGCTGGATTCCTAGCACGTCCACCGTCTCCCTCCTGTCTGACCACCCATCATTATCACCCCTTTCCCTACCGCATTAGTGCCCACCGGATACAATGACTTTTTGACATTCCACAGATTTTATACGTTCAAATAAACTCCCTAAGACAAAGGGTGAGGAAATACTCCCTGATAAGAAAAGATACCCATACCTTTCATATAATAAATATACTCATCTTGGTCAAATGACCAAGAGTGAGAAAATACCTGATTCTATACAAAGCACTCAGTGTAAAAGAGAGAACAAAACTTAAGTTTTCCTCACAAACCAAAACAAGTGAAAGACTGGGAACAACCAATTAAAAAATTCTGCACTGAGAAAGTTTAACGACATTTTAAAATAACAACAACAACAACAACAAAAAAAAAAAAAACCAGAAAAAGAAAACTGTATTGAGGTATTTAAGTAACATATTAGAAGATAATTCTTCACAAGTTATTATGAAAATTTCAAAATTACTCTAAGATCAGATGAAAAAGTAATACAACGATTTGAAGATATACAAACATTCAGTTTTTAACTCTTGTGCATTTCTGAAAATAATAACATAATTGATATAGGAAAAGAAAAGCTCTATTCTTCACTGACCTCACATATGTGTAGAATACCAAATTACCAATTTTCTGAAAACTTATGCCTTTAACCAAATAAATGCATGAAACATAAAAGGATTTGGGAACCCAAAGCACTTAATTCTCAAGTTTCCCATAATTTTGGTGCTTGAGTTTATAAAGATTATGGCTTGATGTCTGGACTTTCATCTTAACACAATGAAACATTTTAAATTGATAGGATTGAAAAACTAAGAAAAACAGAACTTGAGCCCTGGCCCGGTCTTACCCGCAGGGCCTCGATGACGAGGTCTCTGGCCTCCAGTTCCCCTTCCATCACACTGAGCAGCATCCGCAGCTCGGATTTACTGAGGGTGTCCACATCAAACTCCTTTTTCTGTAACACAAAAATTTTAAAAGCAATGGAAAAACTATTTCTCGAAACAATACCCATGTCCATGCGTGCAGCCCCTATTGAAGGAACGTGCTCTTTCCTTTGATACCCCTGCCCGCACCACACACAGACACACAGACACACGCGTGGGGCAGACGTGCAATGGGGCATCCTCGCCCCAGTGGCTCAGTAAATCCAAGAGGCACTGGGCCCTCATTTGGGCACAATCTATGCCCTGACCTTCCAGAAGGAGGGTGAAAACACAACAGCAACATCGTAAACCTCCCCATAAGCAAGCACTATTTCCCCAGCCTGCCAGCACTTCTAGATTCAGAATCTCTTCCAGCTGTGACGCAGAGTGAAAGTCCCCTGAGTTCGTGCCTTAACAGGTCCGGTGCATATTGGGGAGAAGTTGCGAGGGTGGCCAGAAAAAGTGTGAGAATGTTTTCCTAGAAGGGCCCAACGTAAAGGCTCCTGGAAGGCTGTTAGAGACTCCGGAGCGCCCAGTAATAACAGGCCATGTTTATAGAACTCTCCCCAGCCCCGGCTCCAGCTGGCAGCCATGGCCAAATATGGCCCACAGATGTGTGTTCCTTGGGCCACAGTGTGTTTTGTTTTTTTATTCAGGCAGCATTAAAAAAACCCCGAAGATATCACCAAATAATCCAGAGCTCTGGCTTCCCTTCAAACCTGATTCTCATCCCCACAGGTAAAAACCCCAGAGCCAAGTAGCAGCAGCCCCTTTAGAAGGAACATGGTCTTTACTTTGACACACACACACACACACACACACACACACTGTTGAGAGGCCTTGCCCAACACCCACATTCCATTATCTGGGCCTGTGGTCAGGGGAGTCTGGCACCCCAACTATATGGTGATCACGTGCTTTCTGACACGATGCCTCCACAGTTTCTTGTCACTTCAAAGGCAGGCTGAGCCTTCCAGAGAGCCAGTTACAGCATGAGGTGCCAGCACCAGGACCCTGGGGGTCACCATCCTCACCTGTCACTCTTCCAGCCCTGCTGTCCTTTCTGCATTTCTTCTTTGGTGACTGCATCCAAAATCACTGCTTTAAATCCCAAAGATCTACCCCTGGTTCCCAATTATTTTGTCTCCAGCTCTGCTCACTAACCTCACAGCATGTTTTAGGAGCAGGTCCCTGGACAGTCGTGCTCCAGGGGACACTGAGACAGGACCAGTGCTCACAGCTCCGCCTGGGTGAATTCCCACAGCCTACGCTCCCCCCACAGCCTCTGCTCCCCCTACATGAGCCCTCCTGTGGAGAGACTCATGTGATAAACCCAGTCACCATCACGGTAGGGGAACCTATGTTCATCCCCAATGTCTCAGAACACCCAACCTCAGAAGCCATACTTTGGGACATGCCAGCATACCCCTCCACATTTTCACAGCACTCACTCAGTGGTTTCCAAAGTATTATCAAAGATCCAAATCTAATCTGTAAACATCATCCTGTCTATGTTTCCGTTAAGAGAACCACAACGCAGAGAAGTTGGGTAATGTGCCCAGATCACACAACGAGGAAAGAGCAGGACTGCAGCTAAGCACTTGACTAGTCTACACACTTTCCCAGCACAGTGCAGACTTTCTAGAGATCAAAAACAGAGCCATTCTAGCAATCAGCGACTAAGAACTAGTTTAGCACCTACGTACCTGACCCTACACTATCCCTCTGACACAGAAGTAAACATGGCAAGCCCATAAATGATTCCAGGGACTCTCAAACGGGCATGACCAGAAACTGGTGCCTTCTCAGTTTCAAAGGAACCTTCTGAAGATGATAATAATAATATAAAGGATGAGAGACCAGAGGTAGCTGGTTCTTCAGAGAAAAAAAAAATTTAAAAACATGTCTCTCTTAAAATTGTTTGTGTTTGCACATACATTAGAATAGTTGTTTGGAAAGGCAGAAGATACCTATTAAAAAGGAGAGAGAGAGAGAGAGAGAAGAAAAAGCCGTAACAAGCCTAAAGCATGGGTAGTTCTGGCAGGCATAGAAGGATAACTTAGAGATGTTCCTGTGACTAGTATAATCCAACATACCAGGCCTCAAATTTGGCTCCTATTCTATAATGGTGTCACATAGGTCTTATAACCCAATAGTTGTCAAATTCAGACACAGGGAAGAATCACTTGGAGACCTTGTTAACAGGCTGTGTGGGCTCCCCGTTAGAGTTCCTGGTTGAGTTACGTCTGCGGTGGGGCTCCAACTTTGTCTTTCTAAAAAGGTCCTGCTGCTGCTGCTGGTCCAAAGACTACACGTGGAGAACTATTTCTACAACTTGCCCTGGTCTCGGTGTTCTCACAATAGAAAGCCCAGCATCCACCCCACAGAGTTCTTGTGAGGATTAAACAGAAACATAAGTGCTAAATAAAGGTGGGTGACTGTTATTAATAAAGGCAGGTGATTGCTACTAAAGCTGAGTGCAGCCAGGGGTTTTATATAGGGAGAAGGGGGATATTGGCTGTAAGCCTTTTGTTTGAAAATCTACCAGCCCAAGTCCAGCAAACTCAGTTTAATGACTATGACAAAAGACAGACTCTTTTATCCTGGTCTTTCCCACTGAGATAGGAGAATAAGACGCAATTCTTATCTGCTTCATAGCAGTAACCTTCATCCAGTGTCTGTCCACAAGGACTGTTCAAGCAGGCAACACCTGACCACTTAGCACTGACCTCCTCTTTAGATTGTCAAATCCAAAAATGACAACAGCCAATATAATAACGGCCACCCGGTGTGAATGAGTAAAAATAATATCTATTTTTTTGGTTAGATTGGCAAAAAAGGTAATATAGTTTTTGGTGTACTGTAGAATTTTACTAATTAGTTTATATGTGTCATGAGATAAAAGAGGTTGAAAATCGCCACTTTAGAGGGCAATGTTTTCTTAATGCTGCTGCTGGTTGCTCTGAGGATTTTAATTAATGGTTTATTGTCCTTGTTTCTCCAAAGGTTTAAAAGTAAAGCACTCCGTTACAAAACAATTCCATTGATTTGAGAGAGAGGAAGGGGGGGGGGAGGGGGAAGAGAGAAGCATCAATTGTTCCACTTAGGTGTTCCATTCAGCTGTGCACTCAATGGTAGCTTCTGATATGTGCCCTGACTAGGGATCGAACCCGAAACCTCAGGGTGCAGGGACGATGCTCTATACACTGAGCCACCCAGCCAGGGCCAACACTCCATTTTAAAAACTAATAAATTCTGAAAGACATTGCTAAGACTCTTATTCATATCAGTCAGGAGAGCTTGCCTTGGTTCCATCATCATCAATATCACAGCACGTGACCTGCAGCCAATACTTGTGTTTCTCAATATATCAGTAAAAAGGGAAATTCATTAAAATAAAAAAATGTTTCAAGGGTTCTTGCTAAATCATAGACTGTTACACAGAGTTTTTTTTAAATATGTCTCTCATCATATTAAATGATGTGTTATTTTTGTTAAAAAACACTACTACTTCCTGGCCTGCAATAATAAAAATATTATAATATTTTCCAGTTGTCATTCTCAAATGCTTAATGTTTCCATCTCCTATTCTGTCAAAACAGAGTAAAAGAAAGCATATAACACATGGTACAGGTCATAAGACCCCCGGTATTTTACAAATAAATTCAAAGCATTTTACTATTTTTAGAAAAATAAAGATGCCCCAAAGCAAAAATCTCAATCAAAAACATTTTTATTGTTTCATAAGAAGTATTTTTCTGATTTGACACACAGATGGTACACAAATCCTTACATACAGAAGAGGTAATTAAGTTTTCTTGGATTAAGGGCAAAATAATTGTTCTAAATCTTATAATATTTTCAAACCACTTGATTAAGGTATGAATGACATACAAAATGGTTTTCATATTGAATGTATACAACTTGTTGAGCTGGGAAGCAAGTATACAACCACGAAACCATCACCATAGTCTATGCCAGGGGTCCCCAAACTTTTTACACAGGGGCCCAGTTCACTGTCCCTCAGACCGTTGGAGAGCCGACTATAAAAAAAACTATGAACAAATCCCTATGCACACTGCACATATCTTATTTTAAAGTAAAAAAAAAACAAAACGGGAACAAATACAATAATTAAAATAAAGAACAAGTAAATTTAAATCAACAAACTGACCAGTATTTCAATGGGAACTATGCTCCTCTCACTGACCACCAACGAAAGAGGTGCCCCTTCCAGAAGTGCGGCAGGGCCGGATAAATGGCCTCAGGTGGCCACATGCGGCCCATGAGCTGTAGTTTGGGGACCCTGGTCTATGTCATAAACAAATCCATCACCTCCAAAAGTTTCCTCCCTTCCTCTTTTCTGAAAAATGTTACTTAAAAAAAAAACAACAAAAAACAACCCTGACCTGACCAGGTGGTGGCACAGTGGATAGTGCGTTGGACTGGGACACAGAGGACCCAGGTTCGAGGCCCCGAGGTCACCAGCTTGAGTGTGGGCTCATCTGGTTTGAGCAAGGCTCACCAGCTTGAGCCCAAGGTCGCTGGCTCGAGCAAGGGGTTACTCAGTCTGCTGTAGCTCCACAGTCAAGGCACATATGAGAAAGCAATCAGTGAACAACTAAGGTGCCGCAACAAAGAATTGATGCTTCTCATCTCTCTCCCTTCCTGCCTGTCTGTCCCTATCTGTCCCTCTCTTTCTCTGTCACACACAAAACCAAAACTGATTTAATAGTCTAATTTGCAAAAGATACAAGAGGAGATAAATTCAAATGCCACACTTACATAAAAATTAGCGTATCTATTGAGAAAAACATGACACCTCTCTTCAAAAAAAGTCACGAAAGATATGTTCACAGAATAAGCTTTATTATTACTGCACTTGCTTGTCCTAATCAACAAACGATATTCCAGATCTCATCTATTAGTGATGGCAAGGCACTCAAGGAAAAAAAAAAAAAGCAAAAGAAAACCCTGCTAGGTTCCAACCCTGCAGGCCACTCCGCTGCCCATCATATTTGATGTTTGTCAGAAAAAGCACTCCAGGAAAAGTGCTTCTTAATACCACATTTTTAAAATCTGGCTTGGGAAGCCCAAGGGAAACCAGCGCCCAGTCATCATATAGAGAGAAAGCCTGCTTCGGGGCATAAACAAATTATATGTAAAATACAAGGCACAATTCCAAACTCTTACTGTTCAACACAGCAGTTTTCAACAGCTCTGAGTCACTTCAGGCAGCTGTGAGGAGGGTATCCTGTCCTTCTCACGCAGGCAGAGAGAGAGGGAGAAGATAACCTAGAACCTGGCTGAACCGTCAACTCACACTGTCAGAACTGAACAGAGACCAATACCAAGTGTCCTTTGTGACCTCTCCCCATCCCCAAATTAAAACATGCTGGCTTTACGCATGCATTTCGACAGTCACAGCCACATAGGGCCAGAAGACCCTTACCCACATTCTTTAAGAATTAATGGAGTCAGCACATTGATGGTTGTCCAAAAGCCTTAGGAAACATTATGAGCTACAGTGGCAGAAGTGTCCCTTGGGTCTTCGCCCAAATGTATCAGTTATGGTGAAAATCTAGTGATCAAACACAAAGCCAGACAGGTGCTCTGGCTCTTTCCACAAACACCAAGAGCATTTCTTCCAGTTTCAAAACTAAGGAGTTGTGCCTACTTTTATCAATGAACATCCCACGTGGGAGGGTGGCGGGCTTGGAGCACGCAGATGGGCTTGGAGGATGGTACTTCCTGTGGTTGGACCTCATGTCTATCAGCGGTACAGTGAGAAGGTACTGAGGGGTATGTACAAGCTCTCCAGCCCCCCAATGTCCTCATCTGGCAGACCAGCAGAGTAACTGGATTACTGAACTGAGGAAATTTAGGTCATTCCCTCAAACCTTTGAGAAATATTTGAGGAAGACTAATTTTGCCTCTTTGCTCAGAAGTTACAGGACTGTGCTTCCTCCCCAGTATATAACAGTGCACACTAATAAGTAACCACATATTTAGAACTTCCTGCACACCCAATATTTATGCTCCGGGGGGAATAAGAAAGGCCGTAAAGGAGGGCAAAGCAATAAAATTCATCCTGAGGTTCGAAGACTGCATCACAAACAGGAAAAAATTCAATCCAACTTTCCAGGTACAGAGCATTAATATTTACAATATTAATAAAATTTGAATCTAGACAATGATGATGATCTTCATGAAGTACATATATTTACACTCTACAACTATTTCAAATCTCTGACGCTGTGTCTTACACATTGGGATTATTCCTCCCGATTCGTGTTCCTGCCACGGTCTGCACACTCCTGATTTCATTCTTCCTAAGTCTTTCTCTAATCCAGCATCAGGACGAGCTCAAATCCTCCTTTCACATGTCTTTCCAGCCTCCAGAATTCTCTCATTCTCTCAAGTCAGTGCTAGCGTCTGTTTCACGACTTCATTAGGCAAATTACTCATGTCCTGCGTTGTGTATTTCCTCATGATATTAAACTTATTGATGTTAACCCTGCATTTCTTACCTCTACTAGATGTTATCAGAACAACAAGAGTAGTACATTTTTCCATGCTTTTACCTACTATGTATGCAACCCCTCTTTGGTATAAAATGCCTACTATTTCACTCGAATAATAATACCTAAAGCAACAGACTGAAAAGTCAGGGTCAACTCTGCGTAGGCAGACCTCAGCTCAACCACACTGCCAGGGGCCTTTCATGAAGGAGAAGCAACTCTGTACGTTGGAAGGAGGTAAAACTAACACGTAAATAGACTGTCAAGAAGGAAATCAGGTAATGGATGTAACTAACTTTATGTACAAGGAAACTGGAGTGAGAAGCAGAAAAGTGGCTCGGTCAGGGGTGGCAGCCTCTAATTATTAAGGACAACTGCCACCCTTCCCCTCCTTTCAGATCTGTCCTCATTTTCTCCTTGGAATAAAATGACTACAATTCAGATAAACCAAATGCCTATTTCCATCCAAGCTCAGCTTCTCAACATTGCATCAGTTGAGACATGGTCCTAGGTGAGACATGGACCAACTCTACAAGCAAGTTGATATTGAGCTCCATAAGTGGGCATTAGAAGCTTATTATGCACTGAAAATCATCTCCATTATCTGCAGGTGGCAAATGTCAGCACGCTGATTTTCAAGTGAAGGAGCTGATGGATGGATGGATGGATGGATGGACGGATGGACGGCTAAAGGATATTCTTACAGTTATAAAGCCCTTCAGTGGAAGAGCTCAGGCTTTGAAATCATCTTGATGCCTTTTCAATGAAACATAAAATGGTCAAAACCAAATCATTTGCAAAAATAGTATCCGCTCCACAAAGCAGTCACCTAGTCCTAGGCTATACCGCGCTTACAATAATAACCTTTTAAATTCATCCTCAACCTCTTTGGCTACTTATGAAAAAATTTATTCCAAGAGAGCATTTTCCCCTTGAAATCTGGATTTCTACATGGATGGCATATTGCACATAGCATTCATACCATGATCTCACTTTTGCGTAATTTATAACTAATTAAACTAAAAAATTTTAAGTCCTTTGTTGTCAACATCGCCATCGCCTTTCTTGTAACCGGTCTCCAATTTACTATGCAATTGTCCAAGGCAGACGATAAGTTTCCTTTTCCATGTTACATGTGTTGCAAAAGTGCTCCAATGGAGAGTACAATTAAGTACATTCCAGTCAAGTCTTCTAAAGCAAGACTCAGTGGTCAGGTGGCACCACATGTGGCGGTACAAGGGAGGACATTGCTCCATCCTTCCTAGGCACATTCAAAGTGAATCCTAGACCCATATTTCTGGGCATCTGTGGATGATTCCAAAGCCTTGCCCAATCTCCTTCTTCCTGCCCAATCTTTTCTTTTATTCCCTTTAACAAACTTTCCTGTATTTCCATCCTGACACCCTGGGGGCAGTTTGGCCTTGATTCTGTAACAGGGAAAATTCAGGATGTGCAGGATGCAGTTACCACCAGTGTTTTGAAGAGGAAAACATCTAAAAGGAAAACTAATTATGTTGGATATTAAACTAATTTTTTTAAGCCTGTAAAGTATGTGAACTGTAGCTCAGAAAGACCACACACAAATGAAAATCAAAAAGGAATCGGGGTCATCCTTCTGAAACAGGACCTGTGATATCTACAATGTTAATTATTTCAAATCACAGGCTAAGAGCTTCATTGCAATCTGGTAACACTGAGTAAATTTTCCAATTAGCCAATCAGTATAAAGTATTATACAGTTTCTTAGTGAGAATTCATTTTCTTCTTTCAGTAAATACTGGTGAAACACCTACCATCTTCCTGACACTGTACTAAGCTACTTTTGCTTTCTTTTAAAAACAAAGCCCAGCCCTGGCCGGTTGGCTCAGCGGTAGAGCGTCGGCCTGGCGTGCGGGGGACCCGGGTTCGATTCCCGGTCAGGGCACATAGGAGAAGCGCCCATTTGCTTCTCCACCCCCACCCCCCTCCTTCCTCTCTGTCTCTCTCTTCCCCTCCCGCAGCCAAGGCTCCATTGGAGCAAGGATGGCCCGGACACTGGGGATGGCTCCTTGGCCTCTGCCCCAGGCTCTAGAGTGGCTCTGGTCGCGGCAGAGCGACGCCCCGGAGGGGCAGAGCATCGCCCCCTGGTGGGCAGAGCGTTGCCCCTGGTGGCGTGCCGGGTGGATCCAGGTCGGGCGCATGCGGGAGTCTGTCTGACCGTCTCTCCCCGTTTCCAGCTTCAAAAAAAAAAAAAAAGCCCACACAGCTCTTCTTGAGGGGGGGAGCTGTTTTTCCCCAGCCAGACTTATTCTCCATATGATAAACGGCTAAGTTCTAAGTCTGTGAAACATTTTCTGACCTCATAAAGTTACCTGAGACACAAGAGAATAGAACTCACTACAAGCTAGGTTAGGCCTAGATTCAACTACAGAGAGTATAAATGCTTTTCTCTAAATACAATTGTTCCTGTGAGGAATATAATAATAACAATGATTCTGACAACAATAAACTCTAAACAACAGGTACAAACAGAAATATACAACCTATTACATAAGAAGAAAAAAAAAAGTAGACTGAAAAACATCACACCAAAGCAGTTATATTCTCATTTTAGGGGAATATTTAAGTCTACTTCCTCAACCTCTGGGCTATTTTAATAAAACACATAATTGATACTGAAATTGAAACATCCATGCTAATCTTTGAAAACTCTTCACATGTGGCCCAGGTGACCTCTCAGAGAATCCTAGAAGAAATCCCAGCCACACTTGGACACAGCATCCCGTGGTCTCCCTGTCCAAATCTTCCTTATATCTTAAGGTCGAGCTCAAATGCCATCCTGCTGTGGAATGTTTCCAGATCTTTCCACTAGTGCTCCTCTCCATCATTCTTCCTACCCAGATGCCTAATGCAAATTACTGTGCCTCTCATGACACCATCATCTCTGTTTTGACTCCTTGGTCTATGGCAGATTATATCCCTGCAGTGGGTTATTTTAGGACAGCAAAGATGTTATTCATGATGGCTTCATCTCAGGAAGTGTTCAGTAATGTGTGTTAAATCTAGATTATTTTCTACTTAAAAATCATGCTGTGAAATTTTCAATATTCTAGAGCCGCCATTTAACTATAATTGAGTTTATTTTAAAGAAAGCTTAGTGGCCTTGGCTGGTGGGCTCAGTGGTAGAGCGTGGACCTAGCTATGGAAGTCCCGGGTTCGATTCCTGGTCACCGCACACAGGAGAAGTGACCATCTGCTTCTCCTCTCCTTTCTTTCCCCCTTCTCTCTCTCTCTTTTCTCCTCCTGCAACCATGGCTCAACTGATTTAAGCATGTCGGCCTCAGGTGCTGAGGATGGCTCCATGAAGCTTCCTCTCAGGTGCTAAAAATAGCTCTAGTATGAGCATGGGCCCCAGATGGGCAGAGCATTGGTCCCAGATGGGGGTTGCTGGGTAAATTCCGGTGGGGCACCTGAGGGAGTCTGTTTCTCTATCTCCCCTCCTCTCACTTAAATAAATAATACAATACAATAAGAAAGCTTAGCAAAATTGGCTAAGCAGTTTCCTTTTATTGCATGTATATTCAATACTGTGTTTAGAACCAAAAATTTCAAGGTGCTGGCTGTTTATTTAACATCAGTGTCATACATTTTAAACAAAATCATTGTTGAAGTTTTTTCTTGTCATTATCACCATGACAACAAAATTTGTATCTACTTTTTGCAAAGTAGCTACTCCAGAAAAGCCTAGAATTACAAGAATGTTGGTCAGCTTCCTAAAGACAGCTCTAAAATGATCTCCCCTTTCCTTACACTCTTAAATTCTCTGGTGACAATAAAAAGCAGAAAGATTTCTCTTTTACATACTGCCTTATCCATTAGGAGATATTTTCAGAATAGAAATAGCAATATAGCTATAAAAGTCATCATATTTGGCTAAGGTGCTGAAAATAACCCAGGTCTCTCGGCATGGTTTGCAATAATAAAACAACAACAACAAAAACTATTATTATGATCCTATTGAATAATCTGTTACAAAGCTTTCCACTTGAGATGATTTCAGGATTTAAACAGCTAAGAACAAAGATAGCAAACTAAATTTAAAACACTCTACTGAAAATCATCTTAAGCTGGAAACTATAAATTAAACTTGTCTCTAAGCAACAATCTAAATAGTCAAAACTCAGTGAAAACACTTACTTTCAAAAATAGCCTACTGCTTTGGAGTCTCCACTGGCTCCTACTGTCAAGTATACATACAAAAATCCACTGTGTATAAACTGAAATAAATTTGAAGCGAAATAAATCTCTAAAATACAAAAAAAAATTACTTAAAAAATGTCAGTCCTCAGTTGCCATAAACCCAAAATGAATAAAAATGTTTTTGATTTTTAATCATTAAATAAGAAACAGTTATAATGAACAATATCATTCCTCAGCCTAGATTCTAATTTAAAAATCAGTCTACAGGACAAGGGGCTGATAAGCCTTAAGTGAAAAATAAAACACCCACTTTACTTCACAGAAAGTGTCATCAAAATTTTACTATAAAGTCAAAAGTTATTTAAAAATATTAAAAAAATTCTATTAGATTATTAGATTAAGAATCCTTACTGCATCTCCTCAGAACCCTCAAGAATTCTATGGAAGTAAAAAAGGACTTTGATTTTCACAGATTTCCCAAGGCTATTCCCATAAACCAGGGTGAAATAATCAACTCCCCACCCATACACAGTCTGAAAATCAGACCCCTGGATATTTTCAACATCAGAAAGGGAACACTGACCTTGTTAACACAAAAACCTGCCTGGCCTCCAAGGTTCTGTTTACAATCTAACCAAATAAAACTATAGATGAGCTACAGACCATAAATCAGATGTTTTTGTTTGGTTTAATTGTCAAGTGATTAAAGCACCGAGGGTAGCAGAAAGAAGCAGCCTGCTCTAAGTAGATTAAACAAACAAATCCAACCTTCCTTGGGAAACAAGAAACACACAATCACACTTAACACACAAACACACACTCACACCCCTTTTCCTCTCACTCCCTCAGTTTACCATCTCTTGGGGACGAAGGTACCCAAAAGTTACAACTTCCCAGAAAGGCTTGTTTTAACAAGCAGGCTTCCTTAATGTACTTTTGCAGAGAGGAACTGACTCGACGCATCAGGAGCAGGCAGGTTTCCTTTGAAATCTTAAGAAAGTTCGCATTTTCCAGCTCCTCGCCCCCCCCCCCCCACAAAAACAAAATTTCCTTAAAGTTTCAAATCAAAACTTGCCAGTGTCACAAGTGGAAATGAGCAGCCCTGCTCCGCGGCGCTTCCCTCTCTCCCTCTCCGTTCCTCTCCTGCTTTCCAGGCTTGGCCCCTCTCAAGCCCGAGGAGCTTCGTCCACATCTGTCCTCTCCCTCTCGGAAGCCTTACCTCCAGGCTGGGAGGAAGTTAAAGCAGCCCCGACTGTTCATACCTGGCCCTACCCTCTGCTGCTCGTGCTCCGACAACGCTCAGGTCACGGGAAGAACTGCGGGGTGTCCGGGCTCCTCTCACTCCATCCCACCGGGCCTCCGGCGGGTGGGATCGCGCCGCGGGTGGGTGGCGCCCCCAAAGCTGCCTTTCTTTGCAGATCCTCGCAGCTGCGGCGAAGCGCCTTCCCAAGCCCGCAGAACGCTGTTTTCCCAGAAAATGGGGGTGCAGCCCTCCCTAAAGGTAGGGCTGGGAACCGCCACTGAAACTGTGTACGCGGACACTCGGGAGGAGCAGGGGGGACCAGCGATGAGTGGAAGCTCACTCGGTTACTAGTCCCCAAAGAAGAACACTGTTGATACCAGGTGCTGAACCTCCACCTCTGGCGGGCACCTTCTCAGGATGAACGAGGACCCTCCCCCAACTACCGCCACCACCAAGTGATGGGGCAGGCGGACCGCGAGGACCACAGCGCGGGCGCCCAGCAGCAGCCGTGCCCACAGCTGGGCACCGGGCCTCCCCCAGGGGGCCTCCGCGCACACGCACACACACACACAATGGGCATCCCGCACCTGCACGGTGATGACCCGCCCCTCCCCTGCTGCTTCCCTGGGTCCGCTGAGCGGTGCCGGGCACCCCCGAGACACGCGCCCACAGCCACGCGAGCAGCGAGAGGAGAACAATGGGGGGTGTCAAGTTCGCCGGGAAACACACCCCAATCCTCACCCCGGGCAAAGCCACCGCAGCGAGGGAGTGGGCGAAGGGGTCGCACCGGACGCACGCAGGAAGCCCCAGAACCGAGGGACGGGGCTGTATCCCGCAGGGCTGGGAAAGAACAGAGGGGTCCCCAGCCCGGGCGGCCGCCTCGCTCCACAGACCCGGCCTCTGGCCAGGAGGACACCCCGGGGAGAGGACACCTCGGGGAAGAGGCACCCCGGGGAGCCCGGGCAGAAGGAGCGTCCGCGTCGCAAGCCGGTTCCAGCGGGCCCCTAGCCCGCGCCCGCACTCTGCCCGCGCCCGCCCCGGGACCTCGGTTACCGCCGCCTCCGCCGTGGCCCCCGCCGCGTCCTGCGGGGCGCGAGAGAAGTCGGGCTGGCAGCTCGCGCCGTCCGTCGCCATCTTCCTGCTCTAGCGGGTCCAAATGCGAGCTCGGCGCGGCGGCTCCAGGTTCAGCCCTCTCGGCGCGGGCGGCGCTTAACCGCTGCGGTCCGGGGTGCGGGCTCTCCCGGCCCAGCCGCGCCGCCGCGCTCCCTCCGCCCCTCGCCGCCGCCCCCTCCGCCTTAACCAGCTGAGCGCCGGAGCGCCGCGGTAGCGCCCGCCCGCCCCGGCACCGCGCCCCGCGCCGCTGTGGGCAGCCAGCGCACTGGTCCCCGGAGGCGCCAGAAGGGGGCACATGCCCAGGCCCTGCTGTGGTCCTGCACCCAGGTGGGGAGTCACGGCCCCCGGGTGCGGGGAAGGAAAGAGCTCAAGAGGCGATTCGCCCAGCACCGTCCCCACCAAACGGCGGTGAACAGCCGACGTGATGGGAATGTCAGGCCGTCTGGTCAGAATTCTCTGTAAGATCAGGAAAACTCTTCACTTCAGCCCCCTCTATTCCAGCGCTAAGAATCATAAGACACGCTTTTCTAAGTTTTGGGGTGTTTGGGTTTTTTGTTTGTTTGTTTGTTTTGTCTGTTTCTTGCAAGACTACCTACCACCAGGCTGTTTACCTTCTCGTGGTATCTATCTGGCTTCGTTTTATTATTTGTTGCCTCTTCTCTAAAAACCATCAACTGCTGAATCCAAGCGTATTCCGCTACGCTTTATGTCTTTGCACCTAGCCCCTTGTCCCACAGCTTTCTCTACAATCTCTTTCTCCAGAAAGGGTCCCCTTGGATCCTAAGTCTGAGATATTTTCCGAAGGGCTAACCAAGAAATGTCAAGTGTCATTGCTTGAAAAGGGAGGTTGCTGCTTTTAAGATGATTTAAAAGAATTACCTTGATGCAGTAGGTACACGCAAACCCCAAAAACTTCCTAAAAATTGATATGAGAATCATAGATCTTAAAAGACATTTCATGAGATTAAAGAGTTAGGCCCAATTTCTCAATTTTCCCTTTTGACATCTGAATCAGTTTCTACCCTTCCTGCCAATTCTCAGGATATGAAAATCTATCACCTTATCAAGACCATATGGTAGAGACCTTCCCAAATCACCAGATCGCAAAAATGTGTTGAAAGCACAAAATCAAATGGAAGCATTCAAGCTGTGTCTCAAAGAAGTAAAATCAAAGCACAGCCAGACCCAGGACTTGAAATTCTGGAAGATGAATGCCTGGAATGCTCCATCCAGGGGTTACAGATCAAAGCTCATTTTTTTTTAAATGGCGATCTCCTATTGAAAGGTTTTGGCACTTTAATTGTTTCACTTCCCAAATTGGATCTAAATATGACAGACCAGGCAGAACATCTTTTCTGCAAAGGCTCTGAAAAGGTTGATTAATAAATTGTAAAAAGTTCCCTCCCAGAAGAAATCTACATCAAGAAGGAACTTTTACCTGAATCCCTGGGGTTCAGGGTCATAGGTTTAGAAATCACCTCAGGGCTATCCTAGAAGCAGAGGTGCTCAGTGATTTATCTTCTTTGACTTTATAGCTACTCCCTCTCTCAGCCTTGTGGTTTTTATCCCTGCTTGTTGTACCAGTTTCTTTTATGAAACATTTTCTCTGAAATTGCTCAATATTGGAACAACTAGATTCCTTATAAGATGAAAGAAATGCATTTGACAGTTACACATAGATGCTGAATTGATAGTAAAAATTTAAAGTTGGAGCCAAAAGTGTTCCTTGTTATTTTTCAAAATGCATAATTCATGCATCATAAGACAGTGAATTTTCTTGATACTGATGTTGAATGGTAGCCCAATAAATTAACTGACACACTTCTGGAGGAAAAACAATAAACTTCACTTGAGGTTAAGAGCTATAAATTTGACATGACAATATTTCTGGAAAGCAAATCCTAATGATTTTATGAAGCTCAATTCTTAAAAAAAAAAAATCATTCTTGGGGAAAAAATAGCTCTGTTAGCCTAAATACAATGAATGCAGAATTCCTACACAAAGGATTCAATTAATCCTTGAGAGTTTTCTTACCACTCACCTTATTTATTTATTTATTTTTATATAAAATGAAAAATAAACAGGTGGAAAAATAATCATAGGACAGTACATTTTAAACTGCCAAACCCAGGACCTTGGAAGAAAAATAAATAGTATTTTGTGTCTACCTTAAAGCTGCCATTGCCACAGCCCAGGATTGGAGGACAGGATTACACCTTCTGTGCTGTATCCCACCCTACAGCACAGAAGTTGGCACACTAGGAGTTAACTCTAAGGAAAGGACACTTGCAGGTGTCAGTTCTCCCCTGACAATTAGCCTGCTGCTGTTGAGACTGAGATCCCAAATTAACTCTTTCTGAAAGACTTCCTTTTCACAAAGGCAGGCTCTATTAGAGTCAAGGCAAATAGATCTGAAAGGGCAGTGACTAGATAGATGGTTCTCGAAATGAAATCTTTGAAAACTTCATGAAACACCTTCCAAAACAGAAAAGAAAAAATAAGAAAAAAAGACATCCTAGGGCCAGAATGAAAGTTTCTGAAAGACAGGAGAAATAAATAAAAAGTAGGAGCAGGAAAAAGAGAAATCTCTGTAACAAAAATGAAAAATGACGTTTAATCAGTAAATTACGTTCAGCATTAAAATGAATAGACTGCAAACAGAGATAACTAGTCACATTGTTTTCTCCTTTGAACTAAATGAAGTGGTTGACTTGACATGAATTCAGACAAGGAATTTTCTGACCACTGTTTTGCTGAGCCACAGCATACTCTGCAAGATTCTCTTTTAAGACCAATGAAATGGGTTGCTGCAGCCAGGAATGCAGACTCCTGGGGGGGGGCACAAGTGGTTTTCTGATTAAACCATGGCCTTGCCTGCTTCCGCCACATTCTCCAATCCTAACCCCAAACCCAGGGAGCTATACATAATGATGCAGTAGGCTGCTTCTTCCCATGGGAATAGATAAAGGAATATACATCTATCCTAAAACAGCTTCCCCTATGGAATAAGAGAATTCTTCATTTCAGTCAAATAACAACATTTATGTTAACTCCGAAGAGCAAGCCATATGTTATCATGTCTTAGTAATGCCAAATGACAAAATTATGAAGTAGCAAATCATTTCAGACTGTATCCACAGGCTGTAGTTATACAATTTAAATATTCCAGACCACATTTATCCCTGTCTACACCACTGCGACCAATTTAAGAAGCCCCAAATCTTGACACAGGGAACTCTAACGAAGCACAGATGAGCTTGAGGGCCCTGGACCTATCACATGTTGTTTGAAGCCAAGACATTGCCAGAAACGAGTTTTCATATGACCTAACTACATTCCCTCACAGTCAACTTGTCATTATCTGCATGTGCTTAGGCTCTTTGTGGATTTTCCTCAGTAAATTTAGACCTAATTTAGTTAGCCACTCTTGTCAACAATCTATGGTTTGGAAGGCCTCCTCCACCAACTGTAGTTGGTTTGTGCCAAGGGAATGGGAACTAATTTTACCTAAGCTAAAGCAAAAACATAATTAGGAAATTAAATCTGCTAGGTAGGAAGTAAGCCAAAATGTAGCATAAATATATCATTATAATCACTCCCAGACCCTTTTAACACCACCCTAGCTAAGAAATGCATTTGGTCGTTCAATGCTATAGTGATGTCCAAATATAAGATTTTATTGAAGCATTAAAATACCGTGATAACATTATTTTCCAGTCACTCTAAGAACAGAAACTTGGACTAATGCAGACCAATAAAGCAGTGTTGGTTCTGCTCTATTAAGTGGTTTTTAAAACTATTACTTGCTGGTTTGGATTCTTATCTGCAGAAGTCATTTATGAAAGTAAGTTTTAATCCAGAAGGATGTTTCAGTGAAAAACCATTATGGAAACCAATTTGAGGAAAGGAATCTGGCCCACTGCTGCCCCTCATCCACCTGAATTGCAAATGGATCTGAATATTTCCGTCTATTCAGCCTCTTTAGCAACCCCACAAGCCTGCAGTGTGTAGTTACTAGGCAACCACTAGTGCAGGGGTGTTTATGCCATTAGGCATTAATTATAGCACGCTTTATTTTTCTTAGAAAGTTTAAAAACTATATAAGTAGGTTGTGAGGTCAGACCCTTCTTTCCTTTGATCAAGGGTAGAGTAGCTATGAAACCAAAGCTGAGGGTTTCTTTTTACTATGGGTGTGTATTGTTCAGTTCAAAAGGAGACATAGTGTTTGAAGCATTAATAAGGAAACTAAAGATTATGCCCTTCAATTTTCATAAATATGCAGATGATATATATGATTGATTCAGTGATGATTAACTTATGATACAAAAAACAAAAGCCATAAATGTATAGCTCTCCTATGTAAAACTGTGAAATAAACTAATATACAACATTTCCCAGACAATCCTAATCATTAGCCATATATCAAGTTAATGTAGTTTTAATTATCTCTGGAATTATTGAGACATAAACTCCACCTTACACTTCCCAAAAGCTCACTTGATAATCATAGTTGTTTTGTCCACTGAGACATTTTTGATTGATTCAAATCAGTTTGGCTTACTTAAAATCACCTGGAAGTGTAATGTCATTACCTGCAAACAAATAATATGAATATGTATAGCAGATGTCACTCAATTAATCAACAAATAAAAAATTTAATTCAGACTGTTTATAAAACAATGTCACAGCTAGACTTGAAGGCTTGATTATATTTGTGATTGAAGAACTGAAAGGGAGAAAGGCATTGGTGGTGTTGTTTTCCTTCTAGGAAGGGTGCAGTCATTTGAAAAGTTACGAAGAAAATAATTCTGACAAATCAGCACTAAGGTTTAATGGAATGGAATGTTTTGTCCTGGCAATTAAAGAACCATTTAACCATTGAAGTAGTTTTATGCTAGTAATACAATAAAATACAATACATACTGGCCATTACTGTCAGAGTCACATCCCTTTACCATTAAATCATCACTTAATGATCAGGATTTATCACTTTCAGCATTAACATCTTCTTTGCTGAGAATCAATTCAGTTCAGATATATTGTACCACTATTCTTTCCTCCCTTCAGTATATGTAAAGGACATCACTTTGTCAGTTTTCAGTCTTCCCCTCCTGGCCATTGGTCATACAAAAGGAATAATGCCACCTGGATCGCAGGACATGTTTGGTTGATATCTTCTGCTTGGATAGCCCTCCACCTCCACCCAATGTGGCCATAGGTACCCATTGGAATGTGGTAGGAACCCCATTATCAGAATTTAAAATTGCAAGTGGTGATTGGGGAAGAGTTGAACTGAGTCTGCTCAAGACCTCCTGAGCTTGAGCAATGGGTAAAGTCACCCCGTATGTCATACCATATTGTATGGTTCTATTTCCTGTAAAAAAATCATGTTTAGAGATATAAAAACAAACAAAAACAAAATCATAGAGTGAATGATATCATATGTGAATGATATAGCAATAACCCTTCTAAAAAGGAAATATTTTCATGACCCTCTATAGCAGGGCATAAATTCTCATTTATAATGCAATCAAACTTACTGATCTTTTTCTTGTATCGTGTTTGTGTCCTGTTTATAAAATATTTCCTTAACTCCTTACTTTCCTAGGTGCTATTTCCTGTTGAAATCTCATCCTGCACATGCTTGGCTTAAAATTCAGCCTAAAATTTGAGAGTTTTTGGACCCTTTCCTTAAATTTCTTTTTCTCTGTCACTTTGTCCTTCAATTTCCAGACACTTTAGTAACCCTCAAATCCTGACCTTTATCTCTTTAGCTCAGTAAACTCCTCTTTATTCCCCAACTGTCCCCACCTCCATCCTAGCCCTTCTCTTCAAAGTCATAGCTCCCCAAATCCTACCTGCATTCACCGCTTGCTAATGCCTCCTAACAGTCATTTTGTATATGTTTTACTCTTTTTGTTTCTTTCAGTAGGAGAGTTGGCCCAGTATAACTAGAATTGAAAACCACATGTGCTTACTTTTAGAGAGATTGTTTATAACTAAGGAGACCTTCTAATATTCCCTTGTCTAACTGGATTGTATCCAGGACTGTACTGTTTGTTTTTTCAGAGTGGGGATGGGGGTAAACCCGCCTAGACACTCCAGTTGCCACTGACTAACAAAATCCAGGCCCTAGCCTGCTAACTCATCTATAGTGCGACATGAAAAACCATGTTGGCAATAAGGGATGACATTGCAACAATGGACTATAATGCCATGATGGATAAACAGTTATCAGTCTTTAAATTGTAGCAATAATTCTCTTATTTCTAGGGACTGGCATGCCTGTGAGTTTTCAGAAAATGAGAGAAAAGTTAGAGATTGAAAGCAGAGGAGAGGAAATAGTGTGAAGGTGCCCTTGAGTGTCTCTCAGTGAAGAGACTGATGATTAAATGTATGTTCTTCAAAGAGCAAAGGTATCTCAAATGGGAAGATTCTAGCACATTCTGGAAACTTCAGGCAGATTTTTGTGGGCTTCAAGGTCAAATGAAGGTTGGTAGGTCCACAAGAACATTAATTCCAAGCAAATCAGCAATACCTAACACATGACAATAAATATTTAACCAACTTAATTCAATGAAACTGGTGGATGGATAGTAGGAAAGAAGGATGAGTAAATGGATGAAGGAAATATTACTACTTACTTTTTTATCATTGGCCTGTTTGGCATTTCTGGTGAAACTGATGGATTTCTTCTCAGAAAAAAAAATGTAAATGCATAAAACAAAGTAGAAGATCATAAAGAAAATGAGTTATATTCAAATCCAGTGATCAAAATTTTGCACATGAAAAACAAATTTCCAATGTAGTAATAAATGTGCTTTTTTATTATCACAATAAGTAACATGATATAATGGCGGGCCCATCATTGGTGTAATCTTGAGGTTTCTATGATTGTAAATCATATTTTGAGATCTCTACAACAATTATATTGAGAGTTTAAAATATCTGTGATTTCTATTGTGAAAAAGTAACAGGTACTCTCAGGTCTATTGTGGTCTGTTGCCTAAATTCCTAATTGAAGTAAATTCTAAAACCTGAAAATGTAATTTATTTATTTTTTTATTGCCATGGAGTTGCTATGGAATTCTATCCATGAACCCCATTATTTAAGAACTTTATACTATAGATATTAAGGAGAGTTCATACTTTTTAAGTTGAACATTTCTGACATTTAGTGATATATAAAAATTATGTATATATGATGTATATTTATATAAAATATGTATATATAGAAAAATATATTTTTATTTTGAGGGAGGAGATTAAAATCTAAATGTTACCAACAAAGTAGGGTATGCTGAGGGGAGAGATGAAGAATTCTGAAATGCCACATCTCCTTCACCCACAAACACAAAACCTCAGATCCCACGCTGTAGAGTAACGGCTGAGTACAGGGTTACATGATTCAGATCCTATTTCTAGCTGGGTGACCTTGGGCAAGTGCTTCTCTCAGTTATCACTTAAGTGCCATTATAATGGCTCTTGCTTCTACAGGGCTGTTGAGAGGATTAAATCAGTTAATTCATTTAAACACTTAGAACAGTGTCTGGCCCCAGTAAAGTTTCAACTCTTTACTATTTTTGTGCTCTGCACATACTTACTAAAAAATGAACAGTTGCCCTAGTATGCATGGAATTGCAGAAGTAATTTATTAAATTTAAAATAATTCTACAATTACACAACTGTCTTAACAAAACCCTTTGTATAAACTTTTTGTTTTAAACAAAATATTCCAAGACTGTAGAGTAAGTAGTAAAAACTATCTGTAAGTGTTTGCAAAAGTCGCAAAAAGAAGTGTGGGACAGGTCATAGAAGTTTGTCTCAGTCAAATGGATTTTTGCTACATTTAGGGCATGTCTCTTTTTTATCACATGAGGAGATAAATTTTCATCAAATAGTACATATTATTTGTTCAAAAATATAACTAGGGGTTATGTAGAGCTAGGATCCCAAACTCTAATCTGGTCCAGCCCATTAGATCCAAGTCTAACCTAATTCAAACCAATAGGCTAAATCATGTAAGCAGACATGTTTTGATTGACTTATATGATGTCTTCTTTTTTTATAAAGAGGAATAGTAAATTATCAACATTTAAAAAGTGAGGAATTTCATATAAAATTTCATTTTTCCAACCTCTCAAAAATTAGGAGAATGATAGCACTGAGCTCATGCTGAGTCCCTTCGGGCCTGAGGCATGCCCTCTCACCACCTGGAATTTCCATCTGCCCTGTTTTATTTTATTTCACGTTAGTGCATCCCATTATATACAGTGTTGGGATTCAGCCAGTTTGCACTGGTTTGGCAGAATCGATACTTAATTTTTTGTTGAGTTTGGCAAACTGGTTGTTAAAATGGCACTTGTGATCAGGGTTCTCCCTAAGGTGGGCGCCTGGGCAGCTGCCCATTGTGGAAATCACAAATTTACATTCCTTACTCTTTTTTGATGTTCATCTGCACAACAGCATATTCTAAGCGCCTGTAGTAATAGTCATTCATCCACAGGTGAAAATAATTGCAAGGGAGGATGCCAATCAAGAAGCAATATGAAAATAGCTTAAAGAACAGTTTTATTGTTTTTGTTTTTAACACTTTCATTAATTTTTAAAACTCTTATAACATAACCTAGCTTTGTGTATCTCTTTTATTGTTCTTATTTAAGTATTAAATACATGAAATAATAAACTACCTTTCATCTGAGCAGGCGGTGGCACAGTGAATAGAGCGTTGGACTAGGACGCGGAGGACCCAGGTTAGAAACCCGGAGGTCGCAGGCTTGAGCATGGGCTCGCCAGCTTGAGTGTGGGGTCACTGGCTTGAGCTTAGGATCAGGGACATGAACCCCTGGTCACTGGCTTGAGCCCAAGGTTGTTGGCTTGAAGCCCAAGGTTGCTGACTTGAGCAAGGGGTCACTCACTCTGCTGTAGCCACCACTACCACCCCCCTGCCTGGTCAAGGCACATATGAGAAAGCAATCAATGAACAACGAAGGAGCTGCAACAAAGAATTGATGCTTCTCATCTCTCCCCCCTCCTGTCTGTCCCTATCTGTCCCTCTCTCTGACACTCTCCCTGTCTCTGTCAGAAATAAATAAATAAATAAATAAATAAACTACCTTATTGTATACCACTTTTTATACTTAAAATGGTCATTAAGGCAGAGAACTGGTTGTTAAATTATTTGAATCCCACCCCTGCTTATACATTACTTGCTTGTCTTCTATAGGGTTTTAATTTATAATCCCTAGTGCAAAACATTGTAGTTTATGTGATTACTAAGAATTAATACATCTTACTCATTTCAATAAAAAAAGGTAGAAGAAACTGGAACTTAAAAACATGTTGAAATCCTGGCAATGCCAGTTCCTTGCCATTTACCGTCAAAATGCATGCTAACAACTCACAGATCCTCTGGGAAAGGTTGATACATGCATCTGTTACAAACGCACTTGTTTCCCCTCAAAATTCATGTGTTGAAGTGACTGTATGTGGAGATAGAAAGTTTACAGAGGTTTCTATGGTACAGTGAGGTCTTTGAGAGGAACCCTAATCCAATATGACTGGTGTCCTTATAAAAAAGATTCTATCACAGATACGCCAGAGGGAAGCCCATCCGCAAGAGGAGAATATGGCCATAGATAATCAAAGCAGAGAAGCCTCAGAAGAAACAAACCTGCCAACATTTTGATTTTCTAACCTCCAAAACAGAAAATAAATTTCTGTTGTTTGAGCCAGCCAGGCAGTGGTACTTCGCTATGGCAGCCCTAGCTCACTAATGAAGCATCTGTTCTGAAAGAGCTCACACTTTCTCTGCGCGCCCACAAAGGGTGTGTATATCAACCAGCCGGGGTAGGAAGAGGACAGATCTGAGGCAGTGGGCGCCTGGTGTTTCTCAGTACAAGGGTTTGTTATGTGTAGGCTCAGAGTTTCTTCTTCTTCTTCTTCTTCTTCTTCTTCTTCTTCTTCTTCTTCTTCTTCTTCTTCTTCTTCTTCTTCTTCTTCCTCCTCCTCCTCCTCCTCCTCCTCCTCCTCCTCCTCCTCCTCCTCCTCCTCCTCCTCCTCCTCCTCCTCCTCCTTCTTCTTCTTCTTCTTCTTCTTCTTCTTCTTCTTCTTCTTCTTCTTCTTCTTCTTCTTCTTTTCCCCAAGTGAGAAAAGGGGAGATAGAAAGACAGACTCCTGCATGTGCCCCAACCGGGATCCACCCAGAAACCTCTGTCTGGGGCCAATGCTCTGCCCATCTGGGCCATGGTCCTAACTGAGCTATTTTTAGTGCCTGAGGTGGAGGCTCCATGGAGCCATCCTCAGTGCCCACAGCTGATGCACTGGAACCAATAGAGCCCTGGCTGCAGAAGGGGGGAGAGAGAAAGAGAGAAGGGAGGGAAGAGGATAGAGAAGCAGGTGGTCGCTTCTCCTATGTGCCCTGACTGGAAACAAACCCAGGACATCCAGATGCTGGGCTGATGCTCTACCACTGAGCCAACTAACTGGTCAAGGCCATCAGAGTATGTCACAAGCAACTTGTCCTTACTAATAGGCACACTGAACTTCACTCATTTCTACATCATCTCATCACTTGATTGAGATTATCCTTTAATGAGTTTGAGAAACACAAGATTTACAGCCAGCCCATTATGAACTGCATAGAGCTTGTCACATGTCTTGATGCTGCAGCGCAGCCCCCATGCAAACCGTTGATGTACCAGGACTCAGCACCACCCCCATCACACAACTCTAAGCGCTTCCACCTGTCTAGAGGTCTAGGTAAATGGCAGCCCTATCCATGCTCCATAAGACGCCAGAGGCTGAATTACATTAGAAAACACTGGTTGTACTTTCAAATGTAAGGATTTGGTAATAGGAGCCTTTTTAGACCTGAAGCAAGTGATGGCTCTTCAGCGAATCTCTTTTCATCTCTATAAAATGGGAATGATCATGTCAGTACTTTCTTCACAGGGTTGTTGTGAGGATTAAATAAGATTTACATGCATAAGTGCCTCGAGTGCTGAAAGCAGCTACACAGGGAATGTTAATGACCTAGAGATACCTTCCAGTACTCAGATTCAAGGATTCTTTCAGCTGGACATCTGTAGCCTCATCATTAAGAAACACAGCAGCCCTTGGTTAGGTCCGTCTGTGGTAGCACTTCTGTCTTAAATGCACACATATTCTGAACTCTTCATTAAGGAAATGCCTCTGGGCTTAAAGCTTGGAAGGTGTTTCTTATTCCCTCATTACCACATTTTTTTATGTAAGTCAAATTTCCCATCAGAATACATCAAGATACCATGGTGACAATTGCTATAGAAATGCTAGATTTAGAAAGCAATGAGGTGATTTCAGTTGTTTCCTGCTACCCATGTTCAACAGCCTAAACCACTTTTCAACCAGATGACTGAAAGTGACCACCTGCCCCAAATATCTTGACCACTCTCTGCTCTAGGATCTAAAACTCCCACTTCCTAAGATGTTTCAGATGTTACCCATTTTATTAAGTCCCAGCCTAACATTACCTGGAACACAGAATATTAACAGAGCTGATTCTTTAAAGATATGTATTTGTCCACTTTTAATCTAAATCACAAGTTATTAAACATTGCCTGACCAGTGGTGGCGCAGGGGATAGAGTGTTGACCTGGGATGCTGAGGACTGAGGTTCCAAACCCCAATGTCACTGGCTCCAGCGCAGGCTCACCTGGCTTGAGCACAGACTCTCCAGCTTGAGTGTGGGATCATCAACATGACCCCATGGTCACTAGTTTGAGCCTTGAGCCCAAAGGTTGCTGGTGAGAGCAAGGAGTCACTGGTTCAGCTTGAGACCCCCAGTCAAGGCATATTTAAGAAGCAATCAGCCTGACCAGGTGGTGGTACAGAGGTTAGAGTGTCAGACTGTGACACAGAGGACCCAGGTTCAAAATCCTGAGGTCACCGGCTTGAGCAGGGGCTCACTAGCTTGACAATGGGGTTGTTGGCTTGAGCGTGGGATCATAGATATGACCCCATGGTCACTGGCTTGAGCCCAAGGTTGCTGGCATGAGCCCAAGGTTGCTGGCTTGAGCAAAAGGTGACTCATTCTGCTGTAGCCCCCCAGTCAAGGCACATATGAGAAAGCAATCAATGAACAATTAAGGTGCCGCAACAAAGAATTGATGCTTCTCATCTCTATCCCTTCCTGTCTGTCTATCCCTATCTGTCCCTCTATCTGTCTCTGTCTGTGTCTCTGTTATACATACAAAAAAAGAAGCAATCAGTGAACAACTAAAATGACACAACTATGAGCTTCTCCTATCTCGCCCTTCCATTCTCTTTTTCTAAAAATTAAATAAATAAATAAATAAAATCACAAGTTATTAAATCAAATCATAGCAAGGTATGTAGGATACGTGGATAATGGTGAGCAGGTGTGTAAGATAATAGCAAATGTTATTATCTTACATTAAAGGGGCTCAAGCCATTAGAAACTCACAGTCTCTAACTAAAGTTGAAAATCCCCTGAACTGAGAAAAGAGATGAAATCTAGTATTATCAGAGCTCGTAATTTTTCAAGAGAAGGAAGAAATCAAAAGTGTATTTGAAATTTTCCAGGTTTTTTTTTTTTTTGTATTTCTCCGAAGCTGGAATCGGGGAGAGACAGTCAGACAGACTCCCGCATGCGCCCGACCGGGATCCACCCGGCACGCCCACCAGGGGCAATGCTCTGCCCACCAGGGGGCGATGCTCTGCCCCTCCGGGGCGTCGCTCTGCCGTGACCAGAGCCACTCTAGTGCCTGGGGCAGAGGCCAAGGAGCCATCCCCAGCGCCCGGGCCATCTTTGCTCCAATGGAGCCTTGGCTGTGGGAGGGGAAGAGAGAGACAGAGAGGAAGGAGGGGGGGGGGGGGGTGGAGAAGCAAATGGGCGCTTCTCCTATGTGCCCTGGCCGGGAATCGAACCAGGGTTCCCCGCACACCAGGCCGACGCTCTACCGCTGAGCCAACCGGCCAGGGCTACCAGTTTTTAAAACATGTCTACAAGTCAGGTCTGACCATGGCTGCCAGTGTTCTGACTCATCGATGCCCGGACTCCACTTGTCCTCTCCCCCTGGACTTAAAGTACAGAAACAGGAAGCACATTAAAGACGTGGATTCCTAGGGGCCTCCCTAGACACCCCCATGGAAGCCCATCTGCATCCTAAGCAGTGTCATATTCAATAAGCAGCCCAGACAATGCAGCTGGAGACCTCCAACTTTGGGGGCACACCACTGAAGATAGTGGGCTACTCCAAAGCTCTTATTTATCTGGGCATCCCCTGGGTTGGGCATCTTACCAAGCACAGGACGTTTCAGCAGTGAAGAAATTATTCCATATCCTACGGCTGTCTCATATCCCTAATAGATGTTTGCTAAAAGTTATATTAACTCATTTTCATCTAATTGTCTTCAAGTAGCAAGTAGTCCCCCAAGATATGAGATACTGAACAAATACAGAAAATAAACTTGAACTGGGGCAGGAGGAAAGAACAAGGAAAATTCTGGAACAGGCCTTCTCTGGGGAGCCCGGGCCAGGGTGAGTGGACTTCAATATGTAATCCCTCAGCATCTAAAGGGCTTGAAGCACTGACAGATGTTTAAAGGTATTAACTGTTTTTCCACAATAGCAAAGTTTGACACCGTAGAAAATAATTAGGTCCTGAATCTGTAGCAATTACCATTTATCATCAGGTATTTTTATTTGCCAAAAATTATCATGGTCAATAAAACAGATCTATAAATTAAGGTCAGGTAGTAATAGGCATCTCTCAATCAAAATCAATAAATATTAATACTGTATCTGGTATTTCAGATTTTTCTATCTTAATTTCCCTTGAAACTTATTTATATATTCCTTTAATTATCCATAGAGTGACTCACAAATTTTCAATTATTAAAAGCATCTATGCAACAATTGTTCTTGCTCCCCAGGAGAGAGGTAGTGGTGAATTTTTAATCAGTGTTGATTTGAAAGCAACATTGTGAAGAATATTTAAAAGGATTAGATTTCCCCAAATTATTTTGAGGGCAAGCATAGTAAAAATGACAAGAAGGGATAGAAGAATATAAACAATATGCAGTTACACCAGCATTTTTCTACTAATAATAAAGACCCCATTTCCAGCCTCTTCTCTCTATGGAACTACCTGGCTCCCTGCAACTCCTCTCTCACTCAGGAACCGTGGCCCTGAAGCCTTCGGAGAGGAGATTCCCATCTCAGTTCCGATAGCTCTGTCCTCTCTGCTAGTAGCTACTTGGAATAAATCCGATTTTGCCTTATGACATTATTTGATTATCTTAATATAAGTATTGGCAATTTTCTTCAGTGAAGTGCCAGGTAGTAAATATTTAGGTTTGTGGGCCCTATAGTCTCTGTGACACTGATCTCTGCCAGAAGCCATAGGTATTGAGCCAGATTTGTTCTGCAAGCCATATTTTGCTTACCCCTGTTCTAACAGAAAATTAGGTACATTTTGCATTATTTACAATTAAATCTTGTATTCCCAAATAGATTGTAAATTCCTTGCAGAACATAAGAAAGTCTATATCTTATTTTGCAACATCTCTAAGACTTTAGCCTACAAAGTGTCAATCATTTTTTTCTTCTTCTTCTTTTCCAAGTGAGAGGAGGGGAGATAGAGTCCACATGCGTCCCAACCGGGATCCACCCAGCAACCCCAGTCTGGGGCCAATGCTCTGCCCATCTGGGGTCATGCTCATAACCGTGCTATTTTTAGCACCTAAGGCAGAGGCTCCAAGGAGCCATCCTCAGTGCCCGGGTCAATGTGCTGGAACCAATCAAGCCATGGCTGTGGGAGGGGAAGAGAGAGAGAGAGAGAGAGAGAAGGGGGAAGGGGAAGGGTGGAGAAGCAGATGGTTGCTTCTCCTGTGTGCCCTTACCAGAATCAAACCTGGGACATCCACACAATAAGCCAACACTTTACCATTGAGCCAACAGGCCAGGTCCTTAATCATTATATAGACTAAATGAATGCTTATTTGTTGACTGTTAGCTAAATCTTTGATTTTGTTTGTGTTGGGCTAAGGAAGTCTCAGAATAGAACAGAACAGTTTTGTTTTAATTTATTGATTTGACAGAGAGAGAAAAAGAGAAAAAGAAAGACATTGATTTCTTGTTCCACTCATTTATGCATTTATTTGTTGATTCTTGTATTTTCCTTGACTGAGGATCGAACCCACAAGCTTGGTGTATGGGGATGAGGCTGTAACCAATTGACCTACCCAGCCAGGGTCAGAAAATGACAGAATCTTTCAATGGAAGAGCCTTTGGCTGTCACCCATCCTCTAACTTTATGGTTGAAACTAAGGCCCAGATAGGCTTGTGATTTGGTCCATACAGGAAGTTGCTTTTTGTACTTTAATAAGGGCAATTCTAGTGATCAGAACTTGATCAGCCTTTCTTTAAAATTCAAATGAAATAACATGAGCTCTCATGGCACACAACCTGGTGGGTCTGGTGCCCTCCTTTTTGTTTCTAATGCTTTCCTAGAGGTGGATTCAGTTCCCTGATGCTCGTCCCTTCCCTGCTGCTTTGAATCCTTACCTCTGACCTACTCGTCCTCAGACCTGCCAATCATGCTGTGGCTTTCTTTTTTCTGCACAGCAGAGGAGAAAAGCTATTCTTAGCTTTTTCTACCATGAAAACCTTCTCCCCATTTTAAACCCAATGAGTCTTTTAATAAATATTAAACTTCAGTTCCCTGCTGAATCAGAAATGCATCTTCCCGACCCTGCTTAAAATCACCAACGTTTGGTATTTCCAACAACCAACAAAATGATGAAATTTTACTTCCAGGAGTTTGAATCCTAAAAATAATTGTTTTATAAAGTGCAAAATTGCATTGTTATGTTGAATGTGCTGATTCTTACTGCACACACTGCACATACCTCCAGAGAGTCTAATTCCCACCTCCAAACCCAGAAATCCACGCCTCCCTGGTGAGAATCACTGTGCCCAAAAGAACTGAATATAGCTCCACCCCTGGCAGAACACCTCGGGGGGCATTCCAGAGGCTCAGAGTAGAGAACAGAAATTAAGGTAACATTCTGCCACTCCGGAGTCACACACAAAGCAGACAGCCTGTTCTACATAGTTCACTAGAGGGACATTAGGCATCCTTAGCCCTCCTACTGCCAAAGATTTTATGCTTAAAAGTGACCTCAGTATGCACATAATCAGAGACTTAAGATAACCAGAAAATAGATACGCGAGGCTCTCATCTAAAGAAACAGCGCTCTACAGAGAGCAGCTCAGTGAGAACAATAATGGTGTGAGACTCCCAACTGCGTTAATAGACAAGCAGATGGCCCATAACAAAGGGCATCCTCTTAACTACACTTGGCTAAGGATGATCAGTAAATTTTGAAAGGGAATGACCTGGAATAAACATTAGTACCCTGCCACATATCATTTGTGGTTGTCAAGTAACATGACATCTGAATAGAAATCTCATCCTACAGTATAAGACTCAATTAAACCTTCTGATGATTCACTAAGGTATTACATCTGAACTGAGGAACAAATTGGAGAATAACCTTTGAGTTTTCACAGGGTTTATATTATGTAGATGTATATTATACATTATGTTGGATATTTAGCTTAAATTTTAAACCTCAACCAAATCACTGTACATTGGTTCTTTTATGGCCTTTTGCACAATAGAATAATAATGTGGTGCAGGCAATGCTATGTGTTTGCATTTGATTATACAGGAAGATGACATTTTTCAGCCTCCCAGGTTATTTGATTGGGGCCAAGTGACTAGTTCTGGGAACCTGGCTGCAAACAGAAGTGACACATACAGCTTCCAGGCTAATGCATTGAGAAGTGCTGTGATCTCTTTCCCCTTGTTCAAGGATCTAAAGGTCCATAATTCCACATGGCACAGCTATAAGGTATATGGCTGAGTCAGCACTTGGGTGACACGTGCTCCAGATCTGCTGGGCGTGAGAAACAATGCTCACTGTGTTATGCCACTGAGATGTGGGCAGTAATTATTAGTACTACAGTGTCATCTACCCCATCTTGACAAATAACAACATTTTTAAAATTTAAGTGAGAGGAGGAGAGATAGACTCCCATATACGCCCTGACTGGGATCCTCCTCGCAACCCTCATCTGGGCCCTTGCTCAATTTTGCAACTGAGCATTTTTTAGCACCTGAGGTGGAGGTTCCATGGAGCCATCTTCAGCACCTGGGACCAATGTACTCAAATTAATAGAGCTATGGCTGCGAGAGGGGAAGAGAGAGTGAGAGAGAAGAGGGAAGGTCAGAGGAAGTAGATGGTTGCTTCTGCTGTGTACCCTGATCAGTAATTAAACCCAGGACTTCTATAGCTGGGTCCACGTTCTACCACGGAGCCAACCTGCCAGGGTCAATAAGGACATTCTAAATAAAAAAATAACTATTTGATTTTTTCTGGGGAAAATAATACAAATAAAATAAAAGTTTGAATTAGAAAATTTTAAAAGAAATATAATTTTGTGGAAGTCTATGATATTCCTTACTTAGAGATTATAATAAACTATGCTAATGAGAAAAATCACAACCTTGGTTTGCATAAAAATTATACAAACAATAAATTTTTAGAAGTTGGAAGTAGATTTGCTGAATCTAAGATTTAAGAATGTTTGGCTTAATGTTACTAATCATATATAAAGTTTTTTTATTCATCAGTAAGACTCTAATCTAACAACTACAGAAAAATACATAAAACTATTTACTATATTGTAAAAAGTAGACTTGGTTGTCATGTCCATTTATATTATGCAAATTAAACTACATAACCTCCTTCCTTTATTCACGGCTCTCCTCCACTTTAAAGACTAGTTCCCAATATTCCAGTTCAGGTGTTGCCAAACTATGTCTTGCAGCCTGAATCCAGCCTAAACAAACCACGCTTGAGTCACCGCCACGTTGTTAATATAGACAGACTTATGGCCTTTTCTCTGCAGCAGCTGAATTGAGTAGCTGCAGTGACACTGTCCAGTCTCCAAAGCCTAAAATCTTTATTCTCTAGGTTCTTTTTAGAAAAAAGTTTGCCGAGTGCTACACTAGGGAATGCAAGAGCACAGAAAAAAATGTAAAAACAAACAAAAGGTTTTGTCCTTTCAACCCTAAGAGATTCTCCACGGTATTAACTATATGCAATTTTCATGTTACCACACTGACTTTGGAACCTACACCATGTTGCGGTGAACATGAATGTTTGTGTTCTACCAGGCAATGCCGAGGTCGAGGAACTGCTAGGCCCGAATGTATCAGGCCGTTCCTGTTTATCAGAAGCTCACAGAGACAGGTTAGCAATAAGCAAAGGAAAACTACTTTTTGCGAAGGAGGGCAAGGGATTGGGAAAACCACCCTCACAGCGGTGGTGGCAGCAGAGGGAATCAGGGAACCGCACCCCTCAGTGGTGGTAGAGCGATCTGGGAGAATCGCCACTGAGGGAAAGCACTCATAGCTTTTGACAGAAACGCACAGGTGGCTTTCTCTCACGTGCTCACACACTAATCATTCAAAGTACAATACTTGCAGCTGGGAAACCAGCGAGCAAGCGAAACAGCTGTTTTCCCCACACCTCACCCCCAAATTCATATGTTGAGACCCTTATCCCAAATGTGATGGTATTTGGAGATGGGGCCTTTGGGAGGTAATTAGGCTAAGAGGGCGAAGCCCTCATGAGTGGTGTTAGTGCCCATATAAGAAGAGGCCAGAGGGCTAGCTACTCATGTGAGGGCACAGGTAGAAGATGGTTATCCATAAGTCAGAGAGAGCACGCTCACCAGGAACCTGACCATGGTGCTTTCCTGATCTTAGGCTTCCAACTTCCAGAACAATGAGAAATCAATTTCTTTATAAGTCACCCAGTCTTTGGTAGTCTGTTTTAGCAGCCTAAACTGACTAAGACATATGTATGGGATGTAAAAATCACAACACTAATCTGCTTATCTGAAATTCTGAATGAGAGAAGTGAAAAGTAGTTTAAATTTACAATATATTTGATTTATCTTCAATATATAGCTATGTGACTTTTAATTATTTTTCCAAATTATCTAGCACATTATTGTCAGAATAATCTATTTATTAGTATGATTTCCAATAAGTACATTACCTAGGAGGCCACCTTACTAATACTTTGTAAAAAGATGGATTTGCCAGGAATTCAATCAGGAGTTTGATTTCTTAAGTAACTCAAGAGGTTGGAACATTAAACAAACAAACAAACAAACAAAAACCAGAACTCTTTTCCAGGCTCCCTAAGCAATTTAAAAAGAAAAGTTTTAGTCTGTTTTTAGCACCTCGTTCCTCATAAGGTAAACCTTACTTTTCTCCCCACTCTTTCTTAGGGCTTTGTGTTTTTCGTTTTGAAGGAAGTATTTTTAGATTTGCTCTTTCATGTGAAGTGCATGCCTTTCCTTCACAATGGATAACTCTTTTTCCAAACACATTACCAAAGCACATAAAAATTATTTTAATTCTTGGGTGGGGATTTGACTGACTGAAAAGAATTTATAATAATAACTCACGTGGTTCCAAATGTGGGGACACTTTTGAAAAAAAAAAAAAAAAGGTAAAATAGGAAGGATTGGAAGGCATCCCTAGCTGATTTAAAGTGGATCTGAGTACAGGCAGACACTGGTTTCTTCTAACTCACAGGTGTTGCATTTTTTACAAATCAAAGGCGAGATCCTCCACCAGCAAAAGGATTATGACTCGCTTGATGAGGAGGTCTGAAAGAGAACCTGCAATTTAGCTGAGGCATGTGGCTGGTGGGTACCAACTTCATCTTAGAACAAGCTGCCCCACTGTTGGGAAAACAGCTGTGTTAGGCTTGCTCGCTTGCACTTTGCATGATTAGTGTGTGAGTACGTGGTAGAGCCACATGTGCATAGCCTATGTAAGGCTATGGGTGGTTTGACTCAGGGCAAGTTGCAGATCACTTGCCTGCCACTGTGAGGGGCCACTTTGCTGTCTATTCACCGGCTGCCATGAGAAAAGGCTTGTCCGCCATTGCGAGACCCTATTAAACGAGATTGGCCCAATGCTTTCTGGCTCCATAGTTCCTCTACCGTCTGCCCAAATCCAATGTGGATCTACCTGGCCTTGGACACCAGCATTACACCTACCAACACAGACATGCTCTGAAGGGGACATTGAGAATCTGAAGCAGGATTTGCTTTAGGGCTATCTGGCACAGATGCTTTGGCATTAAAAGAACCAGGGAGGCCGCAGAGAGATAAGAGAGTGTGGTGTTCACAGAGCCCCACTCCTGGCCTGCTTCTCAGGGAGCAGGCTTTCACATTGAGGACTAAGCCGTGCACCGTTTGATGTTCTGCCACGTCAATCACATGTCTTATACACTGATTAATTGCCTCTCTCAGCAGAAAGGATGAGCCAGCCAGAGTTCTCAGCACAAAAGAAACCAGTTTTCCAGCTCATGAATTAACCCTTTCATTTCCAGATAAACCATTTATCAGGATAATGAAAACAAAGGAATATCATATTTCAAATGATTGGATGGCAAAAAAATAAATAGTGATTATCTTCTGGCTAAACTGAGATCATGCTGGCAACTCTAAGATCATAACCTAATAATCTAGAATGACAGCTAAAATCCCAGAGATAGCCAAAGAAGGACCTAAGAATGAAAAATGGAGAGCATTCCTATGCGTTCAGTCAGCAGAAGTCTGAATTCATCAGAGGAGCACAAGGGACCAAAACAGACATGGATTCATAGAAGACAAGTGTGCGCTTGATGTCTGGGAGAACTGGGCTGTCTAATTGACCATGTAGGATTTTCTGGAGCAACACTTTTATAATTAAAATGTATCTAAACTCACCTGGGAAGCTTATGAAAATACAGATATTGATTGATTCAGTACATCTGGATGGGTCCTGAGACTACATTTCTGTTAATCTCCCAGTTGTGGCTGCCACTGGCCTATGGACCACACTAGGAAGTAACATGGTACTATAGGACTCTTAGCCTTAACTCTTCAATCTCAACCCATACTCCAGAGTGATGAGGTAACCTTCATTCTCCTTAAATATGTAGGGTGTCTGTATGTCTACAGCTCCTCTTGCTTTAAGCCCCAACCTTAGCTAGACAAGATTACTGGCGGCCTTTCCAGCTGTGGCTTGTCACTAGATATGGGTAGACAGCTGTAGGACTGCAGGTCCAACTGTATTATATTTGAACATAGTGGGGTTTGCTTTATTAAAACCTTAGTATGAATTCAAACATATGAAATAGGACAAGTACAGAAAAGGGGAGAAGACTTCATTACATAAAATAATTCACCAAAGCACGTTAGTTTTCTGACTTCTTTGGCATATGTAAAACATTTTTAGGCAAAAGTAGAACAAATTTATGTTCAAGGATATGTTTGTGGTGTTAAGCAAGTGACTGAGCCAGTTCTGCCATTGGCTCAATGCCCAAACAAGGAGTGGTGATGCCACTTGACTTTTGTAAACTTAGTTACAGGGCACTCCCATTTGTTGTAGCTCTTTAATCCCTATAATAACCCTCTGGTGTAGGTGTTATTAATTATTTCACAGATGTAGAAACAGAAACTGAGAGGCTCTGTGCCTCATTTCCCAGGAAATAGGTGGCAAAGCCCAGCCTTAACACCAGGTTCGTGGGTCCACTTCTCTTTATAGCCCCCTACATACTCTGTAGTGGTTTTCAAACTCAGTTGTGTACTGAGATCCCTGGAAGAGCTGAAAAGATGCTGATGTCTGGGTCCCACTTTCAGACATTCAGAGGTAATTGGTCCAGGAAGTGACTTGAGTATCTGAATATTTGAAAGCTTTTAGATAAGCTTCCAGGGTTTCTCAACCTCAACACTATTTTCATTGGTGGATATAATTCTTTGTTGAGGAGGGCTGTCCTGTGCATGGCAGGTTGACCTCTACCCTCCTTTTGTAACAACTAAGCATCTTCAAACACTGCCAGATGTTCCCTGGGGGCAGGACTGCCCAATTAAGAAGTACTGTCTAATGTACAAAGTGTGAATGAATGACTGATAAATAGCTACATTGTCAGCAGCAACTACCAGTTTATTTGTTCATTTCTTAATTTACTCCACTCATATCCAAGGAGGTGGAACAATTCACCATATTTGCCTTTTCACAATTTCTTCAAAATTAGGAGCAAACCTAATCACCATTTTTGGAAGACTGTGTTTATGTGATAATTATCTGATTGTTGGGTCTGAGTTCAGAGGTAAGGGACAGAGGTAAGTTCAGAGGTGCAGGGAGCTGGAAAAAGACATGTGGAGCTGTAGGCAGATGATGCGTGTTTTATTTGGCAGTGATGGCAGCAGCCTGACAACAGTGTGCAGGAGTTTCACAGTAAATCCCACAAAAGTGGTACCAAGCCGTTATCATAAAAAGTGGAGGTAACATTATCAGTTATATCGTATATAAGGGGGGCACACGTGCGTACTGTCCCAGACTGTTTCCCTTAGTCATGCATTGCCAGATCTGACATAGCGGACCTGTCCACCCTGACTCTACCTTTGCAGGCTGTTTAACAATTCTAAGGAAACCAGCTTCCTCACACTGATCTAAATGAGAAGAGACAGCTCTGTTCATCTGTAGCTTTTTTTTTTTATTGATTTTAATTTACTGTGTTTACATAGATACTAGTGTTGCCCCGAATGCATCTCCCCGCCCCACTATTCCCCTCAACATCTCCCTTGCCCCCTCCCAACAGCGCTCTCCCCCCTTCCCTTCAGGTTTATCCCATCCTATTATCCCCTTTCTCTCTGTCCTCTTTTCCTCTGGTCCTTTGATCCCACCTCTGTCTCAATTCCAATCCCCAGTTCACATTGTTCATTGGATTCCTCAAATGAGTGAGGTCATATGATATTTTTCTTTCTCTGTCTGGCTTATTTTACTTAACATAATAGTTTCTAGGTCCAACCATATTGTCGGAAAAGGTACGATTTCCTTCTTTTTCATGGCACCATAGTATTCCATTGCATATATGTACCGTCGCTTTTTAATCCACTCATCCGCTGACGGATACTTGAGCTGTTTCCAGATCTTCACTATTGTGAACAATGCTGTCATAAACATGGGGATGCATTTCTTCTTTTGAATCAGTGCTATGGTGTTCTTGGGATATATTCCTAAAAGTGGGATAGCTGGGTCAAAAGGCAGTTTGATTTTTAATTTTTTGAGGAATCTCCATACTGTTTTCCACAGTGACTGCACCAGTCTGCATTCCCACCAGCAGTGCAGTGGTTTTAATTTGCCTTTCTCTAATGATTAGTGATGTTGAACATTTTTTCATCTGTCTATCAGCCATCTGTATGTCCTCTTTGGAGAAGTGTCTATTCATTTCTTTTGCCCATTTTTTGATTGGATTGTTTATTTTCCTAGTGTTAAGTTTTACAAGTTCTTTATAAATTTTGGTTATTAACCCCTTATCAGATGTATGGTTGAATATGATCTCTCATTGTGTGGTTTGACTTTTTATTCTGTTCACATTGTCTTTAGCTGTGCAAAAGCTTTTTAGTTTGATATAGTCCCATTTGTTTATCCTGTCTTTTATTTCATTTGCCCATGGAGATAAATTTGCAAATATATTGCTATGAGAGATATCAGACAGCTTACTGCCTATGTTTTCTTCTAAGATGCCTATGGTTTCACGACTTACATTTAAGTCTTTTATCCATTTTGAGTTTATTTTTGTGAATGGTTTAAGTTGGTGGTCTAGTTTTATTTTTTTTTTACAGGTAGCTATCCAATTTTCCCCAAACCATTTGTTAAAGAGTCTGTCTTTCTCCATTGTATGCTCTTACTTCCTTCGTCAAATATCAATTGTCCATAAAGGTGTGGGTTTATTTCTGGGTTCTCTGTTCTGTTCCATTGATCTATATGCCTGTTCTTATGCCAGTACCAGGCTGTTTTGAGTACAATGGCCTTGTGGTATAACTTGATATCAGGAAGTATGATACCTCCCACTTTATTCTTCTTTTTCAAGATTGCTGAGGCTATTCGTGTTCTTTTTGGTTCCATATAAATTTTTGGAATATGTGTTCTATATCTTTGAAGTATGTCATTGGTATTTTAATTGGTATTGCATTGAGTTTATAGATTGCTTTGGGTAATTAGATATTTTAATGATGTTTATTCTTCTTATCCATGAACACAGTATATGCTTCCACTTGTTTGTATCTTCCTTGATTTCTTTTTATCAATGTTTTATAATTTTCCAAGTACAAGTCTTTAATCTCCTTGGATAAATTTACTCCTAGGTACTTTATTTTTTTGTTGTTGTTGCAATAGTGAAGGGGACTGTTTCTTTAATTTCTCTTTCTGACAGTTCATTGTTGTTGTATAAAAATGCCTCTTATTTCTGAGTATTAATTTTATATCCTGCTACTTTACTGAATTCATTTATCAGGTCCAGTAATTTTTTGACTGAGACTTTAGGTTTTCTATATACAGTATCATATCATCTGCAAAGAATGATAGTTATACTTCTTCTTTTACACTTTGGATGCCTTTTATTTCTTCTTCTTGTCTGATTGCTGTGGCTAGGACTTCAGAACTATTTTGAACAAGAGTGGTGAAAGGGGGCACCCCTGCCTTGTTCCTGATCTTAAGGGAATTGCTTTTAATTTTTGCATATTAAGTATGATGTTGGCTGTGGGTTTGTCATAGATGGCCTTTATCATCTTCAGGTATGTAACCTGTATTCCCACTTTGCTGAGAATTTTGATCATAAATGGGTGCTGGATTTTATCAAATGCTTTTTCTGCATCTATTGAAATTATCATGTGGTTTTTCTCCTTCCTTTTGTTTATGTGATGAATCACATTGATTGATCTCCGAATATTGTACAAGCCTTGCCTCCCAAGAATAAATCCCACTTGATCATGATGTATGATTTTTTTCATGTATTTCTGGATCCAGTTTGCTAATATTTTGTTGCAGATTTTAGCATCTAAATTTATTAGGGATATTGGCCTATAATTTTCTTGTCTTTGCCTGGTTTTAAAATCAGAATTATGCTCACCTCATGAAAAGAGGTTGGAAGTCTTCCTTCCTCTGAATTTTTTGAAATAGCTTGAAAAGGATAGGAGTTAGTTTTTCTTTGAATATTTGGTAGAATTCACATGTGAAGCCATCTGGCCCAGGGTTTTTGTTTGTTGGGAGATTTTTTTTTTCTTTTAACAGAAACAGAGAGAGTCAGAGAGAGGGATAGATAGGGACAGGCAGACAGGAATGGAGAGAGATGAGAAGTATCAATCATCAGTTTTTCATTGCGACACCTTGGTTGTTCATTGATTGCTTTCTCATATGTGCCTTGACCATGGGCCTTTAGCAGACAGAGTAACCCCTTGCTCGAGCCAGCGACCTTGGGTCCAAGCTCGCGAGCTTTGCTCCAACCAGATGAGCCCGTGCTCAAGCTGGCGACCTCGGGGTCTCGAACCTGGGTCCTTCCACATCCCAGTGTGACACTCTATCCATTGCACCACCATCTGGTGAGGCTGTTGGGAGATTTTTGATAACTGTTTTGTACTCATTTGTTGGAATCAGTCTGTTTAGGTTTTCTGATTCTTCCAGATTGATTTTTGAAAGATTATATGTTTCAAGGAATTTGTTCATTTCACCTAGGTTGTCTAATATTCTGACATACAATTCTTCATAGTATTTTCTTACAATTCTTTGTATATATTTCTGTTGTGTCAGTTGTTATTTCTCCACACTCATTTTTGATTTTGTTTATTTGAGTCCTCTCTGTTTTTTTCTTGGTGAGTTTGGTTAAAGGTTCATCGATCTTGTTTACCTTTTCAAAGAACCAGCTCTTGGTTTCATTGATCCTCTGCATTGTTTTATTAGCCTCTATGTTATTTATTTCTGCTCTGATCTTTATTATTTCCTTTCTTCTACTTACTCTGAACTTTACTTGTTCTTTACTTGAACTTTTTCTAGTTCTTTTAGATACAGGGTTAAGTAGTTTATTTGAGCTTTTTCTAGCTTCTTGAGGTATGCCTGTAATGCTATGAACTTCTCTCTCAGTACTGCTGTTGCTCTGTCCCATAATTTTGAGTTGTTGTATGCTCATTACACTGGGGAACAAAATTTTTGTTGCATCCACAAAAACACTTGTTCTTACCTAATTCAAGTGTGGTTATCTCAAATCAGACATTAGTTTTTCTCTGTAAGCTACAGTTATTTTGCAAGTCAAGATTTTAAGTTTTCATCTTATTGTAAAATTTTCAACATTTAGTTTAACATGATGAAGTAGAATGTCTTCTTGGGCATCATCTTTGTGAAAATATGATAATTTATATAATGCAGCAAACACACTAATACACTAAAAGAATCAGAATTTGTCTACAATTTTGAAATAGAAAATATTAAAACACTTATTTTAATCACAAAATTTGCACAAAACTTATTTAAATTCTATTCAAGCAGAAATTTGTGTTTGTAGCTCTTGCATTTGTGTACTTGTTGAGGACAATCTCATTTGATGCTCCAGCAGTAGTCTGCTCATTAGTAACAGCTCCAAGATTTTTGGGAAACTTATCAAGGTGACTTTCAGAAAGTGAATTTTAATGCTCATGTTACATCCAATGTCGTGGAAAGCCAACAGCATCCTTTGAACCAGAAGTTCATAGTTTTCTGCTTTTTTTTTGTTGCCAAGGAAGTTCTTTGTAACTGCCACAAAAGACTGCCATGCTGCTTCCTCTTTCTTATTCATCTTCCTGGCAAATTCTTCATCACGTATGAGGGTTCGAATTTGAGGTCTATCAAATACACCTGCTTTTATCTTCTCAAAAGATAAGACAGGAAAAGCAGAAATAATATATTGAAAGCATTCACTTTCTCTATTCAAAGCCTGAAAAAACTGCTTCATTAAACCAAGTTTGATGTGAAGTGGGGAAAAATGATACTGTCTTGATTAACTACAGGTTCATTCACAATATTTTGCATCTTTACTTCCAGAGTTCACGTTTTGGCCACTCCTTCTGTGTCCAGTGTTTCTCCCGAGCTCGGCTGTTCCTCAAACACAGAAAGCAAGGATACTTCGTGAAACCTCTCTGTTGTACTAGCAGGAAATTTACCATTTTATGATCCACATGAATGATCTAGTTATGCTCCTCATACTTCAGAAAGTCGAGGACAATTTTTATGTCATTATAATCTCCTCACAGATGAGTTGAATAACCAATTGGAACCACTGCATAAATATTATCATTGTGTAGAAGAACACATTTTACACTCTGTTTAGAACTGTCAAGAAATAGCCGCCATTCTGTTGGACTGTAAGTGGTAACACCTAGCTGGCTGAGAAGACTACTGATACCATGACAGTAAACAAAGTGTTTGACTTTGAAAAAAAAGTTTACAAAAATTTGTTCACACTTCCTGAAATGGGATACTTTAGCTGACCTGTGAAGTACATTCTTTTCTTGAAGCCTGGAGGCTAATAACTCAGCTGCTTTCTTAAATAGGCCCAAATCTCTAACTAAGTCATTCAATTCGGGTTGGCTGAACTGCTGAGGGGTTAATGACTGCTTGGCATCAGAAGAAGAACCTTCAGATTCTACAACCATTTCTTCATGCATCTTATCAAAATGCACTTGATCACCATGTTCACTTTCTTCATCCTTAAAAGAAATAAAACCATTGAAAACTGGAACTGGGAGTGTCTCAGAGTGTGGGATAGGTCGTATTGCTGAAGGAATATTAGGATATGTGATCATATACCATTTTTTCTTGCTGATGCCCTTTGTATGGATCAGCAGAAATAACAGTCACTGCTGTGGTCCTTAGGTTCACGCCAAACCATGGGAATACCAAAAGGCATTCCTTTGTGTTTTTCTTTTGTCCAGTTATGAAGCATTTCCTCACAATTACGACATACAATATGTGGAGCCCCATTCTTGTCTTGATCGCCCAGGGGAACTTGAAAATAGGCAATATATGCATGTGTCACAAATGATGAAATATTGCACTTTTGACGATGTAGTGTGTAACAGCCACATATACAACAGAAGGTCTCAGGACTATTCTTATATTTATGGCTACTCGAAGAAGCCATGATTGAACCTTAAAACAAAATAAGAGGGTGTTTTTTATCAGATAATAATTTTTTACATTGAAAAACAACTACAATTATGTAAAAGTGATGTTTTGTAAAACATTAATTGCCTTGTGATTATGTTCAATCCGAGTCATTGCCCTTTAACTCCAATTTAAAAACCAATGAATGGCATTAACTGTAACAAAGAGAAATTAAAATTGCCTAAAAACTAGAGTATTTACTGAAAAACAGATTTCAGATTTGGAATCAGTGGTGCAGAAGTATATAGAAACAGTTCTAAAACCTCATGCAACAGAAAACGAAAAAAAATTGTTTCCCAGGGTATTCATTTGTTTCTAGGAATTTTTTTTATTTCTTTTTTGATCTCATTGTTAATGCATTTGTTATTTAATAACATGCTATTTATTTTCCAAGTGTTTGAGTATTTTTCAGTTTTTCTGTTGTGGTTGATTTCTAGTTTCATGCCATTGTGATCAGAGAAGATGCTTGAAATGATTTCAATCTTCTTAAATTTGTTGAAACCATTTTGTGGCATACCATGTGGTCTATTCTAGAGAATGTACCATGAGTGCTTGAAAAGAATGTATATTCTGCTGCTTTAGGGTGAAAAGTTCTGAAGATATCTATTAAGTCCAGTTGATCTAGTGTGTCCTTTAAGTCTGCTGTTTCTTTAACTTTCTTTTTTGAGAATCTATCTAATGTTGTTAGTGGGGTATTGAAATTCCCTACTATTATAGTATTACTGTTGATCTTGCCCTTTATATCCATCAAAATTTGCTTTATATATTTAGGTGCTCCTATATTAGGTGTGTAGATATTTATAATGGTTCTCTCTTCCTGTTGGATTGCTCCCTTTATCATTATGTAGTGACTTTCTTTATCTCTTACTATATCCTTTGTTTTAAAGTCCATTTTACCTGATATAAGTATTGCTACCCCAACTTTTTTTTTTCATTTCAATTTGCATGAAATATTTTTTTACATCCTTTTACCTTTAGTCTATGAGTATCTTTTGTTTTGAGGTGTGACTCTTGTAGACAGCATATGTATGGGTCCAGCATATGTTTTCTTATCCATGCAGCTAACCTATGTCTTTTGATTGGATCATTTAATCCATTTACATTTAAGGTTATTATTGATATGTAGTTGTTTATTTCTATTTTATTCTTTAAATCTACCTTCCTCTTTTATATATTCTTTTCCTCCTTTGTTCTGTTTACAACAGACCCCTTAACATTTCTTGCAGTATTGGTTTGGTTGTAATGAATTCTTTGAGTTTTTCTTGTTTGTTTGTTTGGGAAGCTTTTTATTTCTTTTTCAATTTTAAATGATAACCTTGCTGGATAAAGAAGTCTTGGTTGTAGGCTCTTGTTCTGCATTCCTTTGACTATTTCTTGCTTTTCCTTTCTGACTTCAAGTGTTTCTGTTGAGAAGTTGGATGTCATCCTTAAGGGGGCTTCTTTGTAGGTGTTTGACTTTCTTTCTATAGCAGCTTTTAATATTTTTTCTTTATCTCTTAGCTTTGGTATTTTAATTATGATGTGTCTTGGTGCAGATTTCTTTGGGTTTCTCTTTAATGGAGTTCTCTGTGCTTCTTGAACTTGTGTGACTTTTTCCTTCATCAATTTAGGGAAGATTTTAGCTTGATTTCTTCAAACAGGCTCTCTATTCCTTGTTCTTTCTCTTCTTCTTCAGGAACCCCTATGATGTGGATGTTGTTTCTCCTTAGGTTGTCACAGAGCTTTCTTAGAGTTTCCTCAGACTTTATGAGCCTATTTTCTTTTTGCTGCTCCACTTCTGTGTTTTTATTTATCTCGTCTTCTAAATAGCTGATTCAATCTTCTGCTTCGTCTAGCCTGCTTTTAATTGCTTCTAGTGTAGTCTTCATTTCTGATATTGTATTTGTCATTTCTGACTGGTTCTTCTTTATTATAAATATTTCAATGTCCTTTTTGATGCTTGTTATTTCTTTATTTATGTGCTCTTTGTGTCCATCCATTGTTGATCTAAGATCTTTGAGCATTCTAATAATCTTTTTTGTTTTAAACTCTGCACCCAGTAGTTTGGTTATTTCCATTTCACTCAGTTCATTTTCTGGGGGTTTGTTTATTCATTTGGATTGCACTTCTCTGTCTTCCCATTCTGTCTGTGTATACACTCTTTGTTTGCGTGTGCTGTTTTTGAAGCTAACTAAGTCTAGGGTTGGTATTGTCTGCCACTAATTTTCAGTTGTGTTATTTCTAGGTCTTCTTGGGTTGGCATCAGCTGTTGTTTGTAATACGCTGTAGGCTACTTATCTGCTATCACTGTTCTTTTTTGTGTTTGTGTTGGTGTTTTCTATGTCTTCGCTGGGTCAGCTGTGAGGAGCTCTTCATTAAACTTCCACTTTAACAAGGGTTGTTAGGTCCTGAACTGGTGCTTTCCGTATCTGGCCACTGAATGTGCCTTCCCTGGACCTTCCTGGCAGGGGACAGGTGCAGATCAGTGGGTGTCACTGCCTATGACTGGCTCTTATCAACCTTTTGGGAGCTACAGGTTATCCAGATCTTGTGGCTGCCTCTGCTGGGTCCAGGTGCTGTTGTAAATATCAGCTGCACTCCTAGGCTTGCTTTCATCTACTCTTGGCCTGGGGGAAGTTCCTTTAAAAGTTCAAATTTCCCTAAGATTTGCTTTCTGTTGCCTCTTTTTGCTGGCTACTTGTTGGGCTCACTACTGTAATTCAGTGATTAGGACGGTATTATACGTGGCCCACTCTTTAGCCTCAGGTGTCATTCTATTCAGACTATTTATTTATTTAGTTAGTTTTTTTCTTCCTTTTCAGCACTCAGTAGGGTATAGTCACAGGGGTCCAGTGGGTGTGGCCCCTATGCTCCCGGTTTGTGGTCTGTCCACCGGGCTGCCACCGCTGTTGCTCCATGGGGTGTTTGGGCTCAGGTGCTGGTGGCGCCAGCCCACTTCTGTAGTGGCTGCTGCCCGGGGCGTGCTTGCGTAAGCCCGTTTGGATTGCTTCCATGGCCGCCCCAGCCTCCGCTGCCACTGAGGGCCGACTGACGCCATGGGCACTTTTGCTCACGGGCTTGGGCCTCTGCAGCATCTGCTCTGGCTTTGGCCCCTGCAGGCAGGCTCGTGCATGCCCACTCGAACCACTTCCAAGGCTGCCTCGGCTTCTGCTGCTGCAGAGGGCTGGTCCACATCGCAGGGGATCTGCGCGTTGGCTCAGACCTTAGCAGCTCTTGTGGCAGGGCCTGTGCGTGGGCCGCTGGGACCGCCCCTGAGGTTGCCCAGCTTCCGCTGCTGATGAGGGTGCGCCTGCACCACCGGCAGGTTTACGCACTAGCCTGGACCTCCGCAGTGGCTGCCTCGACTTCTGCCCTCACTGGTGGGCTCACGCGCCCCTGCCCTTATCCCCTCTGCTCTCACTGGGGCCTCCGCCCCCAACAAGGTCGGGCCCACGCAGTGAGCAGGACTGTGTGTGAGCCCGGACCTCTGCAGCGGCAGTTCTACCCTCCGCTGGCTGGCATGCGCGTGTTTGCTCCAACGACCCTGGATTCTGCAGCAGCGCCCTGTGGTCTCCAGCCAGCCCGCCCCGGTGAGCACTCAGCAGTTTGGGGGAGTGGTGTAGCTTAGACCTCTGCACTCATTATTTGTGTCCCTAAAGTGCTGCCTGCCTCTAAGCACCTTTGTTCTAACTGGGGCAGGTGAGCCTCTAGTGGATGAAGTAATTTATTCCCTTTGCTGGTGATGCTGTTCCCAGGAAAAATGTTCACTTTAGATTTGGGGAGTGATTCAACCCAGGGGTTAGGGTGTCTGTCCCTCAAAGTGTTTCACCTGTGCCTCCGAGACCACACTCTTCCCTGGCAACTCCTGTCCTCTCAGCACTCTCCGCTCCTGGAGCTCTGGGAAAGTGGCTGTGAGAGAGGCTCTCCGTGCAGTCCCTTTAATACGGAGCCTGGGTCTGAGAGTTCTGCCTCCTCTCAAATAGGATCAAGGCTCTTTTCTCAGCCAAATATAGTTCGTAAGCCCCTTCCAGGCTCTAGGGCTCTGGGCTGGGATTCTGGGGATGAGGCCCCACAATTCGCCGGGCACTCCTCCCCACCGTGAGAGTCCCTCCCAGCTGCCACTTGTTTCCCCGCACAGGGCAGCCCTTTCTGTGTCTCCGCCTTTCCTACCAGTCTCAGTGTGGGTTCTTCCGTGGTCCTTGAATGTAGAATCCTCTTAGTTTAGTCCAAAGTTGGTCTTTCACAATGAGAGTTCTCAGATTTAAGTTGTAATCTACCTTGGTTCTGGGAAGTGGGAGTTGGAGCATCCGCCTACTCTGTGGTCATCTTGGAACCCTTCTCATTAATCACCCATCTGTAGTTTTTAATTCACTCGATTACATTTTGTTACTGTTAAACTACATTCTGGAACAGTTTTTCCCAATCTTGCCCTATGATAAAAATCACTTTGTTTGTTTGGACAATAGATTTCTAGTCCCTAACCCAGAACTACTGAATCAGAATTTCCAGGGAGAGGTCAGATGATCCAGGTAATTTAATTTATCAAGTACCCCCAGGTATTGTTATCATCAGAGAACCATGGGAAAAACTGGGTAAGGCAAGGGGGGATTCAGAGATGAAAAAGACACAAAGAGACATGTAATCAAATAGTTATAATTCATGAAGGTAAGAGCAGAAATGCAAGTGTATAGAAGCCTACAGTGTAGTGTACAGGAAAGAGTAATGAATCTAACTTTGCTCAGAGAGGGAATATGTAATAGAAGATACCTGTCTTGTAATTTGTGGCATAAAATTAGAGCTACCCAGGGGTTTAAGGTGGTAAAGTACATTTCCACCAATGAAAAGAAACAGAAGAAAACCCCTCCTGGTTACATTCCTAGTCCCCAGCTTAAAGCCATGCACGTAGTAGATGCTCAATAAATACCTATTCTTTTGTCAACCTTAAACCCACTGCCCATTCATCACAATGATCTCTTGCCAATGATTCCACATATTCAGTACTGTCCTCAAATGGACCTTAGAAAAGTTAGCCAAGGCTAGAAAGTTGGCAATAGATGAACACTTTGCATCTTATTTAAGCCCTCTATATACCCAGATTTAATTCTTGTCATTTCCTCCAAATTAACTTGTTTGCCTTTGATAGCTGTTGATTTCTAAAACCATATCCCATAGCTCTTAGTAGTAAATCACTATGTGACTATTGTGTGGCCATAAAAGGACTCAACCAGCTCCTAAGGAATATTAATGAAAACATCAACAGTAGTTCTAGGTGGTTCAGAAGACCTCCCTTCTACTGAGGATAGCACTGGCATTGCAAATCAACTTGAAAATCTGGGGACATCTCTGAATGTCCTTCCTGCTTTGTAGGCTGCTTTCTGTGAAGCCTGCTAGGATCAGGCTGGTTCTATAGGTTAAGTGGCCAACTTAGGTGTAATCACCTCAAAATGGCTTTCTACCCACTCACTCTTTCCTTCATCCGTCTCGCTCATCTTTTCTCATAGCATTTATCATTCCTTAACAGTATGTTATTTATCTGTTTATTTTTCTGTTTGTTCCTCTTTCTCCTATTAGATTGTAAATTACATCAGGTCACAGATTTTGCTAGTCTAATTCACTGTAGAATTCCCAGCACTAAACAATGTTCTTCATACATAGTAGCCACTCTTTAGAGAACTGTTGAGTATGGAATGGGTTTGCATTCATCTAGAATACCGATTTTCTCTTTGTAGACTCAAAATGCTTGTCATTAGCTATCAAAATTTAACTCCCTATGTGGGCTGTAACATTCATTATGGCAGGGAGAGTATCTGTTCTGTTCCTTATTAATCCCCTGGGTCCAGCATATAGTAGATGCTTAATGACTATTTATTTCATTAATAGATCGATGAATGGTAAGAGCATCAAAACAGAAAGCCAGAACTAAGTGGCCTTAATTTCATGAGCCCTATTTCTCCAATAGCACACTCACTGCCAGCAGAGATGTTTGGCTCAGCTAATTCCAGGAATGAACAGCTCTGACTATTACAGCAGTCAGCTCTTCCTGTGACAGCAGTAAGACTAGAACAAATGAAATGGCTAATGAGCAGTAATCCTGCAACTCTGAGGTCATAAGGAAAAAGTCAAAGAAAAAATTTCATATATTAGTGTAAGGGAAATGGTTTGAAATAGTTGGCCAATATAAATACAACAGAGAGCTTTGTAATCCAAGAAATGTTGGTGCCCAGTGAGGAGACAGAAGTATGGGAGCCCAGTGTAAGGGCTCAGAGTGAGCCCTGGAAGCCCAGTGGGAGCCACGGACCAGGTCTTACCTCTCAAGTTCATGCTTACCATCAGCAGCAGGCATCTGATTCTGGGGAATCACTCACACCCTCTTAATAGATGCCTTGATAAAAGTGGGCTATCTATGGACACCACCTTCAAACTAAAACCTGCTTCATGCTCAGTATACAATAGTGTTTGGCCTTCAAAAAAAAGAATCCCTGACTTTTGCAGGGTAGTCATTATTGATGCCCTCAAATATGTCTCATGAAATCTGCATCATTATGCCACACACAGAGCACAGTATTGTTTGAATGGCACACTTGGATAAATAGACATGGTGGCCCCACCGGCCAGAGGGCCAAACAGCAGCATGTTTAGGCACATCTGGATGCCTGTTGAGAGGGAACAGCCAGCCTGCAGCTCACTGGTTGGCAGTTCTACCCTGGCAGAAGGGTTATCAATGTCCAACATTCATGGAAGGATTAGCTTATGCTAGGTTATTTGTCCAAAAAACTTGATGTTCTAGGCACTTCTCAAATTAAGGGACAAAACAATGAATAAAGCAAAGACCCCTCTGTCATTATGGTTACACGCTAGTAAGGTGAGACAAAAAAAATTAACCTTTGTCAGGTGATGACCAAATATTGTGAACGTAAATCCAGAAAACTAAACAGACTAGAAAGTAATTGGTGTGGGTGATTTTATGTAGAGAGTGAGAAAATGTCCATTAGTTTAATGTTGCTGCTGTAACAGGTTAGCACACACTCAGTGTAAAGTAATACACATGTATTATCTTTCAGAGTTGGAGGTCAGAAGTCTAAAATGGATCAGCAGGGTAGTATTCCTTCTCAGTGCTCTAGGGAAGAATATACTTGCTCACATTTTTCAGCTTCTGGAGGCTGCCTGCATCCCTTGGCTCATGGTGCAATCTTTCATAATCAAAGCCAGCAGAGGGTTTCCCTCCTCTCTCACTCTTTCTTCTCATAAGGTCCCAGTGATTATACTGGGCCTAGCTAGTAGTCTAGGATAATCTCCCCAACACAACATGCTTAATATAATCACTGCTGCAAAGTCTGTTTTGCCATGTAAGGTAAAATACTTGCAGGTTCCCAGGAACAGTACGCCCCAACCTTGGTAATGGTGGTAGACGGCGTTATTCTACCCACCACAGTAGGATTCTCTGATGAGTGACGTTTGAGAAATGGCCCTCAAAAGAGGTTCAGGAGGGCCATGTAGCCATCAAGGGATGAGTTTTCTGGGCACTGGAGCAGCAAAAGCAATGGCCTATAAAAGAGTGGAGACGGCACACCTCTAAGTACCAGTAAGAAATGAGGGGAGAAAGAGCGAAGTGAGAGAGGGGACGTCGCCTGGAGAACAGGTCAGAGGGTAGCAGCAGTGTGGGCAGGTGTGCAGGGCCTGGGGCTGCACTATGGCCACACAGGCAACCTCACTCAATCTGCATAACAGCCGGATAAAGTAGCAGCTGTTACCTGTTTCCCTTCTAAGGTTAAGAAGCCAAGGCTTAGAGAATACACAGCTTCCAAGTGGAGCTTTCCTGGATTCTGACTCTAGAGCTGTCCCTCAGGACCCCTCTGCCCTGCTGCCTCATCAGATCCTGAAATCTGAGGAGCCTGCTCTGAACCGGAGCCGACAATCCTGCCTTGGAGGAGCGTGAGTCACCAATGAAGAAAATATCTGTGTCTTCTGAGTCACTATGTCTGCTGTGACTCAGGAGCCCTATCTATCGGTGGGACAGAAAGCACAGGGGCAAGGCCCAAACAGCTGCCCTCCCACCAGCTCCTCATGCGACAACATTATGAGCTGAGGTTGCTGATATATAACTAAAATTAAGCTGGGCAACCTTTCTTGTCCTTCGGGTTTGCTACCTGTAGAATGACAATGCAGAGCTGCAAATGAACTAAAAAATAGAAGATTCAGACTAAGATGAACTTTCAAAACAGAAAAATGGGGCTTTGTGTTATCAGAAGACACTGCATTAACAAAAAATTATCCCGAGTTTTCTCTCTAATAGAAAGTCCTTCTAGTGCATGAATTCTCTCTCTCTCTCTCTCTCTCTCTCTCTCTCTGATATTTGATTAACACCAATTTTTTTTTTTTTTAAGAAAAGCACTGATTACAAGAAGTGCCTTTATTTTGCATTGCATATATTAGCTCTTGCCCTCTAACTCAGAGTTTTTGTCATCCTCTCTGGGAAAAGATGAAGAATCTTGGGGTGATTTTGCAGACTGTGCACTGAGGGGCTCCAGGAAAGGATACAATCTTTGGAAGTTTCTTAGTCACAAAGAAGTGTCCATGCCTGGTGAGTACAGCGTGTTTGTGGGGGAGTCAGGCCCAATGTGGTTGGCATTGTTTCTGGAACAGTCCGGCCATGTGGATGATTAATAAAATTATGTGTTTATATAAAATTGGGCAATTTTAAAGCAGAGCTATGTGTTCCTTTCCAAACACCTCCTTGGTTGTTTAGAATAGAATTGCTAAGCATGTTAGTTGATTCTTTAGTTTCCAGTATTCGTCGCTCCCACTCACAGCCTTGAAATCCCTGAGTGGCACTGATGTGCAGGAGTCAAATTGCTGGAGTTCAATGGTCTACAATTAAGACAAAATGGGCCCCAAGTCTGTTTGTGCTTTTGTCATCCTGTCAGGAGTCAGGGACCCCAAGGGGACCTGCATTGTCATGTGGCCCTGAGCTTGCAAAAAGAACACGTGGTCCAGTGCATTAGAAATCATAAAGCATCTCCCGTCATGTGACCCACATCACAGCGCCCGCTCCACCCCACGGTGCCACCACAGGCTCCTGCCACCACGCCTCCCTGTGGTCACTGGAGAAGGGGCCCCATGTCCCTCCCTGCACTGTGTTCAGTCTCCCACATTCTCTTCCCCCACCTCACCCTGTCCAGCTGAGTGTTTTCTGACCTGCAAAGCTGCCAATGGAGAACAACAGACCTCAACAACCAGCACGAGTTCAGGTGAGGTCTGAGAAGTGAACCAAAGGAAACATTTTGCTGCATAGTTTGGGCTGAACTTGTACAATGGAACAGGAAAGCACCACAGTGGGAGACCCAGAGAAAAACACTCGTGTGCAAGTGGAAATACAGGGTGGGGCAAAAGTAGGTTTACAGTTTACAGTACAGAAAATAATAGTTAGTGAATAATAATACAAGTATAAATCATGTTTTGTGTACTCACGACTATAAACCTACTTTTGCCACACCCTGTATATCCGGTGCTAGACTTTCCACATTTAAATATAGTCAATGTTGCAGTTATTAAAAATACAGTCTGGCCTGACCACGCAGAAGTGCAGTGGATAGAGCATCAGACTAGGACCCAGAGGACCCAGGTTTGAAACCCCGAGGTCGCCGGCTTGTGTGCGGGCTCATTTGGTTTGAGCAATGCTCACCAGCTTGAGCCCAAGGTCACTGGCTTGAGCAAGGGGTCACTCGGTGTGCTGTTGCCCCCTGGTCAAGGCACATATGAGAAATCAATCAATGAACAACTAAGGTGCCGTAATGAAGAATTGATGCTTCTCATCTCTCTCCCTTCCTGTCTGTCTGTCCTATCTGTCCCTCTCTCTGTCTCTGTCACAAAAAATAAAAATATAGTCTGAATTTTTAGAAACTGAGGGTCCCATAAGTGAGCAGACATGCTCCCATGACGTCAAGAACTATGCGACCCATGCCATGTTTGGCTAGTTATGTGGCTTCAGCATTCAGTAGAACCAGTGCTGCTGGGAGGGAGAAGAACTGGGAATGGAACTGGGAAGAAATATGTTTGAGTTTACTGTTTTTCACTTACTAATTCTGTGAACATGGACAGCTTGACTACCACTCTGAACATCAGTGTCTGCATAAGAAAAATGGGCATAATGTTTCCCTTACTGGGTCATTGTGAGGCACAAATGAGGTCCTGTAGGGGGATTACTTTGTAAGCTTTGAAATGCTACAGAAAAGTAATTTATGAATATCACTCATGGGAAAACCAAATTTAATTCATTGGCCTTGTATTCATTCAATTTTTTGTTCTGTTTAAATCTGGTGATTTTTTTTGTCAAAAGAGGTATAGATATCTTGTCAATAATTGATGCCATTAGAAACCAACTCGTTAATATTATTTTCAACTGACTGGTAATAATGTAATAATGCAGAATGGTGTTAGATATAATTAAAAAACATGAGCCTACTTGAAGTAGTTGTAAAATATATGATGTTTTAAAATTATGGGGCTATTCTAGAGAGCTGATCAAGCAGGAGGGTTGGCTGAAACTGAGTTGGGGTCTTCCTGTCTCAATTAGTTAGGCGTTTCTCTACCAAAGGGCTGGTCTCTTCACATGGAAGCCAATTTCTCTCAGACTATGACAACTATATATACTGCTCACAAAAATTAGGAGATATTTTATAGCTTCATATTATTATAGTTTTGAAATGTCCCCTAATTTTTGTGAGAAGTACAGTTTTTGCTTGTTATGATGCAGCACAAAGTGTGACACATGACAGGAGTAATATGCTAACTCAAAATGTCTGATGTCCATGATGACACCTGCAGGTATGCATGCTATAAAGTCAATTTCAATACTCTCAGGCATTGCTACTCTGTGAGCAGGGCCTTTCTCTTGTCTTTATTTTTTCCTTCAATCCCATTTTTTCTGTCTTCTACTTGCTATTCTTCCCTTTTTCCTCTTTTAAAAAATATTTATGCCTTTGTCTTTTTAAGACCATTGAATGTGACCATAGATAGATGACTTCAGTCAGTGTATCAGATCAAACCAATATACTTTGGTTGAACCTCTTGAAAATACTTGCTCTTGAAATACTGATGTTTGATAAGGAATATGCTCTAATGATGGACCTGGAACATATTACTATGTGCTGTAGAGGGACAGGAACATATAGGCATGTTTGGGAAAAGAGCAAACATCCGTGTTAAGAAAAAACGGGGCAAGAGTAGTTATCCATTCAATACTTTGAATTTAACATGAGAGGAAAGCGAGGCAGTCTGACACACTACAAATACACCCACGCCGTCTAGCAAGCAGGATGTGCTGGCATTGCAAATTGGTGGCATGACCTTTGAGGAGAATTAAAATGCTATCCATTGCTCTAATTGAATATTTCCCTTTTTGTTTTCTTAGTCTAAAAAAATCTACGAGAAGACAGAGGCATGTCTATGTAACCTACGTCTTTACCCTTAATACTATTGTGACTTTCTGAGTTTTCCCATTCATTACAGTGATTTTCTCCACATGCTCAAATTGTCAGGATAAGAATAAGAGAAGTGTCTTAATGATATGATTTATTGCAGCAGCACAGAATATTCAGAAGTAGACAGTAAAGATCTTATTATTATTTCTGTTTCCACGTCCAAGATTTTAGAAAAATAGATGTGAACCATTCGGACCTGTTTCCCTAGGACTGGGAAAGCTGTCGCCGTTTCAGCTCTTTCTGCATTTCTAGCTCCCAGCTCCCGAACAACATATGCTACCCGCTCTCCAAAAACACAGAACCAGAGTACCAATTTGATGCTTACATTGCTCAGGACCCAGCCTTGACATCAAAGACTTTTTCATAGTCTCATCATATCCCTGAATTCAATTTTTTAAAAGTGGAATTCTTTCAGCCTGAAAGAGAAACATAGTGGAATCTCAGCTTTGGTTGATGTTTTACGGTTCTGCTCCTGCCATGAAGTACATTATCAAGTCGGTGCAGCCTGAGAACCCCTCTCAATCTTTTCTACACTTCTCATAAATAACATACATAGAGAGGGATTTTAGTAAAGAATATTTATTCACCTTGGTTTAAAATAAAAGCAGACTCCATTACTTATGGTGAATTGTTTTCGAAATAACTAATGGAAGACATCAGATAATGTAAACAAGTGTTACAAGAAATATTAAGCACATAAAGAATGTTTTGATATACATATAGCTCTTTATTTAATATGAAAAGCTGTGTTTTTGTGTGTTTGGTCATATATCGTGTATTGAGCAAATAAATGACATGGCCCTTAAGATTCTAGATACATTTTCTTAGTGTAGATTGTTGGTATTCTCTATGGTGGGGACTTTGTCATAGGCATTTGTATTTACTTGGAAGCAGGCAACTTCCTTTCTCAGTTAGTTTCTGGTAACCTACACGTGGGCTCTGCTTGGTCTCTCCCCCCCCCCATTTCAGCCTCTCCCTCCCTCCCATCTCCGGAAATTCCAGGTTTGTCCCTCTCTGTTTATCTCCTTGTTCTCTTCGAGCATCTACCACAGCCCATTCAGTGCTTGCTCACACTTGCCTTGGGGTCCTGGAACTCCCCCGCCAGGCACAGGGGCGCGGGGCCAGGGCTCGGCGCTTGGGCTCCTCCGCTCCAGGCTGAACCCAATGCAGCTGCCGGACGGCAGGACAGCAGGTTCCTGAGAATCCCTCAGTTCTGCTGCCATGGTGCTGTTCAGTCAAAAGCTTGCCTCCCGTGTTTGCTGGGTATCTCCACACACAGGGAACAGCACAGTTCATTAAAGGGCCGCCCATATTCAAAAGCTAGTTCTTCATGCACTGACTAGGTCATGATGGGTCATGGGTTACAGGAAAAGTGTTGATGAGCTCCGCAAAGAACACATCTGCTTCCTTCTCCACTCAGAGAGCCTCTACTGTCCGAATGCTCCCATGTTCAGCAAGTGCCGAACTTTGATTACATCAAAATTAACTTTAAACACTACTTACACGAGGTGAAAGGTCCAGTTAAAAATGAGAATAGACTCAATGTGATTAATATCAGATAGGATCGCCCATCATTTTCCCCCATGAAATTGTTTATTTGAAGATAGAATCCACTTATTTAAAAAAAAGTTACGTGAAATGCATGGGAATTGACCTAATAGCGGTTTACTTCTCCAAACCTTCCTTCCTTTTCTGGCTCCTCACAGCTGTCTTTGCTCTTGCACCCACACCCTCTGCTCCTTCTTTGCTCCCTTAGGGCTTCTCCTCGGTCTCTAGGCTGCTCTGCGCTCCATCCTGCAGCCACACCCACCTTCCAGGGTCTCTAGGCTGCTCTGCGCTCCATCCTGCAACCACACCCACCTCCCACCTTCTGACTTACCTCCCATTACACCTGCCTCGGGACAGCCAGCGGGTGTTGCCCAGTTGCTATCCTTCAGGTAATTCTTTATCTCATTATTTTTTCTCTGAATCATTTTAGGATTCCATTTTAGTTCTTCTTCTCTCCTTATGCTACATTTTCCTTGCTTGCTTTAATTCTACCCTACAACATCTGTATTAGACAAGTTTCCCAGAGAATAGAACCAATGGAGTATGTATAGATAATACGAGGAGATTTATTATAGGACTTGGGGTCCCCAAACTTTTTACACAGGGGGCCAGTTCACTGTCCCTCAGACCATTGGGGGGCCACCACATACAGTGCTCCTCTCACTGACCACTAGTGAAAGAGGTGCCCCTTTCCGGAAGTGCGGCGGGAGCTGTATAAATGGTTTCAGGGGGCCACATGCGGCCCGCGGGCCGTAGTTTGGGGATGCCTGGTAGAAGCTCCATCTGCATCCAATGCAAGCTGTAGTGCTGGGAGAGATGATGGTGTGATTCAGTCTGAGTGTGGAAGCCCCAGAACCAGGAGCACCAACACCCAAGAGGAGGAGAAGACAGGTGTCTCAGCTTAGAGACAGGAGATTCACCCTTCTGCCCCCTTTTAGTTTTCTTCAGGCTCCCAACTGTGGACATGCTGCCTACTTGCATTGGTGAAAATGATCTTCTTTATTAAGTTAACCAATTCAAATGCTAAACTCTTATAAAAACACCCTTACAAACACACCCAGAAGTCATGTTTTACCAGCTGTCTGATAACCCTTAGTCCAGTGAAGCTGATACAAAATTAACGATCACAATGTCAAATATCACCTAAAGATCCATGACTCCCAGACTTAAAGGTTTGGTCCAGACCTCCTTCCTGAACCCCAAACTTTCATTTCTATTTGCCTTTTAGGCATCTCTATTAGATAGTCTATAGTGATGATGTCCCAAACAGAAGTCACCATCTTCTACAATGGTCCTACACTCTGTCCCCATGAATCTTTTCCTGACTTTCTTATCTAGAAATGACACTTTCTTAACCCAGCTGCCCAAACTGAATATGAGGGCATCATTTCAGATCACTTTTTCTCTTTCACAGCCCATGTCTTGTCAACACCTGTGTTCCATTGATCCTGCCTCCTAAATAATTCTCATTTTGGTCCCCTTATGATTCATGGCCTTGGCATCACCAGTCCATTATTATAAGAGACTACTTGTGTGAAAATCTGATCCCTTTGTCTATAGATAAAACTCTGCAGTGGCTTCTGGTTGCCTTAGGATAAAATCTGGAGTGTTTTGCGTGACAAAGTCTTCCATGACAAGGGCTCTGTCCAACTTCCACTCCTGCTTGTCTTGTACCTTCAGCCCCTCTCCCCACTTAGAACTTGACATCCTGGGAGTATTGAGCCACTCCTAACTTCCCCAAACACTCCATTGTCTGCACACTCTGTGCTTGGGGCACGCTGTTTCTTGCCTGCATGCTTTCCACATTTGTCTGCTCATTTCTCAAGGCTCAGTTAGGCATTACCTTTATGTGAAACTTACCTTTTCTTCCCCGGGCATGCATGTTTCCAATATACTTAGGGCCTTATTTCATCATGACCTGAAGGATTGTTTTAGTTGACCTGTTTCTCTATTAGATTGTAGCCTTCTGGGAGGCTGAGTTATGTTTTCATCTATGAATTTGTGTCACATATGCATGGTGTCTAACCCACAGTAGAAACCCAATAAATACAGGGGTGGACAAAAATAGCTTAATAATAGTAAAAAATGATAATATAATTAATACATAAATAATAATATAATAATAAACTGTGTTATGTGTATTCCCAACTGTAAGCCTAGTTTTGCTTGCCCTGGTATTTGTTAAAGCAATGAATAATTAAATAAAAAAATGAGTGAAATTACTAAAAGATCTAAGAGCTTCAAAGCTATGTGATGCCAAACATTTTCCATTTCAGCTTTTTATCTTGATTCTGTGCAGACATGTCATTAATTAAATTCTGGGTGCATGACAAGCCTTATGGAGCATGATTATATTTCTATCTAACATGATGATAAAAATATTTGCATGTAAATGAGACAATATTCACTTTCAGAGAAGCGCTATCTCTCAATACTCCACATAAACTCCATTACCTGTTGGGAAATAAATGAAAATGAATCCGTGGCAGTAATGGGTTTTCAGACCAATTTTCCAAGCAAGAACTCATTTCTTGCTGAAAGTAAATATGCTCTCGGACTCAGGAAATAAGCTATTGTTTTGTGTGCACACGCATGGGGATGAGCTCCCATCTCATGCTGAACCCACGAGCTGCAGAATGTGCCCTGAGTGTGAGCAAGTCTTCCATAGCTTCCACACACTTCATTTGCTCAAGTTAACAAGTCAACCCTCAGTTTCCAAATAATCTGAGTTCTGAAGGTACCTCACATTTGAAGCATTTGCTCTTCTCTTTAAACAGAGAACTATTTCTTAAAATTCATGAGTAAGGCAGTGAATCAGGAAGATGCCCCATTGTTTTGGTAGTTTTAATGCTGTCTTTCTTCCCGTTTTCATTCATTTCCTTCTTAAATCTCTATCATGCCCTTCTTTTTTTTTCTTTTTCTGAAGCTGGAAACGGGGAGAGACAGTCAGACAGACTCCCGCATGCGCCCGACCGGGATCCACCCGGCACGCCCACCAGGGGCGATGCTCTGCCCACCAGGGAGCGATGCTCTGCCCCTACGGGGCGTCGCTCTGCAGCGACCAGAGCCACTCTAGCGCCTGGGGCAGAGGCCAAGGAGCCATCCCCAGCGCCCGGGCCATCTTTGCTCCAATGGAGCCTTGGCTGCGGGAGGGGAAGAGAGACAGAGAGGAAAGGGGGGGGGTGGAGAAGCAAATGGGCGCTTCTCCTATGTGCCCTGGCCGGGAATCGAACCCAGGTCCCCCGCACGCCAGGCCGACGCTCTACCGCTGAGCCAACTGGCCAGGGCCTATCATGCCCTTCTTAAGTCACCATGAAAGGATGCAATGATTTACTGTGTGCCAACACTAGGTAAGCACAGTCATTTCAATTGATTTTAATTTCTTAACAACCCAATGAGATGTATACTATTATTATCATCTACATATAACAGAGGAGGAAACTGTTGTAGGCAGAGGGCAAGTCATACAGCTCTCAACTGGTAAGTCCTGGCCTCGCACCCAGATCTGACTCCAGAACTTGCCTGTCACCCTTCGAGCAAGAATCGCACCCATCCCATTTTAATTGCATTACCTTTCATGTGTACTTTATAAAGTAGATAGGTTTACAGCTGGTGGTGCTGATTCTAATTTGTGAGATGTAATAATGGGTTCAGAGGAGCTAAATGCTCTAAAGAAAATGGAGGTAGTAGGTAGGAAATATTTCTACTTTCTGATTATGTTATAGTGAACTGACACAACAAAACAAAATCTAAGAAAATGAAGAAATATCACATAAAATGGCAGTGGCAAATTTTCTTAAAGGGTGAGGTGACAAACATTTTGGATGTTTCAGAGGTTTTTCAGTCTGCCATAACTATTCAACTCTGCTCTTGTGACATGAAAGTGGCCATAGGTAATGAGCATGGCTGTGTTCCAATAAAATTTCACTTACAAAAACAGGTGGTGGGCCAGATTAGGTCCAGGGGCCATAATTTGTTGACCCTTGCTTTAAAGTGTCCAAACATAGTTCTTCCATTGCATTATCAACCCCAATATTTGGAAAAACCTAGGCAATTATGAGAATGACTGTACATGACAGGAGACCGATAGCCTGTTAGCTCCAACAAGATTATTTCTCTGCTACATAGCTATAGCCCGACTGTTTTATTGGATGTTATGAGGGTTCAAATGGAGGTGATCTATTTAAACTCTAGAAGAAGGCTGTCTGGCAATTTGTGGAATCAAACTGTGAAGGCTTTAAAAAGCTTTTGACAGGCATAAAACTGTGTTCATACAGTTTCGAATTGCAGTCTTAGCTGGGAGGATTTAGATTCAGACTCAAATACAGATAATGCAAACAAAGAAGCCATAAACCTTTGCGATAAAATGAACAAGAGAAGCTGAGCATAGGGGTGTTATTGTCCAAACTGACAGATTGCAATTTTTTTCCCTACCAAAAAAAAAAAAAAAAAAAATAGAAACAAGAAAAAAATGAGAACTGTGTATGCAATTTTTAATTTCATGACTCTTTATTAAAGTTCTGCTTTATTTAAAAATGGCAAGCCTATTTTAAGATCGCTGTTACTGTTATTTTCAGATAGATTAGAATGGTAGAGAAATCTTTGGAAGTGGAGATTTTGAGTTGGGAGTTTCCATGCAGCCACGTCCTAACTGAGTCTGCATGAAGGGCTGGCACACACTAACTTCTCAGTAAATGTTTGCAGAAATGATGATGTCTCTCTCCTCCTTAATTTTCTCAGCCTCAGGTGCGGATCTCTGCTTTACTGGAAATTAGCAGGAAAACTGAATCTGCAGGTTGAATTCTGACACTGGCTTGAATACTAAGGTGAAAGGCTTGTAGTTATTCCATGTGACTGATCCCAGTCAACAGACACTTCCTCATCCTCACAGTCATTCATTACCAGTTAATCTCCTGCCCCTGCCCCCTGCCACCAGCCTTCCAGGGATAGGAAAAAAAAATGAAATTCTTTTCTTATGATCTGTTACCATTACCATTAAAAAATAATTTGTATGTAAACCAGTTGTGTGTGTCTGATACTTTGTTTAAAGAAAAGATGTTTCTCTTAAATGTGTTTGCGCATGCGCACGTGTGTGTGTCTGTGTGTGTGTGTGTGTGTGTGTGTGTGTGCGCGCGCGCGCGCGCAAGGTCACTAATGTGCTTCCTCTGGGTGATATATGCAATGCAGAAGCAGGGGTGGGGAGAATCGCTAACATTTCTTCCTAACTGACTACTTTACTGATATTTCAGGAGTGGGAACTATGACTGCACAGCAGAAACCTGTGCACATCTTGTTCACTGTCCTCTGTCCTAGGATTGGGGCAGAAGTTTCCAAACCTTTACATCCCAACTCTAAATCCCATAGGTTTGAGGGAGAGATGAATAACACCCAAAGGGACAACTAAATTTAAAAAGGGCAGTTCAGGAAATAGGGTGCCACGATAGGGCTATGCCTATACTTCTCTTTGCTTCTCCCAGCCCAGTCCAGTGTCTGCCTTGCTCTGGCTGTCTGCTTCCAGGTTGGGTCCAGCCTATGGGACGTACTAGCAGAAGATGAAAGGGTGGGAGGAGAGAGAGGCTGGGGTATTTACTCCCCAGTCCTCTGCTTTGGCCTTCAGTCTGTGGCAGGAGCCACATCATTCTCTGCCTACAGCCTATGGCAACACTTTCCCTCCCGGTTCCCCTCACTGGGTGGGAAGGGGACTGTGAGTGCTTCACCAAATCATATTTGTTCTCTTAAACTTGCTCATGTCGCTGTAAGGAGTCCCTTCTTTAGAGTCTTTTTATCTGAAATTTTTGGAAGCATATTTGTTTTCCACCATGTCCTTGATTGATATAAAGAATAATTTGAAAAAGGCTTAATATGAGCAAAGTGTTTGGAGTATTACTTTATATCAGTGGTTCTCAACCTGTGGGTTGCGACCCCGGCAGGGGTCGAACAACCAAAACACAGGAGTCGCCTAAAGCAATGAGAATACATTCCGAATCATAACTGTAGCAAAATTACAGTTAAGAAGTAGCCACCAAAATTATTTTTTGGTTTGGGGTCACCGCAACATGAGGAACTGAATTGCAGGGTCACCGCATTTGAAAGGTTGAGAACCACTGCTCTATATACCCAAACCCTCTAGATTACTTCAGATATATTCAATTGTTTCAAGTCTTTCTCCCTACCAATTCTACTAATGCTGTTTTTATTTTTTTTAATTTAAAATTTTTATTTTATGTTAGAGAGTGAGAGAAAGGGACAGACAGACAGGAAGGGAGAGAGATTAGCAACATCAACTCATAATTGTGGCACTTTAGTTGTTCATTGAACGCTTTCTCGTATGTGTCTTGACCAGGTAGGGGGCTTCAACAGAACCAGTGATCCCTTGCTCAAGCCAATGACCAGGGGGTCATGTCTCTGATCTCACACTCAAGCCCGCAACCTTGGGGTTTTGAACCTGAGTCCTCAGCATCCCAGGTCAACGCTGTATCGACTGTGTCATCACCTAGTCAGGCTGTTTTTATTTCATGTTCTAAAAAGCTGAAGGCTACACATATCTGCCCTTGCCAGAGAGTAATGAGATCACACTTTCATGTTATCAACCAATTTCAATGATTCTTTGTATAAACTAATTCTGATATGAATAATGCTCCAGGAATTAACTTCCTCATACAATACTTTCAGGAAAAAAAAATTGCAATGAACAAAGAAACCCTGTTTTTCATTATTTCCAATGCAATCATTCCCATTCAAATGCGGTCTCAGAATTTATATATAAATATGCATATGTATATGTGTATATATGAATATGATGGATGGAGATTTACTGATTCTTCAGGGCAACCCCTGCCACATTTTCTTAGGTCTCATCATCCTCTTGCAATCTCATTTTGCTTTCTGTCTATGCTGGTGGCTGCAGTGATGGGGCAGAGCTCGATGTCCCTCTGCATAAGGTACTCCCAATATCCTTTGTACCGTAGGAAGGAGAATGACTTGGTCAGGTAGCAGTGCTGTGTGGCCATGTAGGGGACCTGGCCGCTTCGTTCTGGCTGCACATTGGCTGGATTTTGGTGCAGTGGCTGCCTTTTGAAATTCAAAGCATGCCCAGGGGCACAATGGCCTCTCTCTAGACGACTGTGCGGGGCTGCTGCTCCTGCTTCACTTTCAGACAGCCCTGTTTGACTACATTGTTCCCTCTCTTGCAGCATCTTCCTTACTGAAGGTTACGAGGAGTGGCCAACACCTCCAATATCCTCATTTTTTTTCTACCAAGTCCTGTAAAGCTCTAAGCTCAGTGAGGACAGGCACATGATGTGAATAACAATAAGTAACCTGTAACAATTAAGTAACTGCTTTGCTAGTGAGTTATCTAACTCAGAATAGAGACAACCTCTCTGCTAGTTCTGCACTTTGATCTAGCCACTTCCACATTTTGGATCATTCTTTCCCAATGCCTCTGTTCCAGCAACCAATTTCAGCATCAGTTAGGGCTCTACTGGTTGCTGGTGGCATGAACCCTACTCAAAGTAGCTTTAAAAATGAAGAAACAAACAGCACAGGTTCACTAGAGAGCAGTGCTGTTTCAATTGAAACATAATTTGATATTCATATGTAATACAAAAATTTCTAGAAACAAACTAAAAAATAAAAAGCTGAAATATATATGAAGTTAGTTTTAAAATCTAGTTTATTTATACTAAGATAGCCAACATATTATAATTTCATACTTATTCACTATAAAAATTGTTGTTATTATTATTATTATTCTTTTTAAAGAATTGAGTAAGGAAAAAAAAAGAATTGAGTAAGAGAGAGGGATAAAGCCCTGGCCGGTTGGCTCAGTGGTAGAGTGTTGGCCTGGCATGCAGGAGTCCCGGGTTCGATTCCTGGCCAAGGCACACAGGAGAAGCGCCCATCTGCTTCTCCACCCCTCCCCCTTTCCTTCCTTTCTGTCTCTCTCTTCCCCTCCCGCAGCCAAGGCTCCACTGGAGCAAAGTTTGCCCGGGCGCTGAGGATGGCACTGTGGCCTCTGCCTCAGGTGCTAGAATGGCTCTGATTGTGGCAGAGCGATGCCCCAAGATGGGCAGAGCACCGCCCCCTGGTGGGCATGCCGGGTAGATCCTGGTCAGGTGCATGTGGGAGTCTGTCTGACTGCCTCCCCGGTTCCAGCTTCGGAAAAAAAAAAAAAAAAAAAAAAAAAAAAAAAAAAAAGAAGAGGGAGAGGGATAGATAGGGACAGACAGGAATGGAGAGAGATGAGAAGCATCAATCATCAGTTTTTTGTTGTGACACCTTAGTTGTTCATTGATTTCCTTCTCATATGTGCCTTGATCGTGGGCCTTCGGCAGACCGAGTAACCCCTTGCTCGAGCCAGCAACCTTGAGTCCAAGCTGGTGAGCTTTGCTTGAATCAGATGAGCCCACGCTCAAGCTGGCGACCTCAGGAACTTGAACCTGGGTCCTCCGCATCCCAGTCCAACGCTCTATCCATTGTGCCACCACCTGGTCAGGCTCACTATTAAAATTATCAATGAGGTATTTTACATTCTTTTTTAATGTCAAGTTCTTAAAATCTGTGTTATTTTATCTACTTTATATAGAGAACAATTGAATTTCAACTAGCCACATTTCAACTCTTCACATGTGGTTAGTGGCTACCACATTAGATAGCATAGCACTGAATCACATTGTGGTGGATCCTAGATTCCAAGTAGTTGCTTAAAAACACCTATTGTTTTGTGTGGTGGCTTCATTTTGTCTGCTTCTGATCTGCTTTCTCAGTGTGCCTAGGAACATGGCGAGCAGAGTCTCTAGACTCACACACTCAGTTTCACCACCAGAGAGGACAGAACTTTTCCCCCTCTCCTATCCATCACTATTCTCTTAAGCACTCACCACCCTCCTTCCTTCCAGCTCAAAAAACCTTTGTAAAGAACTCTGACTGTGCCCATATCCAGACCAATAAGGTGGCCCTTGATGAGGTGAGGTAATGATTGGTCTAGCTTGGGAGGGGGTGGAGTTCTGTGATTGACAACTCCCAAATGAAACCTTATGAATAGAGTAGGGAAGGAAGAGCCCTCTCAAAGAAGAGGGGTTGCCATAACCAGAAGAAGAGGCAAAGAAGTGCAATAAATATATACCACCATACCTAAGTGTTGGGCAAATGAATTTGTAAAATTTGTTGGGTTTTTTAAAGTTTGCTCACTTTTATTGTTAAAAATGGTGCTGGGCAGCACCAGGTATGTGATCTGTGAAATTGCAAATTACCTTCCTGCTTGAGAAGGGCCATTGTTATACTAACGTGTGCTGGAGGAAGGGTAGTAGTGCCAGAAAGGTTTTAAAAAGGAAAGGAGAAGAAGAAGGAAAAGCAGGAAGAAGCCAAGATGGCAGGGAAAGAGAGAGAAGGAAGTTCTGCAGAGTAAGAAGTCATGTTGGGGAACCAGAGGTGAGGGGCTTTGGGACTGGTGGGGCCTTTGATTCTAGGAGGAACTGGAGAAGATTCTCCTGGTTGTGGAACCGGATAATGTGTCAATAGCTTTGTGAGCTCTGAATGAATGAAGAGGGAAGTGTTTTTCCTTGTGTGTTTCTCATCGGCCAGGTGCAAGACTTAAATAAAGGAATGGCCCACCATTTTTTGGGGGGTCCACTGTTTCTTTACAGTCTGTCTGGATCTAATGGTAATCTGCATGTGAATGGCTACGATTACGATGGCGGTCAATGACTACTGGCCATACACTAAGGAAGAATTAAAATAGCTATTTACGCACATACTATGCATCTTTATTCTCAGATGAACTGAACACTTGAGGATATGTGCTTGTTAGGTAAATATTCTATAACAGGTTTGGAATGTCAGGAAAATGAAAATGATAGCTTCATTTAACAACTAAGTCTTTAATTAACCTATCATTCACACTTAGTTTTGTTCCTTTGTTAAACAATAATCAGGAAGTATAATAAATTGATTTGGTAGTTTAATATTAAATCACAAAATGTTGTGTTCATCAGTAGGAATGAATGTGTGGAATGTCTAAATAAAAATAATCAATTTTTAGGAATTAATAGCATTTTTTAGAATACAGTCATGAAAATTGATTTAAAAAAAGGAAAAGATGTCAGGATCTCATAAAACTGATAAGCAATAGACCCTACTGATTACAGAACATTTCCAATTACTGTCATTTTGCAGAACCCTTCCTGGAAAGATTGACTGATGTACAAGCGAAACCTTGGATCTTTTCAGATCAACGACACAGAATAGAAACTGTGCTGGCTGCCATGGCAGGTGTTCATTTTGAGATGATGACTGTTTATCTTAACCCTCTGGGACCCATCAGGAGCTTTCTATGCTGTGAGTATGAGATGGTAATGTTCCTCTTAAGTGTTCTGGCTAAAGGAGTCAGCTTTCTCCAGGTTAAATGCCATCCTCTTTAACACATTGTAGCTGAAGATGTTCCTTTGCTAAGTTTAAATTGATACCAACTGTAGAAAATGTCTTGAGAATTGATTGAATTGAAAAAAATTTACTGTGTTGTCTTTTCCATGCTTTGTCAGAAAGTCAGAAGTCAACAGTGTCCATCCCTAGACCCGCTTCATCACTAGACCTGCTCCATCACCAGACCCCCCCAACCCCACCCATCACTACTGTTCTCTAAGCAAATTGAGCATCACAATCAGCTAGGTGCTGGTTAAAAATGTATCTCACCTGGTATAGAGACATGAGTATATCTGTGTGGGACCTAGGAATATGAATGTTTTATAAGCCCTGCACGTGATTCTAATACAGATCACACTTTAAGAAAACCTACTTTAGTTCATAAGTTGTATCAATCTAATTTCCATTCTGATCATGTATGGAGGAATAAACTAAAATGAAAATTCCCTTTAAGTAAGGCTCCTTGAAACTTCTTTAATCTGGTGGTCCCCAGGGCAGAAAGGCCCCGAGGAGCAGCAGGTGCCTGTGGAAGTTCTGAGGTCGTGTGTAGCGTGCTGTACACATGAGCACGGTTCTGAAGGAATGCACCTGCACCTTCACCCAATACTCAGAATTCTCCAGCACTGCATTCATAGCTCCGCACTGACCTGAATTAAGTACAAATCTTCCAACTTGGCATTTAGGACGTGTATCAGATATCCTAAATTCCCTTTTTAGTTTTCCTCCCACGCCTCTGCATGTATGTACTCCAGTTCTAGTCAGAGACTGCTCACCTGTTCCCTGAGTTTGTTCCTATGTCTGCACTTAGTTCAGGATGTGATAGCAAATTACCATGCAGTGGGTGGCTTAAACAGCAACATTTATTTCTCACAGTTCTTGAGGCTGGGGAGTCCAAGATCAAGGTGCAGGTAGATCCAGTGTCTGGCGAGATCACTTCCTGGTTTGCAGGCATTGGTTTTCTCCTTGTGTCCTCACATGGTAGAGAGAAGAGTGTGAAATCCTGTCTCCTCCTGTTTTTACAAGGGCGCCAATCGTGCTCATGAGGATCAACCCAGAAGAACCTAATTACCTCCCAAAGGCCCAACTCCTAATCACATTACATTGAAGCTGTATGCATTTGGGCTGAACACAAACATTCAGTCCATAGCAGGTGCCCCTGCTTAGGTTTCTTCCACCTGGGAGTCCTCTTTTTGTTGAAATCCACAATCATCCATTTTCTAGTCTCAGTTTCGTCTCCTCTATTTGAGAGAGATACTCTCGTTTGGGTGTGGTTCCTCCCTCCTCTAGGTCTCCTCTAAGCATTTGGTTTGAATCTGTTTCATATGAGAATGAGTTGCTTCTTGTTTTGTACTTTTTCCTAACTATAGAAGAATTGTTTTATAATCATCTCTGTAACACTCCTGGTACCAGTCCTGCTCTTAGCACAGTATCTTCCACATAAGATACTAATATGGCATAAATATTTGTTAAGTTAAACTAAACAAAGTATTCACTTATTTAAATGTTGTTTAATGTTATTTACTTATTAAAATAAGTAAAACAATTTTAAAACTCTTCTTTAGAAACTAAGGGGAGAACATGTAGTGTTTTTTTCTTTTTCTTTTGAGGGGGTATATCTTCAATGGTGAGAAAGTCATTGTTCACTGAGAATAAATGGATCTCAGGAAACAGTAAACATTCATGTAAAACCAAGTCAGTGAAAGCTGTAAATTAATATCAGTGTAAGACTGACATTGACATAGTTCCAAAAAACTTGCCCCAAACATTTGAAACCAAGAATTACATAAGCTTATAGCATTGGAAGGCAGAACTTTTTAAAGTTGAGGTTATTAAGGTATAATTTACGTGCAATAAAATGCATCCTTTTTAGGTGTACAGTTTACGTTTGGATGAATGTTTACACTGCGTAACTGTCACAATAATCAAGACACTGCATCCATCATCCTCAATATTTTCACTATGCTCCATTGGAGATACTCTATCCTCACCCCAAGCCCCTGAACAACTGCTGATCCGTCTTCTGGCTTATAGTTTTGGCAGCTTTTTCTAGGATAGATGGGATTATACAGTATATCATGAGTGTGCTTTTACTTAGAATAGTATTTTTGAGATCCAAGAAGACTTTTATTTTTTTTTAAAACATCATTCTTTTCTGTATTCTTTAGCACCTTTTCTGAAAAATTACATCCAGGAACTGCATATGCATTCTCTACTACTTGGTGACTCTATTAAGTTCCTAAGGCTGCGGTAGCAAATGATCATAGACCTGGTAGCTTCAGACGACAGTAAAAACATCTCTCATAATTGTAGAGGCAAGAATTCTAAAATCAAAGTCCCAGCAGGGCGGGGATCCCTCCAGAGGGCTTCAGGGGACATTCTGTTCCTCGTCGCTCTAGGTTCTGGTGGCACTTGGCACTCTGGGCTGTGACTATATCTTTCTGTGTTCATCTTCACATGACCTGCTCTTTCCAGTGTGTGTCTCTTTCGTGTGTTCTCTTTAGAAGGATGATTTTCAATGAATTTTAAGGGCCCAAATGGATAATCTAGGATATCTCATCTCAAAATCCTTAACTGAATTGTATCTTCAAAGACCTTTTTTCCAAATAAGGTCACACAGTTTACTGTGAAAGCCTATCTGTTGGAGGGGTCATCATTAAATCATTCCATTCCATTCTCTGGTCCTCCAAAATGCATATCTGTCCTATGCAAAAAATACATTCATCTTATCCCAACACCCCCAAATGACTCAGCTAATTACAGCATCAAGTCTAAGTACAAAATCTCATCTAATTAACATGAACTCAAAAAGATCAAAATCTCACGATCGGAATTAAATCAACCCAATCAAGTATGAGTGAGACTTGGTGTTTTATTGATCCTGAGGCAAAATTCTTCGCCATCCGTTGACCTATGAAACTAGAACACAAGTTATCTGCTTCCAAAATACAATGGTGTGGTGGGCATAGAATAGACATTCTCATTTCAAAAGGGAGAAAAGGGAAGGAAGAAATGAGTAGCAGGCCCTAAGCAGGGTCAAATCCAGAGGACCAACTCCATCAGTTGCTGTGCCCCAGGAACCTCTGGGCTTACCACAGTGCCTGCAGCTCCAGCCTCTGCTTCTGCACCCATGCTACTGCGGGGGAGTGATTTTTCCTTTCTGTTGAAGGGTAGCACATGCTTGCTGCTGAGTAGCTCCACGCACTCATTTCCTAAGTGTAGAATTTTGTAGCCCAGCAGCTGTCTTCACTTTGTCCTCTATATGTTGCCTTCTGTCCAAGCTGGCAGTGTTTCTGCTTGTACCTGTTTTCAAAATCCTTGTGGGTTCTTGTAGACGCGATGAACATGAATAATCAGTTGACTTTAAATGAAGAAGATTATCCTCAATAATCTAGGAGGGCCTAATGCAATCAGTTGCCTTAGGAGGATTCTCTGAGGAAGGAGAAACTCTGCCTGGAGAAGCAGCATCAGCCCCTGCTTAAGAGTTTTCACACCCGTCCTCCTGCTAGCCTGCCTGGTGGGTCTAGTTTCCCATCTGCCTGCCTGGTGGAACTTGACTTGGTTCCTCCTCACGCCACAGTAGCTGCCGCCCCATGCTCGCTCTCTGAGTTTCTTCTACAACCCTCCATTTCCCCACCTAGTTTTAAAAGTTTTACTACGACTCAAAATAAAAAAACAAACAAACAGGGGATAACAAATGTAACTAACGTAGAGATTTTACAAACATTCCCGGAGAGCTGCAAAATCTTAACAGTCACGGTTCAGTTCCTAGCTTTCTGAAACAAGAAATAGGGTTCTTCAGGACTTTTATTTATTTGAGGGAGGGGCTCACTAAACACCCCTTCTATTAATCTTTCCTTTCTCTGTGGCATTTCTTACACATTGGAAGGTTGACCAGAGGTAGAGCAATGGGTTCCTCTTTGTCTTGGGTGGCCCGCCTTCTTCCCTGCTGAGACCAGGCTGATTATCTCTATTATCTCTCATGTCTTTAGCTGACAAGTAAAATTATATGAATTTTAAACAATAAGTTTAATACTGCTATTAAGCACCACTTTTCTAGTCCAATAACCTGACTATTTTAAAAATATTAAGATTCAAAACATGACTCTATAATATCTAAGCTCATCATCACTGATTGGATTTCTAACGGTTCATTTATTTAGGGTGACTGACAGGAACTTTTCAAAATGATTACTGTTGGTATCATGAATGCTAAAGCAGTAGGCTGATTAGAATAACAGGTGAGAAAATGGTTTAAAAAATCTGTTGTATTTCCTATTTCTAGATCAGAAAAATAATTTTATTGCAAAGAAATGGATACCAGGAAGACTTTGATAACAGAGAGACAGCAGTGTTCTACCTTTTCATGATATTGTCAGTTTATGGGACTCAAACTTTACTGATAAATAAAAGGGTCATAGTATTTCAAACAAATTTAGTATCATACTATTGTCACCATCCTGTGGTAAGGCTCTGGGTTCCTTTGTTCTCATTTTCTCGAAAGAAGGATTTCAGACGAGAGACGCAGATAGCAAGCAGGCAACAGTTTATTTGTAAAGAGAAACTACATTGGGAGATTTCCAAGCTGGTGACTCAGACTGATCTGAGTGCCTAGCTTGGTTACACAAAGGCTTAACTGGGCACCAACCCTCCACTTGACTCCCCCTCCCCAGCCGGTTCATCCCTGCCCATCGCATGCGCACCTCTGTCAGTAGTGGGCAGTTGTATGCCTGCGGTGTTCATGTTTTCAGATGACACGCATGCTCTTTTTCACTATTTCGCCCGTCAAAGTCTAGTGTCTCCAGTGGAAGGTCATGTAGTGGTTATTTCCCTGTGTTAGTCCCTTTGCCACGCTCCCCATGTGTGTCACTTCCCTAGGCGGTATTGAATTTGAAAACGGTGGTCCGCCATCTAGTTATTAGCAGCTAATCATGTTGAAGGCTGATATTTCCTTTCCCTCCCTGTACCCTCATTCAGATCATGTCTGATTAGCTACCTACTCTAACAGTATCAGTAAGAAATAACATTCATGTTTTGTCTTCCCCTGTTAAGCTCAACAAGCAAAAGAGCACACAATATGTGGGTCAATCTTGAGATTTTGTAACACAGACATGTTGGATAAAAGTTCAAATGTAAATATTTTTGAGCAATCTTTTTTGTTAACTGTGAAAATACTACTGTATCCATGATGATTTTCCAAGATCCAATGAGTGCCAGCTATGTGGTCACAAACGTGGATACCATGCTAGGGAAGGAAAAGACACTGCATGATGAAAAAAAAAAAGTAATTTTCTATTTTTAAGTCTCATGACTGCCCCTAAATCCCTTGCCTCATTTCCTTCTAGCAGCTGTCTTTGAAATTGGAGAAAATACGTGTCCAAGAGAAAATAAAGGTCAAGGCTTTTAAATGTTCCTCTGGAAATTGTATGCAAGAGTCCCTTCATCTAGATCATTTATTATTTTTCTTAAAAATTTTTCATTGATTTGAAAAAAAGAAGGAAGAAGAAAGGGGGGGTGAGAGAGATAGGAAGAGGAAGGGAGGGAGGTTGAAGTGAGAGATAGAGAGGGAAAGGAGGGGAAGGGAGAGAAGCATCAACACACCGTTCCACTTAGCTGTGCACTCACTAATTGTTTCTCCTACATGCCCTGACTGGGGATTGAACCCATGACCTCAGCATGCCAGGATGATGCTTTATCCACTGAGCGCCCAGCCAGGGCCGAGATAATTTATTACTTAGTTTAAAATCACTTACCTCATTCAGGTCCAAACAACTTGATATGTAATTGGATTTTGCTGGTATGATGATGATAATGATCAATATCCCTCAAATAGTTTTAAAAAGTTGTAAGCAGATGCTTATGCCTTATGAATATCTAATTTTTAAGGATGGGTTCATGAGCAGAGTTCTTTATTATACTAAATTAAAAAATATTTATTTATCATGTATTTATCCCTTTCCAGCTTCTGACTTTGGATGAATCATGTAACTTCTATGGGTCTCAGTTTTCTCATCTATAAAATGGAGAAAATGATAAAATGTATAACTCAAGGGATTGTTTGGAGTTCATTCACTTAGCAGCGAACCTGGCACACTACTGGCACTTTTAGCTTGTGTCATCGTTATCACCGTGGTTGAAATGTTGTTACAGCTCAGCTCCATGTGCATGCAGCTGGTCTACTAGACACAGGGCATCGCAGGAATAAACTATGGTTTCTTCTCTAGAGTAACTCTTTGTCTAGTGGGAGAAAAAGAGATTTAATTAGACTTGAGTGTTACACTTGTGGAATTGAGGACATATATGGCACTCCAGAGGAAAGAATGTTAACATTTCCTGGGAATAGCAGGAAAGGTTCGGAAGGAGAGCTGCTTTTTGAACTGAGCTTTCAAAGATGGGAGAAAACTTTATAAATAAGATCAAAGACTGGAGGAAATTTTTGTGAAGAAACAATATCAGAGGTATGAATGAAAATTGCTCATATATAGAACAGCTGGTAGTTCAGGAGAGATGCAACATGGGAACTGAGGGTTGATTAGAAAGTAAGGAATGTGATGACCTCACTCATTTATAATCTATTTCTCCTACTAAAATTTAAATTTCATCAGAGCAAGGACTTCCCTTGTTCTATTTTCTCCTCCTGTATCTCAAGCGACTATCAAAGTTTCTGAAACATGGGATACATACATAATTGGTTGAACAAAGAAATTAATCAGTTATCTATTACTTACACAACTTATTTGCTTCTAACAGCTTTTTCATTCATTTTCTGTATGCCTATGTGCTACTTTGTTAGTAACTTACAAACTCCGCTTTTCTGCATAGGTCCCTTATCTCTCTTACAGATTAGAAGCTCTTTATGAAATGTGGTCAGTATTACAGCTGCTGGCACATAGTAGGTATGCATAAGTGTTTGCTGAATTTAAACACAGAAGTGCAAAACACTCCTATCAGATAATTTCCTGTTTCACTATAGGACATGAATACGGAAGATGCTGGAAACAGGACAGAGAGAAAGATGCAGAAGGAAGCTGGCCCTCACTCCCAATTGCACCTCCTGAGGCTGTTGGTTCTCACTGTTGCAGAGAAATGAAACCTTCTCGCACATGCAGGCATTTCATTCCACGTGTGGCCTGCAGTATAGCACATGGACATCTTTAGGGGAAGTTGCTCAACTCCCCAACATTTTTGTGCATTTACCTTTTTTCATAAAGAAAACAGATGACTCCAGTGGAGGCTTGTGGAGTGATTTAGGGAGGTCAAATTTAGTATTATAGCCAATGATCACCAACTCTCTTTACAGAGAGCTCTCACTGGAATTTTTTAGACACTGTCCTCTCTCTCCTCCCTTGAGTTGTAATGTGGTAGTTATAAAAAAAATGTATGATCTTTGCTTTCTAGGATTCATAACCAGATAGCAAAGATAATTTTTTTTTGTATTTTTCTGAGGTGAGAAGCGGGGAGGCAAAGGGACAGACTCCTGCATGCACCCAACTGGGATCCACCCAACATGCCCACTAGGGATTGATGCTCTGCCCATCTGAAGCATTGCTCCATTGCAACTGGAGCCATTCTAGCACCGGAGGTGGAGGCCATGGAGCCATCCTCAGCACCTGGACCAACTTTGCTCCAGTGGAGCCTTGGCTGAGGGAGGGGAAGAGAGTGATAGAAAGGAGATGGGGGAGGGTGGAGAAGCAGATGGGCGCTTCTCTTGTGTGCTCTGGGTGGGAATCGAATCTAGGACTTTGACACGCGGGCTGATGCTCTGCCACCGAGCTAACCAGCCAGGATGGTGAAGAGAATTTTAATAAGCAACCATGAGCCTAAACCTTGGCTGCTAAAATCATCAGTAGTCCTTATTCTTAATGGGTGGATTAGATCCAGGAAGGCCAGGACCCTATCAAACCCATGTTCTGTTGCACCCCAGTGCCTTGTCTAGTGCTAAGCACACAGAAGCAATATTTATGGAGTGAAGGGTTGAATCCTTTTCTATCAAGTGAAAGAGATTTGCTGCCCTACCAATCCATCATTATGCTTTTGTAGCTGCTTATAAACATATTCTTTGTATAAGAGTTAGTTCAGCATTCACCAGCCTGTGTGTGTGTGTGTGTGTGTGTGTGTGTGTGTGTGTGTGTGATCAATGAGGGGAACATGAGGAAGAGTGGGATGTGGTAGAAAGAACACTGGATTTATAATCAGTCTGAGTCCCTTCTCTAGCATTCTGAGATATGTCACCTAAGTAACTTCTTTAACACTGAGGCACATCTATGAAGTAGAAACAGTCCCTTTTCTGCTGTTCTCCCAAAGCTGATGCATATGAAAGTGTTGGCAAATTATGAGGTGGTACAACTGTAAAATCTGTTACTCCCATCTGAGAGGCAAGGTAGGTGAAGAAACTGTGTTCACAAAGGTGTCTGTGATCCTTTGTGACCGCTGAGTGTTCCACTGACCTTACCCATGACAGTGGCTGGACCTCATGAAGGCAAATGCTCCTTCAGCAGGTTCAGTTCCTGCAGCAGGCAGACAACGTCACCGCGATGCGCACCCTGGCCATGTACAAGAGTGGCATCACACACACGCATAATCACAACTACTCACACTTGATTTTGTATTTTTATTTGTTTAAATCTTCGATATTTCTTGTATATATTGTTTAGCAAGACGATCTCAGAGACTGGCTTTCCACTCTTCTCTGCTGAGGAATACCTGTAAATGTATCCCAGCTCTAGGGCAATACAGGCAGGGCTAATCTGTGTTCCTGCCTTACGTACTGGCTGGAAGCAGAGTCAGCAGCGTCACAAGGGAAATAAATGTAGACGTGACAAGAAAGCCAAAGGCAGGTTCTCATATCAATCCATCCTTAGGCTTAAAGTTGAAATGCAAAAGCCCCCAGAGAGTTAGGAGTTAAGCATGATCAATCACGTATGTATGCGTGAATACATCTGTTCCTCCCCTGATGTAGGACTAATACAGTGGAGGACAGAAGGTGTGTGGAGTGCTGGAGAGGCAGGAGGGCGAGTGGAGCAGGGAGCCCCCGAGGGAGAAGACTGCCATGGAGGCAACAGGACCCAGAGTCTGTAAAATGCTAAAATTACATTAATTTCCATTAATGTGCCAACTATGCATATTAACTCATGATCAATTGCAAACTTAATTTAAACAATCTAGGGAAAACCTGCATGTTCAAGACATCTGGCTCTATTTCTAAAAATAGAGGAAGAATTTAAGTGGTATCACACACTTGAATAGCTAATTTCTTTTAACACAGTTTCTTGATTGGTCCAAATTTCTTTCTGTGCACACAGAGAGGACTCCATGTTGATTTCTTTAGAAAGGATTCTCATCATTTTGTGAAGTGTACATTGTAGAAATGACAGTGGCTGCCTAGATGACTGAAACATTCAATGTTCTTCCAGGTACCTTTTGGAGGAATCTTCACATTGGAGTATCAGGAATTCAACCAGGCATCCTGAGTGTGCAAGAGAATAGTATAATTCCCACCAGAGTTTCACTTTCCATTAAAAAAATGAGAAGAACTATCTTAATCTTAAGGATATGCCTTTTATTTAACATTTCTCCAGTTCCCTTTGAAAAATATTCAATCTTTGCCATGTTGAGGTCTTGTGGGATCACAGGCTGAAACTGTCAGGAATGGGAAAAGCGTTTTATCACTCAGGTGAGCATACAAAGTTAGAATTCTAAAAATTTAGCACTTTGGAAAATGAGAGAAGTTCTGGACTGTTTGGGCAGGTGCATTTGGGATTGTGAGTACAAAAATCAGGATACAATAGGGAACGTATCAGATAGGGTTCTTAAGTGAAAACAGCAGAACCTTATTAAAGGGTATTAGGCAGATCACAAACTCTCTGGGAGCTCAGAGAATCTCTTGGGAGCTATGGAACTGAGAACAACGCCCAAACCATAGTGAGGTCATCACAGCCAATTAACCGGCTGCTACTACTCAGCACAGATACCTAACATGCATCACTGCTGCTAGACACTTGATTCTGGACTTCCATCACCACTTCTCTGCAATCCAGATGTCTCTGTGGCTATTCTTACTAGAAAATGGTTTCCCTTTGGTATCTGTGTCCACATGTTGTCCTCTTTCTATATAGTAATCTCACATAGTATATTAGCTTCAAAAAAGACTGGGAAAGTCTCTGTCTTCTCCCCTAAGTACATGGGACACTAAGGAAAATACTCCAAACAATAGAAGGAGAATTAAAAAGATACGAGAGCCAGCAATCCCTCTACTGGGTATATACCCCCAAAACTTGAAAACATTGGTACGTAAAGACACATTCATCCCCATGTTCATCACAGCATTATTCACAGTGGCCAAGACATGGAAACAACCAAAGTGTCCTTTGATAGAGGATTGAATAAAGAAAATGTGATACATCTACACAACAGAATACTACTCAGCCATAAGAAATGACATAGCATCATATGGCAACACGGATGGACTTTGATAACATTAAACTGAGTGAAATAAGTAAATTAGAAAAAGCTAAAAATTGTATGATTCCATACATAAGTAGGATACAAAATTGAGATTCATGGACATAGATAAGAGGGCAGTGATTACTAAGGGAAGGGAGATGGAGGGATAAGAGGGGATAAGGAGGTCGGGGGAAGGGTATAAAGAGGAAAAAAATGTTAGGTGACAAAGGATGATTTGACTTTGGGTGACGGATATGCAACATAATCAACTGTCCAAATGATGTGGAGATGTTTACCCAAAATCTATGTATTCTTTTTTGTTGTTGTTGTTGTATTTTTTATATTTTTCTGAAGCTGGAAACGGGGAGGCAGTCAGACAGACTCCCGCATGCACCCGACCGGGATCCACCCGGCATGCCCACCAGGGGGCGATGCTCTGCTCATCTGGGGCGTCACTCTGTTGCTACCAGAGCCATTCTAGCGTCTGAGACAGAGGCCACAGAGCCATCCTCAGTGCCCGGGCCATCTTTGCTCCAATGGAGCCTTGGCTGCGGGAGGGGAAGAGAGAGACAGAGAGGAAGGAGGGGGTGGGTGGAGAAGCAGATGGGTGCTTCTCCTGTGTGCCCTGGCCAGCAATCGAACCCGGGACTTCCGCACGCCAGGCCGACGCTCTACCACTGAGCCAACCAGCCAGGGCCCAAAATCTATGTATTCTTGTTGACCAATGTCATCTTGTTAAATGTAATTTTCTAAATAACAATAATAAAAAATACTAGAAATATCCATGACAAAGGTCTTAATAGATCAAGTAGTTTTACTTGCTCTTTCTCTCAGCTACACAGGATTTCATCCCCCAGCAAGGACACCATCAGGACTATATAGAACTTCCAGATGAGTCTCATCCATGCTCATAAACAAATCTAAAACATTACCAATTAGGGTAAATTTGGATATAATGATACTCAACATTTCTGGTGTTATGTTCTGTTAAAAGATTGTCAGCATGGTCTTAATTACTTCCCAAGGTCTCATAGAACTTTTAGGAATGCATAGCTTTCAGTTTTTAATTACAATCAAGTCTGTGTTCTCTTCACTGGCCTCAGCTATGACTCCCGCGGGTGCTGCGCCCTGTGCAGAATCTCAGCGCCCGCACACTGCACTTACAGCAGGACTGTCCCGCCCCAGCATCATGAGCTAGATCAGCAACCCACAGCCTGCTTTCCTTTATCTAAGAGATGCTTTTTACACCAAAAGGAGCCTTGGTTCTTCCTGTAAATAGACTTCTGGATGACCTGCCTCTAAATTTGTCAAACTCACCAAGACATTTATGAACTCTCCTTAGACACTAAATGTCTTCTCAGCTTTTGTACATCTGAACTCTTTATTTCACTTAATTTTTTTGAAAGAAATTTTGGCTACATGTAGAATTTGGATTGATAGTTCACTTCTTTCAGTAATTTAAAGATGTCGCCCTATTTTCAGAGGTAAATTAAGGTCGGTTGAGGCCCCTTACGCAGAAGAAAATATTGGACCCCTTGTCATTAGAAAAAAGTGTAAAGTTGGGGTTTGGCGGGGCCCTTCAGCAGACGGGGCTCAGGGCGCGCACCCGGTGCACCTGCTGTTAAATCCACATCTGTCTATTTTTCTTCTGGGTCAGCACATTTCTGATGAGAAGTCTGCTCTCATTTTTATATTGGGTCCTCTGCACACATGCCATTTTGTTCTTTGGGAGCTTTTAAGATTTTTGCTTATTGCTAGGTTTTAACTACTTAAATATCATGCACAGTAATGTAATTTTGTTTATGTTTATCTTTTGGGGGGTCATGAGTTTCTTTAAAAAATTTAAAATGAAATAAAGACATTTTCAGACAAATGAAAGCTGAGAGAATTTATTGCCAGCTAGGCTGCACTAAGTTGTGTAATGACAGTATTTAAAAGATATATTGCCAGCAAAACCATTCTAGATCTGTTGCATTTTTCCATTTTAATGGTGTAAGTAATCCTACTATAGCCGATTTAAAAGTGTCAACTGAACACAGGGTAAGGAAGAGATACAAATAATCGACTCTTGCAAATGTATGTGAATCAGTTCTAGCATGCCATTGCCCATACTCTAAAAAATATTAAAGAAGATCCTTCAGGTAGAAGTATAGTGATAACAGATGGAAATTGAGGTCTACACAAAGGAATTAAATGCACTATAAATTAAAAATATATAGGTTAGTCTGACCAGGCAGTGGCACAGTAGATGGAGTGTCAGACTTGTATGCAGAGGACCCAGGTTCAAAACCCTGAGGTCCCAGGCTTGAGCAATGGCTCATCCAGCTTGAGCATGGGCTTACCAGCTTGAGCACAGGGTCGCTGGCTTGAGCATGGGATTATAAACATGACCTCATGGTCTCTGGCTTGAGCCCAAAGGTCGCTGGCTTGAAGCCCAAGTTTGCTGGCTTGAAAAAGGGGTTACTCATTCTGCTGAAGCCCCCTGGTCAAGGCACATATGAGAAAGCCATCAATGAACAAGCAATCAATGAACAACTAAGATGCTGCAAAGAATTGATGCTTCTCATCTCTCTCCCTTCCTGTTTGTCTATCCCTCTCTCTGACTCTTTCTGTCTCTGTCAAAAAAATAAATAAATATATGAGTAAATATAAAATGCTTTTTTTCCTAATTAAATGTTTGACTTTAAAAGATAATTGAATGGCCTTGGCTGGTTAGCTCAGCAGTAGAGAATTGGCCCAGTGTGTGGAAGTCCCAGGTTCGATTCCCAGTCAGGGCACACAGGAGAAGCGACCATCTGCTTCTCAACTCTCCCTTCTCTCTCTCTCTCTCTCTCTCTCTCTCTCTCTCTTCCCCTCCTGCAGCCATGGCTCAAAAGGTTTGAGCAATTTGGCCCTGGGCACTGAGGATGGCTCCATGGCCTAGCCTCAGGTACTGAAATAGTGGATCCAGATGGGCAGAGCATTGCCCTGTAGGGGGCTTGACTGTGGATCCTGGTCAGGGTGCATGAGGAAGTCTTTCTCTGACCCCCACCCTGCCTTCTGCTTCTCACTTAATTAAAAAAAAAGATAATTGACTTGCTAAAGCAAAAAATAACCATGTGGACCATAAATTCTAGAGTAACCACTAAAAAGCAATGACAAGATCAAGGAAGAAACACAGCTATTAAAATAATAATGAAAAAAATAGAATTACACATAAATTACTCATTTAATCTACACCCTCCCCCCCCCAAGGGCTGGAAAAGAAAAAAAAAGAAACAAAATAGTGTAAATTCAACATGTAAGCCCAACCATATTATTACATATAATTTAAATAGTCTAATCACTTCAATTTTAATGTAGAGGTTGTCAGATAGAGTTAAAAGGAAGACCCAACTATATTCTGTGTTTAAGAAACCCAATCACATATATATGTAACCTTCTGATAATAGGTCAACAGAGATACTTGTGCAAATCCCACTGAGGGAAGCCACTGATGATCTGTGCGTATAAAATCTTAACATTTAAAGGAGCTTTATAATCTATGTTTCCAAATTAATAGATGGTCAATCTACAACCACCTATATAATCAACTATGCACTGAGGTGAAGGGGATACAAAGCATGTGAACTCTAAACTTAACATTAGATTACAGTAATCATATTTTAAGAAGAATGAAGTAAATTTATAGTGTTCTGAATTTGGAATCAGAATATCTGGGTGTGTAGTCACAGTCTTAAATTTTATTAGCTGTGTGGTTTTGCTAATGTCCACCTCTCTGGGACTAAATTTTTTTTTTCTGTAAAATGTTTGTTCTCTAGGGAAGTGGGGAGTCACTTATTAGAACTTTAAAATATATTTGTGAGACCATCTCAAACCCTCTCAGACTCTACACTCAGGCTAAGTTCAGAGGTTCTGTGTCACCTGAGTATGTATTTTGAGAAGGCTCCCCAGTAATTCCAATGACCAGCCCTTCCCCCAAACCCATAGGCTACTCATCAGTTGAAGATCACTGAGTTAGATCATTGCTATTGCCCTATCCAACTGTGACATTTAATAATTCTCTTTTTGTGTGTGCAGAATTAATAGTTGAGTGTTCTGCAAATTACCTCCAATTTGCAGCCACCTATGAAGTCAGTACTGACAAGCCCTAGGTGTGGTTTCTCGGCATCTTGACATTTCCTTGCAAGATTGGAGGATTGAAAATGTCATTCTGTAACTGTGGTGATTTACCTATAGATATTTTATTTCAGAGGGAATGCATAGATCCAATAGAGAACAGACTGTAGATGCTCATATTTAGTTGTGTGTGCATCTCAGTTCACCACAGCAGAACTGTTTAGGGACTGTTCAGTGCTACCTTGGTCTAGGGTAGCTGGCATTGATCTGTTGAAAAATCAATAAAGTCTGTGCTTTGGAAGAGAGCACTAAATTAGCTTTCCTAGTACACAAAACTGGAAAGTAGGTCATTGCCCGACATTCCAGTAACTGCTGCTGGCTCTTGGGCAGGCTCAGTGGCAGATACAGAGGACAGGATAGCCACCCGGAGCCCTGGGGTCAGAGGGAGTGATGCCCGGTGACTCTAAGATGGGCTGGCCAAAGCATGGAGCTCATTAAGGAGAGGGGGAAGTCCTCACTCAGCTTTCATCCAGGGCAACAGGAAACAATTTTCTGCCACAGCATATGGTTTGTTTTAGTTTTAATATGTCAGGGACTTTTATAAAATTTACTTTTTAATTGAATTTATTGAGGGAACATCAATTCACAAAACCATAAGGTTTTAAGTGTACAAATAAAAACACATCATCTGCACACTGTATCATGTGCCCGGCACCCCAAGCGAAGTCTCTCTCTGTCCCCATTTGTCCTGCCTTTGCCACTCTCCACCTACTCCTCACCCCCCTTCCCTCTCTCTATCACCACACTATTGTCCGTGTCTATGCATTCTGTGTATGTGTATGTTTGTGTGATTTTTTGTTTAATCCCTTCACCTTCTTGTATGCAGCTCCCCAAAACCCTTCCCCTCTGACAGCTGTCAGCCTGTCCCATGTGTCCATGCCTCTGTTTTTAGTTTGTTCATCAGTTTATTTTGTTCATTATATTCCACATATAAGTGAGATTATATGGTACTTGTCTTTCTCTAACTGGCTTAGCATAGTGTTCTCTAGGTCCATCCGTGCTGTCACAAAAGGTAAGGTTTCCTCCTTTTTTATGACTTAGTATAATTCTATTGTGTAAATGTACCACAGCTTTCATCCACTCATCTACTGATGGACACGGGCTGCTTGCAGTTCTTAGCTATTATAAATAACGCTGTAGTGAACACAAAGGTACATATATTCTTTTGAATCAGTGTTTTGGGAATCTTTGCGTATACTCCCAGAAGTAGGATTGCTGGGACAAAAGGCAGTTACATGTTTAATTTTTTGAGGAAATCCCAAACTGTTTCCCACAGCAGCTGCAGCAGTCTGGCTGGGACTCTCTGTTCTTCCTGAAACTGTGGAACTCCTTCTTTCACCAGGTTAGGGATGTTTGCAGCATTATTCCTTTATCCCTTGCTCACTCTCTTCCCCTTCTGGTACTTCTTATAATGCAGACATTACACTTGGTGTTGTCCCAAAGGTTTTTTAGACCTTTTTTTTAAAGATTTTATTTATTCATTTTAGAGAGGAGAGAGAGAGAGAGAGAGAGAGAGAGAGGGAGAGAGAGAGAAGGGGGTGGAGCAGGAAGCATCAGCTCCCATATATGTCTTGATTGGTCAAGCCCAGGGTTTCTAACTGGCGACTTCAGCATTCTAGATTGATGTTTTATCCACTGTGCCACCATGGTCAGGCCCTTTAGACATTTAAAAATTTTAAATTTGTTTTTCTTTTTGATGATCTTCTTTGGTGCTTATTTTATCTTGTCCTCTAAATCTTTATTTGATTATTTGGTTCATCTAACCTGCTTCTAGTGTATTCTTCATTTCAGATATTGTATTCTTCATTTCTGACTGGTTCTTTTTTGATTTCTATGTCTTTTTTTTTTTGAGTGAGAGGAGGGGAGATAGTGAGACAGACTCATGCATGTGCCCTGACCAGACCCACTCAGAAAACCCTGTTTGGAACTGATGCTCAAATCAACCAATCTATCCGTAGCACGTGAGGCCGATGTTCAAACCAATCGAGCCACTGGCTGTGGGAGGGGAAGAGGGAGAGAAAGGGGAGATGGAGGGAGAGAGAAGCAGGTGGTCACTTCTCTTGTGTGCCTTGACTGGGAATCGAACTCGGGATGTCCATACACGGGGCTGACGCTCTATCCACTGAGCCAACTGGCCAGGGTCTCTATGTCTTTTTATTTATTTATTTATATATTTAAATATTTTATTTATTGATTTTTAGAGAGAGAGGAGTGAGAGAGAGAGAGAGAGAGAGAGAAGAGGGAGGAGCAGGAAGCATCAACTCCCATATATGCCTTGACCAGGCAAGCCCAAGATTTCGAACCGGCAACCTCAGTGTTCCAGGTCGACGCTTTATCCCACTGCGCCACCACAGGTCAGGCTCTATGTCCTTTTTAATACTCACTATTTCTTTATTTAAGTTTTCACTGAGATCATCCATTCTTCCCCTAAGGTCCTTAAGCATCTTTATAAACATTGTTTTAAACTCTGCATCTGATCTTGGTTGCTTCCACTTCATTTAATTAATTTTCTGGTGACTTCTCTTATTCTTTTATTTGGGACATATTTCTTTGTCTCCCCCTCAGTCTCTGTATATTAAATTGATCTGCTATGATTCTCCCACTTGTTATGATGGCTTTATGATGTAGGTGCCTTGTTAGTCAGTGGCACAATCTTCCAGATCACCTGAACTATGTGCTCCAAGAATATTTCTTGTAGGTTATGTATACCCTCTCATTGTAGTTGAATCTTGAATGCTATTGGTCCTTTTGTGGATGACTTTAACACTTCAAGCAGACTCACTATAAGGAGTATAGTGAGTCTCAATAACCAGGTATTAGTCATTGTGCAGGGGCTGCCCTCAGGTGGAGTTATTCTCAGCAGGGTCTGGCACCTGTTGGAATTCCCTTTTGGGTGTGTCACTTGTGTGGCTAGTTGGGTCAATCTTTCATGTGGTCTGAAGCTCACCACTAGCTATGTTGGTTCTGTGTCTACTTGGGCACAGATACAAGTGGATGTCAGACATTGTACATAACTGGCTTTGAGCTACCTGTCTGAGCTGCCCTGATATTCACTATCTGTAGCTGCATCTGCTGAGCCTAGGGGTGCATGGGAAGGGCCACTTTGTGTACAAGGATCAACTTCCAGCAGCTTAGAGCTGGGGGCAGACTTATAAAAGGTCCAAGGTTCCCTGACATCCACCCCCATCTGAGGTTGCCTGATGTTCCTCCAGAGCCTTCAGAAGAAGGACTATAGAGTGGGCCCAGGCTGGTGGCAACCCACAGACCCTTTCAGAGGTCACGTGCAAACTCAGTATGGCGGGGCCACCGGGGTTGGGAGGATGAACCTAATGGGACCTATACTGGGGGCTGTGTGGTCAGGTGCTCTATGAGGGGAAAGTGACCCCTACTCTAGAGCCATACCTCTCAGTCTCTGCCAGAGTCCCCAAGTCTAGCTCCCCTAAGGGGGTGCCCTGCAGGCTCAGGTTGGGTGCAGCCAGCTGTCTCCTCTGCAGGAGCAAGCTCAGCAGGGACTTGGAAAGACAGATCAAAAGAATCTCCTGTTGGGAGTGGTTCTGGCCAAGCCCGCAGGATAGGACCAAGCACTGCATCCTGGTGTTGGGCAGTAGCCTCCGAGGGAGACACACTCTGAAGGTCCCAGCTCCCGGCTCCACACAGCACTGAGCTCAGCAAGGCAGGGCTGCTGGGACTCGGGAGGGCAGACCCAAACAGACGTTCACTGCGCATGCTGCTGGTGAATCTGTAGGGGTGGGGCAGGTGCGTCCCCTTCCTAGGATAGAGTGGGCTCAGCTTGCAGGGAAGATAGGAGTAGCCCCCTGAGATGGAGCCACGCACCCCAGCACCTGCCCTCTGATTCCTGGACGGAAGCCTCCTCTGGAAATGTGTTCCCAATATCCCCGCTCTTTGCGGCACTCTGATCCCCCTGCACACCTGAGCTCACCAGGATGGGCCCACAGAGTGAAAGGGCAGGACACATGGTTCAAGAGTTTGGGGTGAGTGGCACCGGCTGTGCTCTCGGGGCAGGGAAAAACGGTCTCCTTTCCAAAGCCACACAGTTCAATCCCTGTCTGAGTCTCTGCGAAGAGCTTCTCCAGAAAAAGAGTGCCCTAAGGTCCCTGCTGGGTGCAGTCTGCAGACCCCTCCGCAGGGCCTGAGCTCAGCATACTGCTGTCACCAGGAGTTGGGGGGCCTGGCAGCGCTCTCTCCAGACTGGAGCTGTAACAGTAAGAGTGCTCAACCCTAGGAAAGTGGCATCTGGCTCTCTAGCAGACACCTTCCTCTCCCAGGTAGACTGAATCTCCACTGCTATTCAGCACAAGGTGCTATTTGGGCCTCTTCCCATCTCTGTTGCTCTGGATTGGAGATCCCGTGTGGGGTTGAGAGCCCTCACTCCAAGGGAAAGGGAGTTTTGTGGCTGAAATAATCTTCTGTCTTCTCAACCACCACACATGGGCTCAGGGCCAGCCTTTCTGTGTCTCCACTCTTCTTACCAGTCTGTATGAGGTTCTCCGTAAACCCTTGATTTTTTTTTTTTCCGAAGCTGGAAACGGGGAGGCAGTCAGACAGACTCCTGCATGCGCCCGACCAGGATCCACCCGGCATGCCCACCAGGGGGCGATGCTCTGCTCATCTTGGGGCGTTGCTCTGCGGCAATCAGAGCCATTCTAGCGCCTGAGGCAGAGGCCACAGAGCCATCCTCAGTGCCCGGGCAAACTGCTCCAGTGGAGCCTTGGCTGTGGGAGGGGAAGAGAGAGACAGAAAGGAAGGAGAGGGGGAGGGGTGGAGAAGCAGATGGGCGCTTCTCCTGTGTGCTCTGGCCGAAAATTGAACCCGGGACTCCTGCATGCCAGGCTGACGTTCTACCACTGAGCAAACCGGCCAGGGCTAAACCCTTGATTTTAATATTTCAGTTCAGCTAGGCTTCAGTTGGTTATTCAGCTTGATTGCTATAATTTAGCTGCAAATCTGGTTTAGCACTGGAAGTAGGTGAGTATAGCTTTTACCTACTCTGTAGCCACCTTGGAATTACAGGGATGCTGTATTCCTTTTATTATTATTATTATTATTTTGCTTTGCAGAAAATGACTTTGATCCATCCCTCCCCTGACAGTGCTTGAGGATTCTTTGTTATTTCATTTCTAGCATGTTACATTTCAAAAGATTTGCAGAGTTAAATGTTGGCGGAAAAGATGTGGTTAATTAAGTAAGAGTGGGTCATATTCTAATTTCCTATTACAATTAAAATCTTTTCATTGTAAGAATTAAGCTAAGGGACTAACAATTTTACATTAATAGTTGTAAACATCGCCTTCTCATACATAGATCAAAAGAGAAACCTGTACAAATCCCACTCAGGGAAGCCACTGATGACATCAGAGGGCAGGAGGGGGAAGGGATCATTGCAGGAGATCCACAGCTCTGGTGTCCCCATATCTCAGTGTGTTACGCTTGTGGCCCTCAGTGGAGACCTGGACTACATATTTAATCAGGGCTAGACCTCATTGAAATCAAGAAGTGAGAGAACAATTTCTCTCCTGACTTCACATTTCAGTTCCTCTTCTGATTGCCCTGACAGCTAGTGTCTCCCCTTATTTTCTCCTCTCCCCACAGAAATAGCGAATGTCTCACTCCCAGGTATCTATCGACAAGGCTGTGACCTAGTGTAGCTTCTGGAGGCCCACCCCATGGAGAGATTCGACTGGCAGTAGTGGCTGGACTTGGGCAATATCTTGTTGCTTTCACTGAAAAATCAAAAGAGATTTAAGAAGATCCTCACTCTCCAGTGGTGGCAACAGACAAGAGAGCCATGTCAACTGGTGGCTTCCTAATATTCTAGTGTATTTGTATGGGCTTGTGCACCACATGGCCCGAGATTGATTCCTCAAGGATGGCATCACTGCTTCATGGTTCACTGCATTTTCTAGAGAATGTGATGGGAAGCATAGGAGTTTGTTCCCAGATTTTGTGATAGCTGCAAAGTAACTTACATTATATCCTCTCAGACTCTTGTCCTTGTTAGAAAGGTGAGAAATAAGATATTATTATGTCTACAAAATTGAAAACTAAATATGAGAGACCAAGTTCTATTCCTAATAGTCACAGTGAATAGTTGAGCTCTTCTAGAACTCAAGTGTCCTGCCCATTAACCCATGTGGTCCTACGCCTTTGGTGTGTGTGGTGTTGGTTCTGTACATTCTTTCTATAGTAGAGAGTTCCGTTCTGGAACAGGTCCACTCAGGGCTGTGAAATAGAAGCCAAAACCAACATAGAGAGGTTTCTGGTGTCTTAGCCCACGTTCTCTAGAAAACGGAGCCTGAGGAAAAAGCTTACCTGCTAATACTTTGTTGGCGGTGCATGTCAGGAAATTAAGAGTGAAAGGAAGAAGGAAATGAGGAGGGGAGGAAGGAAATGTGGAGGGAGCTGTGTTCCACCACCCAGGTCTCCCCTTAGGAGTTACGGGATTATTCTCCCGGCTGCAGAAACTGTTGCAGAGGGCCAGCCCTTAGATGTCAGCCCTCTCCAGGAATGGCCTTAGCCACATGCTAGCAACACCCTCTGTTTCCTGAGCAGACCACAATGACTGCTCAGTGCAACAGAAAGGCCTAATCCTCTCGTTTCCATTCAAGCAACTCTGAAGGGCCCCCTTCTTTCTAGAGTTCCTCATAGTTACCCGTGGAGTCAGGTGAGGGCTTTGCTGTGACTCAGCATAGCCCAGTGTTCCCCTTTGCCTACCTCTGTTTCCATCCCTGCCCAAGGTCACTACCTAATAAACTTGCTACATGTCAGTCTCTGTCTCATTCTGCTTCCCAGGGATCCCAACTTGCAAAAACACATGTTATGTTTTATATTAAGGCTCTGTCCACTCTCCTGCTCTCTGCCTGGGACTCCCCTGCCTCCCTGTACTCTTCCTCCTTCAAGAGGCATGGGGATGACCATGTGGGAGCAGGCACATTACCTGCAATACCCACTGGAGAACACCTATCCAGTAGGAGAGGCACTACACAGCCAGGTACACACAACCCCCTGTTGTTGGTTACTAAATGCTGCACAATGAGCACACACATGGAGTAACCAAGGTAGCAGGGCCCAACAGTGTGAGCAAAACAACATCTACTTCTGCTTACCTTTCCTGATCTATTGTTGCCATTGCCAAATGTCCAATCTGCCGTCAACAGAGACAGCTCTGTGTCACTGACGGCATCATCACTGAACACGTCTTTTGGTGGCAAGTTGATTGAATTCTTCTTCTTCAGCCTGAATGGTCCAGAAATTTATTTAACAAGAATAGACAGACACATATTTCCTGCCCACAGGACCTACCCAAGGTCTTAGGACTTTTTTTTTTTTTTTTTGATCTGCTAGCATGTGATCCCACGTAATACTGCTTCGGACCAAGGAACCTGTTTTATACCAAAAGTGGGCATATGGTCACATTATGTACTTCACAGAGGGGCTGGCCTCACAGACAATGAATCAGCCCCTGGAAAGCACCATGGGGGCCCCAGCTAAGAGGTGATAACTTGCCAAAATGGAACACCTCACTCCAGGACATAATACACACTCTAAATCAATACTTGTTTAGGATATGGTGTCCCAGTGGGTAGAACGCTGGACTCTGTGTGTCTAAAGATCGTAGTTCCAAAGAAGAAACATTTCACCTGGAGCACACATCAAGAGTTGCACCGAACTCTAAGCTCTGACTGCTGCCTGAGCCCTTTGGAGTCACCATTCTGTCAGGGTTAACTGAAACTGAGGTCAGGCTAATGTTATGCAATGAACCAAACAAGAAAAATGTCTGGCTTTTGGATGGTAACCTCAGCCTGTGAAGGGCATGATGCTCAAGAAGCTTAGAGTCTGCAGGAACGAGGGTGGTGTTGCCACGTTAGCCCCTGAGACCAGAGAAAGTGTTGGCCTAAGGCAAGGGGAACCTAGAATGGACGATAGAGGAGGAAGATGATTATCATCAATTGAGGCCCGAGACCAGCTACAGCAGTGGTGGCTGCAGTGAACCCCATTCACCTTCCTCTTATAAGTCCTTTCCAGAAAAAGGGCCCACCAGAGTCCTAAAGGAGGTGCTCCTAATACTTATACAAAGAGTTGGCTCCAAGTCATACAGGATGCATTGAAGTAGATGCAGTGATGCATCTGTCAGCCCCTTCAGGAAAGGTGAACTTACTCCCTTACCTGTTGGGAGAGCCCTCAACCATCAACCCACCTCAGGATTTGCCTCTCTCAAGGTCATGCTGCCCTTCCAGGACAGCCTCATCCAATGACTGGTTGAGCACGAGTAAAGTGCCCAGGCCAGTGGTTGGCAAACTCATTAGTCAACAGAGCCAAATATCAACAGTACGATGATTGAAATTTCTTTTGAGAGCCAAATTTTTTAAACTTAAACTACATAGGTAGGTACATTCCTTATTGAGGTAGCGCCTGCACATGGTATTTTGTGGAAGAGCCGCATTCAAGGGGCCAAAGAGCTGCATGTGGCTCACGAACCGTGATTTGCTGACCAGGACCCTAGGCCTTCTGTACCAATTTGGGATAATTCTGGAGGGCCATCAAAGCTTCACAGCTACCTGTAGGTACAGCTGATGTCTTCACTGAGACTATATCACAACCCAACTTCTTTCTCTGTTCAAACTGCTACTTTCTTCTCTTCTGTAGGCATTGATCACAAGAGTATTCCCTAATGGTCCACAACAAACTGAGTCTGCTTCCCAGGATACCCAACCCGAGCCAGAGAGCAAATATAAGGAGGTACATGACCATGGTGACTACATCAATCACCCATTGTGTCTGGTTGCTCACCTTTCAGGGGGTGTCTCCAGAGAGATTGCCTGAAGGGGTTGCAACTCAGAACTGTTCATGGGGGTTTAGAGATGTGAGGAAAACAGCCCAATTTCCTTGCCCTCTCCCATTGGCCAAAGTTTGCCCCATAGGCAACAAGATCACCATACTTCTAAATTGGGTCACTCAGCCACTCCATGTGACCACTGAGGAAGCCAGATCTTTCTCTTGTTCAATACATCCAGAGCCTAGGTGCCAAGAGCATTCCTTGTGAGTCAGGTATTCACACGTAGTGGTGGCAGCAAGCAGCCAGAATTTCTGACCACAGGCATGACGGGCGCCAGCAGCAGTGCTGCTCCTGTCAGAAGGGAGAGAAATGACGGAACAGACGGGGCCAGATGGACTTGTGATGGAACATCAAATATCATTGGTACAAGCAATAGGGATGTTTATACACATTTTCCCCCTTAGAAACTTCATTATATACTTAACCTATTATAAAATATTTAATTTCATCATTCAATTGTAGGAGAGGAAAGTAGTAGAATAGTGAGCGTGGCAAAATAATAATAATAATAAGTTGCACAATTGTATAGTGCTTTACAGACAACCAAAATGGAAAAGTATGCTTTTGTGAAGGAGAAATTGTGAGACGTTTTTTTCTCTAGTCACCCACATTTCAACAATTTCGTGGCTGGGATAAAATGGATTTTCCGAGGCCAAAGGAAAGCTGGGAAGGGACCACACAAGCCCAGATATTGAAGGACACTAGAGGTGAAACGCAATCCAGCCACCTCGCGTTACAGACCAGGAAGCCAACTCAGAGGGAAAACGAGCTCTGCTTCAGCTCTTGATTTAGGAGGAAATGATCAGGACAGAAGTGATTGTGTTCGTGTTATAATTAAAAGGTGCCCTCATTAAAACTCCATCTCTTAGGAAAGGACAGGCATTTGTGGAGACTTGCGTTTACTAAATCCCTATTATATCCCATGAATTTCACATTTATTATTTCCTCTAATTAACTGATTAATCTTCACAAAATCCTGGGAGGCATATATCATCACACTTATTAAGAAGTTCTGTAGACTGCACGGGGCCAGATTAAAAATTAGTAGCTTCTGGACCCTAAATATCATGTTCACAGAATAGCATTGTGCTGACTCCCAGAGTGAAGTAGCTAAAGGTTATTGAAGCCAAGAACAATGAAATCATATTTTCATTTTAACATGCTGTTTCTACTTTCTTTTCATTTTGAGTTAAAAAAAAATCAAAGATTACAGGACAATGGTTTTTTCTGAGGTAGTAGAAGCTTAACTTACTGTTGGAATCAGTAAAACACCGACATAAATAGGAGTAAAAACATTCAGAAAAGACACATTTCTAAATCAATCTCCTCCCCATGGCCTGCAACGTACTAGGCAGACCAAAGCCCTTCCACTCTCCTATCTCCTTGTCTGAAATGAGGGCGTTCTGCTCTCCTGGGTCTTCAAGTTTTTTCCTAGTTCAAAATAAACAAAATTTAAAAAAACACAATCACTCCAGGCCTGCACGGTTCTTTCGTTTTGTTGTAATGAAAATCTTTAATGCTTGCGAGAATAGGAACACCAGTGAGGAGGGGGCACGCACTGCAGGCGGACCCACAGCAGACACAGGAAGTGGGCCTGCCCCAGGAGGCGGCGCCTGCCCCAGGAGGCGGCGCCTGCAATGGGTTCTGCCCTCTCTGCCTCTGCTGCTGGGCTCATTGGCCTCTGCTGGCTGCTTGCAGAGCCTGTGGGGAGCCTGGATGCTCCAGTTACAGCTCATAACTCAGGTATTGCTCGGGATAAGAATAAAGCGATCCCTTTACCCAACTCTCTGATAATTCACGGGGAATACTTAATTTTTCTCTTAATTTAGTCCTTGGCTTTTCCATCCCTCTCTTCCTTTATCCCCCTCTGTCTCCCCTCTCATGCTTATTTCATACCAGACTCAGTTCTAAATACTTTATATGTATTAACTTACTTAATCTTCATAACAACCCTGAGAAAGGTATAGTTGCTATTATCATTTTATTAATAAACAGACACAAAAAACTTAATTAAATATCTTTGGCCACACAGTAAGTATATTTTGGTGCCAGGACTAGGACCCAAAGCAGCCTGGCTCAGGAGTCCACCCCCAGAACCACAATGCTATTTGGTATCAGCTGAAGTCAGAAATACTCATGCTTCCTACTTCCTGGTCTTGGTCAACCACGGGCTGATTTGTTCCCAAAGATCACTGAAAATTCTTGGCTCAACCCAAAGCACCTTAATTAGCTTTTAGCTCATTTACAACTCTGGGAAGACAGGTGCAGTGAAAGTGCTAGTTTTTAACAGCTTTACCTTTCTTGGGACTGCTCGGGCTTATACTTGTTGTTTGTATACTTGTCACTTCATCTGTAGCTTCAAGGTCATCTGCAGCCTTCCAGCGCTCCCTGTTCCAGCCGCACCCGATCCTTCTGCTCATCCCTGCCTCGGTGCTCTGCCAGTGCTCTTCCTCCTGTCCATCAAGTTCTTCCTTCCCTCCGTTCCTTGGGAACATGGGCCATCCCTGTAGCCCTACCATTCTGATCGTTAAGTAGAATTGTCAGCGTGATTTACTCATGTGTCCTTTGCCCCTCTAGATTGAACATTCCCTGAGGACTGTAACAATATTTTATTCTTCTATGTGTCATTTTCTATAAGATATAATACAATAAGACACAAAGTTAACTTGTAAATATTTTACCAAGAAAAATTTAAATGTGAAGAAAATCCTTTTAAATGTGTCTAGTATTTAAAACATTAATAACTCTTTTAGGGGAGAGTTGTTTTGAGCAAGGCTTATAATCCTTAACTTTTTTCTCTAACACCTTTAACCAGAAAGACAAAAAGTATATATATATATAAAAGTATATATATATAAAGGTAGTATAATGAAAAAATGCACAATGAAAGTAAACTTATGCTATTGGGTGTATCTCACTGTGATTTGTCACAGACTTCCCAGGACCTAAGGGTCATTCCCTTCCATTTGCACAATGTCTGGCTGGCCGAGATGCCCATTTCCTGCTAAGAGAGTTCTGGAATATAAGGGCGCTCTCTGTATGAGGTAGTTCATGATTATCTAGGACTTAACAGGAGCCACAAAGAGATTACTTGAAACTTATACCCAGTGAGAAGGACACATTTGACCTTATGCTCTTCTTGGAGAGAATATCTATGGGAGATAGTTCCATTGCAGGTAGGACTGGACTGAAGATGGCTTGGCTGGGGTAGTCCCACTACCTGATAACCAAGGAGCGGAGGCCTGAGTGTACATGTGCTACAGTGATTTGTCTGACACTTTGAGGAGCATGCGATGACGATCTAGTGAAATCTGAATCCTCATGGAGCAGAAGGAAACCGACGTGGGGAGAACAGAAGAGCACATACACACCAAATACAGTAATGTGGAAAACCGGACCGGCAGCCTTGTGGAAGAGGCAGGTTGATACCAACACTTAATTTAATTTTATTGTATTTTGTTCATCAGAAATCAGTAAGAGTAAAGCTAATATGTGGTTTATGGCAAGACAATAATGATAATAAAGTACACAAAAATAGCATCACTAAACTATTGATTGACTTTTAGACTTCTACTAAAGCATCCCGGAATACATTTAGAGCCTGTTTTAGGAAAAAAACCAGAATCAATATTCTATGATAGGAAATTCAATGGCTAATTTTACTCCAAATGAACAATGTGTGAACTCAGTCAACTCCCTGTTTTCTTGAAGGCAACACAGATTCACAATGCTTTATTCATGATTTTGAAAACTAAAAGTTTTTCATAACTCATTTGGTGGCACCACCGGATCTGAATTCAGCAGTAAAACCAGATCTGAATGGATTCAGAGCTGTCTATAGTCTTTACTTATCCCACTCAGAGTGGATTATTTACACATTTCTTAGGAGAAATAAGAACATATTTAATGTAGGGGTACTGCCCCGGATTTGGAAGAAGATGTCTGCTACCTGCCCATTGTCCTTTCTAAGAGTGACAAACTCTAAATTCTAAAACACCTCTGATTCCAAGGACTTCAAGCATTAGATGATGAACTTTACACAGATAACAATCCCTTCCTGGATGTCAGTCTTTTCCTCATCCCAGAGACCAAAATTCATTTCAAATGGCAACTGTCAGCTGAATGCTTTATCCCAGGGGTCCCCAAACTTTTTACACAGGGGGCCAGTTCACTGTCCCTCAGGCCATTGGAGGGCTGGACTATAAAGAAAACTATGAACAAATCCCTATGCACACTGCACATATCTTATTTTAAAGTAAAACAAAACAAAACAAAACAAAACAAACAAACAAAAAAACCCAGAATGGGAACAAATACAATATTTTAAATAAAGAACAAGTAAATTTAAATCAACAAACTGACCAGTATTTCAATGGGAACTATGCTCCTCTCACTGACCACCAATGAAAGAGGTGCCCCTTCCGGAAGTACGGTGGGGGCCGGATAAATGGCCTCAGGGGGCCGCATGTGGCCCATGGGCCGTAGTTTGGGGACCCCTGCTTTATCCCTTATTGTCAGGTCATGAAACAAAATGTTAAATTTCTTTTTAGTGTCTAATGTGACTAAGGGTAGATTATCATTGTGTGTTCCCTCTCACCCCCCACATAAAGATTTGATTTTTCATTTTTTAATTGCTACAATTATACTGGTTTATAAAATAGTTATTGTGTCTTAAACCTGGGATGATGTGCACTATACCCAGTGAAGGTTTAAGGAGAGAGGTGCTTATCTTGTATTTTCCAAGCCAATCAATCAATTTTAGGGATAGAATATGTGGTTCTCAGAGATAGAGAGTTCTAAACTCCAGTGAGACATAGCTCTCGTAGATAATCTCAAAGAATAGATTTTCCTTCCTAGAAGTTAGTGGTGATTGAGTTAAACTGCAGAGGATCACAGTTGTATCTTTATACACCACAAGTTGGTTGATTTGCTCTAGGTGGGGGTGAGGGTGGTTGAGCAGGAAGCCATGTGGAACAAAGTAAGGTTAAAAGGAAAAGAGTAAGTAACACTTCCTTAGGAAGCAAACAAGTTTCAGAAAGGATGAGTAGTGTTCTGGAATTTCCACGTAAGCTTATTTTGATAGGGCCTTCTTTTCCTAGAACCACTTTCTCTCCCCAAGCCTACCTTCTGCTTTTCTGTGTGGTTCAACCATCAGGTTCAATGTCACCAGCTCCAGGAAGTTTATGTACATGTACAGTGTAGAGCTTTCATACAGAATATTTATTATTTCCAATTTATGCAAACAACTGTAATGGATTTTGCATTTAGAAATAAATTTTAATAGCAGTTTGGTGGTTAAGCTATATATATCTTGATTGAATAATTTCTGTTTAGTGTTAGGAGACAGCTTATTTAATAAATACTTAAAACATAATGCCATCTTGTGAAGCTGGGAAATTCAGAAGAAAATTGAATAATGACATACTCTGTATGCATACCTCAACAGTTTCTGTAGATGAACTGTTTCTTTCACATGGTAAAAAAAGATTACTATTTTCTAAAGGAAAAAGTAAAAGTACCTTTAGAAATGAGTGTATGAAAACTCCTTTTTTAATCAAGACTTAGAAGTTATGTGTGTGTGATATGAGATACTGCTTTGTTCTATAGAATAGCCTAAAGTTAGTATCAATTCATAGCTTTCACCAAGCACTTCTAGTGTCCTTTAAATCTACCTTTTCAAAACCTCTATGGGGGTAACCTAGAATTCTGGTTCAGGCTTATTTTCACCTGTCAGAAATAATTACTGTCAGTAAAATTTTCCAGGAAATACATATTTGAATTTACATTTTTTTTTGAGAAAGATACAGACAGACAGGGAAAAAGATAAGAAAATAAGAAACATCAACTTGTAATTTTGGTATCTTAGTTGTTCATTGCACTCTCCTATATGCCTTGACTGAGAGGCTACAGCAGAGCAAGTGAACCCTTGCTCAGGCCAGTGATGTTGGGCTTCAAACAGTGACCTTTGGGCTCAAGCCAGCGACCATGGGGTCATGTCTATGATTCCACACTCAAGCCAGTACTAAAGCCGGATGAGCCCGCACTCAAAATGGCGGCCTCGGGGCTTCGAAACTGGGTCCTCCACATTCCATTGGCTGGTCAGATTTGAATTTACACCTTTAAACAATTTGTCCACAGTTTCTTCTTGCAACTTTCTTAAAATTCATTTTGTTGTTGCTGTTACTTTTATTACTAATTTCTTCATTGAGAGGTCTGTCTGTGCTGCCAGTGTATTTATGTTGTACTTTGTTTTGAACAAAAGTGTTCGTTAGTGTTTATAAGATATTATTTCATTATCTTTAGGAATTTATTTATCTTTGCAAATAAGAAACCTGTGTTCAATTTAGTGTAATTACACTGTAGATAATCTTATTTCCCACCAGTAGCTTTTTATATTTATATTTTATCCTTGATAGTCTAAAATTTCACTTGGTATATCTAGCAGTCTCTTTTTTAAAATTTATTTGCCTTATTCAATTTTTTAAAAGACTTTATTAATTCAATTTTCAGAGAGGAGAGACAGAGAGAGAGAGAGAGTGAGAGGGAGAGAGAGAGAGAGAGAGAAGGGGGAGGAGCGGGAAGCATCAACTCCCATATGTGCCTTGACCAGGTAAGCCTGGGGTTTCGAACCAGCGACCTCAGTGTTCCAGGTGGATGCTTTATCCCACTGCACCACTACGGGTCAGGCCTTATTCAATGTTTGGTAAGATTTTTTTTCAATTTAAGGATTCATGCCTTTCTTTAATTCTTATAACAATTTCAGATATTATTTTTGCAAATACTTTCTCACTCCATTATTTCTGTTCTCATATTCTTACTTAGTTTTGGATCTAGTCAATCTATTTTCCATTTTCCTTAATGTCTCATTCACAGTTTTCACCTTCTTTTCCTATGTAATATTCTGAGCGAGTACTGTTCTAACTTTATTCTAGTTTTATTTTCTATGTCTAGTTTATACTTTAGTTCATCTAAGATCCTTCTTACTTTCAGTAACTGTTTTTTTCATTTCTATCATTCACAGTTGGTCTTTTAAAAATATATTCCTGCTCCCATTTGATAACTTTCTATTTTTATTTCTCAGATGCTATGCACCCCTATATATCTGAGAAATTTAAATATACATATTTTACATGCTATCTTATTTATATTTTATAATTTGTGAATTCTTCTTATGTGTGAATATTTTGACTCTGTCACATGAGAGGTATTTCCTTGGGTGCTTTATAATTTTCAGTTGTGAGTGTACCTTCTAAGGGACCTTATTTTTATGATAGCTCTTTCAGTCTGGTGGTTTTATGGTTGCCTCAGTCAGCTCTCTGTTTTGTTTAGCCCAAGTATGTTATTAGGTTATTTCTTAAACTTTTTTGGGGGTGTTGCTGTTTTTGTTAAATGACCTCATTGAAAAGTTGATGATATGCCTGTTTCCTACATACGTATTTATCTATAAGTTCAGGAATATATAGGTCCCTCAAAACCCAGTCACTAATCCTATAGGGGAAATTAGATCTCTGGTTAAAAACTCTAGACTAGAGGTTTAGAGCTTTTGTCTCATTTGGGTAGAAGAATTCTAGATGTGCAGCTTTCTTGCAGTACAGCACAGGTTACAATTATCTTGAGAAAAGTTTTGCTTGGGCCACAGAGAAATGAGATGGTTTAATCTTTTAGCCATCCATCCTTACAGGTGGTTGCTCACTGTGTTTTTAATTAGTATTTACTAAAGATTAACAATGTTGAGCATCGTTTTATGTGCTCATTTGCATTCTGTATACTTTTTTTGGTAAAGTGCCTATTCAAATCTTTTACTAGACTCCAGCTGGTGGCACAGTGGTAGAGTGTTGACCCAGTGTATGGATATCTTGGGTTCGATTCTCAGTCAGGGCACACAGGAGAAGCAATCATCTACTTCTTTCTCCCTCCCTCTCCCATTGCCAGGGGCTTGATTGGTTCAAGTGTCAGCCCTAGGCACTAATAATAGCTCAGTTGGTCCAAGCATGTCAGACTTAGTTGCTAAAAATAGCTTAGTACTTGAGCGTTGGCCCAGACGGAGTTACTGAGTGGATCTCGGTTGAGGTGCATGCGGGAGTCTGCCTCACTATCACCCCTCCTCTCATCTAAAAAATATATTTTGCTTGTTATTTAAAATTTTGGTTATTTGTTTGTTATTGGGACTTTAGAGTTCTTTATATGTTCTAAATGCTAGTCTACTATCAACTGCAAGGGGTCCTCAGACTATGGCACAGTTCCATTCCTATGACAGTGACATAACCTGAATTTTGGTGTAAGTCAAACACACCCTATCTATTTTAACACAATTGTAAAATCATAATCTAGAACATAAAAGCACAACTAATCCACAGAAAAAGGAAAAGGACATAAATATACTGTACTGTACATTGTACTATAGTAACAAAAAAAATGAGTGTAAAAAATTCCTTACCTTATTCCTGTGGTTGGCTTGCACACTGGAAGGGGCATTGCAAGGTGGGAGAGAGTGAACTACTGGAAGGAAGAAGCTGTAGAGACAGGAGAACCTGCAGAAGGTACTGGAGACACTGGATCAGATGAATCAGGATTGCCCAAGAAACATGCAAGAGATGCTGGAGATGATTCTATTTGTACTGCAGGTGTCTCATCTTAAGAAGCAGCTGATGTAAAGGGTGCAGGATCTGTTGCAGGCCTCTCTGCCTTCCTAAAGACTTGCTCCAGGCTAGTCTGGAAGGTTAATGAATTCTTCTCTTCCAAAATCTACCTAGAGCATTGCATGGCATCCATAACAGCTCTGTAGACCCTACTGAATCTGTTCCCCCACCTAGTCTGTAAGTACAATACTAACGGCATAAGCCAAAACACTCATGTCTCAATTTCTTAAAGTTTTTATGGGAGTGAACATAGTAAACTCGAAATGTCTTATGTCAAGACTGCTGTAACCCGCTGCCACCCTGTATATTATTTGCTAATATTTTCTCCCACTCTATGGCTTGTCTTTTCATTCTTTTAATAATGTCTTTCAAAGAGCAAAATTTAAAAATTTTGACAAACTTCAATTTAAAATTTTATTTTCTTTTGTATGTTGTGCTTTTGGTGTTGTATTTACGAAATCTTTGAGTAATCGATCATAGTCACAAAAATTTTTTCTTGTGTTTTTTTATAAAGTTCTGTCATTTTAGGCCTATGATCTATTTTAAGTTAATTTTAAGTATAATATAAAGTGACTATGTATTTTTAATTATATTTAAAAAATATTTTATTTCACCTTTAAAATTTGGAGCTGAGAGAGCTGGTTATGAGCTTGTTTACCTCAGCTGATTGACCCAAATTGTAGTGTTTTTATTCAACAGCTTATGTGTTTAATATGCAAATTAATTATATGATGGTTAATTGGCTAATTTACAATTAGAAGAAGGAAGTGATTGGTCAGGCATGAAGTACTGGTTAATGTAGAAAGGTATGTAAATCACTGTTCCTGACTCTCAGCAGATTGCCCGATTCTTTGAAACTCCTGCACTAGGATGGTTATTTGCATAATGAGTTCAAACTCATGCATTATCAAGTACATATTTGTAATTAAATAATATATATCAGCGAGCTCTGAATAGATCAGTTCAAAGGTGAAAATATAGTGTCAGCTCACAAAAGCATCTCTTCAAAATACAGTATTATGAAAATTACTTAATGAATATACAAGCTGTGATGGGAATTAATGGGATAAAGGTTTTCTATATTGTTTTGAACTTTAATATATTTTTCCACCAAACTTCTAATATTGAAAAGTGGAGAAATTCATTCACATTTTTCTTAAGAAAAAATAAATTAAGTTTCTCTGTGACCCAGAAATAAAAGCATCTTTCACAACCAACAAATATTTTTAGAGATGAAAGGAAAAAAAGGAAAAAAAAAGGTTTCAGAAGGCAGTAATAGATGGAACTCATATCCATGCCTACTTTAAAAAATATAGGTCACTTTCATGCCACTTTGTTTTTTATACAAATATTATAAAATGTGAATTGTAAGAACACAATCTCTACTTTTCACCTTTCTGGTAAAACTGTTAACCATTCAAAGTATACAAACCAATCTTGCTCTTAGGATGGGAACAATGTGTGATTGGGAAAGTGCTTCAGATAGAATGGAGGATCTTCACAGGGTACTGACAATGATGATAATTTATATGTAAAACAAGAGCAAATATTCATTTGTCACTTAGAGAAAGAAGGGGGATGAGAGAGACATAGAACTGAGGTCACTTCGATTTCAGACACTGTCTGTCCTCTGTCAAGAACTTCTACTGTTAGCTACAAACTCCTCAAATCTTCAGTAAAATACACACAGAGATTACAATGTAAATCAAACTAGACATCTTATGAAAATGGAGAAGAAGCCAGAGTCTCACCCTGGACTAATGCGGCACCAATGAAAAGATCACATGTAGCTGAGGATCCTAAGGAGGTGTGCACAGCAACCAGCAGAAAGCATGGGGTTTCTCACACAGCACTGTGGAATTGGGATTTGGACCAAGATCTCTAGGAGCCAGGGAGGCCCCAGTGGGGATATCTTCTAGGCCACATATAAAATTTAATGATATAAAAAGAACAGCCTGGACATATTTATTGATAGAAAAACTTGTCCTCAAAATATTATTCAATAGGAAAAGCTAGTTGTATACCAGTATTCCATTTTTTCATGAGTCCACTGGAAGTTGAATTCCAGAAGGAGAATTTATTATGCAAAGCTGATCTACATTAGAAGAGTTTGGACCCAAAAAGCAGGTCCTGGCAGTGGAGTTGAGTGGGAGAGCATGAGGAAAGTTGCAGTTGTGTTAAAACTAGGCAGAACAGACATAATTTGCTGGGCTCAGTGAAAAACAGAAGTCTGAGACCTTCTGATCAAAACTGTGAAGAATTTCAAGATGGCCACTGAAGAGCATTATATCACATGCTTCTAAATGCTGGATCTTGTGCCATATGTCAGATGTCCACGAAGCTGGCACTGACTAAAGATGCAATCAATGATTCTTGTGCCTCACTGCACTTTTTTTAAAAAATTTTCCTCTAATTATCATTTCTTTGAGAAAAATATTTCTCTACCCAAGGAAAACACTGTGAGAGAGTGAAGGTTCACTTGCCCCAAACCTCCATGTTTGTCACCTGCCCTGGCCTCGTGTCAGCCAGGTGGCTGAAAGACAGCCTTACGAACCCCTTCCCAGTAATAACCATTAGCAAGTCTCACACTGACCAAGACATGACATCATCCATGCACTTACACAAATAATACCATTTGCTTTTTGTTTTGTTTTTTCACTGAAACTGCAATCCTACCAAGTTGTTGTAGGAGTAGTGTGATAGAAAGAGCCAAGATTCCTGGCATGCCATGGGTTTTCAATATCCCTTCATGAATCAATGAGTTAATCAAAATGTCATTCTAATCCCAGTTCTAAATGTTCCTGGGGAAGTCACTTAACATGAAGCGGATTCTGCTTCTCTTCTGAAAAATAATGGATTCAGATCATTACAAAGTCCAAAAATGTCTATTGGTTCAATGCGTAGAAAGATTCGTATAAAAAGAAGAAAGGTAAGAGGAGAATAAAGGCTTACTTCCAGCATGTGTTCTCCCTGCTTTGGGAAAGCCACACGCAAGCAATTGAAACAGGAAGAAAATACATACACACAATTTCTTGATTTCTGACACATAATTAATGTATGTATCTATAACTTTTGTATTAATATCTTCACAGTTGCATTATTTATTTATTCTACATGTCCAAATCTGCCATTGTGTTATTTGCTAAATGGGAGATATGACGTAGGAGGATAGGGTGTGACCTTACCTACTATAGTTGTGCATCCAGACTGTTAATTGGATAATAATTGAAGTCAAGGTTTGTAACTCTGTATGTTGGTCTTTGGGTAGACCAATATTGGTTGTCCCCATGAGCCATTGCTTGAAGTACAATGTGCTCCCTAAAGCATACAAACTGCTGTTGTGTCCAAGAGAAATAGCAATGCGAACAAGCAAATGATCAAGAAAGCAAATGACATTGCAGGGGATTCAATATGGAGCCTAAACACAGTTTCCTTTGAAATGAGGCTTTGCGTATTGACAGATAAGAATCAAGATGCTAATCACTATTAGTTGTATCCGCTGATCCCGATTCTGCTGGGAATGTTAAAATTTGTTTCTTGGGCCAGAGTCACAAAGGGTAACAGTGGCTTTCTTATTTACTGTTAAGTATCTGCTTTACCCCCTCTCCCTTCAGTAGTGGACCTATAACTGATAAATCTTTTTCCAATAAAGTCTCACACATCTTTTTCCAATAAAGTCTCACACAACTCATAGCAAATTTAGAATTTTAGTCTGTGATGAGTCAGATTAAATCTAATTAACAGACTTTTCATATTGAACATAAAACTATTTTTTTGCCTTTTCTCATTCTGTATTATCAATGAAATTGATGGATTGAAAAAGAGAATTTTGTCTGAGAAAATTAACTATAGTAAAAAAAAAAACCTGCAAAATTCAGTGAGCTTGTAAATTTTCACTCCAGCAGGAAAGTAAAATAAATATAAAGCCAATTATGAAGTTGCAGAAAGACAACAAGACTTGCCTGATCTGTGGTAGCACAGTGGATAAATTGTCGACCTGGAATGCTGATGTTGCTGGTTCAAAACCCTGGGCTTGCCTGGTCAAGGCACATATGAAAAGCAACAATGAGTTGATGCTTCCCACTCCTCCCCACCCCTTCATCCACCCCCTCTCCTCTCTCTAAGATTAATGAGTAAAATCTTAAAAAAAAATGAAAGACAATAGGACTTGATGTTCTAAAGATTTAAATTGTCCCCTGGCTGGTTGGCTCAGTGGTAGAGCGTCGGCCTGGCGTGCAGAAGTCCCGGGTTCGATTCCCAGCCAGGGCACACAGGAGAGGTGCCCATCTGCGTCTCCACCTTTCCCCCTCTCCTTCTTCTCTGTCTCTCTCTTCCCCTCCCGCAGCGAGGCTCCATTGGAGCAAAGATGGCCCGGGCGCAGGGGATGGCTCCTTGGCCGCTGCCCCAGGCGCTGGAGTGGCTCTGGTCGCGACAGAGCGACACCCTGGGGGGGCAGAGCATCACCCCCTGGTGGGCAGAGCATCGCCCACTGGTGGGCATGCCGGGTGGATCCAGGTTGGGCGCATGCGGGAGTCTGTCTGACTGTCTCTCCCCGTTTCCAGCTTCAGAAAAATACCAAAAAAAAAAAAATTGTCTATTTGCCATTGATTGCCTTGAGGCTTTAGGCAAGTTTGAAAACTAACACAAGCCTTATTTCCTCCATGCAGGGACCTACAATCTGTGGCTCACAAGGGATTTATACAGTGCAGCAGCATCATGTTTGTATTTATGTTATACAAATAGTGTGCATTCCCCCACAAAATTAAAATATAGGACTATGAGCCCTCTTTTATTCAAATAATACTTTCACAATTGAATTCTGCATGCTATTTTTTACTGTACATACTATAAATACTACTTCATACATATGTATAAAACTATGCGTGCTATTCCTTATAAACTAAGGGATTTTCGTGAGTAATTTTATCCATATGTGATTTTCAACTTATGAAATGACCTCAAAACATAATCCCCACAGAAGTTGTAATTCCAATGCCTATGGAAGTATTTGCCACATCATAAAGACCATGCAGGTGTAAGATGTTATTAATATTTTTTATTTCATTAAGGACAACCAAAATACAACAAAAAGAGGAAGAAGAAGAAGAAGAAGAAGAAGAAGAAGAAGAAGAAGAAGAAGAAGAAGAAGAAGAAGAAGAAGAAGAAGAAGAAGAAGAAAAAGAAACCAAAAAAACCCAAATATCTTTTCTTTTTCTTTTTCCAAGTGAGAGGAGGGGAGTTAAAGAGACAGGCTGCCACATGCACCCCAACTGGGATCCACCTCACAAGCCCTGTCTGGGGCCAGTGCTCTGCCCACCTATGACTGCTGGCAATCGAGCTATTTTTAGTGCCAGAGGTGGAGGTTCTACAGAGCCATCCTCAGCTCCGGGTCAATGCTCTAAAACCAATCGAGCAATGGCTGTGGGAGGGGAAGAGATAGGGAGAGAGAAAAGGGGGAGAAGGAGGAGTGGAGAAGCAGATAGTTGTTTTTCCTGTGTGCCCTGACTGGAAATCGAACCCGGGATATCCACATGCTGGGCCAATGTTCTACCACTGAGCCAACTGGCCAGGGCCAAAAACATCTTATATAAAGGTTTTCTCAAATTGTTTTTCTTAACTACTCTAATTTTACATTTAGTTGAAATTATATTGCAGTTCAGAGTGTGCTATCTTCAATCCTTAAAAAGTAGATTTGTATTCAATTACAGGTACATCTCTATAACCTTAACAAAAGTAGGTTAATTTTAACACAATATTATGTATTTAATAGTTATTATGTTAGTTTTGAAAAAATAAACTGAGTTTAAATGTATTGAATAACCACTTTTTTTTTTTTTTTTACAATAGATGAGTAACCAAATGGACAATCTTCATTTTTCTCCCATGGTTGCTGGCATTTCACTAATAATTTTCAAAAAAAAATTGGTTATTCAACCAAAACAATATGCAAAGACCAATTTTATAAAAAGAGTACTTTAAGTTATAATTTCCCAAATGTTAGAGCTGCAGAAACTTTAAATAGGTTTCCATTCTCTTTTATAATTTAGAAACAGAACCTGTAAAAGGTTAAGTGATTTGGGTAAAGTCAAGCATGTATCACGGAGAAGATGGGACTTGAGGCAGGAAACTTCAAAAGTCAGTGAGAACAAGTCATAGGACAAAAACAGCTGCAACACAGCCTGCCGCTGACCGCCAGCCTTGCTATAAAGTTCTTGGAGATAGCAGAGCTTTTGGCTGGTCCTGGAAGGGCTCCCGGCTAAACACATAAAGCACAGGAAAGCATAAAAGAATGCAAACTTCAACATTTTTCAACAGCATTTGGAAAAGTGCTGTATAATATATTAATTAGCATTAAATTATAATTGCATGCTAGCAAGCCATTCTCTTTGTTTCCACTGTTGGTAGACAGAAGGATTTTCCTCGATTTTTTAGTGTATATTCCTCTATCATGACATCTTACTCCCAAGTATTTAAATCTAGCCATTATCCTGTAGGCTGTTTGTGGCATTATGCCCTCCAGGAACATGGGCAGGTTTCCAGCGAGACAGTCTTGGATGTGAACCCTGCCCCTAGCACATGTAAGATATGCTGAATCAAGACCCTCCTCCTGTGAGCTCCTATTTTCTCCCTTGTTATGAGAGTAATATTGCACAGGGGATGGAAGATTAAGGTTTAGAAACTGCTTAGTGCAAAGTAAGCTGTTTATCTCTGAGACATCAAGTTTGTCATTTTCCTCAAAGAGAAGGAATGCCAACTCCAGAAGCCAGAGGAGTGCCTCTTCCATGGTGAAGGAAACCTGTCTGTCTAGTTGGAGTGGTCCACCTTGTTTTCTGGTTTTCCCTTCTGGCATTTTTGCAGCACCTTTCAGATCACATTGTAAACATTTCTTCCCAAGTTTATTGAAGTATGATTGGAAAAAAAAAGTTTATATATTTAGACTGTACAATGTGATTTTCAAGGTCTACAATGTGATGATGTGATGTGCACGTACATTGTGAAATGACTACCACAATCAAGTGAGTTAACCTACCTGTCATCTCACAGTTGCCATTTGTGTGTATGTGATAAGACCACTAAACATCTATTTTCTTAGCAAATTTAAAGTATGCAACGTAAACTGTAGTTATTATGCTGTATTTAGAGGAAGCCTCAGAATTTATTCATTTTATGACAAAGGAAGTTTGTATCCTTTGACCAAAATCTCCCCATTTCCCTCACCCCTAGCCCATGATCATCACTGTTGTATAGTCTCTGATTCTATGAGTTCAACTATTTTGGGTCCCACATGTAAATGAGATCATACCATACTTATCTTTTTGTGTCTGCTTTATTTCACTTAGCACAATGCCCTGCAGGCTCATCATGTTCTCACAAACACATATATATCTGAATGTATATATTTCATTTTTGTTATCTATTCATCTGTCAATAGACACTTGGGTATGTCACGATATTGTGACCAATGCTGCAGTGAGTATAGGAGTGCAGATAGCTCTTCAAGATAGTGATTTCATTTCCTTCTGATGTATACCTAGAAGTGGGCTGGCTGGATAGTATGGCAATCATATTTTTTAATTTTTTGATGAATCTCACTTATGTTTTTTATAATGACTTATACAATTTACATTCTCATCAACAGTGTACAAAGTTTTTTTCCTCCATATCCTTGCTTAAACTTGTTATCTCTTATATCTTTATTAATAGCCATCTTAATAGGTATAAGGTGATTTCTCACTGTGATTTTTGATTTGCATTTTTCTGATAATTAGTGCTGTTGAGCACCTTTGCATATATCTCTTGGCTATTTGTTTTCTTTGAGAAAATGTCTATTTAGGTTGTTTGCCCATTTTTTTTAATTGTACTAATTGTTGTTATTATTTTGCTATTGAATTGTGTGAGTTCCATATGTATTTTAGATAACCCCCTTATCAGATGTAATTTGTAAACATTTTTTTCCACTGCATAGGTTGCATCATTTTGTTGGTTACTTTGCTGTACAAAAGTTTTTGGTTTGATATAATCCTACTTGATTATTTTTACTTTTTTATTGTCTGTACTTTTGGTGTCATATCCTGAAAAAATCATTCCCAAGACCAATGCCAAGAGATTTTTGACCTTGCCCTATTGGCTCAGTGGTAGCACATTGGGTTGGCATGTGGAAGTCCTGGGTTCGATTCCCACTCAGGGCACAGAGTAGAAGTGACCATCTGCTTCTCTATCTCTCCATCCCTCTATTTCTCTCTCTCTTCCTCTTCTGCAACCATGGCTCAAATGGTTCAAGCAAAGTTGGCCCTGGGCACTGAAGATGGCTTCATGGCCTCAGCCTCAGGCACTAAAAAATAGCTCAGTTTCTGAGCAACAGAGCTACAGCCCCACTGGGCAGGTTATCACCTGGTAGAGGCTTGCCTGGTGGATCCCGGTTGAGGCACTTGTGGGAGTCTGTCTCTGCCTCCCTGCCTCTCACTTAATTAAAAAAAAATTTTTTCCCTATGTTTTCTTCTAGAAGTTTTAGCATTTCAAGTCTCACACTTATAGTTTAATCCATTTTGTGTCACACAGGGTCCAATTTCATTCCTTTGCATGTGGATATTCAGTTTTCCTAACACCTTTTATGGAAGAAACCATCCTTTTTCCATTGTATACTCTTGGCACCCTTGTCAAAGCTTAGTTGGTTGTATATATGGGGGCTTACTTCTGAGCACACTGTGTATTTTTTCATGAGAACCCTCTGTCTCTTAGGTCATTGACATGAGTGTTCACTGAGAACCAGAACAGGGTCCAAAGAAACCATATTATTGTTATTCTGGGAAAATCTTTTTTTGAATTATTTCTCTTACCATTTCTTCCTGATAAAAAAGGAGTGAGAAAGACATTTTCTTAAATGGAGAAATTATAATCACTAGACATTTGATATGTAGTTCGAGACTGAGTCACTATCCTTTGGGGGTCTCATTAAGTCCTACCCTCATCCACATGCTTAGTGGTTAAATAATTTTCTTTGTCCTTGACATGATTATAGGCAAAATTTAACCTGTTCATTCAGACTTCCAGCACAACCTTGAGTAATGATAAATGCAGATGACAAGCAGCATTAACCTTGTTTGTTAGCCTCAAACAAGATCCAGAGGGGATTGAGAAGTGAAGTGACACTTTTTTACCATGAAGAGTGACTTCACAAAATGCAGACCAGCCAAGAGGACAGAATGTTTTTGCTGCCTGGGAGAAGTAGAGATAATCTGAGAGTTAGTGTTGTCATACCAATTTATCTTAATTTCAGCATTACTCAATGCATCTGTATGAGAGGCAATGAGATTTGCGGTTGTGAGGGGAAGAGCCTGAGTCAGATGAAAACAACGCTCATCAAACGGCTTCTCTGCTCACACTCGCTGGGAATAGATTTCCCTTCTCCTGCTCTCTTGTAGTAGATTTTTATAATATCCCCTTAAATAGGAGTGATTGTATCTACACCTAGCGTAGTTTTTAAATATCTAGTAGATAATAAAAATGTATGAAATGAGTACATAACTAGGAAAGTGAAAGCGGTGGTTTGGGCCCATTCAAAAGCATGCACAAGGGGCCCTGTGGTTCAGTAGTAGAGAGTCAGCCAGGCGTGTGGATGTCTCAGGTTCGATTCTTGGTCAGGGCACACAAGAGAAGCAACTACCTGCTTCTCTTCCCCTTACCCTCCCCCTTGTTTCTCTCTCTCTCTTCCCCTCATGCAGCCATGGCTCAACTGGTTTAAGCACATTGGCCTGGGGTACTGAGGATGACTCCATGGAGCCTATGCCTCAGGTGCTAAAAATAGCTCAGTTGCAAGCATGGCCCTAGATGGGCAAAGCATCGTCCCCAAACGAGGGTTACTGGGGGGATCCCAATCAGGGCACATGCGGGAGTCTGTCTCTCTGTCTACCCTCCTCTTACTTGGAAAAGAAGAAGAAAAATAATAAAAAGTAGATCAAAGGCATGCACATCGGATGAAAGTAACAAGAGAAGACCAGCACAGAATGGCTTGGCTTTGCCCCGAAGCATGCAGTCATTACAAGCCTACAAACCATTTTTACTATTAGTTTAGTCTCAATTCTCCACTATTTTTTTATCAAATATTTAATTTTTTTCTCATGCATATGTTTTTTATTCCTTTAACGTCTTTACTTCACGTTTTTGAGCGCTTTATAATTTAGCCCTTTGAAGTTAAAAATTCAGTGAAATTGAGCAATTATAACTTTCTTTAAATTAGATCATAAGATTATTACACTCAGTGAACTCCTTTCTGAAGTCTGTGTAGACATCTGGCTCCCCGTCAGTCTTCAGTCATCATTGACATCAATAATGCTAATTGCATTTCCTTTTGGAGTCCTAGTTGACAGCACATGATACAATTAATCAGAAGCAAAATGAAAGCAAATTGTGGACAGGCTAATTCCTCTTCATAATATAATATGCACTGATAGATAATTTTGTTAATAAGGAGTTCAGTTACTTTATAAATTTGATCTCCATTCCTTGTATGCAACTGGTAAGGATTAGTTTCCCTATCTTTGGAATATTGAGGCTCGAATTGCACAGGGGTAGTCAGGACAGGGCCAAGCTTGCTCTTAATATAATCAGTCTTCTGAGTCATTTGTCTTTCTGTAGAAATCTATCGAGTGCCTCTGATATGAAGATAGACATTCATCAACTTAGAGAAAACTAGCGTAGAATTGCTTAACTTTGCCCCAAAGCATGGAATTATTACAACCACATGACAAATGTGGTAACAAGCTTTCAGTGCAGTTATGGGAAAACAGAGAGATAGAGGAACCCACAGCTTTGCTCTCTGGCTCTAAGGTCCCCTCGTGTACTCTTTAGAAGGACCCCGAGTCTGCTTCTTATTTCTCTTCCCCTTATGTTTTGCCAGGACAGTACAGCTTATAAATAAGGCGACTGTTAAAAGGATTCTAACTGACTTCAAGTGCCACTTAAGACTTGAATTCACTGGGGGCTACAAACACCATTGACTTCTTGTTAGTAATTTTCTGCTCAAGATATAAAAAGAGAGTACAATGCATATTGTTAAGGGTATTACAAGGAATTAGGGAGATATTGTCATCTTTTTTGTTCTTGGGGCAGCAGTCTGAACAATGCCATGAGGGAGTTGTAAACCAGATAATTAATAGCTGCACAATGGACTTTCAAAACAGAGTATTGTTTCCCACAAATGTTCCAGAAGCCTCTGAAACAGCATGCACTGTATATCATTGGAGAAGAGCCTTCACAGGTTTTATTTGGTTGTTAGGGTTTTTACTTTTTGTTTATTTTAAAACAAAGACCCTTTTCAACCGATATTGAAACCACATTGTTTCCAGTTGCAGAAGAATGCCCACGGCTTTATGTATTTCATAAAAGTATTTATAAAAATTGTTGCTTCTGCAAGTGGCAATCTAATAACTAATATTTTGCTAGGAAGAGATTTCATCTTAAACGATGTTTACATAGCTTCCCTCAGGACTGACATGCATCATTACCCTTCTTATTCTTTGTGGACCCTAGGAAGATCTTGAAAGAAAATTTATGGTGCCCTAAAGCTACCACAATCAGATAAAAGATTGTCCTTCATTTCAAAAGCAGACCACAGTGCAATCTCTACTGATTTCTGAAGTAATACTCGGGTTTTAACACTGGGTTATTTTTTCTTAAGTCAATAAGTGAAAATTGAAGTAGCCCACCACCAATTCTGTGTTCCTGTAATAACAGGAGTGCTATGCTTTCTGATGACATTGTATGGGCACTAGGCTAAGAAGGCCAACTCCCCACGTTCTGCAGTCAGAAGAAGTGGGTCTATAAGCACAGGAACAAGTATGTTCTGTCAGCCTAAATACCAGTTAAGCTATGTTTGATATGGTGTAAATAAACGTTCCCTTTAGATCCAGGCAATGTGAGAAAAACAAGGAAATTACAAAGGGTGGTTTTAATATTAAGAAGGCAGGAGGTTGGGAAGCATGAAGAAAGTTTTAATTGTTTCACAAACATTTCCAGAAAGCCACCCTAAATAGCCAGACCTACATAATCACCACAAGGATGTTCCAGAGGGCAGCATCTTAGACGGAACAAGAGAAGCAGACTGCACAATCCTCCAAGAATGTATTTAGAGAAATCGCCAAAATAGTGTGGACTTGAACAAAGCACCCAGCTTTTCTCCTTTTTCACAGCAGGTGAATTTAGGCAAACAAGACACTATTCTGAAAATAAGCCATATCTTCCTAAAATGACATTTGGACTACACACAGTGCCATAAGTGAGTAATCAATACGAAGGGCAACATAGCCCTCCTAGGAATCTAGAAGCAACACTTATAGAGGCAGAAAATCCATAAATACTGTTTATTTTTAACCTTGCTCTAAAAACTAATTATATTAGTATATCACTGAGTAAGGGAGGCACTTCTTCTGTGTGTCTTTAAATAATGTAAATGTTCCAGTAGACTGTCTTTGATAGTGGCTTAAAAACCTCGAATTCAACTACTTTCTCCTTTTTGTCTATGAGTTAAATTCATAAATATGTAGATATTTATGCATCTGTCTTATATTATATACATTTAGCATTATCTATTTATGTGCTTATAGCTGTGCTTAATTCCATGAAGATGTTCAGTGTTGATAGTAAATATGTGCAATAAATTGTCCAAAATTTAAAAATTAGACAATAAAACAGGGATAATTAAAAATAGCATAAATAATGTACTTAAGCTAGGGGAAAGGGTTAGGGAGACTATATACCTAAGCAGGCTACAAATTTCTATTTAGTTGCTAAAGCTGAGTCATGGACTTAGTTCTGAGTTTTAAGAATGACAAAATAATAGTATACACAGAGACAATTCAATTGTTTTCATTGTGTGTAAAGGTTAAGAAAAGACACAGAAGTTCCTCAGGAGGGTCACAGCTTCTGCCCAACAGTTAACTCCTAATGGATTTTTTTTATAGGTTTTTGTGTTGGGGACACTGGTGGAAGTTGCGGACAAAGTCCTTGGGAATCATCACAGCAAAACCATGCCCAGGAGCCTGTCCCAAGGAAAATTAACAACATAATCTTTTATTTCAATTAAGTTCTTGACATGTTCCTGGGGAGGGAAGATAATATAGTTTATGCACAGAGTTTTAATGAGTGGTTTGATTCAAGGATATAACATACTCTGCCTATAGTGAAATGGATGGACTGCACTGAACATACCTGTGGATGATTCTGGTGTTGAAAGCGGCTGTATTGACAGGAATAGCTGCATCCTATTGATCAGTTATTACAGACCACACACTTTCTTTATATCCATTTCCCATTTATGTTTCCTAAGATTCTTTAAAATAATGACCATTTCAGCCTCTGTATTTTACAAAATGAGGACATAGAAGCTGAAAAGAATTTAATATACTGACCAAATGGTGAGGGTATGTGCATAACATAAATATGTTAAATTGACAAAACAAAAATTAAAAATTAAAAATACAACATTGTACTGGAATATACAAACATAGCATTCTCAACAGGTGTTATACCAAAGGGGAGCAATTAGTACAGATAAAATAGATTTGAGTGGAACAATATAATTGCTTGGTTTACATCAGGATTCTTGAACCTCCTTGATGGCTTGTTACCAGACCTATGGAATGAAAGTCTTCATGATACAGGCTCAGACAGCTCTATCTTTAAAAGTGCCTCAGATAGTTCTCAGCATACAGGATGTTTGGTAAATACTGATCTAATGAATGCTTGGAAACTCCTATACCCGTTTCTGTTCAAGTTACAAAGAATATTTATTAAAAATTTTACTAAACCTCGGCCCTGGCCTGTTGGCTCAGTGGTAGAGCATCAGCCTGGCGTGCAGGAGTCCTGGGTTCGATTTCCGGCCAGGGCACACAGGAGAAGCACCCATCTGCTTCTCCACCCCTCCCCCTCTCCTTCCTCTCTGTCTCTCTCTTCCCCTCCCACAGCCAAGGCTCTATTGGAGCAAAGTTGGCCCGGGTGCTGAGTATGGCTCCATGGCCTCTGCCTCAGGTGCTAGAATGGCTCTGGTTGCAACAGAGCAATGCCCCAGATGGGCAGAGCATCAGCCCCATGGTGGGCGTGCCGGGTGGATCCCGGTCAGACGCATGTGGGAGTCTGTCTGACTGCCTCCCCGTTTCCAGCTTCGGAAAAAAGAAAAATTTACTAAACCTGACAATACTTTGGCTATATAACAAGGCACAATGAATTCTAAAGAATTCATTTTACATGGAATTTCATCTCTGACCACAATTAAACTAAGTTGAAATAAAAAATAAAATAAAACTTAAATATCACACTCATATCACATGCAGAGTGAAACAAAAATAATTTTGGGGACTTTAAAAGAAATCTTTAATGACTTGTGGTTTATAGAAAGAAAATGAGAATTCAAAAATACTTAGAATTGCACAATAAAATATACTATAACTAAAAACTTTGGTAGTGTTAGTGAGTGGTATGTAGTGAGAAATTTTTAGATTCAAATGCTTTATAAGAAAGAAAGGAGGTTTGAAAATTAATGAGCTATCTATCAATGGTAAAAAGCTGATAAAGAACAATGGAATAAACTCAGAGATTAGAGGAAGAAAAGAGTAATAATAAAGGCAGAAAATAATGAACTAGAAAACAAAGACGTGATAGAATCGGCAAAGCTGGAAACTGGTTTTTGAAGAGATCTCCCAAATTGACAACTCTCTGGAAAGTTTGATCAAGGAAACAAAAACAAGCTTCAAGAAACAGTATAAAGAATGAAAAATTACAAATACTATAAAGATAAAGAAAAAAAACATGCTTGGATGCCAAAAATTTAGAAAACTTTAAAGAAATAATTTTACAGAACAATACAATTAATCAAAATGGACTCAGATGGAAAGAAAATATGAGAAGCTCTGTAACTATTAACAAGTGTTTCAAAAAATCTAAGAAGGAAGATACCATGTACAAGTGATTGTAGAGATAAATTTGAAGGAGATTTTAATCCTGACAGAGGAAAAGGGAGAACATTCCACAGTTCATCTCTTGAGGTTAAATGACTTTGATGACAAAAGCAGATAGAATGTGTAAAAAGGAATTAGGTGCCAGTCTTACTTAGGAATATTGATCCACTGATTTTTTTGATAAACAAGTTATTTTTATAATTTTATTTTATTAGTTATATAATTTTATTAATGTCATAATATAATTCAAGTTATACTATTAGTATCCAAAAGATCAGCACTGTTATATCTTTCTAATAAATTGAAAATTTGATCAATATGTAGTAAACTTCTTTATCTCTATTAATGCTTTTTGCCTTAAATTATATTTGCATATTCTAAATTAATTGTATCAGCTTTCTTTTAAGGAACACTTTTCAGTTGTATCTTTTTTCCATCCTCTTCAATTTTACTGTGCTGTTATGTCATAGATGTGGCTCTTCTACACAGCATCTAGAGAGATTGTTGTTATTTTTCAATCCAGTCTGACAATCTATATATTTTAACAGAAGGGGAATTGGTCCATTTACATGTATTTTGGTTAATCTGTACTAACAATTTGGGCTTTCTGTCTTGCTTTTTCTTTTTCTTTTCTCTCTCTCTTTTTTTTTTTTGTCTTCTTTTAAATGTATAAACATTTACTACCATTAATTTTTTTTCCTTCTCTACTGTTTTGGATTTCTTTCTTTCTTTCTTTCTCTTTCTTTTCTTCCTTCCTTCCTTCCTTCCTTCCTTCCTTCCTTCCTTCCTTCCTTCCTTCCTTCCTTCCTTCCTTCCTTCCTTCCTTCTTTCCCTCTCTTTTTCTCTCTCTTTATTTGTTCCCTCCCTCCCTGCCTCCTTTCCTTTCATTTTTTTTTTTAATGTGAGAGACGGAGGGACCAACAGAGACAGACAAGAAGGGAGAGAGATGGGAAGCATCGACTCATAGTTGTGGCATCTTTGTTGTTCATTGACTGTTCTTTAATATGTGCCTTGACCAGAGGTGTACAGCTGAGCCAGTGCTACCTTGCTCAAGTGCTACCTTGGGCTCAAGCCAGCAACCATGCAATCATGTCTATGAACCCTTGCTCAAGCTGGCAACCAAGGCTCAAGCTGGTGAGCCCACAAGCCAGTAACATCTGAGTTTTGAAACTGGGTCTCCAGCATCCCAGGTTGATGCTCTATCCACCGCACCACTGCCTAGTCATGTATGGATATTTCTGACTCTATTTTTATTCTTAGTGAAAACTCTTGAAATTTTACCATGCTACATAACAAGACTTAATTTAATACACATATTTACCCTCCTCTCAAATAGCTCTAGGACTTATGAATATTTAACTCTATTTACCACATAAACTACCTTTTAGGTTTCATGTTATTTTGTTGATTACTTTATAGTTCTTTGCAACTTTAAATTATTTGTATTCTCCAAAATTCAAATAGTTATTATTGCTTTGTTCAATATTTGTTCAGATTTTTTTCATCTTTAACATTTTCTTGATTTACCAGTTTTGCATCTGAATCATTCTTTCTGGGAAAATATTTTTTGTGTGTGTGTGTGTGTGTGTATTTTTCTGAAGCTGGAAACGGGGAGAGACAGTCAGACAGACTCCCACATGCGCCTGACCGGGATCCACCCGGCACGCCCACCAGGGGCGACGCTCTGCCCCTCCGGGGCATCGCTCTGCCACGACCAGAGCCACTCTAGCGCCTGGGGCAGAGGCCAAGGAGCCATCCCCAGCGCCCGGGGCCATCTTTGCTCCAATGGAGCCTTGGCTGCAGGAGGGGAAGAGAGAGACAGAGAGGAAGGGTGGGGGGTGGAGAAGCAAATGGGCGCTTCTCCTATGTGCCCTGGCTGGGAATCGAACCCAGGTCCCCCGCAGGCCAGGCCGACGCTCTACTGCTGAGCCAACCAACCAGGGCCTCTGGGAAAATATTTTTATCTTTCTAAAATCCATTCTTTAGATTTTTCTTTACTGAGAATCTATATGCAGTGAGCCCTAGTTTTTGGTTTTTTAAAAATATCTTTTACTCTCCTTTTTGAATGTTTGTTTTGCATAAACAACCCTAAATTGAATAACTTTATCAGCAGATCAATGCTAATAATTTCTAGTCTCTGCTTCCCATTTTTGCTATTTGGAAGGCAAGCCATTAGATTAATTATCTCTTCTTTACAGCTATCCTGACTTTTCTCTCTGGTTGCTTTTCAGATTTTTTAATTTTTTCTTTGGAGTTCATTGTGATGTTTTTTGATATGGAATTTCTTTTTCTTTGTCTCATTTTGAATTCACTTGGTTTATTTAATCTGAAGATAGATGCATTTTCAATCCTGGAAAGTGATCAACTATTCTCTTCTCTAATATTTTCTCTTCCTTTCCCTTTTTTGTTCTCTCTTTTCAGAGTTGCAGTGGGATATAGTTGAGGCATTCGTCGTCCATGTTCCCACTGCCTCTTCATACTTTCTATCTCTTTTGCTCTCTATGTTTCATTCTGAGAAGATTTTTACGGTCTATTGTCTTGCTTGTGATTTTCCTTTTCAGCTATCTGATTCGCTCTAATGTCCATCAAGTTGTACAATTTCAGTGATTTTATATTTCACTTTGAAAAGTTCTATTTGATTTTTTTCAAACATGACTGATTTTGGAAAAATAATCTCTTATTCCTTACTTATAGTTTCTATTCTTTAATATATATCTTAAGCATATTAAATATGCTTATTTTATGTATTTGAAGTCTAAAGATGTTTAGTCTCTAATGTTCTTTTTTTCCCTGGTTCTTAGTCATGGTGCTATTACCTGTCATGTTTTAGAATTCTGTTTTTTACTATGAGTTATACCCACTTGCATATCATACATGGGGGTACTTTAGGTCTGGCTGGAAGAGGCATTCTTTCAGAAAGGATTTGCCTTAGCTTCTCTCGGCATATGGAGGTGCTGTACACTATGGTGCACTTTGTAATAATTACTGAATTCAGGCTATAAAAGACAGATAAATAGTATAATATCAGCCAGGTGCTGGACTTTGGCTATGAATGCTCAGGGGAGATGTATTTTTTCAAAATCAAGGCTATGTTCTCTGCCCTAATGACTGACCGTTTTAAGTATAAAAAACCGATATACTGAAAGGTAGTTTATTATTTCATGCATTTAATACTTAATTAAGAACAATAAAGGAAGTACACAAAACTAGATTGTTATAAGTATAAGAGTTTTAAAATATTAATAAAATATTAAATAATAATTAACAAAAGAGAATAAAACTGCTATTTAAGATATTTCCATATTACTTCTTGATTGGTGTCCTCACTTTCAATGCTTTTCACCCATGGATGGAATGAACATTACTAGAGGCACTTAGAACACGTTGTTGTGCAGATGAATATTAAAAAAGAGTAAGGAATGATAAATGTGAATTCCACATTGGGCAGCTGCCCAGGTACCCACTTTAGAGAGAACCCTGATTACAGTGTCATTTTAACAACCAGTTCACCGAACTCAACAAAAAATCAGGTATCGATTCTGCCAAACTGATGCGAACCGCCTGAATCCTACCACTACTGAAAATTCTCCATGGGTGGGTTTTGTTTGTGATTTTTTATTTCTGCATCACTCTTTTATGGAGGATATAGTCTTTGGGTCTCTATGTGTCCTGGGCCTCCAACATGACCCACCACCCTGGGGAGTGTGAGGGCCGAGTCCTGCCAGGTCTGGGCATGACTGTTCATCCGGAGACCCAGCCCTCCTTCACCTTCTCAGGGTTGCACGCCTCGGGCTCCCTTCCCTCCTTTGTTTTACTCGCTTGCTTCCCATTCCTGCCTCGTAGGATTTTTCTTACTTGCTTGCAAGCTCATATATGACTCTTTAGGATGTTTACAAACTATTTTCGGCAGCATATCGGTGCTTGGCAGGTTTTCAAGATCTCCAGTTGTTCCTAACATTGAAAACCAGCGCCCAGGTACATTTCCTTAATGGTTCTGGATTGTAGTGGGCGTTCTTCCTGCTCTAGACTTCATAAATATAAAAGATTGGTTAAGGACTACAAAGAGTGTTCTAAACGTTTAGCTAAATATAAACAAATACAAAATAGTCTGCACACGCAGATGAAGCTGGAGAGCAAGCCCACAGTGGGTGCTATGGCTGACTCCTCTCTGGGGTGGCTGACAAGTCCCTTAGCAGTCAGGCGGACTCTGTGGTGCCCTCTGGTGTCTACCTGTTAGTAATGCTGGTCCACTCTTGGGGCTATGTTACTGCCCAGGCCTAGCAGTCTCTATGCCTGTAAGGGATCTGATTGTAGTCTCTGCCGTGAACCCGCACAGCTAGTAATTCTAGGTCCTGAGAGAGAATGGCGCAGAATTGAGAAAATAAACTCAATGAGAAAAGAGGATGGGATAGGGAGGCCTCTGCAATGCTGATGGCAAGATCAGAGAGAGAGAGAGAGAGAGAGAGAGAGAGAGAGAGCCCCCGGTCTTGCTTTATTATATAGCGTAGACAATTAAACCCTTTAAGCCAATATACAAATAAGGAAGTCTCTGCTACAAAGCCATTTATCTGAGGCATAAATAGGATTTCTTATAAGAGTGCACCACCTCCTATCATGTAACAGTCAAGGGTATGTGGAAAAGTTTTGAGAAGGGTGTTGAGAAGATCTTAGTATTATAAGGGTGTGTGGAAGATCTTAGTATTAGAAGGCTGGAGAAGAGCATATTCTTAAACTAAACCCCAGGCTGTGAGGATTTTGTCAGTTTACAGCCTGTCTCCCACAGTCTCCATTGATTATAAGCCAAAGCCCTACTATTCTGTTGTTTTTGTTACTTTACTTTACTTTACATTGTTACTTTACTTTACTTTATATTGTGCACGGGCTTCAGGTTCACTAATGTAAGCCAAGAAGCACAGAAGCAGGATCAGCTTCCTGCCCAATGAAAGTCATAATTGTGATCCAGGTGCTGGTGCCAAAAAAAAAGAGGTTTATTCCGGTGCCATGACCCAAAAGGACGGTGGACTCCTGTCTTGTTTTGTCCCTCAAGCCTGGGGCTCTAATAGCGATAGGGAAGGGAGGAGTTTCCTCTCTATCCAGTTATCTTGCTATCTGTGGGTGGCACTGGGACCCTAGCCATTTATGTTTCTAGCTTTTGGAGCACTCTTGTAAGAAACCTCCCCCTGCGTCATACTGGCCAATGGGGAGACTCCCCGGGGCTCCCTGACTGCCGTGTAATACTAATTTGTATCTCCTTTACACTCATCAATCACTATATTATCACCTGATTTAAGACACTTTCCAAGTATTGCTATAGTAAGAAGAACTCTGATGGCTTCTTGGGTTTTGTGGGAAAGAAGGAGGCCATGACCCAGCCTTGGGGCAATGTCGTAAGGATGCTGTTGGTAAGTTTTGGGTTAAAAGCCCAGGGCTATCTTCCCGCTATCTTGTCTGTTTTAAACATGTGAGGCCTGTGTTCGTGAAAATATGGGTTTAACTGCTATAATTGAAAGACAGCTGGGAGGTGCCCGTGAGAACCATGTGCCTTCTTGATAGAACTCAAGGTTTTACCCAGTGGTAGGATTCAAATAATTTAACAACCGGATCTCTCCCCCAATGACCATGTTATGTATAAAAAAAGATAAACTGAAAGGTATTTTATTATTTCATGCATTTAATACTGAAATAAGAACAATAAAAGAGGTGCACAAAACTATATTATGGGCCCTGGCCTGTTGGCTCAGCGGTAGAGCGTCGGCCTGGCGTGCGGGGGACCTGGGTTCAATTCCCGGCCAGGGCACATAGGAGAAGCGCCCATTTGCTTTTCCACCCCCACCCCCTCCTTCCTCTCTGTCTCTCTCTTCCCCTCCCGCAGCCAAGGCTCCATTGGAGCAAGGATGGCCCGGGCGCTGGGGATGGCTCCTTGGCCTCTGCCCCAGGCGCTAGAGTGGCTCTGGTCGCTGCAGAGCTATGCCCAGGAGGGTCAGAGCATCGCCCCCTGGTGGGCAGAGCGTCGCCCCTGGTGGGCGTGCCAGGTGGATCCCGATCGAGCGCATGCGGGAGTCTGTCTGACTGTCTCTCTCCGTTTCCAGCTTCAGAAAAATACAAAAAAAAAACAAAAAAGAAAAAAAAACCAAAAAAACAAAAAACTATATTATAAGAAAGAACTTTAAAATATTAATGAAAAGATATTAAATAATACCTGATAAAAAACAATAAAACTGTTATTTAAAATATTTCCAATGACAGCTTGTCACCCCCTGGTTGTTTGGCAGTTTTTCTCTTTACAGTATATGTTTGTTTACTGAAGTAAAAAACATGAGGGAATTAAAATGTAGTATTTCATTAAAGGTGTAATGAGTTCTATGAAATGAATAAACAAATAATACAAGCATAGTTTTGTCAAATTTTTTTCAGCTATGGACAGAATAAAGATTACTACGGGTGCTTAGAATACACTATTGCACAGATGAACATTAGAAAAAAGTAAGGAATGTAAATTTGTGATTTCCACATTGGGCGGCTGCCTAGGCGCCCACTAGAGAGAGCCCTAATTGCAAGTGCCATTTCAACAACCAGTTTGCCAAACTCAACCAAAAATTAGGTATCTATTCTATCGAACCAGTGTGAACCAGCTGAATCCCACCACTAGTTCTGTCACTAATGGGGAGAGGAGAGTGGATATGGACAACAATAACAGTCTGTGGAGGGTCATGGCATGAGTCTATCTGGATATGTAAGTTGTGGACAGACTATGAAGAATCTAAAGTTACATATTTCAGCCTTCATCTGAAAGGTGAGAGGGAACTATGGTGGTGTTTCAGCAATGAAACAGAATGTTCATTTCATATGAAAAAAATTAACCACCCTTTTCAGCAAAGCCAGACATGGGAACAAAACCAAACCAAACCAAACCAAACCAAAATTTAAAAAAATCCTTGAAATTGTCAGAATTGCATTCATGTCAATGTTTCATATTCATGTATAAAGATTCAGTTTTTATATGATGTATATATCACGTCTGCATAAAAATAGGCCCATTGTAGGGTAAACATAGTAATTATTAAAACTTTCAGGGAGAAAAACCCACGTTTTTTTAGTGAATGAGGGCTTCTGGTAATATACTGGCTTCCGTTATCTGTCTGTTGATGTCCCTTGAAAGGGAATACTTGATTTTACCACAAAATGATAGCTTAAATTTAACTTGATACTCATCATTATTCTTAATATTCCCTCGGGTCATTTCTGAAACAATAGATTTAGTTAATTGGGTTGACAAAAGAAATTAGGAGTAATTTTATACGCACATGCCTTTTTATGAAATGGGCAAATTATTATTCATTAGCTCCTCAATTCCCTAGAAGAAATTTTGACCTAAGTGCAGTGTTGTTATTGAAAACATTGAAAAAGAACCAGAACTGTGAGTTTCTTCTAACAATTTTGGGGATTTTTACAAAGCCATTTTACAAAAAGATCTTAAAGGACTTCACTGGTGTTTTGACAAAGTGTCATGTCACTGATTTAATGACAAGGAAATTAAGATGTAGGTTGGATGTATATCACATTCAACATGACTGAGTTAGCTATTTTCCTGTCTGCTTTGGTTTTGTTTTTAATAAATATTAGCCAATTAGTGACATGGCAGTCAGTAGTTTTTGTCATTGATTAGTGAAAATAATAAGATCAAATGACATTGCTTGATTCCATGAAGCCTGAGCTGGCTAGGCACAATTTCATCATTTGCTGGAAAGGAAATGATTTTCTGGTCATGTCCCATTATAATAATTGGTACAACTTTTTGAAAAATTTATACCCAACCAATATTATTTCTTGCTATAGTGGAGTAATGAGCCAATGAGCCTGCAAATAATCTAATTCCATTCCTGTGACATTCAAATCAGTGAGTGGACCTGGTCTACCCAAGTGTTTCTCAAACTGTGAGCACTCAATAGTCTCCTATTTAACATCTGATCTCTTCTTAACTGATTTGTTTAACTCTCTGTCTGTGGCTACACATTCTTCTTTATTCTTTGTTTTCAGGCATCATGCTATTGCCTTCTCTGAAATAAAATTTCATTTTAAAAAGAAAGAAACATAATGTAGGTTGAGTACCTGTATGTTGGGAAATAAGATTAAGGTACATTTCACTTGTTTACAAAATGAAAATCTGAATGGTTTGGGTTTTGTAATTTAGTAATTGAAAGCATTTTACTTAGAATATTAGAACTATTGAAGGAATAAAGTATTTTTTAAAAAATTGAATCAAAGTAGATGAGAAGCTAACTGAAGAATTTAAACTAAAGCTGATAATTTCTTTTCTTTTCTTTTAGGTGAGAGAAGAAGAGATAGTGAGACAGACTCCCACATGCACCCCAACCAGGATCCACCTGGCAACCCCCATCTGGGGTCAATACTCTAATTAACTGAGGTATTTTTAATGCCTGAGGCTGTTGTCATCTGACAGAGCTATCCTTAGTACCTGGGGCCACTCTCAAACCAGTCGAGCCACTGGCTGCAGGAGGGGAAGAGTGAGAAAAGATGGAGAGGGACTGGGGTAGAAACAGATGGTCACATCTCTCGTGTGTCCTGACTGGGAATTGAACCCAGGATGTCCATATGCTGGGCTGGTGCTCTATCCACTGAGCCACAGCCAGGGCCTGATAAATTCTTTGAAAAGATTATGAGTGAAGTCTTTATTGAGGATAAAATAATTTGACTCCCTGCAAAGTCCTGCATCTTATGTCAGCTGGTCTGCCTCCACAATTGCACAGTCCTTCCGGGCGTCTCAGAGACTGCGGATGCTCCCAGCTGTGAGAACTATGCCAGATCTTCACTGGTCCCACACCTGACTCCCACCTCCTTCCTCAGATTTTTGGCAGCTGGCATCTCCTCTTGCTTTTCCAGCCAGATGAAGCCACCAGCTCTGAAGTTTTCTACTCTTTCTCTTTTTACCTCCTCTGTCTTGACCTTTCTGCTCCTGAAGGATTAACTCCAGCTCAGCCCCACCTGAGGCTTTGGAATAGACTCCACTTCAAGTCAGGCGCTGTAAGTGTACCAAGGCAGATGTGTGGCTGACCTCACTCTGACTTCATGGCTGCCTTTTCTAATTGAGCTTCTGCTTTTTCTTCTGAGCCATGGTGAACATTGTCTTACTCAGCAATCACTTCTCCTCCTTATTCCGATCTCTCGATAAAGCCAAGTCTCATCAAGGTGATGTGCTCTGTTCTTAAGCATCATATGCTACCAGCTCATTCTTTTCCCTTTCGTCATGTGTCAGAGGGGAAAAAAAAAGTGGTTTTGTATTTCCATGGCCAATTCTCAGAGTCTCTGAAACCTGTGCTTTCAATCTTCTCCAATCCTACCTCCTTTAGCTTATTCAGGGGGTTTTGATCTGTCAATTACTCACTCCTTCTTTCTTTTCCTGTAGGGTCATTCAACTCTGCCTTCAAATAGTCACAAGTTTCCCAGGCTTGACCCTGCTGCTTGCACTTGGCTTCTGTCCCGTTTCTTTTCCTTCTTCACCCAAACACACTTTTAGAACTAATGGCCTACACTCGCTGCCTATCATTTCTTAACATCCATTCTGCCGTTCATTTTTTTTTTTTACTTACAGTGACAGAGAGAGAGAGTCCGAGAGTGGGATAGATAGGGACAGACAGACAGGAACAGAGAGAGATGAGAAGCATCAATCATTAGTTTTTCGTTGCGACACCTTAGTTGTTCATTGATTTCTTTCTCATATGTGCCTTGACTGAGGGCCTTCAGCAGACCAAGTAACTCCTTGCTTGAGCCAGCAACCTTGGGTCCAAGCTCTGGTGAGCTTTTGCTCAAACCAGATGAGCCCGTGCTCAAGCTGGCGACCTCGGGGTCTCGAACCTGGGTACTCCGCATCCCAGTCCAACGCTCTATCCATTGCGCCATCGCCCGGTCAGGCTCTGCTATTCAATTTTTTATTGTGTCCTGGTCCTAGTCCTTTTCCCTATCCACATTGCTAAAGTGTTTGGTGTCCTAACCAATAAATTTGGTGGAATATAAATTTTTATTATTTCTGATTTTCCTCTGAAATATTAATTATCACTATTTGTTTAGTAGCTACTGTATGCTAAACAATGTCCTAGTTTAGTGAACATTTGCAGAGTATTTTTCCCAAGTGTCAACTTTCAACATCTTAGGGCTAAATGAATATTTTTAATGTAAAGTTGTTTGTGGAAATGCACCCAACAAGCCAGTAAAATTTGTTCAGCTTCTGCTCTTGTTCTTTTTACTCATTTTTTATACTTTTTTTTTTTAAACAAATGTGTGCTATTCTGTATACTGGAAATTGGGTTCTGTGGCACTTTGGGAGACTTTTCTGCCTGACGTCACATCTTCATTTGGAAATGTGACTTTTTTTTGATAACTTATGCAGAGCCGTTAAAGGCATGAATAGACCTTTGTCCACCCAAATTACAGAGGCCCCGTCATATGTGAAGTCTCAAGTCTCACATGTGTGAGGCTCTCCTCTCTCCAGTGTAAAATGGAAATGCAGTTGGCCAGAAGGTTCTTTTCAGACTTCATGTGTTATCGATGCTTAATGAAAACAATAAAAAATAACCTTATCACCAAAAAGGCACACATATCAGATTGCTCATATCTTCTTAGCATTTCACATTTCACTGTTTTTGAAAGCTGGTGGCGTTACCACCGCCGCCATCCCTCTGACCCCGTCCCTTGACAAACACAAACTCAGGGAAAGGAAACATTCTAAACATTCTGTATAGAAGCAGCCAGAGGATAAAAGATCAAAAGATATATTTTCAAGTGGAAGTAACTGCCGAAGCTTCCTTTATGCAAAGAAAGATTACATTCAAGGTCATTGTGCTTTCTTTATAAATGACTTCACTTCCATTTAGTTTTTTCTCTCATAATTTTAATGTATGTCTCTGTGATGCCATATGAAAACAGAAGGAAAATATTAATTGAGGATTCTGCCTCTAATACTCTGAGAAAGAAGAAATAAAGAAATAAGTAGTTATGAACTTAGAGAGATTACTTACACTAGAAACCCCATATGTCTTTTGTTTTTCTTTTTCCAAGTGAGAAGAGGGGAAACAGAGACAGACTCCCGTATACACCCTGACCGGATCCACCCAGCAACCCCTGTCCGGGGCTGATGCTTTGCTCATCTGGGGCCATGCTTTCAACCAAGCTATTTTTGTTTTTGTTTTTGTATTTTTCTGAAGTTGGAAACAGGGAGGCAGTCAGACAGACTCCTGCATGCGTCTGACCGGGATCCACCCGGCACGCCCACCAGGGGTTGATGCTCTGCCCATCTGGGGCGTCGCTCTGTTGCAATCAGAGCCATTCTAGCGCCTGAGGCAGAGGCCATAGAGCCATCCTCAGCACCCGGGCAAACTTTGCTCCAATGGAGCCTTGGCTGCGGGAGGGGAAGAGAGAGAGAGAGAGGAAGGAGAGGGGGGAGGGGTGGAGAAGCAGATGGGCGCTTCTCCTGTGAGCCCTGGCCGGGAATCAAATCTGGGACTCCTGCACGCCAGGCCGATTCTCTACCACTGAGCCAACCGGCCAGGGCTCAACCAAGCTATTTTTAACACCTAATGCAGAGGCTCCATGGAACCATCCTCAGTACCCGGGGCTGATGCACTCGAATCAATCAAGCCATGGCTATGAGAGGGAAAGAGAGAAAGAGAGAGAGAGAGAAGGGAGAAGGGAAGGGTGGAGAAGCAGATAGTAGCTTCTACTATGTGCCTTGACTGGGAATCGAACCCAGGACATCCACACACCGGGCTGATGCTCTACTACTGAGCCAACTGGCCAAGACCCTAAATGTCATTTTAAGGCCTGTTTTATGCTCTTGGGTCAATGCATTCTCCATCATTTTCTGCTCAGCTCTGTGTCACAGATTTAGGGAAGGCAGCGAGGCTCCCGTCTGTTGGCTACATATAGGTCTGGGCAATGCAGGGCCCAGGCAGGAGGCTGGAGGGCAAGAGGAAGGAAGAAGCAGGGTATTTCTCTGTCCTGCCCACTCTGCTTTGAGAAGAGGTTGGACAGAGGCACTCTCATTTCCTGGCTCCCGTTCCCACCGACAGGTCCTGATGGTCCCAGCGTTGTCTGGATGGCCACAGCTCTGGGTTGGCTAATCTGTGGCTTCCCATGTCCCTTTAGCTCAGGGGTAGGAGTGGCTTCCTGACATTATCAGTCTGCAGTAGTCCCTTTCAGGGGACCAGTTCTCTGCATTAAATGTCACCTGTTCTAAATAAAGTGATTTTTGTCTTCCTTGTTATATCACAACAGAAACATCCTGGATATTCAGAAAAACCATAATCATGCAATGAGTCTTTCTGTTTCTTAACAGATATATTATTTATGGACATAGAAAAAAATTTAAGTATACCATTTTAAAAAATATGCCAACATTACTAGTTTGTTTAATCTCTTTACTTGAAATTAAAATCACCTCAAAACATTTCCATTATTTAAACTACAGTTTTATATTTCCGATATTGCTCTCTTTTTCTACAGTCAGTATTATTTTGCATTAGTTTCAGGTGTACAGAACAGAGGTTAGATAATCATATACTTTACAAAGTGTCCCCCCCCCCCGATATTCCCAGTATCTACTCGACACCATACATAGTTACTATTATATTTTTTATCCTATACTTTACATCCTCGTGACTATTTTGCAACTACCAATCTATACTTCTCAATCTCTTCACCTTTTTCACCTGGTTCCCCAACTCCCCTCCCTACTGGCAACCACTGGTCTGTTTTCTGTATCTATGTGTCTGTTTCTGTTTTGCTTATTTGTTTATATGGTTCTTTAGATTTCACACACAAGTGAAATCACATGGTATTTGTCTCTCTCTGTCTGACTTATTTCACTAGGATGAGACCCTTCAAGTCCGTCCACGCTGCTGCAAATGGTAAGATTTCATTCCCTTTTGGAAGCTGAGTAGCAGTCTATTGTGTCAATGTATGGCAGCTTATTTTTTTAATGTACTCATCTACTGATAGACACTTGGGCTGCTTCCAAATCTTGGCTGTTGTAAATAATGCTGCAATGAACACAGGGCTGCATATATTCTTTTGAATTAGTGTTTCAGGTTCCTTTCAATATATATACCCAGAAGTGAAATCACTGGGTCATAAGGCAGTTCTATTCCTATGATATTGCTTTCTCTTAACACTATGTCCACAACATTGAAATTTTATACCTGCTTTTGTATGACTCCTCAGGAGGTACAGAAGTTAGTGTTGCATTTTCCCACTGTTGTAATTTGTCATGCTCTCAGTCCTGGCCATCTCTTCTCTGGCCCACACTTCCCTTTCTCATGTGTCAATGTCCTCTTTTCCTAAGTCAGCCACAAAGAAGAATGGCGCAGTAGCCCTCAGCTTTGTTAGCTCCTTCAAACTAGGGCACACTTCTGAGTCAGTAAACCAGGCACTGCTCTGAGGTGCTTAACAAGATTTATTTGGGGCCTCGAGTCCACAGCTCTGCAGTAGGTGTTAGGGGAAGGTGAACATGAAGGGGGCTGGGAAGGACACCACCCTGCCCCCCGCCCAGTGGCCCCTTTCTGGTGACTGGAGAGAGGAGAACCATTTGGCCTTCAAGGGACAAAAATACAGAACGTAATGAGTAATAACTATAGAAGAAAATGCAGTCACACAGAGGGATTTAGTCTTAAATGATGTGTAGGGACATCACATTCTGAGATGAGTTCTGAACAGACCAATATTGTGACCAGGTGAGAACGCTTAGGAAACACTTCACACAACAAGTGAACTGCAAACAGAAGAGGAGGGAGGGGAACATGGCATTTCCAGGTAGGAAAAGCATATATATAATGCCCTAAAGTTCCAGGAAGGAAACTGCAGATGGGCTTTCTAGATAGGAGCAGTGAGAAGAGAACTGAAGGAAGACAGGGAGAGGCAGACTCCTGGCTCAGAGTCCTGAACAAAGTGAGGAAGAGATTTGATTTGGAGACAAAGAACGGATTCTGAGGGTGAAGATAAACCACTTTCTTTCAATCTAATCTCTTTTGTGCATTTGGCCAGTCAATCTTAATTTGATAGAAGCTTTGGGGAAATGTCCCTAACATTTGAGAGGAGATTAGAAACCTACATAGAGGCCTGTGTACACCGAAGCTGCTTAGATGTTAAGTAATTTGACAAGTTCAGATGGCCAAATGAAGACTTAGTCTCCAGATGTGAGACCAGTGTTTCCTTACCATGTCGTTCATATTTTTTTTCTCTTAAAGAAATCATTGTTTGGTGCAAGCGCAGACAGAATGTTATGTTGAATAGAAAACTGGTCCCATCCAAAACAACTTATTTTTTGGCTAACGTCTTTGTAACAACGTCCTTCACTTCCTTTACCCTCTGCTCCTAGACCCTCCACATTAACATTCTTATACTCCCTCGATCTGCTCCCGCCCTGGTGACAAAAACTCTCTGTGTGACACAGATTTTATCATGATATCTCCATGTTTAAGATCCATGCTTTTCCACTACCTGAAGGATGAGTTTTTTCCTTTAGTAGGATATATGGCTAGACTTGACGAATACCAAATAAAAATATAAGACTCTCAGTTAAATTTAAATATTAAACAATGGACTTTATAAAAATATACATGTGTTCTATTCACTATTTGAAATATACTTAAATTATTTGTTGATTTTCTAAAAATCAAACTGAACTGGGTGTCTTGTATTTATCTGTCACCCCTGCACATAGGGGGCCGACCTTCATCTTCTTCTCCAGGCTCTTCTTCTCCATGTCCCTTCCCTCCACCCAAAGTGTCCGCCATTCCAGCCATCTCCTGGACCCCCAGGTGCTACCTGCCACCAGGGTTTGGCCCACATTCCTCTTGCTGTCTGAACTGGAGCTCCTGTACTTAAACCCAGACTTTGAGGATGGTGGAAGTTCAGGTGGGGGAAATCTAACAGAGCAGGGGTCGGGAACCTATGGCTTGCGAGCCAGATGTGGCTCTTTTGATGTCTGCATCTGCCTCGTAGACAAAATTTTAATAATAATAAAAAAATAACGTTAAAAATATAAAACATTCTCATGTATTACAATCCATTCATTTCCTACCGATCATGTTCATGGTTGCGGGTGGCTGGAGCCAATCACAGCTGTCCTCTGGGACAACACCAAATTTTTATTGGATAATGCATAATTTACACGGGTTGTTGTATGGCTCTCACGGAATTACATTTTAAAATATGTGGCATTCATGGCTTTCTCAGCCAAAAAGGTTCCCGACCCTTGTAATAGAGTGTCACTTGCCATTGCTCAGGGAGTCCCCGTCCCCCGCCTATGGAGCAAGGGGTTCTAGGTGGAGGTTGCAGCAATGCGGTTGGAGACAGCAGTGGATGCTCCAGTCTGAGGAGCCTCTGCCTGTTTCCAAACAACCAAGCCTTTCTTGCTCCTAAAATAACCTCCTTGACAGCTTAACGGGTCCAACCTTGACTCAGGCTCCATTCCAAAGCCCTGTCCTTCCTGTGGCTGCTCATCCCCTTTTCCAGACAGGCCGTCCCCACTGTGGTCCCAGCCTGATCAAAGTGGATCATCCACAGAAATGTCTGGCCTTGTGTATATAGGTATTCAATTTCTACTCCCACCAGGAACGGAGCTGGCCAGCAAAGCTGCTTTCCAATGTGGTTCATGCTTTTGCTACAGTGTTCCCCTTCACTTTGTAATTGTGTTTATGCTTTAACCTCAGGAAACTTGACCTTTGGATAAATTACTTTGGACCTAAAAATCTACATATGGCCTTGAAATTCTTTGACTTCAAACCTGTAAATGCTAAAGCAAGAATTAAGTATTTTTCTATTGTGTGCTGAGGAATAAGGATAATGAGTTTAATCAAGTCACCATTTGTGAGAATGTGCTGACCTTGATCTTAGATCTTCCCTTCCATGGGGGGGGGGGGAGCTCATTCTTGCCCTCAGAGGTGATGTTTCCCTGATATTTGAGATGACTTCAAAATGATGATGGGAGTGTCAGTTTCCAGCACACTTTCTCTGGACAGATATGCAAATGTTACAAAGTTTTTACCAGTATCCCATTAGAAGTGTTTAAAATTAAAAAAAGAAAAAAAAAAAAAAGAAACACCAGAATAACAAACAAAAGACAAGATCTGCATGTGCTTAGTGAGACCTTTCCTTCCTCAGGCAAAACAGTCCCATGATCATCTTTTTTTTTTTTCATTTTATGCTTATATGTCCACAGAAAAACACTATAAAACCCTTCCTTTTTGATTCTACCAAAGCATATCAACATCAATTGTTAAGAGGCTGAGGCCCAGGCCACGCTGTTCTCTTTGGAGCCAGAGGGCACAGCAGACTGTGAACAGCAAGCAAGCGGACCAGGCTTGGGTGCTGTCCTTAATAGGAGGTGTGCCCTCCTAAGCCATTGTAGGTGCCAGCACTGAAGAGCTCTGTCAACTGGCCTGTGGTGGCACAGTGGATAGAGCGATGACCTGGAATGCTGAGGTCACTGGTTCAAAACCCTGGGCTTGCCCGGTCAAGGCACATATGACAAGCCAACAGTGAACAACTTAAGTGAAGCAACTATGAGTTGCTACTTCTCTCTCTTCCCTCCTCTCTCTGTAAAATCAATGCACGTAATCTTAAATAAAAATTACTTGAGTTTGCCTGGTGGTAGTGCAGTAGATAGATGGCTAGACATTGAGGGTCCTGAAACCCAAAGGTCATCAGCTTGAGTGTGGGATCATTGACATGATCCCAAGGCTTGAGGAAGGGGTCACTGGCTTGGCTGGAGTCCCCTGGTCAAGGCGCATATGAGAAGCAATCAATGAACAATAAAAGTGCCACAGCTACAAGTTGATGCTTCTCATCTTTTTTCCTTCCTGTCTTTCTCTCTCATGTGGGTGCTAAAAAAAAAAAAAAATTACTTGTGTTTTTTAGAAGTATATTTTATGGCAAAGTATAGCTGCTTATTCATTCACATCCTTGAATTTGAAACATCGTTTTGGTTAAATAATCTAGAACAAATATGTATAGTGACACTCAAATTGGACTAATTAGCATTGGTGTTACATAAAAGTCCTTAGAGAAATCTAGATTATTAGATGTTAAAATAAAAGAAAAAAAGGAAAGCCTCATTTTTGAATAAGGAGGACAACTGACTTGAGAAAATGCTCCTTGTCCCCTCTCAGCGCTTCACACCTCATTCGGTGCATGAAAAAACTGGGTGCATTTCCTGAAGTCTATCACACTGCTTTCCACAGCTTGCAGAAATTAAAGGATATTATCGGATTAAAAACAAGCAAACACTGTTCTCATTCTGTCAAATAGCCGTGATGCGACATGCTTAGAAATAGGCTATGCTCATTTTCATTGACCTACTTCAAAACTTCTCAGTCAAAGGGTACTTGGAGGTTTAATAAGTTTTTGCTGCAGACTGTAGCAGATGCATTAGGTGGGACTGGTAAAATATAGCCATTAAATCTGATGCCTTATCAAGAATACATTTTGAAGTTGGTAAAAATCATCATGTAACGCCATTACTTCTAGCAGCTTGTCATCTGACATGGATGTGTTAGTGATTTAGTGCCCTGGCTGTAAAATGTCAGAAGAATTCATTGACACGAAGCAGATCAATTTGTATTAGAAAATAGAAACAAGAACTAAAACATCCCTTTTCTGACCTCAATATTCCCCTGTCCTATGCAGAGGAGACTGAAGTATTATCTAATTAGCACCCTCAGTACTAACATTAGAAATGTTTTCTCTTAAATCACATTCTAAAGTAAATAGCAATTTTGTCTGGGAGAAAATAAAAGCGTGGTAGCCATGAACAGCAACAGCTTCTATCTCCATCAAGCTCAAGTAACAATTCTGTCAATGATAATGTGAAGAGTAGATTCCTAAGTAAATCTTACATTATTTTAGGGAAAGAAATGAGAAAGAAATACCAATTTATTGAACGACATTAATAGTCACAATAAATCCCTCCTGCCATGTTGATGGCTGTTTCCATGGTAACTGGCTTACAAAAATAGGTAATGTTTTTTGCTTAAAAAATCAAGTTTATATGTTTCCTCTAGCACAATGACCATAATTGGCTATCAGAGTTATCACCGCGTTTAACACCATTCCTAAGCAAGTGATAAGTACTGAATGAAGGTATGCTCACAGTGCACAGAGAGCCCGGAGGAGGGTCGTCACCCAGCTCAGGCTATCTAAGAGGGCTTCCTGGGAGAGGCAATGCCTGAGCCATCTTGAATGCAAGTAGGAGTTAGTTGAAGAATGAAGGAAAGGTTTTCCAAGCAGAGGAAACAAAAAAGGAATAAGAAAATAATAGAGAAAGAAGCAAAGGGCCACGTCTTAGGTGTCATTAATTGCCCCACTGGAAATCTTTACCTGGAAGACATCGAGAGTTTGTAGAAGACATTATTACCTTTACATGCCAGGCATCTCTTATCTGTGAAAACAACTGCATCCCAAATTTCCCTTGGAGAGTCATACCAATAGCTTATACTCTTTGAGCTTTTAATTCTATACTCAGAGCACATTGGAAAAGTTTGCTACCAATGATAAACTTATAAAAATTTACGTAGCATGTTCTAGTGATATACAACTTAACTCTCATTATTCACTTTCCTAGCTAATTCACAGTTCTCCTTATTTATTTATTTTGATATTTGCATACATAGTATATACTAGGGAATAGATATGTAAAAGTGAACAATTTATAGGATCTACCTTCAAAGAGTATATATCTTAGTAGCAGATATTTTTGAACAATCAAAAGCAATCATTGCGGTGAAATGATGTTACAGAGTAATATAAGAGGACAAGGGAAGGCTTCCCAGAGAATATGAGCCATGAACCATGTCTAAGGACAAGTAAGAGGGACCACAAAAAGTGGTGGCAGGGAGCAGGCTGGGGATGGAGGTAGGACTCCCTTTCGTGTCCCTCTCCCTTTCATGTTTAGGATGTAGCCAGTGTCTTAGACTTGCTGGAACATGGGGTTCATGGGAGACTGTGGGGTAAAGCTATGAGAGTGATTTGTGGAGCTTTCTTATTTGGAGGTCAAACAACTGAATACAGCTAATCGTTGTGATCAAATTTAGGTCTCGACTCCAAATACAAAAGGAATGCTTATCACACTGGTAGAGTAGTACAAAACTCAGACTGAGGGGGCAGCGAAGAGTTTACTGCAGTAGAAAATTCTAGCTACTGCATTGCCAGCTAAGGGGAAGCAGTTACTGAAAGTTTCCCTTTTCCCTTCCCTATTCTCTGTAGCCACAGAGTGATGAAGAAATTGAAGAGACAAGTACTCAGATATTGAATAATTCATTTGGCCTGTTTCACATAGTCTCTCTGGTTGGCTTGGAGGTTTGAGAGGGAATGTGGGCTGGCCCCATTCACACCATTGATTTGGGTGTGATGTTTTGGCAGTTGACAGTTGGAGTTCCTTTGTTTTTCCTCTTATTAGTGTACTATCTTAATAACTGTCATTTCTGTTCTGTGAGGCTTCTCCAACAGAACTAATATGAGAAATTCAGAATCCCATAGAACAAAATGCAGTTTCGGGGTAAGAGTGTTTCCGTCAGAGCGTGGCAGGAATCCTCCTGGCATTACAGGTGGAGGCAGAGGAGGCTCTGCATGGGGGAGGTATAGCTCAGAACCTGGAGAGGCAGCTGGAAGGACACGCTTCCAGGTTTCCTCATCTTAGGTCCTTTCACAGATATTCTGACCCTCATGTTCAAAATATCTTTACACCTGGATGATTAAAGCTTTCTGTTTCTCCACTCCTTTGTACTGAGACAACAAGGTCCCTATTATATTTGGGGAAGAAAGAGAAAGAGGGTAGTGGTAACACCTCAGTCTACTCTCTGCCTTTAGGACCTCAGCTTAAAGCTGTGTATCACTTTAGGACACTTCACGTGGGCGAGCTCTGATGTAGAAGAATTGGGGAGGTCTGGAAGGGCGAACCTGGTAGGTGGGCTGGTTCTTCTGCCTGGAATAGTCGTCACACGGTTCATTGCATTTCTGCTTTCTTTTCCTTCAGGTCATCAGAACGGTCTTCCTTAGCCGTCCAGGCTCCATTCTCATTCTCCACCGCTGCCTTCTCTGATTCCCCTAGGACTTCTGTTTAGGTTCCTGGTTTGTTTGTCTTTCCCACGAGACTATCGATCAGTTTGTAGAACCTTTAAAACTGGAAGCGTAGGCCCCACTTAAAGTATTTTGACCTGTGGAGTCTGAGGATAAGATTGGAGATCAAGGTTTTTAAGAGTTCACTGGCTGAGGTTAATGGGCAGCCGAGCTTGAGAGCCATTGCTCTGAACCAGCTCCTCCCAAAGCGTGGTCCCCAATCAACTGTATCTGCCTCACTTACACATTTTCAGAAATGCAGATTATAAAAAACACAGGCCTGCTGGATCAGAATCTCGCCACGTAATGCTAACTCATGTTTAGAGATGAAGAACTATTACTCTAGAATAAAGTACATGAGGGTTATTCCTTGTATGCAAATCTTGAATAAAGTATATAATAAATGTATGAATGGTTTACTCCTATAAAATTGAATGTGGTATTTCCCACTATTGAGACCTAAGAATAAACTTATTCTACTAGCCCTACTAAGAAAGTGTGTCATACCAGAGTGAAAATAACAGCGCATAGTGTGATTTTCTGAACTGCTGCCCCAGCGATTTCCTTTCTTAGCCTTATTTATTTTGCTCCAAACAGTATGGCACTGGGTGTTTCGACAAGTGTGCTTTTTTTACTTCTGCGACTTCCACCTCTAATTCAAGGTGCAAAATGCAGAGGCTGTACAATTTCATTGGTAACAGATTAGCATACACACTTATTTTCTTTAATTTCCCAATAAGTGGGTCACTAATGGCCTGCCCAATCAAATCAGGGGATGCCGACTTCTTGGTTGACCTTTCATGTACTGCATGTGAACAGTCCTATGCTAGAAGCCGGGTGTGGCTATTACCTGCACCTTCAGCCCAGCACTGTCTGGAAACCTCATCACTCTCAGAATGCAAGGTGCATCCTCTCCATTCTTAGACATTTTATCATGCTGAGAATGCTCAGGCACTGGGAGGACTGTCGTGATTGGCTTAATAGAGAAAAGAAAAAAGAAAACATTATCTAATTTGAGTGTGAGGTTGATACATAAGCTAGAAAGAAACAGTAATATTAGTTCAAGCTGCTCAGAAGTGAATTATGCCTCCCTCTGGATAGTGTCTCTAACAAACAAGCCCCAAAGTTGCTACTGAAGGTGGATGCTAATTCTGTAGCTCTGGCTTATTGCTGGCATTATTCTTTATAATACATCACTTTCGAGGCCCCAGGGAGCCATGATGCTCAGCTCCGCATTGGCTAAAAGGGCTGTGTCTGCAGTCTCTGCCCCTGCCAGGGGAGCTCTGGAGAGCTGTCCACTCAGATCACAGGAGCTTAATTGGTGCACATTTCAATAGTTTTCCTGTAGGGGCAGCAGCAGCAGCAGCAGCTCTGAAGGGTGCTGCAAGGACTTGCTCAACACAGACACCCTCCCTCTTCTCACCCAGTCCCTGATGGCTGAAACGTCCAGCCTTTGACACTTCTTTAAGAGGCAGAAGGATGGTGCTGTTTGGGTAGATTTCTTTTTGACCATCTCCTTCTCTGCTTCCTTAGTTTTCATCTTTTCAAGATTTACTGAGGATTTGATTAATGTAGATAAATCATTATAAAATCTTGAAGAGAAAGAAAAAGCTCAGAAAATGAGAACACAAATAAAACCAGGGGCTCTGCTCACCTGCGCTGAGAATCAGGTACAGCAGATACCCTCATGCAGCAGGACAGGCAGAATTTGTGCCTGCTCTGAAATGTACCACATGCCTTGGATGTGGCGACAGGAGTGGGTGACAAGGTGCAGTGATGAAATTACACTGTGAAAGCTGATCCTGCCTCTAGAACCTTCTTGCTGAAACAGATTCTAGCACCACAGTATAAAAATTAGATACCTATCTGCTTATTTTGATAGAATATGTGACATGATGAACAACCTGACCCTCATGTTCAAAATATTTTTTCACCTGGATGATTAAAACTTTCTGTTTCTCCACTCCTTTGTACTGAGACAACAAGGTCCCTATTATATTTGAGGAAGAAAGAGAAAGAGGGTAGTGGTAACACCTCAGTCTACTCTCTGCCTTTAGGACCTCAGCTTAAAGCTGTGTATCACTTTAGGCCACTTCACGTGGGCGAGCTCTGATGCAGAAGAATTGGGGAGGGCGAGCCTGGTAGGTGGGCTGGGCAGCAAGAAGATAACAGGTCTTCAGTGTGGGACACAGAGCAAAGAAAATGTGATGTCCAGAAAGGGAATGAAAAGTTATGGCTACTTCCTAGTTTTTTGCTCTGCAGTCAGAGTGTACATTTAAGAGTCTAACTCCAGCCTGACCAGGTGGTGGCGCAGTGGGTAGAGCATCCGACTGAGACGCAGAGGACCCAGGATCAAAATCCCAATGTCACCAGCTTGAATGTGGGCTTGTCTGATTTGAACAAAGCTCACCAGCTTGAGCCCAAGGTCGCTGGCTTGAGCAAGGGGTCACTGGGTGTGCTCTAGCCCCCGGTCAAGACACATGTGATAGAACAATCAATGAACAACTAAGGCGTTGCAACGAAGAATTGATGCTTCTCATCTCTCTCCCTTCCTGTCTATCCTTATCTGTCCCTCTCTCTGTCTCTCTCTCTCTGTCTCTGTCACACACACAAAAAAGAGTCTAACTCCAGCCATGCCATTCGCCTGAGGCTTCTCATTGTAGGAGGATGTGGACAGGCATGCTCAAACTGACTCATGCCCACCTCTCAGGTCATATTTTACATTCTTGTTACATATTTTTAATCACCCTATAATTGTAGAGGTCATTACAATTTCATTTTGATAAGTGATTGTGTAGTTAGTTGATTAATATCTATTTCCATTAAATTGCAAGCTTCATGATGAACAAAATTTGATTTTGCTTCAACACTTTATATTCAGGCTGGTCTGAAAAGCCTTGCTCAGAGTAGATGCTCAGAAATTGTAGAACAAAGGGTGAAAGGACAAGTTTTGGTTGGAAAACATAGGGTGTCTATAGATAAAATGTTGGAAAGGATATAAAGAAGTAGATAAATATTTCAAATAAAAAAACTGTATTTCTCTTCTGGCGGGGGAGCAGGAAAAATGGATACTATATTATTAAATATCTGACTGGAGTAAAAGTTCCATGTTAGCTAAATTCAAAGCTGATAACTTCCCTTTCTACTAGTGCACAATCATTATAACATTTAGTTATATAGTGGGTAGTTATTTGTTATTGGAATAAGAAAAATGGTGGTCAACTCTCATGCATCCACTTACATTGTACTTGACAAATTTTGATCTTGGACCAACTTTTGTTCATACTAAATAAAATACAAGATAATATTCCACTGATTTCTTTTAGACTTGGGTCTAGTTAGAGAGCACAAACACAATGAGAAAGTTCCAAATCCAAACCTAGAATTACGTTTGGCTGCTTTCGACTGTCCAGTCTACTCTCTGGAATATTAAAGCATTTTACTGAAGCTAATTGAGAGTTAGCTATGTCGCAATACTATCAGCAATACTCCTTTCATTTAAACCACATTAAACCTAGTGATTCCGTTGCTAGGGTATACATACATAAGGAATGGATACATATTTTTATAAAAAGCCTTGTATTGAATGTTTATGGTGGTCTTATTTATAACAACATCAAACTGGAAACAACTCTAATGCCCACCAACAGGAGAATGGATGCAAAGAATATAGTTATATAACAAAACATAACGCAATATTAAAAGAATTACTGATATAAGCAATAACATCGCTTAGTGGCTCCTCTAGACACTAGATTAAATGAAAGAATGTATATGTTGTGGTTACTTGGAAATAAAATTTAAGAAGAGGCAAAACCAACTTATGATGCTAGAAATCAGATTGTCTCTGGTCAGGGATGTGGGTGGGGGTCTGATTGGAGAAAACCAAGAGAAAAAATTTTGAGGTGAAGGAATTATTCTATATTTTAATTTGAATGGTTTCAATCCAGGAACATACATTTATCAAAATGCATTTAATGAACACTTGAGATATGTGCATTTTTTGTAGGTAAATTATACTTCAGTTAAGAAAAGGGTGAAAATGCAAACTAATAATTTGTATTCTCAAGAAATACTTCAAAGGTATTAGAAATAAAATGTACTTTGTTTTTTCTAAAGAATTTTATATTAAACCTGGGAAAAAGTAATAAAAATAGCCATTAACATACATAATAAATATATCTGAACTAAACTGTGCCCTAAATTACAAGCATACCTTGTTCTATAGATTTTGCTTTTTGTGCTTTGCAAATACTGAATATTTTTTACAAATGAAGGTTTGTGGCAACCCTATGTTGAGCAAGATTAAATGCTATTTTCCAACAGCATTTGGAACCGACACAGAGTCAAAACCCTCCACCAGGAAAAAAATTATAACTTGCTGAAGGCTCAGATGATGCTTGGCATTTTTAGTAATAATGTGCTTTTGTTTTGTTTTGTTTTTGTGACAGAGAGAGAGAGAGGTAGAGAGAGGGACAGACAGGAAGGGCGAGAGATGAGAAGCATCAATTTCTTGTTGCGGCACTTTAGTTGTTCATTGATTGCTTTCTCATATGTGCCTTGACCAGGGGGGCTTCAGCAGAGTGAGTGACCCCTTACTCAAATCAGCGACCTTGGACTCAAGATGGTGAGACTTGCTCAAACCAGATGAGCCCGCACTCAAGCTAGCGACCTCGGGATTTTGAACCGGGGTCCTCCACGTCCCAATTTGATGGCCTATCCACTGCATGACTGCCTGGTCAGGCAGCAATAATATGTTTTTAAATTGAGGTATATGCATTATTTTTTTAGACATAATGCTATCACACAAACTATAGTGTAGTATGACTATAGCTTTTTTTTTCTGAAAAAAAAAGGACAGATTTCCTTTTTTTTTCAGAAAAAAAGGAGGCAGAGGACAGACTTCCGCATGTGCCTGACCAAGATTCATCTGGCATGTCCACCAGGGGACAGTGCTCTGCCCATCTGGGGCATTGCTCCATTGCAATCAGAGACATTCTAACACCTGAGGCAGAGGCCATGGAGCCATCCTCAATGCCTGGGCCAACTTTTGCTCCAATGGAGCCTTGGCTGCATTAGGGGAAGAGAGAGATAGAGAGAAGCAAATGGATGCTTCTCCTGTGTGCCCTGGCCGGGAATCGAACCCAGGACTCCCACAAGCCTGGCCAATGCTCTACCGCTGAGCTAGCTGGCCAAGCTTGAATATAACTTTTAGATGCATGGGGAGATCAAAAGATTCGTGTGATGCATTTTACTGCAATACTTATTTTATTGTGATGGTTTGGACCCCAAACCACAGTGTCTATAACAAAGCTGATCTGAGCTTGATCAACATGCTACCTGTGAGTTCAATGTTGAAACCCAAAGCTCTACCCAAGTAGAGGTTTTGTCTTATTTACATCCAGCTCTGGGCCCAAACCAATTCTTACCTTAAAGAACTTCAGTGCTTTGAGAAGCAGGCCTCAGTTTCTTCATCCATAGAATAGCAATAGTATTGGACTCCCTTAAATGTGTTCTATAAAGAACATATTAGACCAAAAACACTTTTGAAGTAATTAAAACTCCAACTCAGTCCAAATGCAAAGTCATTTTAATATTTTCAGTAGGTGGCTTTACGTTTCAGTTTTCCTTTTTCCCATAAACTGACATAGATAACAGAGATAACAGAATGGGTCAGAACTCTAGCCACAAAGACTTAAATCATCAAGCTTTCAAAGCTCAGCTCAAGGCAAACATCATCCATAGAGATTTTCTAGAACTACCCCAACACACACACGTACATGTGTGCACACTCTACACACTCTTTGGCATCAAAATGGAGGGATTTTATTAATCTTTGTATCTCCAGGATTGAGAACAGTAGTCCCCATATGGTAGGTGTTCAACATTTTTTAAAATAAATGAATGCACCTCAATTTATAAAACTAGTCTAGCAATACAGTGATTTGCTTTTCCAGGGAACACAGAAGGTGTGTTGCGCCTCTATATGGCTGAGTTTTACTATTGTACATCCTCTATTTTTGGATGAGAAAAATGTAGTCTCACAGAGATTAGGAATTTGCTCAGGTTAATCAGCCAGAAGGTAGCTGTTGTGGGATGTAGTATGGTCATAACCTTTGTGCATCACCGCCATACCACTGAGTCACTTTTCTGACATGTATAACATTTCTAATATAAGCTCATTAAAGCCTGTTTGATGTGAAATAATCTTCTTAAAGACAGAAAGATTCGCCCTTCAGTAAGACTTCTGTTCCGGTGGGAAGACCAGGATGGATGTAGAAAGAGTTAGGGCATAAGGTCAGGCAAGTCTCCTTTGAACTCTGTGAGCTGTGGCAAATCATTGGAACTCTCTCAGCCTTCATTTCTTATCTTCTTTAATAGAGAAAATACTGTCTCCTCTGTTTTACCTCACAGGATAGAAAGGATCATATGACAATATGTGGAAGTGTTCTATGAAATGTGAAGTACCACAAAAATATAAAAAAAAAAAACAACCAAGACAGACATACAGCTAAGATATATCTGGAATCATTGCACTGTGGCAGATTGGGTTAAAGTAAGACAAGTATTTGAATTTCTTTTATGAATTTTTGAGTCTATATATGTAATATATATGTGTGAGTTGTGTGCTCTTTCCTTATTCATCTTTTAAAATTAAAGATAACTTTTGGATAATTAATGGGATCTCTTTGGTTGAGTCTTTTCTGTGAATTCCATCCAGGAAGACCCGATGGATTGGTTCGCAAGCCCGAAGCAAGAAGCCTTGTGCACAGGTGGCCTACTCCTTTAAGCAGATGGACAAACACATGTCGTGCTAATTAAAACCTTTGAAGGGTCTTCAAAGGGTAGCAGTAAATACTATGTATTTCTTTTATTGAAAACACTAGCAGATGAAGAGCTCTTTCTTTCCTCCTTAATGAATATAGGATTCCCATCTGTTATCTTTATAAAAAAAAATGTACCATGTCACGCAGAAGAAAAAATAGAATTGAAAAGACTGTGTCATTCTCTCCCTTTCCCAGTAAGCCATTCTTCTTTCGACTCAGAGGATGCCATTTTTCCCTCCTCCCAATTCAATCTCCCTTCGAAGCCATGGAACACTATTGGTCAGTCAGTGAACAGGTGACTCCTGGTCTCCCCTATTTCAAAAACAGTGACAGGTAGTAGAGTTTGCCTCATGTTGACACCCACCCCAACCTCTACCAGCTTGTCTTTTAGAAGCTCAGCAGCTAGGATACAGCCAGGAGCCATACAGACCCCTGCACGGTCCCCTGTACGAGACTTGGCTGTGCAGTTAGCGACACGAGGGAAGATAGATTCCTTCCATAGGCAGGTCACAGAGCTCTTTGGTGGCAGCCATGGAAGAGTTTCTGTGCTTGGTCTTAGCTTGTTAGGTGGCAAGTCATGGGGCAGTGGCCTTTCAGCCATAATAATCCTGTGAGTCAATTGGGTATTTTTCAGACTTGCATCTGTAGCTGATTGTATACAAGCTTGGGTTCCTGGTTCTCCCAGAGAAGTTTGGAAGATACTTAGCATCCTCTAATGATCCCTTCTCTGTTAAAACTAGCCAGAACTAATTTTGTGGCCTGACATTTGTATTCAACACACATGGGGTTTAACCAAGGAGGACAGGGATCTGTTGATACACTTGGCAAACACTGTTAGTCGCCTAACCAATAGCCTTTCCCCCACCTTTTTATTCAGAGAATCACATTTTCAGAGGGTAGCAATGTCCCAGCTAACAGAGGCTATTTCCTAGCATCTCCTGAAATTCAACATGGCTATGGACATGATTCTGGCCAAAAGGATGCCAGTTGAGGACATCCGAGTATGCTTTGCTCCCCTGACATTAACACCAGGCTCTTCTGCTTCTTTTGCTATCTGAAATATAGAAGGAGCATTTGGGGCTTCAGCATCCACCTGAGGATCATCATGGAAAGGCCCAAGAAGGGAATAGATACTGCCCTGACACCTGTGAGCCTAGTACCAGTGCCAACAGCAAATGTCCGCATTGACTCCGGGCTCATTGGTGCGTGAGAGACATCCATTGCCAACAGCAAGTTCCAAGTGCCATTATATTGGGGATTCAAGTTTAAACATTAAATTAGGGTGAGGGGGACGCACACACATCCATAGCACATCAGCTCTAACCACACGTGCCTGTGCTGATGGGTAGCCTCTCTCCTGGGTTAGCCTGGACTACAGTCCCAGAGAGCCCCTCAGTGCCTTTCCTCACCAGTTGGTCCTTACTTATTTTTTTCTTTATTTTTTCCCAAAAGATGTATTGATTCTTTTGCTCATTTAATAGGTAAAGGGATCCTGTTTCTACTCTAGGATCCTATACTCAGCTCTCAAAGTAAAAAACAAACAGAAGCCACAGGGGACAAATTTCCACTCTCTCTGTAAAAGACTATTCTGCCAGAGGTCCTAAATATTACATTAAGCTTAATTAAAGATATTGAGTTCTCAGTCACTTTGGTTGTATAAGCACAGGCTAAATGACCTTTGGGAGGAGATGTTCAAAAGTTTATATTTAAATATTAGGCCATGATAAGAAAACAAAACAAAATAATTTCCTTTAATTCTGCAGTTCTTAGATTCTGAGTCAACACCTCTTTCTATTTATTTATTTATTCATTCATTCACTTATTTAATTTTTATTTTATAGGTGAGAGAAGGGGAAAAAGTGAGGCATACTCCCACATGCACCTCAACTGGGATCCACCTGACAACTCCATCTGGGACTGATGCTCAAGTAAGAAACTATTGTTAGCACCTGAGGCTGACTGCTGGGAGCAACTCAAGCTATTCTTAGTGCCTGGAGCCATGCTCAAACCAATTGAGCCACTGGTTGTGGAAGGGGAAGCAGGAGAAAAGGGGGAGAGAGAGGGAAGAGAAGTAGATAGTTGCTTCTCCTGTGTGTCCTGACTAGGAATCAAACCTGAGACATCCATACACCAGACCGACACTCTATCCACTGAGCCACTGGCCAGGGCTCAACACCTCTTTCACACATACTTTGTACTTGACAATCAAGAACTTGTTCATTACCCCTGCCATGTTGGTGACAAACATCCTATCGCCTGAATACCACCTGCGTTGTGGGGTCCTCATTTTTGTTGGGTACAAAGACAGGTTGTAGGGAGGAATTGAAACCATGAGGCTAAAGATGAAACAGACTAGAAAACAGAGTGAAAAGACACTGTGGGTGAGACAGAAGGGCATTGAGTCCAGTAAAGCAGGAGTTGGAGGTGAGTAGACTAAAAAGTTGAATTAGGTTTAGTTTCTAGAAAAGAAACTCCTCAGACTTGAGAGCAAGAGAGCCATGCGCGCACCAAGCTCTGGCTCTGGAGAAGGACCTGGAGGACAGTTCGAGCCAGTGGCTGGGAGGGTGTGCTGGGCAGAAAGTGCTTCCTGCACACCTTCAAGCAAAAACAATTGCTCCAGGACACAGTGCACAATGCGGTAAAAACAGACCGCACTCATGTTTACAGTGCCAAACGTGAACCTGTCATATACTGACCTTTTTGCACTCTGAGCCCAGGATTTCTCACCTGCACAGAGGTAGTTCCTTGTACTCTAAATAGTTTGTCTGAGTGTGGTATTCTTGATGACTCATTAGGAAGACGATCCTGAAGGTGACTGGAAGCAGCACTATGTCCTGTGCCCTCTGGTCAGGCAAGTGAGAAGAAGAGTAGTTAACACAGAGAGCCTCCTGGGGAGAAGGACCCTGCTGTCCATCACCCGAGCTTCCTGTTTATCTGATCAATCCTGCTGTCTCCAGCAACATTCCTTTTGGATGCACCACATTGCAGCCTGCTCAGCCCCCGGTATTATTCAAGGTGCAAGGTGCCTTCCTTTCATCTCATGTCCCTAAACACTTGGCATTTGCTGACTAAATGTTTCATGTGGTTGCAGGAGGCATCATTCCTCAGCAATGTAAGTGATACCTCTATACTAACTTACCCCACATCCTGAGTGTGGGTCTCCAACCTGGTTTGCCTTCAGCAAAGCCCGTGACGACAAGGAAACAGAAAACCACACCCGGCTCTCTGCCTTTGCATCCTCTTGGCTGGCTTTGAGGCTTCCCTGCTCTGCTTCCCACTCCCGCCATGTTCCCCATCAGGGCTCAAGCTGCTGAGGAAGTGGCAGCAGAGGCTCAGCCTGGAGTAGCCCCCTCCCCCCCCCACACACACACAGTCTGCATTCTGTTTCTACCTAGGGGAGAGGCATCCTTCTCTCCTGGGCAGATGCTGCAGGGAAATGCTCTCAGAAAGATTTGCATTAGCCAATATCAGATGCAAAACGACTCTGCGACTCTGCGTCCTCAGTCCTGTGCTCACTTTGCTCCTGACTCTGCTGGCAGCTTACGTCAAGCAGTCCCACACTCAGAGAAGACCGTGTGGCCAGCAGAAAGGTTGGCTGCACTTCCCAGGACCTTTAGAAATATTCAGTCGGTGGCTGACTTCTTCGGAAAACTACTTTGATTCCTGCCTTTCAAAGAACATATATATTTTTCCTTGGGATAAAATTACTATTTGTAGTGAGAAGAATAAAAAAAGGCAAAGGGCTTTTTTGATCTGTGTTGGCAACCCAACTTTCTTTAGCCATTTTGAAAATGGGCTAAACATCACCCAATTGAGAACATACCTGAGCCTTCGAGTCCATTTTCTCATCACCTCCCCAAACTTTCCTTCCATCTGTTTCCCAAGGAGAATCCCTTGCCTCATTCGGGTTTGACTTCAAGTCCCATTTCATCTTAGAATCACTTGTAGACTATACAAGAGGAAAGTCACGCTACAGAATGCTTAAATAATACAAATTCCACAAATCTCTGCAATTGGAGGCGGTTAAATTCATAATGTAACTTGATATCATTTATGTCATGTTAGTTGAATTTAGAATTTCCTTAATTTATACTAGATCTTTAGGGGGCACAGATGGGTGGGGCAGAGTAACAGGATTTAATTCAATTTAATAAATATTTCTCAAGAGCTACATGCACCATAGCATCTTTGCCTGGAAACATGCAAAAATAATATCTAAAATATCTAATGAGTGCTTTTTTTAAAAAACAAAGTAAGTGCTTTTTGATGAGAACTATATTTTATATTATGCTGGGGAGACCTTTAATTTGTGGTATGGGATTTTTTTGAAAAGAGAAATAGTAACAACTATTCTTAACAAATCAAGATTTTAGTGAAATTTGAAACTATTTCAGGAACTTCTAGACATCCTTCCAATGAAGTTTTCTTTTTTCCTTTTGAATTAAAATAAAAACATTGTGGAATAAAACATTATTTGTTTTCATGCTAACATTCCTTTTCAAAGTTTCAAGAAATTGAAGAGAATGAGCAAGTAACATCAAGGCAAACAATTGTTCCCAGGCCTGTCTGTACCGTCAACAGCTGGTTCTGAGCACAGCGATTTGTAATGATTGGAAATGTGCACAGTTTGTTCTTCATCTCTCAATATCAGCCATGACTGTGATCATTTAGCACATCATGCTGGGGGCATTTGCTAATGAGATGGGTCAACATGGAAAACATACTGTCTAGAATCGTGTATCTTCAAGTTGCAAAGCTGTATAAGAAAGCTCTTCGATTGCAACTCCCTGAGAAGAACTATGTCTGTGGAGGTGTTAGTACGTTTTGTGCTTCCTCTTCTTCAAAAAAAACAATAACTTGACCTTGAGACACACTTCAAAAATATCATTAAGCCATTGCTTACAACCTGCTCTTGAACTGTCACAACTCAGTGACCTTGTAGTGAGTCTTGGGGAGTCAATGATGAGATCAGCGTGGGTGAGAGGATGTTCTCACCTTGCTCTGAGGCAGGACAGGTTGTTGCCTCCATGTGTAATATGAGCCACGCTGCAAAAGATCACCTGCTAGGAAGTAATTTTCCTTCCTGGTGTCAGAGCACCTGCTGCGGGATGGCCATTAGGTTTCGTTCTGCTTCCTAGTAACTGCATGATTCTGTTATCAGCAATAATAGCAGCCACCACCAGATCCTCCTGTGTACTAGGCAATTTAGTTATAAGCACTTATATTTATTCATCTGTTTAATTCTCACAACTGTGAGAGGCACACAGTCATACTGTCTGCATTTTATAGGTGAAGGACATGAGGGACAGGGAGATCAGAAAATTTGCCTAACATCACAAAAGCAGTGTAAAGCCAGAGTCACAGCCGTTGTGGCCATGCACATGCGGGTTCCCATTAGATTCGGGCAGACGGTAAAGAAGCAGTGGAGCCAAAAACTGGTGGGCCATTTCTTTATTCTAGCCTCACACCAGCTGGTGAGTAAAAATACACAGGGCTTCAAAACCCACTCTACATTCTCCAGTTCCACAACCAGGAGAATCTTCTCTGGTTTTTCCTAGAATCAAAGGCCCCCACCAGTTTCAGTCACCTCTGGTTCTTCATCTCTTTCTCTTTGCACAAACTTTGCAAAAATGGCTTCCCTCTTCCTCCTTCTTTCTTCTCTGCTTTTTTCAAAACTTTTTGGCACAAAACCCTTCTCCAGCACACATTAGCATAACAATAGCCCTTCCCAAGCTGGAAGGTAATTAGCAATATCACAGACACATGCCTGGTGTTGCCCAGTGCCATTTTTAACAATAAAAGTGAGCAAATTCAATAACAGAAATTTTACAAACTCATTTGCCCAACAGGCAGTAAGTTGTGTCGTCTCTGTGCATTACTCTTTTTCCATAAAATGAGTATCATTTACATACATTGCAGGACTGTTGTGAGAATTAAGAAAATAACAAAGGTAAAAAATCTGGAACATAACAGATACTCATTAAAAAGAGATATTAATGATACCTTTAGATTAAAAGCCCTGCTTCTAACGCTTCTAACACCCTCTTAATAAGAACCCCAGAATGACTCCTCATTTTATTTAGAGGCTGCTTATCTACAAAACTCACAAGCCACCAACAAAGAACCAGCAAAGAAGCACAGAGCAATCAAAATAGCCTAATTGAATAAGCAGTCAAAGGACCCTCTTGCCATTACCCTGTGATGGGAGCCCTGCTAAGAGCCTGTTTTGTCCAAGGGAGCCCTCACTCTAAGGAGTTTTGTTATCAGGCTTCCCAATGCACAGATGATTAGAATTGCAAATTACAAGGGAAGCATCTGCTTGGAGCAAGACTTGACAGCTGACAGGCTGGCTGTAGTAGGGGAACTGGAGGTGCCCAATAGCCAGACAGGAGAACTCAAAACGCAGACCAGTCTGGGCTCTAGGAGGAGGGCAGAGTCCTTGTAAGAGGTTACCAGCCCTCTGAGATATCTATCTGGCATTTTGCTGTCCATTTTGGCAATGTTGTTACTCCTTCTCTGGGTCCCAGCCATATCCCTGTTGCCCTGTGTACAGCCCTGGTACAACCTTGCTTGACCTGTAGTACTTTGCTCCCAGCATCCTCGTGCTAACTTGACCTTAAGCTCTTTAAATGGCAAGGGCATTACTGCATTCATCTTTATATCTCATATAATGGATGCCCAACAATATATGCCTAGGGAATGAACGGTCATTGTTTCAATATATTACAATAAAAAGACAAAAATTTGAATTCACGTTTTCAAAGATAGGAAGCAATATACAGAAAGTTGAGAAACTTTCAATTCAAAGATATTACAGCTTTTTAAAAATTTTCACTTAAACAGGCAAGCTTCAAGAGCCTGGAAAATTATTGTCAGTGTGAAGCATGTCATTACCTGAGGGCTCTGGATAAAGTAGGAATTGCCGTTTACACAAGGAGGGCGAGGAGAGGAACAGGAGAGGAGAGGGCCCTGGGGACATCAGTTGGGGGGGGCACAGGACACAGACTGTGAACATTGAAGACATTTGCGATCACTGTAACAATTGTGCCTCAGCCCAGCCCTCATTCTGCCGGTTCCCTAGAAAATGGAGTGGCATCTTGGAGGAAACTTGGAAAATTGATCTGAGTTACTTTGGCAGATGGTTTATCCACTTAAAGGAGTGAACATAAGGCAGAATAATGAAGTGAGACAATAATTCATCAGTAACTTGTGAGGTGTCTATGCTTTAGGAAAGGGCGCTCTTACAAACTACAGGGAGGAAACCTCTGGCTGGCAAAGGGGACTGGACCCTGAGAGAATTCAGCGGACAGAGAACCCGTGAAAATCATCACTGGTTGTTTTTCAGAGCCTCAGGGAAGGCAGGTAGTCAGAGAGGCAGCATGTAATGAGTGAGCATGGCGAGTGCCAGGTGTAAAAGTCAGGGGTCGGTCATGTGGGGCTGGTCCGGAGACCCTGCAGAGGCTGGTGGGCGGGGCCTGGATGCGGCGGGCGGGGCCTGGATGAGACAGTGCCACGCCCACCCTTTACTGCAGAATCAGAGCAGCTAAGAGCAAGACCACCCTGACGCTGTGACGGCCCGCGGCCCGCCTCACCCTGTGGGACCCCCTACACACACACACACACTCAGGAGGAGCACAGGGAGGACTCACGGGTGCCCAGGTGCAGCAGGAAGGGGGCGGATGCTCTGTGAAGAGCCAGCAAGCGTACACCACCTCATGTTTTATGGACACCACTGCATTGGCCCCGAGAGGGTGATCGTAGGTGATCTCAGAGAAACCTAGACCCCACGCAGTCACAGAATGGGTTCCTGAGTGGATCCTACAAGACGGGAGAGAGAACCCTGAGCACGAATGAAGATACAGGACCACCTGTATCAGGATCAGGCGCCTCGGGTGATGTGTGAGCACGAATCAAGGCCCCAGAATTAGATTAGAATTTTGGAGTACAACGAACACTTCACTGATAGACTTAAGTTTCTTACTCTAAAGCACCCACCTTTAGCCACAGCCTGGCTAACCCTAACCTACCACCCACCATCAGGAACACCTACCCAGGCTGGGAGCCAAAGGCTTCTCACTATGCTTTGCTTTAATAGGATGGAAACAGCAAACGATTGACTTGTGGTAAATTTCAGAAATGACCGAAACCCAAACTTGAAAAATAACATGTCCATTGCATGGTGTGTGATGAAGTATTTTAGTTTTTACAGGCATGAATTATGTTTCACATGCAAAATGCAACCTGTGAAATTTCCCTTCTCCCTGAGTGAAAGAACTCTCCCCCGCACCTGGGGCAATTTTGCAAATTTTGCCAGAAACAAGAATCAGGCAAACTGTTCTGAAAATAACCCGCTAGAGGTCAATTGAAATGTAGCTTCCTGCCTTCATAATACAATCTGAAATAAAACTAAACCAGACAAAATTATCCTACCATCATCCTGCTCTCAACTGAGAGCACTTGTTAGTAGACAGCAGTGTATGTGTCAAAGGAAATGAAAATAAGTAATTTTGTTTCACATTGGGCTGCCACACAAAATATTATACCCCAGGTGCTTAAGCAGCAGACATTTATTTAATCTTAGATTTAAAAAAATTATTTTTTTTTAGAAGACAGAGAGAGAGAGAAGGGAGGTAGGAGCAGGAAGCATCAACTCCTATATGTGCCTTCACCAAGCAAGCCCAGGGTTTTGAACCAGTTACCTCAGCATGCCAGGTAGATGCTTTATCCACTGCACCACCACAGGTCAGACAACAGAAAATATTTATTCCTTACAGTTCTGGAGGCTGGAAGTTCAAGGTCAGAGTGTCAGCATTGTCAGGTCCTAAGAATGCTCACTTCCTGGCTTGCAGATGGCCACCTTCTTGCTGTGTTTTCTCATGGCTGGGGGGTAGGAGCAAAGAGATGGGAGGAGAGAGAGAGACTGAAATTGATTTCTCTATCAGAATAAGGCCCCAACCTTATGACATCATTTAATCTTAAACATCTCTTAAAGACTCTATCTGACGATAGAGTCTTGAGGTTCAAAATATGAATTGTGGTGTTTTTTTATTGTTTATAAAACTTTCAACATATGCTAGAGAAGTGGGAATTCAGTAGAATGAAGGTCCACTGGGATCTGTGGTCGGGTAGCGAACATTCTCTCATTTGGTCAATAAAGAGGCCATTGCAAAGCTTGTGAGTTTGATAAAACTAAATATTTCTCAACACGACAGTAATATCCCTTGAACACAGGGTTTCTCCTAAAATGAGCCACTTATGACTCAGCCAGAGCCACTGCCTAAAAGTACCACATGTGAGAAAACTTAAATCCTTTATACACTGAAGATACCTTCCAATAGATTCAGTTCTTATCCCAACATCACATTATCCTGCATTCTCACTCTTTACTATCCTATGTAAATTTTACATGCTAAGAAAATTGGCTCAATGGATAGAGCATCAGCCTGGCATGCAGATGTCCCAGTTCGATTCTTGATCAGGGCACCCAGGGGAAATGATCATCTTCTTCTCTCCCTCAGCCTCTCTCACTTCTTTCCCTCTTACCCTCTCTCAGCCAATGGTTTAAATGGTTTGAACATCTGTCCCAGGCACTGAGGATAGCTTAGTTGATTCAAGAATCAGCCCCAGACAGGGGTTGCCAGGTGGAGCCCAGTCAGGGTGCCTGTCTTCCTATCTCCCCTCCTCTCAGTTAAAATATATATATATAATCTCTATTTAAATAATACCTCATCTTTCATCGCTTATTTACCTGCCTCCAAGACCAGTACTGAACATATCTTACACCATGATATTAACTAGGTTCCAAGGTCTCTTCTCTTCCATAGGTTCTACCTCACTTGTCATCTGAGAACAAAATGATCTTTCCTTTCTTGAGTTTATGTACCGCTTATATATATTTCCTATTTGTAAAATTTATTTAGCAATTAACTGTTTCCTGTAAGCTCCCTCAAGCTCAGACCTATCCCCAGGTACTATTAGTTCTCATGAGAACTTATGTATGACTATATATGTGTGCATGTGTTTCATTTCAATAATAATCTAAAAATTACAGGCATGCTTTGGATCATCTGATGAGTACCTTATGACAGAGTTGCCTTGTATTTTCTGTTCATTTTTTTTTTTTTTCTTTACTGAGAGGAGGTGAGGCAGAGATAGACTCCTGCAAACACCTGATAGGTATCCACCAGGCAAGCCCACTAGGGGGCGATGCTCTGCCCATGTGGGGCCCTTGCTCCATTGCAATCAGAGCCATTTTTTAGCACCTGAGGCAGAGGCCATGGAGCCATCCTCAGCACCCGGGGCCAACTCACTCTAATTGAGCCATGGCCGCAGGAGGGGAGGAGAAGAGAGAGAGAGAAGCAAGAGGGGGAGGAGTGGAGAAGCAGATGGATGCTTCTCCTGACTGGGAATCAAACCTGGGACTTCCACACACTGGGCCAATGCTCTACCACTTAGCCAGCAGGGCTGCGCCAGAATTGGCTTATATTTTCAGTGCCCATCTGAGTTTATGACTGTTTTGACCCCAAGTGCTACCACTGTAGTCAAAACAAGCTGATACAACAAGCATCTAGTCACACAGTATGCAAATGATACTTTTGCATTAAATGAAATTAATTTACATGCAGAAAATCAGCATTAGTGTAAACTGAAAAAGTGCTTGGAGAATTATGTCATCTCAGAACATAGCATTAGAAGCATTTTAAACCTTAAAATGCTTTTTAAACCTTAAAGAATTGGTGCCAATTTAGTTTTAATAAAACAATATCACCACATTGATGATTGCTACTTGGAATCTGTGGCTTTGGTTATTGTTTCATATTTAATTTATAAATGGGTTTTGGTATTATAGCTATGAAAGAGGTTTAAACATCTAGAGTATGGTTCATGTTTGTCCATATTAAAGTTACATTACAATATGAATAATTTAAGTCAACATTCACAGACTTTTCAAAACTTAGGACTATAAAGCACTCATTTTTAAATTATTTATATGAATACAATATTATATCGTGACATTTCTTTTATGGTGGCCTTAAGTGATTGTTTCAGCCTTTTACTGTTAATTATTTCTGTGTGTTATTGCCTTGTTGTCTAACATAAAATGCAAATTTCTGCAGGACAGAAATGAACTTTAGGCCATCTGCATCTTTCGAAGCATCTAATGCAGTGCCAAGGGCATAACGAATGCCCAGTAACACCTCTGCATTTTAGCTCTTTGATCAACCATTCTGGACTTAACTTCCCATTCCAAAATATTGCCTATTTATTTGTTTTAAACCCACTTTCATAAAGGTATTTTAGATAATCTATTTAGTCTATGTGTCTGGTGTCTTAGATAATTCCAGGCAAAGGATCATTCAACTTTCCTGTTTACTTGTTGCCAGTAACTGCTCTCAGCATTTCCCAGAGATCATCCTACTTCATTAAAATAACCATAAGAAGGTAGGTGGGATAACAAATAGATGACTCCTGCTTGTTAATGAGGAACCTAAGTTATAAAGAGCTTAATTAAGTACATTACCCAAAGGTCATACAACTAGTAAGTCCTAAGGGAGGTATATGAAGCCTGTGGCCACCCCCACACTGCCTGCACCTACAGTTTGCAAAAGGAAAGTGAAACTCGTTGCTCTATTGCTGCGCTGATGCTTCAGAGTTTTTATCAGAAAGGGGCAAAATGCATAAAAAAATGTCCCCCTTCACTGTTCATGGGGCTGTGTGGCTACCACATCGTTTAATGAATATATTCCGTACAACATCTATGACAATGGAGTAAATGACAAAGTGAAAGTTGTTCAAATTTCAAATTTTTTAAAGGGACATGTTACTGAAAAGCATCTTCTTTGCTATTTATTTAGTCTATTACTCATATGTTAGTAGTTCTTTATTTTGCTTGGAAACGTGCTTAGCATTAAAATATTTGTCGAATGGTCCGTTCCTCTTTCAAGCTTAGAAATAGCAGTTTAGGTTCAGCTTTCATGGGCAAAATCCACTTTATTTTCATTGGCAATTTATTCTTTTCCAGTTGAAATAAAACCCAGTCAGACAACGTCTGGATGTCTGATAAAATGACCTAATAGGTTTATGATTTCAATGATGCAATCTATTTGGGCACATGGGTTCCTGGAATAATGACACGCGTGCTGACTGCAAAAGACCCAGTCAGTTGTGGTCAACAGACAGCGCCTTGGAAGCGCATTCATTTCACTGTATTATGTTTCTACCCTTTTGCCGTAGCTGCCAGAGAGCAGATGGTCTCTGACAGGGCCTCCCTTCCTGGTGAGTGTATAGTGCATACACTCCTCTAATGGGACAAATCCAGTTCCCTCAGTCATCGCACGGGAATTTGATTTCCCAGGAGACCCTCCTTGTGACAAGATTTGCTCTCCTGTGACCCTCAGCCTAGTGAGTCACCTAACAGCCGGGATCAGCTCCACCCCAGATGAAGCAGGAGGGCAACCCCAGGGTCGTTATCCAAGTGCTAAGTGTACAGTGTATGAATTGGGGTCTGTCCTGGATAGCCCCTGAGACTCATTCACACATTCATTCATTCACCCATTCCTTCAACACACATTTATTAAATACTTACCCTGCAACAGGCACTAGGGGATGTGGATGTATAAATGATTAGAAAAAATAAAGCCTGCTCTCAGCGTGCTCACACACTGGAGAGACGTGCAAATAATTAAGTGGTAAGATAAGCACTGTAATTTTACAGGTGTTTGGATCCTATAAAGAGGCTGTACTAGGATGTGGTGGTGAACTTAGAAAGAAGGACTTCTTTGGATGTTTGACAACTTTTTCTTTCCGTTTTAATAGGCTATAATTGATATGTGACATTGTATAAGTTGAAGATGTAGGACATAATTTGATTAATGTATACTGTATTTTCCCATGTATAAGACACACCCTTTTAAAAAAATTTTGGGGGTCTAAAAACTGGATGTGTCTTATACAGTAGTTGTAATTTCTTTTTACTTGCATTTCCTGCTTTTTCACATGGATGAAGAGTTGTATGAATTTTATGATGAATAAAATTTGAATTCAATAACTTTATGTAATGCATATTTTTCAAATTTCGGGCTCCAAAATTAAGGTGCATCTTATACACAGGGTCATCTTATACATGGGGAAATACAGGTATATTGTGAAATGATTATCACAAGTTTAATTACCATCCATCCTCACCTCACACAGATACATTTTTTCCTTTCTGATGAGGATTTTTAAGATTCATTCTCTTTGCAACTTTCAGAAATAAAATACACTGTTTTAACCACAATCACCATGCTGTATATTGCATCCCCAAACTCCCTGATCCTGTAACTAAAAGTCTGTATCTTTCAGCCACTTTCCCCCATTTCCCCCAACCTCACCCCTGCCCCTAGCAATCACTAATCTGATCACTGTCTCTGAGTTGGTTTTTTTAGTCTTCACGTATAAGTGAGATTATACAGTTTGTATCTTGCTCTGTCTGACTTATTTCACTTAGTAAATCCCCTCAAGGTATATTCCATGTTATCACAAATGTCAGGATTTCTTTTTTAAAAAATGTTTATTTTATTGATTTTAGAAAGAGGAAGGGAGAGAGTGAGAGAGAAACAGGAACAGGGATCTGTTCCTGTATGTGCCCTGACCGGAATCAAACTGGTAACCTCTGCACTTCAGGATGATGCTCTAACCAACCTAGCTATCCGGCCAGGGCAGGATTTCCTTCTTTTTTAAGGCTAAATAATACTCCACATTCTCTTCAACTATTCATCCACTGATGAACACTCAGGCTGTTTCCATGTCTTGGCTATGGAAAAGGATGCTTCAGTAAACACAGGGGTGCAGGTATCTCTTTGGGATAGTGGCTTTGTTGCCTTCAGATAAATACACGTGAATTTGTATCTGGGCTCTCGATTCTGCTGTGACCTCTTCCTGAAGTCTCTTTAGAACGGCACCCAGAGTGATGCACGCACATGCCTGATCTGCAAGGCCATCTTTAGAAAGCATGACACGCCACACAGAGATGGAGGAGGAAGCTGAAAATGCTAGCAGCCCACTTAATATTTGAGGTCAGATGTGCTGTTCTTTTTAGATATGTATAAATTCAGTACATTTTCATTCTAGCATAATATAGCATATGTATTTTAATAGAAAAATGTGCTAAATTAATTAGCCTTCCCAATTTTGCAACTGACAAGTTCCTCAAGTGAAATATATACTTCAGGAAAAAATGCCAAATTCTTTCTGGGACTTCTCATACTTTTTGGCACGGGAATGAGCATTCTTATTTTAAACTGAGAAAAAAATGCTTTAAGAAAAAAGAAATAGAATAACAATGTTTTATTCAGTGTGAGTAGATTATGATAAACCCCAAATATCTTTGATTAAGATAATTAATAAAACAGTATAAAATTCTATTTAAATCCTTAAGCCCCAATTATTTTGTAAAAAAATTTTAAGAGAAACTTTACAAAGTTGTTGGTTGAAGTAATTTTGAAAATGCAAAGCATTGGCTTGACAATTCATGGTGTTTTTTTCATTGATAAGAGAGAAGATCCAAGAATACTTCCATGTTATTACCATAAAATATATTTTAAATTATACTTTATAACTTGTCGTTATAAAATTAAGTTTTGATCTAAGTCTATTTTCCTTCTTCTTATATTGAATATTTTGTGTAGGTGGTCCAAGTTCTGCTGATTTATAATCTTGAGATGAAGAATTTCTGTTATAAGGGGCTACATAGAAAATACTTGTTAGAGGAAAAAAAAGTTTACTTCAGTGTTTAAACTATTTCTACTAGGAGGCTGATCTAATTCACCAACCTTAAGATCCTTAACCCACCGACTCACACCTCCCTGATCTGGTTCCAATGAACTAAACTGGTATAAAAAGATTGAACAGACCATCTCATAATTGGGAGCACAGCTAAAGGCATTCCTGTTCATAAAAAAGCTGCTTTTATAAGTAAAAAGAAGTGGTTCTCACAGATTAAAGTACAGTGCATGCAAAATCTTGATTTTCCTCTAAGTTCCTCAAATAAAGCCCAACAAAATCCATTTATCACTCCCTCTCTCTTCCTCCGTCCACCTGCGGGAGGTCCGATTGCTCCTTCTTCCTTCACTGCTAACGTGTTATTGCCTCATCACTCACCTGGCTACCCAAAGCAAAGTGGTTTTTTTTTTCCCCTTCTTCTCTCTACCCACTAATCATTCACCAACTACCCTTAATAGCATCTAATAAATGTTCCGGGTGCCTGCATGCTGCTCAGCACAGGGGACTCCTTCCTGTCCTCACGTCCTGACCTTGGCCTTCCTATACTTCCACCCCACACTCTGGAACACAGTAGCCTAGAGTCAGAAGCCAGCTTGGTGACTAACTTAGTGTTCCCATAGGATCTCACTATTCAGAATTTGTCCCCTGCAGGCTCTCCCAAGCCCAGAGCCAGGCTGCAGGTTGGTGCACTCCAATCTCTGTCCACTGCATCTGCTTCACTCAGGGAGGGAACGTGGCCCAGCTGCCAGTAACTTTCTGTCCTCACCCCCCCTGCCACCAGGGAAACCAAATCATTCCACCACTCAAAGCACTCACCGAATCCCTGCTGCTCGGCACAAGATGACATCCGACACCTTGTTCAAAAGCACATCTGAGGCTCATTGCAACCTGGATCAGACAATCAGATTCCTTATATTCATGTCTTGTTAGATTCTCCCAAACATTCATTATTTTAAACAGTGGTGAGAACTACAAGCAATGTTTAAGAGGTAGGCTGGGGGTGCACTTCCTCCAGCTTGGAGGCCTCATGGAAGGATGGATTTCCAGAGACAGCTAGGGACAGCGAGATCTGAGGATCAGCACATCCTATGCCAAGATGTTATCAATTAGATTCTGCATTTTGAAAGAGCTTTTTCCCTTTCCAAGAGCATACTTACTTGGCCTTCAAGGTCACCCCCAGAGGCTTCCCCTGACTTGCCCAGGCAGAGTTCCGTGTTCTCTCGTCCACAGTTTCATAGTGCACTGTTTACACCTATGTCTCCACCCTTGTGACATGTGACACAGTGATTGGGGAACTTGAGTGGCCTCATTCTCCCCTGGGAGCTCCATCAAGACAGAGAATGTGTCTTTATCCATCATTGTGCTCAATCACACCTGAAACATAGTATGTATTCAATAGGGTTTGATGAATAATTGAATTTAACAAAACTATAAGTCCACTTTGACTTTTGAAAGTCATTTTCAAGTAACTAAGAGATCTCTGTGAACATAACACATTCAGGAGTATCCTTTAGTTTATCGAATTTTTGTTTTACTGTGGGTGGAGTGCAGAGCGCATTCCTAGCAGCTGTGGCTGATGCAATGCTGTGAGAATACTCCAGCTCCCAGAAGCCTTCTGGGCATACTCAGGAAGGAAGCTCGCCTGCTATAGGAAGTGACTTAGAGCCAACCACGCAGCTCCCTGACCTTCTCAGCCATTGGCTATGAAGGACACGCTGTAACATCCTATTGGCTGAACCCATGTATATAAGCTAGTTTATTTCCTGAATAAAGTGGATCTGCGTCACTGAACCTGGTCCCTGGAGTCAGGTCTTTGCGTCTCTGTCGTCCTCACCCCCAGCAGGACTTGTCCACATTTTACATTTTAGAGAACGATACAAGAAGATCAGAAGAAAAATTCCGTATGGACATGAACAAGAGAAAAAAAGTTTTTATATGTTTGAATACATTTTCTAGCACTTGGCAGATTTCAGCAATGTTTACCATATTTGATAAATTGTGGGCTGTTAGGTACTTGGCCATTTACATTGAATTTAACTGTGAGTGGGGTCAGTACAGACAGCCCACAGGAAGCACCTGAAGTCCGCAGCCACGCCCACCTAGAGCAAATCCACCCAGTTTCTGAGCTACTGGAACTGTACTGATCTCTACCAGACCACTGGAGCCACAACACATGACCTTTGCACCTGGCAAGAAAGACAACAGTATTTGACAAGCATGCATGCACTTGCACACACACACATCTAAACATCAGATAATTAAACAAACAACAATTACACTGAAAGCTTAGTATCTATTTTTTCATCTGTAAAGGTTACTCCCAATTAAATTGCTGGCAGACTTCTCTATAAATTAGACTTCACAACCTCTAGTGGCATAATACATGGGCTATTTTGGTAACTAAGAAGCTCACTCAGCTAAAAATATATCACCCATATACCTCACCACCACAGGTTATTTTGTAATTTTTTCTAAAATATTTAGAAAAGAGTTTTAATAGAGACTGGCAAGCCATTGTTTGTTTATTTTTTCCATCTGGTATTCAATTAACATATTAATAACAACTCTAATTCCTCTTGCTATCATATTGATTTTATCTTCCCTGTAGTGTGTTTATTTTCCCTTGGGGTCTGAGAAGTACTGCAGATTGGAAATAATGTTTTGTTTACAGCTACTGGATGTAACATTGTAACATAGTCCAAGTGCTGTTAATGCGCAGAAAGAGAAGAGGGGCAAAGCTAGATGGAACTCCTTTCTCCAGGTGCTGAGCAATCTCTTATAACCTCTTTTTTGTAATATAGTTATAAAAATAATGACATTATTAATTTTATGTTTATAAAATTATGTTAATAAATGCAATCAGTATTGTAAAGCACAAATGGAATATTAAAAGTCAGAGAGACATAGCTTATAAAACACCTGAAGATAAATATATGTTTTGTATAGTACATTTTCTCCATTTCCCACCTTTCGTCTTTCCTATTAGTTCATTTGGTTCCTAAGGAAGTCACTGAGCTTTGCTCTGAAGTCTCAGGGCCATTTTGCAGGTGTAAAGGTGTGAATTTAAGGACAACTGTGTGAGAGGATAAGAATGTTCAGAGATAAGTCATTTCAATTGCTGGTTAGTGGACTAGAAATATCCTCATTGTACTCCTGTCAGTGAGGAGAAAGTGCAACCACATGCTAGAGAAAATAACAAAGGCGAGAAACTATCACATTGATCACATTGCCACAGGCGATGGCCAAGAGTCATACTTCTTTTCTCTATCTCATAGGGTCTGATACAGTGCTGGACAATTAGTAGGTGGTCACTTAAACCTCTGTGGATTCATAAAGAGGTCAGCTTGAGGCATAGTTGAAATGGTGCCAATCTGAGAGTTCATTCCTTCATCAAGTCCACTTGCATTGCAACATATATCCAAAACGTCACGTGGCCAGCCCACCCAGACCTGAGCATTGTCACAGTAAACTCTGAAATCCACATCTACTGGTGGGGTACGTCAGGAAGGGTGGGCTCTGCTTACAGCAGGCCAGAGATGGCTCCTTTGTTCCAGCTTTCTTTATCACACCATCAGAATCGGTGACTGATGACACTGCACGTGCTTTAATTTACATCTGAAAAGAAAATTACCTTTAAATCAAGTCATTAACTTTTCTCTTCCAGAATCCCTAAATTTTGAGGGGAAATGCTGAATAAGATCTGGGCCCCACTTTCCAGTATTTTTGCACCCTGCTGTTAGGTTGGGGACCTGGACCTAACACAAATGCTCGGTGAGTGGCTGCACACTTGAATCAGCTGGAGACATGTAATTCCTGCCTTCTGAGCATCACAATCAACTCTTTCTTAAGGATGCCTTGACTTCAAGAGTGGGTTGGCATCATTCTTCAAAAAACTTCTGTTGAATTTTCCATTAAACTTCACAACATTTTTTTCCTATGGTTTTTTCTTTAATTGACTCTATTGGAGTAACATTGGTTAATAATATTACATAGGTATCGGGTGTACAATTCTATAACTCATCATCTGTACACTGCATTGCATGTTCAACACCCCAAGTCAAGTCTCCTTCCATCACCACTAGTCCTCCCTTTACCCTCTTCTACCCCCACCCCTTTCCCTCCCGTAATCACCACACAGCTCTCTATGTCCATGATCCTTTTTTCTTTGCTTTAATCCCTTCACCTTTTTCACCCAGCCCCCAAACCCTTTCCCTCTGACAGTTGTCTGTCTGTTTTCTGTATTTATGAGTCTGTTTCCATTTTGTTTGTTAGTTTATTTTGTTCATTAGATTCCACATATGAGTAAGATCATAGGTACAGTACTTATGTTTCTCTGACTGGCTTATTTCACTTAGCATAATGCTCTCCAGGTCCATCCATGCTGTTGCAAAGGGTAATATTTCCTTTTTTTAATGGCTGAGCAGTATTTCATTGCATAGATGTACCACAGCTTTTTTATCCACTCATGTACTGATGGGCACTTGGGCTGCTTCCAAATCTTGGCTATTGTAAATAATGCTGCAATAAGCATAGGGGTGCATATTTTAATTAAGAAAATCATTGCCCTTAAGAGTAAATTTGTTTTTAAAACATAGTAAAAAAGCCTCTTAGATACAAGTCTCATAAATAAAGAGGCTGCTAAGTCTGGGGAATAGCATTGTAAGACCAAAATAAAATATGATTATGAAGAAATGAGATCACTTTCTTGCTTATAAACTGATCTTGAATAATGTAATAATAATAGGAATGAACATTTTGAACAATTTAATTAGTACCAAGTGCTTTGCACACATTATTTTACTTAACCCTTATACCTACCAAATCATTGACGTACCATTTTTGTTTCCATTTAAAAAATGTAAGTAGAAAAGCTAAGAAACTTGCCAAAAATGACGTAAGTGTTGGGATTCAAAGCCAGGTGAACCTAGGACCAGACCTGTGTGTTAAACCATGAAAATGACTTCTACAAAATGAGATCTAGAGATGTTTTGAGTAATTACTCTATACCAGGGGTCTCAAACTCGCGGCCCGCAGACTAATTTTGTGCAGCCTGCAGACTAATCTACGAAGTTCAAAATATTTTGGATAAAATTAAGTAAGCCTAGGGGCTTACTTGTATTTTTCATTTCTCTAGCATCCTAGCTAGATATTAGCTTAGTTAACAGCAGTTGTGATGCGAACTACAGTTTCTGGTCGTTTTGTGACACTGAGTAAACTGCATGTACGATTGTGCTTGTTGTACTGATTTTTTTTTGTTTTCAACTGCAGTGAGAAAAGTGTTGCGTAACAGTTGCCTTTTGTAGACCTAGTGCGGCCCGCGGAACAGCTGTGATCTTGCTCTGCGGCCCACATGCTGAGTTGAGTTTGAGACCCCTGCTCTATACTATGAAGGCATTTATATAAATGACACAGACTCCAAATCTGGATATGGCTGTGTATCTTGGTAAAATGAGTCTATAATATATAATGAAAAATAAATATATAGCTGCATGAGGTCAAAGTGACAACCTATAATTTTAAGTTGAGAGTGTGCACTTAGTAAATAAGCATGGATGTTTTAGTGTATTATCTTAGAGATCCTCAGGAAACAGCTTAATGCTACTTCTCATTTTATCAAAGAGTTCTACATGAACAACCTAAGAAAGGACACCCAGGAAAGAACCAAGCACAAAGTAAAATAGGCTCAGTATCAAGACTAGAGAATTAATCTGCCACATTTTCAATTTTCTGCTATTTTTCATAGAACCTGACAAGGTAAAGCAAGAATACAGAGTTGGTATCAAGGACTGAGATTTGGTTTTGGTTTTGGTTTTGGTTTGCTTTATTATCACCCTAAGGGTTGCCGCAAATCGTGGACTCACAAGTTCATGTCTTGTCAGTGGTCTGTGCAGACCACTTATATCATGCCCATCTTTAAAAGAATCAAAGCTGATTGATTTTAAAAATTAATCAAGTTCAACAGATTTTGAAATATAGGTGCAATTAGCCAAATATTAAGTTGTTTCTCACTTTCATTAAAAGAAATACATACAGTATCTAACTTTTTGAAAGGTACTTGTGAATAGAAGCTTGGAAAATAGTCCAAAGATGACTTTGAAATGTACCTTGTTCTCTTTCTCTCCCCTCCCCCTTGTGTGTGTGTGTGTGTGTGTGTGTGTGTGTGTGTGAGAGAGAGAGAGAGAGAGAGAGAGAGAGAGAGAGAATACCAATATTTATGGGACCTGTATTACTTTTTTTTTATCTTTTCAGTCCCAAGTATGTTTCCTTGAATATAGATTTCTTGTCTGCAGTTATACAATTACTAGAAAGCCCGGCAGTCATACGAAATAACCGCTGTTCTAGATATTATAAATTGTAATTAAAATGATTTGTGCAAAGGTGTCTGCTAATTCAAACTGAATTACCCAGGGCAGGCGGTGAGGACGCCCCTTTGCTTGGTGCTCCACGGGGTTTCCCCCTTCTACTTGCTTAATTGCTTAAAGTAGAGTGCAATGAAGGAAACCACTGGCGGTACATTTCTTAAGAGCCACTGCTAGCTCAATAAATAAAGGTGATTTAAATATGTTTTAATCCTTTTTGTGTTTCGGTCAGCATTACTCTGTCGTTTTTTTGCATTTCTCTCCTGCCTTTGTTCAAGGGACTCATTTTGTCGAGACAGGCTTTTTTGTCTTGCATCTGAGGCAAGCCTTGTTTCTCTCTACTCATCAGTCTCATTTTGCCGAGAAAGACGCATTTGCTCTGTGACTGAAGCAAGCCTTGTCTTTCTCTGCTCAGTGGTTTCTTTTTGTCGAGAAAGCCGTTTTTGTGCAACTTTAGCTCCTTTCCTCTCCTCTTCAGTACTGTATTTTCTAGGAGGCATTCTTAAAAGAAATTACGTTAAGATGCAGTTTTTATGTAAAACAGATGATTGCCAATGCAAACAAATGTTCACCTTCCCCCTGACACGCTCAATTTGTGTTCAACCTTAAATTGTTTCAAAAGCAGATGATTGCCAATGCAAACAAATATTCACTTTCCCCCTGACCTGCTCAATTTGCGTTCAGCTGTGGCAACTTCACCCCATTGGCTAGTACAGTTACGCAAGCAACCAATAAGCTATCGGCGACAAACAGACACTTAAGCCACATATAATAAAGAAGAGTATGGCTACTAAATCCGTAATGGATTCAGGTGCTTTTAAAAAGTATTTTTAAATTAACAAGTTTTTTACTGACAGACAAAATATTAGTACTTGAGTAATCATATATTCTGCTCAGTTTTTGAAGATAAAAATCTTAAAGGGCATGTAGTGACTAAATGTGTAACTCCAGGCACATCAAAAAAGAATTTTGGGATTCAAAACACTCCTGGGTGTTTCAGGCTCAGCAACTTTCATTTCAAGAGCCTCACGATGTTATTCTGCATGTTTTTGCAACTCATTAAGGAAGATGAAAGTCTTCTCTTTGAACTGCATCCTTTATTTTAAAAAGCAAAACCCCTGGTCTTTACTAAAAATTGTACAAAAGGGTCCAAAGCAGCCCTGGATTTATTAGAACAGTATATAACTTTAAATCCCTAAGCCCTGGCTTGGATCACACATCACCGCCTGCCAGTCGGTTACTGGATTTCATGTGGTATTATTAGATAGTGAACAAATTAACCCACTGTTTGACTTTCGCAATTCCAAGTAGGTCACTCTAAATGCTTTCCTTCTGAATTGACTGTTTGTGACAGAATCATACAACTGTGTCACTGCGTAGCTTTTGGCTTCATTGTTTGCTTCTGAATCAGCCTGTTAAGTTAAAAAAAAAAACCTCTTGATTAAATTTTAAAAGAAAAACAGCAAGTTATAAACGGTGTAATATGTTCGTAATGTATTTTAAAATATGAGCATATGTGTATGTTCATAGAAAAAAGATAAAAATATTAAACTGCATGTTAACTGCCGTTATTTTTAGTAGTTGGGATTGTAGGAAATGTCTATTTTCTTCTCTGTGGTTTTAAAATTATTTTCTCTGTTTTCTATAAGAACAAGTGCTGCTTTTACAAGCTATAAAAATAAAAGCCAAAAGCTAAATGTTATTTCAAAAATTTGACATCAGATGTAATTAATTCAAATTAAATATGTTTAAAATACAAGATGTCCCTGGGTTTTGAACAAGGTAGGTTCTGCAGGTGTGAAAATGTTTAAGTATTTATATGCACAGAAAGGAAAAAATAAACACTATGTCCATTTTTGATTGGATTGTTTACCTTTTTGGTGTTGAGTTTTATAAGTTCTTTATAAATTTTTTAATATAATTTTTTAAACTTAAGACAAACATTTATCTAAGTTGCTCTTAATAAGTAAATGTACCTGTTCTGACTTACATTCAAATTCAACTTAAGAACAAACCTCCAGAACCTGTCTCATTTGTAGCCCAAGTGCAGCCTGTGTTGGTTCAAGTCTCCTGTTTGTCCTCTTCCTTCTATCATAGACCTAAAGGATCTGATTAAATGATTTATATACTTATAAAGAGAATATAGTAATGCAATACAAATTATCTGGTGTATGTTTTTGAATTTAGGTTGTGAATAATAGGACAGGCTTTCTCAAGATAGAATAATAAAGACAATTATTATAGTTGACCACGTTGAAGTATAAGCATATGGGCACTAAGTCAGCACAGTTGACATAAGAAAAGTTGAAAAATGAGGGTAATGATATTCTGTTTAACCCCACCAATGGCCAAGTGCCACCAGGTCCTCCCCTGGAGCTGACTTTTGTCTCTTTACAAAGTAGCCTCTCAATTCTGTTCTGAAGGGTTGACTTCAAAAAGGTAATCAATCAAAAAAGACCTACTTTGAATAGCTCCAAGGAGGAGAGCAAGGGCCAGTTCAGCTTAAGGAAGAAAATGCTGAGAATTGTGGTCAAAATTTCTCTTCCCTGGAGTAGGAAATAAGGATTCAGTGAGGGCCTGGTCCATCTGGGCAGACTAAGGGAATTGGTCTGTCAACACCAGGTAACATTGAAATAAAAAATTTATAAAGAACTTATAAAACTCAACACCAAAAAGAAAAACAATCCAATCAAAAATGGGCAAAAGAAATGAATAGACATTTCTCCAAAGAGGACATAAAGATGGCCAATAGACAGATGAAAAAATGTTCAACATCACTAATCATTAGAGAAATGCAAATTAAAACCACAGTGAGATATCACCTCACACCAGTCAGAATGGCGCTCATTAACAAAACAACACATAATATGTGCTGGCAATGATGTGGAGAAAAGGGAACCCTCCTGCATTGCTGGTGGGAATGCAGACTGGTGTAGCCACTGTGGAAAACATTATGGAGATTCCTCAGAATATTAAAAATAGAACTGCCTTTTGACCCAGCCATCCCACTTTTAGGAATATATCCCAAGAATACTATATCACTGACTCAAAAAAAGAAATGCACTCCCATGTTTATGGCAGCATTGTTCACAATAGTGAAGATCTGGAAACAGCCCAAGTATCCATCAGCGGACGAGTGGATTATATACAATGGAATACCATGAGGCCATGAAAAAGAAGGAGATATTACCTTTTGCAACAACATGGATGGACCTGGAAACTATTATGTTAAGTGAAATAAGCCAGGCAGAGAAAGAAAAATATCATATGACCTCACTCATTTGAGGAATCCAGTGAACAACGTAAACTGAGGAACGGAATAGAGGCAGAGGTGGGATCAAAGGGACCAGAGGGAAAGCGGTCAGAGGGAAAGGGGATGAGAGGATGGGATCAGAGAGGGAAAGTGATTGGTGAAATTATATATACATAACAGAGCATTATAAAGAGCAGAAAAGCAAATCCTGGAGGGAAGGGGGGCTGTTGGGGGGAGGGGGACAAGGGGGATGTTGAGAGGAACATGGGGGAAGGAGGACGTATTCAGCAGGACACACACACACACACACACACAAACACACACACACAGATAGCATGAAGAGCAGAGAGTCAATCAGGCACCAATTTAGGCAAGAAAGAGTGGAGTTACCCCAGTGGAAGGGCAGGAAGCAGGTCTCAGGATGCGAGGAGCTTACTCAGGGATGGACAATGATGGTGGTGACTTGTAGGGAAAGGTTGGCTGCAGAACTTGGGAGCCCAGTGTAAAATGACAATGGAGAGTCACTTCTTTAAAAATATCATTAAGACTTTGAAGGCAGCACCAGAAGAGTATCAAGTCCAGTGTGGGGCCTTTCTAAGCATAAGGCCCTGTGAAGCCAGCCCTGCAAAGGGAGGACTCCTCACCCAGAGGGAGGGCTGTTCCCGGGCTTCTCCCCTTTCGGGGGCTCTCATGTGTTAGCTCACTTATGAGGAGTATGGTGACATGGGATGTGTTAAAATGACAAGGATAAGAAAGACAGAGCTTTTCCAAATGGATTTGGAAAGTGTGGTTAAATAACATAGTCAAAAAGAGGTTGTGTATTACAGAGAGAACTCAAGCATGGAGTGGATATTTAGACTCAAGAATTCCTTTCAATTTGGAGTCCAGAATTCTATGCTAGATTGGTATGTCTAAAACGAGATTATTAAATAGTCTTTAGACCATAGGTTTTATGAATTCTGAGTTTTCTGTATACCCCAACTCCAGTTGATTTCACCCTCATAATTAGCCCAGTCTTACTGGCTAGCCAGTCCTAGCCCTGAGACATAGATGCTGACGCACAGTTAGTAGTCCTTGCTGACCCGCTTAACCTTAAAATCACTGCCCAGACAATGGAATCGTAGGTCTCAGAGAGCTTTAAGACCTTCTTTCTCACCTCTAAGAAGTAGTAGTAGAACATTAGATTCTATTTCTCTGGCCCACCAAAATCAAGTTTTCTTCTTTCTTCTATACAAACATTCACACAATGCAGGGAGCTCGTTTTGTTGACCCTCTCTCCACATAACGGAATGTGTAAATTGCTTTCATTCCCCCACTCCTCCCTGCCTCCCATGCCCACACTCTTTGCCATGTGATGCTGCAGTCCTTCCCACTAACAATGGAGCCTATTTCCCCATCTCATTGATGGTGGGCTTCACTATGTAAATATTTTGCCCATGAAACATGGCTGTAAAGGACAATGCATCAGCTCCAAGTCCAAGCCTTAAGGGGCAGGGCATTGTATGCTTCCACCTTTCTCTTTTTCACTTCTGCTGGTACCATGAAAAAAAAAACAAAAAAAAAACACGTTCCAGGCAGCTTATTGGTCAAGGAAGATGGGATGAAGGACTTTGGAGCAGACCTGGGCCCGAGCTGCAGCTGGGGACTATGCCTGGCCAAGCCAAGTTTCAATCAGCTAAGCTAAAGGAAACTCATACAAAGAACAAATAATTACTGTTGTTTTTAGCCACTGGTTTGTTATGTAGCACTATTGTAACAAAATCTGACTCATATCTTCCTCAGTTCTCTACTGCTTCCATACTATTAACCAGTTAAGTGATAATGAAGGTAGAACTCAATCATCAGCTGTGAAGAGTGTGATGATTAAGAGGTCAGGTGTTGTAGTAAATGGGCCTGGGTCAAAATCTCAGCACTGGGCCCTGGTTGGTGGCTCAGTGAGTAGAGCATCAGTCCGGTGTCCAGCTGACCCTGGTTCAATCCCTGGTCAGAGCACACAAGAGAAGTAACCATCTGCTTCTCCCTCCCCCTCCCCTTCTCTCCCTCTTCCCTTCCCACAACTAGTGGCTTGATTGGTCCAAGCGTCAGCCCTGAAGATAGCTCAGTTGATTCAAGCATTGGTCCCAGATGGTGGTTTCTGGGTCAATCCCTGGGTTGATCCCTGTTGGGGAACATGCAGGAGTCTGTCTCACTATCTCCCTACCTCTCACTTAAAATAAAATCCTAGCACTGATCCACCAATCCACTCTACCTCCTTGCCTCCTAACTTCTGGGTCTTCCTCTGTTGGATGGGGAAAACAAGATGCCTGACTTCTTGAGCTTATTATGGAGATGGAATTAGATAATGCACTTAAAGTTCTCAGCACAGCATCTGGTATGCAGTAAGAGCACAATAAGTTTCAACTGTTATTAAGATAGTCCTTGAGTAAACGCAGAATGGCCAAATTAGTGTGTCTGGAGGGGTGTGGATATTTGAAATAGGAATCCCTTTATGAGGCTTGGACCATACCTGCTGTCACATCAAACACAAAATGAATCAACACCGAGGGGGAAAGGTAGGCCAGGTAGAGAGGCTAAGGGAGAATGCACTCCAGTATTCTCAGAGCCCAGTCCTGTGCTACGGCTGCTCCTGCCATTGCTAGATCCCGTTAATCCACAAGACTTCACTGAAATAAGAGATAAAAGGCAAACTTGTTCCAGGACCCATTATTAGTTATCATAGCACCAACACTAAAATGAACAGATGGCCAATTATTTCTTCAATGGCACTCAATGAAGTGTCTTTATTGGGGGCGGTACGTTTAGATCAGCTTCCTGCTCCCACACTGATGGGAAAGTCCAATGACAGCTTCGATGTGTTAGAGGTTATGTTAGCAACACCCAACATCCACAATCTGTTCACGGTTCACATACATATTCTACTTTTTCTTTCGCAATTATTTCTGATTACTGATTTTCCAAGGGCATCTGTACTTTAAACAAAAGTTCAATTTTTTTTTCTGTCAATCATTCTGTCCTAATTTCTTTTGGGGCCAGTTAAATGAGATAATGTGTGTGAAGAAGACCTTTGCTGAGTGCACAGGGCTACACCTGCTGGCTAATGTCATTTGAACTGAATTGTGCAGGAATGAAACATGCCTCTCTGTTCCGTGATGGCACACTGCAAGCTGTCAAACCTGGGATTAGCGCTTGATGACAAAATCAAGGAAAGGAGCAGGTGGCTCGAGGGCTGTGAGGCGGGGGTGGGGTGGGGGGTGGGGGGTGGGGACAATGCACATGGAAGGGGGGACAATGGGACAAAGGATCGCAGAAAAGGAGAAGGGAGCTTTGGAGAGGGTTCCCACCCCCAACTATATTTCTACTTGAAAGAGCGACCAACGACCACTTTATCTTAGCTGAATGAAAAGAAACTACAACTTGCTATTTGGACACCAAAGGAGTCGTACTGTTTCTACAGTTTCCATTTCTGAGCAGAGCTCTAAGTCTGTCTTAAGGATTTGGTCCCCTCCAAATGACAGTCTCCTCATTTACTCTGGCCCTCCCTGGCGCTCCGAACAACCTCATGGATGGCGTGCAGTCCCCAGGGAAATAGCATGAGGGGGGAAATAACCTTGTGGACTTTTCCCCTCCGGTGGGGCCCCAAGGAGATGGGGAAGAGTCAGGTGGGGCTGTGGGCTCCACTTCCCTATTGGCTCTGTGATCACGGACGGTTCAGGCTCCTGACCCACCACGGCACCTACTTCGTGGGGATATTATGAGAATTAAGTGAGATAATTCATGAAAAGAATTTATCCCAGCGCTTGACTGATTGAGCTCACTTAACATTAGCTATTATTAGAGTCCCTCTGTGGTTAGAAAGGCAGCAGGGTATCTGGGATGCACGGGGCAGGAGGGAGACACGGCGGAAATGACTATGAGGCGATACAAGGAGAGGACAGAAAATAATCTCATTAATCGAAACTTCTTCAAATTTTGTGAAAATTGAATATCAGACAGGTCTACGTACTTTTGTATTACAAAGAAGGCAAATGCTACATGAATTAATAGCAGGAGAAGGTTATAGGGAGGATGATTAAGCCAGCCGAGGTGGAGATACTGTTCCAAGGACGTTAAAAGAATCCATTACATGTTAGCATTACTTGTCTGATAATATGACCTAAGCTCTCTATTTAACATAACAGCCAGGTTAACTTCACTGTATAAATATTAAAAGAGAGAAAAATCTCCATTTTTTAATATTCAAGGCCAAGGAACATTTTTACCAATTCTCAGATTTTAGTGATATTTTCTGGTAAACGTGCCATCTTGTACAGCTATGCTAAACAGCATCGTCGAGTTCATTCTATTAAAAAGAAAGAAACAAACAAACTAAAAAACTGACATAGATCCAAATAAATTATTCTCAAAAAATACTGCCAGTGATGAAACTGTACGAACCCTTACGAAGTAATTTGGACAAATTCTGTCCTAGCATGTCCGTGCAAACAACTTGCAAATAGATTTAGGACCATGGATATTGGTTGGGCCCACAGTGAACTCCACCCCACTCTTGACACGAACAGAACGTCCACAGCCGGTGTCGGGTTGTTGGGCACGCTCCAGAAACAACAGGGGCCGGCTGGCGTGGCTCCCCTTTCATCCTCGCCCGTGTGGCAGAGCCTGCGGGGACATGGAGACGTGCCACTCCAAAATGTGTTCATTAGCAGCCTGCCCCGGGGGAGTCCTCTGAATCGGTGCCTGTGTCTTGCTGCTGACTTTAGTCCTAAAACAACAGTATCACAGTGACATCAGCCTCGGAAGGCGAGACCCCAGTCCCCAGACCGGGGGTGAAGATGACTCAGGACGACCACAACACTGCTCACCCTCTGGTTCCTCATTGGGTCGGAGGGAGGGGCCGGGAAGGTCAGCAACTCTCCACCAAGGCTCCGCAGTCTGGGGGACTTAACTGTCACAGTGCTTTGTTTGGGCAACCTCTTCACTCCTGCTGTGATAATAGGCCCCTTTTACTGCCAGAAGTATTTGTTCAGGGAGCAAAGTAGAGTTGAGGATTACAGAGGGGTTTTTTTTCCACCGAGATCTTTTATCGCTTGGACAGTGCCTTTGAAGTAGAGAGCAAATTTGAAACAGGATAAAGGAGCAGACAGATGAAACAGAAACAGGAAAGATACCGGGGAAGGCAGCCAAGTAATCAGCGCCTAAATAGGATTTGACTTATTTATTTATTTTTGTGGTTTGGGAAGAGAAAGTATAAAAGGGCGGGGAGGGGGGATGAAGAACCTTCATCCCTAATGGCTACTATCAACTGATGGTCATTAGCGCTAATTCCACACGAACAGGAATCCCCAATTTGTGGTGAGGTGAAGAAGGAAACTATTTAGCCACAGCTCAATGGTGATACAGCTCAACAGCTCAGCATTGCTCCAGAGAGGTCCCGAGGCTGCCCCGACCAGGAGGCCTGAGGTCAGGCCCCTCTTCAGGTGCAGCTCTGTTCTGCTTTGTTTGTGCTCCTACCCCCCTCTACTCTGGGGAAACATAGTACTCAGTGCAAAGTGCACTCTCAAATATAATTTTAGGCCCTGGCAGATTGGCTCAGTGTTGGCCTGGCCTGTGAGGCACACAGGAGAAGTGACCATCTGCTTCTTTACCCCTTCCTCTCCCACTTTTCCCTCTCTCTCTCTCTCTCTCTCTCTCTCTCCTTGTACCCATTGCTCCATTGGTTTGAGTGTATCCACTAGGCTGAGGGTGGCTCCCTGGAGCCTCCACCTCTGGTGATAAAAAAAATAGCTCTGTTGCCCAGCAATGGCCCTAGATGGGCAGAGCATCCCCCAGTAGGGGGCTTGGGTCCCACATGTGCAGGAGTCAGGAGTCTGTCTCTCTGCCTCTCCTCCTCTCAAAAAAAAAAAAAAAAAAAAAAAAAAAATATATATATATATATATATATATATATATATATATATATATATATAATTTTAAACTCTTTGATCTTATATGTTAAAATATGTATTTTTTTTTCTGTTAACAATGTAGTTCTCCCCCGCAGGACATAATTGTCTGGATTATTTCACGAGGGGGGATCTCCATATATCTAGCTTAGAAATAGAATGTGTGGGTGAGTGGGAGAAGACCAGAAATAGGGCCAGCAGATGAATCTTTGATTCTTCTGGTCTAGCTCATGGCACATACATTGTGCTACACTCACGTGAAAACGCAGTTCCTCAGGAGATTTGTAGGTAGCCTTTAATTGTTTTCTACAATTAGACATGCTGTACTAACACTAGTTATATATAATAAAAACCAGATGACAAAGCTGAAGGTCAATTGTAACAAAAGACATAGGGAAAGTTATTCCTGGAATGACTTAGGGAAAGTTTTCCCTTGCGTTTCAGCAAGTTTGATTTGCAAAACTCCTATGGAGTTGTCAACATACATTGTGACCAAAGCAAAGCTCACTTTTATGGTGAGAGCCCTGCATATTTACTGATCTATATCAATTCATTTCAAAACTTGACAATGACAATGAATCTGTTTATTCTTGTGAGGATCAAGAGACTGGAATCAACAACAAGTGTGTTTTGTTTAGCCCATATATCATTCAACATTTTCTTTTGAGAAGTACAGGTACTTCAAAAGTAAGGGATTCCACACAAAAAGCTGTATTTCTGGCTTCTTCTGAAAATCTGTCAATCCTGGGGTTATAGTCCCATATGGAAAAATCTGCAAGAAGCTTTAGAAAGAATATATATTTTGGTGTGTCCCATCATTTCCTGTTCTAGTACAGTAGCTCAAAGCACTTATTATTGTTACTATAGGCATTTGGATTTATGACTTCTAATACAAATATTCCATGGAAAGACTAAAAAATTAACTTCTCTATAAAGTTATTTTATAGATAGTGTGTATTATTTTGTTGTATATCTTCGCCTCATTTGACAACCATACAAAGTGTGAGTGAGCATGAATACATGTGCACACACACACACACACACACACACACAACATAGTTTCAAGGACACTAAAATAGGAACTAAAATATGTATTTTTCTTTCTGTCCTGGCTCTATTGGTAAACCAGTTGCATAACTTGAATAATTTTCTGAATTCTTTTTAGGCCTAAGAGACTCATCTGTAAATTGAACCCACTCAGTTTCCTAGCTTTTCCCCAATCTAATGCTCTATGTTTTCCCCTTAAAATTGTGTAGAAAATTTTATTTTGACACTTCATTGATCCAATTTGATTTTTATTCAATATTAAAATTCATGGGACCATAGAACTAAGCTGGAAACAAAGTTAGGGTCCAGCATTTTTATTTTATAGATAGTAAGAACTCATTCTTGGAGAGATCGTATAAATAAATAACAAAGAAATGTGGTTAGTGCAAACAGAGGTGTTCAAAATGCTATGTCAACACAGAGAATAAGGCAGATGTTACCTCTTTTGTTAAAAACATCTCCTGTTTTCTGCTTGCTCTTTTACTTTTAGAAGGATAGTCTATGGACCATGTGGCTAGAATGAGATTTATAAGTGACCCCACCCAGATCACTGACCCAATGATCCCACCTGGAATCTAAGAGTGCCCAGCTTTAAAATGCACATTTACTAAATTTTTGTTGTACTAACCCTTGTATTATTTGAACCCATGTCTGTCTTGCCTACTAGGCAGGAATCCATCCTTAAGAGCAAGCAGCACTCATCTTTCCATTTCCCATACACATTCCACATTCTGATGATGGTGCTTCACATAAACTACATATCTAGTACAGGTTTGCTAAGTCCACAAAGAAACTTCCAAATCTATAAACTAAAGGGATACTTTTTAATTGACCCAGAGTGAATCATATGATACCATAAATAGGCTTGAGATCCAAACAGTAATTTAGCCTTATCCTGAGCAATATATTTTAACCCACTGCACAGTAGTTGAGTTCAGTCAGTCTGTATTATGCATCTATTACATGCAAAATATATACTGAATCTATAGGGTAAAATTTAATGAGTTTGGGTGATTATCAGCATCACCTGAAGGAGTTTTAACATATAGTAGACCTGACCTGCTGGTGGCACAGTGGATGGAGCATTGACCTGGGATACTGAGGACCCAGATTCAAAACCCTGAGGTAACTGGCTTGAGTGCGGGCTCGTCGGGCTTGAACTTAGACTAATTAGTTTGACCGTGGGGTCATCGGCTTGAGCGTGGGATCATAGACATGATCCTATGGTCACTGGCTTGAGCCCAAATGTTGCTGGCTTGAAGCCTAAGGTCACTGGCTTGAGCCCAAAGTTGCTGACTTTAGCAAGGGGTCACTGGCTCAGCAGGAGCCCCCCGATCAAGGCACATATGGGAAAGCAATCAATGAACAACTAAAAGTGCTGAAACTACAAGTTGGTGCTGCTTATCTCTCTCTCTCTCTTCTTGTCTGTCTCTCTGTTGCTCTTTCAGAAAAAAAAAAAAGTTAACCCTGAAGCCGTGTCCTCAGAGATTCTGGTAAAGTATATCTGGCGTTGAGTGGTCTCTACACATGCTTTAAAATTCTCCAACTGATTATGATCATGACTCATGTTCGGGAATTATTACTTAAGTTATAAATAGGTGAAGACTATAACTGCAAATTACACATTTCATTTTGCATTCTGTATTCAGGACCTTAGTTACTTCCTTTCAGAAGAGAGTGAACAGAAGTTGCTAATCTCCCTTAAAACCAACCATGAAGTTATTAATGTTTTTTAAGTTTAGAATGAGTTGAGTAAAAAATATAAGAATATGAAATCACAGGAAATGTTAAATATTGCCTGTATGTAGGGAGTGATAAACTGCACTTCTTTTTCTTATCAGAATAACTCAACAATATTAGTAGTAGTAACAAGGGACTACTTCATTATCGCTTGACAAAAATAACATGATTACCATGGTAACTGCTGAGATGGGACAAGATGTCTCCTTAGAGGCAGAGAGTAGAACCAAGCATCAGTGGGCAAGAAGTGTCCTAATTATCCGCAAGTGACACTTTAAACTATAATTGTATAAACTCAGGTCATTTTAGCTAAGACTTCTAAATTGAGTAATTTTGAATACTTGGAATAGTAGCTGCCCACAGGAGCTACCCATATATGTGTATTCATGTTACCTGATTTAAATAATTTTATTAAATCACTTAGTCAAAAAGAAAATCAAACCAGTTTTAGTTGTAAAAGAAATGAAAGGCAAGAAAACAAGTAAAATATTCTTTCTTTATAATAATGGTAATAATAATAACTTCCATTTAGTGGAGAATTATTATACCAAATACTTTATGTCTACTATGTCCTTTATTCTATTTAAAAGCACCACAAAGTAGATATCATATTATTCACCCATCTTATAGAAGAAGAAACTTAGTTTTAGAGAAGTTAAATAATTTATCTACCATCACATAGCTATTAAATAGTGGAATTCAGATGAAATTATTTTGATTCAAGAATCTTGTTCTCCAAAATACAGATATAATTTGTACCACAATAGATGTGAACTGTGGTCTTCTAGCCCAGTATTCTTTCTCAAAAGACACCAGACTCTTTTTATGGAAAAAAGATGGGATGGGTGTTCCTCTGCATAGTACTGCTTCACCCTCAAAGGTTGGCAGTATACAATCTCCTCAGTCCTTGACTTTATTCTAAAGTTTCTTTAGTTTATTGATATTTTCATCTCTACCATCATGTAACACATTATGGTATACCTCCCAAGAGCCGAGCACTATACTTTGTTACTGGAGAAATAAAGACATAGAGTAGCCTCTGTACTAGTAATGAAGATAGAGAAGTAAATAAATAATCTCAGTCTAACACATATGCAGGAGTTACACAAAAGAAAGAGGTGTTTGCAAAGGTTGGGATGGTCAGGGAAGCATTAACAGAAGCAATACTTTGGATCAGATCTAGGAGAGAATGGATCTTGTCCAGGAAGATGGGAGAATGGCACTTTAAGCTGAGGGAACTTCACTTACATGCAGTCTTGAAATGGCTGAGTCTGCAGTAGACCTGTTGGGTTGGAGTTTAGTGAGCAATGGGAGGAGAGGGAGGATGAGATTGGAGAACAAAGTAGAAGTGGGGTGGGGTGGGGTTGTACACTACACTATTTTTTTTTTCTTTCTTTTTTTTTTTTTTTTTTCATTTTTCTGAAGCTGGAAACAGGGAGAGACAGTCAGACAGACTCCCGCATGCGCCCGACCGGGATCCACCCGGCACGCCCACCAGGGGCGACGCTCTGCCCACCAGGGGGCGATGCTCTGCCCATCCTGGGCGTCGCCATGTTGCGACCAGAGTCACTCCAGCGCCTGAGGCAGAGGCCACAGAGCCATCCCCAGCGCCCGGGCCATCTTTGCTCCAATGGAGCCTCGGCTGCGGGAGGGGAAGAGAGAGACAGGGAGGAAAGCGCGGCGGAGGGGTGGAGAAGCAAATGGGCGCTTCTCCTGTGTGCCCTGGCCGGGAATCGAACCCGGGTCCTCCGCACGCTAGGCCGACGCTCTACCGCTGAGCCAACCGGCCAGGGCCTACACTACACTATTAGTACAACCATTTTTTATTTACTCCACACTATGTACCTGGTGCTGTGCTAAATACTTTACATACATTACTCCGTGAGGAAGTTTACAGTTGAAAAAACTGCAGCTCAGACAGATGACGTGATTTGCCTAGATCATGTAGCTTTGGCAGAGGTAAGAGTTTAACTCAGATTGCATGTGTCTGCAAGCATGAATTTTTCTTCTATGTACCACACACTAGTATTTGCAGAGTATTCCCCTATAAGAAATGAGAAGCCACTTGAGGATTTCAAACTAAGTTTTTCCTGGTGTCAGAATTTTTAATGCCCTGATTGTACTTACCTACATTGCCCTACATTGTTAATAGGTCCTCTAATAGCAGGTACAACTGCAAACAGGCCTGAATCACAAATGAGATCGTAATCTTGCTCACTGGTTTTCCAGAGCAAGTATTGTTTTATGTTTTGTATTTTCAAAGCAGACTACTATGTGATATGATCAGATTTGCATTTTGGAAGGATGTCTCTGGCAGTAGTGAATGAATGGGGACTGATACTGAACTAGAAGACCAAGTAAGAAGTTAGTACAGGATCCAAGAGAAGAAAAAACAAAGAGAAAGAACCTAGGCCAGTGGTTCTCATAGTTGGCTGTGCATTGCAATTGCATGAGAAGCTTTTAAAACTCTATAATGCTTTGGTCCCCTGCTCAGGGATTCTGTTTTAATTGGTGTGGTGTGTGGCCTGAACATCAGTGTTTTTAAAGCTCCCAGATGATTCTTTTATGCACCAGAGTGGAGAACCATTGACTTTGGTCAAGCCAGTGAGCGTGAAGACAGAAATGAAGAGATGGGTTGAGTATTATTTAGGAATTAGGGTAAACAGGAGGTAGTGGGTGAGTAGATGTGTGTGAGGTGGTGATGGGGCAGAGGTATGAGTGACAGAAGACTCTGGATGTCTCCTACGTTTCTGATTTAGGGGATGAGGAGATCGTGGCTTTGTTAATCAGCATAAGAAATTCAGTAGCAAAAGGTTTATGATATCCTGAAGTAATTGAATAGGAGCAGAATAATTATATTATATAAGCCAGCAATTTAAAAAAAATATTTGTAATAGATTCTAGCATAAAACACTGAACATAAATACCCGCTTTTGGACAAAGTGAGAAAAATATAGCTGTTAAGTCTTTTGAAACGAAATTCTACCCTTCTACCTCCTATCCCTGGTGTTGACAACCCTTTGCTCCTTTTCTCCAAGAAGTCCCACCAGTCCTGGCAGCTGTAAGGACCAGAGAGAGTAGGTTGGTGATGACAGTATACCCTCACAGCTTCAACAACCCAACAACTTTAATTCTGCTCACATGCACTCTCAAGAGATGGTCCCCACCGCTCCCATAAGCTCTAAACCAACCCTAGTGGTGACGCTGACCAGCCGATGAGGAGAGGAAGCAGCTACCTGAATCAGCTAACACTGATTATTTCCAACCACCTGGGTTTGTGGGAGAAACAACATGTTGTTCTTACCCTGGAGGCTCATTGGAAACACCTAGAAAAATTTAAAAAGTACTGGTGCCTGGGTTCCAGTCCCAGGAGCTCTCATTGGAATTGGTCCAGGGTGCAGCCTGGACATTGTGAGTTAAAATTTTATTTATCTTAACATTATAGTTGATATACAATATTATATTAGTTTTAGATGTAGAACATAGTGCTTTGACATTTATAGACCTTACAAAGTGGTCACCCTAAGTCTAGTACCTGTCTATAACTACAAAGTTATGATGATATTATTGATTATATTCCAGATGCTTTACATTACATCCCTGTGAGGTATTTTATAACTGCAAGTTATGGACTTTGGGTGATTTTAATGTGTCAGTCTGGGCTCATCTGTTCTAACAAATGGACCACTCCGCTGTGGGATGTTGATAACAGGAGAGATAGTGTGTGTGGAAGGAGGCAGAGCGTATATGAGAATTCTCTATACTTTCCTATCACTTTTTCTGTGAATCAAAAATTTCTCTGAAAAATAAAGTCTATTAAAAAAAAAGTTAATTATGAACTCTAGAGAACACAGAGGTTGTCCAAGAAAGGAAGCCTACTCACCATTTGCTGTGTGGCTCAGCCTGGGCTATGTACAAGTTGTGTGAGGCCTGAAGCTTAACAATTAGAGTAGAGGAGGAGAACTCTTGAATTAAAAAAAAACCTGCTGACCTGCAGTGGTGCAGTGGATAAAGCATTGACCCAGAACGCTGAGGTCACTGGTTCAAAACCCTGGGCTTGCCTGGTCAAGGCACATATAGGAGTTGATGCTTCTTGCCGCCCCCCCTTCTTTCTCTCTTTCTCTCTCTCTCTCTAAAAATGAATAAATAAAATTAAAAAATTTAAGAAAACCAGTAAATCAGAAATAAATTTGATTGAATCTCAAAAATGTATATCTTTGACAAGCATAAATGAAAGAAAGGATTCAGGTTACACAAAGAGGGAGTTTGGATAGGGGTAGTCTCAACATGCATGAGCACTTAGTAGTCACGGTGGTGTAACAGCCCCTTGAGGCTCTATTTCAGTTAAGTGGTAAGTTTCCTTTCCACAAACCAATTGGAAAGAGTAAAATTTAGAAGCATCACCTTTATTCCCCACTCAAACCCTGCCTTTATTACATGTACTGAAAAACAAGATGGCGTCATCTTCCTACAAACCTGCTGCTGAAAAGGCCATATGGACTTCAATTCCAGTACTGCCTCTACTCACTGGTGGTTGTACAATGCTGTTTAGAAGGGTCTGCTTTTTACAAAACAGCATCTTTGGCTAATGAAGATGGGCTGGATCCCAGATGGGCCATCTGACCAAAGCACTGACGAGAGGCATGCTGGGATTAATTTGGATTAAGACACAAATGCAGCTACTGCAGTATTTCCCTAATGAAGCATTCATCTTAATCAGGTGGAAAACCAGATTATTTTTCTACTCTGTCCTGAACTGTAAGAAGATTAGAAAGAACAAGATGACCCTGGGAGGACTATAATTTAGTCTTAGTTTTCTGTTCACGAGTAAAATGACTGTTATACTGGATTAAACCTGATTATTTTACAGTGGTTTCTTTTTTCAAAATGAGATTCTCACAGAACTTTATGATTTGCCTTTCTGGAGGCCCACCAAGCTTTGGGGCACCCACTCAAGTAAGCAGCAGAAGGGAGGTTTCCAATTACAGGGTGAACAAGGTAACCCATTAGGCAGTACTCTGCTTGGAAAATACACAACTTGGAATAATACCTGCTCTGGAAAACTCTGTATGGCCAATCAGTGAACATGACTATGACCTCATTTGTGATTCATGGCTGTTTGCATTTGTACTTGGTTTTCTGAGGACCTAATAACAATGTAGGATAATAAAGGTAAGTACAATCAAGGCATTAAAAATTCTAACACCAGGATCAACCTGGCTTTCTCCCAGTCCGTGCTGCATACAGCATTTATTTGGCCTGCACCTCTGTGTAGTTTTTCAAAACTGCATTTTCTACTGTTCATTCAGTTTCATATAAAGCTAGTGCTCTAAAAGATTAGGGTAGTCTGAAAATCTACTAGCCCTTTGTGTGCTAGCACAAACTTTATTGCATGGGCTTTGTGTCTAGGTTTTATATCCTGAGCACTATTTCCGTGTGTGAATTGCTAGGAATAATATATAATCCAACAATATCCAAGAGGATTATTTGTTGTTGCTTCTTGTCTTTGTGTGTGTCTTTGTATTTTCATGAAGGCAAAGACAAGGTTTTAGAATATTTAAGTTCTATGCTGTTAAATGTTTTAGTCAATAACTCCCTTTTATCTCTCACATGCTCCTGTACTTAGCTGGGGCTGGGGGTTGGGGAGGAAGATAAGGTAGCAAGGACAGTGCAAGAGTTATTGTGTGTTAAAGCATTTACTACAGCAAGACCTACCCCATGGGTCTCTCTGTCACAGGCAGTAGAAACAGTCAATCCACACCGAAATAAAATTATTCAGAAGTCGTTCTATCACTAACTTTCCTGCAAGAGTCAGTTTTTCTTCATCTGGAAATTGACCTATTTATACAAAGCCCTTAGCCGTGTTCATCTTTGTTTTCTCTTTTGACCCCATCCAGGTTTCCGGTGAGTCCCTGATTGAGTGTGGAAATTAGGCCGTTTATAGGCACTTCCTGCTATAAATGTGACATTGTAATAAAAAGGAGTGGTTTGTTGTCCTCAATAATCTCATTTGGCTCCAGCATAGTTCTTTGAGATAGTGCCCTCACTAGATGGTTGTATTCCAAATGTGTGCAAATCATGTCATGCTTCCCTAATCTAAACTGTGCAAAGAACCAGACTCCTGCTTTCCATGAAATCTCATAGACACTAGCTTTTATTAAATCGACATCAATATTTTATCATCCTTTTGATTTTGTTTTCAGTTTAAATTTGTTTCCCTTCAGATTTTAAAATCTCCTTTTTTTCTAAAACATTTTTTAAACTCAAATATACTAATTATAATATAATTGATGAATTAAATATAATATCAATTACAATATAATTGTATGGCCAGTTTTGCTCTGCATTATTTTACTCTTTATTCTCCAACATTCACTCTTTATTTCTTATACTTTATTTTTTTTAACTCCATTTTCACAGTAGCTCAGGGGATTCAGCCATAGAGTAGTAACATCTGGTGAGTGTTTAATTACGGGATCTTTTCTAACCAATTTAATTACTAAGGACCTCTTCCGACCAATCTACATTTTAGTCATTCACAGTAGAATGGTAAACCAAAGTGCTGTGGGCGGTCACTGATTCAAGTTACACAGAAGGATGTTAGGAGTTCATTAGACATTAGTAGAACCCTTCAATAAATAAATTATTTCAAAAACCTCTAGAACCACAGACAACTACATTGATTCATTGACCTGATCTCAGAATAAGGAATTTTGACATGAAACATCCAAAGGCCCTTGAATATGCAGTCTTGCTTAACTCTTCAGAGTTGTAAACACCTTAGTTCTTTCAGGAGATTCTGCAGGGCACAGGGCTCTGAGATAACCCTTCAGGAAGCTTGCCTGGGAGCCTAAAGTCGGAGTCTGCTAGCAACATTAGGTCAACTGACCACACACACTACCCTCCGCTGGCCTCATGGCTGAGGAAACCTCTCTGAGGGGTTCTTTTCCACATGTCTTCTCAAAGAGCCTGATATCTTGCAAAAGTTTAATGGCTTGTGGCTTTGACCTAATTACAGTAAACTTTGAGACTTAGTTATTTCACTTAATTGAATTTTATAATTCTATATAGTTATGTGTGAGTCCATGAGAAAAGCTGAAGAGAGGAGACGATATGAGAGAAGTTAGAAAGGTAAAAACTGTGCAAATGATCCCAAAGTAGAAGTTAGACCTTGTGAGCCACTTGATCTAGAATACCACGCAAGCCAGCGAAAGTAAAGAAGAAAAAAATGTCAGCACAGCAACACACAAAGCACGGTTATTTTACCTCTGTCACTAGAAACATGACTGTCACTATTAGGTAATAATCATCCCACAACATTTATTGGATTTTTTCACAATTTCCTGATGAACTTTGATATAATATCTAAAATAAAATGCGAGGACAAAGGATCTGGATTAGGTTCCTGGAATAATCCATCCAACTTCCTGTGCTGAATTTCTATTCCCTACCCTCCTTCTGTCCAACCTCTCCACTGTCATTATATTCCTGTAGCTTTTGTAACTGGGAATATTCACGTTAATGTGAAAATGTAACCGGTGTCTCTTGGAACCAAGATAAGACTAATTGACTACATTGGCAATCACTTAGTCCTGAGTCTAGCAGGAAGGGGTGGCTTTTGGCAGGAAAGAGAATGAAATGCTTAAATTCCCAAGCTGTCAGCTAGCAGATGTATGTTCAAACAGAACAAAGAACCTTCTGGAACAAAGTTAAGAACTTGGGGTGTGTGTCATTTGGAAGGGAATTCTGACTGTTTGGCCCAGAAGCAAATGCTCAGCTCCTTGTGTTCGGACTTTCTGCACCAGCCCTCTAGCCTCACCTCTCCAACCCCATGCCTCCAACCTGCTGGCAAAATACCGCTCTAAAAGGGACACATGTTTACAGTCCCAAATTTTCAGCCATGCACATGCCTGTGCATCTTTATCATTAAGCTAATTACATTAGGCGGCACCAGGTGCTTCCCACCTGGCCTTTCTTTGTGGCTGTGTCACAATCCTCTCTCCCTGTGTCCAGCAAGGCCAGGCTCAGGGAGGCCACAGACTGTGTTCTGGCCCCGGTCATCAGCAAAAAGCCAATACTCCCTACACAATCAGCCAACAACCTGTTTCCTGGCATTTGGTTTCTGCTAGTATTCCCCGTTTTTCAATGTCTTTTGCCTTTATGTATGGGCAGGGGTCCTGAGAGACTGGTGTGGCTTCAAGGATATCTATATATGATCAGTGCCAGGCTATTTTCAGCAAACATGTAAACAGTGTTATTCCCCTCATCTAAATCAGCATCAATTCTCACTCATATCAATGTCTTTGCCTCTTAGCTGGCCTTTGGAATCTACCATTGTTCCACTTCAGTCTAATTTCAACCCAGCATCCATAGGATTCTTTCATATCATATCATATCTGTGCTGACTACCAATGACAGTGGCTTCCATGCATGCTCAGAATCAAAGCAAAGTCCCATAGTCACTCATAATACTTTCTGGTACCTGGTGCACCACCGGCTCTCTGGCTCAAGTCCTGTTTTTCCTTTGGTCACTCGGCTCCAGCCATGCTGTCCTCATGGGTGGTCACTAGGCACATTCTCACTGCAGGGTCAGTGGCTGCTGCTTCTGCTTCCATTGCTCTCCTGGAGCGACTCACATGGCTCACAACCCGCCTTCCTACCCTGCAAACTGTTTCTTCCCTGCTTTTTCTTCTCCTTAGCATTCATCATTCTATATTTTACTATTTATATTTTTTATCATCTTTGGTGCTATAATGGTAAGCTTTATTTCCCCTAAATTGCATGTGTTTGCCTTGGGAAGTTTTCTCTCTTATTATCACTTGGCATTCTTTGAGGCATTCAACTTGACATCTTTGCATAAAAGTAAACACTTTTTTTCAGCTTTATTGAGGCATGTTGATATATAACATTCTATAAGTGTAAGGTATACAATGTGTTGATCTGATACACACATAATGCAATGTGATTACCACCATAGGTGAGCTAACAGCTCCATCACATCATGTAATCACCAAGTCTTTCTTGTTGTAAGAACATTTAAGATCTCTACTCTCTTAGCAAACTTCATGTACCACATAACACAGTATTATTAGCTAAAATCACCACACTGTACATGAGATCCCCAGAAATTATTCACCTTATAACTGGAAGTTTATTCTCTTTGACTAGTATCTCCCACTTACAGCTATCATTTTGGATCCCTTTTCCCCCAGGTTCAACTTCAGTAGACCTGAAAAATGTCCAAGTCACAAAAATTCCTCAAACAACTGAGGTAGAGGAGAAATATTGTAAGAGAACGACAAAATAGACTTTCACAATGCAGTCTGTATAATAGATAAAGAATTGCAGGATAACCAAAGGCAGAGATATTATTTAATGCAAAAAAAAAGGGTGGGAAAGACATTCTAACCAGAACACATTAATTCCAGACCTTTGTTGTGAAGTAAGGGAAGCAAACCAGGTCCTTCCAATTCTGATGAAACTTGCTTAAATGGCATAAATCTTGGGAAAATCTCAGGTTTCTTGGTCTTTGATAATTCCTGGAGGACTGAATCTACTTTCCTGTAGACTCTGACATTCTTAACTATCCAGATACATGTCTGAGTGAGAGTATTTTAAGTCAACACAGAAAGGATTGTCTTTATTTGGGATTCTGGGCCCTAGAAATTAAATGAACTCTTATTGAGCCAAGTTATAGGATCAACCATTTTTCTACACATACCTTTGGTCGTAGCCTTTTTCTGAGGCTACTTCTGGTGAAATGGAGAAACATCAGACTTTTTAAAGTTTGAAGCATAACCTCATGCCCAGTAATCAATAGGAGTTTTCTGTCTCAAGTCTTATTTACAAATAAATTAATCTGTCAAACACTTCAACTTCAGTTAAGAGCTCAAAATAGCTGGGAGAGAGTTTGCCCCAAACACTACTAACCTGGGTTAAAATGTGGTCTTTATTTGTGCTCACATATTCTTTCTAATAATTTTGAAAAATCATTTATAGCCTCAAAGATGTTTGTTTTCAAGATAAAAAAAATTGTCATAATATAGTTGCAAAGCATTTAATTTCTGGTATATTTTAAGAATTGACATTAATAAATAAAACTATTACAGCATTCTTCTAGATGACTTATGAGAAATTAAATGCTAACATTTCAATAACTACCACAATTTATTTAAAATGTATTAACATGGCCTTTAACATTTATAAATTTTCCATATTTTTATTCATATTTTTATTCTATTATACTTCTAATAGATATTTATCCTTGAGTAATATAGTTGTGCATAAAAATATTATGTTGATAATTGTGTCATGCTTATCTGTGGCAAATATGTATATAAAGTTAAATCTTAATTTTTAATTTTCTCTGGTCATGAGACTAAATGATATAAATTTTTTAATTGAGTAATAATTATAATTTTTGGTAATACATTCTTGATCAAAACAATATAAGTATACTTAAAATGTTGATAAATTAAACATAAAAAGTAAGCTTTTAACTGAAAACATCTTTAAAGATGATGAACAATGAACAAATTAACAAATTTTTCTTAAGTTTTTAGTGAAAGAACTGTATTTATTGCTAAAAACTACTTACACTTTATAACATTAAAATGTTTTATAATATAAAATTTTATGAGGATTAACTGTAATTGGAATACTTTACATAATATTATATATACAAATTTTCAAGCCCTGTCCCCAAGAGACTCTAATTCAGTGGTTAATCTCTTTATATTTTGAGCAACATGGGCTTTGTAGAACTGGCCAAGGATTTAGGTCTTAATTCTAAGCGCAATGGCTAGCCATTGAAAAGTTATAAGTTAAGGATCCCTTTTCCCTGTAAAAAGATCAGAACTGTAGAAAGAGCATGTGAAGAGTATTATTCAGGACTCAAGAGGTTATAGAGATACCAGCTGGAGAGGATAGTGGATTAGAACAGGGTGGTATTCATGATGGGGAGAAATAGATAGGTGTACATTCTAGAGGCAGAATTAAATAGTGTGGTGATTACCATATTTCCCCATGTATAAGATGCTCCCATGTATAAGACGCGCCTTAATTTTGGGGCCAGCAATTTGAAAAAAATGTATTACATAAAATTATTGAACTCAAGTTTTATTCATCATTAAATTCATACAACTCATCTGTGTGAAAAAGCAGGAAATGCAAGTAAAATATCTACAACCACTGTATAAGACGCACCCAGTTTTTTTTTAAAATAAAATTTTATTAATGTTAATGGGGTGACATTAATAAATCAGGGTACAGCCTGACCTGTGGTAGCACAGTGGGATAAAGCGTCGATCTGGAAGTGCTGAGGTCGCCGGTTCAAAACCCTGAGCTTGCCTGGTCAAGGCACATACGGGAGTTGATGCTTCCAGCTCCTCTCCCCCTTCTCTCTCTCTGTCTCTCCCTCTCTTCTCTAAAATGAATAAAAAAAAATTAAAAAAAAAATCAGGGTACATGTATTCAAAGAAAACATGTCTAGGTTATCTTGTCATTCAATTATGTTGCATACCGATCGCCCAGAGTCAGATTGTCCTCCGTCACCCTCTATCTAGTTTTCTTTGTGCCCCTCCCCCTCCCCCTAACCCTCTCCCTCCTTCCCTTCCACATACTCCCTCCCCCCACCCCTGGTAACTACCACACTCTTGTCCATGTCTCTTAGTCTCGTTTTTATGTCCCACCAATGTATGGAATCATGTAGTTCTTGTTTTTTTCTGATTTACTTATTTCACTCCGTATAATGTTATCAAGATCCCACCATTTTGTTGTAAATGATCGAAGTCATCATTTCTTATGGCCAAGTAGTATTCCATAGTGTATATGTGCCACATCTTCTTTATCCAGTCTTCTATTGAGGGGCTTTTTGGTTGTTTCCACGTCTTGGCCATTGTGAACAGTGCTGCAATGAACATGGGGCTACATGTGTCTTTACGTATCAATGTTTCTGAGGTTTTGGGGTATATACCCAGTAGAGGGATTGCTGGGTCATAAGGTAGTTCTATTTTCAGTTGTTTTTTTTTTTGAGGAACCACCATACTTTCCTCCACAATGGCTGCACCACTTTACAGTCCCACCAACAGTGAATGAGAGTTCCCTTTTCTCCGCAGTCTCTCCAACACTTGCTATTACCTGTCTTGTTGATAATATCTAATCTAACTGGGGTGAGGTGGTATCTCATTGTAGTTTTGATTTGCATTTCTCTAATAACTAATGAAGATGAGCATCTTTTCATATATCTGTTGGCCATTTGTATTTCCTCCTGGGAGAAGTGTCTGTTCATGTCCTCTTCCCATTTTTTTATTGGATTGTTTGTTTGCTTGTTGTTGAGTTTTATGAGTTCTTTGTAAATTTTGGATATTAGGCCCTTATCTGAGCTGTTGTTTGAAAATATCATTTCCCATTTAGTTGGCTGTCTGTTTATTTTGATGTCAATTTCTCTTGTTGAGCAAGAGCTTTTTAGTCTGATGTAGTCCCATTTATTTATCTTTGTCTTCACTTCTCTTGCCTTTGGAGTCAAGTTCATAAAATGCTCTTTAAAACCCAGGTCCATGAGTTTAGTACCTATGTCATCCTCTATGTACTTTATTGTTTCAGGTCTTATATTTAGGTCTTTGATCCATTTTGAATTAATTTTAGTACACGGGGACAAGCTGTAGTCGAGTTTCATTCTTTTGCATGTGGTTTTCCAGTTTTCCCAACACCATTTGTTGAAGAGGCTTTCTTTTCTCCATTGTGTGTTGTTGACCCCTTTATCAAAAATTATTTGACCATATATATATGGTTTTATTTCTGGACTTTCTATTCTGTTCCATTGGTCTGGGTGTCTATTTTTCTGCCAATACTATGCTGTTTTGATTGTCGTGGCCCTATAATACAGTTTGAAGTCAGGTATTGTAATGCCCCCAGCTTCATTCTTTTTCCTTAGGATTGCTTTGGCTATTCAGGGTTTTTTATACTTCCATATAAATCTGATGATTTTTTGTTCCATTTCTTTAAAAAATGTCATAGGAATTTTGATGGGAATTGCATTAAATTTATAAATTGCTTTGGGTAATATGGCCATTTTGATTATATTTATTCTTCCTATCCAAGAACACGGAATATTTTTCCATTTCATTGTGTCTTTTTCGATTTCTCTTAACAATGCTTTGTAGTTTTCGTTATATAGGTCCTTTACATTCTTTGTTATGTTTATTCCTAGGTATTTTATTTTTTTTGTTGCAATTGTGAAGGGGATTATTTTTTTGAGTTCATTTTCTAATATTTCATTGTTGGCATATAGAAAGGCTATGGACTTTTGTATGTTAATTTTGTATCCTGTGACCTTACTGTATTGGTTTATTGTTTCTAGTAATCTTTTTGTGAAGTCCTTTGGGTTTTCGATGTATAGGATCATATCATCTGCAAAAAGTGATATCTTTACTTCTTCTTTTCCAATATGGATGCCTTTTATTTCTTTCTCTTGTCTGATTGCTCTGGCCAGAACTTCTAGCACCATGTTAAATAAGAGTGGAGAGAGTGGACAACCCTGTCTTGTTCCTGATTTAAGGTGGAAAGTCCTCAGTTTTATGCCATTTAATATGATGCTGGCTGATGGTTTATCATATATGGCCTTTATCATGTTGAGATATTTTCCTTCTATACCCATTTTGTTGAGTGTCTTAAACATAAAATTGTGTTGTATTTTATCGAATGCCTTTTCTGCATCTATTGATAAGATCATGTGGTTTTTGCTCTTTGTTTTGTTGATATGGTGTATTACGTTAACTGTTTTACGTATGTTGAACCATCCTTGAGATTCTGGGATGAATCCCATTTGATCATGATGTATTATTTTTTTAATATGTTGTTGTATTCGATTTGCCAGTATTTTGTTTAGTATTTTAGCATCTGTATTCATTAGAGATATTGGTCTGTAGTTTTTTTGTGTGTGTGTGCTATCCTTGCCAGGTTTCAGTATGAGGGTTATGTTGGCCTCATAAAATGTGTTTGGAAGTATTGCTTCTTCTTCAATTTTTGGAAGACTTTTAGTAGAATAGGAACCAAGTCTTCTTTGAATGTTTGATAGAATTCACTAGTATAACCGTCTGGGCCTGGACTTTTATTTTTGGAGAGGTTTTTAATAGTTTTTTCTATTTCCTCCCTGCTAATTGGTCTGTTTAGGCTTTCTGCTTCTTCATGACTCAGTCTAGGAAGGTTGTATTGTTCTAGGAATTTACCCATTTCTTCTAGATTGTTGAATTTGGTGGTATATAGTTTTTCATAGTATTCTACAATGATTCTTTGTATATCTATGATGTCTGTGGTGATTTCTCCTCTTTCATTTTGGATTTTATTTATATGAGTCCTGTGCCTTTTTCCCTTGGGACGCACCCAGTTTTTAGACCCCAAATTTAAAAAAAAAAGGTACATCTTATACATAGGGAAATATGGTAATTGAATGTGGAAGGTGAAATAGAAATAAGTGTCAAGGTGACTCTCAGATTTCTGGCTTAAGGAACTGAGTGATGACATCATTGACTAAAATATGGAATATCAAGAGTGGGACAGTTTAAGAAGTAGAGGAAGGCAATGGTTTCCATTTAGACTTGTGTGTGAAACATCGGTGAAATTGTAATTGGTCAGCTCCAGCAGCAGTAGCTCAAACTGAAGCAGTCCAGTGGCTCTCAAACTTTAGCATCAGAATCCCCTGGAGAGCTTTTTAAACCATAAATTGCACCCAGGCTGGTTGGCTCAGTAGTAGAGTATCAGCTGGGCATGTGAATGTCCTGGGTTCCTGGTCAGGGCACACAGGAAAAGCAACCTTCTGCTTCTTCCTCTTCCTCCTCTCATTCTCTGACTCTCTCTTTCTCTTCCCCTCTAGCAGTCATGGCTTGATTGGTTCAAAAATGTTGGCCCTGGGTGGTAAGGATGGCTACATGGCCTCCACCTCAGGCACTAAAATAGCTTGATTGCCGAGCAACAGAGCAACAGCCCCAGATGGGTAGAGCATTGCCTTGTAGAGGGTGTGTCCATTGGATCCCAGTTGGGGTGCATGCAAGAGTCTGTCTCTCTGCCTTCCTGCCTCTCACTTAATAAATAAATAAATAAATCTTAGATTGCACCCTCAGACTTTCTGGTTTTATAGGTCTAGGGAAGACAGAAGCAGGAATATGCATTTCTAACAAGCACTTGGGTGAGGCTGGTGTTGCTGGTTCAGAGGCCACACCTTTTGAGAATGAGTGAGGCAAAGTTCTATATTTGGGAGTCACTGGCCCATGAATGGCATTGGAAGACATCAGAATGGATGAGGTTACTGAGGGAAGACAGTGTGGAAGTAGGCCAGAAATGGAGCTTTAATGAGTTCCAACATTTAAATTACCAGTGGAGAGTTTGAGTATTCAAAAAAGAGTGAGAAGATAAGATTGAGAGGTATAAAGAAAGCTAGGTGAGGGGTGTCGTTCCATTCACCACACCTCTAATAGATCTTTATAGCCCTATAGAATTTGCTACAGCTAGTACAAAGAAAACCATTAACATAATGAATAAAATGTACTCTAAACGCAGACATCACTCTTGGGACTGACAAACTCCAACCCTTAATTTTCTGCTAATCCCCAGTTGAAAAGTATAAAGCCAAGCCCTGGCCGGTTGGCTCAGCGGTAAAGCGTCAGCCTGGCGTGCGGGAGACCGGGTTCGATTCCCGCCCAGGGCACATAGGAAAAGCGCCCATTTGCTTCTCCACCCCCCCCCCTTCCTCTCTGTCTCTCTCTTCCCCTCCCGCAGCCAAGGCTCCATTGGAGCAAAGATGGCCCGGGCACTGGGGATGGCTCCTTGGCCTCTGCCCCAGGCGCTAGAGTGGCTCTGGTCGCGGCAGAGTGACGCCCCGGAGGGGCAGAGCATCGCCCCCTGGTGGGCAGAGCGTCGCCCCTGGTGGGCGTGCCGGGTGTATTCCGGTGGGGCACATGCGGGAGTCTGTCTGACTGTCTCTCCCCGTTTCCAGCTTCAGAAAAATACAAAAAAAAAAAAAGAAAAAGAAAAGTATAAAGCCAAGATATGGTAAAAAAGCTGAGGGTTTAAGTTTGTTAGGAGAATGGGCACATCTCTTAAAAGAAGTGCAACCTCCATCCAAATCACTGGGATCGTCAGCTTGCAGACAATCTTTAATGTACAAATCACTTGGAGTCACATCTGGCCCCACCGGTTCCATTCGATTACGCCTGTATTTGGCGGTGCACTGCCTCTGCATCCTCAGCATGTTAATAATGATGGTCGCACAAGGAACAGACACCACCCATGTTTCCTCCGTGACCCCTGACTGAAGAACCCAGCAGTCTTCCTGACAGATGCTGCTTTTTTCACTGTTCCTAATTCAAACCATTCTTTTTTCATCAACTCAAAAGTACAGTGATACAGTACCTCGGTTTTAGTTGATAATCCATCTGACAACAAATGGTGAAATCTAAAACTGACGAAAGCCGAGGCAATTATTTCCATATGAATCAATGTAAATCCAATTAATTCGTTCTAGACATTCCAAAATACATACCCAAAACACATTTTATAGAGAATAAATGTAGTGTTTAATCCTAAAAACAATAAGAAATTAATATAAAATGAATACAGAAGACTAATGTAAAGAATAAATAAACATTTAACCTGGCATTATTAGCAAGGGAAACACTTAAAGGACAAGGAGATTTTAGCACATGTGATTTGATCTTATGTGCATTACGTACATTTTGAAACCGGAAAACACAAAATAAACACATTATACCTAATACTGTATACGCAATGATCACTTACATGTAATTGTAGTGTTAGCACTTGCAATCAATAAAAAAAGCACAAACCACTGGAGAGCAATGGAACTGTTTGGCTAGACATGCAGGGTGAGGCTCACGCAACAAGAAACAATGTTACACTGAGCATGAGAATGCTCACCCTTTGTGGGTCACCCTTTGTTTTCACAAAATTAGCAGTGAGATCAGGTGGGCATTTTGAGGGCACGCCAACAAAATCCGAGGCAACCGGCAAAAACCAAGACAAATTTCTCACAGAAAAAATCAACCAAAACCAAAACTGACAATAATCGAAGTCAATGAAAAACGAGGCATTACTGCATGTGCCACAGGGCTTATTTGCTACTGTTTAAGCAAGGGACACCCAAGCAGGAATCTCAAAAGAAGTTGGCTCCCAAACCCATCATACTGTTCTGTGACATTAAGGAAGGTACCTGGCCTCTTGAGCCAGGTACTTGCTTCACTGTTCAGTGACATCTGTTGCAAGTCCCTTGTACAGAATGCAGTAATTTCTGCTCTCATCAACTCCCAGAGACACAGTGAGGGTTCTATTAGTGATACTCCCTTCACACTCACAAGGCTAATTTTAGCATCTCTAATAGTGGGTAGAATGCATGTGAGATCTGGACTTTGGTTTTTTGCAACCTGGGCCAGCACTGCCTACAGGTAGCAGGGGATTAGCCCACACAGAGACAGCACAGAGCAAAGAGCCTCTGCATTAACACTGAAGTCCTCCAGCCATATTTTCTGATGCTTTTCTCGTTGCCAGTCTGTCTTGCCATTCTCCAAGCCCTGTCTGCAACCGCCCCCCCCCCCCGTGCCTGGATGGAACAGCAGCCAGTCCCCCCCCCCCCGCCCGCTTGTAGCCCTCCTGCCACCTGCTTGCCTGATCTGACATGTTTTGCTTTTTTTCTGCAATTTGAGCATTGCAATTTGACGCACAACATCTCCTCTTCCTACCCTGTTTTTTTTTTTGGGTTTCTTTTAGTTTCATTAAGTAGCTAAGTGTGAAATCTGTGTTCTCTTGCAACTTATGTTACACAATAAATATAAAAGCTATTTTTGGTAAATTGGACAATTTAAAAATGCAGTTGAATATTTAAAGTTGAATATTTAAAGGATTTCTTTTATAGACTGTAAAGGTTTTATTTGTGCTATGAATCCTCTCTCTCTCTAATATACATTTCTCATGCATTTAGACGGGATCTTGTGAAAGTGAGCATGCCGTCAGCCTGACTATAACTGTTGTCATTCATAATCCTTGTTGCCTGTGGAAAAATACTTCCAGCCGAACTGCGCATGGCTGCAGCATTGCTACTACCGACCTGGATGGAGTAGGGACGCCCCTCCGCAGCCTCCAGGCTCTACCAAGACACACCGCATTTCATCCTGAGCCGGTGTCTTCTGAGTGACACCAATGTCAAGAGCACTAACCTTCAGGGTTGATGATGTTCTTCTCTGCCTGAAGGCTCAAAGAATCTAGAGTAACACCAGGATTCTATACATAAAACAACCAGAGTGGGACACAGTGAAACGCATCGTTTCTGTCAAGCTAATGAATAGGCCAGCTATAAATGAAAAGTCCGCGCGCAGCGATGGGTACAATCTGAAATGAGCGCATCAGCTGTGCCCAGTTTAATGCAGGGCCGAATATAGAAATGGCCTATATACTGCTGACATTTTCTTCCATGCAGAGAACACTATGATTGTGTTTACATGACAGCAGAACTAGGTTATTCTTCCTCCTTGGAGTCATCAAAAGACCCTATGTTTTCCACACTTGCCAATGATTCTTTAATAGTATATTTTTAGAATCCACTATTTTTTTTGGAGTGGGGTATGTTGCTAAAGTAACACCAGCCAGTTATTTCCCACTTTGAACTAGATTTCTGGGAGGCAAAATTGCTTGACTCTGGAGTTTACTGATGATGTGATAGAGTTAGAACAAACGGGGCAGTTGCAGATGAACAAAAATAATAACTGAATAAGTATCAACTTTCATCAACTATTAATTATTTAAGTTTCAGTACATCTATGTCCTAAACTTACTTTTAATTTAAAAAATTCTGAATTATAACCATCCTGGGATCAGAGTACATAAAATGTACTTTTGTAAATTTCATAGCACCTCCTATACTGTATAACTATATACAAGTGCACAGTTAATCCTTAAGAGAATTGCAGACTATTAAAGTGACCAACTTTTTTACAATTTAAAGGAGGACAAAAATAAATTGAAGAAAACAATATTGTAAATAAAAGAAATATTTTATTCATTGTAACAGTAATACACTATAATATGATAAATGCATAATAAAACATTTATAATATTTTATATTGTAATTATGCTTACATGTCTATTAATTTTTTATGATTATTAAAAAAGGACTCATTTAGTTAATATTATCTAAATGAATACTTTTCCATTGAGTGAATATTTTTGTCACTGTATCATCTTGTAACAATATGTTGGATATATCTGAACAAGAAATATCCTTCATATTGAACTTTACGGCAAGCGCTGCAGCTAGAGTATCAACATTCAATCTCGACTTCTCACTTGTCCAAAAATCATTACCAATTGGAAAAACTCTTTCAACTGCTGCGTTAGTTCCAGGGAAGTCAATGTAAATTAAATAAGAATAAATAAATTTTCACATGGAATGTGTTCATTTTTGAAATGGTTGAATATTTTCACCCATCTTTTATCAATTTTGATGTGTTCATTTTCCCATTATATTAATTTTTCAGAATTTAAATATACATTCAGTCTTCTAATTTCTTCAAAGAGACGGTTGTCATCTATTTTGATGTCTGGCATTTCTTTAGATAAAAATTCAAGACAAGATTCAATATCTGTCCAATTTACTTGTGATGAAGTATAAAAAACACCATTGAAAACTGTTATTTCCCATGATGTTTGTTTCAGACCATTCTTCAATATATTGAAAACATGTCTGGTAAAAATTCTGCACTTCTTTGATAATCTTTTCTGTTATGCCCAGATTTGATTCCTCTAAGTCTGACAATTTTCTTTTTATAATTAAAGGAAGAAATAATTTTTCTTCAAAACGAGATTTATATTGAAGGATAAAGTCATTCAAAATAAGACTAACTTCCATAGCTGAAATGTGTTCACATTCAATCTTTTGAATCGTTTTGTGAAAAATAGATGCTTGATTATGTACAAAATACATTAATATCTCAGATATTTTATTATTGAGAAATGATTCCAGGATTTTAGGACATTTGTCTAAACTTTAAAAATATGAATGGAGAGGCTCAAATAATTGTAGAACATGCTCTATAGCAGGTGTTAGAGCAAGCCATGTAACTTTTGAATATCCTAAAAGTTTTTTATATTCAACATTTGCTTCTTCACAAAACTGTTTTAAAGTAGCAACACGAATGTTAAAACAACTAAAATGCAAATAAATTGTAATTATTATTACTTCTACATCAATTGGTATAGCACATGATGCTGTGTTGATTGCATTTGACAAAATATGTGCATTACAACCTATTCCTAGTATTTTCTTTTGGAGTAACTCTTGTAATTTTACATACATGTTATTCACTCCTTTGAGTCTTCGCCCACCAAAATTTGTATTTGTATTATCAGCCGTTAGTGCAACAACTTTGGATTTCAAATTGTTTTCATTTATTACTCTGTATAGATAGTTTGACAAAATTTCAGAAGTTTCACCCTCAATGGACTCTAAATTTAAAATTTTTACTAGAATGTCCTTGGTAACATTAAAATATCTTACTATGATTGGACACAACTTAATTTCATTATGATTTGATGCATCAGATAAAATCATTACAAATGCTGCACTTTCCAAGTCCTCTGTAAGTATTTTGTCACAGTAATGTTTAAATACTGATTTCAAAACAGCCTCGTGTTTTGTCCTGGCACATGAAAATTTTGCATTGTGAAACTTTTTCAATAATTTAGTTGTATAATCCATACTACAAAAACTTTGATTGTGAATTATGGCCTCCATTGCAGCCAAATGTGTTTCATCTTCAGAATATTTTGAAGTTTTAAAAAAACTTGTTACTTTACAACTGGAAGCTGATGCATCCAATGATTGCTTATGTGTGTTGGTGGTCAAGTGTTTCATTATCGCTGCTCTGCCCCCCAACTGCAATACAAAATTCTCCACTGCAAATATTGCAGAAAACAATGGTATCTTTCTTTGATATGAAGAATGGAAATTCCTTTTTCAATTTATCGTTGAAATGGCATTTTCTCTTTCTTTATTTTTCCATCCCTTAAGTGAAATTTAAAATTAAAAATAAAATATAGAGCTACACGAATGATGCAAGCACATTAGGAGCTGAAAATGTTACATCATGGTAGACGAATTTTCCAGAAGCTAAATTAAGAAAACTAAATATCAAACAAAACCACTAATTTGAAGTGATATTCGGGTGTATTTATAATTTTCTAATTAAAAAAGTATGTTTTATGCAACTATTTAATCAAAATGCATTATTAATAGATACGATTTGAGGTCAGATTTCCACTTTAAAACTTGAATTTCGGGAAAATACTAGTAAATAAAATTATATGTATTTGGAAATTATTAAATAGATAATGAATTAATAAAATGTGAATTGTGCTTAACTGCCTATGATCGAATATTCACTGAGTAAGAAATAATTGTGAGTCTACAATGTTGTATGTGCCTTGTCATGTTTCAGTAAGAAGTACACAAAACCATTTGCATGCTTGGTATATTGCATGCTCTCTCAAGGTCTCCCGCGGAGCGCACGCATCTCATAATTGCATCTCGCTGCACTGTACTGATCCTTGACAAATCGTCATGTCAAATACAAATACGTCACATCAGACGCAGTGGATCAACTCTGCATTGATTGAATATGGACATTTACAGATTAGTCTTCCAATATCAAAAAGGAGGACATGTAGGAGGACACTTTTCGAAGGAGGATGGAACTTACAAAAGAAGGACTGTCCTTCCTAAAGAAGGACGATTGGTCACTTTAACAGAGTTGAACCTCAAGGAACCCTTAAAAATGTTCCAGTTCAACATTTTTCTGAAGTATAAATTCTTCTAAAATATGTCAGAGAAAGCATCTGTTCCGTCTCTGCACAGATACTTTTAAAGCTGGGAAAGTCACTGCCACCTGGGCAAGCCCGTTCAAATGTCAGGCAGTTTTAATTTACTCTATAAAATAAAGAATAAAACAAACACTGGAAAAATTTAACACAAGTACAAAAATATTGTATTTTAAGATGGACACCACTTTAGTAATCAAAGTCAACATCTTATACTCCAGGATCAATTATTTATTGTAATCATTTCCTTGCAGGCACCCATAATTCACTTGTCTTTGTCTAGCTTTATCTTATTTCCTTGGCTAAGCCACAGGCTGCTTTAATGCATCTCTGTTCCCAGACCATGGCTGCACTGCCCTGCTGAAATGCATGAGTAAAACACAGATCCATGCTGTCTGGTTGTCCTTCGAACTCACGAATGTCAGAGGGCTTCTTAATTGCTTAACAATCATTCTATCCCCTAATTAATTTACTCTTCCATTCTTCTGGGTGACTTTCATGTCTCTCCTCTTTCCTCAAAACTTCAAGTATTCTCTCTATTGCATCCCTATTCACAGCGGAACATGTAGCTCCCTAGCTCCCTGAGAAAATAGGTGTAATCAGAAGAAAAATTCCTCAGTTCCCCAACTACGTCTACCCAATCGCCTGCATCTGTGCTCCTGAGCTGTCCTCAAACCAAGGCCAAAGCTCTGCTTATACTTTAGTTCTATCCTATTTTACCTGCTTAAGGAATTACTTAGCAGTTTTTCCTTTTTCTCCTTCACCCCCATTTTCTTCCTTACTAAGTCATTAACATGAGCATATACATGATAGTATTTCTCAGTTAAAATAACCCTTTCCTCAATTCCTCTTCCTGCTTCTACTGCTGCCTCATTTTCCTCCTTGAATAAAAGTGTCCATACTTTCTAGCTCCGAGTGTTTTCCTTCCATGCTTTTACAAACCACTTCAGTAACACCTTTACCTATACCATATGGGCAATGTCTTCTTAACAAGGTTTCATTGCTAAGTACATCTCATTCTCATTTTCAATGACCTTTCAATAGCATTTGGCATGGGTGATGACTCTTTTGTTCCTTGAATATTTCCATCACTTGGTGGGGTAGCTGATCTCCACAGATCACTTCAATTCTCCTCCTTGTGAGCACACACCACTCTTCTACTGAGAAATGGTGTTTCTTTTCCACCCCCTTGACTCTAAGGTGACCTCTCATTACTTTGAGTAACTGAATGTGTTTTGACTGATAGAAATAACACTTTAAATTCCAGCTCTAGCATTCAAGAGGACTGGCAGGTCCTGTTTTGGGCCTCTCCTTGGAGCTCTGAGCCGCATTATCAGGAGTTCAGGAGGACACATGGAAGAGGACTAAGGTGTGGACATGTGGGTGAAGAACCTGCTTTGACCTTCAGTGAATAATCCAGATCCAGCCGAGATCTGACCAGATGAGAGACACCAAGAACGAACCACCAAGCTGAGCCCAGTCAATTCACACAGCCTTGACATAGAATTGTTTGTTAAAGGCATAAAGTTTTAGGTTGGGTTATTATACAGGAATAAATAATCAGGTTGCCACATTTGACAGGCATGGAAACATGACCTCTAACTGGAGGGAGCTTAATTGACCAAGGGCCTCAACTGATGCATCTGAAACCCACTGTCATGTTGGCTCAGCATACAAAGCCAAGTTTCCCAATGACTGCAGGTGGCAGGGATGTCAAGGCCGGCCGGGAAGCATGCACTCCTCGGATGATTGATGTTGGCTTGAGAACTTCTCAGTGAAGTTGCTGAACCCTTTTTTAACTTCATCCATTGAAACATTTTTGCTTGTGGTTGGACTTTCTCTGCAGCCTTGTGTGGCTACCTCCTCTACTCACAGGCATTTTCCCTAATAAAACACTTGCATGTTTAATTCTATCTTGGCTTCTGCTACCAGGTTAACCTATCACACTTGCCTATCTATCCTCTTATCTTTTCAGTGACTGCTTTTCAGTCCCTTGTATTGGTGTCTCTGTCTCTCTGAAGTCCAGGTCTTGGTATGCCCCAGGACTCAGTCCTTGGACTTTTCTTCTGCATCCATATTCATTTCCTGAGCGATCTTGTCCAGTCTTATGGCTTTATTCAACATCTATATGTTGAAGACTCCCAGGTGTATATATACAAACTAAGCTTCTCTCCTGAACTCCAGACTTCATCTTTCATTTAGATGTCTTTTTTTTAAATTAAATTGATCAGGTCTATATCACTCAGCCGTCCTTTGGGAACCTCTCAAATTCAACACATCCAGAATAGCACTACTGACATTACCACCCCCTCGATATGATCCCAGTACAATGCACGGAACCTCTTACCTGGATTACTGCAACAACATGTAATTTGGTTCCTGCTTCTCTTCTTGCCCACCCTTACCTTATTCTCAGAAAAGCTGCCAAAGCAATCTTGTTAAAACTTGTCAGATCATGTCATTCTCCTGCCTCAAACTTTCATTTATTTAAAATTCCTACCTTGCTCTGAGAAAAAGACAAAGTCTTCATAATGACGTGTAAACCCTCCATGATCGGGCCCCCAACACCTCTCTGACTTGCCCTGTCTCCTCTCCCCTCCTCTCTTCTCCCTTTGCCTCCCCTGTGCTCATTCTGCTCCAGCCACATTGGTCTCCTCGCTGTGCCTCGTATCTGCCCATCTTGTCTCAACTTCAGGGGCCTCTGCCTTAGCCTTCTGTCTGGAACATTCCTCCCCCTAACCTCAGCCCCTCTTTTCTTTCCATTTTCTATGAAAAATGTCAACTACTCAACCAGACCCTCTCTGGCCACATTCTCTAATGTTACCATTCTTCAGGACACTTTATGCTCCCTTTTCCCTATTTTATTTTTCTCCTTAGCACTTGTCACTATCTAAAGTAATGTAGGCTTACTTACCTTGTTATGTCTCCACCACTGTAATGCATTCTCTCTGGAGGAGCAGATTTTTGTGTTCATTCTCTGCTGTTTGTCAGCACCTAGAACATTGTCTGTTACATAGAAGATGCTCAATACATTCATTGAAAAAAACAAATTATTTTTCTAAAATAAAATAAAAATGCAAAGTTTACTGTCTGCCATATAGAAAATGTTCAATAAATATTCATCAAATTAATGAAGTGTTCTTCTAAGATAACTTTTAAAAACTTCATGGCACTGAACCAGAGATGCAAAAACTGTTGGGTTTCACTGCAGTTGCACAGAGAATATCATTCGGTAAGAAAAGCAAAGCTGTGGTTTAGGAATCTTTTCATGATATAAGTATTTAAAAAAATAATGGTATATTTTGTGACTTCTCTATGTAATATCTGTCACTGAACTATTAGACTTCCTGTCTTTGACCGCTAAGCATGGTGGAATTTAATTAAAGCCAAATAAAGGGAAAATTTCTACCCTATTTCTTGGAAGAAAAATGCAACTCCAACTGAATTCATTTTGCAGTGAAATGAATTTATTCAGGTAAAATATGCAGACTTGAAATAAAAGAGGAAGAAAAAGGAAGAAAGGTTGAGCCTAGAAACATTAAACTCTTTGTTTCCAGCTCTGTGGGTGCAGGGGGCAAATCTTTAGTCACTTCAGCCCTAAAGTTTTGGTGCCCAAAATTCCACTCCTTTCCTCTCACTCTTTCTCTCTTTCTGACATATAGTTAAAACAACCAAATGCCAGAGGAAGTAACCATATTTCCACAAGGGGAGGAAGCTGTGCATTCCCTCTACTGTGTCTTGGGATATTTTTAGCAGATTTAAAGAACAATTTTTGACATTAGCAATATAGAACTCTTTAAGAACCAGTTATTTAAACTCCTGCTGAATGTATCCTGACAAAAATTAGAGAGTTTTATTAGCTAGATAGCCTGAAGAGAATTAAAATCTTGAGTCACCATAATGAGTGTCAAAATAAGTTGAAACCTTCAAACTTGGCCATGTAATTAGAGGGGCCCCGTGGGTGAGCACACGATTCACAATGGAGAACCCAGCTGACAGCATGCTGTAGCGAGGAGATTGCAGCAGCGAGTTCAGAAGGACAAAAGAAAAGTAGGTGTCATTGAGAACAGGTGACTTCATTCTCCAAGAAACCAGAGCAGTGAGTTAGGAATGATGGCTTTGAAAACCAGGAGACGGTGATATTTTCTTCCCAAAATACAGTGATGTATATGTGCCATTATCTGCACAAAGGGTCAAAAAGGAAACATTGATTGACCTGACCACTGTCTTAAGGATAAGAAGGTAGGAATGAGAAATCAATGGAATTCCTTCCCAAGCCCCAGCAGGCAGTATTATCATCTGATAATTTGTCTTAGAGCACTAGTGAATTATGTGCAACTTTAAGTATTCTCTAGAAGGAAGTACAATGTTGTAGCCCCCATGGATAAGAATATTTGGTTTTCAGAAATATGACATTTTCCAAATCATTTGCATTTTAAAAGTCTAAGGAATTTTAATCACTGATCAGCAGAACCCACGTTTCCTGCCTGCATGCACAAACACAGGCCCCTGGCTCTGCCATCCTCATAAAAATTCTCTCTTAAGCTATTACTTTCATGTGTTTTCAAAACGGCACCGTTCCCCTGCAGCTCCCATCGACCTGCCTTCCTGAGCCCATCAGGAGAATGACAGGCCCTCTTCTCCTCAGCCTCCAGTTTCTGCTCTCACTCGAATGGAAACTAACTTAAAGGTGGGAAAGGAGGGCCCTGCCCGGGTACCTCAGTTTGTGAGAGCATCATCCTGACATGGCCAGGTTGCAGATTCTGTCCCTGGTCAGAGCACATAAAAGAATCAACCAATGATGGTATGAATATGTGGAACAACACAAATCGATGTTTCTTTCTGTCGTTGTCTCTCTCCCTTCTTCTCTCTCTAAAAATCAATACATAAAAATTTAAGAAAAAGTAAAATGGGAAAGAAACAGCATCACTGGCTAACCTTGACCTAGCACAATGGCTTTTGCAGATCTCATGGGTCTTCCATTCCCATTCGAAAAGCCTCTTAACCACCTAATGCTCAAACTTCTTTCTCTTTCTTTCTTTCTTTCTTTCTTTCTTTCTTTCTTTCTTTCTTTCTTTCTTTCTTTCTTTCTTTCTTTCTTTCTTTCTTTCTTTCTTCTTCCTTCCTTCCTTCCTTCCTTCCTTCCTTCCTTCCTTCCTTCCTTCCTTCCTTCCTTCCTTCCTTCCTTCCTTCCTTCCTTTTCCTTCCATTCTTCCTTTCTTTCTTCCTTTCCTTTTTTTTATTCTTTTCCAAATGAGAGAGAGGAGATAGAGAGACAGACTCTCACATGTGCTCGAACAGGATCTACCCAGCAACCCCTGTCTGGGGCTGATATTCTGCCCATCTGGGACCATACTCACAATCGAGATATTGTTGGGACCCGAGGGGGAGGCTCCATGGGGCCATCCTCAGCACCCCTGGTCAATGTACTGGAATCAACTGAGCCATGGCTTCAGGAGGGGAAGAGAGAGAGAAAGAGGAGCGGTGGAGAAGCGGATGGGTGCTTCTCCTTTGTGCCCTGACTGGAATCAAACCCAGGACATCCACACACCGGGCTGATGATCTACCACTGAGCCAACTGGCCGGGGCTAAATTTCCTTAATTAAAATGAATTTTACTGAGTATATCTAACCAGTCATAGAATATAAGAAACCAACTTATTTCATGGCATGCTAATTTTAGACAATGGCGACAGGCAGGCAGCCTAGGTTCCAACCCCAGTTCTCTCTCATTAGCTATGCTATCGTGTGCAAGTTACTTATCCCTTCTGTGTCTTATTTTCACATCTATAAAATGAGAAATATTATTTCTATAAAATAAAAAATAATATTATTACCTATTTTAAAAAGTTGCTGTGAAAATATTAAATAAGCAAATATATGTAAAATATGCTATAAATGTAAGCTATTATTAGTTTATATTTATCTTTTACTAATATAGTGACTGATACACAGTTAGGGCTCTTGATGACATTTAATGTTGCCAGGATTAGAAACCACATAAAAGTTCAGTGCTATCTACTAGCTTCTTAATACTGAGTGCTACTGCAGCCTGAATTCCTGTGTTCCTTCCCTATTCATATGTTGAAGTTCTAACTCTCAAAGCTGGTGGTTTTAGGAGGTGGGCCTTTGGGAGGTGATTAGTGTACAAGGTTGGAGCCCTCATGAATGAGATTAGTGCCTTAAACAGAGACCTCACAAAGGTCCCTGGACCTTGTCACAGTGTGAGGACATAGTGAAGGATCGGCAGTCGGAGAAGTGGAAGAAGGTCCTCACCAGACCACACTCACACTCTGTAGTCTTGGACTTTCAGCCTCCAGAACAGTAAAAAACAAGTTTCTGTTATTTATAAATCACTAGATCTGTGGTATTTTGTTAGAGCAGATGGAAAGGATTAAGACAACCAATCTGACAGTTACTGAACACATCTCAGGTCTACAACAAATGTTTGAGCGACTTGGTTTTTGGTCCTTCGGCAGCTGCTGCTCGGGGCTACAGGGCTCATTTCCTTATGGATAAAGACATGGTGTTCTTGCCAAATGAGAGTCAGACAATACATTTCTCAAGTAATGTGCAGTCAATAATATTTAAGTGATTCCCATGGAATTATGGGCTATTACCACTAATAAGCTTTCATTGGGTGGTGATTATGTGCTGGGCATTGAGCCAGATGCTGAGGACACAGAGAGGGCTGTGACATGGTCTTTTACTATCAGCTTAACATCTAGTTGGAAAGACAGAATATACTCATCAAAAGATAAATAAAAACAAAAGGCAACATAAGCTCAGTGCTAACAAGTAGAGCAGATAATTGTACTCTAACAATTCAAAGGAGCTAGAGGTTATTTTGGGTTTTGGCGATAAAAATATTTTTACAAAAAAAAATGTTTAAGCACAATTGGGGAGTGAGCTAGCCAGTTTAGCCAGATCAGGGTGTCATGACCCTTCACCAAGAGCTAATCTCCAGTTTCATGGAAGATATATTTCTTAATTTAATAGGAATTTAGTTTCACCAAAAAATTTCTTATTTCCCCATGCTAGGCATTATCTCTGACATCAATGTAATTAACCACTATAAGGAGCAATGCCCTTGAATGTTACACTTTACCTTTCTCCTTTACAACAGTTCCATCATTCATCAGCACGCCCAGTCAGATGACTGTTGGAGAAAGTTGGAAGACAGACAATTCAGGCATTAGGACTCCATTAAAATTGCTCTTGAAAAGGGCTAAGAAAGTTAAAAGCTGAGAGGAAAATTGATAGAATATCCATTTCTTTTGTCAATGTGATTTCCCTTCATTCTATCCTGTGCACAATGAAAAGTGGAACATTTTGTACAATCTTCTTAATTTACAATGAAGGGACAGTGATACATTCATGGGAGAACATATAAGATCTCATAGTAATTATTGGCAGATCAGGACTAGAACTCAGGGCTGAAAGTCAGAGTCTTGTTTCCTGACTATCTCTGTACCAGATTGGTGGGTAGAATCTGGTGAATGAAGATTGGCCATGGAAACTCAGAGGAAGTCAAAGGGTAGGGTCAATGTAACATTGGCTAAATGAGTAGCCTGTTGTGATAGAAATTCAGAGAGTATAGGAGCCTTAAAGAGTCACCAAGTTATGATATTGGGGTCTTAGAGAGTCTGCAGTCCCTTAATTTGACTTAGGAATTTGTGATTAAAGTAGAGTGACATTACCTCTTGTTTCCAATTCAACTTGTGAATCAGTTATATTTTTAAGTACTAGAAAAGAATCTCAAGGAATATTTTCTTTGATGTCAGAATCTTAGTATACCTTTTTGATACTTTATTTCAGCTTCTTGTTTTTCTTGCAGACTGAATCTGTAATTATCACTATGAAGAGCTCTGACCAGTAGAACGTAGGAATGTTCCAGCATCCAAAATGCAATGGTAGATTATGTAAAGATACGATAGATGTGATACTCACTTATATTTATCTTTATAATCAGTACATCAGTGCTAGTTGTAATGGTTATCTGTAGTTGGTAGGTGACTTCTGCGAACATGGTTTGAATCTCTAGTTTAACTAGAACCCTTAAAATTATTTTACTGAATGTTTATAACTCCAAAAGATATTTTTCCTTCATAGAAAATCTCAATGCCTATAAAGCAGAACTGACACAGAAATAATTTGGGTGCTCAAATCTGTCTCACTAAACATTTAACAAATGGTAATGATGAGAAAGCAAGAACGGAGTGACACTGTGAGCCTAAAAATAACAGCCATCTTGTAGGTGACGGAGTTCTGTGCAGACGGAGATGAATCCAGCGAGATATAACAGGGCTGTGTGAGTGGGCAAGGTGACAAAATAGCTTTAATATGAGAAAATGTGAGAGGAACATTCAATAGGGGGAAAATAAAACTTTAACTTGCATGTTTTATAAATTATGATTTATAAGAAGGTAGGTTTGACCTATTGATTTCTTATAAGAAAACTGTCTAAAGTGCTTTGAAGGACACTTTTTGAAGCTATACCACTTGACAACCAAGAAGGGCAAGAAATGGGCCCAGGAAAGATAAATATTGGCCATAAAACCTTAGCAACTCCTTGTACAGAGCATGGATAGCCTCACCTGAACTGCTTCATGAGCGTCTTGTCATTGTACCTCCAGAAGGAGAGGGTCAGTTTGGAAAAGGCTTGCAATCATTGTATCTCACCATGCTTAACACATAGCAGGTTCTCAAAAAGTGTTTTATAAAATAAGAGACCCAACATGATAAATTAGAATAATGAGATGATAAAAGGCATATTTGCAGATTTGAACAGATTAACTTGAAATTTCGAGGCTGTAAAGAAATAGGAATAAAACAAATAGAATAGATGAACTTCTCCTTCCATGAACATTCAGTATATAATAAACATGAGGCAAAGTTTGAAATTTCAGAAAAGTCAAACGAAAGAATTTGCAAACACACAGCAAATGTATATATATCATTACTTTACAAGATACATGTGTTCAAAATATATGAAAGTTTATAAAGGGTTTAATATAATCTAAAAATAAAAGAAGGATATTTAAGTATTTAATATTTCTGAGATTCTATATAATAAAAGAGGTTGTGCTACAACTCTCATAAAATATAAAATATTTATAGTGTTTAGAACACTGAACTTGGAATCAGAAAAGTTGTACTTAAATTTTATTCTGCCACCTACTAGCTCAGGGGTCGGGAAACTTTTTGGCTGAGAGAGCCATGAATGTCACATATTTTAAAATGTAATTCCGTGAGAGCCATACAACAACCTGTGTACGTTAAGCATTATCCAATAAAAATTTGGTGTTGTCTCGAAGGAGAATTGTGCTTAGCTCCAGCCACCAGCAACCATGAACATGAGCAGTAGGAAATGAATGGATTGTAATACATGAGAATGTTTTATATTTTTAATGTTATTATTTTTTTATTAAAGATTTGTCTGCGAGCCAGATGCAGCCATCAAAAGAGCCACATCTGGCTCGCGAGTCATAGGTTCCTGACCCCTGTACTAGCTCTATGATCTTGTACAAGTCAAAATCTGTTTCATTTGCCTTGTCTGTAAAATGGGGATAATAAGACCTCACTTGTGAAATTGTTGAATAATAAATACAATAATGTAGTTAAAAGTATATTAAGCACACATTGATATTTATATCTAGGGTATAAAAGAATTATTTTATACCCCTAAGATATAGAATATTGGGATAGCCAAGGTGACACTGATAGTATAGAACTCAATGTATAAAGTTTCCATATATCAAATTTCTAGTTGACATATGCTATGAATATACTCATGTTATGAATAGGGATCTCTGCCATGGGCACTTCAGCATAAACACTTAACTTTTATTCTTAAAATGCAGAGCTAATGAGGCCCTGGCCAGTTGGCTCAGCGTCAGCCTGGCATGCAGGAGTTCCAGGTTTGATTCCCAGCCAGGGCACACAGGTGAAGTGCCCATCTGCTTCTCCACCCCTCCCTCTCTCCTTCCCCTCTGTCTCTCTCTTCCCCTCCCACAGCCAAGGCTCCACTGGAGCAAGGTTGGCCCAGGCGCTGAGAATGGCTCTGTGGCCTCTGCCTCAGGTGCTAGAGTGGCTCTGGCTGCAACAGAATGACATCCCAGATGGGCAGAGCATCACCCCCCGGTGGGCATACTGGGCGGATCCTGGTCAGGCGCATGCGAGAGTCTGTCTGACTGCCTCCCCGTTTCCAGCTTCAGAAAAATTAAAAAAAAAAAAAATGCAGAGCTAATGAACAGGTCGGTGAGGAAAGGTAGAGATTCTGATGGCCTTTTAAAAATGCCTGAGGGGGGCCCTGGTTGGTGGGCTCAGCAGTAGAATGTCGGCCCAGCTGTGGAAGTCCTAGGTTTGATTCCCTGCCATGGTACACAGGAGAAGTGACCATCTGCTTCTCCACCCTTCTCCTTCTCCTCTCTGTCTCTCTTTCACCTCTCACAGCCAAGGCTCCATTAGAGCAAAGTTGGCCTGGGCGCTGAGGATGGCTCCATGATCTTGGCCTAAGGTGCTAGAATGGCTCCAGTTGCAACAGAGTAATGTCCCAGATGGGCAGAGCATCGCACCCTAGTGGGCATGCTGGGTGGACCCCAGTTGGGCACATGCGGATTCTGTCTCTCTGCCTCCCCACTTCTCACTACAGAAAAGAAAAAAAAAAAAAAAGCCTGAGGAGATTATAAATCCTAACCCCTGGAGACCTTCGCCATTCCCCTGACCTGACTAGATACAAGGTGTGGTGTGAAGATTCTGGGAGAAGAACTGCACTCTCAGACCGGGACCCCTGGTAACCGAGCCGCTGCTGCTCCAGAGTCCTGGCTTCTGCAGAGAGGCAACACAGCAGCGGGTTTTTCCCTTAGATTTTATTGAAAATATAATAAGACTGGAAAAAAGGAGAAGCCCACATTTTAATGATTTCAAGATTACTGACTCCCATGGCATCTGTTCAAACAGGCATAAGGGACTTTAGGGGTCTGGCTCTCTGAAACACAAACAAACAAAAGGGAATACATTTGTTGTGACCTGTTAACTGGCTTTGCTGAGTGCAAACCCTGACCCTGATGACATCACTCCTTTCCTCCAACCCCTTTCGTGCACTTGGGCTGACGTTAGCTTCGCCACCGAAGCTCTCAGGAGTCCTGGTGCTCAGGCTGCATTCTAGAACTCATTAAATTAGAACCGTTGGGGGTGGGGCCTGCGCGTTGGTATTTTTAAGGCTCCCTGGATGATTCCAACAGCAATCGAGGCTGAAAACCACACCTGCAACAGCTCTCCATTCGGCTAAATCAGATCCAGGCTCCTGAGCTCAGCACTGAAGTCCTGACTCACTCTGATCCCCACTGGTGTTGCAGCCACATCTCCCATACCCCTCATGCCCTAACCAGCCTATTCTGCTCATGTGCTGCCAACTGTGATAACACAGACCCTGTGTTTACTCCCATGTACCTCACCCTCTGCTTTTTCCAGTTACATTCACCTTTCAATACCCAGCTCAGAGAGCAGTACATCTATGAAGTGTTCCCTGATCCCCCAGAGTGGTGATTTTAAACCTCCATGCCTACACATTCCTTCACACTACTCCCACAAAATAGGGAACCTAACTTTCTTCCCTTTAAATATGGGTTAGCTTCATTAAATTAATTTTAGAAAGCAAAATGTGACAGGAGTGACATTTTAGGAAGGCTAGATTAGAAAGGGCCAGACAGCTTCCACCTGCTGTTCTTTCTCAACATCCAGGTGAAGGTTGGGAGGCCAGGCAGAGCCCACAGAACACAGAGTGAGCTACCCAAGGAGCCCAACCTGTGCTACCAGCAGCATTTGGAGTCTGGGCAGCATTAACTGCAAACAAGTGAACCTCAAGATGATTCTGGTCCCCAAGCTTCAGGCTACCCTGCTGAGGTCCCAGACATATGAAACAGAGGAAAACTGTCCCTGTTGTGCCCTGTCCTAATTCCTGAACCACAGAATAATCAGTGGATATTTCATAATGCTAAGTCTTGGGATAACGTGTTACACAGCCATAATGGAAACTCTCACTTTTCTAGCTGACTTTATCTCTGCCTCCCAAATGGCACTAAACATATTCTCTTACTATTTTTGTTATTGAACATGTTGTATCTCTCACCCTGCATTGCTTGGTCCTTGGTGGCAGAACTCACAGTTTATTGTTTTTATGTATCTTCCAAAATGCCTTGCCTTTAATGTGCTCAAAATTTGACTGAACTTGTAAGCATAGGCAAGCATTAGCCTCATTAAAGCATTATTCCACATTTTGTCTGGTTCCAAATTCCTGGCTATAATTGTCAATTGTCATCTGGTTTAATTAAATTAAAGGCCTTGCATTACATCATAAAAAGACAACAAAAGGAAATGTTAAGAATAACTGAATGTACAAGATTGAATATCAGCATGTGGACATATAACTAATATAATATAATAATATATATGAATGTAAATACAAGCAATGTGTATTCTGGGTCTAGTCTTAACTTTTTTTTTTCCCAAGAGAAAGACAGAGAGACAAAGAAGGAGGGGAGAGTGATGAGAAGCATCATCTCATAGTTGCAGCACCTTAGTTGTTCATTGATTGCTTCCTCACATGTGCCTTGACTGGGGGACTCCAGCCGAGCCAGTGATCCCTTGCTTAAGCCAGTGACCCTGGGCTCAAGCCAGAAACTATGGTCATATCTTTGATCCCATGCTTAAGCTGGAGATCTTGTGGTTTCAAACCTGGGACCTCAGTGTTCCAGGTCAACGCTCTATCTACTGTGCCACCACTGGTCAGGCCTAGACTTAACTTTTCTAACCTTTGCTCTCTGGGAACTGATGAATTGTTAGCTCTGTGGTTAAGGAGAATGTCCTTGATTTTTTCTGGTCTCTAGTCTCTTCTATTCTTGGGCTGAATGTGTGTCTCTATGTCTGGTGTTTATGTCCAACTTCATCTGTGCTAGAATGTCAGTTCTTGTAAGGTTTTTTGTCATTGCAAAAATTGTCTGTTTCAAAAGGCAGATTGATGCAGTAGGAAAAGCAAGGACAGCTTGGGTGTAAATCTGGGGCCAAAGTTCCAGTTGGGTGACCCAACTTGGGAAAATCCCATGACATCCAGTGTCCTCAATCTCCTTACCTTTGAAAGGGGGAGCGAAATACTTACCATACAAGATTATGAGACATAGTGAGATTAAATACAGTGAATAGGCAGTGACTGGCACATAGTAGGCATTTAAAATCTTTAGATGTCCTTATCATTTTCCTTAAAATTTCAAGGAAAATTAGTTCAGTTTAGACTTTCTGTCAAGTTTATGTATAAGGAAATTTGCTTTTCTCCAATACGCTCTACCAAATGGTGTCTAGAGATGTGACTTGGGAAAGGCTCTGAGTCAGTTTTTTCTCTCTCTCTCCTATAAACTTTCCGTTCATCCTCTGTGATCAGACTGATGCTAAACTGAACTAAGACCAAGTATTTTTCCATCTCTGGGCTGTTGCCATAAAAAACAAATTTTGAGATAGAACGTAACCTAAAATGTACTACCTACCCTACTGAGCCTTCGACTCTGTAATATTTCTTATGTTATAATTTTAAACATTCCCCTGGCTGTCATTTCCAGAGCAGAGATTAACCATATAACAACTTTATTACTTCTGTGAATAGATTAAAAATTAATTTTTTAATGTGCAGGCCCAAGAGATATGTACTAGCTCTGTCTGTAACTCTTCTTCACTTAGAGATACACCACACTGCCTGGCTGTCCTCCCCTCTCATCCATTAATTCACAGAGTCTGGTGGATTGCTCCAGTGAAATCCTCTACTACCACTAGATGTGCATCTCAAACAGTACTGTGAATTTGAATCACTGGGTGAACTAATTAAAATGCAGAATCAATAGGGTCTGGTGTGGTGCAAGATTCTGCATTTCTAACAAGTCCCTGAGTGACTCCTATGATGCTATAGGTCCAGGACAACATTTTGGGTTACTGAGATCTTTATCACTGCAATATACTCATTCCCAGGCTCCCTACCTCCACTCTTGCTGGTATCTTTCTTGATGATAACACCAAAATAAGACATTTAAAAATCCAAGCTTGATTACATCTCTTTTTCACTGCCACTCCCCACACCACCCACCCAAGCATCCTTTCCAATAAACTCCCATAATTGGCAAGATGAAGTCCACTCTTCTTAGCATGACTTCTAAAGTTTTTAAAGATGTTATTCCTCCTTGCTTCTCCAGCCTCATTTCTCTCTGTTGCTTTATCCAACATATTTTTGATCAGTTCTGCTATGACAGGCCCCAGCTCAGTCCCTACTTTTCTAAGGACAAGCTACAGCCAAGAACTGGCTTGCAATGCCCCTGGCAAATCTTTTCTTTTCACAGCTTGTCAGGTACTGCTCCCTCTGCTTTTAACATAATCGCCCTTCCCTGTTCCTCTGCCCCAGCTTCCCTGGTTAGAGCCTCCTCATCACTCAGGATCAAATTTGGGATTACCTCGTCTAGAAGATTTTCTTTTCCCCCATTAGATGTCCCTTGTACATGATGATCTGTTTGTAACTTTTACTTTGCCCAGTGCTGGGCAAAGAAGGGGCCCAGGAACCACTTGAATGAATAGACTTCGTGGCACTGAAGTGCACTGGACTGTTTGACCCTTACTCTTTAGTAAGTTACTCCTTCATCTTTTATCTCTACTGTTGTGAATGCATAAAAGAATGAATTAAGATGTGATTCAAAATCCCAAAATCACAGATACAAGCAAAGCTATGATTAAAATGTTATAGCAGAAGTAATAGGTAAACACCAACACTCAGACATAGGCTGAAGACAAGCAGGAAAAATCACTGTTTAGGTTTCTGGGAGGGTTATGTAAGAGCACTGTGGGTAGAATTCCTTGATACTCAGGTTAGGAGAAGTTGGATGCAAATTTAATTGTATGGGAACAAACACTCTTGAACAAAGCAAAGAAAATCTACAGTTAGTAATTCAACTGAGATCACAGTTTAGTTTTCACAGCTACCCAGATGTTCTGCTAACTCTTAAAAAATCCTCCAGTTTTTTAGTATAAACTACCTAGTAGAGTGGCTAAGAAAATGTGTTATCAATTAGGGAGTGTTCCAAACAGAGGACCGAAGAGAGATAATTTGAGCATATCTTTTATTGAACCACAATTATATCCACATGTTCATAAGAAGTAGCATTGTCATATAAGTACATGTATTTTGTACTCTCCTCTTACTCTTGACATTTCATGTCTTGAGAATTTTCATGTGCAAGATACACACTGTACAAAAGTCTTTTTTCTGGTGAATACATGTTATTAAAAACAAAACAAAACAGACCAGTCCCTGCCCTCCTGGTGGATTAAATTAACAACAGATACAGTGAAACAAACAAGGAACAAAGCCATGTGTGCTGTGGCCGAGGCGAGGGGACACAGAGGGGGCACAGATGAAGACATGAGAGGGGCCACCAGGGAATTCTTGAAGTCCTGGCAACAAAACAAAATAAAACAACTCTGAAAATTTTGAGAATTGAGTAAAATAAACCAACAAACAGAAAAATTTGAACTTACCAACCAATCAAACAAGAAACACAAAGGTTTAAAAAAAACCACACCTTCAAAGTTATCAAACAAGAGACAGGCTTGTCTGAAGAAGTCTGGGGAAAATATTTGGATGTAGCTTATTTCTAACTCCTCCCCCTTTGCCCTTTCTCCTCCCATTTTACCCTCCTCATATATTTTTTTCTCCTATCCTCTCATCTCCTCACTTCCCTCCTTTCTCTTCCTCTGCCTCCCAGCCCTCCAGTCTCTAGTTCCCACTGATGACCAACAGGGGGTGGGGGGTGTGGATAATGTCATGTTAAGTCATGATTGGAGGGTGAAGTGGGGAGGGGCAGACCCAGAAGGAGGAGCTAAAGTTTGGACTCAGGGTCCCTGAGGCCCCAATAGGGACAGCTGAGGAGGGAAATACAAATGCCCGTCTTTCACTCCTCAGCTCAGTATCAGGGCACCAGGTACTTGAAAGTTAAACAGGTCCATTGTTTTGATGGGGATCACTCAGAGTATCAAAGGGTGGCTAGATCTCTGGGGATCCCACCCCATAATTACCAAGACCCAAGCACCAAACTATCTCAGCCATCTCTGTGAGCAGATTGGAAAAGTTCAGTCCCTTCTAGTTTATCCCCTGAACTTCACCTTTAAACATTTTGTTTGTACATAGTTTGTAGACGTTTTATAAATTTTAGTATTTTAAGTATGTAAAATCTTTAGTTTCAGTGATTCTAAAAAAATAAGGTGGATTCTGAGTTTTAAAAATAATAACCTGATGTGAAGGAGATCTGGCTGTGACATTTGTCAACCCACTGATTTGCCAGGGTTGATTCAGCTGACTCGGCTGGCTGGGTGGGGACAGGGTGTCCCTTTCCACTCTCACCAGCCACATGGGCCCTCCCGAAGCTGCATGCTGGGGAGAGGGGGGCCTTCCCCTTTGGGGGCGAGGACAGTTCTCTAGGAGGGGTGTAGGAGCAGCCAAGCCCCCTGCTAGGTAAATAATAATAAGCACTTGCGTTCACCTAAATAAAGACAGAAATGACCATTGTATATGGTTCTGTTATGGTATATGTTAGGTTCAAGGAAGTGTGCTGTGGCTGCCAGAGTCTAACTCTTAGAAAAAAAGGAACAGGGAAGTGCTGACAAGGTCCCTGTGAGGCCGAGAAGAATTCAGCACAAAGTTAGGTGAACATCCTGCATTTTTGAGTCAGAGACCCTTATCAGAAGTTTATGTTTGAAATTCTCCACTGAGATACACACCACCCCTGTTGCTATGCTGCACGCAACCTCTCTAGCGAATAGCTAACTGCCACATCTGCTTCTGTAAATGCTTGCTCAGCCTAGATAGCCACCCTATAAAAAGGAGCCATTTTAGAAGCTCGGGGCTGCAGTATTCCCTTGCGTTGGTTGCCTGCAGTCCCTGCACAGGTTTGCAATAAAACTTATAAAATTCACTTTGGGTTTGCTGTGGTCTGTCTCCTAGGATGTAACAGTATACCTCTGAGAGGAACCTTGTACAGGTCGTCCAAAATGATGGAGAGCCCATAGGTTCTCCATTCTTTCTGAACTATGTGATTTACAAAGTTAAGTAATATGGGCAAATATAAATAAAAACGACTGTAGCCTGAACAGGCGGTGGCGCAGTGGATAGAGCGTTGGACTGGGATGTGGAGGACCCAGGTTTGAGACTCCTAGGTCGCCAGCTTGAGCACAAGCTCATCTGGTTTGAACAAAGCTCACCAGCTTGGACCCAAGGTCACTGGCTCAAGAAAGGGGTCACTTGGTCTGCTGAAGGCCCACAGTCAAGGCACATATGAAAAAGCAATCAATGACCAACTAAGGTGTCGCAACGAAAAACTAATGATTGATGCTCCTCATCTCTCTCTGTTCCTGTCTGTCCCTATCTATCCCTCTCTCTGACTTTCTGTCTCTGTAAAAAAAATATATATAAACAAACAAACAAACAAAAAAATCAACTGTAGACTTTCTGTAGTGTAGAATACCATAAAGGAGGATTTTAGGACTCTTATTGATCAATGTCACCCCATTAAATTTAATTTCTAAATTAAAAAAATAAAGGACATTTCATTTTCAGCTACCTTTGTAACTGGAGATTGTTAGTGGAAGAAATATTCTTTGAAAGCTTTTTCTTCTTTTCGTACAAATTTCTTACAGAATATGGAGAATAGTTCAAACTATGAAATAAGGCTGAACCCCCAAGACAGAATATTTAAGGTAGAAAGAAGAGTTGTCATGGATATAGCTACAGGGAGTACCAAGATGGCTTCTGATAAGGAACAAGTACCAGTAAGATGAGTCAGGGACACAGAAAAAAATTAGAAATTAATTGTACCATGTCAATCAGGAGAAGAGAGTTTTGGAAAACTAAAGATATAGTGTCAAATTCTGCATTTTCAAAATATCAACCCTTGAAATGACCTCTTAAAATTCACTGCTTGCAATTCAACAATTGTCTATTCAAGAATGACTATCCACAATTTAAAAGTCTGGGCTGCTTAGCTTCTTATTTATGAAGTTGTCACAGTTAAATAGAAATAAAGAAAACAACCCAGGCAATCAGACTAATAGATGCCTATTTGCCTCTTGTTAATACAATGGTATTGTACAATTTAAGCCAGCTTTTTCCATAGTTGGCATTTTCTCTTAGGTCACCAGACATTCTCAAATTGTTTTTGGAATCTCTTCCAAATAAAGGTGCTTTTCAGGATCCTGTGCCCTGTGTCTAGAAAGCAGGCGGGAGAGGACAGCAGCAGCAGGCAAAGAGTACCAGCAGCACCCACCATCCCAGCAGATCTATTCCCTCTCTTCCCCTCACCAATCCCTGAGACTCTGTAGCTCTCTGATGGTTTGTACCACACGTTAAGAAAGAATGACTTGTCCTTGCCAGATGGCTCAGTTGGTTAGAGTGTTGCCCTGAAGCACAGAGGTTGTGGGTTCCATTCCTGGTCAGGGCACATACAGGAATAGATCAATAGTCCTGTCTCTCTCTCAAATCAATAAATAAATTTTTTTCTAAAAAATTAAAGGAAATAACAATTTTCTACTTTGTTCATCTCATGGAACATATAAACTACTAAAATTCTGCTGTGCACCAAAGACTATATTACATTTTGGCTGACTTGACAAAAAAAATAGATATAATTTTGATTCACTCACACCAAACAGCTGTTGCTGTGTTGGCTGCTGTCATTTTTTCATTTGACATTCTGAGGGGGAAGAGGTCAGTCTGCTGACTAAAGAGCCAGGAATCACATGTTTTAGAAATTCTTGTGGCACATTGGTTTGCTTCTTGCAGAACACTGATTGAAAATCACTGTTAAGAAAGATTGTTTATGGCCCTGGCTGGTTTTTTCAGTGGTAGAGTGTCCACCCAGCATGTGAATGTCCCAGGTTCCATTCCTGATCAGGACACAAAGGAGCAGTGACTATCTGCTTCTTCACCTCTGCCCCTCTTCCTTCTCTCTCTCTCTCTCTCTCTCTTTCTCTCCCACAGTCATGGTTCGGTTGAAGCGAGTTGACCCTGGCACTGAGGTTGGCTCCATGGCTTTTCCCCAGGTGCTAAAATAGCTCAGTTGCCGAGCAACAGAGCAACAACCCCAGATGAGCAGAGCATTGCCCCATAAGGGGGTTTGCCAGGTGGATCCCTGTTGGGGAACATGCGGGAGTCTGTCTCTCTGATTCCCAGGTTCTCACTTAAGAAAAATTAATTTAAATATATATATATATATATATATATATATATATAGAGAGAGAGAGAGAGAGAGAGAGAGAAGGAAGTGAGGGAGGGAAGGAAGAGAAGGAGGGAAGGAAGGAAGGAAGGAAGGAAGGAAGGAAGGAAGGAAGGAAGGAAGGAAGGAAGGAAGGAAAGAAAGAAAGAAAGAAAGAAAGAAGAAAGAAAGATTGTTTTCTAAGCTTTGTTTTAAAAAAAGTCTCTCAGGCTTTTTCTTTGTGAGTAACTAATTCAATCACTTTTAGACCACCTGACTCAATCAATCCTGACAAAGTCCACTAGAATAAGCTGGCTGGCTGAAGAGAAAAGAAAAGAAATGAAAAAAAAGGGGGGGGGAAGGGAAATGAAGAAAAAGTGCCCACTCTTGTGACTAAATTGATTGTCATTATTCTATTATTCTATTGATAATATAGGCAAACTGTCACACTAGTTACAAAAGACAATCTGTGGGGCTCAGAGGGTTTCTGCATTCCACCCCATGCATGTTACCCGGTCTTAATGGACAAATTGATCTTGTTCGGTTCTTGATCCCAAGGACCTCCTGTAGGGTGGTCATCAATCCTCTTGCTGCCAGGGTATTTCTTTACATTTTCCTCAATGAAGCTCATGTATTAGATTCATTGGAAATGAGTTTATCTTAATGACTTTATTATCTCTGCAGGCAACATTCTTCTTGACAAAGTACTTAACTCGAGCACAATCCTGCCAGCTACATAACATTGTTCAATCACTGAGTTAGCTTATCTACACAGATCAATATAAGGAAGTCTCTGTACCTATTAGTTTCCATAATCACTAGTAAGGGAATTAGTTACAGATCTCAGTGTAGCACATGCTGATCAGTGTCAAAGCTACTTGTGGTATTGGACTATATTGTTTTAAGTCTCAGAAACATAAACCAATAACGTTTTAACTTTCTCATTTCAGATTCACTCATACCATATATCATTACTCAAGGTGAACACAAAGTCTGTATTTTGCTCATGGGAACTTCAGAAACCATACGCCTATTTACATGTTACAGACCCTGCAATTATTAAAGCCAAATGTTATTCTGAATCTTCATGCAAGTCTTTATGGATAGCTAAATTTTCCAGTTATATGAAGCTTTATTACTTTAAACAAAGAACTTTAGTCTAACCATATTAGTTGGAAATTGTGAAATCTAACAATCATATTTTCTATCTTCTAATTCTGTATCTCTGGAGAACCCAAACTAATGCAAGCTCTCTGAGGGAAGACTGTATTTAATCATCTTGTGTGATAGACTTAAGTCCATAATGTAGTGGTATGTGGAGCAGGACATTTGGAAGGTGATTAGAACATGAAGGTGGTGTACTCGTGAATGGGATTAGTGCACTTATAAAAGAGACTCCAGAAAGCTACTTCACCCCTTCTGCTGTTAATAAGACATCATGGTAGTTTATTTTAATAGCCTGAATACACTAAGACATTTTGGCACTTGTAAGGCCTAAGATAGTACCAAGCATATAGTAATAATGAACAGCATTAACAAGTTTTCCTAATGTTTCAAGCATTTTTTGTGTTACTTCATTTAATACAACAAGGTGTTGAGATAGGTATTATTATTTCATATTCAAATGTGGAAACCGAGGCATCCAGAGTTTACATGACTTATAAAGTTCATAGAACTAGCTAGACAGTGATTTTAGAAGTCCTCAAACTCATCTCTTTGGAGACAGAAACTCCACTTTTAACCATTTTACAATTCTGATATAATAAATTTTTTGTTCTTTGGAGAGAGAGCCCGAATTAGCTCAGGATTAAAATTAGAGTGGATGAAATTAATTAATTATATAAACATCTTGTTCTGTCTCTAGTGACACATCCCAGTACCTCTATGCTACAGTTTTTCTGGTACAAGGGGCACTAGTTTGGGCTAAAATTCTCTGAGTTTGAGGATTATAACATACACTTCTGGGGTTTGTCAAGAACAGGGTAGAAGTTATAGGGATATATTTATACTCCTCTATTCACCCAAGTAGCCTTTCAAATGATCACTTGTGCTTTTAATAACTTACTAAATATAATCAAGGCACAGAACACAATGGACACGGCCACCTCAAAGTGTTTTTAGAACAAAGCCAAGTGAAAACAAATAAACACACAAGTAACCAATGTACACCCCCGACTGATGTAGCTATCACCATGTGCCGACCAAGCTTAGCAACAACCAATGTGCAACCACTTTCCCAAGAGAGACACGTGGGAAGGACCTGCACTGCCAAGTGCACTCAGTGAAGAGCCTGGTGAGTTTCTCAGCAGATAGCCTCTCTTTCGTCAGGCTGACAGCATACAGTTAAAATTATTTAGCATAAGTTTCACCTTCATTCCTTTCCACCATGAGACCAGGGTACTTCCCATTTTCAATCCTTTATTCTTTCCCTTGGCTGACATTAAGTGTCAGGCTGCTACAGAAAACTGGGTGGCAGAGGTATGTTGCTTTTCTCTTTGGGCTTACACTCTGTTGGTCTTGTTCTGTTACCTCTTCTCTCCCCCACACTCCTCACTTGAGATTTCAGAAAGCCTGCTGTCTTTATGTAAATCTAATCAAGACTCATTCAATTATTCCCCAACACTGTGGCAAACATTACAAAATATTAGCAGGGTGGCTGTGATTTTTAGGTCTTCAGAATCATTGGGCTCATTTTTCTAGCCTTTGTCCTCTTTTTAAAACACACCAAAGAAGTCCCTGGCTTGAAAGAGGTGCTGTGTTTGCAGATCAGTGGGAGGTAGGCACTCACAGAGCTATTCTGAAAACAAAGGAAAGCTCCCTCCCCAAGGCTGAAGTGCCACAGCTTTGCATAGTGGGACCTGCTTTGACAAGTGGGACCTTGTGGGGTTCTATACTTACAATTTATAACTTTCTTCCTAATGATCAGAGTATATTTGGTCAGGGAGACCAATAAAAAGCGGGGGTGGGGGGGCTTAATAAAAAAGGAACAGAATGTGAATTGGAAACATACCTACTAGTAGGGGGCAGATCCTGGGTGATGTTAGGAAGTTGGGGAAGGAAGAAGCCTTTAAGCTTTCAATTCTACCAACCTCTCCTTCATCTTCCCCATCCAGTGGTATCTCCGTCCCATTCCCTAGTTCTCCAGATTTCCTGCCAAAGCCTCTTTATAGAGTCGTCAGAAAATGTGACCCTGTGGAATATTGGAAACAGCACTCAATGTACAATCTTCCTGGTCCTAACTTCACCATTTACTACTAGTTGACTTAGGGTAAATGGTTCAACTCTGACCCACTGTTACCTCATTTTTCTTTGTCTCCTTGTTTTTAAAACAGGCATCTCTTCACAATCCTTTTTTAGGGTCATGTAAGAAAAGGAACAGTTACATTCTATAAAATCTAAGCATTGTGCAAATATAAGGCATGATCAATTTCTTTCTTTTTTTCTTTCTTTCTTTTTTTTTTTTTAATTCAGTGAGAGGCAAGGAGGCAGAGAGACAGACTCCTGCATGTGCCCTGACTGGGATCCACAAGGAAAGCCCACTAGGGGGTGATGCTCTGCCCATCTGAAGCATCACTCTGTTGCTCAGCAACCAAGCTCTCCTTAAGGTGAGGCCATGGAGCTATCCTCAGCACCTGGGGTCAACTGGCTCCAACTGAACCATGGCTGCAGGAGAAAGAGAGAAAGAGAGAGAGAGAGAGAGAGAGAGAGAGAGAGAGAAGCGAGAAGGGGAGGGTAGGGGAACAGATAGTCACTTCTCCTGTGTGCCCTGACAGGGAATTGGACCTGGGGCATCTACACGCCAGGCTGATGCTTTACTACTGAGCCAATCAGCCAGGGCACAATCAATTTGTATTTGATGATCTTGAACATGGTGCTCAATGGATGCCCCAAATGACTGCTCAATCACTGTACTATCTCATCTGACAAATATTATTATTCTGAGAGATCTCTTCCATTCTATAGGGGTAGAACTGACATAATTGAAAAGGAAAATTTAACCACTAAAGTCGTTCTATTTTAATCAGTTGAATAATCAAATTGCATCATTTAAATCAATTATTAGATACCACGGAGCTGGTATTCTGTCAGTAAACTCAGATTGCAGACCAATTTGGTCATCCTAATGGGGATGAGGCTCTAACCATTTATGGCTCCATTACCAAGCAGTTCCAATTTGCTGTGAGTTCCATCACATACCAGGGAAGCTGGAAAGTAAAACAAAACCACGGATTACATTTTGAACATTCTCTTGAAACCACGGCAGGCATGTTACTTATGTGCCAGACAGTTGAACTCTCAGTGAGGTTTGGACACAGAGCTGAACACGTGCCTTGTGGCGAAAACAGTGGCAAAGGCAGCTGGGTTTTTGGGATCAGTCATGGCAGAGTTCCTGCATCCAATACGTCCATGTCCTTAAGTCTAAACATTGCAATGACTGAGAAATCACTGCACTTGACAGTTTACCTAGAAACAACTAGACTGTGTCTTCCTTCATTAGGGATGATGGGAAGTAAGTCAAGATATTACAGCAAGTAGAACAGGTCAATTTATATTTTTTCTCAAAAACTGTGACTGAAAAATCCTATTTGCTGTATCATCTGTGTTAAAGACAGCTCCGTAGCAAAATATATATATTGTCACATCCTTTTACCTTACTGTTAAGGTGTGCTGTGCTTTCTTTCTCCTTAGGCACCTCCATATATCATGGAAAACTTGGAAAGATCATTTTTAGTAGCTGCACAAGAATTCGTTGTGTGTACACACCATGGTTTATGGACCTGTGGATTCATTTTTACACATTTCTGTAACACATTTAGGCTATACTTGAAAACTCTATGCTAAAAATTCTTTTCACATTTTGAATTATTTTGTACAAAATATCTATAATTAAGCCTCATGTCTATACATTTGGTCATTTCCACATTTTATAAGACTTTAATTTAAAAAAGAAAAAAGCTTTCCAAAGATGTTTCTTACATTAACAATCCTCACTTCCAAGAGAAACTGAATTTATGTTCTTTTTTTAAGCATTCTACAATAGTTTTTATTTATATTTCTCCTCCCCAAACCCCATATTTTATTGGCCCTTTGTTGGACTCTTGAACACCTCCATGCTTATTGCCAGGACCAGGTTGGGAGTCCTATCCCTGGGGGCTGCCTCTCACCCCCACTCTACACTTCAGCAAGGAACAAACTGTCCTTTACTGTCATTGACCTACACCTCAGGAGACTGACCCCTCAGGCACATACCATGTCTGGAAGGCCAATGTTATTGGCCTGGGTGCCAAGTCAGGGCATGAATTTCTAGTGAAGAACTATACTGGTGATGAATGCATTGAAGTGGACGATCTAATTACCAAGGCCCTTCTGGAAGTGGCTTAAGTCAGGCAGCAAAAACATTGAACTTGCTGGTGTGAGGTAAGATCAATCCCTCAAAGTTTTAAATCCAGAGGAAACTGAGAAATCTGTTGTTGAAATTGGAAAAAAAATGTATAAAAAGAAGATACAAAAGAAAGCATCATGAAAAATAAAATTTTGTTTGTAGTGATTTTTAAATTCAACTCATGGATGATTCTCAAAACGACTTGTGGTATTTCTATTTCACCTGTCCACAAGACCCCTATAATGAACTTCCTTACTTTTAACCTTAAAGAAATTAGAATTAGAGAATGGAGGGTAGAAGCAGTCTGTGGAGGAGGGAAGGAGAAGAAGAGTGAGGACAGAAGGGGGAAATGAGGAGATAGGAGAGACAGTCATGAAGCAAGGCAAAGGGGTCGGTACAAGAAAGTAGAAAAGAGGAGGTATCAAAAATAAGCTGCACCCAGCTATTTCCCCAGACTTCTTCAAATCTCCTCTCTGTTGTTGGATAACTTGAGGAGTCTTTTTTTTTAAAAGACACCTTTTGGGGTTTTGTTGTTGCTGCTTGTTTGATTTGTTGGTTTCATTTTGGGGATGGGGTTGTTTCTTAATTTTAAGGACTATTTTATATCCTTTTGTTGCAAGGATCAATGACAAACTGTCGAGTTTCTTTCAGGTACAGCATGTATGCTTATTGCACCTTCTTTTCTTTCCCGGTAGCAGGCGGGGCGGCCACACAGGCTGAAGATGTGAATGTCAAGGCTGTCGGTTCCCAGCGTGCTCAGCAGCGAGGGTCCGACCAGACGGCAGGGCGGCTCACTGCGAAGGGGGAGCCCACACCTGCAGGCTGGCGCGGTTTTCTCATTTTACGTACATGGAATAATTAAACCGATGTTCTTTCAAGTTCTAAATCATTCAGAATTTGAGTTGCTTAAATAACGAAGTACCTTTTTATAACTTTAAAAACAAGAATACTGATACTCTCCTTAAAAAGAGCAGGAAAGGCTAAACACCATACAGCAATCAATGAATGGAGACCGGGAGGGGCTTGCATTCTGGGTACAGCGTAGGGATTTGCTATACGCTTTGGGCAGAAAAGATGCGCATTATGATCTTTCTAGAGGCCGTTTCTTGTCACGTCGGAGGTGACAGTGCAGAGTGCTGAGGGGAGAGAGATAGGAAGTGGAGATTTTTTTTCTTTCTGGAGTACTTGAACCCACTCCGGCTCTAATAGTCTTCCCAAACTCCTCTTTGCTGGCCATGAGTCTGCTTTGCCTTCGGCTGTGAAAAAATTTAAACAAAATCACTTTCATTTGAGTTGTCACAACTGTGTCTACTTCTCTGAAGCAAATGAGTCCAGGTAGCGCTGCTGACAGCCATCAGCATGCCATCACACCTGACAGGGGGTGAACGAACAGTCCGGCTGGTGGGAACTGTCTCATCACACCTGACAGGGGGTGAACGAACAGTCCGGCTGGTGGGAACTGTCTCATCACACCTGACAGGATGAACGAACACTCCAGCTGGTGGGAACTGTCTCATCACACCTGACGGGATGAACGAACACTCCAGCTGGTGGGAACTGTCTCATCATACCTGACAGGATGAACGAACACTCCGGCTGGTGGGAACTGTCTCATCACACCTGACAGGGGGTGAACGAACACTCCGGCTGGTGGGAACTGTCTCATCACACCTGACAGGATGAACGAACACTCCGGCTGGTGGGAACTGTCTCATCACACCTGACAGGGGGTGAACGAACACTCCAGCTGGTGGGAACTGTCTCATCACACCTGACAGGATGAACGAACACTCCGGCTGGTGGGAACTGTCTCATCACACCTGACAGGGGGTGAACGAACACTCCAGCTGGTGGGAACTGTCTCATCACACCTGACGGGATGAACGAACACTCCAGCTGGTGGGAACTGTCTCATCACACCTGACAGGATGAACGAACACTCCAGCTGGTGGGAACTGTCTCATCACACCTGACGGGATGAACGAACACTCCAGCTGGTGGGAACTGTCTCATCACACCTGATGGGATGAACGAACAGTCCGGCTGGTGGGAACTGTCTCATCACACCTGACAGGATGAACGAACACTCCGGCTGGTGGGAACTGTCTCATCACACCTGACAGGATGAACAAACACTCCGGCTGATGGGAACTGTCTCATCACACCTGACAGGATGAACAAACACTCCGGCTGGTGGGAACTGTCTCATCACACCTGACAGGATGAACGAACACTCCGGCTGGTGGGAACTGTCTCATCACACCTGACAGGATGAAGGAACACTCTGGCTATGGGAATTGTCTCATCGCACCTGACAGGATGAACGAACACTCCGGCTGGTGGGAACTGTCTCATCACACCTGACAGGATGAAGGAACACTCCGGCTATGGGAACTGTCTCATCGCACCTGACAGGATGAACGAACACTCCGGCTGGTGGGAACTGTCTCATCACACCTGACAGGATGAACAAACACTCCGGCTGGTGGGAACTGTCTCATCACACCTGACAGGATGAACAAACACTCCGGCTGGTGGGAACGGTCTCATCACACCTGACAGGATGAACAAACACTCTGGTTGGTGGGAACTGTCTCTTTCTCTCTCTTTAAATTTCCATCCCAAATCTCCTAGATCAGCATTTCAAGCCATGTCTGGATACTTGATCCCTATGACAGCAGAACACGTTAGAGATGGCACACTGCAAGACCTCTCCCATGGTGCTCTCCAATGGTCCACTGCCTCTGGCCTTGGACAGCCACGTTCTCCCTGATGATGGCTAAGGAGCGCTGTGGTCCTCTACAGCAGGGCTCTTCCGAAGCAGGAGTCATGACAAGTCCTTGCACAGCCAAACAACAGATACACTGTGGAGAAACCTAAAGTGACCAGGCTGCTGTTTAGAAGAAAAATCACTGAAGCCTAGGAGGCACTATGATTGTCTTTCTCCATCATGAACATCAATTCACATTGCTCCATAGCTTAGGAAGTTTTCAACTGGGTTAGTTATATTTCCATGGCATAAAGCAAGGTTCTTAGATTTGTTGGTGAATAAAATGCAATCCTTATGTTCCCTGTGTTATAATTATCATTGTTGTACAAGCCATTATAAAGAGGATATTTGAATACTCAAATAAGAGAAAATAAGCAGGCAGAGCCACAGAAATAGCAGGTCTTCCCACAGTGAGAACTGATAAAACAAAACAAAAAAAAACATTTACAGTCTTAGTAACAAATTGTCTCTAATACCTCCCAACCATTAAGTCCGAGCTAAACAGAAAGGACAACTGGGTGATAACCAAGGAAGTTCCCACTGTCTGCATGTCACCAGTAGGTCACATACCCTCTGAAGAAGTTCTTTTATTGCGTTTGTAATCATTATGTTCTAATGACTTTCCCAGTGTTTCTGTAGATAGTACCTGTATTACCAACCGCTGATCAAGCTCACGAGCACTTTCCTTTCTGCTGAAGGGGAATATTTAGAAACAGTCCTTTCACTAAAACATTATGCTAAGAAGCTTGGTCCCGTGCGGAAGGCAGAATCAAGGCCAACATTGACATGTGCATAGGTGGTGCTTGGCGACTGGCCACGCTTTTGTTTTCTACACTTGTGCCAGTCTTTAATAATTGTACTTAAAACTTTTTAAAATTGATTTTATAGAGAGAAGGGAGAGAGAGAGAGAGAAACATCAAGCTTTTGTTCCACTTATTTATGTATTTATTGGTTGGTTCTTGTATGGGCCCTGACCAGGGATCAAACCCGCAACCTTGGAATATCTGGATGATGCTCTAACCAACTGAGCTAACAGGCCAGGGTCTAAAAATTTCATTTTAAATAAAACAGAGTCCATGTTTCTAACTCATTTACACTTAAATGTTAATAATATTCTGCAAGAGTTAGTTGTTATTTAAAATAATTTTTGTAATAGTGTTTTTGACCAAGAAATTTGAATTTGGCCCATTATAAATTATTTTGAGCACTTTAGTCCAATCTTCTTGCAACATACCAAGTTTGAAACACTCTAACACAGTGAAGATATTTCCATAACCTCAATTTCACTTCTTAATATACTAATATGATGTCAAAGTGTTTAAAATCTAGCTGACTACAATGTAATTTGTTCAGTCTGTCCTTAATCTTTTCATATGCCCAACCAACCAAATGGACCACAAATTTAGACTATGATTTTAGAAACAAAATAGCAATCACATTGTGGAAAACTAACCTTTAGTAGTAATAATAAATAAATGTTTCTAACTTTAATATTTGAAGTGACATCTAAACTGCACATTACTGAAATAACCAGTTACTTAATAATCTTTGATTGTAATTGCTATGCAATATGATGGCTTAAAATACAGGTTAATTTATGTTAATTTATTGTTGTGTCACTAAAAGCTACTTTATGAAAGATTGGACATGTGGCCGATTAAGAACTAGATGACTCAACAATTATTCATGAGTTTAAGACTACCATCCACTCTACACTGTATTTAGATTCTCTCTCTATCTTTTTTTTTTTTTTCAGCAATAGAGAGGCAGAGACAGAGACAGAAAGAGGAAGGGAGAGAGATGAGAAGCATCAACTCGTAGCTGTGGCACCTTAGTTGTTCATTGATTGCTTTCTCATATGTGCCTTGATCAGGGGCTCCAGTTGAGTCATTTACCCCTTGCTCAAGCCAGCAACCTTAGACTCAAGCCAGTGACCTTGGGCTTCAAGTCAGCAACCTTTGGCTCAAGCCAGCAACCATGGATCATGTTTATGATCCTACACTCAAGCTGGCAAGCCCATGCTCAAGCTGATGAGCGCATGCTCACTCCAGTGACCTCAGGGTTTTGAACCTGGGTCCTCAGCATTCCAAGGTCAATGTTCTATCCACTGCGCCACCACCAGGTCAGGCTGTATTCAGATTCTTAGCTACTGAAGTTCTTAGTTGTTTATCTTTTCCAGAACTCAGAGAAAATCATTTTTAATAATGTAGCAGTTAGGGACATGTTTCTTTGTGTCAATACCTTCAGTGCCATCAGTTGTATAAATGTTTTCCCAGGAATCTTATTTGGGAATTTAAACAATTAACTGTCAAATCACTGCCTTACTCCCATGTTGCTATTCTCTGAAGAAATCATATACTAAACATAGCAATACCTACGTCTACTTAAAGAAGATTATTCAAGTTATCTAGCATGTTGGTCCCATATAGTCTTTAAAAGAAGTAAACTTATACCAAAGTGAAATTTTAAAAAATAATGCTGAGATACTAGACAGAAGTAATATAGAATCTTTTCTAGCAGTAACTGGCACTATGTATTAAAATGCTCAATTTCCAAACATACCAATGTTGGGATAGTTAAATCTAAACCTCTGAAGTGTGTCCCAAGCATCAATATATTTTTTTCAAAATATCTCAGATGATTCTTACGTTTAGGCAGATTGGGAAATGACTGATTTCCAGGCTTGGAAATTCAAAACTAAACAAACGCTGGAGTAACTTTACAGAAAATACATGACGCAGCAAGCTCGGACTGCAGGCTCGGGAGTCTGGGTGAAGGTGCAGCAAAATTCATTTTCATACCTATAGACTAACTGCTGAGTCTTTGCTTTGAATCCGACAACTTGAAAAATAGTTTTCTGGTTTCTTTATGGGCCTGATTGTATCTTAGGCTTGACAAAGCCACTCTTTATTTCACAAATATTTATTGCACTCCAAGCAGTCTGTTAGGAGCAAAATGACCAAGAGTGGAGACAGTCTTGTCAGCGGCCCATAGCCATTTGTATCAACCATTGGATTCCCAGAACACATTGACAGTAATAATCACATGGACTTTTTTTCCTGGGTAATTAACTTTTATGGTGGTAACATTGATACCACTCACTATTCTCACAAGACATTGATGTTATTTTTAAAAGACAGTCAGGAAGGAGTCCAGTCCCAGGAGGAAAAGCCTCAGTTTGAGAGCCGCGAAAGTAACAATGAAATGGTTAGGCCGCTTTGCATAGCTAGTCGTACAGGTGAGCATGTTAGAGCAGTCAGAGAGGAGGCTCCTCTGCAGGATGGAGCAGGGAGAGGGAACCACATGGCCCTTCATGCCTGTCCGGGAGGCACATTGAGCTCTGGCTTCTGAACTGTTAGTAGGTCCAGGAATGGTTTATTCCCTCAGAAGATGTTCTCTGGTGGTTATAATTCTTGTCAAGCTTCCCCCCCCCCCCAGAAATCATAGAAAAAAGTACAGAATCCCAGCACCTCAGGTGTGTGAAGAAGGCAGAGAAGGCTTGTTAATAGAGGTGGTAGCTGAGCTCTTAATTTTAGTGGAAAAGAGCAGTTGAGTGAAAAAGACTGATGAGTGGGAAGGAGGAGCACATTGAAGGTCAAGGGAGGGGCATATATGAAGGCTAAGAGGCAACAACCAACACGGTTGTTGGAAAATTTCCACATAGTTCAGTGTGATTGGAGCACAGGCGGTCAGGAAGGGGAGCTGGGACTTAAAGCAGCAAGGCAGGCTCAGATACACTCAGCATTTGCAACTTATCCCACAAACTTTAAAGGTCCTTAAAGTATCTTTAGTAGTAGAGGAATACCAAAGATTTATATTTTAGACTTAAAGAGTTGTTTGGGGCACTTTAGAAATGACAGACTAACTGTGGGGAAGGGAGATGTGGAAAGAGGAGGGGGCAGACTAGAGGCCAGCTGGAGGCTCTCAGAAGCATGAGCCCAAACCCAGGAATGGAGGTGGGGATGGAGAAGAGGAAAGGACAGCAAAATGTGTGTTTATAGGACTTTATCTCCATTAATGAGGCTGGGTAAGAAAGAGGAATGGAACTCCCAAGTTTCTGGATTGGAAAGCTGGTAAACAACCCTGGCCAGTTTGCTCAGTGGTAGAGTGTTGCCCAAGAATGTGGAAGTCCAGGGTTCGATTCCTGGTCAGCACACACAGGAGAAGCAACCATCTCCTCTCTCTCTCTCTCTCTCTCTCTCTTTCTCTCTCCTACAGCCATGGATTGATTGGTCCCAGCAAGATGGCCCCAGGCACTGAGGATAGCTCCCTGGCCTCCACTTCGGGTGATAAAAATAGCTCAGTTGCTGAGCAACAGAGCAACACCCTAGATGGGCAGAACATCACCCCACAGGGGGCTTGCTGGGTGGATCTGTCTCTCTACCTACCCTGCTCTCACTTAATTAAAAAAAAAAAAAAAGCTGGTAAACAAAGATACCTTTAACAAAAACGGGCTATAGCAGAGAATTCGGTCTGGTGGAGGGGAAATAAGTGCACTATTAGATGTACTTTAAGTTAAAAAATAGAAAATGAATTGTCTCTAAAATCTTTAAATTTTTTTTTTTGAGAATCCAAGTTTCAGATCATTCTACAAAAATAGCTGACCTACAGTCACCAAAAATGCCAAAGTCATGACAGGCAAGGATGGACTGAACAATGCCTCTAGATTAAAGAGGACCGAGGAAGCTTGACAGCCAAACTCACTCAGCTCCGGGTTTCCTGTCCCTGCAAAGGATATAAGTGACACAGTTGAAAAATTTGAATGTGATCTGTTGATTAGCAACTAGTATTATATATATACAATACTAATATTTTATTAATTTTCTGATTTGAGTAATTGAACTGCAAGAGGGTTTAAAGAATATCATACATGCAAATCACCCCCAGATGGTCCAGAAAAAGATATGTTTATGGAGAAAGACTAAATTATAAAGGTAGTGTCGTAAAGTGTTAATTTTTGGGAATTTTAGGAAAGAATATACAGAAAATCTATATACTATTCTTGCAATTTTTAATAAATTTGAAATTAGAACAAAATTTAAAAAGTATTACAGTAAAAAGATTTTTGAGATATTTACATTTTTAGAAAAACATAAAGAATAACAAGGCAAATATTTCTATTCCCTCTTCTTAGAATAAATAATAACTAATATTCTATTATTTACTTTTAGGCATTTTGAAGTAAAATATTACCTCTTACCATTTTATGTAGAAAAAATTCTTGTATTTGTATGAGTACTGTAGAAAAGAAGAAGGGAAATAAAAATTATGTACTAAAGTGGGTCTAATTATCCATTAAATTAAGACATAATCAAGCCCAGAATATACGATTACACTTTGGGATATCCTCAGAGAATATAAAACTTACACCAAATCTAAATCTTAGAGCATAATTTAGTTATTCTGCAAAAGGTCCAAGGGGTTAAATTTTTATTTTAGTTTCTATATAGGAGCAAAAACATCAGTTTTCTCACGTATCAGCAAACAAGAAGAAAGTACTTTGTTGCCTTGATTTTACTGGCATCCACATAGAAAAGCCATTTCCAGGGTGCCAATTTCACCGAAACTATAACATAAAATAAGACTGGCTATTCACAAAAGCCGTTCAAGAGTCTCTTTAAAAAAACAAAACAAAACAGTGAAAGTAAAGATGGATAAGTGTCAATAGAACATGTGATCTGAAATGCTAAAACCAGTGACAGAAGCTGTATCCTAGGTTTGCAACCAAGATTGTATTTGGCACCTTATGTTCCTGGCCACCTTCCTTCTAAGAGCGGTGACAATTGGTGCCCAGTGCTCTTCTGGCTCAAGGTGGAAGTCAGGAGACTTGGTATGAAAGGAAACTGGAGATGAACACATGACGCCATCCCAGCGGTTCGGGATGTGTGCTCGCCTTGCTTCTCTTTACCCAGACACTCATCTTACAGGGTTTCATTTTACATTGCTTGGTAAACAGAAGACAAGCACAGGGAAGGATAGGAATCCCAGCCTAGTCAGCACATGAAAACAGTGCAAATACAGGAACGATGGAACAAATCCAAGTAGTCCCCCTGAAGGAATGATTGTTTCCAGAGCAAGGGGCTCCCTCCTGGGGCCCTGGGAAGTGGAGGTGCGGGCTTACCCACACACACCTTCTGCTTTGCTTTCCTCTCTCTGACTCCTTCCTTTTATTTCTCCAGCTCTCTCTCACTCTTCATTATTTGCTCCACCGAAATAGGTTAGCTCTCCAAACCCTGCACTGAAGAGGAGGCCGCCACATGCACTCGAACCTCTCTTTGGGGATTTAGGAGTAGGTTCCCACCTTTCGCAGATGCCTTCTTTTCTTCCTCCTTTGTCAGGAGAGAATCAATCATAGGTGACATGGCAATGACCTTCTCTCCTACTATCTCTTCAAGAAAAATAAAAATAAAGTGTCATTCTTTTCTCCCAGCATGTCTTCAAGTTGTAAATAAGACTTGTCAGCTTAATTGAGTAAAATCATTTTCTTCACAATTTTTATGTGTCTGCATGGAAAATAACTACCATCGCTGTTGAGTGCTGTGCCCTTCCCTCGTTTTATGGAGAAGAACCATGAGTGGTCGGAAGGGGAAGGTAGAAAGACTTACTACGTGAATAAGGCAGTGAAATAAATCACAGAAATACAAAAGAATTTTCTGCCAACTGGTCTCCTTCTAACTGAAAACAATGGCAGCTAACATGAACCAACCTAAAATACTCATACCCACCAAAGGCGTCTGTTTTTCTATGTCATGTAGGATGCCACACAAAGGACGTTCAGCAGCCATGCTGCAATCCACTGCAGATTTAAGTTCTGAAGTGATTTATGATGGCATTAAAATGAAATCATTTAATGAAATTAGGTGTGTGTGTGTTTGTGTGTATGTGTGCTGTTGTGCAGATCTAACTGAGATAAGATCTATCTCTAAGTTATGGTATTTCTTTTTTGTATTTTTCTGAAGTTGGAAACAGGCAGGCAGTCAGACAGACTCTCACATGTGCCCCACCAGGATCCATCCGGCACGCCTACCAGGGGGCGATGCTCTGCCCATCTGGGGCGTTGCTCTGTTGGACCAGAGCCATTCTAGTACCTGAGGCAGAGGCCATAGAGCCATCCTCAGCGCCCGGGCCAACTTTGCTCCAATGGAGCCTTGGCTGCAGGAGGGGAAGAGAGAGATAGAGAGGAAGGAGAGGGGGACGGGTGGAGAAGCAGATGGGCGCTTCTCCTGTGTGCCCTGGCTGGGAATTGAACCTGGGACTCCTGCACGCCAGGCCAACGCTCTACTACTGAGCAAACTGGCCAGGGCCTAAATTATGGTATTTTATAAGATTTTTAAAAACTTTCTTCTTTATGTTTTAATGTACTTTAACGTTTTAATTATAGTACTCATTATTTTGGTAATCAAGAAAAATACATTTATTTTCTTTTCAGATTGAAAAGCAGTTCATGAAATGTTTCAAACACCAATTGTTTCTCAGAGTTGAAAGGTAGCTTAGAAAAAGTACGCATTTAAATGCAAATCCATTTTTAAGTGAAGTAACATTGAAATTAATTTTTTATTATTCTCTAATGTTGAGCTGGTAAAAAATTTGAGTGTTTGTGAAATTCCAACATTAAATACTGCTTCGTGAGTGCAAGAAGGGTTGCTGTGTGTTAACACTTTGTACTTGCATCTGAAACTTCTATATTATAAATTTATAACTTCATAATACCTCATTCCAATTGAACTTTTAAAGAAAGTGTTTCTGATTATCTGCTATGGGGCCCAAAGGACTCTTGCATCATTTTGTGAACAGACAGAACCCCAATCATAAGCAGTGACAATAAATCCTCGTTGTACTCGCAAGCAGAATCCAGATGGATCTCAGCCCCCCTCCATCCCACCAGCCATTGGGCCCTCCCTCCAGCATCGACAGGAAGAGCAGGAAAAAGCTGAAAGGAGCACCTCCCACCTCCATTCACCATGGCAACCACCAGGAGCAGGGTCCAGGAAAAGAGGCCCAAAGTCATGGTTGTCGTCTGTGTTCTTCACCTAGATGACCTGACAGAAACTTTAAGAGATCTGTAAGTCCCTTTCAAATCAAAGCTCTGATCCTACAAAAAATTCATAAGAAAAGGGAAGCTTTCCACTTCCCTGAGTGTTTTACTCCCTCTTTCCAAGATTAAGAGATTCAGTTTAGATCAGTTTTTCAATGACAGGTGTATGAATGAATGACTAGCTCATTCCCCACCCTTCTCCATTTAAAATATTTTTTTAAATTCATTTTAGAGAGGAGAGGGAGAGACAGACAGAGAGAGAGAGAGAGAGAGAGAGGAGAGACAGAGAGAGAGAAGGGAGGAGGAGCTGGAAGCATCAACTTCCATATGTGCCTTGACCAGGCAAGCCCAGGGTTTTGAACCGGCGACCTCAGCACTTCCAGGTCGACGCTTTATCCCACTGTGCCACCACAGGTCAGGCCCATTTAAAATATTTTTTACATCTGAAGTTCTTTCCATAAAAACATCTTCCAAGACATTTAGTGATATCCCATTGCTGGGGACTTCTCCAGGACTGGATCTGTACATATTCTGTCTCTCCTCTCCTGTTCTCCACTGACTGCAATTTACAAACAAGTTTAGTTAGATTAAAAAAAAAAGGCTTATCACCATCTCCCACTTCAGCTACAATCCCATCTTTCTCTTTCCTCTGACACCCCCCTTTCCAGTTTACTTTTTGTTAATATATACAATCTTATCATGTTAATCTTTAGCATTAAAAAATTCATGGTCTGCCTGACCAGGCGGTGGCGCAGTGGATAGAGCGTCGGACTGAAATGCCGAGGACCCAGGTTCGAGATGCTGAGGTCACCAGCTTGTGCGCGGGATCATCTGGTTTGAGCAAAAAAAGCTCACCAGCTTGAACCCAAGGTCGCTGGCTCGAGCAAGGGGTTACTCGGTCTGCTGAAGGCCCGTGATCAAGGCACATATGAGAAAGCAATCAATGAACAACTAAGGTGTCGCAATGCGCAACGAAAAACTAATAATTGATGCTTCTCATCTCTCCATTCCTGTCTCTCTGTCTCTGTCTATCCCTCTCTCTGACTCTCTCTCTGTCTCTGTAATCAATCAATCAATCAATCAATCATGGTCTTTCTAGGGCCCAAAAGAAAAAATCCAAGTGCCAAATCCTGGCTTGCAGAGTCCTCCTCACTAGTCTACCTCTTCAGTTTCATTTTCTTCCCCTGTCTCTCTCTCTGCCTCCAAACCTGCCAAGCAAGCTCCATTTGGTGTGCTCCCAGCCACATCATCTGCATGCTCATCACTAGGTTTCACCACGTGGCTTTCTTGGACCAGAATGCTCTTCCCTACTTTCTTCGTCACTGGCTCAAACATTTCTCCCAAAGTTAAATCTTCCTGGTGCCCCCTTCCCCCAACACATTTGCTGGTTTTAAATACATTATTACTGTATTGCAAATCTTGGGGGAACTAAGTATCTCCACTGTCTGTGTTTAGCACAATTCTTAATACACAGTAAGACTCTCTAAATATATGAATAAATTAACAAATATATTTCACACAATGTATGAAATTTGGGTGGGCAAAAACGCGAAAAAGTTTAGCGCTCAAGTGAATAAACAGGGCTTTCATTTACTCAGAACAGTTCTCACTGACATATGCCAGGATAGGACTTCCACCTCTTTTCCCAGTCAAACAGTTGTCTGCGGGGGGAAGTATGCTATTGGCATCCCTGTCAGCGTTCCCTGACTTTGGCTCCATTCTCTCTCCAGGAGCCCTTCCTCTTCTTGACATTCTTTTCACCACTAAGCACTTACCCTATGCCCAAACTTAACTGAGCACAGAACGAATTCAAGTTATTAAATGTAAACAAACTTATTTTACAATTTCTTTTCAGGCTAACAGAACTGGAATGAGTAAATAATTGTGGGACCAATATTTTACCTCTCCTGAATGAGGGTAAAATAATACATGCAAAATGTATTGGAATAAGACAGGTAGAGGGAGCTGTATGTTATAAAGATGATCAAATATCTATATTGATGTAACCATAGCCAAAAGGTTTGAAATACGTTTTCAAGTCCTTTTGCTTTCTGTCATGACCAATGCTGAGATTCTAAGTCTAGGAGTAGAAGAAAACATGTATATCATACCATTTATTTTAGGTTGTGACACTCATCCCCTGGAATTTAGAGGAAAACTAGAACCCGTAAGTAGCTAAAAGTCCGGAATTTCTTAAATTTTGGAGTGCTACTCAGGTGGTGAGAAAGCACCCTATTTAATTCCTTTTCATTAGCAAAGTCATATAATTTTGATGGAATATAGCTATCAGTAGACACTATTTTAAGAGCAACAAATTATCATCATCATGTTGAGGAGTCATACTCAAATGGTCACAAATGGATTAATTACTAAATATCAATAAATACATTTTAGAAAATTATGAACTAGATGTGACTCAAAGAGAAGTTCAAACCTTGAAAAATGAATATAATGTCCTATTTCACATGAAACAAATGTTTTATATCTTTAATGCAATTTTAAAAGGAACAATTACAAAATATTGGCATTACTTCTAATAATACACCTATGTTTTCAATACATGTGTCCAGAACAGATATACTGTAGTTTTGATTTTGCGCAATGCAATTAGATTCTATTTTTTTAAGTGAGAGAGAGAGAGAGAGATGCAAAGCATCAATTTGTAGTTATGTCACTGTAGTTGTTCACTGATTGCTTCTCATATGCGCTTTGACAGGGGGCAGGGGGTGGTGGCTCCAGCTGAGCCAATGACTTCTTGCTCAAGCCAGTAACATTGGGCTTCAAGCCAGTGACCATAGGATCATGTTGATGATACCATGCTCAAACCGGTGACCTCATGCTCAAGTCAGATAAGCCTGCGCTCAAGTCTGTGACCTCAAGGTTTCAAACCTGGGATCTCAGAGTCCCTGGTTGATGCTCTATCTACTGCGCCACCACCGGCCAGGCTCAACTACATTCTTAAGGACAGATATATATATGTATGAGATTTCTCTAAACAGCTCTGCTATGTCTCCATCATCTTTTGCTTTTTTCTCTCCAAAAGAGAGCATCCAAGCCATTTAACCTTCTCTATCTATCGTTATTCATAGCATTGAAGAAGAGACAGAGCTAAGGGAGAGCCCTGGCAACCTGGGAAAACACGCATCATGCTCCAATTTCCATGTCAAACACTGAGCTGAACACTCTCCATGCTCTTATGTATTTTGTGTTAGACTTAGTCAGAGTTTGAGAGACAGGACAGGGTAAACTGCAAGACTTTTGGGATGGTTCATAGAGAAGATGCTAAATACTCAACACTACCATTCAGCTGTCCATATAGAGAAAGCTGGTTTTCAGGAAGGGAAGTGCAGGTTTGAAGAGAATAAACAACATGCCCAGAGACCATTCTAAGGGGACTTAGAATTCTAAGGAAGGACAGTAGAGACTTTTCTCATGTCTCATCCTTCAGTGATGGTGGATGGATATGACAGGTTACTTTAATGCACAAAATATTTGAGTCTTTTTAACTCAGCTGGTGGAACCACTACTCTCTCTCCTCTTAGCTAGCGAATTACTGTCCACCCACCAGGAGAAAGATTAGAGAAAATGACCTTGTTTCATGGCAAAAGAGAGAAACCTCTCTACTTATATAGCTAGAGAGTCTTGCTGGAAGAATGACACTCAGATATTATTCATTAATTGTGTACCTGTCTTGAGAACAATATGCCTACTCAACTTGTACGCGACATAAAAAGTACAACATTCATTTCTCTTTTTGCTTATTATTTCCATACTATTAAGATGAAGTAAATGAGAAAAATAAGGCACAAATGTAGTGGTTCAAAATATTTATTTCTTCTCAATGTAACATCATTTTCCTTTTAAATGGTAGCTGCAATAAATATGGGATAGCTACAATTGAACGTGTTTTTATTATTCATATTAAAAAAGTCTGTGAGAAATAAACAATTCACAGAATTGAGTTTATAAAGACAACTTGGTTACTGTTGCTTTGGAAACAAGTTCTTCAGTGTATGTCTCTGGACTCGGCTGATGCTGAGCCATTGTATTTTAAATATCAAAAATAATTCTGAGTTTTTTAGAGATTTTTCCTTCTCTATTGACTGGATAAAGGCTATTTGAATTGCACAGAAAAGAGTCTGACCAATAGTAACATCTAATCTACACTTTCTACTAGAGAAAGGATAGAAAACTAGGTCTTTCTGTTTAGTCAAGAAAGCTTGGAATTAAATCCTGGGTTCCATTCCAGGCATAAGGAATATGACACTTCTTTGAACACAGTAGAGATTGCTTTGTGAGTCTCTAAAGAATTCATTTAGGAAAATTCAATTGAATACTTTCACATTTACATGTGTAGATGCTATTAATAGATGGTAGTGTTATATTTAAAATATTTAACAAGTTAATATTGCAGATACCACTCCTCAGCCTCACCACGATTATAAAATGAAAAATGACTACTATTATTTAAGGAAAATATCACAAATAAATATCAAAGCTATCCATTCAAGACATCTTTCCTAGTTATAGGATCTCAATTGTAGAAGACAAACATTACAGATTCCTGGTGTTGGAAGAAACTTTGATGTCCTCTAAGAAGAGAGGTATACACACCACATCTTGAAGAAGATAAAAATGAATTGGAAGTTAAGGCACTAGAGCCATGGGCTGGAAGGTGACACAAAAGTCATACCACAAAGCCTTCCCAGAAACAAAAGATAGGCTAATGAAAAGTCAAACTGCCCATATATCTTCCAAAGCTACATTCTGCTAAAAATCAGTGAATCTGGTATATATTTGCCACCTTCCAGACAATACCATTTTTCAGATTTTAGAGAGTAATAAAAGCAATTACTAGTCTGAATTGGTTACTAAAACTGCAGAGGGTTATTAAAGAGAAATTGATGGAATCTTTGGGACCATATCATTTTAGAATTTATAATAACCAAGGGAGTAGGTATTGGGCATAGGCAATGAGGTCAGCGGTCTTTGAAAAAGCACATAGTCCCACTATACAACTATTAGAAAGGCCAAAATCTGGAACATTGACAGCACCCTATGCTGATGAGAACATGAAGCAATAAGAATTTTCATTCATTGCTGGTGGGAATTAAAAATGGTATAGCCACTTTGCAAGACAGTCTGGCATTTTCTTGTAAACTAAATATTCTCTTCCCAACAATCCAGATATCATGAAATACAAAAATATTTGGTATTTAGCCAAATGAATTAAAAACTGTCTACATATAAACCTGTCCATGATGTTTAAAGCAGCTTTATCCATAATTGCCCACGATGTTTAGAGCTGCTCTATTCGTAATTGTTAAAACAAACAAGATGTCCTTCAGCTAATGAATGAAGACATAAACTGTGGTACATCCAGACAATAACCAGCACACACACACACAAAAAGAGCTATCAAGCCAAAAATGGAGAAACTTGAAATGCATAAGACTAAGTAGAAGAAGCCAATCTGAAATAGTTATATACTGTATGCGTGTAGCTATATGACATTCTGGAAAAGGCCAAACTGGGGAGAAGATGAAAAGATCAGTGGTTGCCAGGAGAAGAGGGGATGTGAGGGAGAAATAGGTGGAACACGGAGGCTTTTTAGGACAGTGAAAATACTCTGTGCTGTACCCTAGGGACGGGTCCATGTCATTAGACATTTTATCTAAACCCATACAATGTGCAACTATATATTACAATCTGTGGACTTTGGGCAATTATGATGTGTCAGTGTGGGTTTATCAGCTGTAATGAATGTACCACTCTGGTTGATAATGAGGGAAACTATCTAAGCATTTGTTGGGGCAGGTGAGATATGGAAATTTTCTGTTATCTTCTTAATTTCGTTGTAAATCTAAAATGGCTCTAAAACAAATAAAGTCTTCGAAAAAAGCAAGCAGTCAAAAGCATTAAAGAAGCTAGACTGACCCCATTGTCATCCACGATGGATTAGCAGAGCAGAAAGAAGTGGGAATAAAATTACAAAGGATCTCCTGAAGGAGAAAGGAGAGAAAGTTGGCCACATCTCCACATAGAGTTAGTTCTGTGTTGAATTCATCCTTTTTGTTTTTCATTTCAAAGGTCAAAGATGCTCAGATATGTGACTGTAGTGTGCACACAGCAGAAACCTTTCCGAGTGAGTTAGGGACTGAAGAAACACTGGGGAACTAAGAACTTTCTAGGTACGTATATTCAGGTACAAAGAAGCTGAAGAAAAAGCAAACAGGTTCTACGGTCAGAAGATCAGACCTGGAAGTCTGACTTCGCACCTCATTAGCTTGTCACCTCAACAGTTTGAACCTTCATTTCCTCATCTACAAAATGATTGCCTCCTAAAATTTCAAGGAGGAAGAAATAAAATTTGCAAAATATTTAGCACCATGGCCAATAACATAATCAGTTCTTTTTAAAAAGTTTTAGTTATCCTCAGTATTATTCTATCAGTCACACAGACACAATTTCTGGGGCCTATGACATGATAATGGGAATAGAATTAAATTCCAGTTTGTGCAATCTGTGATATTAATTAGCACCTTTGTTTTTGTTTCATAGGTACATTTGCACATTTGATGAGTGTTACTTCTTTCAACGTTAAAAACTGATGAACATAATCAGAGGACTGGGCTCACGAAGAGAAATTTTAGCACCCTTCCAGTTGCTACCAAATAAGTAACCCACATCCCTTAGATGTTATTTAACAAACTGGAAAAATAATCGGGTCATACTATCATTAAATTAATAATTCATTATTTTTATCCATGTGGTTATCTGGAAAGTTAAAAAACCTATTAAAATTCAAATATTCTATATGAAATATTGAGAAGGTGCTCACCAAATGTTCAGTGACTAAATAAATGAATAAAAGAATTGGAAGAAATTTAGAAAGAGAAGTGATTTTTGGTGGTAATATTTGCTTTTCATTTATTTATTTTTTATTTCTGTTACCATACTAATTCTAATTTACATAAAGCACTTTTAAAAATGAAGAAAAGATATCAAGAATACCTGATACATATGTTTCTCTGATTTTCCACATGATAAAGCTATCAAAAGGTGAAGCAATTCTAATTCGTTGTAACTTGTATTTTGGCTTTGGTAGCTATCACTTTCCATTTTAAGTGTTCACAAATTATCAGTTCAATTATCTTGTGTGAGTGCTGCCCAAATTTGATGTTAATCAGGTTTGCCTAACTTAAAATACCCCCCATTTTTTCTGTGTTCACTGTTGCAATAATATTTGTCAGAAAATTTAAACTATCATGCTGGAGGAATGGCGTGACTAATGCAAATACACTATGAGGATAAACTAGATGGGGTGTGTAATGCATTTTTATTGCTACTGTTGTTCTCACACAAGATGTTAAACTGATTCTGAATCAGTTTCTGAGTTATTCGTTTGTTATCAAATAGTAATGTGCCATTCTCTTCCGGTTGACTGATACTAGCATTAAACTGAAACTAAAAACTTAGAGCCTAACTATGTTTTTTCATTTTTTATAATATGTTTGTTTCCAAGGAGCCTTAATTTGAAGAGAAAGCCAAAATGTTATGTTATTCATTCATTCACTAAAAATATACTGTATATCCTTTATCTACAAAATGTTGTAGGGTGAATTAAAATTTATAAACCCTTTTTATTTAATAAATGTATGATGTGGTAACAGAATAAGAAGTGTACAAACTCTTTAAAACCCAAATGATAGTAGTAAGTTTAAGAAACATGTTGGTGTTGAGCCAGGGCTTCATGGAGAGGTAGCATTTAATAAAACCTTAAAGAAATAGCCTGACCAAGCAGTGCTTCAGTGGATGGAGCATCGGACTGGGATGCAGAGGACCCAGGCTTGAAAGCCTGAGGTTGCTGGTTTGAGGTGGGATCATAGACATAACCCCATTGTCACTGGCTTGAACCCAAAGGTTGCTGGCTTAAAGCCCAAAGTCACTGGCTTGAAGAACAAGGTTGCTGGCTTGAGCCCAAGGTTGCTGGCTTGATTCTAAGATTGCTGGCTTGAGTCCAAGGTCGCTGGCTCAAGCAAGGGGTCACTGGCTCAGCTGATCAAGGCACATATAAAAAAGCAATCAATGAACAACTAAGGTGATATAATGAAGAATTGATGCTTTTCATCTCTCTCCTTCCTGTCTGTCTGTTCCTAACTGTTCCTCTCTCTGTCTCTCTATCTCTCTGTTCTTGTTTCTCTCACTAAAACAAAACAAAAAACAAACAAACAAAAACAAACCTTAACGAATAATAAACTATGCAGAGAAATAGATGTGTGAGAGAGTGAGGGGTGCATGTGAGGGGAGGTGGGTGAAGTGCTTGGTCCAAGAAGACAACACTTCACAAGCCAAGTTAGAGAGTGTCAAGCACTTATGGGATATACAGAATATTTCACTAAGGATGAGTGTTATATGAAGGGTAGAGTGGAAGACAAACCTGAAGATTAAGGTTTAGATAATATTGTGGGAAGCAGTAAATTTCAGGCTAAAAATTTTGGATTTATTGTATAGGAAATGTGGAACTCATTAAGGCATGTCCATTGAGAAGTGACATTAGCATACCTACTGTTGGTCAAATACAAACATGTTTGTAAAATATGATTTTTATGTTTGCTCACTAATAGTTTGCATTGGGGGCTGGGTAGTGCCAGGTATCTGTGGTCAGTGAAATTGCAAATTACTTTCCTGCTGGGAAGGGCCATTGTTTTCTAATGTTCGCTGGAGGAGAGGTTTTGGCCAGAAGGTTTTGAAAAAGAGAGAAGAAGGAGGAAGAAGCCAGTTTGTGAGTAGAGAGAGAAGCCATGTTTGCAGAGGGAGAGCAGAGAGAATGCAGGGTGCTGAGGAAGAAGCCATGTTGGCAGAGAAGTGAAAAGGTGTGCAGATGGGGAACCAGAGCTGAGGGGCTTTTGCGAACTCCACTGAGACTGGTGAGGTCTTTGATTCTAGGAGGAACCGGAGAAGGTTCTCCTGGCTGTGGAACCGGAGAATGTGTCAGGGCTTTGTGAGCTCTAAATGAATAAAGAGGGAAGTGTTTTCCCTTTGTGTTTACTCCGCGGCTGGTGTGAGGCTTTAATAAAGAAATGGCCCACCATTTTATGGCGCCACTGTTTCTTTCTGTGTGTCCGAATCCAATGAGTACCTGCATGTGCATGGCCATAATGGCAGTGGCCCCTGGCCCTACACCTACACTTCAGGAAGGTATTTCTGCAGTGATATTTTCAATATGTTTAAGAGAAAGAGGTTAAGATAGGTGATTATTAAGATTCTAAATTAGTAATAATGAGGTATTGTCTAAGTGTTCACATAATTTATTTATATCTGAGTGCTTAATACAGGGATCTATAAACAAATCAAATCAAAGAATGTATATATTTATATATTTATTCAGTATATTCTTTTTGTTGTTGTTATTACATGAGGGGCAGAGAGGGAGAGAGACAGACTGCTGCATGCACCCCTGACCGGGATCCACCCAGTAAGCCTCCACAGGGAGATGCTCTGCCCATCTGGGGCTGCTGCTCTGTTGCTTGACAACCGAGCTATTTTAGTGCCTCAAGCAAGGCCACGGTGCCATCCTCAGCACCCAGGGCAAACTTGCTTGAACCATTTGAGACATGGCTGTGGGAGGGGAGAAAGAGAGAGAGAGAGAGAGAAGGAAAGGGGAAGGGGTGGGGAATCAGATGATCACTTCTCCTGTGTGCCTTGACTGGGAATCAAACCTGAGACTTCCACATACTGGGCCAACATTCTACCACTGAGCCAACCAGCTAGGGCCTATTCAGTATATTCTTAATAAAACCAAGGCAAGATGTCATATGAAAGATTGATTGTGGTGAAGATAAACATTTTAAAATAATTTTATCATTATTTACATTTATGATACTCAAGTCATAGATGTAAAATAAAATATAGGAAGAGACTTTAAAAATCTCATAGTATTTCATAAATAAGTAGATATAAATAAAGAAGTAACCTCAGGAAAACAGACCTCTAGCAAAATGTAAAATGCAAAGTTGTGGTAGGCACTGCTAGATGTTACCTTAATATCCTTTGTCCATTTTTTTTTTTTTTTTTTTTTTTTCATTTTTTTTTTTTTTCTGAAGCTGGAAACAGGGAGAGACAGTCAGACAGACTCCCGCATGCGCCCGACCGGGATCCACCCCGCACGCCCACCAGGGGCGATGCTCTGCCCATCCTGGGCGTCGCCATATTGCGACCAGAGCCACTCTAGCGCCTGAGGCAGAGGCCACAGAGCCATCCCCAGCGCCCGGGCCATCTTTGCTCCAATGGAGCCTCGGCTGGGGGAGGGGAAGAGAGAGACAGAGAGGAAGGCGCGGCGGAGGGGTGGAGAAGCAAATGGGCGCTTCTCCTATGTGCCCTGGCCGGGAATCGAACCCGGGTCCTCCGCACGCTAGGCCGACGCTTTGTCCATTTCTTTCCTAATAATAGAACTCACATATGTATTAAGGCTTGCAGCTACCTAGAATAAAGTTTATGCATCCCAGCTTCCCTAGCATCTAGCTGGGGTCGTGTATTAAATTCTGGTTAAGAGGGTTTAGCAAAAGTGTCCTTATGTCTTCTAGAAAATGTCTTTAAAGGGAAAACATGTTCTGTCCTTCCTTGTCCTTCCTTACTGCTAGCTGGATAGACTGTGGACCTCATGGCTGAAACTCGAGCAGCCTTCGGGACAAGATAAAGAAGCCTGGTACTGAAGATGGCATAGCAATCATCGGGAAGGAGCCTGGCTCTCTGGGGACCATAGAGTTGGAGCAGTAGTTCTAGACAGACTGTATGAGATAACACTCTGTCTTGCTTAAACCACTACTTTTCTTTGTTTATTTGTTTACCCATCACTTGCAACCAAACCTAATCTTTGTACGTAATACTTTTTCTAGATCTTAAAAGGTCTCATCACAGGAAAAAATAATTTTTGTAATTATGTATGGTGCTGGATGTTAACAAGACTTACGGTGGTGATCATTTTCTAATATACACAAATATTGAATCATTATATTGTACACCTGGAATTATTATGTTATATGTCAACTATAACTCAATTAAAAAAATAAAACTAATAAGGATAAGGGCTAGCATGATGGGAAGAATGCTGGGCTGGGAGTTGGGAGAGTGGGGGTTTACCCAAGCTTACCAGGTATTTACGTGTGGTCAAACTACTTAACTCTTCCTTCTCACTGTGCCCTTGTAAAATGGCATTGTTGTTCCCTAATCTGACTCTGAATTTGAATATACATTGTAAGGATTAAGTCAAATTATAGCTATAAAAATGAATTGACATGCCCTGGCCGGTTGGCTCAGCGGTAGAGCGTCGGCCTAGCGTGCGGAGGACCCGGGTTCAATTCCCGGCCAGGGCACACAGGAGAAGCGCCCATTTGCTTCTCCACCCCTCCGCTGCGCTTTCCTCTCTGTCGCTCTCTTCCCCTCCCGCAGCCAAGGCTCCATTGGAGCAAAGATGGCCCGGGCGCTGGGGATGGCTCTGTGGCCTCTGCCCCAGGCACTAGAGTGGCTCTGGTCCCAACATGGCAACGCCCAGGATGGGCAGAGCATCGCCCCCTGGTGGGCGTGCCGGGTGGATCTCGGTGGGGCGCATGCGGGAGTCTGTCTGACTGTCTCTCCCTGTTTCCAGCTTCAAAAAAATGAAAAAAAAAAAAAAAATGAATTGACATGATGGTTTCTTTAAAAAAAAGAATTAACATTGTTCTAGCAATTTATATTAAATGACATTGTAACCGAAAGAACCAGAAGTGTGGAGTGTGGTTTCAGGACAGGCCCCACCCTACGACCGCGGTAAGGGAGGCACTGGGTGGGACTCTCCGCCGAGCAGAAGCAGGGGACAGAGAAAGGAAGGTAACTTGCTTTGTATGATATAAAAATAAATCCAAGCCTGCGTTCTTGGCAACATCTTCAGTATTACAGGTCTGTTTCTTTTCCTGCTGACCAAGCTGGTGGAGATGATAAATCATGCCTCTGGGCCTCCACAACTCAAAGCACACAGTAAAACGCGGACACCTCGGTATCCCTGTCCTACGAGGGCCACTGCTGCCGGAGTCAGCCGGGGACTTGGAGGAGGCTGACTTGCCTGGCGGCCTGATAAACTGGCTTGGGATTGCAGAAAGGACCTCTCCCTGCTGGAGCTGTTGTCCGGCAAGAGTGGGTAAGAAAGGAACAGAAGAGTGTAAAAGCAATTAGTGGAGAAGTGGATATTTAAACATACATTAAACTTTCTTTGGTCAATTATGTACTGTATACATGGGCCTTCCTTGCGCAAGCCACTTAACAGATATGTTTTTTGTTAGTCTAAAACAACGAGGCCAAAGGCTTCAGTAAAACAATGTTTCTTAAATTGAAGAATGTGTCCTGCGTGGCCTTAACCACTGTCTAGAAGACTGAAGGGGCCTGGCCCAATCATTAAGGGTTCTTGGGCTAAGAGATACGGTGAGCCTGTTGGCACGGGACAGTCACTGGGGCTATTCACAGTAGTTAGGAAATAGTTCTAAGGCTCAGCACAGGCAGAGAGAAGTCTCGGCAGGAGTTCGGCATCAGGGAGTTTTGCGAGAGAGCAAAGAGGAGATCCCGGGAGGAGGGAGGTGGAAATTCACCCCACAGGGCTGGCTCGCAGGCGGTGGGCTGCAATGCATGCTGGGGTTCCTGCCAGGGAATGGAGCTCAGGCCCCAGGAAGAGCAGCTGAAGGATGTCAGGTGCAGTTAGCTGAAGGGTGTCAGGTGTGGGGGCTCCGTGATAGAAAGGATGCAAGGCTCTGGCTGTTGAAACAAAACCCAAGTAGAAGGTTAGAGAGGCAGCAAGAAGGTAAGTGGACTCCGACTTACTGAAACACATAGGGGTGCAGAGATCCTTCCGCCTTGGGCTGGAACGACATGAGCAATGGAAGCAAACTGGGGCTTTAGGGAGAGGCCGACCGCTACCCGGAGTCCACCCAACACGAGGACTTGGGGGTATTGTCAGGAAATAGCTGTCCGTTCCAATTCAGTCTGCAGGCCCAATTCTTTCCTCGTCTTAGAAGCACTTTAGGGAAGGTGCTCTTTTGGTCACTCTCAAAGTAAGCTCTGGTCACTTTTGTCCTCCAAATTACAGTTCTAATATTAAAATGACTAGTCCCAAGTAATTGTAAAGACTTCCAACTATGGTTATAGCAAATCCTCTCTTCTTCCTCGTTAACCTGCTCAGAGGAGGGTCAGCTTCATCAATGTGTCTTATGCCTCCACCTCTCCTCCCCGGGGTTGTTAACCCATGGCGCTGACTTCTTCCAAGGTGGGGCTGGTGGGGACAGGGAGGCAGCTGAGGGAGCAGGAATGATGTTACTCATCGTATATACGGTCATAGGCCATTGGAGATGATGTCCTCTGGGCTTGGTAGGGATTTAAAGCTCTATTTATCTCTTGGGATACTTTTCAGAGTTTTGTAGAGAGAAACCCATTGCTGGGACCATTTGTCCAAAGTTCTTGTAGTGCAGGGCAAAGCATCCCCACGGACTGACTGCCCAGGGGTCCTACCTTAGCTCCTGGACATCTAGGATACACCGCCAGCCTCTCTCCCCTGAGAGAGACTCCAGGCACTCCTCTTGGAGAGGAGCAAAGCTACTCTTTCCCTTCCACTCTATCTCTTCCATTCCTCATCTGGTCTGTGGGAAACTCTTAAGCATTTTTGCCCCCAACAAAGTCTGGAAGGTCAGACTGCCCCAGGGTGTCAGTTATACTCTGTTAGTTCTACATCAGGGTGGCCAGCCAGCCACAGTCACCCTCCTGCCCTCTCATTCTTCCAGCCTGAGTCTGGGGCCCCTGGGTCTTCCAAGTAGTGAGGGAAACATGCCAAACTCTCCAAGTGGTTCTTTTAATCCTTCTTTTCCTGGGCAGAGGGCAGGGGACTCACAGTTCTCTGCTAGATGTTTAAATCCTCTCATCTCCATGTCTTCCCTCTTAAACCTTCGATGTCAGTGAAGACTTCCACAAAACTAGCTTCTGACCATCCATATTATAAGTCCTATATAGCACTCTCACCTCACTGAAATATGGGAGTAGTTTGCACATAATCTATTAGGCCTCAGCCAAAGCTAAGACTTTCATTTAACACTTTTATTTTGGTATCTAGTTATCATCACAAACATCTACATCCTTTTTAAAATTTGCATTTTATCAAGTTTAAGTAGACTTTGTTGGATTTTTGTTGTTGTTACTGCTTTTAAAATAATAATTTGCTTACTTAACAAGATGGATTATAAAAATGATGCTGCCCACTGACCATATTAGGACATCATGTTGAGGTGTTTGCCAAAGAACTCCACCCCAAACCCACACACACAGATGGTATGAACAGCCACAGACATCTTTAAATGTCAAGGAGCCATCCTTCGTTATGGATGACGGGCTAAATATTCCCATGGTATGTCTTTCCTTATTAGTTTATCATAAGGAAACTCTTTTGTTTTTAACTTTAAAGTATTTTTAAATTTATTAGGGTGGCACTGGTTTAATAACATTACGTAAATTCTAAGTGTGCAGTTCCGTATGACATCATCTGTGTACTGCATGGTGTGCTCACCACCCAAGGTCTAGTCTCCTTCTGTCACTGCACATTTGACCCCCTCAACCCTCTTCAACCTCGCCCAACCCTCTTCCCTCTGGTTATCACCATCTTTAAATTTTTCTTGAGCCAGCTATTTCAGTTCAAGATCATTTTAACAGAATCTATTATGTTACATTTAACCTCCGTGCAGAAATGGTATAGACAATGTTCCAAATTTCCATTGGCTAACTTTCAGGAAATTTGCTTCAACTATCTAGGGTGTGTTTGCTATTACACCACTTTTATTTGTATCACAGTTAGCCATTGTTTTTTTCCTACTTAAGCTGGTACATCTGCAAAGGTGACATGGCATTCCCATAACGCCTTTAAACATACTTGCCGTGGCTCGAGACAATTTTGGAGATTGCGCAAGTAGGAAACATAGACTCTCATTTTTTCTATTTTTGTTTAATGAGACTGTGGCAGTGGTTCAACTCTATTATAATAAATTCCAGCTTTAAGAAAACAGAGGAATAAAATATTGAAAGTTTCCAAACAATTATCCCTTTGCGTTCAGGTAAAAAAAAAATTTTGGAATTTTAGAAGTTAATATCTCATTGACAGGTCTCCTAATTTAATCTTTGAGTATCCCTTGCTTTCAGGCCTGTAAAATAACAGACACGCTGTTTTGTTGGAGAGAGATAGAGAACAAGAGGTCTGTAGCATCACAGCCAAATACAAACTGGTTGTTGATGTTAGCAATTAATCACTCTGTTCACCAAACAATAATTCACAACCTGTCTACTCAGTTAACAAGATAATTCTGGTATTTTGTGTATTTGGGGAGATATCGTATTTGTGGTGGGAAGAGAGAAAATAAAAAAGAGGAAATGATAAAGCCAGTATATAAAACCTTGTACAACTTGATTCCAAACTACCTTTCTGACTATGTTCTTCTTTTTTTAATGTTTATCTTTTTGATTTCAGAGAGAGAGAGAGAGAGAGAGAGAGAGAGAGAGAGGAGAGAGAGAGAGAAAGGAACATAATTTATTGCCGTATGTGCCCTGACTGGGAACTGAACAGGCAACCTCTGCACTTCAGGATGATGCTCTAACCAACTAAGCTATTCAGCCGGGACAACTTTATGTTTACCTAAGTGCAACCACACCCATTCCAGACAACTTCTTTCTTACTTATACGTTTTCCACATATCATTTTCTTCCCTGGAATCCCTTACTCCTCTTTCCTGCCTTATGGACATTCATTAAAGACCATTATGGATTCCTAGGTAAACATCTAACTTCCTATTCTATAACCATATCCTCATTAAAATGATGAAAAGAATATAAAAATAGAAAAAAACTTACCCTCAGCACTGAAAAATAGGGATAAATGCCTTATACATGCTAGAAAAACCATGGTGTCTGCTAGATTAGCACAGGTGAGTTGAGGCACAACAAAGACACAAAAACAGCTTGACAGTTCCTCTTACAAAGGTAGCTGATATCTCAGGAAGTAACAAAGGAGATTGAAGGTGTTCCTTATGGGACAGCAAGGACCAGGCCTCCAAGGACCTCTTTTGTTATGAGGGCTACACAATACTGAAAAATAGCTGTGATTGGATCTCTCACAGTCCTTAAGTTATTATTTTAACTACAAAAACAGAAGGGAGCGCAAGCCTGAGGGATGCAGACAAGACTGAACTGTGTATAGAGACTACATAAAGCAGAAACCTATATACAGAAAGCCAGTCCATTCTTCAACCTCATGTGAAATGATATAATATATAATAGTTAAAGCAATACATTTTGATGCAACAGTAATCACAAAGCATTAGTTCAAAAGCAAACTCAAATGTATATGTCTTATTAACTTCTCTCTGCCCCAATTTCCTTAGTTGTAAAAGAGATGCTGATGATGATGATGCTAAAGATAATAGACTTGTTGTGATGTTATTAAGTAACATAATGCATACAAAATGATTAACACAATAATTCCTAGTTTTAGGATTATTATTGTTGCAATTTTCTATTATCATTTTAATATAATCAACTTGGCATTTCCAATGTCTTAGAAAATAATTCTACTATAATATTGATTAAGAATTAGAGAAAGGGGCATAAAGAGAAACAAAATATAGGGTGACAGAAGATGATTTGACTTTGGGTGATGAGTATACAGCATAATCAACTGTCCAAATGATGAGATGTTTTTTCTAAATCTATGTACTCTGGTTGTCCAATGTCACCCTGTTAAATTTAATTGTCTAAAAAAAAATTAGAAAGTTGAGTTTGACCATTATATCCTGAATTACTTCCTGTAACTACTGATGGATAGTTACATAATCTTGGAATGGAAAAGCCTTATTCTTCAAACACCAAAGACAATATACATAAGGAAAACATTACTTGATTTGCTACATAGAAATAAAAACAAAAAATATATAAGTAACAAAAAACATATTAAACAAAATTGAATGGCAAACAATAATGTGGAAAAATATTCCCAATATAAACTGGGAATTTAAATGTACTTAGAATATATAGAGCACGTACTATTCAATAATAAAAAACAAATAACACTGAAAAAAACATGGAAAAGAGAAATTAAGTAATGTTTAAATTCATAAAATAAATTTTTATTGAGTAAATAGTATACATCCACTACTATAATAAGAAGTAGAATATAGTCATAAAATGAGAGATATTAACCTTCTAGTATTTACCTTCTATTGATTATCTTTTAGAAAATTTATAAAAGCCAAAATACAAATGATCAGTAGATATACAAATTTTTTTCCTTAGTAAAAACCAAAGGCATGGAAAGGAAATCAAGATACACATTTTCACCAATCATATGTCTGATTTTTAAAGGAATATGTAATGTTAGTGACAAGAGAGAGAAATAAGTTCTCTGCTAGTGAAAGGGAAAAGTAAAGGCATCTTTGTCTTGAGGGCCTTTTGGCAATATATTTTTAAAAACTTTAAAATTATTTTATCTAGTAATTTAACTCCTAGAAGTTTATGTACAGGAACAAATTCATAGTACATGAAAAATGTTTCTATGATGATGAAATTTATTTTAAAGATAAAATTTTTTTTAAAAAGTTTATACTTCTGTAAACAGTTTAAAAATGTGATCCATCTGCAAAATGAACTATTATATAACTTTAAAAATTTAGAAGGATATTTTATGAAGTGAAAAATATGCCTGAGTTTCTATCAAATGAAAAAAAAAATGTCCAGAGAATATTATACCAAAGTTGGCCCCTTTTTTTTTTTTTTTTTTTTTCTGAAGCTGGAAACGGGGAGGCAGTCAGACTCCCACATGCGCCCCACCGGGATCCACCTGGCACGCCCACCAGGGGGGGTGTTCTGCCCATCTGGGGCATTGCTCTGTTGCGACCAGAGCCACTCTAGCGCCTGAGGCAGAGGCCATGGAGCCAACCCCAACGCCTGGGCCATCTTTGCTCCAATGGAGCCTCGGCTGTGGGAGGGGAAGAGAGAGACAGAGAGGAAGGAGAGGGGGAGGGGTGGAGAAGCAGATGGGCGCTTCTCCTGTGTGCCCTGGCCGGGAATCGAACCTGGGACTTCCGCACGCCAGGCCGATGCTCTACCACTGAGCCAACCGGCCAGGGCTAGTTGGCCCTTTTTGTATGAAGGTTTTTATACATACATAGAGAAAATATTGAAAAATAGTCTCTAAAATAGTAACTATTGGTATCCTTTGGTGAAAGTTTAATACTATATGATTTTTGCTTATTTTATGCTTTTCACATTTTCCAGTGATCTTCACAAACTGAAGATTTATGACCAAGCAGAAAACTAACAGGCAACGACCTCAGCCAGAATGTAGCCTCCTCCACAAAGCCTTGCTCCAGCTGCCTAATCACAGTGGGTAGCTCCTTCTTCTGCATCCTCATAGCATTTTTGTTCTTTAAACGTGTTCTAATTCTTTATGGACCTTTCTTTCCACTTGGCTGAGGTCCTTCACTGTGCAGTTATTTCATACTTATGCTCCCATTTTTGCTCTTCGGTTACTATATCAAAGCCTGAAATAGAATAGATGCTCAGGGTTATTTGGATTATGTCCCCCGAAAGTTATATAGAAGTCCTGTGAATGTAATAGTACCTGGAAATAGGGTCTTTATAGATGTAATGAAATTAGGATGATGTCATTAGGGTGAGCCTTAATTCATATGACTGTTGTCCTTATAAAAAGAGGAGACAGACACAGACACACAGGGGATACCGTGTGATGCTGGAGGCAGAGTAGAGAGTGATGTATACACAGGCCACAGAATGCCCAGATGGCGGCAGCACCAGAAGCTAGCGAGGGACTACAACAGATTCTCTCCTCAAGCCGTCAGAGGGAGGATGGTCCTTCCAACACCTTGGTTTTGGACTTCTAGCCTCCAGAGCTAGAAGAAAATAAACATCTGTTGTTATAAGCAATTTTGTCTGTAGTACTTTATTATGGCAACCCTAGAAAACCATATGAATAATGGTTGAATAATAAATGGATTTCTTCTGTTGAACTTCAGGGATAAATTCAGAATCAGTGTATAGATTTTAGAGGGAAAAGATTTTATTAGAACTTTGTTGTTGATTTTTAGAGAGAGAGGAAGAGGGACAGAGAGATTGGTATGTTGTTCCACTTATTCATGCCATCACTGGCTGTACATTTTAACTTTCTTAGAGCCATAGTAGCTTAAAGATGGGATGACTACCCAAGGAGGTTTGAGTTCTCCCTGGTGGCAAGAAATAAACCTCTTCTGAATATCTGACCGGGTTGTACACACAAAATTCAAGCCATAGAAAGTTAGACACTGTTCTAAAATTCACAATTCCCAGATATAATTTTTTATTTCAAATTAACAACATAACTAATCACTATTTGGAAGTCTAGTTTTTATAATCTGAGATCCATTGAAATGAATGAGTAAAGCCAGTTGTCTTGGTTTGCAAGGGGTCAGGTGAAATTAGCACCATCTACTGGTGTATGAACAGTGCTACAACTGTGACCGTATGCAAGTTGCCTGGGACAGCACGTAACATGTATTCAAGATATATTTTTCTTTTCCCTTTTCCAGAGGGTAAAAAGGGAACATGAATATCTTGAAGTTTCCAAATTTAATTTATTTAAAATAAATCTCTGTATATGATAACGGTAGTTCACGTAATACACAAAGTTCATTCTAAACACTGCTTTAGACTTAGTGTACCTTTTTTTTAGAATAGAAAGGATTGTAATTTGTGTAAAACTGTGACAACATACAATATTATAATTAAATTAAGCAAATACATATTGAGTTCTTAATATGAGTCAAAATAATTCGAAGTGGTAATATAAATATAAATTGTTTTTGACAACACATTTAAATTATTGGAATAGAAGGTCTTTATTGTGCGTGTATAGGAAAAATATTAAAATATATTTCATTGTAAATTTTTTATGAATATGGGGGTTAAAAAAGCCTTAAAATAACTAAGATAGTTATAGTTCACATCTTCAGTGTTTTTTGTGGACTTTTCTTTTTCTGAAAATAAACCTAATAAAGTCTCACGAATATTATATGTACATGTAAATAAATACAGAATTGGGTAAAAATAGGCTTACACTTGTAAGTACGCAAAACAAAGTTTATTCTTTTATTATTATTTTAATAATATTAATTATTGTATGATTATCCATACAAACAATTGTAAACCTACTCTTGCCCCATCCTGTACATATGTATATATTACATATCGTGTATATGTACATTTATAAAAGCTCCAAATTGTTGCAGTTTAGAGTATAGACACATATCCACTCATATAGTTCTTACCACTTATGATTCATCTCTGTTAGAATTGATTTTTCATAAAATGTTCCCTATCTACCACAACTTTACTCTTTTCTTCCTGCTCTGTCCACTCCAGGAAATATTTAGAAGCAAAGGACATACTACATAATGTTATTGTATCATATGAAGTAATAGACAATGAAATTATATCTAATCCTTGGCCCAAGGAACTCCTAGAAAAAGTTACATGTATGTCCTGTGCAAAATTTAGCTCATTGTTTCAACACTTTAAAAAACTACAGTCACAGTTAGAAAAAAGTAGTGTCTGAAAAATAGTTCTTTAAAATATGCCTCAAACTGGGCCAGAAGACTGAAAGGTCTCCTTCAGAAGTGTCCAATGAAATTCAGGAGTCTTTCAGATGGGTCTGCGCAGAGTAGTGATCAAGTAACTTGTTCATATGGGCTTCTGCGGCACCTTTCTGTGTTGCTCCAACAAAAATATTTTCAAGAGCAAGAAACTATTTTTTCTTGGAGAACATTTTTACATAGTAAAAAGTTTATTTTAATAGTTCTGCCTTTTGGACTAAATAAGCTATGAAACTGAAGAAGGAAAATAGATACTGAAACATGGTTTTTAGCTACATGTTGTCGATTCTCTTGTTTTCATGTTCAAGATTATTTATTTATTTGGACAGAGACAAAGAGAGAGTCAGAGAGAGGGACAGATAGGAACGGAGAGAGATGAGAAGCATCAATTCTTCGTATCAGCACCTTAGTTGTTCATTGATTGCTTTCTCATATGTGCCTTGATGGGGGGGCTACAGTAGAACAAGTGACCCCTGGCTGAAGCCAGCGACCTTGGATCAAGCTATCATATCAACCATGGGGTCATGTCTGTGATCTCACACTCAAGCTGGTGAGCCCGCACTCAAGACATATGAATCCACACTCAAGTGGGCAACCTTGGGGTTTTGAACTTGGATCCTCTGCATCCCAGTCTGACACTGTATTTACTGTGCCACAACCTGGTCAGGCTCAAAATTATTTTAGTGTTACCACTTTGTCACATCTTTTTTCTTGAATTTATTGGGGTACAGGTTTCAGGTATGCAACTCAACAAAACGTCATCTGCACACTGCATCATGAACCCACAGGTTTTTTTTTTCTGTATTTTTTTGAAGTGAGAAGCAGGCAGAGAGACAGACTTCCACGTGCGCCTGACTGGGATCCACCCAGCATGCCTACTAGGGGGCGATACTCTGCCCATCTGGGGCGTTGCTTCACTGCAACCAGAGCCATTCTAGTGCCTGAGGTAGAGGCGATGGAGCCATCCTCAGCACTCAGGCCAACTTTGTTCCGATGGAGCCTTGGCTGTTGGAAGGAAAGAGAGAGACAGAGAGAAATAAGAGGGGGAAAGGTGGAGAAGCAGACGGGCACTCCTGTGTGCCCTGGCAGGAAATCAAACCTGGGACTTCCACACGCCAGGCTGACGCTTTACCGCCACACAATTCTTTTTGATAAGTTCCCTTACTGGCGTCTCCCACACTCAGCTAGCTCTCTCCAGGAAAGAGTCTGATAGCGGCACAGTAAGTAGAACACAGGTGAGAAAATGATGGTTAAACTGATTCGAGATCTCTGTTAAGAGTTGTGTGAATTCCAATGCACACTGCTACATTAAGATATTGGATATACAGCACAGGTTGTAGAATCAAACAGGTAGACTCAACTTCTAGCTCAGATATCCACTAGCCATGTGCCCTTGAATGATTCACTTCATTTCATTTCTGGTAGTCTCCTGTGCAAAGTAGGGTAAGTAATACCTACATGCCAGTGTTGTAAAAATTAAAGTAGATTCTACACATAAAGCAGAGAACTGAAATTCAGTGAAAAAAAAAAACAGGTGAATGTGATAGCATTGAAATGTTTTGTATTTCAAAGATTTCAAGATCACATGCGCACACAATCCCACTCACATCATTATATCTGCAGTCACACATGAATATTCGAGGTGAAGCAGGTGTGTTATTGGATGTGGCATGAGCATACACAGCAAACATGGTGGGGTGATTGCAGCCTCCGTGTTTCCCAGGAATGTGATGTGCCTTCTAATGGAACACTGTGAGTGGAGGGTGTCAACATTGGAGGACTGCTAAGAAAAATAAAGATCAACCTGGGGTTTTGTCACAGTTGGTTTCTCACCTGTACATGGTGCTCCATAAGTTTGATATTCATTCATCCAACAAGCATTGATTAAACAGCAACTTTGTGCCAGATACTCTAGTAGTTATTAGCTGGAGCACAGAATAAACAAGACTGAAACTGTTCTTGCCATCATGAAACATGGGGGCCATTCAGTCTAGTGTCCAAAAGAAGACATATTTAAGGAAGACTGAACAGGTCCGTGAGCAGAGCGGAAATCTTAGTAGACATCAGTGGAAGACACTAAAACTCTGATGGCAGTGAGCTTTTGCAATGAGACGATGCACAGATACCTAGCCACAATCATTACTTGTCTTAGAGAAAACAGGTAAAATAAACCCCCAAAATTAGAATTGTTGAAAGATTTTTCTGAATGTAAAGCATTCCACATAATGAGTCTCTTATTTGGGTGACTGTTAAATGCCTGATTGATAATCATCGTTTGTTTAGAATGTACCATTTCTGGAGAGCTATTTTCAAGAATCTCTTTGAGAAGTTTCTAAGCATATTGGTGTAATTTTGCCTCTTAAAAATAAAATATCTAGATAATTCATCAAGGTATGATATATCTGATGTCTCTGTTTTCTGGTCTACCCATTGAATTGTTGAACTACACTGCTCACAAAAATTAAGGAATCAGGGAACATGCAGATACTCCAGTACTTTCAGCCTTTTGTATAGTGCATTTTCACCAATGAAATAGAAGTTGGTTTTGTATCTCATTTGCATAATTGAACAACTTTCTTTGACTTGTTGTTTGCTTTTCTGATATTCTTATTTAATAAAAAAAATCAAATGCTTCTTTTTTTTTTAATTGCTTCATATTCATTTTGAAATATCCCTTAATTTTTGTGAGCAGTATATTAACTGACTTCAAAAGACCTGGCCTCGGACTCAAAATGATGAAACTGCAGTTTATAAAACTAAGAAAGATTAGATGGGAATGTTTATGTATATTAACAACCAGTGTGGTGTCTCTCTGGGCAGAATAGAAGTACTTATTGATGGAGTCTTTCTTTTTCAGTCATTCACAGACTCATCCAGCTGTTTTCTGCCAATCATTGAAAGGGTCTTAGCTTAGCCGGCTTTAAGCACTTTTAGTCATTTCTTAGAGTTCTAAAGTGGTTTTTTTTTCCTTCCATATTGCCTAAGAAGACAAAAAATATATATTTGCATAGCTGCATTCTGTGTTGTCAGCATGAAGTCTTTCCAGATGTTGTGTCTTTTTTTAAAATCAGAAATAGGTCATTTTCTTTATTATTTTCAAAATCAAGAACTTTTCTTTTTCTAACGTAGAATTTTCATTTCCAAAACTTGGGGTTTTTTTGGAGGTGAGTGTAGGTGGTGGGGAGAGGGTGCAACTATTCATCTAGAAACTTAACTTACTTTCTTATTTCTCCCTGCTCTTCACCCCAGCACCTCACACACCCATTTTGGCTCATATAATTTTTCATAACTGCCTTAGAAAAACTATAACTACAGCTTCTGCATTCCAACTCCAGTTTTCAGACTCAGCATCTGAATCTTTTATTCTGATCCTTATACCAAGCTTTCTAGATAAAGGATGTTTTACTCTGAGTGTACAGAGCATTGGCCCTTAGTATATTCAAGTTCATTTTTCTGAAGTTTCTTTGTAACTTAGGGCTCTTTTTTTCTCTTAGCAACTCCTGTGAACCTCCTAATTTTGTGACCTATGTAGAAGAAAATGTATCTATTTTTACCTTCTGTCGCACGTTGTATTCTTAGGAAAGAACTGAACAGTATGAATTTCATGAGATCAAGAGGATGACTAAGTCCTGTCACTCAGTCGCAGGTACGTTTCTCCACTCTTCCTCTCCCGATTTCTGAACAACTTTGTGGTCTACTCTACTCTGTGGTCCATGGCTCTACACCATTCGCCTTGCATAAAAGGTTTAACAGAAATACAAAGGTAAGTTTTAAAACAGTTCGTGGAGGGGATATTTCCTGCAAGTAATGCTCTGAATCTTGATCTGGGTGCTGGTTACATGGATGCACTTGATTCACTCTGAAAATGCATCCATCTGTGTACTTAGGGTTTGTGTCCTTTTCTTCAATATGAAGTTTACTTAAAAACTACTGAATAAAAAACACTTTCTGTAGATATCCAGTTGTATTGTGGCCTATTTCTCCATTGAAGTGTTTGTTTGCCTTTTTTTAAAAAAAAAATTATTATTTTAGTGAGAGGTGGGGAAGCAGAGAGGCAGACTCCTGTATGCACCTTGTCTTGGATCCACCCGGGAAGCCCACTATGGGGAATGTTCTGTCCATCTGGCGGCACTGCTCCAGTTGCTGAGCAACCAAGCCATTTCTTTTAGCTCCTGAGGAGGAGTCCACGGAGCCATCCTCATTGCCCAGTGCCAACTCACTGGAGCCAATCAAGCCATGGCTGTGGGAGGTGAAGAGAGGAAGGGATAGGGTTGGAGAAGCAGATGGTCACTTTTCTTGTGTGCCCTGACCAGGAATCAACTGAGGACATCCATATGCTGGAGTGAGGCTTTACCAGTGACCCAACCGACCAGGGTTGTTTGTCATTTTTAAAAATTGCTTTATAAGATCTTTTCCAGTAACTTGGGCCAAAATCCATAGTCATCCTAGATTACTCTCTTTCTCACACCCTCACCAAAACCCAACCTGTAAGCACACACTGCCAGCTGAGCTCTCAATATAGATCGGCAGTCCTACCACTTCCCTGCATCCCACTGCTCACTGCCTAGCTAAGCCAGCACTGTCTTTTGCGTAGGTATTACAATGGCCGTGTAAGGGTCGCCCTGCTCCCACACTGCCCCCACCTCACACTCAGTACACTATCAGACAGTAGCCAGAGCACATCTAATATAAGGCACAGCTTGTCACTTCTCCGCTCCAGACCCTCCAGCAGCTTTACATTTTGCTCCAAGTACAAGACAAAGTCCTTACTGTGGCTCACAGAGACCTGGATAGTTGTCCTAGGGTGACCAAGCTGATGTCATCTCCTATCACTCATTCCTTCACGTTCTCTGCCTCACCATGGTGGCCTCCTCGATGCTTCAACCCACTGCACAGCCTCCAGTATCTGGTTCTTTGCAATCACAGTTGCTTCTACCATAAAAACTCTTCTTCGAGAAACCCACCCATATGTCTGTTCCCCAGATCTTCAGATCTCATGTGAATGTCACCAAATGTCACCTTCGCAGGCCTTCCCTGACTGTCCTGTTTAAAGGTGCAACTGTCTGCCTTCTGCATTTCCTATCCCCTTCCCCTGCTTTCCTTTTAGACTTGCCATTATGTAATATGCTAGATGGATAGATATATACAGATGAAAAGTAAATAAAGATACAGATAGGTTTAGCCTGACCTGTGGTGGCGCAGTGGAATAAAGTGTTGACCTGGAACACCGAGGTCACTGGTTTGAAACCCTGGGCTTGCCTGGTCAAGGCACATATGGGAGTTGATGCTTTCTGCTCTTCACCCCTTCTCTCTCTCTCTCTCTCTCTCTCTCTTCTTTAAAAATTGAATAAGTAAAGTCTTAAAAAAAGATACAGATAGGTGTAGACATGGTTGGCAAAAGATTGCTTTATGTATCCTTAGTAATGTTTTGACAACGATGAGGATTACATTCCTTGAGAAAAAAAAACTATTAATATTAAAACCACTGTTAGCAACAACAAGGTCCCAGGATATATTTTTAAAACAATCAAAATAACAACACGTGAAAATTTGACACATGGCAAATTGAAGTTACAGAGGCATCTGCTTCTGAAACAGCCTAGGTTAACCAGCAATAAAATCCTAGCCTTGGACACACCTCCCGAGTTTCCTTCAATGTTCACAAAGCATTGCTGAGGCTTTCTGTCCCACTAGCCACGTCCTCCCTCAAGATCCATTTCTCTAGACTATTGTATCTGTTTGCATTTTCAATCAGCTCTTATTGAAATAAAGATTTTTTTTTTTTTCCATTTTTCTGAAGCTGGAAACAGGGAGAGACAGTCAGACAGACTCCCGCATGCGCCCGACCGGGATCCACCCGGCACGCCCACCATGGGGCGGCGCTCTGCCCACCAAGGGGCGATGCTCTGCCCATCCTGGGCGTCGCCATATTGCGACCAGAGCCACTCTAGCGCCTGGGGCAGAGGCCGAGGAGCCATCCCCAGCGCCCGGGCCATCTTTGCTCCAATGGAGCCTTGGCTGCGGGAGGGGAAGAGAGAGACAGAGAGGAAAGCGCGGCGGAGGGGTGGAGAAGCAAATGGGCGCTTCTCCTGTGTGCCCTGGCCGGGAATCGAACCCGGGTCCTCCGCACGCTAGGCCGACGCTCTACCGCTGAGCCAACCGGCCAGGGCGAAATAAAGATTTCATATATTCACACATGAGTTATTTCTTGTTTCCTTATTGCATGGGGGAATCTATTGGTCCATCAGGAAATCAAGTTAGTGGGTTGTGGCTATTTTTGATAAGACAAAATAGAATAAAAAATAAAATTATTAGTGTGAATGTCAAATATTAAGAGTCAATATTACTTTATGAAACTTCTGTTTCAGTTGTGTGCGTGTGTGTCTATGTGATTTTTAGGTTATGATGCACAATGAATATGCTAGTGAGGTTTGCAGTAAAAAAAAAAAGTTTGGTACACAGTATTCTAGACACATCTGCTGCCTCAAACCACTTATAAACTTGCCTTATTTGCATCTAGAGTTTGCTTTAACCTATAAAATATTACTATGTTTGTTTATTTGGAGATGAGGTGAGGAAAGTCAGACATTTTTGAGACTCAGCCATACAATGTATTACTGTATTTTCAGAAAAGATTTCTATGGAATGGTTAAAACAAAGAGTTCAATCAGCACCTCTGAAGTGCTCATTGGCCAGAATGATTATCACTGGTTCAGTTAGGGCACTTTCTTTTCTCAGATTCTATGTTTTATTATAACTGGGGCTAAATAATATCATTTAAAATCCCCAAATGAACTATTGTGCACCTATTTGCTTCAGTTTTCAAGGGAGGATCGCACAACTCCAGCATTCTGTGTTTTATACCTCTGACCTAGATTCACACTCCCCGTCCTCAGACCACCACTAACATGAGCAGCACAGAAACAAAATATATCTGCTGAGGGCTTACTAATCCACCCGTGGACACCTCCTATGTCTCGAACATACCAGAGTACTCTCCTCACACACACACACTAAAGCCAACCCCTTTCCAGCAATATAGAAGTATGGTCCTGTTTCATTTGAAAACCATCTACCTATTTTCTTTGCCTTATTTTACCTCTACAAAATTATATGTAACAAAAAATTTTTACATTGACCTAGATTTATTTAGAATAAGCCACATAAATTAGCCATTATGTATCCATTCTACAAAAACAGAAATTTGAGTTAAACAAAAAGTTAAGATATATTCTTCAGTTATGGTGAGAGTCTATTGAGAAATATTGTTTGGGGATTTGGAAGTTTGAATAGGAAAGTTCAAATGATCTAGTAAGATGATTTCATGATTTACATGAAATTAGCAATTAATAATTTTTTATTCATCTGTTTACTAGGGCAAACACATATTGAGTGCTATGGTATGCTCAAACACTTTCTTAGGTGTTCATGATAGAAAAAGGACTAAGATGTAATTAAGACCATAGGACCTGAGGGACCTGAAGGAAACTATAGTCTGATGGGCCATATTCCTACTGTTTGAAGGGAAGTATTCATCTGTCCTGCCAACTATTTAAACATCTAGTTTCCTATATTTTTATAATTAAACACAATTTTTATTTTTAAAAAAGTGATACCTGATTGTTACTTAAGAAGTGTTATAGAAATATACATGATAGAAATTATATATATATTTATATTTATATATACCATTATCATTTATTGCTTGGAAATATAAGATATTTCAGTGTGAGCATATTCTAGTGCTCAGAAATAATTAAGTAGCTATTTTGTAATAAGACTTTGATGTTCAAGCCTTGTCCTGAGAAAATGCAAATAAAAAAGGAGGCAAAGAGTGTAAGACACTGCTGGTAGGGAATGCTACATTGTGCAGCTACTTTGGAAAACAGTTTGGCACTCCCTCAAAGTAGTCCTCAAAAGTATACCAAATGATTTATCATGCCACTCCCAGAAAAAATCTAAAAGAAATAAAAACAGATATCCATTCAAAATCTTGTACATTGATGATTATGGCAGCATTCTTTATAATAAAAAAAGGAAATTAACTTAAATGTCCATCAATTTAAAAATGGGTAAATAAAATGTGGTATATTCATCCATAAAAAGGAATGGTGTACTGATACATACCACAACATGGATGAACCTTGAAGCATCCTCCTGAGTGAAAAAACAATGCATAGTAGACCATATCTGGCATGATGCTATATATTTATCAAATATCCAAAATAAGCAAATCTATAGATACAAAGAGCAGATGAATGGTTGTCAGAGGCTGGAGGAAGGGAAGATGTTGATGTGACTTAGTGGTTTTCATTTTAAGGTGATGAAAATGTTCTAAGCAGACTGGGGGGTGATCATTGACAACTCTGAATATATATACTTAATACCACTTAAAACCCCTTTAAATGGGTGAATTTTAAAATGTGAATTATAGCTCAATTAGTTGTTAAGATGAAAGAGAGAAAAAATAGACTATGGTAGGTAAAAAATATTGATTGAATAAGTCTTCAAAAAATCATATTTCCTAGATGAATTATATGTGAAGACAAATATTCTGATAATGTTATGTTGATATGGGTTGCCATAGACACTGCGAGATTTTCTGACTAGAAGTACTTTGTCAAACAGAAAAAGTTGTTATCCCCTTGAGGTGGTTTTGGTGTTTTCCTTAAGTTCTCCTTGCCTATGGTCAAGCGAAATGTTAAAAATAAACTTTGAATCAATAAAAATATTTTCCCATTTAAAAAAAAGGAGGCAAAGAAAATTCAGATGCTGTGTGCTGTCAAAATCTAGATACAAACACGGTCAAGGAGTCCTGTGATATATATCACATTAACATATAAATATAAATATAAAATATAAATATATATATAATGTATATAATAAGAAAAACCCAAGATTTCTGTTGGACAAAGGAAGATTTATTGAATAGACATGAATAACAAGAAAACTCCAAAGGGAAAAACAAACAAACAAACAAACAAAACCATTGAGAGGATTTCTAATAAAAGAGAACTAAAAAAATTAACTAATGGGTTATGTCACAGTCAGCCAAGATTCAGTCAGAATAGATCCTTTCCATCCTGACATTAAGTAGAAAAGAATAAAAAGCCAAAAAGCCCTCTGGAAAATTTGGCAGCAGAGCAGGGGTGGAGTGTCTCAGCTCTTCCAGGGCCGCCTGAGTCACAAGCCCCAGGTCCTTCCAGTCTTCTAAGAGACACACAGTGCGGTGGGACCCGCAGTGGTGAGGTTTGGGAGGACATATAAAAGTTCTTATTCCAGAGCTTGCGTGGCATGAGCCTCTGGCAACCCTTGGCAGAATAGATTCCATCATTTCTAGGACAAAGGGGAAGCGGTAGGATCGAGAGAGCTCTAACAGTGAGAAGTGAAGCCATAAGAATGTTCAAACTCCTGCTCTCAGGACATCATACTCTTAAAATTATTGAGGACCCCAAAGAACAGGTTTAGATGGGTTATAACTATTGCTGTTTACCAATTACAAACTGAAATGGAGAAAATGTTTCCATATTACTTAATTCATTTAAGAATAGCAATAATATATCCAGTATCTGTTACCATAAAGATTTTTATGAGTGACAGGCCTCCGTGCACGTGTCTGCCCCCTAGACATCTGCTGTATGTGTTAGGAACGCATGTCTCTGACAGCCCTTCACCCAAGTTTTCTCAGGGCTGTGTGGGCAGCTTTGAGCAATAAGGTCTGGTCTCCCTCCATACATAACAAGCGGAGGCTTGCTTACCCCAGCTATAAAAAGCATGCTTCCCAAGCTCAATCTCCCTCCCCGTCACACAACCCGCTGTGTGTGTAGATCCATCCAGGCGTCTGTGCTGGGGACCTGGGCTAACTGGAGGAAACTGATGTAAACATACCAACATGGGCTACTGGTTTCTCTGTGAATAATAGAGTCTTTTGACTCTGACAGAGCGGTTTCACATCTTCTGTCAGCTCCCATTAAACTGTGGTAAACTACCTCGTTGACTTGAGATTAAAGTAAAACCTCAATTCCTTTGAAGTTCTTTAAAATAACAAAAATAGTGTAATAAGGACATCAGCATTCACATTTTTTAAATCTCTAATTCTGGCTTCATACAAAGGAGGTTCTCATTTGATTCAATCCCTTGCAATATGTTGTTTTGAATGAAATAGATGAAGAAAATCTGGCCTCATACAGACATGTAGTTGGAAAAGTGACAACTTTGTTCCCTTTTAAAAGGATCTCAGGATCCCAGTGGTCCTCAGACCACACTTAGAGAAGCCTGGTCTACAGTGACACCGCTTACTGCCTCCATTATGGTGAGCACAAGCAACAAAGAAATGACGTATTGTAGTAGAATTGTATACTCAAAACCTATATAATTTTATTAAGCAATGTCACCCCAAATAAATTTAACTAACTTTTTTTTTAAATGAGAGGAAGGGAGATAGAGAGACAGAGTCACACATGGGCCCCGACCAGAATCCACTTGGTAACCCCTATCTGCAGCTGATGCTTGAATCAACCAAGCTATTCTTAGCACCTGGGGCTGACACTTGAACCAACCAAGCCACTGGCTGCAAGATGGGAAGAGAAAGAGAGAGAGAGAGAGAGAGAGAGAGAGAGAGAGAGAGAGAGAGAGAGAGAAGTGGGAGAGGGAAGGGAAGGAAAGAAGATGGTCGCTTCTCATGCGTGCCCTGATGGGAGATCGAATCCAGGATGTGCCCATGCAGGACCGACACTATCTACTGAGCCAACCTACCAGGGCCTAATAAACTTTTTAAGAAAGCAACATAGACCAAGACAAAAAAAAAAGATGATTTTACTATTGGATACTCTGTGTTTACATAATTTACCTAGTCCACAAAATTCTTGCTCTGGAAGATGCAAATAACTTTATTTGTTCTGTCACTTTTATTGTTGTTTTTATTATTTTGGTTTATTATTTGATAGAAGAACTTTCTGAAAATCCACTTACCCAGATAATTAACCATTAAATTTGTCCTCCTCACAGTAACAGCTCCTTTATCAGTTTCATCAAAGGCTGCTTAGTCCTCAAGGATAACTTCAAAACTCTTACTTTGCTGGGTCCACCAATCCTAAGTGAGCATTTCATAAGCAATGCCCAGTCCCAATCTGCCTCCTACCACACTGAAAGACCCCCCTTAAACTAGACTGCCCGACCCTTGCAAATACCCTGCTTCGACCTCCCCTTCCTGAGATACTACTAGAGGACTGTCATTAACAGAGGTGGATTAAGGTAGGTTGAGGCCCTGGACACAGAAGAAAATATTGGGCCCCTTAAAAAAAAAGAGAAAGAGACAGAAAATAAAAGTACATGTTAACCATATTTTTAAATAAATAAAAATTATTACGTACTGTTAATGTTAAAATTGCACATATGAAACCAAACTTGGTGCCATTATAAAAATGTGTAAAGTTGGGTTTTGTGGGGTCCTTCAGAAGTTGGGGCCCAGGGCATGGACCCAGTGTGCCCACTGTTAAATTTGCCTCTGCTGCTAATTAAAAATTTAATGACTCATTAAAATGATCCTTTTTAGTGCAATAAGCAAGAAACTTGGTTATCCTTTATAAGCAGGTTATTTGATAGTTTTTCAAGATGTTGTCAATTAACAATATATTTTCTATTTAAAACACTGCCTCTCTAAAAAATGAGTCTTTGTGTTTTGAGAAAGTAAGCATCCAGTGCATTTAATAAGATCTTTTCTGCATACATTAGAAAGTTTAGGGTTCTACATTACATGGAGAAATCTTGGGAGTCAATCTACCATTAAATTACATAAGATTAGAATTGTCATGACTGACCAGTGATGGTACAGTGGATAGAGTGTTGACCTGGAACACTGAGGTCCCAGGTTCTAAACCCTGAGGTTGCCAGCTTGAGCATGGGCTCATCTGGCTTAAGCACAGGCTTGCCAGCTTGAGTGTGGGATTGTGGACATACTGGCTTGAGCCCAAGGTCACTGGCTTGAGCAAGGGGTCACTGACTTGGCTGGAGCCCCCCAGTAAAGGCATGTATGAGAAGCAACCAATGAACAGCTCAAGTGCTGTAACTGCAAGTTGACACTTCTCATCTTTCTCCCTTCCTGTCCGTCTTTCCCTTTTTTGCTAAAAAAAATAAAATAAAAATAAATAAATAAATAAATAAATAAATAAATCAGATACAGGACATCAGTTAAATTCCAATTTCAGTAAAACAAAGAATAGGGTTTTTTTTTTGTTTGTTTTTTTTTTTTTTAATATAAGTATGTCCCAAATAGGGCACTGGAATCCAGGTGTTTTATCGGCGATCACACAAAATGTGTGCGGCAGTGCTGTGGCTTCACTATAACAACAAACATTTCCCATTAGCTTATTATTCTTGAACCTGAAAGCTCCTAATCCCTTTACAAAACTGAATACAGTAACTCCCTTAGTTTAGGTTAGTAGGCAAATTACAAATTAGGGCTGAAAACAGAACAATTTCAAAGTAGACAAAAAATTCTCACTGTCACAGTATCCTAAAACTTCTGTTCTCTTTACATTTTTTAGTACCAAACATAAAGTTTTCATCTGTAACTTCAGGCAAAAAGCTGTCTATTGTGGTAGCATCAAAGCTGGATTCCAACCCTATGGAACCTCTGACACCCAGCACAGCACGTAAGAAAGTGAGGTCAGGGGTTTTGCCACAGGGGACATTATTACAGACAAAATAACAAGGACCAAAGTGTTTTCATGTCACAGAGGCCCCATATATTGAAATGGTACAATCCTTATTCTGGATTTCACACCATGAATGGTTATTTATACTTAACATTCAATTCTACTCTGATATCCAAAATCTACTGAAACTATGCAAAGTTCAAGATAAAGAACAAAAATAATCTTCAAACTGCTCTATTATAGTACTATAATTTTGCATACCTAAAGTTTCTTTTATTTTTATAATTAAGCTAATATTTTTTCATTTATTATAGCATCATGACGTAGAAAAAATGTACTTAACTGAGAGACAGAAGGCGTAGATTTTAGGCTCAGTTTTATAGCTCATTAGCCCTTTTCTCTTGGACAATCTGGTTCCTATGTTAGTTTACTCGAGTTGCCATAGCAAAGTGCCACAGGCTAAGTGGCTTAATCACGAAAATTTATTTTCTCACAGTTCTGTAGGTTAGATATTCGAGACCGGGTGTCACTAGGGCTGGTTTCTTTTTAGGCCTCTTTCCTTTGCTTACAGAGGGCTGTCTTCTACCTGGGTCTTTGTATCATCTTCTCTCTGTGCGTGCCTGCTGTAAACCAAGTGTTCATGACCGCACAAAGTTAACATGCTGAAGTCCTACTTTCCCATGTGATAGTATTAGGAAATAGGGCCTATGTAAATAGGCCATGAGGGGTGTTGCCCTCATGAATGGGATTAGTGCCCTTATAAAAAAAAACTCCAGAGAAGCTTTGCCCCTTTCACCATGGAGGATACAGAAAAAGACAACTCTCTCTAACCAGGAAGCAGGTTTTCACCACCAGACATCAAATCTTCTGGCATCTTGATCTTGGACTTCCTAGCCCTCAGCACTGTGAGAAATAAATTTCTATTGTTTATAGGCCACCCAGTCTAAGTATTTTGTTATAGCAGCCCAAATGAACTAAAAGAATGCCTCTGTCCAAATTTCCTTCTATCAGGACACCAATCATATGGAATTTACCTCATGACCTCATTTTAATTTAATGACCTCTTTAAAGACTATTTCTAAACCTAGTCACATTCTGAGGTATCAGGAGTTAGTAATTCAATATATGAATTTGGGAGAGGGACACAAACTCATAACAATTCCCCTTTCTGCACCTTGGTTTCTTCCCTTATAAAATAAAATAATTAATCATTTCCAAATTCTGTTCTCACTCCATGGTTTATATATAATAGATGACATTACTTGTTATACCTATGCACCACAAAATTAAAACTAGCAGGTATAAGACTCAAGAAAACTAACATTAAAACTAACACTCATCAACAGAAATGTCTGAAAATGATGCATTCTAATATTAATGGAAACCACAGATGGTAAATGTTCATTTGAATATCAAATGGCTGCATCTTTTCAAGTGTAATGATTCAGCAAAATCTGCATGATAGGAAAAATGCACATAATTGTGTTTCTCATATTCCAGTAGGTCCCCACAGGATACACTGGAAATATCTGTTGAGGCTTCCACTGATTGATGCTAAAAACAAAAGGCTTTTTATGGAGGCTCTGAAAATCAGACTGTTTTATAACAGTATATCTATGGTCTGGGGATGTTTTGTTTCTTTTCTTCTGTAACAATTTCACAGCTAAATTTATAGCATAATGCATTTTCTCAAAGTTTCTGTTTCTTTATTAATAACCCAGCTGGGGAAAGCCTCTATTTTTATATTTACCTGGAGAAACTCAGAGGGAAAGCCATCTATAACATTCCCATGGTAGATTCAGAGGCCTTCATGAACTCTTCAGATGCATTTTGGTCATAGCCACAGCCCCTTGAATGCCTTCAATGAGAAATGATCTAGACCAGCCACATAAAATTATCCAAAGAGTACCTTAAAAATAAGATTATCTGGGCCTGACCAGGCGGTGGCACACTGGATAGAGTGTCGGACTGGGATGTGGAAGACCCAGGTTCGAGACCCCGAGGTCTCCAGCTTGAGCGCGGGCTCATCTGGTTTGAGCAAAGCTCACCAGCTTGGACCCAAGGTCACTGGCTCGAGCAAGGGGTTACTTGGTCTGCTGAAGGCCCCCGGTCAAGGCACATATGAGAAAGCAATCAATGAACAACTAAGATGTTGCAATGAGAAACTAATGATTGATGCTTCTCATCTCTCTCCGTTCCTGTCTGTCCCTATCTATCTCTCTCTCTCTGTAAAAAAAATAAAATAAAAAAATAAAAAAATAAAAAAATAAAAAATAAGATTATCTGGGCCTTACTTCAGCATATTTTTATTATGTCTAGAATAGAGCCTAAGAGTAAAAATTTTTGACAAGGCATTACAGAAAGGTCTCCCTGCCTCCACCCACACACACCAAGAAGATTTTAATGTAGTCGGTCCACGTGTGTTTGGCAATTCTTAACAAAACCCTGGATTTCATAAGCTTTTGAACCTTGGGATCTATCTACAAGGCTCCATCATTCCCTGAAGCTCCAGGCTGATTTGATTTTCCTTTCTCAGAAATAGTCATTATCCTACAAAGTTAAGAACCACGTGGAAGGGAACAGGAGATATGGAGATTGTGAAGGGATAGACATCTACCTGAGATACTCTAAAATATTTGGGAAGTTCTGTTCTCTAATAATCAAAAACCATTAAGTCCCAAATTAAGTATTCTAACTGCATCTATACATTTGAAAAGAAAAGAGCTAAGGTATCTTCTTGGTTGGCCTTTTCCTGGGTGCATTTTCTCCTAGTCAGTACCATTCATTTGTGAGAAAAGTTTTGGAAGACTTCGAAATTTAAAAGGATACTACCTAGTTCATGAATCCACGCTATCTCTGCCTTTGTCTTTGCCTATATTATTTTCAATACTGTAGAGATAGAAGTTAACTGAAGAAAACTGTTAGTAATAATAATAACTGTTTTCTGTAGAAATGGAACTTGTGTCCAGTGAAATGTAATTGATATCACCCTGTGAATATTGAGCAGTTTTGTCGTTTTTCACCCATTTGTAAAAATCAGGTCAGCATTCCTTATCTTACAATATTTAGTAATTAGATTTTTGTGTGAATGATTTATAATATTTTAATTGTTCTCTCAGTTATTGAGTTAAATAAAAGAATTGACAGGTGTTCACTTGTGTAAAAATCATGATCACAACCACTATTAAAATTTGTCTTTCCACCAGTTCATTAGACATTTACTGACTACATTAGGTTCTACATTTGTTAGAATAATAAATGAAACAGACTCAAGCCTTGTTTTTCTAGAATATAGATGAAATGGAGAAACAAGGAAGTAAACAGACTGTGATCAAGCAGGCGCTTAGAGAACAGTGTTTGTGGTAGCCATCGTCTAACACAGCCCTGAGGATCCCTGTATTCACGCTCTATGTCTCCCCTCTCCGTGAGTGTGGGCTAGATTTATTGACTGGTCCGTAAGAAACAGAATATATTTATAATAGGACATAACAGGATAGAAGTGGTAGAATGTCACTTCCAAGATTAGGTGGTAAAAATTATAAATTCTGTTTCAAGTACGCTTTCGTGTTCTCTTGCTGGCTCTGAGGGAAGCCAGCTGCACGTGAGCTGCCCTATGGCGGGCCTCATGTGGCAAGAAATTGATGTCCCCGTCCAATAGCCACACAAGTGATTTTTCAAATAGATCTTCTCTCAGTCAGACCTTGGGGTGGCTGAAGCCCCAGCCATGCCCTTAGCTGCAAAATTGTGAGAGCCTGAACCAGAGAGGCACCTGGCTCCTTACCCATAATGACTGTAAGATAATAAATGTTGTTTGAGATGCCATTACAGTTTAAGGTAACTAGTCATCTGACAATAGATAACTACTGTACTTTAAAAAAGTCTATCACAGGTGCTCCACCGGTCACCACAAAGGTTAGCATCTGTGCGGGGATCTAACATTGTTACCTTTCAGCTTGGTTGTCCAGGAGTCCATTTCAGAGGATCCAGTTCTAGGTGAATCACAATGGAAACTGCAGACACACAATCCTCCCAGAGGGTGTGACCACACAGTTCTTAAAAGTACCACAAAAAATGACAGTGGCAAAGGGGAAATATCAGTTTGTGGTGCTGTATAAATCCTAGAACAGCCTTTTTAACGAAGCCTATGACTGGGTGAAGAGCCTAACCTCTGTTTGAATGCTAGAGTTTCCTCCCACGTTTCCATACATTGGTCCTTTTCTTTTCCTCTTTTGACCTGAGCACTTCCATATGTCATACATTTTTTTTTTTACTTTAAGATTTACTATTTTCTTAAATTAAATTAATCAGGGTGACATTGGTTAATAGGGTCATATAAGTTTCAAGTGTAACTCTCCATGACACGTGATCTGTATGTTGATTGATCATAGTCAAATCACCTTCTGCCAATTTACATTTGGCCCCCTTATCCCTTAACAACCCCCAACCTCCTGCCCTCTAGTAACCACCATACTGTTTGCTTCCAATTGCAGTCTCCAGTTTGATTGAGCATTTCATCCAGCTTTGATCATGGTGATTAGGAAGGAATTCACCTCTCTCCTGGGCCTCCCCTGTAGAAGAGAAAACAATGAAACTTCCCATCAGCTTTCAAGCCAACTACTTCTCATTAGTCTCAGCTTTAGGCAGAAATCCTTGGCCTGCACCCAGGACACATCCAGATGCATGAAGCTACAGCCCGGTTCTTCTCTCTCTTCTTTTGAGATTGCTGGATTGCTGGGGCATGAGCCATCCTGGTATTCTGTCCTTGATCTTGGAATATCATTACTGGGCCTCTTCATTGAAGAGTCAAAATAAGAGAAAGAGAAAAAACACTTAAAACTTAAAATAGAAGAGCCATTTTAGTTGTTAGTAAACCCAACTAATGCCATTAGTTATTTTAATGGCCTTAGGGTTCTTACGTCTGTCAGACGGTCAGTGGAAATTGATATCTTCAAAAACTTTGACGAGATCATGTCCAAGGTTCAGAGAAAGCAAAACAAAACCTTGAATTGATTCAAAGGACATTAACTCCTAATGATCCAGGACCAACCAAAAGTTTTCTTACCTTTTGTAGAAAACAACAAAATAAAGTCCTATCCCTATAATAGGCATGGTATTTGCACTGTAGGGACATGTGTTGGTCTAAGGCAGTGGTTCTCAAAGTGTGCGCCAGGGCACACTGGTGCGCCCTAGAAGATTTCCATGTGCACCCTATGTTATTCCAGAGAAATATGTGCCTGTTGGGAACCAAAAAACCAACAGGGTTTTTGGAGTTTAGATTTTGGGGGGACAGAGGTGTGGGGAATTGGCTGTAAGCTAACAGTCTGCCCAACCCCCCACCTCAGTAGCCTGATTAGGTTGCAAAATAGGTTGCCAAAGGCTGTTAAACTGTAGTGCTGGATTATACACTACCCTCCATGTTCCCCAGAAAGAGTAGAGGCAAGTTTCTTCTATCCTTTGTTTGGTGTAAAGTTAAGATTTGCTAATGGCCTCACTTTGCCCTATAAATAAAGCAAGATGTGGTTTTTGGGCATGCTTTGTTCTTGCCAGCAACAATTACAGGGCACTCCTGACCCCGTATTTTCTTAATCCACACCATTCCCACTCAGGACCTGGAATTACTAGCTGCGCTGGTTCACAGCATGTGCCCAGATATAAAAATAAATATATTTACTCTTTTATACCATTTCATTATGAAATACCACTCTTTTTGTTAACACATCATTATTATATTTATTATTAACACATCATTATATTATGTTTAGATAAATACACCCAAATAAAATGGATAGATTTTTCAAAAAGAAGCGTGATATTGAATAATCCGATTCTGGAAGTGAGCAAAAGTTAAGTGTAAATAAAATAGGACTTGAAGGCTGACGGGCAGAATTTAATTTATAGCATTTTTCATCACTTAACACTGAACAATCCAACTGGATTAGAAACCCACTCATGGTACCTTCAAGTGATTTTGGTTCAACATTAACAGAAGAAGAAGAACTGGCAGCTATATCCACTGATTGTGGATTGATGATTAAACATAAGGAATTATCTCTTGAAGTCTTTTGGATTTCTATAAAAGAAGAATATGTGGCAATATCTAAAAATGCTTTGAACATTTTACTACAATTTTCAACATCTTATTTATGTAAATTAGGATTTTCTACCCTCAACACAATTAAGAGTAAAAAGAGAGGAATTCTTTAATGTATTGATGAGGAAATGAATTTGCCTATATGCCCACACATTGAAGAAATTGCTAGGACATATCAGGCTCATGTATCTCATAAACACAAGAATGAAAAAACTTAACACATTAGTGCAGGGACCTACTGAATTTACTAAATCTTACTAAGAATGTATCTATATATATATATATAAAAAGATAACTTTCTTGTCATTTTTTTATTTTTTAACACCTCTTTTTTACTAATTCTAAAAAGCATAACTCAAAAAATTTAACATAAAAATGTTTTTTAATGTCAGAATAAATTTAATTTTATTGTATTTATTTTGTTTAATTACCATAAAAGCACACTTGGACTTTATATTTTTTTCTTTAATATTTGACTTAATTATTACAACATATTTCTCAGAAATTTGTATATAGTGCACCTACAATTATTTGTAGGATTTTAAATGTGCCTCAAGTTCAAAAAGTTTGAGAACCACTGGTCTAAGGAGATCTGCTCTAGTTCTGCGGAGAGCTGAAAGGCCCAGAGGGGCCATGACAGTGTGCCAAGCTCTGACCCTTCACTGCCTCACAGGAACAGTAGGACCTCTGCTTCCGTCCTGCAAGCCACATCCACCTCCAAACTCCATTAGGCAACTTGTTCTTTGTCATTGCTTCTCTTTTCCTCACCCACACACATATTTCTCCTCTCTTAATACTTGACCTGCCATTTTAAACTGATTAACCTCATGGGTTTTATTTTTATTTTGTGACAAGGCCTCTCTTACTAGGTATGTTTTTTATTGTTTTCCTAGATGGACTTCCGCTCTGTACTTACCTGACAAGCTGCACACTATTGGGCAAAGAACCCCCTCTTTCTGTTCCTTCCTCTCCTTGATGAAAATGGAGGTGGATGTGGTCCTGCTTCAAGGGGTTATTGAAAGAATTAAAATAGTTAGAAGAGGCACCTTTCTTAGAACAGTGTCTGATATAAAGGAAGGACTGTATGGGGAACAGTGGGCTCATTGGCTGGGTGTGGGGTTCACAGCTCTATAAGAGATGGCTTGCGGACAGGCCACGTGCACACAGCACCACTGAGTCCCAGTGTGTCTTTTTAAGCCTGGTAGATTGGAGCATGCTCGGCATTCTGCAAGAAGGCCCTCATGCATTCCGGCTGATTGAGACCCTGACAGTAAGGTCTCCAAAACAGTGAGGACTCTTCCTGTCAGTTGCCTGCTAGCATTCTGGATTTTTCATTATCCTTTTCTTTATATTTGGTCTTTTGAGACTTTTACTTCCCTAGTGATTTCACTTTTAGAAAGATGGACGTGTTCGCTATCTTTATCTCTGTCAGTTTGAGAGCTGTTGTTGCAAAATTGCAAGAGCAACTCATTCAGAAAGAAATCTTTTTCTGTGGGTTCAGATCTTGTTCCTTGGCAAGTGGAATATGATATGTCTCCACATTAAAGCAAGCATATGGTTTATCATCTAGGCTGGGACATTTTTGAGAGTGACAAATGCTAAACCATCTGGGTGCTAGTACAACAGGAGAGCCCTGAACAGTCCAGGCAGACCAGATGCACGGTCACGGTCACCCTATTTAATGTGCACAGTCTCTTTCCAAGAGGAAGCTTCCAGTGAATAGGCTGTGGTGTCACCCCTGCTGGGACCGTCTGTTTATGTTTGCAGCTCCAGGAAGCCTTGAGACTGGCTAAGTCACACAAAATATATTTGGACACATGTGGGATATGTAATCCAACCGCCTGCGTTCCTGTGGTGCAGAGATATGTGTAAGTCCACGTTTTAAATAGAAACTTCATTATCTGTGCACTGTGTGCTTCTTCTGCCTTGGCTCAGAATATAGGAACTTTCATGAACATTTTCTTTCTTTAAAAAAAAAATGTCGGGGAATTTGCCAAACACTTCTGCCCTCTCAGAAGTGCCAGAGAAAAATCTTCCATTCTCAGCAACTAAATGACTAAAAACTGCTCATGCAAAAAGGAGTGACTTAACTGATTGGGTAGACCAGGCAGACACTAGCATCCATTAAGCCAAAATTTCTTTTGGTCAGTGGTAATAATAATAATACCTGATATCTGAGTGTTGGCTATATGCCTGGAACTTTACCTGGTCTTGTCTGGTGTATTAGTTCAATTTGCTATTAACTTTAAACAACAGAAATTTATTCTCTCACAGTTTTGGAAGCCAGAAGTTTGAAATCAAGGTATTGGCACTGCCAGAGGGTCTAGTGGAGAATCTGTTCTTTGCCTCTTCCAGCTTCTGATAGTGGTCAGCCTCTCTCAACTTCTGGCCCAATCGCTCCAATCTGCCTCCATGGTCACATCGCCTCTTGTTTATCTGTTTAAACTTCTGCCTCACTCACATAAGAGTGGATATAAGGCCTACCCAGATAATCCAAGAGGATATCTTCAACTTAATTATATCTACAAAGATCTTTTTTTTCCAAATAAGGTTACGTTCTGTGAATTAGAATATGGACATGTATTTATGGGGCCTATACTTCAACCTACTATTTTATGAAATATCCCCCCAAATTCTCACCATATCACTCTAGAAGATGAGTACTAGTAAAAGCCATTTCTATTTTTCTGGTGACGAAATGGAACTCACTTTCCCAGTTCACATTGCGAGACATTAGAAAAGCCAGGACGTGAACCCAGGGAACTGGACTCCATGGGTCCACATTCCTCACCATGTCATAGATCAGAGTTCAGACACAGACTTTCTTCTAGATCCTTCACTCTCTCTTATACTTCTTTCCTCGTATATTAAAAAGATTCAGAGTTCTTTGTTACTTCTGTAAGATAAAGAGACCGAATAGGTCAACCCTACCTACATACCAAATAGATTAGACCAATCACAGGAGCTCCATTCTATTGGTATGCTGCAATTTTGTTCCACATATACATATGTGTGTATTTATTTATGTAGGTATATATGCTATGTATATGTAATGAAATGTCTGTGTTGCTTGAAAAAAGGTTCTCAGTCAAGTTATCTAAGCTTATGGGGGAAAAAGTAGGGCAGACCACTCAACATCTCTGTGACCTGATGGCACGCACACTAAAAAGCAAACAAATAAACAAAGATAAAACAATAATTAGTATCCCAGAGAACACTGGGGATGGCCAGGCAGGTATCTCATCATGGCTGGAGGATGCCACTGAGGACATTAAAAACGTTTGAGTACCATGACAAAATAAGCCAGCAGAGTGAAAATTCTGAACACATGGTATGTGTGTGTGTATGTGTGTGTGTGTGTGTGTGTGTGTGTGTGTGAGAGAGAGAGAGAGAGAGAGAGAGAGAGAGAGAGTATATGTGTGTGTGTTTTAACTAATTCCATGAACCCACGGGGGATCGGATCATCTGTGTGCACCCACACCCTATGGCTGTTGGCTCCGAGGCCGGCTTCCACTGTCTGCACCAGCAGAAGTAAACAACTGGCATTCACATTTAATCTTAAATGAAAGAGGAGGCACAAGTCACATCTTCCTAGGACAGCTCTGCCGCCTATATTTCTGTAATGTGAATTAACTCATACACAATCAGTAGTTAGAGCAGTGATATCAGGTAACAAAGATGTCAAATCGGTTCATACTTGATGTTCCCTAGACAAAGGAGTAGAAGGATGACAGTCTTCTGCAGGAAAGAGAAAAGCCAGCTTCTACAGTGGCTGCAGCAGTACTTCAGCATTAATTTTTAAGATATGAAGCAAACATCTGCTCTCTCAGTGAGGCATCCGTACCTGGTGTGACTCTTGGCTCCTGTGGATTGTGCTGTCTCAAGTGCCCACCTTACAGGCAGCAGCAGGGACTCAGGTCTGCTGTTACCCACACTGTCCCTGCGCCCTCCAGTTCTACTGCCTTCTTAGGTCTGCTCCCCGTTGGTTCAGAATCCTGCAGGAAGGAGAGTGAGGGATGAGGACCTCCCTCCCCTTTAACTCTGGCCATCAGCCATGGCAAAGGCAAAGGTCAACGCAAGCCGGGTCTGGAAGGTCACGTGGAATGCACCAGGGTGACCCTCAGGATCACAGCAACAAGCTCTCACAGTACTCGCTGTTTGTCAGGCATGTTCTACGGGTATTAAATGGTCTCATATATTAAAGGGGCTCAGGATATGCTACCCCAAAAAATGCTACTTTGACATAAGGATTATTTTGAGTACGAGGAGTTTGAGTTCCTGAAATCCTTATCTGCCTAAAAGCAGAGCCCTCAAAAGAACAACTGTCACAAGCTCCTTCTCAGGAGCTTCTAGGAGACAAGATAATGGCACCACACCCAGACACATGCAGTCACAAACTATCATATTGCCCATATGGATCCATTTTTTTCTCCAAAGCAATGACCTTTCTTCCCCTGCTTTTCCCCCCATTCAGTGAGGTATATAGACCCATTGCCTCCATTCCTTTGAGTTACCCACTCATGTGCTCCATGTATATGTGCCATGTGCATGCCAATGCACATCTGTCTTTCTCTGGTTGTTCTATCTTTTGTCAGTCTGAGGCCCCAGCTGGAGACCCTACATAGCAAGTAGAAGAAAAAGGGAGTTTTTGCTCCCCTACAGTATATATATTTATGAAGTTTACTCATCCCATCACCACAACCCTTTGAGAGAGGTGTGTTGGCCGAAGAATTGAGCTGAGACAAGGAAAGACTAAGTCTTTTAGCTTCAGCTGTTGTTATTATAGTGGCACAGCCTGCAGAAAAAGTCAAGTGCTAAAGTTAGAGTGAATGTTGAGGAGTTTAGGGGTGAGTGAATAAAGGGGTAAAAAAGAGCTAATACTAAGCTTCTTGAGTTGGTATAAAACAAGAATTTTATGATCAACTTAGATAAATAGAACTTTGAAAAGTTCTGTGGGTTATGAATGTTAACATGGGGCTGCCAGATTGATAGCTGATTAAACGTACCAGTTTTTCCTTAAAATCATATAAGAAAATGAATTCAAACTATTCTTCCATTAGAACAACAGGCTAGAACAATCCTCAAGTTGATCAAAACTGAACTTTTGAAAGAACTAAAATTTTCCACAAGGGTAAAACAACATTGTCACTCCCAGCATCCCTTAGAACTTGATTTGCAGTGATCAGATGCCACTTGCAAATGAGTTGGACACAGTCCCACAGGGAACAGAATGATGAGCATTGTTTTATAGACTAATGATATGGATATATTATTATCTCATCATGAGTCACCTGAGGCCCTGGAAGCTTATTATCACCAGAAAGGAGAATCACAGGACAACATTTTACATGTGAAAAGTTACCTTAAAGGACATCCCAGCACTTTTAACTAGTTTATAAACAAGTCAATACAAGTTGTCCCAGTCAGTTATCTTGGTGAACATTGAACAAACAGAGCATCTTAGAGGATGTGTGAGGAAGCAGCTCTTCTCAAAGTCAGGTGTTTTATGGTAACTAAAAGATTTTGTTATTTAAAAAAAATTATTTTTTTGTTCTGTGGTTGTTTATCTGAAGCAACCATCTGGTTGTAACTGCTTTAAATTGCTTTCAAGCTCAATCAATTGTGATATGCTACACAAAGTAGAACTTCTGGATTCCTTTTTATGTTCATCTGTGTGCTAGAATAAACACAAAAATATATTTTGGAGAGAATTTTAGCCCTCTGCATGTATTTTTCTAGTTCATTTCAAATGGAGAAGATATGACAAAGGCCAGCTCTGAAGCACTTATATTTGAATATGTACCTGCTTTTAGCCTCACCCTTGTTAGTCTCTCTTCTTTTACCTCGGTTCTAGAATATCCTACCTGGTCACATTTTATGTATCATTCATTATAAGTAGCTATAAATCACTTTTTAAGAAGGTATAAATAAATTGTGAAAGATTAAATATATTTTAAATACATTACTTCAAATATATTTATATTTCTTGAAATATAAATTCAACTATTACTGTAAATATACACACATACTGTTAAAGAAAACAAGACAACAAAATGGAGTCGTTTATGCTAAGCCTTATGTCACCAGACTGAAACTCAATTTACAGTTTCAGCTCTCTCAGAAATGGAGTCTTAAACTGGTCAGTCAGGAACTGCCTAATCAGCACCAATCTGCCTGACAGCTCCCTGCTATCCCCTGAAAGAAGAGAGACATTGCAATGACTTTTGTTTTCTAGAATGACTTCCTTGTTTCCACTCTCTTTTGCCTATAAAAGTCATTCCTTTTGTACAGCTCCTTGGAGCTCCTTTTTATCTGCTAGATTGGATGTTGACTGATACAAATACATTTTGCTCAAATAAAAACTTAAAAAACGGCCTGACTGGGCGGTGGCGCAGTGGATAGAGTGTCAGACTGGGATGCAGAAGACCCAGGTTCGAGACCCTGAGGTCGCCAGCTTGAGCACAGGCTCATCTGGTTTGAGCAAAAAGCTCACCAGCTTGAGCCCAAGGTCGCTGGCTCCAGCAAGGGGTTACTCAGTCTGCTGAAGGCCCGCGGTCAAGGCACATATGAGAAAGCAACCAATGAACAATTAAGGTGTTGTAATGCACAACGAAAGAGTAATGATTGATGCTTCTCATCTCTCCGTTCCTGTCTGTCTGTCCCTGTCTATCCCTCTCTCTGACTCTCTGTCTCTGTAAAAAATAAATAAACCCCAGCTTTAAAAAAAACACAAAAAAAACTTAAAAACGTTAATATATCTCAGTTTATCTTTTAATAATACACATTAAAACACTTCCCAGTTGAGTTGAATTATTTATTGAATAAAGATGATAACTCTTAGCTTAAAAAACACAGTTAATGTTTTTGAGTACCAAATATTTTGTTTTCCTAAATGGGAAAATTTTGTAATAGTCACCTTTCCAAAGGAGATAATATTGTCTTTCCAATAAGGCTTAATTTATCCATCTTGAAAAAAAAAAGAAAGCTGCATTTAAATGTATTATTTGTAAATGTGAAGACATCAACCTTCTCTGTAGGAATGGCAGAAGCTGAATGAGTCATCATTTCCAGTTGATCTACCAACTGACAAAGCACAAAATCTTCCACCTCGTTACACTGAAGCACATGTCCATCCCTCAGACTATAAGCAGTTTCATGAAGAAGAAAGACTGGAATTTATAGTGACAAGTTCAACCATTTCTACAAGTCCTAACTTAGGACTTTGTTCTTTAATTGGAACATGAAGGATTTTTCTCATTATTACATAAAATACATCTCTTAGCTTGTTTCTAAGTTTGATTGACTCAGAGAGATGATCCTTGGAATGAGGGATTAAGGAAAATGAGTTCAGAAAGTAGGAAAAGCCAGTGTAAGAGTTCATTCATTACCAAAGTTTTCACTGTGGGAAAAAGCTCAATTCTTTGAGACATACTGCAAAGTATACATCATCATTGCCCAGATTCATCTCCCTGAAGGACAGGCTGCTGAAGCTGGTGGATATCAGCTTCTATCACCTACGGGTATAAGTTTGTCCTGGAAGTTAATTTACCTATATTTTCAGATTCCCTGATATCAGAGGACAGGGGGCAGAAAGCTTAAGCTAGCTGGCTCTTACCTGAAGTGAGACATGCAAACTCACCTGAGCCTGCACAGAAGTGAGCACCATGGTTTCAGTTATAGTCAGAGGTAGCCCCCAGGAATGGGGTTCAGTGTTCTAGAGATGTCTGGTGAAGTACTCAGATGTGGCAACTGCCAGTGAAGTCCACCACTTGGGCGGAGCCCCTTCCACCATCTCTGGGCTGGGCTGTGACAGCCCTGACTAACAGAATAAAGTAGAACAGAGGCTGTGCCTGTCTTGGACCTGGCAGCTTTTGCTTCCACTTTCTTAGAATGCTTACTCTTGGGACATTCCTGGAACCTAGTCACCGTGACTTGAAGTTCAGTGCAGAGAAGCCCACATGGAGGAGGACTGTGCTCCCTGGCTGAGAGGTCTGGGGAGCTCCTGCTTGGACCTCCCGATGCTGTCCTGCTGACCCTGGGCAACACTGTGTGGAGTGGAGAGCCACTCAGTCAAGCCATGGAATTATGAGCCACAGAAAATATTTTATGCCATGAAGTGTTGGGGTATTTATTTAGCAGTCAGTAACTAAAAATCATTCAAGACATTTTGAAACAAGTAGGGTTGTCTAAGTGCCTGGGAGCACCTTGACCTCCATGACATGTCCATAGGAGAACTGAATTTTCTCATTTTCTTATTCCTCATTAAGCCACATGGCAACCTTTGTCATATCTGTGTTCATCGGTTATGGCTCTGGAGGATTTAGAGGAATTTGAATAATTCTGAAAGAAGTGTTTTTGATATTTTTTGCCAAATTACACTATTGAGCATTACTGTGTGAGATATTTTCATGTGCAATGGGGTATTCAGGTTATGACAGTCTTGATATACAATGTTTTGAGTTTACGACCCTCACTCCCATAAAAATTTTAAAAAATTGAGACTTGAGTATTTCAGCTCATGCCATTAACATCATACTAACAGACTATGTCAGCAAACTAGTTTGATTGCGCATGGTGGAAAAATACCAAGTAACACGGTGTATGTGTGAGGGAGTTGGCGTCCTCCAGGATGCTTACCTACACCATTTTGGACTGTAAAAATTACAAGTGTTTTGTTTGAGTTGCTTTGTTTGGCGACTTTTTGGCTCTTATCATGGCTCTTATAATTATGTTCTTTTCCTTGTTCTGTGGCTTAGTTGTGTTTTTATGTTCTATATTATGATTTAAAAACTGTGTTAGTATAGGTAAGTGATTTAGGCTAGGGTGTGTTTCGACTTACACCAAAATCTGGGGTATGTCACTGCTGTAGAAATGGAACTGTGTTGTAACCCAAGGACTCCCTATAAATCTAGTCTAACTTTCTTCTTTCAGTGTAGATGGTTATAGGGTTACCAGAATAATTCAATATTTATTCAACAAATACTTGAAATTCATTGACCAACTATTTATTGAGTACCTACTATATGGCAAGCCCTGTTCTAGGCACCGCTAGCATAGTGAACAAAACAGATAAAAATCCCTGTCACTTTGGAGAGGAGAATTGATAATAAGCACAATAAATACATAAAAAAGATAGCATCTAGAGATGGTAAAGGTTAAGGAGAAGAACTAAAGTAGGGAAAGGGAATAGAGAAAAATTTAAAAGATGGCAATGAAAATCTTAGATTGAGTAACAAAATAGAGCATTTGAGTAAAGGCCTTAGGAAAAGAGGACATCTCAGGCAGCAGCAGAGGGAGCAGCCAGCACAGAGAGCCTGGGAAGTACTCAACACACTGCCATGGCTGCAGCTGCACGAGCAGGGGACCACAGTGAAGGATAAGGCCTGAGGGGCAATGGGGGACGGAGCACACAGGATCTCTAGTCACAGCTGGGACTTACTACAATTGACACTGGAAGTCAGTGGTGAGTTTGAGCAGCAGGACAATATAAACTGACTGTTTAACAGAAGTATTATAGCTTCTGTGTTAAAAACAGACTAGGAAACCCTATTCTAAATATACATTCAGTAATTTTATCTTACTTGAGCTTGGAAAAATACGGAAATACAATCTAGTAAGACAAACATAGAGTCTAGATTATAAATATTCTGCTTATTTATAATCATAAAGGTGACATCTTTAAGATTGTTTATGTGTTAAATTTCTAATATTTTCGGCCCTGGCTGGTTGGCTCAGTGGTAGAGCGTTGGCCCGGCGTGTGGAAGTCCCAGGTTTGATTCCCGGCCAGGGCACACAGGAGAAACACCCATCTGCTTCTCCACCCCTCCCCCTCTCCTTTCTCTCTATCTCCCTCTTCCCCTCCTGCAGCCAAGGCTCCATGGAAGCAAAGTTGTCCCAGGAGCTGAGGATGGCTCCATGGTGTCCACCTCAGGTGCTAGAATGACTCTGGTTGCAGCACAGCAACACCCCAGATGGGCAGAGCATCGCCCTCTGACAAGCATGTTGGGTGGATTTCGGTAGAGCACATGTGGGAGTTTGTCTGCCACCCCCTGCTTCTCACTTTGGAAAAATACAAACAAAAAAATTCTTAATATTTTCTGTGAATCCCAAATAATCTTACAAAATGTGTTTGTTTTGCATTTCAGTATATGTGGACCATGAATATTAAAATTATTTTTCTGTTTTTATTACTAGGTGTTGGTCAAATAAGTTGCCACATCTGGGTACATCACTAGACATAAATATGGTATATATGTTTGCTTACTGTTGGGCAGATAAAATATATTATGCTCACTTGGTTAAAGATGGCGCTGCCCACATGGAAACCCATCACCTGGGTGATGGTATTGGTTGCCCTTCTTGCTTGGGATGGGCGTGATTATATTAATATAATCAAACACGTTGTTGGGGGCGGGTTGTGGCCAGGCAGGATCTTTGTAGCCTGGGGCTTGGTTTTAGGAATAAGCCTTTTCCACCCTTTTTGATGTGGGGTGGTGCACTCTCATAAGGAATCCCATTATTCCTCAGATAAGTGATTTTGTATCAGAGACTTCCTTGTTTGTATATTGGATTAAAGGTTTTGGTTTCTACACTATAAAGTGGGGCAGACCAGGATCTTGCTCTCTCTCGATTCCTGAGATTAGCATTAGAGGAGACAGCAGAGAAAGGCCACGTGGAGAGGCCAGGAGAAGCAGCCAAGATGGTGGAGTGCTGAGGGAGAAGCTAGTTTGTGCAGAAAGAAGGAGATGGGGAACAGAGGTGAATAAATCTGGTGAGCTAGAAACCTTTGATTCTAGGAAACTCCAATAAGTCAGTAGCTTTGTGAGCACTGAATGAGTGGGTTTTGGAGTCCAGTGTGTGTTTTTACTTGCCGGCCAGATACAAGCTAGGATTAAAGCTAATGGCCCACCAGTTCTTGGCTCCATTGTTTCATTACTGACTATCCAAATCAAATGTGAACCTGCATGGGCCAGGTGGCTGTGATAGTGGCCGTGCCTACTGGCTTTACATTAGGTAACTGATATTAGGGTTTATAAACTCAACAAGCTATTTTACCTAAATGTGTTTAATAGAAATATTTAATGAAAGTGGTTTTTTCTTTTTTTATTTTTTTCAAGGGAAGGATCGACAGACAGGAAGGGAGAGAGAAGACAACTATCAATTCTTTGTTGTGGCACTTTAGTTGTTCATCTATTGTTTTCTCATATGTGCCTTGACAGAGGTGTCGGGGGCTCCAGCTGAACCAGTGACCCCTTGCTCAAACCAGCAACTTTTGGGCTAAAGCCAGCAACCATAGGGTCATGTCTATGATCCCATGCTCAAGCCAGTGACTCTGTGCTCAAGCCAAATAAACCCGTGCTTAAGCTGGAGACCTCGGGGCTTCAAACGTGGGTCCTCAGCATCCCAAGCCAATGCTCTATCTATGCCTGACAATTGTCAGGCAAAGTATTATTATTATTTTTTAAATCAATAAATCTGAGTCAACATGTCTAATCTAGGGGGAAAAAAAGGCTAGGGAGGAGGACAAAAAAAGACCCAGGGAAACCAAACATTACATTACTGGAATGCCAGGTGAGAGAAGAATGACTTATACCAGATGGGTAACTGCACAGGTGATGAGATTTGGAATATAATTGAAAACAGAGACAGACAATAGAATTTGCTGACACTTTAGATGTGCGATATTGTTGGTCAAATAAGTTTGTAAATATGATATATATGTTTGCTCGCTTGTGACTTATATTGGGTGTGGGGGACAGGCTATAAGCAGGCCAGGTCGTTGTAGCCTAAGGTTTGGTTTTGGGACTAAGCTTTTCCCCACACCCTTGACTGATTGTATGATCTGGGTGGTGCACTCTCATGAGGAATCCAATTATGCCTTGGATAAGTGACTTTGTATCAGAGACTTCCTTGTTTGTATATTGGATTAAGGGATTTTGGTTTTCTACACTATAAAGTGGGACAGACCAGGTGCTTGGACACACAGTTCCTGCTATCACAATTGCAGGGGCTTCCCTGATCCCTTGCCCTTCATGGGAAGAGCTGGTTTTCTGCTTTTCCCTTGTCTTCTTTTGTGGTTTTCCTGTCTTGGTGAGACACCAATAAATAGGATGGCCCCCCGTCCTCTGACTCCGCCATTTCTTTATCGTCTGCCCGAATCCAATGGGAACCTGCATGTGAATGGCCACAATGGCGGCTCCTGGCCCTACAACTGGCGTAGTTTCCGGCAGGATTCAGAGATTGGTATGGAGCCACCACCCTTGATGGGTGGGATAGAGTACTGGTTGTTGCTCTGGCTCTCCATGGCTGTCCTTTTAGGGGCCATGGGCTACATGTTTTTTACTCAAGAGGAAACTGCCCGAGGTCAAAAGCTTCAGTATGAATTGCAAATAGAACGGCAGAAAAGGCTGGAATTGGAGCAAGCACTGGAGAAGGAATTACGGGTTCGAGAGTTGCAGTTTACCCTGGAAGCTGAATGTCTTCACCGGCAGTTGTTGGAGAAACAACTGCGGATTCAAGAGCTTGAGTCTCAGCTTCCGGCCAAAAGCCAGCAGACACAGGAGCCTAAACAGTCACCAAAGGAGCAGCAGCATCCGTGCCGGTGGATTGGCTTTGAGTCAGCGGGAGCAGGCGCTTGCGACTCCTCTTCTGAGGATGAGAAGGCTCAGGCTGAAGCTGCCATATGCACACTGAGAGCCCGACCAGTTGTCGCCAAGAAGGTAAAAACCCAGCAACAAAAAGTCCCTCAGGGGCAGCCACAGCCTCCTGCCCAGGTAATGGAACACTCTGTGGTCCGGCCCTATACCCAGGCAGAGCTGATGGAGTTGGGAGCACAATTTAGGCAGAAACCTACTGAATCCCTGGTAACCTGGTTACTACGATTATGGGATATAGGGGTGGATGGCATCATGCTCTCCGGAACAGAGATGGAGAAATTGGCCGCCATTACCACACACTCTTCCTTGAGGCAGCGTCTTCAGAACTGCCATGGCAACCCAGGAGACCATACCCTATTAGAATGGGTGATGGCCGCCATTCGTATGGTCTGGCAGAATGCTGGAGAATTGCCGGGGGCAATGAGTCGGTGGCAGTGCTACAGTGAGTTAGTAAAGGTCCTTCAGGAACTAGGTATGAAGAATGCTGTTTTCAACCCTGGGTCTCGTGGGCCAGACGAGGAAGTGTTTACGGCAAAAATGAGGGACTTTGTCCTTGCTAGCGCCCCGTCAGCCCTTTTTGGGTCACTTGTAGCTATATTGGGCCCCTATGTGGGGAAGCCCATCAATGCAGTTACACAGATGGTAGCAGATTTGGGAGAGCTGGAGACCGCTCGGGATCATAAAGCAGTGAGGGCTGCTGCCTATGTTTCCCCCCCAACTAACAAGGGAAACGGGCCTGTAAAGGTTACCCGAACGCAGATGTGGGTAGACTTGATTACGGCTGGAGCAGATAAGGGGAAATTGGATGGCCAGTCTAATAAAATTCTTTTAGAGCTTTAGCGGCAGCTTAAACCGGAACAGAAGTTCCAGCCACTGAGACGAAAGGCCCCAGCAGCTACCAATAAAACGTTTGGTGCGCGTACAGCTTGGTTACAAGATTATATGATAGAGACGGCCGAGGGAGAGGAGAACTCCCAAGACCCATTGTACCAGTTTGAATAGGAAAAAGGCCAAGGGACCCGTCTAACAGGGATGGGCGGGGACCAGAGGCCACATGTGGAACTGGCTATCCACTGGTCCCCTTCCAATGTACAACGGGTGTTGGCCTTGGTGGATACAGGTGCAGAATGTTCCCTTCTCTATGGAAACCCAGAGCGGTTTGCTGGGACCCCAGTGGCCATTGACGGTTATGGGGGCCAAACTGTTCAAGTGAAGCCAATAACTATTCCATTGGGGATAGGGAGACTGCCTCCTAAGCCATATAAGGTGTATGTATCTCCTATTCCTGAATATATTTTGGGGGTAGATGTCTTGCAAGGACTGTGGTTAGAAACTACAGCTGGGGAGTTCCGGCTGCGGATCAGGGTTGTGAAGGCAGTATTGCGGGGACACGCATCACATTCCCCTTTGCAATTACCCGTCCCTCGGCGTGTGACTAACACCAAGCAGTACCGCCTGCCAGGTGGTTATGAAGAAGTCACAGGGACAATCCTCGAACTAGAAAAGGTGGGGATCATCCGGCCAGCACACAGTCCTTACAACTCCCCAGTATGGCCTGTGCGCAAAGCAGATGGAACCTGGAGAATGACAGTAGATTACAGGGAACTTAATAAAGTTGTTCCCCCTTTGCACGCTGCTGTTCCCTCGATAGCTAACATGATGGATCGGCTAAGCCATGAGTTGGGGACATACCACTTTGTGGCAGACTTGGCCAATGCTTTTTTCTCTATTGATATAGCCGCAGAGAGTCAAGACCAATTTGCCTTCAGTTGGGAAGGGAGACAATGGACCTTTACAGTGTTACCCCAGGGCTATTTGCATAGCCCCACCTTGTGCCATGGGCTGGTGGCTGCTGACCTGGCTAAATGGAAACAGCCAGAGGTAGTCTGCATGTACCATTATATTGATGATATTATGCTAACTAGTGATTCTCTTTCAGAATTGGAGCAAGCAGTCCCTACCCTGCTATCCCATTTGAAAGCATGTGGCTGGGCAGTTAACGAGAACAAATTACAAGGACCTGGGTTATCTGTTAAATTCTTGGGAGTTGTCTGGTCGGGTAAGACAAAAGTTATCCCTGACGCAGTTATAGATAAGATTCAAGCATACCCCGTGCCCACTACGGTAAAACAGTTACAGGAATTCTTAGGTTTGTTGGGGTATTGGCGAGCATTTATACCGCATTTGGCTCAGTTACTACGCCCCTTGTACAACCTTATTCGAAAGGGGGTTCGCTGGGATTGGACTGAGCAGGCGCAAGGTTCATTTGCAGCTGCTAAGAGAGCTGTCAAGGTGGCACAGGCCTTGAATGTGTTGATCCTGCCAGGCCCTGTGAGCTGGATGTTCATGTAACCTCGGAGGGGTTTGGATGGGGCTTGTGGCAGCGGACAGAGTGACTACGGCAACCTATTGGATTTTGGTCCCAATTGTGGAAAGGTGCTGAAGTTCGTTACTCATTAGTAGAGAAGCAGCTGGCAGCTGTGTATGCTGCCCTCCTGGCAACTGAGAGTATTACAACCACAACACCAGTTACAGTCAAAACAACATACCCTATAGCTGGATGGGTGAGAGATTGGGCAACTAAACCACGTAGTGGTATGGCCCAAATGTCTACCCTGGCCAAGTGGGGTGCCTATCTGCAACAACGCTGTGCTCTTAGCACCAGCCCATTGAGGGCAGAACTGCAGGAAGTCTTGGGTCCAGTCACCTATGCGACCTTAGAGTCAGGTGCAACTGGGGCTCAGGAGGCAGAACCTGAGGTCAGTTCCTACCAGGAGGGGCGGGTGCCCATCCCCGAAGATGCCTGGTATACTGATGGTTCCAGCAGGGGCCAACCTGCCAAATGGACGGCTATTGCCTTCCATCCGGCCACTGAGACTATTTGGATGGACACGGGTACAGGCCAAAGCAGCCAATGGGCAGAATTAAGAGCTGTTTGGCTAGTTGCCCATAATGAACCTTCACCTCTGGTGATCTGTACTGACATTTGGGCTGTCTATCATGGACTGACCCTTTGGATTGCTACTTGGCACATTAACCAGTGGATGGTAATGCACCGTCCATTATGGGGTAAGGCCATGTGGCAGGACTTATGGGAAATAGGACACCAGAAGCAGGTGACAGTATATCATGTCACAGGGCATGCCCCTCTAGCCCATCCTGGGAATGATGAGGCAGATACGTTGGCAAGGGTGCGATGGTTGGAGACTGCACCTGCGGGTGATGTGGCACAGTGGCTCCACCGGCGCCTGCTCCATGCAGGACAGAAAACTATGTGGGCTACGGTTAAGGCTTGGAACTTGCCTGTGTCCTATGCAGAGGTACTTGCAGCCTGTGAGCAATGTGCAGTATGTTCCAAGGAACACCCTCGGAGACCACTGGTGTCACCTGGACAGATCCAGAGGGGTCATGTCCCACTGACACGATGGCAGATAGACATTATTGGACCCTTACCAAAGTCAGAAGGGTACCAGTATGCAGTCACTTGTGTAGATACTGCCACTGGGCTGCTTGCTGCTTACCCCGCTCGTAACCCTGACCAGAGGGCAGTCATACAGGCTCTGGACCGCCTGAGTGCTGCATATGGGCGACCGCTGGTCCTTGAAAGTGACAATGGTACCCACTTCACTGGTTCAACGGTGAGGCAATGGGTTCAAAAGCTGGGGGTGGACTGGAAGTACCATGTTCCCTACCACCCCCAGGCTGCTGGTATCATTGAGCGTTATAATGGACTCTTAAAGCAGGGACTGCGACAGGAGGGGGGCACCAGCTCTCTTACTGGATGGACACGCCGCTTATGGACAGTACTTCGGATTTTGAATGAGCGACCTCGACGGGGAAGCCCAGCTCCAGTAGAGGCCCTCCTGCATCGGACAGCTGCCCCTATTCAGTTGCAGATATGCACCAAGGACATTTTACTCAAGCCAGGTTTCGGACAGCAGGGCAATGTGCTCTTGCCTGCTCCAACAGCCCTTCTTTTTTTTTTTTTTTTTTTTTTAAAGATTTTATTTATTCATTATAGAGAGGAGAGAGAGAAGGGGGGAGGAGCAGGAAGCATCAACTCCCATATGTGCCTTGACCAGGCAAGCCCAGGGTTTTGAACCGGCAACCTCAGCGTTTCCAGGTTGACGCTTTATCCACTGCGCCACCACAGGTCAGGCCCAACAGCCCTTCTTAAAGGACAACGGCTTCAATGGACTTGGCCCTGGACTGTACAGGCCCCCCATCTGAGATGGGTGGCCTTGTTGGCACCATGGGGAAAGGGGTTAGAAGTGGACCTCCTGTTAACTCCTTGGGCAACCAGCACCTGGCCACCTAAGGTAGAAGTGTATTATCCCTTGAGTGCTCAAGGGGACAGCATTTTGAAGGGCACCTTTGTAATTTCTTTATGGCCAATAATGAGTTTCCCTATTTTACTACACATAGAACCAGCAGATGCTGGTGTATTGGCCAATAAGGTTTGGCATGCCTGCTCAGGGCGGCCTCTGGTGCCAGCTACGGTGCTGTCTGCAGACAAAACTCTGGCCTGTATTCTGCCAGAGGGAAAAGATTTGCCTCTCTTGGTGCCACTGACAGCTCTCTCATTTCGCCCATAGTTTTTGATCTGTTAATCCTATTGATGTAGTTGGTACTATTTCTGTTTATGCAATGTATCCTACTCCTTGCACAGTGACCATCATGGAAGATGCCTGTGGTTTAGATTGTAAAGCGAGCAAAAGGGGTGGAATGTTGGTCAAATAAGTTTGTAAATATGATATATATGTTTGCTCGCTTGTGACTTATATTGGGTGTGGGGGACAGGCTATAAGCAGGCCAGGTCGTTGTAGCCTAAGGTTTGGTTTTGGGACTAAGCTTTTCCCCACACCCTTGACTGATAGTATGATCTGGGTGGTGCACTCTCATGAGGAATCCAATTATGCCTTGGATAAGTGACTTTGTATCAGAGACTTCCTTGTTTGTATATTGGATTAAGGGATTTTGGTTTTCTACACTATAAAGTGGGACAGACCAGGAGCTTGGACACACAGTTCCTGCTATCACAATTGCAGGGGCTTCCCTGATCCCTTGCCCTTCATGGGAAGAGCTGGTTTTCTGCTTTTCCCTTGTCTTCTTTTGTGGTTTGCCTGTCTTGGTGAGACACCAATAAATAGGATGGCCCCCCGTCCTCTGACTCCGCCATTTCTTTATCGTCTGCCCGAATCCAATGGGAACCTGCATGTGAATGGCCACGATGGCGGCTCCTGGCCCTACAGATATGCTTAACAAAAGAGAGAGGTGTTTAGCATTACTCCAAAGTTTTAGTCTGAGCAACCAGAAAAATAAAGTTTCCATTAACTGAGATGAGAAAGTTTGGGGGTTAGTGTTAGACATAATTAATTTTTGGATGGCTATTAAGCCTCCAACTGAAGATATTATGGAGGAAGTTTTAGCAACAAGTCTAGAATTCAGGATATAGATTCCAGCAAAAGGTATAACTACGAAGTCATCAGCACATGGTATTTAAAGCCACAAGATTAGATAAAATCATTAACTGACTAAATATAGCTAGAAAAGAGAAGACAAAAGGACCAGGCATTCTGAAGTGTAGAAGTTGGGAAAAGGAGAGCAAAAGAGAGAGGAGAGAGCAAAGGAGAAAGAAAACCAGCAGAGAGTGGAATCTAGGAAGCCGGGTAAAGAACATGTAAGGAGGAGGATGCAGCTAGAACACGCTGTTGCTAGTTCAAGGAAGGTGAAGTTTGAGAGCTGGCTATTAGATTTAATAATATTAATTGCATTGGTAAACTTAATAAGAACAGCTTTTGTGGATTGGTGCTGGTAAAAATCTAACAGATTGAGTTCAACAGAGAATAAAAGAGAAAGTGAACCAGTCAATACAGAGATATCTTTAAGAAGTTTTGTTTTAAAAATAAAAAGCAAAATGAACCTGGTGCAGTAAACCACTTTCTTGTTTTTAATGGGAGAAATGATGCTGATGAGAATGAACCAAAAGAGCGAATAATTATAAGAATGGGTGAGAATCACTAGTCATGTCTTTTTTTGTTTTGTTTTCTGTTTTTTGTTTGTTTTACAGAGACACAGAGAGAGAGTAGAGAGAGGGACAGATAGGGACAGGAATGGAGAGAGATGAGAAGCATAAATCATCAGGTTTTTTTTAAATTTTTTTTTATTTATTCATTTTTAGAGAGGAGAGAGAGACAGAGAGGGACAGAGAGGAGAGAGAGACAGAGAGAGAGAAAGGGGGAGGAGCTGGAAGCATCAACTCCCATATGTGCCTTGACCAGGCAAGCCCAGGGTTTCGAACCGGAGACCTCAGCATTGCCAGGTCGACGCTTTATCCACTGCGCCACCACAGGTCAGGCCACTAGTCACGTCTTTGTAGGTGAAAAGGAATGACAGATAGTGCGTCAGTGCAGGGTTGGTCTTAGCTAAGAGTAGAGATGGTACAAGTTCATTGTTAGTAGCAGGAGAGAAGGTAGCATGAATAGACAAGGCTGCAGGAGGTGAGTAGATAGGTGGAGAGTTTATGGAAGTTCTCAGAAGGCTTCTATTTTGCCAATGAAATGAGAGCCAAGAGTGATTATGATGGAGGAGGTACTGGAGGTTTGAAGAGAGAGGTTCAGAAAGTATGAACTCACCAACACGGAAAGTATGGATTAGGGATACACAATATCATTAGAGGGCAATGCCACCTACTCAGGGACAGTGTCGTGAGTGCCAGTGAAAGCAGTCAGCATCACTGTGTGCTGCATTCTGTTCAGCCGTGCGGGTGCAGGAGCAGCAAGGAGTTGGATTTAACCAGACGGTGTTTGGCTAATCACAACAGCATCCCCAACCCCCGTACTATGCCTGGTCCTCCTCAAGAACACGCTCCTTCCTAAACAGACAAGAATACTGTTCAGAGAGCCCCTGATTCTGACTCAGCTTTCACTGCTTCTCCCAACGATGTGTTAACAAAAGTTTTGTGTTTCATCACTCACTTTTCCCTTTTATCACCCCACAACTTCTGTGTGTTTCTATTATTAATATTATGCAGGTATCCTAACCAATTTTCCAAAAGGGATGAAGACAACTGTGAAAGAAGAGGTATAATTAGAACTTTTAACAATATCTCTATAACTTTATTTATTTATTTTTTAATAATTTTATTTTTTTAATGGGGCGACATCAATAAATCAGGATACATATATTCAAAGATAACACGTCCAGGTTATCTTGTCGTTCAATTATGTTGCATACCCATCACCCAAAGTCAGATTGTCCTCTGTCACCTTCTATCTAGTTTTCTTTATGCCCCTCCCCCTCCCCCTTTCCCTCTCCCTCTCCCCACACCCCCAGTAACCACCACACTCTTATCAATGTCTCTTAGTCTCACTTTTATGTCCCACCTACGTATGGAATAATGCAGTTCCTGTTTTTTTCTGATTTACTTATTTCACTTCGTATCATGTTATCAAGATCCCACCATTTTGCTATAAATGATCCAATGTCATCATTTCTTATGGCTGAGTAGTATTCCATAGTGTATATGTGCCACATCTTCTTTATCCAGTCATCTATTGACGGGCTTGTTGGTTGTTTCCATGTCTTGGCCACTGTGAACAATGCTGCAATAAACATGGGGCTGCATGTGTCTTTACGTATCAATGTTTCTGAGTTTTTGGGGTATATACCCAGTAGAGGGATTGCTGGGTCATAAGGTAGTTCTATTTTCAGTTTTTTGAGGAACCACCATAATTTCTTCCATAATGGTTGTACTACTTTACAGTCCCACCAACAGTGTATGAGGGTTCCTTATTCTCCACAGCCTCCACAACATTTGCTATTACCTGTCTTGTTAATAATAGCTAATCGAACAGGTGTGAGGTGGTATCTCATTGCAGTTTTGATTTGCATTTCTCTAATAACTAAAGAAGATGAGCATCTTTTCATATATCTGTTGGTCATTTGTATTTCTTCTTGGGAGAAGTGTCTGTTCATGTCCTCTTCCCATTTTTTTATTAGATTGTTTGTTTGTTTGTTGTTGAGTTTTATGAGTTCTTTGTATATTTTGGATATTAGGCCCTTATCTGAGCTGTTGTTTGAAAATATCTTTTCTCATTTAGTTGGCTGTCTGTTTATTTTGTTATCAGTTTCTCTTGCTGAGTAAAAACTTCTTAGTCTGATGTAGTCCCATTCATTAATTTTTGCCTTCACTTCTCTTGCCTTTGGAGTCAAATTCATAAAATGCTCTTTAAAACCCAGGTCCATGAGTTTAGTACCTATGTCTTCTTCTATGTACTTTATTGTTTCAGGTCTTAGGTTTAGATCTTTGATCCATTTTGAGTTAATTTTAGTACAGGGGTACAAACTGTAGTCCAGTTTCATTCTTTTGCACGTGGCTTTCCAGTTTTCCCAGCACCATTTATTGAAGAGGCTTTCTTTTCTCCATTGTGTGTTGTTGGCCCCTTTATCAAAAATTATTTGACTATATATATGTGGTTTTATCTCTGGGTTTTCTATTCTGTTCCATTGGTCTGAGTGTCTATTTTTCTGCCAGTACCATGCTGTTTTGATTGTCATGGCCCTATAATATAGTTTGAAGTCAGGTATTGTAATGCCCCCAGCTTCATTTGTTTTCTTTAGGATTGCTTTGGCTATTTGGGTTTTTTTTTTTTTTTGTATTTTTCTGAAGCTGGAAATGGGGAGAGACAGTCAGACAGACTACCGCATGTGCCCGACCAGGATCCACCCGGCACGCCCACCAGGGGGCGATGCTCTGCCCCTCCGGGTGTCGCTCTGCCATGACCAGAGCCACTCTAGCGCCTGGGGCAGAGGCCAAGGAGCCATCCCCAGCGCCCGGTCATCTTTGCTCCAATGGAGCCTTGGCTGTGGGAGGGGAAGAGATAGAGAGGAAGGGGTGGGGGTGGAGAAGCAAATGGGCGCTTATCCTATGTGCCCTGGCTGGGAATCGAACCCGGGTCCCCCGCACGCCAGGCTGATGCTCTACCGCTGAGCCAACCGGCCAGGGCCTTATTTGGGGTTTTTTATAGTCCCATATAAATCTGATGATTTTTTGCTCCATTTCTTTAAAAAATGTCATTGGAATTTTGATGGGAATTGCATTAAATTTGTATATTGCTTTGGCCATCTTGATTATATTTATTCTTCCTAACCAAGAACAAGGAATATTCTTCCATCTCATTATATCTTTTTTGATTTCCCTTAACAATGGTTTATACTTTTCATTATATAAGCCCTTTACATTCTTTGTTATGTTTATTCCTAAATATTTTTTTTGTTGTCGCAATCATGAAGGGGATTATTCTTTTGAGTTCATTCTCAAATGTTTCATTGTTGGCATATAGAAAGGCTATTGACTTCTGTATGTTAATTTTGTATCCTGCGACCTTACTGTATTGGCTTATTGTTTCTAGTAGTCTTTTTGTGGATTCTTTGGGGTTTTCGATGTATAGGATGTATCGTCTGCAAAAAGTGATACCTTTACTTCTTCTTTTCCAATACGGATGCCTTTTATTTCTTTGTCTTGTCTGATTGCTCTGGCTAGAACCTCTAGTACCACATTAAATAAGAGTGGAGAGAGTGGACAACCCTGTCTTGTTCCTGATTTAAGAGGGAAAGCCTTCAGTTTTGTGCCATTTAATATGATGTTAGCTGATGATTTATCATATATGGCCTTTATCATGTTGAGATATTTTTCTTCTATACCCATTTTTTTGAGAGTCTTAAACATAAAATTGTGTTGTATTTTATTGAAAGCCTTTTCTGCATCTATTGATAAAATCATGTGGTTTTTGCTCTTTGTTTTGTTGATATGGTGTATTACGTTAACCATTTTACATATGTTGAACCATCCTTGATATTCTGGAATGAATCCCACTTGATCATGATGTATTATTATTATTTTTTTCCTGTATTTTTTTGATGCCGTAAACAGGGAGAGACAATCAGACAGACTCCAGCATGCTCCCGACCGGGATCCACCCGGCACGCCCACCAGGGGGTGATGCTCTGCCCACCAGGGGGCGACGCTCTGCCCACCAGGGGGCGATGCTCTGTCCCTCCAGGGCGTTGCTCTGTTGCGACCAGAGCCACTCTAGCACCCGGGGCAGAGGCTGAGGAGCCATCCCCAGCGCCTGGGCCATCTTTGCTCCAGTGGAGCCTCGGCTGCGGGAGGGGAAGAGAGAGACAGAAAGAAAGGGGGGGGTAGGGGTGGAGAAGCCGATGGGCGCCTCTCCTGTGTGCCCTGGCCGGGACTTCTGCACGCCAGGCCGACACTCTACCACTGAGCCAACTGGTCAGGGCTGTATTATTTTTTTAATATGTTGTTGTATTCGATTTGCTAGTATTTTGTTTAGTTTTTTAGCATCTGTATTCATTAGAGATATTGGTCTGTAGTTTTCTTTTTTTGTGCCATCCTTGCCTGGTTTCGGTATGAGGGTTATGTTGGCCTCATAAAATGTGTTTGGAAGTATTGCTTCTTCTTCAATTTTTTGGAAGACTTTCAGTAGAATAGGAACCAAGTCTTCTTTGAATGTTTGATAAAATTCGCTGGTATAGCCTTCTGGGCCTGGACTTTTATTTTGGGGGATGGTTTTTTCTACTTCTTCTCTACTAATAGGTCTCTTTAGGCTTTCTACTTCTTCTTGTCTCAGTCTAGGAAGGTTGTATTGTTCTAGGAATTTATCCATTTCTTCTAGGTTGTTGAATTTAGTGGCATAAGTTTTTCATAGTATTCTACAATAATTCTTTGTATATCTACGGTGTCTGTGGTGATTTCTCCTCTTTCATTTTGGATTTTGTTTATATGAGTTCTTTCTCTTTTTTCCTTGGTAAGTCTTGCCAAGGGTTTGTCAATTTTGTTGATCTTTTCAAAGAACCAGCTCCTTGTTCTATTAATTTTTTCTATAGTTTTTCTGTTCTCTATTTCATTTATTTCTGCTCTGATTTTTATTATCTCCTTTCTTCGGCTGGTTTTGGGTTGTCTTTGTTCTTCTTTTTCTAGTTCCTTAAGGTGTGAAGTTAAGTGGTTCACTTGGGCTCTCTCTTGTTTGTTCATATATGCCTGAAGTGATATGAACTTCCCTCTTATCACTGCTTTTGCTGCATCCCATAGATTCTGATATGTCGTATTGTCATTTTCATTAGTCTGTATATATCTTTTGATCTCTGCGCTTATTTCTTCTTTGACCCAGTCATTTTTTAAAAGTATGTTGTTTAGTTTCCACATTTTTGTGGGATATTTTTCCTCTTTTTTGCAGTTGAATTCTAGTTTCAAGGCTTTATGATCAGAAAATATGCTTGGTACAACTTCGATTTTTCTGAATTTGCTGATATTGTTTTTGTGGCCCAACATATGGTCAATTCTTGAGAATGACCCATGGACACTGGAGACAAATGTATACTCAGTCACTTTGGGATAAAATGTCCTGTAGATGTCTATCATATCCAGGTGCTCTAGTGTTTTGTTTAAGGCCACTATACTTTTGTTGATTCTCTGTTTAGATGACCAATCTAGAGCTGTCAGCAGTGTTTTGAGGTCTCCAAGTATGATTGTATTTTTGTCAGTTTTTGTTTTAAGGTCAATAAGTAGCTGTCCTATATATTTTGGTGCTCCTTGGTTTGGTGCATATATATTAAGAATTGTTATGTCTTCTTGATTCAATGTCCCCTTATCCATTATGAAATGGCCATTTTTGTCTCTGAGTACATTTGCTGTCTTGTAGTAAGCATTATCAGATATGAGTATTGCTATGCCTGCTTTTTTTGGATGTTATTTGCTTGGATTATTGTTTTCCCGCCTTTCACTTTGAATTTGTTTTTATCCTTGTTACTTAGATTAGTTTCCTGTAGGCAGCATACAGTTGGATTTTCTTTTTTAATCCATTCTGCTACTCTGTGCCTTTTTATTGGTGAGTTTAATCCGTTTACATTTAGTGTAATTATTGACACTTGTGAGTTCCCTATTGCCATTTTGTAGATTGCTTTCTGTTAGTTTTGTGTCTTGTTTGATCCTTCTCTTTTGTTTTTCTAGCTTTTGTTTTGATTTGGTTGTATTCCATACATCTTTCCTCTGTTGCTATCTTTTTTAAATCATGTGCTTCTGTGGTGGTTTTTTCAATGGTGGTTACCTTTAAGTAATGAAAAGGATTCCTACCCTGTTCATTGTAGTGCACTATTTTGTGAGTACTTTTGCACTCCATCGTCCTTTGCTACTGTTAATCTCCATCCTCTCCCCCCCTTTCTTTTTGTTTTTGTCACAGTTTAAATTTGGTTTTATTGTGTTCTTCTTGGAGCTTTTACTTGTGGCTTTTTTTTTCTTTGTATCTGATTGGAGAACCCCCTTTAGTAATTCCTGGAGTGGGGGTTTTCTGATGATAAATTCCCTCATCTTTTCTATATCTGTGAATGTTTTTATTTCTCCTTCATATTTGAAGGATAGCTTTGATGGGTATAGTATTTGTGGCTGAAAGTTTCTTTCTTTCAGGACTTTAAATATTGGGGTCCACTCTCTTCTAGCTTGTAGAGTTTCTGTTGAGAAATTGGATGATAATCCAATGGGCCTTCCTTTATATGTTGTATTCTCCTTTTCCCTGACTGCCTTGAGAATATTTTCTTTGCCGTTGGTTTGTGCCAATTTCATTATGATGTGCCTTGGAGTAGGTTTGTTGGGGTTAAGAAAACTCGGAGTTCTGTTTGCTTCTTGAACTTGAGGCTTTAGTTCTTTCCACAGGCTTGGGAAGTTCTCATTTATTATTTGTTTGAGTATGTTCTCCATTCCATTTTCTCTCTCTTCTCCCTCTGATATACCTAGTATTCTTATGTTATTCTTCTTGATAAAGTCAGATAATTCCTGTAGGGCTATCTCATTTTTTTAAATTTTTGAGTCTCTTTCTTCTTCTCTCTGTTGTGCCTCACTGCTTGTCTTCTATTTCACTAATTCTCTCTTCTATCTGGCCTGTTCTATTAGCTAAGCTTGTTACCTCGTTTTTCAGTTTGTGAATTGAGTTTTTCATCTCTGTTTGTTTTTATAGTTTCAATTTCCTTGGAAATATATTCTTTGTGTTCATTGAGTTGTTTTCTGAGCTCCCTAAATTGTTTTTCTGTGTTTTCTTGTATATCTCTGAGTATTTTTAGGATTTCTATTTTAAATTCTCTGTCATTTAACTCCAAGGTTTCCAATATATTAAATTTTTTCTCCATAGATTTTTCCTCATCTATCTGTGTTAACTCTCTTTCTTTTGTATCCATGATATTTGATTTTCTCTTCCTTAATGGCATCTGAGGGTGGTTTTTTTGATAGTATTAATGAGATTTAATAAAGAATAAAAAGTTAAAAAAATAAAAAATCGAATTCATTTTTTTAAAAAAATTAATAATTTAATAAAGAAAAATAAAATAAAATAAAAATTAAAAGAAAGGATATTATTTCCCCTCTCCTTTTTTCCTCTCCTCTCCTCTCCCCTCTTTCTTGAGAAAATCTTATGGTGAACTGTGAATTATATTGTAGCAAATAGAACAAACAATGCCTGTAATGGAGGGCCTGAATTGGGGAGAAGTAATAAAGGGGCAAAAAAAAAAAAAAAAAAAAAAAAAAAAGAAAAGGTGGTATGGACCCACAAAAAGCAAATAAGGAAAAAATTTGGGTCAAGAATAAAATGGTTTGCTTTTAGGTGTTGGTTGACTAAGAGTTATGATGAGAGGAATAAGAGGGAAACAGGAAAATGGGGGGACAAATTTAAAAATTACTATTGTATTTCGTGGAACAAGAACTAGATAAAATGGAGAGCCAGTGATGGGAGCACTGCTAGTGAGTTAAAAAGGTGAAGTAAAACCCCCCAAAATGCCACAAACATAAGTTTGAGTCCCAGATAAGATAATTTGTTTGTTATTGAGGTTTGAATGAGAGATGTAAAGGAGAAAGAAAGAAACTAATATAGAGGGAGAAAAGAAAGAGAGAGAGAGAGAGAAAAAGAGGGTATCACTAAAAGAAATAAAAAAAAGAGGAGTGAGAGAGAGTTAAGTGTTTTGGAGTGCAACCTTCATAGAGAGAAAGGAAGAGGAAAGAAATGATAATGGGAGATGTAACACTTATGGGTAGTGTAGTTCAAGGAGAGGAGAGAGTAAGACTGGCAGAGAGTTAAATGACCAAATTGGAGGAGGAAAAAAAAATCAAGAATGAAAATAAGAGAAACAAACGAACAAATATAATAAAATGGGATAGGTTATAAAGTCTGCGTATTATTCTTGATTTTGAGAGGTTATCTTTTTGCTTTTTCTTTTCTCTCCCTGTTCCTGGTCGGTGATTCTGTACCCCAGTTTCTGCCCCTTTGGCATGCTCAGGTAGAGGTTTGCAGATGATAATTCTCTATGGCGATGTCATGTATTGTGTTTCAGTCTCGTTGGCAGTCGAGGCTCATTAGCATTTATAGGCTCTGACAGTGAGAGAGTCCATGTTCCTGGAGCCTCTCTCCTAGTCTTTCCTTCCTCAATTAGTAGCCTGATAATCCAACTATGGCGTTGCTGCTGCCTCTGCCTGGATAGTAAGAGGCTCAAAGAGCTGGCAACTCCCCACTCTATTCCCATTCAGCACAGGGTTCTGGGTAAGGCTCAGTCAGTCGGAGCTGCTAGCATAATCAGGCGGGGCTTCCGCCCACTCAGAAACCTCTGGCTCTGCCACTCTGTCCGGTAACATGGGTGGGCGCCCACTCCCAGGGCGCTTGGAGGAAACTCTCGCTCACTATCTGTGCGCAGACCAGGATATCAGGCCAGTAGTCTCACACTCTGAGTGAAACCCCCGCCCACACGGAAAAGTTCCAGTGTTGGAATTGGTTCTTGCTCCCTCCCTGTGCGCGGCTTTTTCAGGTCGCTGGGGCGGCCTGGAGATTCCGCTTTTGGCCCACACAAAGGCCCCTGACTCTGCCCCTCTGTGGGATAACACGGGCGCCCACTCCTGAGGTGCTCGGAGGAATCTCTCGCTCACTATCTTCACGCGCAGACCAGGATATCAGGCCGGCCGCCTCACACTTTGAGTGAAACCCCCGCCTGCACGGAAAAGTTCCAGTGTTGGAATTGGCTCTCACTCCCTCCCCGTGTGTGGCTTTTTCAGGGCACTGGTGTGGCCTGGAGATTCTGCTTTTGGCCCAGACAAAGGCCTCTGACTCTGCCTCTCTGCGGGATAACACAGGCACCCACTCCCGGGGCTTTCGAAGGAATCTCTCTCCCACTATCTGTGTGCGCCGACCAGGACATCGGGGAAAATGGCTGCTCCACCTGTCTTTCTTTGTGTGTGTTTGGCGCGAGTGTTAGCTTGTATTGACTGGGTTGCCACAGGCACAGTTTTTCCTCGGCTTGGATCTCCGTGCCACAGCCTGGTTTGGCCGTTTGTGCCGCAGCCTGGGTCTATTCACCCCCTTTGCCTGCCTTAGTTTCTATATTCTCAGTTCCCAGTGAAAGTAGCCCTATTTAGTTTAGTGAGGAAAGCAGAGCATTTCTTACTCCCTATTTCCTTCGGGGTTTGATTATATATTTAGCCAATTTTTCGCTCGACCATACCTTCGGGTGTACTGAGAAACATCTGGAGGCTCCAAGGATAGGTTTTTCTGTTTCTGGTAGAAGATCTTGTTGAGTTTTGGGGGAGATTTATTGGTATCGCTTCCTACCGCACCATTACTCTGATGTCATCTCTCTCTATAACTTTAAATACCATTTGTGAAGCACCTTTTATGTCCTAGGCATTTAACGTACATTTCTAATCCTTTTAACAAGTTTCCCTATTTTAAAGGAATAAAAACTTAGAAAATAAAACAAGCCACCCAGCTCATAAATGCCAAAGCTGAGATCTAAACCTTGGTGTGCATGTAAATTAAGGGTTCTTGTGACTTTGATTAAATTTAGCTTTGAATCCTGGCTCTAGAATCATTTTCACTCTCTCTCTCTCTCTCTCTTAACCCCTCATAGATCTAGCTTTCGCCCCACTCCCAAAGCCATAATCAGCAACTCCCTACCAACATTAGACAATAGACTGGAGGTGATTAATGGTCACATGATCTGACCTCTGGAAGGCTAAAGATAACATCTTGACCTAAGTTATGTTTCAGCTCCTGAGCCCTAATGTGGAACCAGTGGAGGGAATCAAATAATTTAACAACTGGTTCTCTGCCATAATGACTATTTTAAGTATAAAAAGCAATATGCCAAAAGATAGTTTATTATTTCATGCATTTAATACTTAAATAAGAACAATAAAATAGGTACACAAAACTAGATTGTTATAAGAAAGTTTTAAAATATTAATGAAAAAATATTAAATAACACTGGACAAAAAACAAAACTGTTATTTAAAATATTTTCATATTCCTTCTTGATTGGCATCCTCACTTGCAATTTTTTTCACATATGGATAGAATGAACATTACTATGGGTGCTTACAATATGCTGTTGTGCAAATGAACATTAAAAAAGAGTAAGAAATGTCAATTTGTGATTTCCACATTGAGTGGCTGCCCAGGTGCCCACCTTAATGTGAATCCTAATTATAAGTGCCATTTTAACAACCAGTTTGCCAAACTCAACAAAAAATGAGGTATCAGTTCTGCTGAACCAGTGCAAACCATATGAATCTCAATACTGGGAACAATTCCCTGGTTACTTTACAATGAAATCAGACAGAGATGCCAAACAGAGCTCAGAACATGAAGAAATACCAGGGCAGAGCCTCAAAGCCTGGAAGAAATAATTTATTACTTTTACCTCATCTCTGACCAATCAAGTCCAGCATGACCCTGAACCCAATCCACAGTGGCTTTGATTTTTCCTATATATTCTGTAATCTACATGGCACTGGAGTGTAGGGTCTTCCAGAGAATTAGCACCCTATGCTCTGGATTGGCCAATTCAATATTAGACTATTTTTCTTTCTATACTACAAACTCCTGCTCACGTATTTCTTTCTAGCCAGTGCACACAAACAAACAGACTCCAACAGTGGGGTCCTGGTAACAAACGTCCCACAGTGCCTGCTCTGGCCACTCTGCCATGTCCTCTCACCCTTATTTGCCAAGGCAAAACCAAGCTGTGTTGTCCCAGCTCCAGCAGTATGTATACAAATGCTGTGGAATAGGCTCACCTCAAAACCTTTACTCCAAGGTATTGTTTCTACTCTTTCTTTCCAAATACCAGACTTCATCTGCTCCTGATTTAAAAACAAAAATTCACGTTCCAAACCAAAGTCATTGCTAAACTTTTACTGGTACTCTCCAGTCCATCTTTAAACCTCTGGAGCATCTGTCTACATTTACAATGCTTTGCTAGTGTTGATGTTTTGGGCCAGGTACTTTTTTTTTCTTGTGGAAGCCTGTCCTGTGAGTAGTAGGCTGTTTAACAGCATCCATGACCTCTACCCTCTAGATGCCATTAGCACTTAGCACCTTCTCCCCGATTGTGACAACCAAAAATGTCTCCAGATATTGCCAACTATGTTATAGAAGGAACATTGTTCCTGGTGGAGAACCACTGGATTAGAAGTAAGGATTAGACAGGAATTAGCCTTTTTTTAAAAAAAAAAAAAATTATATTGCCAGTGTATAACAAAGTTATCTCTTTGTTTTGTTTTATGGATGAGTTCTCAGACTCTTACTTTATCTATAACTTTTTAAAACTCCTTGCCTCAACGTCATTATTACAGGTTAAATTAATTGTGATAGGTCCTACCTACATTCCCATTACACTTTGAAATAAAATATTTGTATAGGATTTCACATTCTATTACAGTGCTTAAAAATAACCCACAAAAAGACCCTGTACGTATTTCTGGCTACAAAACTATCATCTCTTTGGTGATGAAGATTATGTAATACTCATTTCTGTACCTACAGCAGTTATAAAAAATCCTAATACATAAGTATGTGCTTCCCTTGTGCTTTTAAACTGTACTGTAAGGAATTCCATGTGTTGGCTCTTTCAATTTTCTGTACTTATGGAATGCTTGTTTATTAGCCTTGTGACCTTTACTCAAATCCAGCCCTGCCATCTAGTGGCCAATTACCCAAACTATAGGTATAAAACCTATGATGAATTTACCATATTTCCTTCATGTATAAGACACTCCCATGTATAAGATTTACCTTAATTTCTGAGCCCGAAGTTTGAAAAAGAAATGGATTACATAAAAGTTATTGAACTCAAGTTTTATGCATCATAAAATTCATACAACTTCTCATCACTGTCAAAACTCCCATCCATTAGCTTATCCTCATCTGTGTCTGATGATAAATCACTGTCTTCATATACTGCTTCATCCTCAGCTCCATCTATGGCATTTGAAATGTCATAATCACTGTATAAGACGCACCTAGTTTATAGACCCCAAATTTTTCGAAAGGGTGCACCTTATACATGGGAAAATATGGTATATGCCATGTTTCTCAAATACAACAACTTAAAATCACATTGAATATCACAAGATAAAGAAACTTCTGAAACACTTTCATACATAAGCAGATGTTTCTAACTAATAAAATAATTCAATTTTTAATTTTTTTCCTAAATCAGTGAAATTAATTCACATGTATAATGTTTTCAGTTCCAATAGACAGTGTTTTTATTTGTAAATAAGGAATATCTAATGAATATAAAATGTACACATTAACCCCTTTGATTTTACACAATGTCTTTTCCCATCAACCTCAAGATATTTTGCTTTTTCCTTTAGAGACCTCTCTCCTTAAAAAGTCTTAAGCCAGTGATTTTCAACCTTTTTCATCTCATGGCACACATAAACTAATTACTGAAATTCTGCAGCACACCAAAAATATATATATTTTTGCCGATTTGACAAAAAAATAGGTATAATTTTGATTCATTAACACTGGACAGCTTTTGTTATGTTGGCTGGTGTTAACTTTTAATTTGACAATCTAAGGGGAAACAGGTCAGTCCCTCTGACTAAATTGACAGGTATTGCATGTTTAAAAATTTTTTGTGGCACACTGGTTAAAAAATTGCTCTCTAAGTTATACCAGGTGGTGGCGCAGTAGATAGAGTGTCAGCCTGGGACACTGAGGACCCAGGTACGAAACCTTGAGGTCATTGGCTTGAGCATTGGATCACAGACATGACCCCATGGTTGTTGGCTTGGGTGCAAAGGTTGCTAGCTTGAAGCCCAAGATTGCTGGCTTGGGCAAGGGGTCACTGGCTCAGCTGGAGCCCCCTGGTCAAAGCACATATGAGAAGCAATCAATGAACTAAGGTGCCACAACTGAGTTGATGCTTCTCATCTCTCTCCCTTCCTGTCTGTCTGTCCCTGCCTTACCCCCCCCCCCAAAAAAAAGACATTCAACAAAACACCTCCCAGGATGCATAATCCAGCTGAATAGGAAGACCTGCAGACTAGCTCCTCATATAGGAGGATTCATCCTCTGATTGGACCCAAAGTTGTCCCACAATTTAGACTGAAATAAGCTGTTTTTAACCAGTTAGTTATTAGTGTGGTTACAGAGTTGACTGAATTGACTAATCAAATCAGCCAAGCAGGTTAGTATTAGTCGGGGCTGGGAAAACATCCTCCTTAGTTCTGGCTGGTCAAATAATTCAAACAACACATAGCAGATTAACAGGGGAAAGCAGAAATGTAAATTTGTGCACAAGGGGAACTCACATAAACATGAAAATTCCAAAGACAGCAAGGACATTGAGCATATATGACATTTTGGATAAAGGACAAAAGGGGGGACAAGGTATTAGATTTCAGATTTGAGACTGGGTGACTTACAGGTAGTTAAGAAAGAAAGGAACACATGACAGACTAGTTCCTGCTAGGCAACTCAGAGGCCATGGGACATGGGTTAATCTAGTAAATGTGCTTGGAGTCTTCCTGACTCATGCTGGGGTGGAAGTGCTTAAGGTAATTATGCCAAGGTTCTCCTCCTCCTGAAGCAGCTCATTCTTGATCTGAATCTCTTTAAGAGAAAGGGGAAGTAAAACATTCTTCCTGAGTTTCCTAGGCTTTAGTTAATTTCAGTTCAAAATCTGCATGAAGCCCTGGCCAACCGGCTCAGCGGTAGAGCGTCGGCCTGGCGTGCGGGGGACCCGGGTTCGATTCCTGGCCAGGGCACATAGGAGAAGCGCCCATTTGCTTCTCCACCCCCACCCCCTCCTTCCTCTCTGTCTCTCTCTTCCCCTCCCGCAGCCAAGGCTCCATTAGAGCAAGGATGGCCTGGGTGCTGGGGATGGCTCCTTGGCCTCTGCCCCAGGCACTAGAGTGGCTCTGGTCGCCGCAGAGCGACGCCCCGGTGGGGCAGAGCGTCGCCCCCTGGTGGGCAGAGCGTCGCCCCTGGTGGGCGTGCCGGGTGGATCCTGGTCGGGCGCATGCGGGAGTCTGTCTGACTGTCTCCCCGTTTCCAGCTTCAGAAAAAAAAAAAAAAAAAAGAAAAAATCTGCATGCCAGGTGGCACATTCTGGAACTAATAAAAAATTAGTCTAAATATTAAAAAAAAATTGTGAGAAAGCATTTTCATTACTGATTAAATTAACATCCTCACTAATTCATTGCCATCATCAATTATGATTGTATACTTTAAAGTTTCTCAGTCATGCATTGTCCCACTTTTATAATAACAATACAGTTAACTAATAATACGTTTTGGATGAGAGAAACAAAAAACTGGAAGGAAGGTGAGAGATATGAGTTGGCAATTCAGTTTTAACTTTACTAATTAACATCTGAGATATCACAAATCTATTACTAATTCATATTTAGGAGTTACAAAGTGTATTTGCTTCAGAAGGAAATCATAACCAAATATCTATAAAATATGCTTAATTGTTCTGTCCTTTATCTCTGTTTTGTTGAGATCATTAACATGCTTTGAAGCGAAATGTAGCAGATGTATAAACTTGCAGATATTTCTCATTCTTCCTATTAGCTTCTGATGCATCACTGATTTGCAAGATGAATTTCTAATAACAAACTTACCAGTGGCAGGACTTCATTTCTTTATACCCGATACTTAAAATGCCTGAAGAAATTCAATAAATGATTTAAACCAATTCCTCGCTATATAGAGGAATTAAAATTTTCATAGATTTAGTACCTTGTCCAAAGTAATGGAGCTAATTGTGGAAGACGATTCTAGAACACTCAGCTGCTGAGAAAAACAAAACAAAACTATTAGTCCTGATGCCACATCGTAACTTCACGTCTGAGACGAACACATCAAGAACATGACAAGGTGAGCCTCACAGAACCACCCCATCACGCTTTACCTCCCTGTGCCCCTCACTGATCTGCAGTGTCAGCTTAAGCCATTTCCTCACAAACCCTTAACCCACAAGTTGTGTTTATTCTACTTCCTTCACTTCTGAAACAAACCCTTTCAGTGTCTCCTGTGAACACAATCTGCGGTCAGCAGTGGGAACCTACCTAGGCCCAGAGTGAGCACTGACCATCAGGGCCAGGTGAGATAGGTGCACTTCTTTCTCCCCATTGCTACTTCCAAATTATCTCACCCCTTCCCTCCAGCAAAAAATCCGTTTTTTTAATGTCGTCTGGATATACCAGTTTCTTACACCTTCTTACACTCTTCCAGTCACACCTCCTCACTCACTAGTCTGTTGCTGGCAGTCTCCCATTCCACCAGGTTCCCTTCTTTTGTCCTCAGAAATTTCAACACGTAAGTGGATGACCATTAAAAAGCCCTAGCTTCTCATTTCTGACTTCCATATTCCATTGGCATTTCCCTTTTCCACTTCAGTTGCCCAAACATTTTATGGGCATAGCCTGAACCTTTACATCTCTTAAAAAAAAATAAAAACCTTTTCAGAAATTCCAGGTAGAAAAATCTTTGTTACCTACTACAGCATCCTACGCATTCAGTTTACTGATACAAGCAATCCATACAAACATATGGTCTTTCAATGATGTGGGCATCTGATCCTTCCATCCACTTTTATCCAGCAGTTCCTCCTCTCATCATCCCCATCTTGTTCAGCACAGAGTCCATGATCACCAACATAGTGCCTTTTGCAAATACTTTCAACTCCCAATTCCTCTTTTCCCTCAATTGAGTTCACTGTACAAAATACCAATCCATGTATAACCTCAGCTACAGACTTTTTCCTTGTTTGCATCTAGACAGGAAAGTATTAGTAACCACAGAAATCATACAATCAGGTCACTACTTTCACTTTTTTATATAAAATATTTATTTTATTGATTTAGAGAAAGAGACAAGAATATCAATCTGTTCCTGTATGTGCCCTGACCAGGGATCAAACCAGTAACCTCTGTGCTTTGGAATGATGCTTTAACCAACTGAGCTATCCAGCCAGAACACTACTTTCACTTTTAATTCATAATTTTAGGCTACCATTTGTGTTGTTAGTGTTTAGGGTTTCATGAAGAGGAGCTGCAAAGGAATGAGGCAGCAACAATACTGCAAGTGGAAGACCCCAATCTCTCCAGGATTGAGGTGACTTAGATCAGCTATCCAATTTATTAAGCAGAAATATGTCTTCTTGAATAAGAAACTAACAAGCAGAATACAGTGTACAATTTTATTATTTAGTTTTACAAAACTGACTAGATTTCTCTTATGCTTTCTGAGACATAGCACCATCTGCTGTCTGATTCCTGACCAACTCCTAATTCCAAAGCATAAAGCTCTGGTTGAGCCAAACACCCATGTCCTTGGGCCTTCCCTGGACTTGACTGCTTTCATTCACAAGTGCTTAGCCTCGACCTTCACTTCCTCAGGATGGGAACAGTAAGTCACTCAGTGCTTTGGCTTTCCTCCAACAGCTTGAACGTTGATATGGCCCAGAAATCTTGTTACATTTCTCTAGTAAGTTTACTTTTCTGCTCCCCAGGATGACATATTGATTTGGTTCCTCTCTCCTCATCTCCTACCCAATTTCTCCCACCTCATCTCTTAGCAGGTATTCTTGGCCATAGATTATTGAGAACATTGGCCTATCAGAAGTGTTCTCATCTTCCCATGACCAAATCCCCAAGTCTACTTACCACTTGACCATCTTCTCATTTTCACCAAATGAAGAGATACCATGAACACTTCAGAATACAGATGAGAACTCCAGAGATTGAGGCAATATAATAGGAGTTAAATTAGGGATGATGCCATATTTAGAAGAATGGTGAACATTATGTTCTAGAGACAATGGAAAGGCATTGGTGGGGAAACACATGATCCAAGTTCTGTTGTAGGACAGGGGTCAGCAAACTATAGTCCCTGGGTCTGTTGACTGGTTTCATACACAAAATTGCATTGAAACACAGCCACATATGTTCATTGACATACTGTCTATGGACACCAGCATGCTACAATGGTAGGGCTGAAGGGCTGCCACAGAGACCCTATGACCCTCAAAGCCTACAGAGAAATTTACCAGCCCCTATTTTAGAAAGATAACTTTGGCAGCATGATGAAGAATAACTAATAGTGAGAGCAAATCAAACTATATGTATGAAAAATATTGGAAGGTAATCCTGTTAGTTCAGAGAAAAATGATAAAGGCCTAGTCTAAGCCAATGGTAGTGAATGTGGAAAAGAGAAAAATTGAGAGGTGTTCTACGTACAGAATCAGAAGGACTCAATAATAAATTAGATAATGATAAAAATTAGATATAGTTTAAAAAAATTATTGCAAGTTGTCTATTTTTGCTGGCTGGGAGAGTGGTAGCAGTAGAAGTGAAAGTTTCCAGGAATAATAATGATTTCCATTTTAAACAAATTCAATTCCTACAAGAAATATGCATGGAGTGTGTTCAAATCATCCTCAAATTGATTTCGAAGGCTAATGAAGTTATGGAGTTCATTGGCCTATAATTGGCAGCTGGTGCTATGATAATAGATGAAATCACTTAAGGAAATGTAAAGAAAACAAAACTGTCTCTTAAAAGCCTGTGTTAAGGAGTAGAAAATGTGTGTGAACACAAAAATTTGCATAGATGCTTACAACAGCTTTATCCATAACTGTCAAAATTTAAAAGCAACCAAGATGTCCTTCAGTAGGCAAATGGATAAAAGCAAACAACAAATTGTGGTATACCCAGCAAATGGAATATTATTCAGCACTAAGACAGAACAAGTTATCAAACCATGAAAAGATGTGGAAGAACCTTAAATACATATTACTAAGTAAAGGAAGCCAACCTGAAAATATTACATACTGTATGATTGCACTATATGACCTTCTGGGAAAGACAAAATCATGGAAACAATAAGAAGATCAGCGGCGTCGAGGGTTGGGTAGACAGGGATGAACAGGTGGGGCATGGAGGATTTTTAGGACAGTAAAACTACTCTATCTGATATTGTAATGGTGGGTATATCATTATATATTTTCCAAAAGTGAACAGTAATGTAAATTGTGGACTTTGGGTGACTATTATGCATTGGTTGTAACAAATACCCCACTCTGGTGGAAAATGTTGACAAAGAGGGAGGTTATGTATGTGTGGGTGCAATGTATATGAGAAATCTCTGTACCACTCCCTCGAATTAGCTGTGAACCCAAAACTGCCCTAAGAATAGTCTGAGTTTAAAAAGTCTGTATTTAAAGGGTGCTTGAAACTCTCATTAATTCATAAACAAAAGGTTATAGAAACATTAAAATAAATGAACCAAATCTAGAAACATCATCATAGATAAATCTCAATACATAATGTTCAGTAAAAGAAAGCTACAAAGGATGCTATAATAATACAGCATATATGTGTAATTTTAAAACATAAAATAATGTACGTACATTGCAAGCAGATACAAATAAGTATACTAATAATATACAACTTTAGAATAAAAGAATAGAGAGTAGAGGGAATGATTAAGAAGTTTTACCTGCCATGTTGTATTTCTTTTACCAAAAAAAAAAAAAAAAAGGATCCTCCATTTAAAGACACCAGAAGAGAGGAAAGGGTAGGGTATTAGCTGTCAGGAGGAAATTAAGAGGTGACACAGGTCCCCAACATCAAGAAAAAAAAGGTATGTTTTCCAAAGAAGGGCATAAAAAATACCTTCTAACTTTGTAGACAAGTGAAGTAGAATGAGGATTAATAGCCCTGTCTATTATCAGTCAGAAAACTGCAGAGAAAGTTTCACCAGAATAATGGGATTGGGAGCCAGATGGTGGGGGGTGGAGAGAAAAGACTTAGCACTGAAGGAGTGGAGGCAGTGAGAGCAAATGGCTCATTCAAAACAGTTGGCAATGAAGAAGAAAAAAACACACAGTCATCTGAATGAGAAATATTTAATTTGCCTGATTCTTCAATTTCAGGCCAGGTGGGTATTCAAATAAGCCCCCCCCCTTTTTTTGCAAAACAGTGAGTTCTTATATTGTCAAAAGTAAATATCAGAAATAAAATCTTTTTTTCCATATGGGAACCTCTTCAAAGTTAATACGCATAATAATAACATGAAGAGCTTGCTTTAAATCACAGCTAACATGAAAAGTGGAGTTGAAGAAGTTGAGAAAAGGTGAGCCATGAGACCTAGGGATTTACAGGGTATGCTGTTCACCCAGACAGATCCTCGAAAGTGAGCATGTGCCTGATACAGTCTCCTGGCCCAGGATTGGTCCTTCAACCTTTCAGACATGGAGACTTAATCTCATTAATGTGACTACCACTAACAACCTCATCAGACTGCACTTGAGGCTGCTTTACTTACTTACAGTAAGGAGTGGAATTGCCAAGGAGTTCAGATATATCAGCCTGACCAGGGAGTCCAATTGTGACAAGGGTGTTTGGGAAACAAAGAAGTGGAACAAGTAGTTACCATATGGGGATGTGTCAAGACAATGGCTTCCATGTGACAATGCCATATCCTTGTCAAGTGGCTTCTTGAATCAGCTGGGCAGAACATTCTGTGTTCAGGTGAAGGGATGCTCTCACAAATTTCCTTTTTCTACACCTTTATTTCTAATCATACTTCTTCTAAAGCACAAATCCTTTCCTCACAAATGTCAACACCTTTCTGCCTAGGAGCAGGAGCATCTCTTTAAGACGGTTCTGCTTTTCTCTGCACTGAATGCACTACTACTTGTCATTCTTTAACTTGTGGAGCTCTTTGGGGACAGCTAGGACCACCTCCATATAGAAGGTAACTTTTCATTCCTATTTACAAGTCCATTAGCACATGCTGAAGGGCAGAGTCAGCATTCCCAAATCTCAGTCATACCTGTACCACTTCCAAGATCTTTACTGTAGCTGAGGACAAAGCTAATGTCACTGTTTATTTTTTCAAAATAAACTCAATTCTTTACTGAAATTTATTTTAAAGAATATTTTATCTTACTCCCATTAATTAGCAACCCATTCTATACCTATTTGACATAAGTAAAAATAACCATTAAGAATAAAAATATTTAATAATTCATTGGTTTCATTACAGCTCTATATACATACACCACCATTTATTACAATAGCTGCTAAAACATTTCATGTTGTTTTCTATCTCATGTAAGCCCATGCAATCCCGGCCTGTCACTGAGGATTGCAAAGGTATTATCATGTTATAATATCAGCACCGTTCTGATTCAGCAAACCCTGATGTGAATGCTAGTTCAACCTCTAAAAGAAATAAATAAAAAGGACTATAGAAAATATGAGGTGTTTATCTGGAATGTTCCTTATGATAATATCTTTAAAATGAGACCAATTCTCTCCGAAATAATCTAGTGTGTCTTTCATGAAATTCTGTAAGATTCTGATGGTGTATTTTTACATGGCTATCATTATTCCATTTATTACTATGTAGGTGGTGAGTTTTAAAACATTTTCTGAGACATAAAATGATATAGCTCTTTTGGAATGACAACAAAATGTTTATTTTGTACAGCTCATTCTATTCACTAAGTACCCTAAGATGTAGTAAAATGTCTGAAAGTATTACGAAAAATAGAAGAGTGGGGAATTTTGGGGTTTGTAGGCAAAGGTGCAAAAGGGTATTTTCAGAGGTTATTTGAAAATGTGCCTGACCAGGCGGTGGCACAGTGGATGGAGCGTTGGACTGGGATGCAGAGGACCCAGGTTCGAGACCCCAAGGTTGCCAGCTTGAATGCGAGCTTATCTGGTTTGAGCACGGCTCACCAGCTTGAGCCCAAAGTTGCTGGCTCGAGCAAGGGGTTATTCGGTTTGCTGTAGCCCCCTGGTCAAGGCACATATGAGAAAGCAATCAATGAACAACTAAAATGCCACAACAAAAACCTGATGATTGATACTTCTCATCTCTTTCTGTCTCCGTTAAAAAAAAAAGAAAAAGAAAAAAAAGAAAATGAAGAAAATGTAGGGAGCTGATCAGACACAGACAATACAGTAAGAAAAGCCTCGGGAAAGCTTCTCTGACCTCTGAGTTAGCAGTGGCCCTGGGTAATGCTCTTTGTCCAGGAAGTCTGTTAGCACAAGTCCCTAGAAATAATAAATATTATATTCTGAACCATAGTACCTTTAGGACATCTCACTAAAAGCTAGCAATAGTAAGTACTGTATGTCTTTAAATCTTTATTTCCAAACTTAAGTTCATGGTTACATAAAAAAAAAAAAAAAAAAAAAAAAATCCAAAAAAAACCTCAAGCAAATTCAAAATGAAAAAAATATATTTTAGGTACTATAGGTATATGTAGAGAATATGATTCAACTCAGTACAATTGGATCTATGAGCTACTTAGGTATCTTAATAGTGGAACTTTGCTGCATTTGTTTTAAAGACAGTTTAAGGAAGACTCCTTCCTTAGCACCTATTTCCTCTTTCCAACCTAAAGAACCTCATTTCCAATAGAACTCACCTATCTCCAGTACCCAGCAGCCGTGTACTTGGAAAGGATAGGCCCGCCCCCAGGTTAAGTTCAGCAGAGCATCTCCACCTGACTGTAGTGACTGGTTCAGGGATGGGCATGTATCACATTTTAACTAATGAAATGCCAGAGATTTTCTAAGGACTCCTATGAATAAAGTTTCCTTTTTCTTCTGTGGTAGCTTTAGAAACTTCAGCTTACAATGTTAGAAGAATGTGAGGTCCATTAATGCCCTCGTGAGGTGATCTAGCATGAAAATGAGTCCAGGAGGGGGACGAGCTGCAAGAATCAACATGGTGTTGGTGTCCCTATGTCACCATGACCCTATAACTCAAGACTTCCCAATGGCCTAAAATCAGAACAGTCTGTAGGAAATTCAGTTACATGAAATCTATACATACCTCTGTATTATTTTCTTTTTAATAAAATTTGGTTCAGGTTTCCCATTATTTTCAACCAAAAGCCTCCCAGTCAATAAAGGGAGATAATGCAGGAGGCCTGAGTTCTGGACTGGTTCTACCAGTGAGTATGTGTGTGACTGTAAGCAAGGTCTCTAACCAAATCCTTTAATGGCTTTCTGAAACATAGCACAGACAGGGCAGATGTCCACCAGTTCCCCTCCTGTTCCCAGGAACACAGGTTAACTACATTTCCTAGCCTCCAGTGCAGTTTGATTAGGGAATTGTGACTCAGTTCTAGGCAATGGGATATTAAGCATAGTGATAAAGACCACATCAAGGTACAGCCTTTTAAAATATCTTACCTATGATGGTAAACGTTAAGGATGTCAGAATCCTAGATCCCTGAGTCTTTATTAGGAGTTCCCTATCCAGAGGAGCTGCTCAAACCACATCAGACTCTAGGTGAATAAGAAATAAACTTTGTTTAATGACAGAGATTTGGGAGTTTTTTATAGCTCTTAGCTATACACTAAGTTTTTCTTTCTTTTCACAAACTAAGTATAAATTAGGATGGAGGTAATAAAACATCCATGATTTCAGTTTATCAGTCATGTAATACTGAATCAAGGCCAGATTTGTGTGTGTATCTGACAGAAAGAGAGAGCGAGAGATAGCAAGAGAGAGAGATGAGAATCATCAACTCGTAGTTGAGGCACTTTATTTGTTCATTGATTCCTTCTCATATGTGCCTTGACCAGGGGACCCCAACCAAGCCAGTGATCCCTTGCTCAAGCCAGTAACCTTGGGCTTCAAGCCAGTGACCATGGGATCATGACAATGATCTTGTGTTCAAGCCAGCAACTCTGTACTCAAACTGATGATTAAGACAGCTACCTTGGGGTTTTGAACCTGGAACCTCAGTGTACCAGGTCAATGTTCTATCAACTGTGACACCACTGGTTAGGCAGAATCAAGGCCATTTTATCAGTGCAATTTACAGACATTTCTTTAAATGTTTGTCTTTTCTCAGGATAACTTAATGATTGCCAAGGTAACCGAGTATCAGAAAAATACTACACGGAGAACCATATTTCTTGACCATTATCAGTTTTTACAGATATTCACTGTTGGAGCAGAGGGCCAGACACTGTGATGATGGGAAACATGTTAAAAAGTTTTTAGATTTTATAAACAGTTTGTGCAAATTAGGTTGAAAACTAGAAAAATTGGATTTGAATAAACTAGCTAGACTGGAGTGTGATGATCCAGGATAAAGTAGTACAGGCATCCTGGGGTGGACTTAAACCTAACCCTCAGCAGGTAAGAAGCCACAGCAGAGCCTTGGGAAGACAGTGTAGCATAATTAAGGGAACTGGCCAAAAAAATGAAATGACTGAGAGATACCATGAAACTTTTCTAGGTCAAAGTTGGGCAACCCATCCCACTGACTCAGGCAAGAGGCGGCATTCAATTCATAACTGATTATTAAACCAACCTGGAAATTTTAGATCAATCTTCTAAATTGGATTCATTCCCCCTCCTAACCGGCCCCAGATGTCTGCCTCTCCCTCCACCTTTGAACATGGAATAATCTACTAAGCGCTAAAACTGGATCCTCCCAATTTCCTTGTTTCCATCCAGATCTTGCCATTAAAACTTGAGCTAATTGTGCATATTTCCATTCTTGTATCTGCCAATGCAAACCTACAGGGAGAATAGGTTTCCTCCCTACTTCTATTTACTTTTGAAACGATGCCATTATAGTGTAAACTCAAGAGCAGCTTTGGATAACCAATGATCATCACAGTGTCTGACTCTCTGCTCCATCAACAAACATCTGTAGAACTGATAATGGCCAGGAAATATGGTTCTCTATCTAGTAGTGTTTTCCTGATACCCAGCTACCCTGGCAACCTAAAGCAGCAAGAAATTCTAACCACAATGGGACTAAAAAGCTTAGCTATATATAAAGAGAGATCCTGTTCGCAGCAGTTAACTATTATATTTGTTAACAAACACCACTGCATTCTTGTCCTCCTGCTATCCTATGGTGGCTAGCTATATATAGATATAAATATACATGTTCTTCATAAGAATGGTAAACTTCATTTTCCCCCCTTCTCCAAGTGAGAGGAAGGGAGATAGAGAGACAGACTGCCACATGTACCCCGTCTGGGATCCACTCAGCCACCCAGTTTGGGGCCAATGCTCTGCTCATCTTGGGCCATGCTCACAACTGAGCTATTTTTAGCACCTGAGGTGGAGACTTCACAGAGCCATCCTCAGCGCCTGGGGCCAATGTGCTTGAACCAATTGAGTACTGGAGTGGAAGAGAGAGAGAGAGAGAGAAAGAGAGAGAGAAGGGGAATGGGGAGGAGTGGAGGGATGGTCTCTTCTTCTGTGTGCTCTGACCAGGAATTGAACCCAGGACAACCACACACCAGGCAGATGCTTTACCACTGAGACAACTGGCCACAGCCCCAACATGACTTAAGGAAGACTGGAGAAGGAGTTTGCTTGAGTATTTCACTACTACTGGAAATGCCAACATGAGTGACTTATTCTGCAAGTTCCAGGCCCACGCAGGTTCATCATCCCATATCCAGTTACTCCAGGAAAGGGGCATGTGTAGCTGAAACCTTCATTTACACCAAAATCACCATGGATCCTGAATGCCACAACTAGATTATTGCAGTGTTGGCAGGAAGGAGAACTCAGATTTGTCAAATGTTTACCTGAAGAGCCCAATGTTTAGGGGATTCATAGTTTATTGGTGGCACCTCATTATCCCAGACCATAGGCTGGACAGCTTGGGGTCAGAATGCAACTCAGACTTACCAATGGCGCTTCACTTTGGCTTGCATTTGAAACTAAGCAAGCAGGGCAAAAGATAGACATGAGATTAGGATATAAACTAGTGGTTCCAATAACTAGGCTTACCCAGAGTTGGGGATCTCATCCTCTCAAAGGGAGGAATCAGCAGGTCAGAACAGGTCTGTACTGTGGGCTTACTCTTGTGCATTTATAGCATTCTAGGCAATGAGGGACACCCCACAGTTCACTCTAACACCACTGAATAAATCCTTGTTGTGCTATCGGCTGATAACTGAGTCACTTCTGTGCTTCATTTCCTGCTACATCATTGAGCCAAACTGAAGTTTCGGTGCAGCAACCTGGTTATGTTCCACCAGAGACAGGTATTTGTTTTTGAGTAAACAACACATTTTAAGCCAACTTTGGTAGCAGCAGCAATGACTTAGCTAGGGATATTTGAAGAGGCCTGCGTAGGTCTGTGGAGGGGCAGAAGCCCCATACCCTCCTCTGCCTCATGTAAAGGATGATCTGGTGACATCACATGACAAGAATTGGGGTTTGGCTACGGATACCCTCAAACTCAAGACAGGATACCTTTGAAAGGAAGAAGTATTCAAGATCTCTACCTTAGTTTGGGTCACCTCTAGAAACAGTCCCTGAGGCAAGAATTCAAGTGCATTTAGGGAAAGTGCATTAGGTTTATTTAGGGAAAAATAGTAAAGGAGAAAAGAAGTGTTACAAGGAAAGGAAGGCAACCAATGACAGGTGCACTATTAAGCCAGCTACAATGTTCAACACCTGGAGATATCTCACCTGAATTACTCTATCTGGCTGAAGAGGGCTAAGACCGAGCCCTAAGAATGCTAATTCCCCAGCATTTCAGGCCTGCCACGCATAGATAGGGGTTCAAAAGAAAAAAGCCCTTAAACACAGATGAGCAAATCAACAACAGAAAGTCACTGAAACACACTGAAATAGTTTTAAGAGAACTGCAAAATTTGTATTACTATACACCTGTTTACCTAGAAATTGAGCTTCAAGGGACATCCAATTGGCCCCAGGAAAGAGCAATCAGGACTTTGCATTTGAAGCATACCCAGGATGCAGAGGGAACTTCAAAGTTCATGGTAGATTGACTTGCCAAACAGTTCTCACAGAATGCATGTAACATATATATTTAAATTGAAAAGTGAAGTCAGCTGATGGGTTTGATAACAGATGTGGGTTTTGCTATAAACTTTGTGTTAAATCTGTAGCTCCAAGAGTTTAATAAAATATATATTTAAAGCACATAAATACTATGTGACAGAAATTACATTGATTATAATTAATAAATTATGCAAGTTCCAGTTTGATTCCCGGTCAGGGCACACAGGAGAAGCGACCATCTGCTTCTCCAGCTCCCCTTCTTCTCTCCCTGTCTCTGTTCCTCTCCTGCAGCCATGGCTTAAATGGTTAGAGCCAGTTGGCCTAGGGCGCTGAAGATGGCTCCATGGCCTTGCCTGGGGCACTAAAGTGACTTTGTCAAGAAGCAGCAAAGGGGAAGCTCCAGATGGGCAGAGTGTCCCCCAGCCAGTAGGGGGCTTGCTGGGTGGATCCAGGTCTGGGTGCATGTGAAAGCCTGTCTCCCTCCTCACCTCTCATTTGATGGGGGGAAAAAATTAGAAGCTAAATAAGCAAAAAAAATGCTTTAATATCACTGTAGCTCACGACTAATACTATACTTCCAGAACATTTCTAAAGCAAAATTCTTGGTTGCCAGGTTGAAGCCGGAAACTAACTTGAGCTGATTTAAGGAGGAAAGGAATTTATTCAAGAATACAGACCCAATCACATTATTGAGACAGGCCATGGAACAAGATTCACCTTTTTCTTTTTTTAAAAAATTTTATTTTTATTTTATTTATTCATTTTAGAGAGGAGAGAGGAGAGAGATAGAGAGAGAAGGGGGGGAGGAGCAGGAAGCATCAACTCCCATATGTGCCTTGACCAGGCAAGCCCAGGGTTTCAAACCAGCGACCTCAGCATTTCCAGGTCGACGCTTTATCCACTGCGCCACCACAGGTCAGGCCCATGGAACAAGATTCAGAAATTGAATGGCCAGGTAGCCTGTCCAGAAACATGGCAGAGTGGAATGTAGTGAACACCACTGCCAAACAACAGACTGAAGCTTTCAGTCCCCAACTGCTGGCAGGTGCGCGTCCTGGATGCCACCAGCAATGTCAAAGGCATGGCTCCTTTGTGACCTTGCTCTTGCTGCAACTTTTATAACAGTGCGTTCTCTGCATGACATATGACATGTACTATATGTATTCCTGATTATATGTGGTTTCAAATAGGTCATACTGAGTTTCAGTATAAAAAAGTATCAACCATTTGGGAGTGATCTCTCAAGAATTTTGTGGGACTGCTGTAATGAAAACAGATGCTTCACTTTTCAGAAGAAACCCACTGACACTGCCAGTTATTTCACACCGCAATTCCTCCGTGAAGAAATCTCAAGCCTAACTCAAATCACAGGGATGTTGTAAAAAGAGGAAAACAGATCCTTCCTGTATTTTGTGTTTAGGTCCTTTTCTAACTTAAGAAGTTAAGGCACCACAGGAAGATAAGAGAAGTCAAGTTTTCTAGTAACATTTGGAAATCTTCAAAATGACACCTAAAGAAATGGAAGCCAAGCTGGTTACTTGCTGAAGGACACACCCAATGCTAAGCAGAGCTGGGATTAGTACCCGGTCTGGTGCTCAGCCCTGCCTTTAATCAAGCCTTCCTCAGGCGGAGCAGCTGACCTTGTCTTTAGTCACTTAACCACCAGGTCAGGGAGGCCTGTGGCGTGATAAAAGGAAGGCTGTTAAGGGAGGCTCATGCACCGTTTCCAGTTCGGATTCAATTTCTTAAATAGGTGACAAAATACACCTCCAGGGTGGATCATTGGAAGAGGCAGACTCTGTGCACATACTTTTTATCACCATGTCCTCCAGGGGCTTATACCACAGGCTCGCAAAGCACGCAGCTTTCCCAGGCCACTCAGCTTCTAAATCAGGGGTCGGGAACCTTTCTGCCTGAGAGCCATGAACCCCACATATTTTAAAATGTCATTCCTGTGAGAGCCATACAACGACCCAGGTATGTTACACATTAGCCAATAAAAATTTGGTGTTTTCCCGTAGGACAGCTGTAATTGGCTCCAGCCACCCGCAACCATGAACATGAGCAGTAGGAAATGAAGACTGTAATACATGAGAATGTTTTATATTTTTAACGTTATTTTTTTTTATTAAAGATTTGTCTGCGAGCTAGATGCAGCCAACAAAAGAGCCACATCCGGCTCTCCAGCCATAGGTTCCCGGCCCCTGTTCTAAAGGGTTAACCCTCAGCCGGTGCGTGGACAACTGGGGACTCCCACTTCCCCTCATCACCTGTCCACGGACCAGCACCCGTCTCTACCTCACTTGTGACGAAAACCCCTTATTCTGTTTCTCCAGGCTTTCCTCCACCCTTTCCCCTCTTATCTTCCACGCACTGCCCTTCCCTCTGCCGAGAACTCGCTCTCCCATTGTTCCCTTCCTAGCGCACCTCCAAGGAAGTTCTCCCTCTCAGCGGACCTCCCGCTCGCCTTTGTCTCTCTCCACTTCCGGGATCACCGTCCGGAAAAGCAGGGAAAGGTGCTGCGCACGCGCATTAACAGTGTCCCACCGGGCCCATGGGTACAATGGGCTGGTTTGACACTCTCACGCCTTGCTGAAGCCGCGTTGTGAGAAATCCCGCGATACTTGCTTCAGCCAGTCGGTTGCGGGCGACTGATTCTGAATCTGGTCCTTTTTCCGCCCGCGCTGCTGAGGGTCCCGGAGAGTTGGGACCAGCGCCATGACGTCCGCTCTGGAGAACTACATCAACCGTATCCTCTGGCGGCCGCCGCCGGCGCGAGCCGGAGCGGGGCAAGGCCCACGCTTCACTGGAGAGGGTCGGTGCTGCGGGGGCCGGGGCCGGGCCGGCGGGCGTTGGGACTGGCGGCCACTAAGCGGCCCGGTACGGGGCTAAGGAGCCAGCTTCCACCTGTCCCGCCCGGGGCTGGAGCGCGCCGCGGCCCCGGTGGGCCCAAGGCGCCTTTTAATTTTAACCTTTCAAAATGTGGTTCTTCTGAACTTGTCCCTGTGTGTAGGAGTCAGCTGTTGATGGATCCTTTACTTCTCCCCTGGGGGCCTGTGCAGTCAAGTTTGGGGCGAGGGGGCAGCCCCAGTGGCGACGGGAGCCGGTAGGTCCCTGTACTCGGTCTCTTCTGGGCTTGGCTCGTGATCGAGGGCAGCAAGCATCGGACGGGTGGTGCACAAACTGAATTTCTGCCCTTTGCCTCTTGGAGCCTCAGCTTCTTTGTTGATAGAATGGAAATAGTGCTGCTTAATGGATCGTCACACGGGGCAGTGACTGAAAAAGGCTCTGTGAAGTCTTCAGGTACTATTTGCATTTTTTTGGTTTGTTTGTTTCCGTTTAAAGTCAGGCCAGAAATGCTTCATTGTTTTCATATCAAGTGTGGGACACAAGTTTAATACTAAAGACTTTTAATGCAAAGGAGATTTCTACCTTGTGACACTTGATTATAGCTTTTCTATTGAATTTCAGAAGCCAAGTCCTGGAAGACATTGTCTTATGACACTTTCAATCATTTCAACGTTAACTGAACTCTGAACCATTTTAGAGATGAAGGAACAAGTATAGAAAAGCGGGAGATGACTTGCTCCAAGTGAGAGGCAGTATTTCCTGCTTCTAAGCTGTTTTGAGACAGGTTCCACCTGATCGCATGCAGAAAAGGCTTTTCTTTTGCTGTTTTTACCTTTTCTAATTGCATAATTGCCAGAGGAATTAAGGAAGTTAGAAACTTTAAGTTTTGATGCGAATGTAATGTTTGTGTTGCATAGTTGTCTCTTAATTCTGTCATTTTCCCCCTAGTAATTAAACTACTTTCTTACCAGATTCTAAGTTTTCAGTTTGCATTCCCCAAGCAGTCCTTTCCTTGATTCAGTTATCAGGAACTGTTGCTGTTATTACCTCTGACGGGAGAATGATAGTGGTAAGTATTTGGCATATTCATTCTCTGCTTTCTTGAGGTTTATTGGTTGTGTATTCCTCTGTAGAAGTTCTGATCTCTAATGCCTGTGCACTATAATATCGTATACCTGTATGGTAGATTCCTTGTGATTCAGCTTTTAACCTGAAAGATCACATACAGAAAAGGATGTTCTTTTTCCATTTTTTCCTTTTCTATTTGTGTAATTGTCACAAGGAATTGAAGAAATTAGAAACTTTAATTTTTTGTTGTAAATGTAGTAATTTTTCTTTATTAATATTCCTTTATTATGAAATGTTGAGTGTAAGTTACAAAGCATCTAGGAGCTAGGATGAAAAATAGATTGTGCCCTCAGACAGGGTTCAGTCGAGTCTGCAGATATCTATCTGCCTGTATGTCATATTTATCTTCCTCTTCCATGTTTTCTGTTTCCACTCTTTGATATTCACTACATGAATCATAGAATGTTTTTGAGATTTTGTATATGCATCTTAGAAACTTTTTAAATGATTTTAGATACTACCTATATAATGATGAACATTTAAGGCTTGTATGGTGTTAATATTCTTTGACTATTCTTAGGTTGTATGACTTGTCTTCTGTAAGGACAAATTATGATGATGACCCTACATTTATTCCATCTCATTTGTCTGTTTGTCGCAGTATCCCTTTAATTCCAGAAAAGTCTTGGATTCTCTTCTTGACCTGTACCTTGATTTGAGGAATTTATCCCAGAATTTTTGGCCACTTAATCCCTTCTTCACTTATAATTGATACAGCTGTTTGCTTTCAAAAAAGCTTTAAGACTACTAAACTTCCTCTATTTTTCTAACTGTATCTAATTCATACCATTTAATATTTTGTTTCTTGTTTTCTATTTAATCCTTGTCATTTTTCTCAATGTGTCCTTAAGTGACTGTTACAAAGTGTTAGACTTTGCCATTTATTAAATTAGATTATGTGCCAGGCATTTTACATGCATTATATCTATCATTTAACCTTCAGTATGATTCTGTGAAGAAGAATTATCCCTGTATTCTAGGTTAGGCATCAAGCTCAGAGAAAGCGAGCCACTTTCCCATAGTAACGGGTAATAAGTGGCAGAATCCAAGTTGGGATTTAAATTGAATTTGACTCCAAAGTAAAGTCCAGTTGCCTTCCTTCATTCTTAATCATGTGAACAATTATGTTTTCTTTTAGGCACCTCACTTTATATTTTGTCAAGGACAGTTTTAAATATTTTAATCTTACCTTAACAGTTTGAGAATCCTATCACTATTAACAAATATTTGCAAATAGGTTTTTATTTTGCAAAAGCAAGTTTAAATTTTTCCATTTTTGTTAACAGGATAGATAATGAATTGGAAAATTATTTTAGTTTTATAGAAGAAGGAAAATTATTTAAAAAGCATTTTGAGTACAAAGTTTGGTAGTTATGGATTTCTTTGGCACATGATTCACTTGAGAGAACAGTTATGTTTAAAATAAAGCCAAGAGGCTCTGTACGGGTTTGATTACTGTTTACTAAGTAATATAGTAAGTACTCTGTATTTAGTTTCTTTTCCAAGTTCTAGGTCATCATTTTCTCTTAATTTCAATCCAATTTTATGTATCTTTATTTTCAAAACATGAGACAGTTTAATAGTGAGCTTGAGAGATTTACACAATCAAAACCAATATAAGTTGATGTTTCTTCAAAAACTTGAGTAGTCTGAGTTAATGTGTTCTGCTAGTACCACGTCTTCCTTTATTCAAAATCAGGATTCTTATTTTTTCTTTCTTCTTTTCCAAGTGAGAGGAGGAGAGATAGAGAGACAGACTCCCACATTCACCCCTGACTGGGATCCACCCGGCAACTCCCTTCTGGGGCTGATGCACTGCCCATCTGGGACTGATACTCTGCCTGTCTGGGGCCATGCTCTCAACTGAACTAATTTTAGTGCCTGAGATGGAGGCTCCATGGAGCCATCCTCATAGTCCAGGGCTGATGCGCTGGGACCAGTTGAACCATGACTGCAGGGGTGGGGTGGTCACTTCTGTGTGCCCTGACTGGGAATCAAATCCAAGACTTCCACATGCTAGGCTGATGCTCTACCACTGAGCCAATCAGTCAGGGCATAGGATTCTTCCATAGAACTTTATCTGAGCATTTCTTCAAGGTTTGGTTCTAATTTTTGCAGTCATGTTCATATCCACCTTAGGGAGTGATTAGGAGGATCCAAAAAGTAAATAGATGTGAGGCCATTAAAACAGTTCTGGCAAATATTATGTACTCATTAAGTGTTAGCTGTTAACAACAGTTGAAGTTTGTACTTATTTATGGGACTTATTTGAATCTCTGTCAACGGTAAATTATATTAGCTTTTTCATAGTAGTAGTTATCTGGCTTACAAGCTGTCCTAGCTCCACTACTTGCTACCTATGAAACTGTGAGAGAGTACTTAACCTCCTCCCTATGCCTTAATTTTTCATCTGTGAAGTGGGAATAATTTTATCTACTTCAAAGAGTAAATAAAAAAATAGTTGAGATAATCTGTGCAGGTGTTTAGCACAGGGCCTAGTACTAGTATGGAGCATGAATAATAGTGCCACATTGCTATAAGCTGGTATGTATGCTTACACACCTAAACACGCACACACACGGGAGGGCAAAAGTAGGTTTACAGTTGTATGTGAAACAATTTATTTTTGTATTATATGTTTTTCCATACGAACGACTGTAAACCTACTTTTGCTGAGCCCTATATAGTTTTCCCTTAAATTTTAGTTGTTTTAGTTTGTGTCTTTAGAAAGTTAGCTCCTGGACAGGACTACCTGGGCTTTTATGCGACATTCTTGGAAATACACTGGTACATAGATGTCCTCTGTAACTCTCAACAACTTGGCACACTAGTCAGATGTATGGCATATTTTTTATGTCTTAAAATAAGAGATGTTTTGTGCCAGAAAACTGTTAATTATAAAAAGAAATTCTATTTTACAGTGGACTTATATTTAAATCAGCTACTTCTCTTAGAAGATCCAGCAAGTAAAATTGTTCTGTGGTTAAATTTATACATTCAAGTAAACTAGAATATTTATCGTTTATTCTTGAACTTTTTTTTTTTTTTTTTTACAGGGAACACTGAAAGGTTTTGACCAGACCATTAATTTGATTTTGGATGAAAGCCATGAACGAGTGTTCAGCTCTTCACAAGGAGTAGAACAAGTGGTCCTAGGGTTATACATCGTAAGAGGTGACAATGTGTAAGTCAAATATGTCTTTTTAAAGACATATTAAATGTACTTTAGGTGTACTGCTCTGCTATATGCAGAAGACGTTTTTATCCACTGAGAGTTGCCATATTTTTAGTGGGTAAATGGCCTGGAGAGGATCCAGAAAGGGTCCTGTCATACACCGACCACTTACAGAAGCTTCTTAGAATGTTTTTCTAAAATACCCCTTATTTCAGAGAAGTATAAACATACTTCTACAGTACCAAAGGTAGGATTTGAAATGTCTGCATGAACAATTTTAAATGATTCATGCTCTATAATATAGCTGAATTTATAAACAAGTACTTAGCATAATCGGCATACTTAATCTGTTCTTTGTTTATGCTGTGGCCTCAGTTAATTTGTCCACACTAATAGGACATTTTGAGAAGATATTTTGGTGGTGGCTATTTAGGAAACGTCAGTAGCAGTGTAGAGCAAACTGTTCGGTAGAGCGTTTGGAGGTGGTGGGAATGCTGTTTCTCTGCATTACCCTACTGGCCGTGTATGGCTACTGAGGACTTGGACAGCGGCTGGAGTGACTGAAGAACTGAATTTAAAAATTTTAATTATAATTAATAGTCACTTGTGGCTAGTTACTACTGTATTAGTGCAGTTATAGCAATTAGGGAGCTGTTGAATCACATTTTCTAGTGAGTATCGTACAGAATTAAAGCATGGCTGAAGCGTGGCAAAAGATCTCTGATTATTTGCAGGGACAGGCAAGAGATAGACAATGAAGGGATACTGTTCATTTGAATTGTTTATCTTACGAAAATCATCTTTAAATTATTTGATCTTTAGTAAAAATATTAGGGGTTTATAAAGTATTCTGAAGAAATGACATTGAGGTGCAGAGTTATAAAGTGAGCTGCAAAGAAGAGGAAGGCTGTACAGGTGGGCCCAGTCCCCTGACCAGAACACTGATTCTTTAATGGGGGTTCTATATAATAAGTGATTCTAAGAAGCTTTCTCTCCTGCATTAAAAAATCAAAACAAAACTATTTTTGGACTGCAATTTTAAAAACTTTGCTGTAGACCCAGTAGTATGCTGAAGCCAGCTTCTGCTGGCTCACAAAAGCAAATTGATGCTATCAGTTTTGCAGGCTGGTTGATTGATGTTTTCTTGGTAGCTTGAAATTGGCCATAGTGGGAGTATTTGTACTATGGGTGTCAGTAAGTGCTGTGAACTAGCCTCCCATTTTTTTCTTTAGATGACTGGTTTTAAAACATTTACCAGCACTCCACTGCCTTCCATAAGGATTTCAAGTGGTACTAAATTTTTAAGGGTGCAGTTGAAATCCTTTTTTTTTATATTGAGAAAATTGTGTTTTCCCAGGTTGGTACTTTCTATTATTAGAGAACTGAAGGCTTTATAGAGTTTAAAATGTAATTGGGTAAATTCTGTATTAAGATATTTATTTATAGAATTTACTCTCATTAAAACTAAATTTAAACAACCAATTTTTAGTGAAATAACATTCCATACATGTTTTGTGGTCTGAATGTGTAACAATGACTATCCAGCTAGAAACTCATGACATGTTTATTAATGTTATAGATGTTATGTTTGTATTGAATTAAGGAAAAATTTACTGGCTTTAACTCTAACCAATAATATCAAAAAATCATTTGTTACTTAAGTAGTTGTTACTGCTATTAATTTTGTATATAAAAAACTACTTTTTGATCTTGAATTTAAATTGAGTAAACTGAGAAATCAGGAGAATCATTAACAGATACTATATACCAGTGGTTCTCAAAGTGTGTGCCCTAGAAGATTTCCAGGTGCGCCCTATTCCAGAGAAATATGTGCCTGTTGGGGACCAAAAAACCAACAGGGTTTTTGGAGTTTAGATTTTTGGGGGGATAGAGGTGTGGGGAATTGGCTGTAAGCTGACAGTCTGCCCAACCCCCCACCTCACTTGCCTGACTAGGTTGCAAAAGGCTATTAAGCTGTGGTGCTGGATTGTTTACACTACCCCCCATGTTCCCCGGAAAGACTGGAGGCAAGTTTCTTCTATCCTTTGTTTGGTGTAAAGTTAAGATGCTATGTATGGTGGGGGTTTTCTTCACTCAACACAAGAGTAAAAAGAGAGGAATTCTTTAATGTATTGATGAGGAAATGAGAGTTTGCCTTTCAAATATATGCCCAAACATTGAAGAAATAGCTGGGACACATCAGGCTCATGTTTCTCATAAACACAAGAATGAAAAAATTTAACACATTTGTGCTGGGACCTGCCAAATTTACTAAATCTTACTAAGAATGTATCTATATATATAAAAAGATAACTTGTCGTTTTTTTATTTTTTAACCCCTTTTTTTTACGAATTCTAAAAAGCGTAACTCAAAAAATATAACATAAAATGTTTTTTAATGTCAGAATAAATTTAATTTTGTCATATTTATTTCAATTAATTACCATAAAAGCATGCTTGGACTTTATATTTTTTCTTTAATATTTGACTTAATTATTATAACATATTTCTTAGAAATTTGTATATAGTGCGCCTATATAGAAAGCTTTGTACAGAAACTGATTGTTCTGAGGTGACATATGGAATTTTTATGGTTGTGTACTTGTACAATTTTGACTCCATATTGATTCATTGTAATATGATATGTAAATTATTGGTAGGATTTTAAATGTGCCCTGACTTCAAAAAGTTTGAGAACCACTGCTATACGCCATTGATGGATTTAGTTCATTGAAGTTACTTAAATAATAGATGTTTTTATTTCCTTCTTTTGTAGTGATTTTGTGATTTACTCCCCTCTCCCCAGACTCCCCCAAAATAGTTCCTGGAATTGAAATCATAGAATTGGAAATTTTAGGTTGTTATATAGTGTGTCCATAAAGTCATGGTGCACTTTTGACCGGTCACAGGAAAGCAATAAAAGATTATAGAAATGTGAAATCTGCACAAAATAAAAGGAAAACCCTCCCAGTTGCTGTAGGATGATGTGGCAGCATGTGTGCATACGCAGATGATGACGTAAGACCATGTATACGTGGAGCAGCCTATGGTCATGCCAGTCGAGATGTGAACAGTACAGAGGAAAGTTCAGTGTGTTCTGTGGCTTGCTAAATTCAAATCTGTGACCAAAGTGCAATGTGAATATCGGCACGTTTATAAAGAAGCGCCACCACATAGGAATAACATTACTCGGTGGGATAAGCAGTTGAAGGAAACCGGCAGTTTGGTGGAGAAACCTGTTCTGGTAGGCCATCAATCAGTGATGAGTCTGTAGAGGCTATACAGGATAGCTACCTAAGGAGCCCTAAAAAATCTGTGCATGAGCCCACATCGAACTGCACTGAATAGGTATGAAACTGGGAGAGTTTTCCTTTTATTTGGTGCAGATTTAACATTTCTATTATCTTTTGTTGTTTTCCTGTGACCGGTCAAAAGTGCACCATGACTTTACGGACACACTGTATCTCATCTATCCTATTTGTGTATCTTTTCCCTTTAAAGACTTATGATCCAATCACTATATGAAATATGTCCTTTAATATTGGTTTCTGTAATAACGTTGCCTTCAAATGATTCTTTCTTGAGTTTTGCCACTTGACCTCATGAAAAGTTTTGTTTTCACCATAAGGAGTCCTTTTTACTTTGTCCTCTCAGGTTTATTCAGAAATGAAGATGGTCTGAACTCATTTTTTTCTTCTCTACAAATTGCAGTGCAGTCATTGGAGAAATTGATGAAGAAACAGATTCTGCGCTTGATTTGGGGAATATTCGGGCAGAGCCTCTGAACTCAGTAGCACACTGAAGAGAATTACATATACATTGGACATCTGTAAATCTTTGTACAGAAACTGATTATTCTGAGGTGACATGGAATTTTATGGGTGTGTAATTGTACAATTTTGACTCCGTATTGATTGATTGTAATATGATATGTAAATTAAAATATTTTTACATTTTCTTGAATAAACATTTTTTTGCCTGAATCATAGGTTTGGTAGCTTGATTTTATTTTTCTAATAGTTTAAAAATCTAATGATTATTTTGAGAACTTTTAGAAGATTCAAAAATTGAGGGTTAACAGGGTTGCATGCCTTATAAAAGGTCACATATGTGAATAACGGATCTAATTTACCCAGGCTTTGTGCTCCTTGTATAATACTGCTTCCAGCAGAAAGTGCATTCTCAAAATCTCTGCTCTCAAGTACCTGTCAGAAGCCTGATCGAAAGAAATACTTAGATGATCTAAGGCCAATCCCAAAGCTTCATTGTGGACCACTTCTGTAGTTACCTGAGATACTTTCACTATTCTTGGGCCTCCCTCTTACTGTTGAGGTTCAGTAGCTCTGGGATGCTACGAAATGGCATCTTCTTGCTAAAGAGCAAGTAAGGGAAGTGTGGAATTACTGAAAGAGCACTTGTCATGTCTGATGAGTCCCTAATTGTGCCTCAGAGTCCTTACCTTTTTGAGACAGGGATAATACCTGTCTTATGGAGTTGTGAAAAATAGAATTAGGCTGCATTTAAAACTTGCTATGATTTGGCCCTGGCCGGTTGGCTCAGTGATGGAGCGTTGGCCTGGCGTGTGGAAGTCCCGGGTTTGATTCCCGGCCAGGGCACACAGGAGAGGCACCCATCTGCTTCTCCACCCCTCCCCCTCTCCTTCCTCTCTGTCTCTCTTCCCCTCCCACAGCCAACACTCCATTGGAGCAAAGATGGCCTGGGCGCTGGGGATGGCTCTATGGCCTCTGCCTCAGGCTCTAGAGTGGCTCTGGTCGCAACAGATGGGCAGAGCATCGCCCCCTGGTGGGCGTGCCAGGTGGATCCCGGTCGGGCACATGCGGGAGTCTGTCTGACTGCCTCCCCGTTTCCAGCTTCAGAAAATACAAAAATAAAACAAAAAAATACTTGCTATGATTTGATTTGGGGATATAATTATAGTACTTAGAATAATAACATTTATTATTCTAGGTATTTAAAAGCCAATGTGAAAAAGTGAACAAATGTGGGTCTTGGCACCTTAGTTTATCAGAATCCCACTGGCTGTCATATCTTTGTAAGAGTGGAGTCTATAAATTAGGAGGATTTCAAGCCTCTATCATAATGTATTATATAGTAACAAATATATAATAAGATTACAGTTTTATAACAGTCTATAATTAAATATTTTATTGGATTTATTAGGGTTACATTGGTTAATGAAATCATACAAGTTTTAGGTGTACAATTCTATAATGTATCATCTGTATATTGCATTGTGTGTTCACCACCCCAAGTTATGTCTCCCTCCATCACCATCTTTTCCCCTCCTACCCTTCTCCATCTTCTCCCACCCACTTCTTCCCTCCTGTAATCCCCACAGTGTTGTCTGTATCTGTGGTTTTTTTTTTCCTTTGCTTAATCCTTTTATATACTCTTAATTTATGGAGTTGGAAAAAGAAAACTCAGGAGTCACGTTGAAACGGACCTCTCCATTCCAAGCTTGCATAGCTATAAATACCTTGTCTTATAAATTTACTTTTACTAATTTTAAACTTTATCTTACTAATTTTAGGCTCTTTTTAAAAAAAAAAATTGGCCTGTTGGCTCAGCGGTAGAGCATCAGCCTGACATGTGGATGGATGTCCTGGCTTCAATCCCAGTCAGGGATAAGGACACACAGAAGAAGCACCCATCTGCTTCTCCACCCTTACCCCTCTCCTTTCTCTCCCTCTCGTACTCTCCAGCAGCCATGGCTCCATTGGAGCAAAGTTGGCCTGGGTGCTGAGTATGGCTCCATGGCCTCTGCCTCAGGTGCTAGAATGGCTCCAGTTGCAATGGAGCAATGCCCCTGGTGGGCATGCTGGGTGGATCCTGGTTGAGCACATGCAGGAGTCAGCCTATCTGCCTGTTTCTAACTTCAGAAAAAAAAAAAAATGGGCTGTAATTCTCAGTTTGAAATTATGGGAAGATTTGGTAAAAATTCATTTCTGTTTACATTTAAGAAAAAGGATGTTGCCATGTCAGAGGTATCTCCATCCAGGTTGATCCTGGTCCATTTGGCAACATAGTTTTCTCATTCCACCAGTTGCAAATAAGTTAATTGCAAAGTACTTCATTCTTATTTTCCATCTTGCTTATAGGGATTATTCGTGTGAAATTGAGCCACATGCTTTGATGTGATCTTCATTTCTTTATATAGTGGGGACCTATGTGCCATGGGTGTTGGTCTTTGTGAGTCGATTTTCCCTCCTAGTAATCACTGTTTTTCTATATGTCCACAAACTAAAGCAAACAAACAAACAAATGGATTTTAGGAAATTTGTCAAACTATTAGTGCATATTACGGACTGTGCTCGAAGCTATGGATATGTCAGGGAATAATATTAACAAGCTCTTGTTCTTGTGAAACATAGTTTAGTTCTTTAGTACTAAATCATCTTGACTCAAAGATTTACCATAAGAGGTCATGAGTTATTTTATGAAATTTGTTAGTACTCTAGGATATAACTTGTGGAGCTTGAATTCATTTACAGCAACTAAAAACTGTCTTTTTAAGTTGGATCTAATTTGTACTGGTATTGAATTTTGCCAGCCTTTTTTCTGTTCTGAGACTGCAGAGTCTAGGTTGCACTAGGCAAAGGGTTAAGTACAAACTGGACTTCCCCAGCAGTTCATTGTTAACCAACAGCACACCATTCGTGCCTCCTGGCACCATGTGGAGAATGAAGAAGAAAATAACTCTCCAAGACATCATTTCTTAGATTTAGCATTAAAAAAATTTTAAACAGTCAATTTTTATATTTTGTTATACCTTTTCTTCCATATTTCTGTACATGTTTCTCTTTAAAGCACTTTTATAGATGTACGTCTTGCCAGAAGTGGCAACTCCTTTGCTGCTGCCTTGAATCAGAAAAATCTATTTTGAAAAAGAAGTGAAATGACCTATCACAGCATTTTCACTATTTGTTTGAAGAAAAGTTTTTTAAATTGAGAGCAATTTTCACTTAGAAGATGTGAAGAAATTTCAAAATATAAATGTCTGTCTCAGGAACAATCAATAGAAAAGATACAGTTGTGTTCAGCATATAGGCAGTGAGAAACTTTCCCAAAATACTAAATGGAATATCAATAAGTAAACTTTGCAACATATTGTTGCATTGGAGTGTTTAAATAAAAATTTGAGCATTTCAGCTACGAAATAAAGGGAAATTATAAACCTGTGCAATTGGAAATTCTCTTTTATTTACAAGTACTTTCAATAAGTCTTAGTTTTTAAAAATACTACATTAATACACATTCAAAAAATTGGGGTTTTATAGAAAAAAAATGCATTACCATAGGCTCATCATTGAAACAAAACGTTCAATTTTTGGCATGTTTTTGTAGTTTTAAAAATTTTGTACAGTTTTTTTTTTTTCTCAAAGGGAGTTTACAACTTTGCGTTAAAGAAAACCAGCACAGAGTATGCAGTCTTCATCGTGCCCCTTGCCATACCTTGAGCACATTCAGTGGGGTCTGGCTCCAGACTTGCCCCCGGACTGCCTTTCGCTGTCTCCTTGGGCAGCTTCCTTGCCCATATGGGACCTCAGTCAGTGCAGCCCTTCCCGGTTGTCCCTCCCTCCTGTCATTTGCAGTGTTTCTTAAGTCCTTCCTCTCTTCACCTTTTGGATTGTGAGTTCCATGAGAGCTTGAATTTTTTGCTCATAGTGAGATCCTTATCTATTGTAAAATGCCTGGTGTATAGTAGTTATTCTCCTTGTCAAATACATCATAATATAGCTTATCAGGCACTGCTCCAAGCACTTGACATATGTCATCTTCACCCAGTCTTGCTGAGGGAAGTACTGTTCGTATCCTCGTCATAAAATGAGGTACAGCACAGTGTAATGACTTGTTCCAGGTGACTGGATTACAATAGAAAGCTGAGAGCCGGATGCAGGCCCAGACATTATAGATTTGAACCCACTCTGTCTGACTCCAGGATTTGCCCCATTAACCAATATACCACACAGTTTCCCTCATGAAAAGATGAATGTATATCATCCTTGTAAACTGTTTTATGGTTTAGAGGGAAGATTTTGGTATTATTTCCGTCTTATTTAAACTATTTGCTCATTTAACTACGGTTGTTGAACCCCCAGCTAGTGCCGGGTGGTGTGGAGGAGGTGAAGCGGATCAGAAACACCTGACAATTCTTGACACCAAGTCAACACACATTTAATCTCCACTTTGGTTTAGAGCAGAGGTTTTCAATGGGACAATTTTGTCCCCCAGGGAATATTTGTCAATGTCTGGAGAGAGTTTGGTTGTCAAGACTGAGGAGGAAAAGTGGTAAAAAGCCCACATGCACAGGACAACCCCATAACAAGAATTTACCTGGCTCCAAATGTCAACAGTGCCCAGGCTTAGAAACGCTGATCTAGAGTCTATAAGTATGTATAGGGGAGTAAAGGTGAAAAATAATGTCTTACGTCTTCTGCCCTCAATGAGCACACAAACATTTAGTATTTCTCAACTACGTAATTAATGAGGGTCAGACCATGCGTTCTCTACCCTTATTAGCATAGAGGGAGGGAGTCATAAATTACCTAGAGCAGGTTAGGGAGGGTCAGGGGTGATTTCAAATGAAAAATTACTTTTTGGCTGAACTTGAAAGGCAATTAATATTTCACTGGATCTTGCGATGAAAACTTACTCATAGTGAACGCTAATTCATAAGAGAGGCACAAACGAGACATACAAGAATTGAAGGGAAGGATCATTTGTGGAAGCTTTACCAAGATTAACCCTGGTGGGGAAGAAGGGACTGGAATTAGGTCCCAAAGGTTGGGTGAGATTTTGACAAGGGACATCTAATAAAAACCTAGATGGGATAGAGGAAGAACTTTGTATAGTTTATCATTGGATTTGTGCTGACTAACCATTTGGGGAACATGCATACTCAAACACAGGACATTGTATAGTGCAGGCAAAGTGCAGAAATATTTGACAAGTTTAAATGTCTGCTCATTGTTGTGAATTCTCCCCAAGTATTTAAAAATCCTAGAATACTATCAAATTGTGAGTTGTTTTTTAAGTGTGCTTGGAGCAAGTGGGGTTGAGCAAACCATGTGCCCTGACACAGGTCTGTGCCAGAGGAAGAGTGGGTGCAGTTTTCCGATTTCTTCAACTTTCCTTAATGATACGTTCCTGGATTACCATCATGGAACACAAACTATAAGAACTTGGGCAAGAATCTTAAACTTTTTGCACTTGTTTCCTCATCTAAAGAACTTGTGAAAGTAAATGAGAATGAAACTATTCACCACAGTACCTAATAAGGAGGTGTCGCCTATATAAGTATTAGTTTACCTTCCTTTTACTTTGTGTTGAAAAAACAAAACTGTAACCCACTTCTTTTCTTTTGTCAATTTCCTTACTATTTCAGTTAGGTGCTGACCTTAATTGTAAAGCTCACCATAAACTTGCCTATCACCAAATTTCACATGACACTGGGTATATCATAATATTCCAAGCCTTTACAGAAGTGTTATCATATTATAGTAAATTGGAATACTGTTCAGCAAATATTCACTCACCTCTTCCTCACCCTCTTCCCTATCCTGCTGACTTGGCTTGCCCATGTGACTTCAGGAGTCCCAGTCTGATTTAGTGCAAATCTGAACTCATGCCCAGCTGATACCAGGAACCAAGTGAGGCCTAGCAGAGTTATAGCCAATGCTCATGAATAAGAAATAATTGTTTATTGTTTAAACCACTGAGACTTTGGAATTGTTTACTGTCCCAGCAAAAAGCTGACTAACACAAAAATCATGAAGAGAGGGCCCCAGCACGTAACTCCTGGCCATTTTATTTATACAGTTCCCAGGACAACTCTTCTGCGTCTTCTTGGATTCTACATTCCTCCCCTCTTCTAGCTGTCCCATAGCAGCTCATTGGGACCCTGTCATTGGTCTCTTCTGTTGTGAAGAATTGTTTTTCTTTTGTCAGTGAAACTTGCAAGGGACTTGTCAGCCTCAGAGTGTGTATCTTATGTGCTATATACTTACACAAGTACATTACTGTCAAGAAATCAGGCGTTTCTCCACAGTAATTCTACCAGATGCCAGGAAAAAAGTTTTCATTATGTGTTACGTTAGATGGATTCTTTCATCCTATAATCTTTTCTGACATATAAGTGAATCTTATTCAAGTTTAGGTAATCATTTTCTTGCTTTCAAAGAAATATCTGATATTTCTTCCTAAAGAGTTGTATCAGTTTCTTATTGTTGCCATAACAAATGGCCACAAACACAGTGGCTTAAAACAATACAGATTTTTTTATTTTAGAGTTCTGAAAGTCAGAAGTCCAAGATGGGTCTCACAGGGCTAAAGTCAAGGTGTCAGCAGACTGCATTTCTCTCTGGAGGTGCCTGGGGACGTTCTGTTTCTTTGCCTTTTCTAGCTTCTGGACACTGCCCATACTCCTTGGCTCCTCACTCCCAGAAAGTGAGTTACTCTGACCTCTGTTTCTATCCTCCCCTTTGCACACATAAGGGCCCTTGTACATATACTGGGCCCACCTAGAAAATCTAAAATAATCTCCCAGAGCAAGACCTTAAATCCAATCATTTCCTTCCCCTTTGTATTAATATATATCTTGTAAATAGGTACTTTCTGATAACAGCCATACTAACAGGTGTGAAGTAATATCTCATCAAAGTTTTAATTGCATTTCCCTGATGCTTTGTGATGTTGAGTACATTTTTATGTACTTCTTGGCCATTTGTACGTCTTCTTAAAACTGTCTATTCAGTTCTTCTGCCCATTTTTTAATTGTATTATTATCTTTTTTTGCTCTTGAGTTGTATAAGTTATTTATATAGAATATTAATCCCTTACTAGATATATGATTTGCAAATATGTTGTCCCGTTTTATAGGTTTTCTTTGTATTTTGTTGATTTTTTAAATTTACTACGCAGAAGCTTTTTAGTTTGCTGTAGTCCCACTTGCTTATTGATTTGTCTGAATACTTGAAAAATCAATGTTTCTGACCTATTGTCATTTTATTGAATATGTCCTTTTTCTTTCTTATAAGAGAGATGATTTTAATTTGGTTTAACATATTTGAATTCTGTAATTTCTTGTAGCAATCAACTCTACTCCTAATAATAAATTTATTCTTCCTTGAGCTATCATGTAATTTGAATATGTTTTCTTCATATGGTCATTAATATTTCTTCTTTAGGCATAGTTATCATTTATAAATGATTACACTGTTTTTAAATCTAGAGCATTTTACTCAGAGTTACTTTTGGTACATTTTCGTTTGAATCCTATTTCAATGGTGAATAGTTGTGAATTTTTTGTTTAGTTCTTACAACTAAGGGACATTTTCTGTACATAACTTTTCTCTATTTATTTATTTATTTATTTTTGCTTTGCTTCTGATTCATAAATAATTATATGGTAATAGGAATTTGGATAAGAATTTAAGGTCATTTTAGGATATTTTATTTTTTTTATTTTGTACATGCTTCATTTTTTTTTAAAAAAGCAAAACACACACACAAAAACTGCCTTTATAACAAAATTTATATTTCTATGATTATTTTTTGATCATTCTCCTTGTGTAATTGTTTGCCATCTAGTGGACAATATAAGTACTGCTCTGCTTTGTAAAATTGGGTTCTATGTAGGATACCTAGAGATGGAAACTAATCTGAGATATTTGGGGGCGATGTGTGTTTTACATTAATAAATACTAATTCAGATTATATAGGACAAAAATGTTTAATCTTTCTTTTGTCTTGTTATTATAGGCTGATATTATAGATATTCACGTTTATCATAGCTAAAACATATTGTCCTTATCACAGACATTATTGTTTAGGACCTGAGGATTAAAATAAAATTTATATAGAAGTAAGCAACAATTGTTTAAAGGAGTCTTAACTAGTTAGGTAGAGGAGGGGAGCAGTGGATAGGATAATAATGAGAAAAGCAGGGGTATAATGACTGACAGAGAAAAGGAGAGGGGAACAGAGGCATGGACAGCAGGGGGGATGAGGACCAGCCCAGAGATGGGGGTACCTGAGTAGGCAGAAAAAAGAAGTGGCAAGGAAAAAATGGGAGTATATATGTGAAGAGGCAACCAGACAAAGAATAAATGGGAAATTATATGGGAATTAAAAATACATCCAGGAAAAAGAAAGGTGGAGTTAAAAATAAGTGGAGAGAGAACAGAATTGGGCTTTAGTAGTCTGTGTCAGCTCTCTAAGCACCACCTCTCTGGTTTTGTCTGGAATATTCCAGCAAAGTGCCCCATAGATCATACTTCCTGATTACTATGATCAATATGTAGAGCTTATTACACATGTATGTGTGTTGACATTTTTTATTCTATTTTATATTTTTCATATTTAGAGTTCTCATAGTGCAGGAAATAGTGAGTGGAGCGGAGCTTTTTTCACTAGGAACTATTAGCCTCTGGGATTTTGTTGGAGTATTCAACCAGCAGGGGTACAAGTGCAATCTAGGACACCTGATTGCCTTGAGCAATTAAGGTAATTGAGAGTGCTGGAGAATAACGTTAATCAATGTACACTTTAGATGTCTGTTATTCACAGAGAGAAGTCGGACGTTGCAGTCAACAAATACTTACTGAATTCCCATTATATGTCCAATAAAGTTTTTTCTTTAGTTAATTAGGGAAGCTACAGATTAAACATCTCTTCTTCTTCTTCTTCTTTAAGAAATTATGTTTTAGCTCATATGCATCTCCATGCCTGCGTGATAGGCAGAATTATAAGAGGAACCCCAATGACCCATGCCTTGAGTGTGGATGGAACCTGGGAATTTATGAAATACCATTCTTGTGATTATGTTATCTTAGATGACAAAAGGGAGATTATCTGTTTAGGCCTTATCTGATCATATGAGTCTTTAAATATATGTATATAGAAAGTCAGACAGAGTAAGTCAGAGATGTAAGTATGAGAGACATCTGAAGAGAGGAGAATCCTCCTGCTAACTTTGAAGATGAAGGAGACCATGTGGCAAGAGCTTGCAAGTGGGCTCTAGGAGCTGAGGTCAGCCCCTAACCAAGAACCAGCAAGAAAAATGTGACCTTAGTCTTGTAGACACAAAGCACTGGATTCTTCCCACTCTTATGTGAGTTTGTAAGACAACCCTGAGGACCAGATGAGAATGCAGCTGTGAATATCTTGGTTTGAGACCTAGAGTAGAAAGTGTATAGAGCTATATTATTATAAGGTTTTTATACTACATGTGAAATTATATATTATTGGAAGATATACTATGATAAGGTATGTGTATATGTGTGTGGATTAAATCCAAGAGCAGCCACAAAATTAAAAAAATAAAATAGATATAACCAATAAGTCAACAATAGAGATGAAGTGGAACTTAACTAGTGAAAAAATATAAGCAATTGTTCCAAAAAAAGGTAAGAAAAAAAAGAAAAGCCAAAAATTGGAAATAAATAGAAAACAAGTAACACAAGGTAGATTAAAATTCAAACATATCAGTAATTCATTGAATGTAAATTATCTAAATACTCCTATTAAAATATAGAAAATATAAATAGCAGATTTTGAAAAAGCAAGATTCAAATCTATACTGTCTATGAGACAACCACTTTAAAACAAGAACAAAAGATTATTAAAAATAAAACAAGAGCCTGATCAGGTGGTGGCACAGTGGATAGAGCGTCGGAATGGGATGCAGAGGACTCGGGTTTGAAACCCCAAGGTTGCTGTCTTGAGCCTGGGCTCATCCGGATAGAGCAGAGCTCAACAGTTTGAACTCAAGGTTGCTGGCCTGAGCAAGGGGTCACGAGGTCTGCTGTAGCCCCCCGGTCAAGGCATATATCAGAAAGTCGTCAATGAACAACTCAAGTGCTGCAATGAAGACTTAATGATGCTTCTCATCTCTTTCCCTTCCTATCTGCCCCTCCCTGTCTGTCCCTCTCTCTATATATCTCTGTCTTTGTCACAAAAAAATAAAATAAAACAAGAACTGTTATGCCATATAAACACTAATAAAATGGATTAGTTATATTAATATTAGATAAGGCAGATTCAGAACACTAAATATTACCAAGGAAAAGAAAAACATTGCACAATAATATAGGGTTCATTTAATATAGAAGACATCCAACCCTAAATGAATATGTTTATAGTAACAGCTTACTGTGAAACTGATACTACTAAAAGGAGAGGCAAATCTACAATTACAGTTTCAAACTTCAACACTTCACTCAATAAATTATAAAACAATTAGACAAAAAACATTAGTAAGGATATAGAAACACTATCACCCACTTTGACATAATTGACATTTATATAACACTCCACCTGCAGCAGCAAAAGACTTTTTCTTTTTTTTCCCCAAGTGCATCGAGAACATTCATCTGTATCAACCATGTTCTGGGCCATAATGCAAATCTCAACATATTTACAAAGATTAAAATATTGAAAGTATATTCTTTGATAATAAAACTTGAAATCAATAATAATATGTCTAAAAATCCCTCAATACATGGAAATTAAACAACATACTTCTAATTAACCTGTATGTCAGAAAATATATTGAACTATTCAATAAAAGAAAATAAAAGGAGAATTTATAAAAATTTTGAGATGCTTCTTCTAAAGCAGCTTTAGCAGGACAGCTGGAAAAGTACTTAGAGTGAAAGTTATGTTATTCTTGTTAATATTAAAATAATTATTTCAAATGAATAATATAAGATTTCACCTTAAAAATTAAAAGGAAAAAGCACAAAGAAATCCCAAAGAAAGAAATGAAGAGCAGAAATCAATAAAATAGCATAAAAAATCAGTGAAACTATTGACTGGTTGATTGATTTTAATTATTATTTTAAAAATTTGATTTACTGGGATGGCACTGGTTAACAAAATAATACAAGTCTCAGATGTCCAATTCTACAACACACCTTTTTATACCTTATTGTATGTTTACCCAACCCAAGTCAAGTCTTCATCCATTACCATTTATTCCCCCTTTATCCTCCTTCTCCTGCTGCCCCTCTTTCTCATCACCACACTGTTGTCCCTGTCCATGAGTTTTTTCTTTTTGGGGGGTCCTATTTGATCTATTCCTCCACCTCCCTCACCCAGCCACCCGACCTTCCCCCATCCCTGACAGCTGTCACTTGCACTCTATATGAGTGTCTCTATTTTGCTTGTGCTCATTTTCTTCATTAGAGTGTACATTCAAGTGAAATAATATGAACTTGTCTTTCTCTGACTGGCTTATTTCACTTAGAGTAATGGCTTCCAGGTCCATTTATGCTGCCACAAAAAGTAAAATTTCCTTCTTTTATATCTGTGTAGTATTCTGTTGTATAAATGTACTACAAATTTTTTATTCACTCAATCACTGATGGGCACTTGGGCTGCTTCCAGATCTTAGCTATTTATTGTATATAATGCTGCAATAAACATAGGGGTACATATATTCTTTTGAATTAGTATCTTGGAATTCTTTGGATAAATTCCCAGATGTGGGATTTCTGGATCAAAAGAAGTTTTATTTTTAATTTTTTGAGATAACTCCACACTGCTTTGCATAGTGGCTGCACCAATCTGCATTCCCACCACTGTGCACAATGGTTCCCTTTTCCAATAGCCTCACCAACACTTGTTTGTTGACTTATTGATGATAGCCATTGTGACAGGTGTGAGGTGATATCTTATTGTGGTTTGATTTGCATTTCTGTGATGATTAATGATGCTAAGCATCTTTTCGTATGTCTACTGGCCATCTGTATTGTCTTCTTTGGAGAAATATCTATTCGGTCCTTTGCCCATCTTTTAATTGGATTGTTTGTTCTTTTGGTGTTGAGTTTTTTATGTTCTTTGTAAATTTTGGATATTAATCCCTTATCAGATGTATTATTGGCTAATAAGTTTTCCCAATCACTGGGTTGTCTTTTCATTTTATTGATGGTTTCTTTTGCTGTGAAAAATCTTTTTATTTTGATGTAGTCCCATTTGTTTATTTTTTCTTTTGTTTCCCTTGCCAGAGGAGATAGATAAGAAAAATTATTGCTGTGAGAAATGTCTGAGATTTTACTGCCTATGTTTTCTTCTAGGATTTTTATAATTTCATGTCTAATATTTAAGTCTAATCTATTTTGAGTTTATTCTTGTGTATGATGTAAGAAGATGATTTAGTTGTTTGGTGTTTTTTTTGCAAATACTTGTCAATTTCCCCAACACCATTTATTATTAGATTGTTTTTACCTCATTGTGTTTTCTTCCTTCCTTTGTCAAATATTAATTGACCATAAAGGCTTGGGTTGATTTCTGGGTTCTTTATTCTGTTCCATTGAGCTACATGTCTGTTTTTTATACCTGTACCATGCTGTTTTGGATACTATGACCTTGTAGTATAGCTTGAAATCAGGTAGCATGATTCTTTCATCTTTGTTCTCCTTTCTCAAGATTACTATTTGGTTCTTTTGTGGATCAATATAAATTTTTGAAATTGCTGTTCTAGTTCTCTAAAATATATACATTATTTGATATCTTGATAAGAATTGCATTGAATCTGTAGAATGCTTTGAATAATACGGACATTTTAATGATTTAATTTTTTCTATCCATGAACATGGTATATGCTTCCACTGGTTGGATCTTCTTTAATTTCTTTCTTAAGTGTCTTATGATTTTATGAGTATAGGTCTTTCACATTCTTGGTTAAATTTATTTTTAGGCATTTTATTTATTTATTTTTATTTATTTATTTATTTATTTATTTATTTATTTATTTTGTATTTTTCTGAAGCTGGAAACGGGGAGACAGTCAGACTCCCGCATGTGCCTGACCAGGATCCACCCGGCACGCCCACCAAGGGGCAATGGTCTGCCCCTCAGGGGTGTCGCTCTGCTGCGACCAGAGCCACTCTAGCACCTGAGGCAGAGGCCATGGAGCCATCCCCAGTGCCAGGGACATCTTTGCTCCAATGGAGCCTTGGCTGCGGGAGGGGAAGAGAGAGACAGAGAGGAAGGAGAGGGGGAGGGGTGGAGAAGCAGATGGGCGCTTCTCCTGTGTGCCCTGGCCGGGAATCGAACCCGGGACTCCTGCACACCAGGCCGACGCTCTACCACTGAGCCAACCAGCCAGGGCCTAGGCATTTTATTTTTTTTAAGCAATTTTGGTGGTATTGCTGTTTTGATTTCCCTTTCTGATAAATCATTATTGGAATATAGAAACACAACTGATTTCTGGATATTTCTTTGTATCCTGCTATATTAATAAATTCATTTATCAGTTCTAGAATTGTTTTGGTCGAATATTTAGGGTTCAGTATCACATCATCTGCAAATAATGACAGTTTTACTTCTTCCTTTCCAATTTGGATGCTAAAGAGTGTATACAGATGGCAATAGCACATGAAAAGAGTTTCAACATCATTAAGTAAATGAAAATTAAAACTACAAAGCAATACCACTGTATACCTGTCAAAATGGTACAATTAAATGAGTTAATATCAAATGTTGACGAGGACTCGGAGAAACCAGATCATTCACACATTGCTGATGGGAATACAAAATGATACAGTCACTCAGAAAATGATCTGGCAGTTTCTTTAAATACTAAACATGTAACTACTACACAAATCAGAAATTGCACTCTTGGGCATTTATTCCAGATAAATTAAAACTTATGTTCACACAAAATTCTGTACATTCATGTACATTGCAGCTTTATTTGTAAAAGCCCCAAAATGGAAACAACCTAGATGTTCTACAAAGAGTGAATGGCTAAACCAATTGTTTTATGTCCATGCTATGAAATACTGCTCAAGAGTAAAAGGGAATAAACTGTTGATACACCACAATCTAGGTGAATTTCCAGAGAATTATGCTATGGGAAAAAACCAGTCCCTCAATTTTACCTAAAACATGATTCCATTTAAATCATATTCTTTAGATGCAAAACCACAGAATCAATTGACAGATTAATGGTTGCAAGGACTTAAGGAGGTGGTGGGAGGTGGGAAGGAAGTGAGTGTGGTTATAAAAAGGCCACACAAAATATCTTTGTGATGGTGAAAATGATCTATAGTTTAACCTTACCAATGTCAATACCTTGGTTATTGAATATAGTTTTACATAGATGAAACCAAGGGTTAAATAATATTTCTTTTACTTACAATAATATGCAAAATGACAATAATCTAAAAATAAAAAGTTCAGTTAAAATTATAAACATATAAAAATAATTATTAGATCAAAATGCAGTCTTCTGAAGGTCTGGGTACTTAAAGATAGTTTACTTTTCACATTTAAGATAAATTTTAGAGAGCTTCATCAAACGATTTTACACCCTTTAAACATCCTATTACTATACACAGTTGCAGAGCCAGGCTCTGTTCTATATGTCCAATATTCATATTTCTTCAGAGACATGCAAATTGTTAGTAAAAATAGATTTTTTGACATATTCTTGTAAACAATAGATGGCATCTGAGTTTCACAAATAAAATTAATGATTCTTGCTCTTGTATCAGGAAATAATACTGTATTTTAAAAATTAGTTTAAAGCCTGACCTGTGGTGGCACAGTGGGATAAAGTGTTGACCTGAAACTCTGAGGTCGCCAGTTTGAAACACTAGGCTTGCCTGGTCAAGGCACATATGGGAGTTGATGCTTCCTGCTCCTCCCCCTTCTCTCTCTCTCCCTCTTTTCCTATCTCTCTCTTCTCTCTGAAAAAAAGGTTGAATAAATAAAAAAGTTTAAATCAATTTATATACATAGTACTTTCATAGTTTATGTTTCTAAGAATTGGTTAACTGACTAAAAGAGTACACATTTTTTTTTCAAAATAATTTTTGTTCAAAATAAACATTGGGAATTTTGCTACTTTTTATGAAAAATATCAAAATAACCTGTAGATTTCATAATGCAATTGTATGTCCCTTTGAATACATTATAATTTATACATTGTATGAGGATACTTTTCTCCCAAATCATACTGGAACTTTTACCTAAACTCTAGCAAATTCTAATGCATATCAAATGTTAACTTTTCTTATGTTAGTTAATATTATTTAGAAATGTAGAAAAATCTAATGTAAGTATTCAATATATGATTAATAATAACTTTAATTTTCTAATAAAATTTATATTATTTGGAAAAACTAGCCTTCCAAGTCTGTGAACTTTGACCATTCTTTCCGATCTGATCTTAGGCAACAAAGGTTTTCTTCTCATCCCCCTTTCGGATTTGAAACTTATTCTGGGTTGTTTTAAGCCTGAGGACCACCCTAGGTGAGACTAACCACTTCCTATCTCTTTCAGGTATTTAGCATTTGTTGGCAACTTCTATTCTAGTTTTTTTAAAAAAATGCCGAGAGCCTCTGTATTATTTCTCTAGTTGTAAACTTACATGTATATTCAGAGTTGTTAATTTTTCCCCCTGAAAACCACAGGCTATATTGTTCTGAATTTACTTATATTTTATGTTGTCATTCTTTCATGGTGCCTGTCAGCACATGGTCCTGTGGGGAAGGTCCAGAGGAAAGCCACTCTCCAGCTTTGCCATGCTGTCTGGATCCTGCCTTCACTCTCTATCTCCCAGCCTATAGGATTCAATACCTCAGCCCCGCTCCGTGAGTCATAGAAACAATTCCAGGTTTTCCACAGAGAGACTGGACTGAATTCATGCTCTGCCATTTTTGAGCTTTGAAATCATGATTAAAATTCCAAACCAACTAAGATGCAGTTTCATCTATAACATGATCTAGTGTGAGATGTGAGAATTAATTGAAGGTAAATAATATATGTGTAAACTATCCTACAATAGAAGATTTATTCATTTTTTAAAAATTGATTTTAGAAACAGAAGAAGGGAGAGAGAGAGAGAGAGAGAGAGAGAGAGATCAATTTGTTGTTCCACTTAATTATTGGTTGATCCTTGTCTGTGCCCTGATGGGGATCGAACCTGCAACCTTGGCGTATGGGGAAAATGCTTTAACCTACTGAGCTAGCCATTCAGGGCCTTGTTCATTTTAATTTTTTTTGATGTTCATTATAAAATAAAAATATAAAAGTAAATTTAATATTTTAAATTCAAGCTCTTGTTAGGAGAGTATTAAATAAAAATTTCTAACAATCTCTATCTAGCAGTTGTCAGCTATATAGCAAATTAGGAAAAAATGAAAATGAACAAAAAGGTGAAACTAAACATTTTTCATTCCATTTTGGTGCTCAGGGTTTAAATGTTCTGTATTGTCAAATTCTTACCCAGCTCAATCAAAATATTGCTCTAAGATCTTTGAGCGGGAGTTTGGAAAAGAGGAGCTGTCGTGAAGACGGCATGTTTTCACTTAAAAGTGGGGACAGACATCAGGAGAGATGAGCGGTGCGGGACGGGCTTTGGCACTCTGGGAAGGTGTTGGGGGAGAGGGGCTATCAATACGAATCAAGGGTGTGAATGCATAGCTTACAGACCTAAACGAAGACATGATCTCACAGCAATATATTATCATGTCATAGTCAGATAATGTCGATATTCAATCATTTCTGTGAACATATCTATCTCTGTAGGACAGCTTTTTTGAGTGGTGGTGCTTTATATTTCTATGTTCCTTAGAGTGACCAGCACTATAATTTATCATCTGATCATGTAACAGATAGTAAATAATGACTTAAATTAGATTTTCTGTCTGTAAAAATAAATTCTTAAACTATATATCTAGATTAAAAGCGGTTTTTATTTAACTGTCAAATTATATTTTATTTTAGCTTTTACTTTTATTCTTGTCAAGAAATTTACTGTAGCTGTCTCTTTAAGCAAGATTTATTTATTTTATATAAATTTGATGTGTTGTAATAAAAAGGTAAGGATGCTCCTAACTATATTTTATACTTGAGATCCTTATAATATATAGGGTGAAGCAAAAGTAGGTTTAAAGCTGTGAGAGCATGCAGAACACTGAGTAATTCTTGTATTATTATTTATTAAGTATTGTATTATTTTCTATATGAACAACTGTAAGACTACTGTGGCCCCACCCTGATGCCAATATGTAGGTGCCAATCAAGTTAATAAGGCAAATGTTTTGCTTAGGACCTTGCGTGCAGGGTGGGCAAAAGTAGGTTTACAGTTTGTTCATAATAAATAACAATAATTAATAAATAATACAAGAATAAATAAACTGTGTTTTGTATGCTCATAACTGTGACCCTACTTTTGCCAACCTCTGTATAATTAGCATGCAAGTGAAGAAAAAAATCCTTGTAGCATCAGAAGTAAAACAATTATTTATATGAGCAATCTCTCAGAACTTACTATGAATTTGACTTACGTAGGATATTCAGAATAAATTTTAGGTGCCTCAAAGAGTCATGTCCAGATATTATACTGTCTATAAATGATCAAATACAAATACAAACTATTTAATAAAATATCCGGTTCTAAAAGTTGGCTGAATATAATATTTTACTCCAAATATTATAAAATGATCAAATACATATACAACTTATTTAATAAAATATCCAGTTCTAAAAGAAGACTTGACATGAGGGGAACACACACTATAATATACAGATAATATATTATAGAATTGTACACCTTAAATTTATATAATTTTATTAACCAATGTCATCCCCCAAAATTCAATAAAAAACTAAAATAATAATATGTCCAAATATATAAATAATAAAAATAAGATATAATTAAGCTATATGAACTTATTTTAAATTTGGGTTCCATAACACAGAAGTTGTGTAACTTTCCTGGTGTACCATGGTGACAATGGACTGCGCTGCAAAGAACATGGTTGAATGTTAAATAGAATATGGATTCCTTGTAGTGTGGTTTTTTTTTTGGACTTGATTTATTTTAGCAAGCAATTTATTTATAATTAACTGGTCAAATCAAATTAAACCTGCTGGATTCCGAGTAAACATGACCTCTGCGTTCTGTGCTGAAGCATACATCTACAAACTGTCAACAAATTCTATCAATAGTCAATTCCCTGCCCACATACCTCTCCATGGCACGCATACACTTAAGGGAGAGGAGTTGGAGGAGGAAAATGACAGGGCCTGTCATGTTTTATTTATGGAAATGTGGTTCCCATCTTGTCTGCAAAGGGTAGAAATGCAGCAGCATGTTGCGAACACAGGCACTGTTCACTCATCTGTGAGCAAGAGTTTATTTCTGAAGATGAGCAAATGTAAGCAAGGGAGAAATATGCTTAGACCTTTTTGTAGAGCACAAATGTTGCCTTTATATAATATTTCTTTTTGCTTGGCAACACTGCTGAGCTCAGCATAACCTATTGGTGCTATAAGCTGTCCAATAAATCTCCAGCCTGTTATATATTGAAAGCAATACAGTAATATGACAAACACATCAGCAATGGAAGTGACTGTTCATACAAAATGATCTGGTGCTAAAAGTAGTTTGACTTAGTGATTTAGTGAACGTTCTATATTGTAGATAGTCTTAAGGAGATCTTGCTATTCATGTTCTCTATTAATCTTAGTAACACTGAAAGCTAATCCTTTAACTGCTAAACAGGGGCTACTGCAATGCTCTCAGTGGTGGTGGTGAGTTACCTCCTTGATTGGTTCTCTTCTGATAAGTGCGATGAATGGAGAATGCCATCTACTAACCAGCTTGAGAAGAGTAAATTATAACATGAGTGGAGTGATAAAAAACAAACAAAAAAACCCCAATGGGCAGCATATAGAATATCTCTTGACTCTGATTGTTATATCTCTTGACTCTGATTGTTATATCTCTTGCAATAATCAGAGTCCCAGAAAGAAAAAGAATCAAATTCAGAGGGTATGAGACTTTTAGGAATATAAAATTGAAGGAATCAGGGCAAGATTAAGGAAGTCAAAAAAGAAGTTGAAGAATTTAGAGACTAGCAATACAGAGACACCTTTACCAGCTCAGTGAGAGCTGGAGGCTGTAGACAAGGAGTGCAGGACAGAAATTGCAGCAGTAGAGGGATGCGAAACACCACCCAGAAACACACCCTAGAGGAGGTAGGGAATGGGTAATTTGCAACTTTCTTCCTTCTCGCACCCTCTAATTTACTAATGCCCCCAATTAGCTGAGTATAAGTGGGAGCCATTTGGCAAGATGCAGTCTGGGGAGTGCAGCATTTTAGAGCAGAGAGCAGGGCATGAAGACCAGCTAGGAACGAGTGTGGACAAGGTAGGTAGCCAAAGGCAACTAGCCAGCCAACTGACAAAAATAAACTGTACTAAAATAGCCTTCTATAATGGCTACTTCTCATATGAATTTTTCTACTTTGGGCACCAATTAAAAGGTCAGTTATAAGTCTTATCAGTTTAACAATGCTTAAAGAGACCCTTTAATTTGGAATTTGATATACTGTGGCTCAGTGGCTTTTCTGGTGGTGACTCAATCCCAAATAACACTTACATCTCTAATGTACACAGAGGTCATGAAGCTCAGGAGAAAGTTTTGACTTCTGTTCTTCAGTGGGATTCAGATAATTCGATGGTTAAAGAGGGCCCAATAAGTGTTAGTTTGCAGAGAGAAACATGAAAATGAAGTCTGGTGATCTAGCAATAGAGTCTCAGTTAGCAAGGAGTATAGGTTGTACCTACAAATACATAGCTAACCTCATCACCTGGGAAACCTTTGCTACAACGCTGCTGTCATATTGGTGGCTCTGGAACTGGAGGAAGCCATCCAGTGCCTCTCCACATGACTGCCCTGTCCTGAGCTTTGAAATTCCAACTGGGTTGCTGTGGTGACCAATGGAAAAGCTGCATCACTAGCCACCAGAATATTTTATATCAACAGCAGCGGGTTATTGTCCCTGCCTCTACTGAATGCAACACAGAAGATTCATCCTTGTCACATCACAGGGGCAATGGTGGAGATTTTCTGCTTCTTAGCCAGTCACAGTGATCTCAAAGGCCACACCATCTTTGTCAACTTTGATGCATTAGATCTCTGGCTTCGCTTGACAACAGTTGCTGGAGAGTGGGAACACAGAAGATGACAATGGAATTCCGGAATCTTCTGTGGAGATCAGTTATCACTATTGTGGGGCCATGAAATCTGCTCAGAGTTGTTTGCCAGCGCACACATGTTGTTGGGGTTCTAGGACAGAGTCTGAACTTCTCACAGTCCAGCAGGCAGGTAACTGAAGGCCGACTCGAACATTGTTGTGACTATATCTGCATTCACCACCTGGTGGAGCTCTCACACTGAAGTTATAAATAAATAAGCTGTAAGAGGACAATCTACTGAAATATTGATTAATTTGAGAAAGGAAAACTTCCCTGGTTTTCCTTTCTCTCCAGCTTAAATAGGTTGTTAGTCTTGGTGGTGTCTTGCCTCAGGAACTGGGGAAAACAGAGCAGAAGAACCTCACATCAAAGGCTTTTCTCTTCTTTGACAAAAGCAAAGAGAGATAGTCTTTTCAATAAATGTTGTAGGGAAAACTGGATATCCACATGCAAATGAACAAAATTGGACCCCCAAAGGATAAACCTCTTGAATTCCAAAGGAAATGCTAGAAAAGGCACAGAAAGATAGGAAGACTGCTCATAGATGGAGAATTGGGCAGATACCCGTGGGTTCAGAAATGGTCCTTTTTTTTATGTTAGCATCACAAAGAGGCAGTAGGCTCTTACAATCAGGGTTCCCATCATCCCTGAAGGTTCCTGTGTCCTGAGTGTGGCGTGGATACAACATAGACCAGAGGAGCAGAACAACTGGGAAACTGCTTCTCAGTACAGACCAATTGCTAATGACCAAGGCCTTACCAGGACCTCTGCATAGCCTTGCAGTGAGGAAAGAGCCCCACATGTAATTGTATTGAATTTCCTTCAGCTCAGTCAACAAAAGTCCAGACTTCTAAATAGTTTACATAAAATTTGATATAATTCTTGCATTGTTGAGTGTGTGGACTGAGATTTCTTGACCTTACCAATGGTTCTTATTACAAGGGGTTTTTTATTACTAATTTCCTGTAAGTCTTTTTTTATTAGAATCTGCTCAAAAGTTTTAACCAGAATGGCCAGGGGCACCAATTGTCTCTGTTCTTGTCTGAGTTGGATTCCTTTTTTTTTTTTTTTCTACCTAGGTCACAGGAATCCTCATGTGATTTTTTATGACCTTTGTTCTCAGTTTCTGTATATGCAGCTGCTCAAAGATTTCTCTTTGCAAAACCTTTATGTAGTGATACCTGTGAAATCTTGCCTATATATGCTTTTGAAAAATGTTAGGGATCTTCCCTACTTGTTCACTTGGTGTTCAATCCCAGGCTATATCCTAAAGCCATCAAAAATGGCTACAGAACCATGTAAAAGCCATTAAAGCCACTTGTTCTTTGGCTCAGGGAACTCCTCTTCCCACAATACACTCCACACTTCTCTTCCCATTACTGTCCATCTGCCACCATGAGTCTTGACTGTGTTTGCTTTGCATATGTTGAATTTTCTCACTAGTCACTGCATTTGAAAATCTTATTTTAGATGATTTGTTTATAGAAGGTATAAGATATAATGGGACCTGACTGCAGCCTATATTACAAAGCTATAGTGATCAAAATAGTATATTGGCATAAACACAGATACATAGATCAATGGAACAGAATAGAGGTCTTAGAAATAAACCCATGCATATATGGTTAATTAAATTTTGACAAAGGCAACAAGAAAATATAAAGGGGAAAAGATAGTTTCTTCAACAAATAGTGCTGGGAAAACTGAATATTCACATACAAAAGAACAAAATTAGACTCCTATCTTACACCATACACAAAAAAATGAACTGAAAATAGATGAAAGATTTGAACATAACAGTGAAATTGAAAAAATCCTAGAACAAACATAGGGTATAAACTTCTTGACATTGGTCAGAGTGATGATGTTTTCACTTAAAGCCAAAGCACAAGAAACAAAAGCAATAATAAATAAGTGAGACTACCTCAAACTAAAACATTTCTGCTCAGCATAGGAAACTACCAACAAAATGAAAAGACAATCTATAAAATAAAAAGAATATTTACGAACTACACATTCAATTATAGGATAATATCCAAAATATATAAAGAACGCATGCACGTCAATAGCAAAAATCAAATAACCTAATTAAAAATGGACACAGGAACTGAATAGACATATTTTCAATAAAGACATACAAATGATGAATAAGTATATGAAAGGCTCGATATCATTCAACATCAGGGAAATGCAAATCAAAACCATAATGAGACACTACCTCACAATTTTTAGAAAGTCTGTTATAAAAAAGACAGCAGTTGTCCCTGGCCCATTGGCTCAGTGAATAGAATGGCAGCCTGGCATATGGACATCCTGAGTTCAATGCCACATCAAGGCCAACATGAGAAGTGACCATCTGCTTCTCTTTTCTTCCCTCTCCCCCTTCTCTCTGTCTTCTCCTCTCACAGCCAGTGGCTCTATTGATTTGAGCATGGCCCAGCTCACTGAGGATAGGATTGATTGGTCTGAGCATTGGCCTCAGGTACTAAAAATAGCTTGGTTGATTCCAGCATCATCCCTTGATGGAAGTTGCCAGGTGGATCACTCTCAGGATGCACACCAGAGTTTGTTTCTATCTCCTGTCCTCTACCTTAAAAAAAAGACAATAGATAACAAAGATATGAAGAAATAAGAAACATTGTATACTGTTGGTGGAAATGTAAACTGGAACTGGTGCAATTTGAGTTTATGGCTTGTTATGTATATTACCATCTTCATCAATTGTTTTACTGACTCGAAATTACATGGGCTTTGTAATTTGACTTTTCTTTCACTAAAATGGGGTTTCTCAACTGTTACATTATTGATACTTTGGGATAGATAATTTTATTATTTTTTAGAAGATTGCTTTGGGCATTGTAGGATGCCTGATGTCCTTTGCCTCTACCCTTCATATGCCATTAAACATCCACTTTCTTTATCATGACAACAAAAATGTTCTGGACATTGCCAAAATCCAACGGGACAAAAATCACCTACAGTTGAGAACTACAGTTTTAGGATAACTCACAGTATAATTTCTTTCTGGATATGTTGTTAATATGCACAACACACAGTGAAAGTTTTGTATTCCCTTTTTAATCTCTTTTGTTTGTATAAAGAGTCATTAAGCATTGGAAAAATGCATTGATAGTGTTCTATATTACAGCCATTTCTCTTAGCTCTACAGATATAAACCTTGGGGGAGGATCTTCTCAGAAGACAACCTTTAGATTAAGCAGAAATGCATACAAATGTAGCTTACTCTTGAATAGTTAAGTGAATCTGTCCACATATAAATTTATTATTATGTCGGAGAACAGAAATTCAAATGAATAGTGGGAGCTTAGCTTAAAGAACAAAATCTGAAGAAATAGTGGTTAGTATTTCAGTACCTCCCCTCCAGAAAAAAGGAGAGCTAAAATTGCAGTAAAACTCAAAATAATTGGTTTTAGATACAAAGAAATTAGCTTTCCTCAAAATGTAATATTTTAAAAGTTTTACCAAAAGAGAATTTTCTTGTTTTAAGACAATCAACTTTACATTCAACACATTCAATTTGCTAATAAAAGCTATTCATTCATAAGAAATTCCTAAAAGTCATACTATAAGAAAGTGCTTAAGTTATTTCCCCAAAGTCTTTTTTCAAAAGATAAGCAAGCTCAAATTTAAAACTTCTTTATGGTTGTGCTAAGTACATCTATTACACCACTTTTTTTAAGCTATAAAGTCTCTTCTAATAGAAGCAGCAAAAATTAAACTTGTGCTCTGCATGCCAAATCTTCCCAGAGTTTCCCAGCTGGATGAGCATTTTAAGTCAGGATCTTTCTCTCTGGAGTCAGTGTAATGAGCTATAATTGATGGTGGCGATGAGGAGGAGGAAGCATGAACAGAACTGTTCTCATATAAGCTCATTCAAGGAGTCTGTGCAGTTATTTCTGTGTCAGAGGTATTTAAGTTTTTATAGTGAATGAATAGAATTATGTCTTTTATTACCCTCCATTTTGAATTTTTTTTTCTTTCTGACCCATAAATCTGAGAGTTTTTTTCTTGTTTGGGAGGTTTAGAACTGTATTATTTTCCAGACCTTAAGATTTCTCCAGTCTATCAACTTATTCTTTAAAATGTTTAATAATCGTGAGAAGAAAAGTTATGAGGTATAATATTAGGAAATATACTTCTTATTTCTTTTGAGGGGGGCTACAATAACTTTACTGTGAATTTTCAAACTAGTGTGCAGAATGTTATATAACCAGTGAGTGGAAGGGATATATAGCATTAAGTTAAATAATGTCCCTATGAATAAATTGTGCACATATAGAAATAAAAGTAAATATAGAGGCTTTTTATCTCAAAATTCAGTTAAGAATTATTGACTTGTCTAAACAAACAAACAAACAAACAAACAAACAAAAAAGTCTAGAATTGAAAGAAACCAGTAGAGGTCCCAAAGTTCAAATATTTCTAATTCACAGCAAAAATCTTTTCCAAAATCACTGTGATCACTGAAATGAAACTTGATGAGGAACTTTAAGGCATGATGAGGAACTTGAAGCTATGTAAGGGCTAGTATTCTCTCCTTATTAAACATCTTTATAACCCTGTTTTCTAAGTGCTAGCATCTTCAGTTTCTAGACTAAAAAAACAGAGCCAAGGAAAGCAAAGCAAATTGCTCATCAGGTGAGAGATGTAAAGTAACTAAGCTGGCATTTAAATCTTAGCTCTTCTGAATATAAGTCCAGCCAAAGTTTTCTCGCTTGAGCACATTTCTGCAATTCTTTCTTTTACCCAAATATTTAAAAAATAATTTTTTAAATATTCAGGAAACATGAAAGAACCTGTAATACCTTCTATGTAGATTCTTATGTTTTATACTTGCATTATCACACATCTGTCTATCCAACCATTCATTTTTTTAATTGTTGTAAGTCTAAGTAAGTCATAGCAAATACATCAGCATTTGTATTATTAACAAGAGTATAACATTTATTTATATTTTAAGATGATTCTTATATACAATAAAGTGTTGAAGTCTCAAGTATTCCAAGGGCTGAGTACCCACAAATGCATATATCTGTACAATCGAAACCTTATCAAGATGCAGAACGTGACTCAAGAAGATTCCTTCATGTCTCTTTACAGTACATCCCTTTCCTCCATCAAAATTATTTTGATTGTGTTTTGACACTAAATTATTTTTGTTTATTCTAGAATTTTACATTAAGAGAGTTACATACCATATCCTCTTTCAGCTAAAGCTTCTTTCAGCATACTGTATTGAGATTCATCAATGCTATGCATATTTTATTATGCTTTTCCTTTTCTTTTTTTAAATTGATTTTAATTTATTGTGTTTACATAGAGTCTAGTGTCTCCCCGAATGCATACGCCTCTCCCCCATATTCCCCTCAATTTAATTTTTTGAGAAATCTCCATACTGTTTTCCACAGTGGCTGCACCAGTCTGCATTCCCACCAGCAGTGCAGGAGGGTTCCCTTTCCTCCACATCCTCGCCAACACGTATTCTGTGTTGTTCTGTTGATGAGAGCCATTCTGACTGGTGTGAGACGGTATCTCATTGTGGTTTTAATTTGCATTTCTCTAATGATTAGTGATGTTGAACATTTTTTCATTTGTCTATTGGCCATCTGTATGTCCTCTTTGGAGAAGTGTCTATTCATTTATTTTGCCCATTTTTTGACTGAATTGTTTATCTTTCTGGTGTTGAGTTTTACAAGTTCTTTATAAATTTTGGTTATTAACCCCTTATCAGACATATTGTCAAATATGTTCTCCCATTGTGTGTTTTGTTTTTTTATTCTGTTCATATTGTCTTTAGCTGTACAAAAGCTTTTTAATTTGGTATAGTCCCATTTGTTCATCATGTCTTTTATTTCATTTTCCCATGGAGATAAATCAGCAAATATATTGCTGCGAGAGATGTCAGAGAGCTTACAGCCTATGTTTTCCTCTAAGATGCTTATGGTTTTATGGCTTACATTTAAGTCTTTTATCCATTTTGGGTTTATTTTTGTGAATGGTGTAAGGTGATGGTCTAGTTTCATTTTTTTTTGCAGGTAGCTGTCCAATGTTCCCAACATCATTTGTTGAAGAGGCTGTCTTTACTCCATTGTATGCTCTTACCTCTTTTGTTAAATATCAATTGTTTATAAAGGTGTGGGTTTTTTCTGGGTTCTCTGTTCTGTTCCATTGATCTATATTCCTGTTCTTATGCCAGTACCAAGCTGTTTTGAGTACAATGGCCTTGTGGTATAACTTGATATCAGGAAGTGTGATACCTCCCACTTTATTCTTCTTTTTCAAGATTGCTGAGGCTATTTGGGTTCTTTTTTGGTTCCATATAAATTTTAGGATTATGTGTTCTATAACTTTGAAGTATGTCATTGGTATCTTAATTGGTATTGCATTAAATTTATAAATTGCTTTGGGTAATACAGACATATTAATGATGTTTACTCTTCCTATCCATGAACATGGTATATGTTTCCACTTGTTTGTATCTTCATTGATTTCTTTTATCAATGTTTTATAATTTTCTAGTACAAGTCTTTAACCTCCTTGGTTAAATTTACTCCTAGGTAGTTTATTTTTTTTGTTGTTGTTGCAATAATGAAGGGGATTGTTTCCTTAATTTCTATTTCTGACAGTTCATTGTTGGTGTATAAAAATGCCTCTGATTTCTGAGTATTAATTTTATATCCTTGCTGAATTCATTTTATCAGGTCCAGTAGTTTTTTGACTGAAACTTTTGTGTTTTCTATATACAGTACCATATCATCTGCAAAGAATGATAGTTTTACTTCTTCTTTTCCAATTTAGATGCCTTTTATTTCTTCTTCTTGTCTGATTGCTGTGGCTAGGACTTCCAGAACTATGTTGAATAAGAGTAGTGAAAGGAGGCACCTCTGCCTTGTTCCTGATTTAAGGGGATCATTTTTAAGTTTTGCCCATTGAGTATGATGTTGGCTGTGGGTTTGTCATAGATGGCCTTTATTATGTTGAGGTATGTTTTCTGTATTCTCACTTTGCTGAGAGTTTTGATCGTAAATGGGTGCTGAATTTTATCAAATGCTTTTTCTGCATCTATTGAAATTATCATGTAATTTTTCTCCTTCCTTTTGTTTATGTGATAAATCACATTGATTGATTTGTGAATATTGTACCAGCCTTGCCTCCCCAGAATAAATCCCACTTGATCATGATGTATGATTTTTTTCATGTATTGCTGGATCTGGTTTGCTAATATTTTGTTGGGAATTTTAGCATCTAAATTCATTAGGGATATTGCCTATAATTTTCTTTCTTTGTGTTGTCTTTGCTTGGTTTTGAGTCAGGATTATGCTCATCCCATAAAAGGAGCTTGGAAGTCTTCTCTCCTCTTGAAATTTTTGAAATAGCCTGAGAAGGATAGAAGCTAGTTCTTCTTTGAATATTTGTTATAATTCGCCTGTAAAGCCATCTGGCCCAGGGCTTTTGTTTGTTGGGAGTTTTTTTGATAACTGTTTTGATCTGATTTGTTGTACTCAGTCTGCTTAGGTGTTCTGATTCTTCCAGATTGATTTTTGAAAGATTATATGTTTCAAGGAATTTGTCCCTTTCACCTAGGTTGTCCAATAATTTGGCATACAGTTCTTCATAGTATTTTCTTACAATATTTTGTATTTCTGTTGTGTCAGTTGTTATTTCTCCACTCTCATTTCTAATTTTATTTATTTGAGTCCTCTCTCTTTTATTCTTGGTGAGTCTGGTTAAAGGTTCATCGATCTTGTTTACCTTTTCAAAGAATTAGCTCTTGGTTTTATTGATCCTCTGTATTGTTTTTTTAGCCTCTCTGTCACTTATTTCTGCTCTGATCTTTATTATTTTCTTCCTTTTACTTCCTCTAGGCTTTACTTGCTGTTCTTTTTAAAATTATTTTATATGCAGGGTTATGGTGTTTATTTGAGCTTTTTCATGCTTCTTAAGTTATGCCTGTAATGCTATGAACTTCCTTCTCAGGAGTGCTTTTGCTGTGTCCTATAAATTTTGAGTTGTTGTATGCTTATTTTTATTTATTTCTAAGAATTTTTTTATTTCTTCCTTGATCTTATTGTTAACCCACATGCTATTTAGTTTCGAAGTGTTTGAGTATTTTTCAATTTTTCTGTTGTAGTTTATTTCTAGTTTCATGCCATTGTGATCAGAATAGATGCTTGATATGATTTCTATCTTGTAAAATTTTTTGAAACTCATTTTGTGCCCTAATATGTGGTCTATCCTAGAGATTGTACCATGAACACTTGAAAATAATATATATTCTGCTGCTTTACTGTGAAAGGTTCTGAAGATATCTATTTAATCCAGTTGATCTAGTGTGTTCTTTAAGTCTGCTGTTTCTTTGTTAATTTTCTTTCTTGAGGGTTTATCTAGTGTTATTAATAGGGTATTGAAATCTCCTACTATTATAGTATTGCTGTTGATCTCGCTGTTTATGTTCACCAAAGTCTGCTTTATATATTTAGGTGCTCCTATATTAGGTGTGTAGATTTTTATAAGTTATATCTTCCTGTTGGATTGCTTTCTTTATCACTATGTAGTCACCTTCTTTATCTCTTACTATAGCCTTTGTTTTAAAGTCTCTTTTGTCAGATATAAGAATTGCTACCCCATGTTTTTTTCATTTCCATTTGCATGAAATATTTTTTTCCATCCTCTTACTTTCAGTCTATGCGTATCTTTTGTTTTAAGGTGTGTCTCTCATAGACAGCATATGTATGGGTCCTATTTTCTTATCCACGCAGCTACCTTATGTCTTTTGATTGGATCATTTAATCCATTTACATTTAAGGTTATTATTAATATGTAGTTGTTTATTGCCATTTTATTCTTTAAATCTACATTCTTCTTTTACTATATTTTTTATCCCTTTGTTCTTTTTACAACAGTCCCCTTAACATTTATTTTTAGCATTGGTTTGGTTGTAATGAATTCCTTGAGTTGTTTTTTTTTTTTTTTGTCTGGGAAGCTTTTTATTTCTCCTTCAATTTTAAATGATAGCCTTGATGAATAAATAAGTCTTGGTTGTAGGCTCTGGTTCTGTATTACTTTGAACATTTCTTGCCATTTCCTTCAGGCCTCAAGTGTTTCTGTTGAGAAGTTGGATGTCATCCTTATGGGAGCTCCTTTGTAGGTGATTGACTTTTTTTTCGTGCAGCTTTTAGTATTTTTTCTTTATCTCTTAGTTTGGTATTTTAATTATGATGTGTCTTGGTGTAAGTTTCTCTTGGTTTCTCTTTAATGGATTCTCTGTGCTTTTTGAACTTGTGTGACTTTTTCTTGCATCAATTTAGGGAAGTTTTTAGCTATGATTTCTTCAAACAGTTTCTCTATCCCTTGTTCTTTCTCTTCTTTTTCAGGAACCCTTATATAGATGTTGTTTCTCTTTATGTTGTCACAGAACTCTTTTAGAGTTTCCTCAGACTTCTTGGGCCCCTTTCTTTTGCTGCTCTGCTTCCGTGCTTTTGTTTATCTTGTTTTCTGAATCCCTGATTGGATCCTCTGCTTCATCCAGCCTATTTTTAATTCCTTCTAGTGTGGTCTTCATTTCTGATATTGTATTTGTCATTTCTGACCAATTCTTCTTTATTATTTCAATATTCTTTTTGATGCTTGTTATCTCTTTATTTATTTGCTTATTGTGTTCATCCATTGTTGCTCTAAGATCTTTGAGCATTCTAATAATCATTTCAAACTGCATCCAGTAGTTTGCTTATTTCCATCTCACTTAGTTCTTTTTCTGAGGATTTCTCTTGTTGATTCATTTGGATTGCATTTCTATGTTTTCTCATTTTGTCTGTGTATACACTCCTCATTTGGGTGTGTTATTTGTGAAGCTAGCTAAGTCTAGGGTTGGTATTGTCTGCCTCCAATTTTCAGTTGTGTTATTACTAGGTCTTCTTGCGTTGACATCAGCTGTTTGTAATTTGCTGTGGGCTACTTATTTGCTATCACTGTTTCACTGTTCTTTTTGCTGTTTGTGTTGGCATTTTCAATGTCTTAGCTGGATCTGATGTGAGGAGCTCTTCCTTAAGCCTCCACTTTAACAAGTGTTGTTAGGTCCTGAATTGGTCCTATCCATATCTGGCCACTGAATGTGCATGCCCTGGACCTCCCTGTCCAGAGCCTGGTATAGATCAGTAGGGGTCACTGCCTATGACTGGCTCTTATCAACCTTTTGCGAACTACAGGTGATCCAGATCTTGTGGCTGCCTCTGCTTGGCACAGGTGCCATTGTAAATATCAGCTGTACTCCTAGGCTTGCTTTTATCTGCTCTTGACCTGGGGGAAGTTCCTTTAAAAGTTCAAGTTCCTCTGAGATCCACTTTCTGTTGCTTCTTATTGCTGGCTACTTGTTAGGGTCAGTACCATAATTTAGTGATTAGGTACGATATTGATGTGGTCTACCCCAAAGCCTCAGGTGTCATTCTATCCAGACTTTTTTATTTATTTTATTTTATTTTGTTTTGTTTTTTTCTTCTTTTTCAGCACTCAGTAGAGTGTAGTCAAAGGGGTCCTCCTGTTCTCTTGTTGTGTAGTCCATCCACTGGCCCTCCCTGCTTTTGCTGCCTGCCCCAGCCCGCCACCATAGCCGCCACAGCCTCTGCTACCCCGGGTGGGCTCACACACATCCACTTGGACTGCTTTCAAGGGTACCCCAGCCTCCTCTTCTGCTGAGGGTGGGCCTGCACCATGGGCAGGTTTGTGTACAGGCTTGGGCCTTCTACAGTGTCTGCCACAGCTTCCACCTCCACCTCTTCAAGTGGGCCCTTACATGCCCACTAGGACTTCTTCTGAGGCTGCCTCGGCCTCCACTGCTACTGAGGGCAGGCTCACATCATTGGGGAGGTTTGTGCATTGGCTCAGACCTCCTCAGTACCCTCCGTGGCTCCCACCTCTGTGGGTGGACCTGCGCATGCCCACTTGGACCACCCCCAAGGTCACCCAGCTTCTGCTGCCACTGAGGGCTTGCCTGTGCCACCGGTGGGTTGGCCTGGACCTCTGCAGGGTCCACTGCGGCATCCACCCTTGCTGGCAGGCCCATGTGCCCCTGTCGAACCCCTCCGCTGTTGTTTGGGCCTCAGCCCTCACCAAGGGTGGGCCCATGCTGCAGGCCAGACTGTGTGTGAGAACCTCTGTAGAGGCCAATGTGCTTTCCACCTCCAGGTGCTGGCCAGCATGTGCTTGCTCAAACCACTCTGGCTGGCCCACCCCCAGCGAGTACTCAGCAGCACAGGGGTTGGTGTAGCTTAGACCTCTGCACTCACTATTTGTGTCCCTAATGTGCTGCCTGCCTCTAAGCACCTTTGTTCTAACTGAGGCAGGAGAGCCTCCAGTGGATGGGGTAATTTCTTCCCTTGCTGGTTATGCTGTTCCCAAGAAAAATGTCCACTTTAGATTTGGGGAGTGACTCAACCCAGGTTTTAGGGTGTCCATCCCTCAAAGTGTCTCCCCTGTGCCTCTGAGACCATACTCTCTCCTGGCAACTCCAATCCTCCCAGCACTCCCTACTCCTGGAGCTCTGGGAAAGTGGCTGTGAGCTAGGCTCTCCATGTAGTCCCTTTAATATGGAGCCTGGGTCTGAGAGTTTACCTCCTTGTCTCAAACAGTATCTAGGCTCTTTTCTCTGCCAAATATAGTCTGTAAGCCCCTTCTAGGCTCCAGGGCTCTAGGCTGGGATTTCAGTTTGGGGCTGAGGATCCACAACTCACTGGGCAACCTTCCCCTTTGCGAGAGACTCTCCTGGTTGCTGCTTGCTCTCAGGAGTGGGAAAGCCCTTTCTGCATCTCTGCCTTTCTTACCAGTCTCAGTGTGGATTCTTTGGGGGTCATCAGCTATAGAATCCTCTTAGTTTAGTCCAAAATTTGTCTTTTAAGATGAGTGTTCTCAGAATTTAGTTGTAATCCACCTTGGTTCTGGGAAGTGGGTGTTGGAGCGTCTGCCTACTCTGTGGCCATCTTGTCTCTTGCTTTTCCTTTTCTTGTTGAATAGCATTCCATTGTTGACTATATCACATCTTATAAATTTATTTTTCTATTAATTGACACCTGAGAAGTGCCTAGAATGTACCAAGAATAAACTGCTGACTTCCAGTTTCGTGCTTAGCATGTAAGAAGCTTGGAAGTCACTGCTCTTTTTTAACAAGAGAAAAACTAAATACAATGAAAAGCAACAATTCTTCTTGCATCTTTAAGAGAAGGGAGAACAGAAGGCAAAGCTCTGGTCCCACATTGGAGATACAGGTGAATTCAGAAAGTTGTGACTTGTCAGAGCAGAGATCCACAGGCAGAAACTGCCACAGGAATAAGCAGGCAAACTTGCCAGATTGAATCGATGAGTTGCTGGCGTTGCAGTGTAGACAAGCCTGAGAGTGAAAAACTCCAGAGGAATCCCCACGATATTAAAAATTTACTTCCCGGAAGTTTATGGTGCTCCCTCAATAAATAGGGGAGAGGATCGCCTCCCGCTTTTGGCAGAGGGAAGGGGCAAGGAACCATTCTGAAATATGCCAGAGTACTCTGCTGTTTAGATTTGTCCTCAGAAGAAACATTGAGCAGAAGAACCTAACCTACTGGGGTATTACCAGAGTCTAACCTGCTGGGGTTGGGGATGGGAAGGGAAATACCCAGCTACTACCCTTTCTAACTGACCTGTCTCACCCAAGGAGGGAGAAAAATACTAAAACATTGTCAAGTCCACAACTCAGTAGCTTGGGTTTACTAAAAGTCTGAGAGCTAATCATAGGACCATAGACTGCTTTCTCTCTCCCCACACCTTATCACCATATTACTATAGGACTATTTATAGTTTTTTTTTTCTTTTACATCCAGTTTAGCTAACAGGAAAAAATTACAAAGTATATCAAATAGCATACAAGACTTTTGAAATGACAGAGCAAAATCAGAGCAACATGGCAGAGTGTCAGAATTATCAGAGCAGAAATTTAAAACAACTATGATTAATATGCTATGGTCTCTAATGGATAAAACAGAAAGCCTGCAAGAATAAATGGGCAATGTAAGCAAAGATGAAATCCTAAGAAAGGACAAAAATAATGCTAGGCTTTTGTTTTTTTTAATAAAGATAATTCCTTATAGTTGACAGAAGTAATGGATATCTAATAAATAACATTGGGCAATAAGGCTTTTTAAAATTATGCTACATGATAAATAATTTAGTATAGAGAAGATAAACAGAGTTATATGAAGTTATTAGCAGCATCCATTTTCTGACTTTGAAATCACATTCATTATTTTTCTAAGTTGGTAATGTCAACATCCAGCATTTGTTTTCAATATTGCATTCTAAATGTTTGTTCCCTTTGGCTACAATCATCATTCCCAATAGGGAAAGAATAGTTATGTCAAGACCCACATTTAGAAAAAAATTTATCTTAAAAATAGCCACCAGTTTTCTCAGAACTCTGCAGCTTGCCATATCTGGACAAAATTATTTTTTATTTTTCATTAAGATGATACACTAGATGGTCCCAATCATGGCGAGCTGCCTTCCCACTTATTATTTTTTTATATGCTGCTACAATAAAAACTTATTATTTTGGGGTATGGCTAGAGAGACTTATTTTTTAGAATAAAGTTAAACACAAAAATTATAAAATCATACAAAAAATAACTTTCAATTTTAAGCATATTTGGTAACTTTTAATGATGACATCATTCTAGGAAGATATCTCAATGGATTACTTTAATAAACAGATCAATGAACTACATTTGTAAATTGTTGCATCTACTTTGTTTTATGTAGATCTTCTAAAAGTCCATGAAATTTATTTTTCTTAACAAGCTTGATTAAAATTTCAGTGCTAGAAATGATTTTGGAGATCACTTGTTAATTGAGGAAATCAATTTGTTTAGCAAACCCATTCTTTACAGAAAGTAAAATGATACATTTCAGTCCAGCTCAACTTGAATGAGCAAACATACAAGATTATGCTGCATTACTTAAGATTTGAATACAGCAAATATGTTTGACTTAGCCAAGAATTTATGTATATATATTCATACTTAAACTCCTAACATAAAAAATTTACTATATCAATGAAGAATTTAACTTACAGATAAATTATAATTTCAGAGTAGCAAACAATCATTTTTAACCAAAACAAAAATGTATGGTTTCTCTTGTGACTTTAAAGTATTCTTATTTACAGTATAAAAGGCATTTGTACATGCTTAAAAAAATTTACAACATTTTACCTTGGTAAAAAGTTTTAGAAGTCTTGCAAACTTCTGAGTTTTAAATATTTTTTTCTTGAAATTATTTCCATTATAAGATACTCAGTATTTATGTTTAGAGACTATGAAAGTTATTTTTGGTTTTAGTCCTTTTGAACAATTTTTAGTATCATTATTATCCAGTTAACTAAAATTTACCTAACAGAATTCTAAGTTTAAAAAATTTTAAACTTCATAAATTTACAAATTTACTCCAAGAACAATACCTCTTCATTTATGCATTTGTATGCTCACCATATTCTGGTGCTCTGATAGAAATCTCTGCCGTGATGGAAATGTTCTCCATCTGTGTTCTCCAGTATGGTCACCACTAGCCATGCGTGGCTACCGAGTTCTTAATGTGTGGCTACTGTAAACAGGGAGCTCATTTTTTAAGTTATGTTTAATTTTAATTAATTTATATTTAAATGGTTACATATTGCTTGTGACTACTATGTTAGACAATATCGATTCCAGACTTCTATGTTCCTACCTGAAATTTCTACTTTATGCCATGAGTTTCAGCTTAAAATAGCTATTGTTTAATTCCCAACTTGTCTACAATACTTTTTAAAGTTCAACAGTAACTATTTTTATGTTCCAGTATCGCTTTATTTTTGATACTAAATTAGTTAGATAAGTAAATGGGTTATAAACTTGATGGTCAATTTGCTAATATACTAACCATTGTGAGGTGTTCATAATTTCCAGGTACCTAAATATTCCAATAACATTTGACAAAAATCATTTTTTATTAATAAACACTGACCACCTCTCTATTCATTTGATTTGTAGCTCTTTCTCATGTAAAAGAAAAAAATAAAAATAAAAATATTAAAAGATGTGAGAGATCTGAGATGTGCATTTGAGTTTACATAATGGGGAAATGCAAGAACAAATACTAACTTTAACAAACAAAAGAGTCCATCAACCTATGTTCTGAAGAGACACAAGATTCAATCTTGGGAGAGGTTCCAGAAGTGCCTGAGTGTGGAGTCTTGACAGAAAGACCCAGGACATGGGCTCTGGTTAACAACATAAACTGTAGAGGCAGTCCAGCTCCTGGCCTTTCTGGGCTGCTTGCCTCAGCTCCAGCTCTCATGCTTTTTCAGGCTGCCTGACTCAGCAACTGCGGTCATTGTGTTGATGTAATGTTGGCACCATACTACTATTGTCCCTGAACAGTATATCTATTGTGTTGGTACTTCAAGGTGGGGACAGCATGGAATAAGGACTGCAGGACTACTGGGCAGCAGGAATAAGGAATGTAGGAAGGAATAAGAAGGAGAGAGGGGCAGCATAGAATAAGGAATGAGGAAGGACTGCAGGACTGTAGGAATGCAGGAATAATGAAGGAATAAGAAGGTGGGAGAAATAAAGCACTGAAGCATGTCTCATCTCCCTCTGACTCCTCTTGCTTTCTTTACCTTGGGGATCTCACTGCTTGAATCATCCATTGTGGAGTAGGAAGGTGCCGACAATAGGCGTCAGGAAAAGGATGTGCTCTGACACAGAGGTTACCTAATAACTGTGGAATATACTAAAATAATCAAATAGCAAGAATTTACTGAGCTCTTCTGATAGGCCCAGCATTGAATTACGTAACATGGGAGATACAAAAGGACTTTAAGATATCATTTCTTTTCTAATGAGATTTCAATTATAGTGGTAAGAAATAATATATATATATAAATAGTTACATTTTGGGATATGCACATGGGAAATAACAATAAATCCAGATGAAACAGGCTCAGTAAGAGAAGTAAGTAAAAGTTGCACAGCTGTAAATTGGCCAGTGGAGGGCCAAAGACTTTAGGAAAAACGAATGATTTGTGAGGGTACCTTCCTAAATCAGTCAGTTATATTGTTTCTAATCTGAATACTATATTTTCATTATTATATGATTGGGATAATGACTATGAGCATTTGTTTTTCAATTGGAATAACTTCTGGTAATTAATGTAAGCATAATTGCAATTGTCAGTATAATGTGTTTAGCTGGCATAGGGCAGTGAATACTTACCAAGAGGGGAAAAGTATGCGCTGTGGCTGATGCATGACTGTGAATAGAGTCAAACTTGATTTCCTGACAACTTTTAGTATCTATTTAAAAAAACTACATATAGTAGTATTCACTATATTTTGGTGTAGGGTTCTGTTAATTTCAACACATGCATAGATTTTTGTGACAACTATCCCACCTTGTTATAGAACAATTGCAACATGTCAGATGATTCCCTGCTGTTGACTCTTTTTTTAAATATATTTATTTATTTATTTATTCATTTTAGAGAGGAGAGGGAGAGAAAGAGAGAGAGAGAGAGAGAGAGAGAGGAGAGGGGAAGGAGCTGGAAGCATCAACTCCCATATGTGCCTTGACCAGGCAAGCCCAGGGTTTCGAACCGGCGACCTCAGCATTTCCAGGTCGATGCTTTATCCACTGCACCACCACAGGCCAGGCTGTTGACTCTTTTAATCATATCCTGTCTCTTACCCTTAACCTCTGTTAACCTCTGATTTTTTTTACCATGTTCTAACATTTTTTTCCAGAATATCATATGAATAGAATCATATGGTATGTAACCTTTTGAGACTTAATTCTTTCACTCACCAAAATGCCTTTGAGGTTCAAGTTGTTATGTAAGGTAGTAGTTTATTCATTTTTATTGAATTGCTTTGAATGATGTACCACAGTTTATTAATTCACTCACTGAAGCATATTTGGTTTCTTTTATTACCAATTTAGGGCAATTTTAAGTAATAGTGATATAAACATTCTTATACATGTTTCAATTAAAAATGCTTGCTCTGAAAGAACAGTTAAGATAATGAAGGGACAAGCCACAGAGTAAGGAAATATATTTGAAAATCACATTGTGTTCAGAATATGAAAAGTTTCTTCTTGAACTACATTAGAAAAGATTTTCCCTGAAACAAGGAAAATAATGTGAGGGAAATTGAATAGTAATTCTAAACCAGCTAGGGTTACATTTTGTTCGGAAAGAAAACAATAATAGGAGCATTATAATCTAGCTATTAGAGTGATGCAAAATATTTATAATATGAAAAATGAAAAGATGCTTATATGCAGGAAGGCTAGATTTTGGTAGATGTTTATCTATAAAAGCATGAAAAAAGGGTAAGATATTTAATGCAAAATTTAAACAGTGAGAGAAAGCAGTCATTGCATGGCTGCTGCACTTATTTAAAATATGCAGGTGTCTGCACGCGAGCCCTGGCATTTCAAGAACTTCAGATCTGGGAAGCCAGGTCACAGAAGTGATCAACCAAAATGCCATTATTCACAAAATATGTAGGAAGAAGGACATGTCATTTCCCAGTTGTCTTAGGATGAACATTTTAATAGAAACCAGAGAACAAAATGGAAAATTGAGCAGAATTGAATCATGTATCACCTGGAGCATAAAAAGGTAGGTGACAGGAAAGGCTTTGGAGACCAAACGTAAAAGGATGTGTGGGGAGAATGGAGCATGAGAAGGTGTTTATGAAGAAAGTGGAAAGAAAGAAAAATTCCTAAGTGGTGGCTTATGGCCGTGGGTGTTTTCAGAAATGGCAGTCCCACTTCAGAACTCTCGCGTAGACAAAGATGGATACTTCAAGGATAGTTGCAGCTGTGCATGGGGAAATAAAGAAACCTACACTGTTTCAGAAGAAACTCGCTTGAAGAAATGTAATACTGGTTATCACATTCCTTTGCCAGGTGTTTTTTTGAAATTAGACTGTGTTCAGGCCCTGCCGTTTTTAATCTGATAGACTCTTGTAAACCACAGTGTGAAGCAGAGCTTTCTATAGAGAACAGCATCTTCCCCTAAGCATTTGTGCTATAATGGATGATATCAAATAGCCCACGGAAAACAAACAATATGTAATAAAAACAAAGTAATAGGTGATAAACAAAGACATTTAATAAACATATTTTTATATGCTGTTATGGGACTAAGTGCTTTGCAAACTCCAGTTATAATTAAGAATAGTAAAAAAATGTCTCACTAGATGTTAGGGTAGAAGGAAGCAATGATCTGTAATCGTCTATACTTTAGATTACAGATCATTTACCTGTTGTGGTTGTTATTTAAAATATGAGTAGCAAATTAATTTGTTTCTACTTATCTATATCTATCAATACATACCTCATATGCATATCTACATATGCAAAATGGGAGAAAATATCTCAAAGGGATATTAGAAAAAAACTACGGGAAAAAGCATTAGCAGTTTGAAAAAAACATCAGCAGAGCTGTGAGTTCAAGTTTCACCTCTTGGACAATTTACATAATCTTATGGAGACTCAGTTTTCTCCTCTTTAAAATAAAGATAAAAATACTCACTTTGTAATTTGTTCTGGGAGAGTAAATCAAATAACAGTGTAAAGAGCCTAACAGAATATGTCACATGCAATAGTTTCTTGAAAAATAGCCAATGAGATTCTCCTTTCCTGGTTGTAAGGTGACCAATTGTCCTCTTTTAAGGAGGACAGTCCTTCTTTTGTAAGTTCCATCCTCCTTTGAATAGTGTCCTCCTACATGTCCTCCTTTTTGATATTGGAAGACTAATCTGTAAATGTCCATATTCGATCAATGCAGAGTCGATCCATTGCATGTGATGTGACGTATTTGTATCTAAATGAGTACTTTTTTCTTACACTTATTATTAAAAATTAATAGGCATGTAAGCATAATTACAATATAAAATATTACAAGTGTTTTTATTATGCATTTATCATGTTATAGTGTATTATTGTTGCAATGAATAAAATGTTTCTTTTATTTACAATATTGTTTTCTTCAATTTATTTTTGTCCTCCTTTTCATTGTTAAAAAGCTGGTCACCTTATTGTTTGCTAATACTATTCTTGCTAAACAATTGAAGCATTGCTTTTTGACACTAGAAATGAAATGTTCTAACTTTATATTTCCATTTTTTGGAACTTATAGATAATCGGAGTCTTTGGCAGAGGTGCTATTTCAAGCTACCCATCTTCCACAGATGATGAAACATTCTTCTCCAGAAAGAGTGACCCCCCCCCCCCCGAGGTCACTCATCTTGAGGCAGAGAAGATGTGGAACTCAGGGAAGGGTATCAGATCCTGTGAAACTGCTATGGTCATTCATGCCTCTGACGCTTTCATCTCCCTGTTGGGTTCACCTAGAAAGCTTCTTCTTCTGTCCATCTCTCTGTGAGCCATCTTGTCTTCAGATCCCAGATCAAGGGTTCTTTCTCCATGAAGCACCAGCATTGCCATATGAGACATGTCTTGAACTTTCAACCATGTTTCTACCATACAGTCAGTATAACACAGTCCAGTGTTCAGGCATACATTATTCCTTTGTGCTGTTGGATCCAACTGAAGTTTCCATGGACTTTAATTTAACATTACATGTGGCTCCACTCAAGGCAAACTGATACAGATCTCCAAATAGACAAGGCAATAGCGATTCATTTAATTATCACATAGTCTGGTCAAGGTTAGAAAAGTTGTTTATTAGACAAAGTCCTTGAGAAAGTTCCTGCCTCTTCATCATGCTATGGATTTCATCAGGACAAAGGCAACTAGTGCAGATGTGTAGTGCATGCTGCTTGCTGGACAGTAAGCAATAAACTGTCTAAACCCATTTGGACTAGTTACCTCTTTGTCCACCAAAAATGTATGGCAGTGTGCATGTCCAGTTCACAGTAGCCCCTGCTCTTCTGCTCAGGACTAGCTTGACTGACTTCCAGGCCAGAGGAAAAAGTACAAAATGTTACCCATGTGCTCTTTCTGCTTCCCCCATATCTCTTAGTATGATAACAATTCGTTTTCAGATCTGAGACATTGGAAAGTATGAAAGTTCCAGGAAGTGCTTCTTAGGAAGATATGGACAAAGTATTGCGTTCAGTTATCTAAATTTGGACAACTTGGTTATCCAACTTGGTTAACAAGGCCTTTGGCTATCTTTGCCCACCTCCCAGCCCTACCACATTGCCAAACAAAATTGGGTTCTGTTATTTCAAAACATCCTTAAGGTAGATACCAATATGTTTTAGAGCTGAATTTCACATATTTAGAAAAAAAAGAGTCTTGTTTTACATCTGATACATTTTTGAATTGCATGTGCTTGTGATTTGTTGTGTCAGGCCACATTTTACTGAGATAGCACGTAGACTGAGACTGCTGCAGAGGACGCATATCTGAAGGAGCCTACGGGGGAAACTGAAATAAAAAATTGGTGTCTTCAAAATCCTGGTCTCTGGGGGAAAGAACTCACTTTATGCTGAACAGTTTAGTGGATCAGTCTATCTCTGAAGCACTGGAAAAGATATGAGCACCACTTACCGACATGTCTAACAGAGCTTTCATAGGGACAGAAAGGAGTGCCAAATTAATGCCTTTGATAAACATTTTAATAGGGGTGAAATATAATGTCAAAGTTCCTATGTGGACAGAAGTAATAAAATAAGTGCGCAAACTCAAAGAAAGATTCACTGAAAGTGAATGCAGGCCCTGGCCGGTTGGCTCAGTGGTAGAACGTCGGCCTGGCGTGCGGGGGACTCGGGTTCGATTCCCGGCCAAGGCACATAGGAGAGGCACCCATTTGCTTCTCCACCCCCACCCCCTCCTTCCTCTCTGTCTCTCTCTTCCCCTCCCGCAGCCAAGGCTCCATTGGAGCAAAGATGGCCCGGGCGCTGGGGATGGCTCCTTGGCCTCTGCCCCAGGCGCAGAGCATCGCCCCCTGGTGGGCAGAGAGTCGCCCCTGGTGGGCGTGCCGGGTGGATCCTGGTCGGGCACATGCGGGAGTCTGTCTGACTGTCTCTCCCCATTTCCAGCTTCAGAAAAATACAAAAAAAAAAAGTGAATGCAACAGGAGTTTCAGTCCTCCTGAGTAAAAGAAAAGTTTGATTGGATACTTCCTTGTGGATATTTTGCCAGTTTTCAATAGAAAAATATGTGCTGAAACTTAAAAAGAAAAAGGCATAAAGTATAAGGTAATTACAGAAAGCTAATACCTAAATACAATTATACACACATGTGATGAGAAGAAAATAAACTACTTAGACATTCATTATAAAATAACATATGCTAAGAAAAAGAGAAAGAATTATTATTCATGGTGAAGAGATGCTAAAGTGAGTAGATGTTGAGAGTAACTGTCAAAGTTAAGTGTGAATAGCTAGTACAACCCTCTCTATACTGGTTGATAGGTAAGTGATAGATATAATTCTACCTACAGCATTAGAAAACAAATGTACTATCAAATTTCTTTGGGGAGGAAAGCTGTAATTATTTTCAGGTTGGAAGGAAAACTTCAGTTCAGGTGCGTTAATGGTAATTTGCTTTGTTCTGTGTATTTAATATACCGGGGTCCTCCAGGGGCAGCCGGCTGGCTGGAAAGGACAGGACGATGACACCCAAGTTTGCATCGAATGCCTGTTGCAGAGTGGCCTTTACTCCACTCTACCTTAGGAGTTCAGGCTCTTGGTCAAAAAGTGTTTCCATCTGGAAACTTTTAACTTGCTTCTTTTTAATTTGAACTCAAGGAAACACCCAGCTTGCTGCATGCGTTTTTAGTGACCTGAAAATCTCCTGAAGTCGTGTCATTTATTCTTCAGGGGGAAAACAGTTTGCATTAATAATGAGAAAATGTCCATTTCTATGGCTAACGTATTTGTTTTATAAACACATGAATGCCCTAAAAGATTTCTGAGTAAGTTCTTCCACTATGTAAATTTTACCCATGAAGGTCTGTAGTGCCCTGTTTAGCCCCAGTGAATAAATCACTCTTAAGAACTATAAATTCTCTGAGGGTTGATAGAAGTGGACTCAAAATTGCCTATTCTAGATTTTTCCATGGAAAACAGATTGTGTTTCCAATGTTATAGAAATACAAAAATAAATACCTATGTATCTAATAATAACAACCCTGTGGCCACATACCTCATACCACTTACCGTCTTGCTAAACAGGAGCTTTGGGAATTTAGAACAGATAAATTAGTCACCAAACACTTTATTCACCTGTTTTCCTTAGTGGCATAATTGCAGGAAAACATCTCTTTTTTAAAACAATAAAGCAGACATATCTTGGCATCAAAGACATTATACTTCTTTATTTAAAATACATAGTCAATTCATCATCAAAAGTTAGATCTGATTTATGACACCACATATGCAACAAGAACACATTATGCTAAGGGTTATTAGTAAGAAAATTATGGGCCAGAGAAGAGGGAGAAAGAGTTAAGAAAGTATTGTTTTTCTAATCAAATTTCTGTTCTTTACAGCCTACAGATGTAGTCCTACACTTAAATTATTGATTACTATGGATTTTGAGTTTCTATTTTTATTTATGATGAAATATAAAATGTGGAATTCTGAAAAGAAATCCTCTGGTTTTTAAAAATCTAGGCGAAATGAATACTGTTGTGATTTTCTTTCTAGTAAGTTTTTAATATGCAAAGTTCTGTTTGTAGCAACATTTAATTTACACAGTAATGATCTTGCTACCTTCTGTTACCACATTGGCTCTTAATTCCCTGGAAAATAATTTTTGTTTTTGAACATCTATAGCAGAGTTGAGTTTGAGAACTTAAAAATCAACAGCCTTCATTGGAAAAATTTTACTTATCTCTAGATCGAAAATTCACACATTTTGGGTACCTGTTTTTACTGGATTTGTTTAAATCTATCATCAAAATGGCTCTGAAGTTGATGTTTTTATGCCTACAAGTGAACAAAATCCAGACTCACAGAAACTTTACCAAACTAAGGAACAGAGTCTGGGTTCAAGGTCACATATTCTGATTTCAAGTTCAATGCTCTTTCCTGGATTTCATAATTTCATAATAAATTTCAGGGTCCCAGTTCTTGCAAGCTAGGTATCTTTAGAAGAAAGATGGTTAAATCCTTCAGGAAAGAGAAACACCCTTTAATTGTTTTTGAGAGAATGAAAACAGGAGGTACAATTTTCTTCCACAACTTAATAAAATTTTTTAGAAGAAAATTTCCAGGTTGTAGAGTGAGACTCCAAGCTGAAGAGAGACCAGTGAAGCTCTTGAGTGTGGAGGCAAGCGAATGTGGTTACATTTGACTAGGGAGATGCCAGATCTGCAGAGGGCCATGGAACATGTCACTGCCCGGGAAGTGAGAGGTTTGTCATGGTAGTTGAGCACCGTTTGCTAAGCCAGCCAGGATGGTCACCCTGACATAACTGACGAGGGAACCCCAATCTCAAGAGATAGTTAGCAGGAGGATAGGAGAGATTTTCAACCCATTTTCCCTAGAGCTGAATCAGAACTGGGTACAGAAATGTCAACGAATTCGGGCGGACTGTGGTCAAATGGATTTTGTGACATCATCCCACAATATACCATAGCAATTAGAAAAATAAATCATTGTAGATGCACCTACATATCTCTGAGCATTGGGTGGTACATAACTGACACATACCGAGTTTTCCGGGCTCCAGCTCAGTGAGCCTACTCTTCTTTTCCAGGCATCGGCCACAGCTTGTTAGACAGGACCCATCTTAACTCTCTGCAGACATAGATTATAGCTTTAATGGACTTGTCAATTTCATGCTAGACAGGACCTGAAAGCTACTGAAAACTGTATCATTTTCAATCTTTTAAATGGCTTTTAGGTCTCTGCTAATAAATTTTGAATCCATAGTTCATAATTTTTGGTTCAAACACATAATTCTTCTTATTCTGTTTACAGTCTCAAGAGTCTTAGCATAAAATGCTACTTTCGTCATTCTAAGCATTTAAGAAAAATTACCTGTCAGTTTGAATTAAAGGTAGTTTTTTAAAAAAAATATTGTAAGAAAAATCTTGTTGTTTGGAAGAACTAAACAAGCTCTACATTTTTTTGTTTCAGATACTTGAAAAATGTACTGAAGAGGATGAAAAACCCAACAATAATTATAAATTTAAACTATTTCAACTCTAAATCTGTTACTATATCATAATAATTTTATTTGTTATAAATTATAGATAAAGATTGTGGAAAACATGCAGGAAGATAGCTTGGTGCAATGAAAAGTGCCTGCATTGGGTTCAGATTACTCTAGATTCATTTCCAGTTCATCTTAGTCATGTGACCTTGATGGAGTCATCCAACCTCTGAGTTTCACTTTGAAGTCTGTGGAAATAATATTTGTCTCCCACACATTATTGACTGGTATTTAACCCACATATTTCCAGAAGTAATATGAAGGAATTTTAAAGTTCCCTGTCTTGATCAATACCACTGTTAGGTAATGTAATGATTAATATTGAGCAGCAAAGGTATTTTTGTTATAGTTAAAACTATCAGGAGTTGAATATTCACTGTGAAGGCAAGCTTTTCAACTTCATGCTGTGTAGACCTCACCTGAGTACACTGTGCCCTTTGCTCATTGCCTGGCCATTTGCAGTCTTCAATTTGATTGAAATGCTTCCTTTAATTAACTTAAGAATCTCCTTTAATCAAATTAAGGAGAGTACATGCCCTAGACCAGTGGTAGTCAACCTGGTCCCTACCGCCCACTAGTGGGCATTCCAGCTTTCATGGTGGGTGGTAGTGGAGCAACCAAAGTATAAATAAAAAGATAGATTTAACTATAGTAAGTTGTTTTATAAAGATTTACTCTGCCAAATTTAGTGAAAATCCGACATAAAGTACTTGCTAAGTAATTATTGTTATATGCTTTAACTTGCTGTAACTCTGCTTTATAAATTTTATAAAGTAAAGTTACTTCCCTACTTTATAAATCACCATTACTGTGGAACAAGTGGGCAGTTAGAAAATTTTACTACTAACAGAGATACAAAAGTGGGCGGTAGGTATAAGAAGGTTGACTATTCCTGCCCTAGACAATGAGCATGGTCTGAGGTCACTGACTAGTTACCAAGAGAGTTGAACCTTGTTCAGCAGTCAGGCAACTACAAGCAGCTTCAGAATGGAGCCAATGAGGCCACCAGACATTCAACAAAGGCACCTGTGACTTCATTTTAAGGCTGCAGATGCAGAGCCCTGGCGATCACCTGTCCCTCCCACTGTGTGTGAAGACAAGAATGTGCCCTACATGTTTGTGTGGTGGGCCTGTGAGTCTCCAAGCCTGTGGTCACCTGTTTTATCACCATCACAGAGGGCTCACAGCTGACACAGCAGATCCAATCCATCAGCAGTCCACTGAAAGTCTCTTTATCTAAACAAGTGACCTCTGCCACACTCTCCTGCTGGCTCCTCCCCTTGGGGCTGTCTTCATTGTCTGTGTTAGCACTGTTTCCAGCTACCTTCTATTATTATAAAAGATTGCACCAGTAAATTCAGTTTTAACATGTTTGTATTATTTTTGTTTTGTCTTAAAGGTCATTATCCCCACCCCACCCCTGCCCCTTCCACATTCTCTCTGCCATCTTTCTTCCCTTTTGAAAAATGAAGGAAAGCCCAGAATAGGGGTAGAGCATGTGATTACACTACTCAAACCCGGGGAAGAGCCAGGCATTAATCCCCTTCCGTGTGCAGGGCATGGTGAAGTCAGCACCATCCACTTGTATTCTATGAGACTGTTGGTTGTATGCCCAGGTGCCATTTGCTAAATGTTAGTTATACTCCTGCTGTTTACTTTGGTAATATGCTATGTCTGTCCCCCAACTCCCAACCATGCCCCTGAGGGTGCAAGACAGCAGCTTACCAGGGAGACCTGTGCTGCGGAATTCCAGTGGGGAGAGGGAGATGTGGAGAAGTTCACCTGGGTCTCAGAGGAGTCCCTAGTGGCATAGAAGTTAGGTATAACTGGTGTGGGAATGAAGGATTCTGGGCAAGTCACAGAGACCTGGGAGCTGCAACAGCAATGATGGAGTCCAAGGAAACATCCTCTCTTTGGAGAACAGATTTCTTCAGTGGACAGCTGGCACCAACTATGAGAACCCTCACCCATTTCCTGCCATGATGTTGGTCAAATGTTTGTATTCTTTTTAAAGAAATCTAATTTATGGTGGTGACATTGGTTAACAAATGTATGTATTCTTATTACATCAGAAGGACAGTGTTCATGTGTCATTCTTATGAGAGTTCTAGGAAAGAAATATATTTATTTAAAAAAAAAGAATTAAAAAAAAAAAGAATTGGCTTAGATTATATCTTAACTGCTAAGGCCCCTTCTTTCATTAATATCTTATAAGTTTGTCACTTTTATTACTATTTATTAGTATTATTGGTTAATTGAATTGGAATCAAATAGTTTTTATTCCTTATCTGTTTATATGTAAATGTATAACTTTATTTCTAGAAAAGAACACGTGAAAATTAAATACATTTACATCACTGCTTTGTCTTAGTTCACACTTCCTCAGGTAAACACCAGTGACAATGAATTTGTTGTATTTTCTGCTCTATCTTTTCATGGCTTTTGTGAGTCATAAGAAGATTTTTTTCATTTTTGATATAGTCTTATTTAGAAATTATTAAAAGAGTAAGGACTGAAGATTTCAATTCCAATGTTTTATGATATTCTTCTCCTAATATGTGACTAGTGGTTGTCCATCTTACCCTTGCACACCTCAAAATGCAGGAACTTATTAGTTATTAAGACATTTCTGGCATCTTTGGATAGGTATTACTTCTAGAGAAATTCTTCCTTTATATTGACTAAAATTTTTCTTCTTGTTACTTGTTTTAGTTCTCCACATTGACACCATCCAGAGTGAATCAAACCTCTTTGCTACATAAACAGCTTTCTGTATTTTTAAAGACAATAAGCCTGACGACTAACCTCTATTTTCTTCAATTCCTGTTGAGTTTTGAGAATCGTCACCACTCTGGCAACTTCCCTCTGAAATTGTATGTGTGTGATTTCACACACACATTTCAAAGTATGTTGTTTGGAATGGAATATAATCCTACTACAGTTGTGATCTGGCTATGGATGGCAGACAAAATTGTCTTTTTTCACGTTTTCTTTCTTTTTTTCTTCTTTTTTCCAAGTGTGAAGAGGGGAGATAGAGTAACAGACTCCTGCATGTGCTCCGACTGAAATTCAGGCAGCAACTCGCGTCTGAGGTCCATGCTTTGCCCATTTGTGGCCATGTTCACAACTGACCTAAGTTTAGCCCTTGAGGCAGAGGTTCTAAGGGCCACCTGTGGAGCCCAGATCCATCCTCAGCAACTGGGAACAATGCACGCGAACCAATCGAACTATGGCTGCAAGAAGGGAAGAGAGAGAGAGAGAGAGAGAGAGAGGAAAGGAGGCAGAGGATTGAAGAATCAGATGGTTGCTTCTCCTGTGTGCCTTGACTGGGAATTGAACCCAGGACATCCACACACCAGGTAGAAAATGAACCAACCAGCCAGGGCCTTTCTTTTTCTATAGTGAGTTCATTTCTGTTAATAAAACCTAAGGTTTTACTGTTGTTGTTGTTTTGTTGTTGTATTCATACCTTACACCTGACACATTCCTATATACAAACAATATTTGTTGAATGTTTATTATGTAGTCAGTCTCTTCTAGGTAAATGAAACAGTGAACCAAATAAAAATACATATTAGTGAAGTATATTTAATGAAAATCCTCATTCTTTTCCATAAAGTCTGTCATTAAATGATAGTTTCTACCTTGACATATTATATTTATCATTTATTTAAGTGTAGTATTTCACATTTTTTCTAATTGTTTTATCTTGAAATATTATATATATCATATTATTTTAACATTCTGAAATTTTTATGGAGTTTTGTTTTTATTATCCAAAGCATTTACAATGATTTGACTGAGTGAATAAAAGTGATAAAATTTCTATCATTATTCATGTTAAGTATTAAAATGTTGAATGAGAAAAGGCTGAAGAAGAGCCATGTGGCACTGACTACCGAACTCCAGGATGATGCATAACACATTGTTCAGTTCCTTGTGGGTATAAACAATTAATTATGTATTTTCCATTTGTTTGAATCTACATCCAAATGTTGTGTGTGAGTGAGTGTGTATGTGTGTGTGTGTTCGTGTGTGTGTCTCTGTGATGAATATGTCCCTGTACTCAGGAATTTTATAGTCAAGCCAAACAGAAAATGTTATTAGGGTGAACGATGCTCAGGGATAAAGGCTGGAGTCAGGCTACTGAGGCACCTGACATGAAGTCTGTGTTCTCATCTATTAAAAGAACTATTAAAAGATTTTAAATAAGAATAGAATGGGGAAAATTTTTTGATTTATGTCTTTTTTTTTTTTTGACACAGACAGAGAGAGAGTCAGAGAGCGGGACAGATAGGGATAGACAGCCAGGAAGGGAGAGAGATAAGAAGCATTATTTCTTCATTGCAGCTCCTTAGTTGTTCAGTGATTGCTTTCTAATATTTGCTTTGATCAGGGGGCTACAGCAGAGCCAGTGACCTTTTTCTCAAGCCAGTGATCTTGTGCTCAAGTCAGTGACCATGGGGTCATGTCTGTCATCCCACGCTCAAGCCAGTGAGCTCATGCTCAAGCTGGCAACCTCGAGCTTTCGAACCTGGGTCCTCTACGTCCCTGTCCGACACTCAATCCACTGTGACACTGCCTGGTCAGGAGAATTTATGTCTTAAACCTTTTTAGTCTTAAGAACTTCAGATTTATCAATGATTTTTGGGAAAGACTGGACATGCAAATGAGTAAACCCTGGATTCATTTGTAAGAATGGTGAATTTGATTCACAAGAAATAAAAACTTAAATGTAATAGCTTAAAATAAAGGAACAAAAAAATATATTAACTCACCTCATTTCTGAGGGTCAGGAATATGGGAGAGGTATTAGCTGAAATAGCCTGGCTCAAGGTCATCTATGAAGTTGGAGGAAAAATGATAGTCAGAACTTTAGTTGTTTTAAGGCTTGACTGGGTTTGAGAATCAATTTCTAATAAGACTTACTCACTCATCTTTTTATTGGAGGCCTTAAGTTTCTCATTGAATATTGACAGAAAGTCTTAGTAGAGAGAGAGAGAGAGAGAGAGAGAGAGAGAGAGAGAGAGCAGAAGCCACACTGTCTTAAAAAATATAAACGAGCATGGCTTTATTCCAAAATCATTTAATTTTAAAAAATCAGCAAGTTAAATTTAGACTGTGTGGCCTATTTTGTGATATCTTCTCTGCACATATACCATTTCTTTGACTTGCTATTCTCAAACTCTCTCACAGAAAGAAAGTAAAATGTCCACAATTTGTACTAAATGACCACAAGTTACTGCTTGGTAATTTTGGATTCTTTTCACAGCCATATGCTTTGTAGGCTCCTCTTCCTGACACTGGAGTTCAGGACTTGCGAGCCCAGGGTGAGGCTGGGATTCCTCCTTCTCATGGGGAATTCTGCAGCTGAAATATTCATCCTGATTCTCAGTCACAACATGTGGTTGTGGGGGCAGCAGGTTTTGTGTCTCTGCCCCTCCTACCCATCTCCAAGTGGCTTCGTTTTATAACCTTAGTTATAAGACTTCTATTCAGCCTGTCTTCAGATGGTTCTCCAGGTGGACTGTTCTACAATTTAGTTATACTTTTGCTGTGCTCATGGGAGGAGTGAGCACAGTGCCCACCGCCTCTGCCACCCTGCCAGGAGCCTCTGTCTCCTCTGCTCTCTTTAATGCCCACTCCCTTTGGAGGCATTTTTGCACACGGCTCTCGTCCCCGCTTCCCTGTGCTCTTCCTTTAGTGCTGATCCACTGGACGCCATTCTGTCACCTGAAACTGCTCTCAGTAACAAAGATGGAATTTATTGTTGAAGAATATTTACCTGGAGGTCAGCACTTTCAGTCTCACAACTCAAGCTTCAGATCTGTCTTCAGTAAACACCTCCCTCAGACCATGATCTTGCCAGTGTTTCTGTTGCTGTTATTGTGGACAAGGTAGTGTTAACTCCTCATATCCACAAGTCTATTGCTTTTGGGAAATAAAGTTTAAAAGTTGACTCACTATAGTTCTACAGTTAGGAACAAATCTTTCCACCCCAGACCTGGTAAGAACTTAATATGAAGATATTTAAGTTAATTTTATCTCGTACTTGCCTCCTTGTTTTGATGCTGGCGGTTTACTAGCTATACCCTAAGATGAGCTGGCAATGCATCAGATCAGGATGGGGATAGGAGTTGGGTAAAAAGAAGAAATCCAGTGTCTTTTATGTTTTGATAGAAGTTGTAAATATGTATAAGAACATTATATTATTTCATTTGAACATTAAATTTTAAAAATTATATTAAATTAAAAAACATTGCATTCTGTGTGTTAAAATTAAAACACATTATTGCTAGTCCAGTTTGAGAAACTCTGAGAAAGAGTTTCTGAGCACAAGCATTTGGGAATGCTTTTTCACTAACATCTGCTCTATTTGATTAAAGAGGCCATTTTTTCTGCCTTGGTGATATTTCAGATTTTGCAAGCACCTAGCATTAAAAACCTTTCAAACATCTCTCAATGCTCACTAACATTATAATTGCTACACATCAAATTGTACTTTCAAATTGTATTTACTAAAATATTAGAAATACTTAAAAGCAAATATTTTATTTAATTGATATATTTTTCTTTTATTTATTTTAGGTGTAAATATGAAATTTATTTTTAAAATATAGCAGTATTTTTTTTCTGCTATTTTGAAAATTATAATGTTATCAACTTGATTTGAAAATTGAGATGTGATATGAGCAATTTTGGTACTTTTTTTGAAGATAATGAATAATTAATGTAATCTTAAATTTTACTATTGAAATCTGACTCCTGGAAACAAAGAAAAACAACTAACTATTATGGAATTAATTGGGGAACTCAAAAAACAGGTTATCATTGCTATAGTTTACTTAAATTTATAGAAACCTACTTTGGACTAGGGCTCCTTACAAAGATTTCTATTATAGCTCTTATGCCTATCAGAATGGCAAAGATAAAGGATGAACATGGATATATCCAAATGTTAAAATAACTATAATAGAATGTTGTATAAATTGGTAATCAGCATATTTTGTGCTGAGCAATGTAGGGGGTTATTAAAAACCAATTAAGTAAACTGAGAATTGAAAATGATTAACAGTACAGTAGTTGCCCCATATTCAGTTTTGTTCCCCATAATTTGTTAGCCAAAGTCAAGATGGAAAAATATTAACTGGAAAGTTCCAGAAACAAACAATTCATAAGTTTTAAATTGCATGCCATTTGAGTAGCATGATGAAATCTTGTGATATCCCATTTCATCCCAGAATGTGAGCCATCTCTTTGTGCAGAGGGTCCATGCGTATAAACTCCTCGATGTTTCCCCATTAGTCATGTAATAGCTAGCTCAGTTATCAGTTTGGCCATCAAAGAGAGTGAGAGAGAGAGATCCCATTCACAAAACATATACATTACAGCATATTGTTATAAATGTTCTACTTTATCTTTAGTTATTGTTTTGTTGTTAATCTCTTAGTGTACCTAATCTATCAATTAAACTTTATCATAAATATTCAATATATATGTATGGGACAAAACAATATATAAGGTCTACCGGAAAGTTCTGTTCGTTTCTATCACAACAAGTTTTGACACGTAAGCACAAGTTTATTTGGCACATGTGTGCCTCTCTTTTTTTTATCACTTAATGTATACATACTGACATAGCAAATTAACTAAAACAAAGTTGACTCACGTTAGTCTTATGTGTGAAGCGATAGTGTACCCATGACTACTGATAAAGTTCATTTACGCCACTGTATTTTTACAAATTTCAACAAGGAAGAAATGCTACAGAAGCATGTGGAAATTTATTGAAAGTATTTGGTGAAGGTACAGTTTCTGATAGGACATGCAGAAATGGTTTGAAAAATTCGAAACAGGTGATTTTGACCTTTCTGATAAGCCACGTTCTGGGCGACCATCTTTGATCGATGACGATGTTGTTAAGACCATGTTGCAGCAAGATCCTTTTCTGACAACATTGGAGATCACAGAAAGGCTTAATTCAGCTCAGCAAACCATTTCGGGCCATATTTGGAAGTTAGGATTGGTGTGGAAATATATTATTTAATAAAGTTTATTGATGATAAGAAAAATTTGTATTTTGTTTTATTCCAAAAACAGACAGAACTTTCCAGTAGACCTTTTATATATATATAGGGGTCTTGCGATATTCCCACTAAGGGGCTTAGAAATATTGCCCATGGAGAATGAAAAGACTACTCTAATTTTCAAATGCCAAAAACAACATTTAGTTATGTAAATAATGATCTATATGCCTAAAGAGTGGGTCCACTCCCTTAAATAAAATAGAATGAATGTAATATAATTTCCTAGGAATTCTGATGATACCAGGCTATTTGAATAGAAGGCTTCTAATCATGATTATCTCTTAAAGTCTGTGCTTAATAAGCAGAGAAAATCTGGGTGATAAGATAAAAGTGAGCAGAAAGATATAGATGAAAAAAATAATCCTTAATGAGGATTACATTGAAATACACTGTCCTGGGGAACCGATGAGAGAACTGTTATCTGTGTAAATAAAGCATAACCTGGCTCCAGCTGCTTCTATTAAAATGTTGGCTAACATCGCTTTTGAAGAGACAGACTGACATAGAAATGGCTGTAGGTCAATTAGCCTAAAGTGAATTCACTAAATTCTCTTGTTTCTCTTGACTATATTAGTTTTAGTTGAATAGTTTTTGTTTTGTCAGCATAACAGCTTTTTAAAACCATAATCAATTTGTTTCTTTTCCAATTTGCTAAATAATGTTTCTTTCCTTTCTACTAAAGCTGGAGACCAAGGGCTGGAGAGAGGGAAAGACTGGTAGGCATAAGGACATATTCATTTGTGTGGTTTTTTTAAACTTGCTTTTTTTTAAAGACTTTATTTATTCATTTTACAGAGGAGAGACAGAGATAGATAGATAGATAGATAGATAGATAGATAGATAGATAGATAGATAGATAGATAGAGTGAGAGAGAGAGAGAGAGGGAGAGAGAGAGAGAGAGAGAGAGAGAGAGAGAAAGAAGAGCAGGAAGCATCAACTCCCATATGTGCCTTGACCAGAAAAGCCCAGGGTTTCAAACCGGTGACCTCAGTGTTCCATTTCGATGGTTTATCCACTGTGCCACCACAGATCAGGCCTTAAAATCTTTTTTTGAAAAAAAGCTTGCATAAAGCATTTTTATTGCAATAATAAAACTGATACTCATATGTCGTGTGAGATGGAGGATGGGGTGTAGGTAGCAATCACTTCTCTCATCCAATAACTACACAAGACAGCAAAGGAGTGAGGGGGACGGGCCAATGGAAGAAGCCAGGAAACTTTGAGATCAGCAAGAGGAGCTGATGAGCATCAACAACCAGGAGGTGCTGAAGCTGTGATGATCAGCTTCATTTTCTTAAGACAACACTCAAGGGTTTGTCATAAAAGTTATGCTTTCATTGGGTGTTAAGTGTCTACAAACCGCACCTTTAATTTAAATTTGTAAATTCTTAATTTTGGAAATGGAACTTGAATAGCTATGAGATTAAAAAGTCCTGAGTATCTACTAGAAAAAAAAACACAGAAGGGGGAAGAAAAAAAGCCAGACCACGAAGAAAAGAACTTTAGGGGGCCCTGCTCTCCCAGGGGCAGATCCCTGCAGTGCCCAGCAGTGCAGTGAGAACGATTTGCTTTCAAATGGCAGAGCGTTGGAAGAGTAGTGAGGATGGGCAGTGGAGGAAAGGGCTCCCTCCTCCTCAATTCAGTTTTGGGCAAGTCTCTTAATTCAACCCAGGACATCTCTCAACTTGGAGAATAATTCGGCTCTCAACAGTGCCTCAAATCTGCTACGGTTTTGCAGCAAGGCAGCAAAAATGTTTAATATACAATAGATACAAATGTCATCCAATAAAATAAAGATTCTTCCGTATTCCTCACACCAATACCTTGTCTAAAGTTAACCCATTACTTGTGCTGTTAATACTTGACTAATAGTTAATTGGAAACCTAGATCCAAAACACTGAAACTGAATCTTCACCCCAAATCAAAAACAAAACAGAGTAACGGAGGAGGTTTTTGGCATGTAGTTTAGGTCTCCACACTTAGAGGAGAAAGGGCAAGAGCACAGAGGGTGACAGAGCGCATGCAGCGGTGGTGGGTTACAGATTGCCGCAGAACATCCTGAAAAGCTCCTCACAGATGCGAGGGCGCCGTCCGGGGCGCCAGATCCTCATGGCACATCCAGGAACAGGGAGCCCAGGAAGTAGGCCATTCCTGTCATTACAGTTTTAGAGGCTCCAAGGCAAAGACGAGGGTGGCATTTGGGGGGGATGATCCTGGGTGCCTAGTGGCACCGTAAGCATAGCTGGGAAAAGAGCCCGTTTGGCTCTGTGACTCACAGTCGTCTGGGCAGCCTCTTCTTCCCAGCCTCTGATAACCTCCTCCTTGCCCTAGAATATCATTTCTTTCCTTCTTCAAGAATCACCCGGTAGTGCTTTATGCAGGCCTGGCCACACTTTGAGTAAAGGTGCCATCTCCCGGGGAGATGGTCCCCCATCTGCAGTCCAGTGACAGCTGTGGCTCAGGCACCTGCAGGGCAGGTAGGCATGGAGATGTGCAGACTGCACCTGGTCGTGTTTACAAGTCTCTGCCTTGTGTCTCTACGCAGCGCCTGTGCATGCGCCCCTGTATGGCCCTGCGTCATAAAGACATGAGTTTGATGACAAATAATTCTTCTTAATATATTTTTAATGAATATATACATATTTTTAGGGATGTATTCTTCATGTATATAGTCGTATGGATTTGTATTTATAAGTATCTTTAGGAGTAGATTGTTATTAATATATTTTTCTTAGAAATAGGAATAAACAACTGGCTATGAATATTTTCAAATATGAGGAATTTCATATTTTTAATTTTAGTCTTAAATTCAGTCTGTTTCTCCCTTATAACTCAGTTCCTCTTCAAGTGCTAGCTCTTTAAATGGCATCATGAAGACAAAATAAGAACCAGCCGATCAGTAGGAAGAGATAAGTAAATGAGGGGAAATAGTGAGTTGGTCAACTTCTGTGAGGACAAAAACTTGTTGAGGGAAGTTAATCTCTACTATTTTCTAAAACAAATATAAAGATGACAGGAACTTTGTCATAAGAGCAGAATAAATGAAGTCAACTAGCTTTTACCACAAGTGCTTAGAATGAGCATTTTATAACTGAGATGGGTTATTCTTATATTGCCTACATTGTCAAGATTTATAATTTTGATGCAAGATTGATTTAGATCTATATTGCAATTATGTCAGATATAAATCTGTTACTTCACCCTACATAAATTTGGAGAAAAATAAAGGTCTCTTTTATTTTTTTTAGTAAGAGAGACAGAGACAGAAAAGACAGAGAGAGACAGAGAGAGGGACAGATACACAGACAGAAAGGGAGGGAAATGAGAAGCATCAATTCTTCATTGCAGTACTTTAGTTGTTCATTGATTGCTTTCTCATATATGCTTGAGCCCTTGCTCAATCCAGCTACCTTGGGTTTAAGCCAGTGACCTTGGGCTTCAAGCCAGGTACCATGGGGTCATGTCTATGATTCTATGCTCAAGCCAGTGACCCTATGCTCAAGTTAGTGAACCTGCGCTCAAGCTGATGACCTTGAGGTTTTTTATCTGAGTCCTTTGCATCCCAGGCCTAAGCTCTTATGCACTGCACCACTGCTTGGTCAGGTTACAGTTCTTATATATTATGGTCTTTTAACATATGTGTGTATGTATGATTTCCCCCCCCCCAAAATGTTATCGAATGCAATAAAGTAAAAGAGAGAAAAAATGAGGCCCTGGCTGGTTGGCTCAGTGATAGAGCCTCTGTCTGGAATGTGGATGCCCAGGGTTCAATTCCCAGTCAGGGCACACAGGAGAGGCGACCATTGGCTTCTTCACCTCTCTTTTTCCTTCTTCTCTTTCCCCCTTCCACAGCCATGGCTCATTTGGTTCGAGCTCATCCTCCTGGGTATTAAGGATGACTCCATGGTGCCTCTGCCTTAGGCTCTAAAATTAGCTCAGTTGTGAGCATAGCCCACATGAACAGAACATCAGCCCCAGTTGCCAGCTGGATCCCTGTCCAGGTGCATGCAGGAGCTTGTCTCTCAATCTCCCCTCTTCTCACTTGGAAAAAGAGGGGGAAAAAAGAGAAAAAATGGTAAAACTTGAAAGCCTAATAACTTTTAAAGAAAAGAGGCAGTAAAATCTCTGGCATTTCTCTTAGCAATATCTTTTCTGATTATTTCGTCAAACAAGGAAAGCAAAAGAAAAAATAAATAAACAGGATGAGATCAAACAAGAAAGTTTTATACAGCAAAGAAAATTATCAAGAAAATGAAAAGACAATGTATTACTAAATGGTAATACATATTTGCCAATAATACATCAATAATAAGGGGCAAATATCCGAAAATAGATAAGGAACTCATACAATCTAACATCAAAAGAAACAATCCGATTAAAAAAATGGGCAGAAGAACTGAAGAGATACTTTTCCAAAGAGGACATAAAGATGGCCAATAAACATATGAAAAGATGCTTAATATCACTAATCAACAGGGAAGTATAAATTAATATCACAATAAAATATCACTTCACATTTTTCAGAATGGTTGTCATCAATAAACCAACAAATAACAACTGTTGGCAAGGATGTGGAGGAATAGTAAACTTTGTGCATTATTAGTAAATTGGTGCAGCCACTATAAAAAATAGTATAAAAGTTACTCAAAAAGTTAAAAATAGAACTACCATATGACCCAGCAATTCCATTTTTGTGTAGTTATCTGAAGACACCCAAAATTCTAAGTTAGCTTTATTTTAAAATCCAAAAAGTATGTATAGTATCCAAAAAGTATCTATAGTGCTTACATGGGAAAGTTCACTGGTGCTCTCCCCAGCATTATCTTTGATGATTTCCAGTTTATGGGGGGGAGTTGCCTTTCATTTATGTCAATCAGTGCCAGTCCCCTTCTCCTAGCTGTCACTCTACCCCCTGCTGCTGTCCTTTGACCCTGACTGCCTTTGTCTCATGCTGGAAATGATCTGTCTTCCTTCACTTTCCCACAGAATCATCCCATGACTGTCACACCTGGCAGTCTTTTACTGACATTTTAGTGATTGCAGGGAGCCTAGACAAAAACTTAAAAACACTTTTCACTATTTCTAGAACCTTCCTGCCATTACTACCATGTACTTCCTCACCTGTCTTGCCCTCTGGATGGCTCTCTCTTCCTACCATATTGCTGGACTTGGTTTTGCTTTCCCACTATCTCCTTTCTATTGGAGAAAGGGCTATTTTCAAGAACTTTACATTTTCCCTCCTAGTTTTGCAGTTTTGTTGTTGTTTCATCCTATCTTTCCAAATCACACTTTGGGCAGTAGAGGAAGTATAAACACAGCAGTTAAGTTCATGCTTACATTAATTTGTCAAGGTATTTTTATATACAAAAATGACAAGAGAAAGCACTACCTCAGATCATTATTAATATTGACATTTCCCTTAAAACCAAAGCCCCTGAACTCAATGAACCTTGAACTTATTCTCAGATTCTTTTCAGACTATACCTATTCAGTAACCTATTAAAGGGTAAGGGCTCTTCTGAGCATTAATTCCAAGAAGTGTTCTAGGATGTCTCTCTATACTTTATGGTCTGTGTGACTGAAGGACAGATATTGATATTATAGACAGCAGGAATAAAATGGACTTCTGCTAATGACACATGGAACTTGAGAATCAGAGATGAGTTATTTCTAGCACCATGTGAGACTGAGAGAGAGAGAGTTGCCTTTCAACTTTAAGAGGTCTATCTTGGGATCAGTTCTATTTAATTATGTGGCTCCCACAACTACTTTCCTAACCCTTGACCAAAGGAACAAGTTATAAAGAAATTAACATCTCATAAAAATACAGATAAAATTTATTTCCTGTTATGATTGTGAGGTGTCATTGTCATTGTTCATATTTTACAATTAAATAATGAGAAATGCAGAATAATGAAACAACTGTCAACACTTATATCATATAATTGGCAGAGTTGAAAAATAAGGTCAATGAACTCTAATTCATTATTTTCAGCTGTGGTGAAGCTTACTCTCTAGTATGCAGAAAACTTGAGGAGCTTTATACATACATATATATATATATACATATATATATATTATAGCAAAGAAACTTATGCAGTCAAACTTATTAAAGGCAAAGGATGAGTCTTTTAACCTCACAAACAGGTTATGTGATCTGGCTCAGTTAACTGATGGGTGAAATTTCTATTTACATATCCTCTGTGGTTTGAAACCTTGCAAACTATACATGATTAATGTGCTGTTCTTGTTTTCAAACTGTTTAAATAATAAACATATGAAATCACTTCTTATTGGCCAAATGTGAAAGAGTCAGGAATGTGTACATAATAAACCAGTTTAGGTTGAAGTGACTGGTCATAGATTGAGATGAATGATATGCTTACTTCTACATCATTCTGTCAAATCCACGGGGAGTATCACAGTTAAACATAGCAAGAAAGCAAGTTGTGATTCAAGCAAATAATAAATGTGAGTTGTCTTAAATCACATAAAGTATCTGTGATAATTATGACCTCAAGTTTTTTTGCCCTGTAAACTTTTAAAATATCTTATCTTCTCTCAGCTTGAATAAAGAGAAAGATGTAGTCTTCTCATAGTTATATGGTAAGCGCTCTCAAATGGGATAAGGTACCGTGAGCAGTTTCTGGCATTTAGTAGGGGCGAGTTTCCCTTACTGCTGTTCATGAAGTTTTTAAACAGGTAACCAAAGAAAACTTTTCATGCCTCTACAAACTAGAAATACATATTCAAGATATTTTCAGCCTTATAAATTAGTGTGCTTTGCTAAATTAGTTGGTTTTACTGTGGTTTTTATATTATTGCTCAGCAAAGATGACACTGTTACCTTTTGAATTATGATTTTGCACCGTTTAGACACTAATATAAGTAAAATTTTGTATTTGCCATGCATTGACCTGAGGAAATTATGTCCAATATCTCTCTGAAAAGGCAAGGGCAGGAAGTCAAAAGTCCTGCCATCAAAATGTTCTGCCACGGGCATTACAGGCTAGATTAAACACTCGTTACTGAAGAAGCACTGTCTTTGGTGTAGTGTGCTTGATGTTTCATCCCAGAAGCAAAATACTTATTCTAAGTTGTACTGTTAACTCTATGAAAACATTACATTTTATTTGGCATCATTATTATCCAGTGACATAAAATGTTAAAGAACCCTAGTAGAAGGTGTTACGTATAAGAAATAGGAATGATAATTTTTAAGACAAACAATAAAGATATGCACCAAAACACCTATTTATCTAAAATGAAGTAATTGGGGTGGTTACCTTTCGTTTTGGAATCAAAGATGAAAAACTCATCTATATATTTAGGTAGAATTATATTTATAAAAATTAATAATGTCAAATGATTTTTATTCTTTCATATAAATAGAAGTGAAGAATTTATACTTAGTTACTATAGGCAAAGCTGATGTTTTTAAAAACAAAACTATTTGGGAAGAATTTACTCAAGTATGTATTCTGATGTTGCTGATGGAAACTTGACTGTCATAATGAAAGGGAACAAGTACATGAATAAACAATAGCTTTTCTCCACAAGTTTTATTTTAATTTTAATAGAGTCTTGAGACGCTATTAATTTCTAAACAGGTTTTGAATTTTAACAGTAAAGAAATCTTTTGTTGCAGTGTTTTTGTATTTTAAACTTCAGGGTCTCTGTTATGATATTCACATAATAATTAAATACATTAGTTTTTTTTCATTTTTCTGCTAATCTCTTAAGCCACAATGTGAACAATCAAATGGAGATAGTGAATATAAATATTTAATGAGAATTTTATATAACCATTTGTATTTATCTAGCTCTTTAAGGTTTTAACTCATTTTCATGTTCTTCGTCATTCATCCAACATCTGTGTGCATATAAATGTATGAGCTTTGTTTCTTGTAGAGGAGGCAGAAGTAGCCCCTGAGATAACAGGTTGTAGCATTGGGCATGAGGACTTTCTCTTTTTTCTCCTTTGTCTTAAATTTATTTATTTGTTTATTTGAAAGAATCACCTAGTCCCTGTGCTGGATTTAGGTTATGTCAACTGAGGGGATGGGGTAAGAATTACACAATGTTTAGATTAGTGGGGTATTATTAAGGGCTCAGTTACTTGGAGAAGTGTACCAGTTTAACATAGCCTTAGCACTTTTAAGTATTAGGCAACAAGCATGAAAGTTAACATAGTCTTCTATTGTTGGTCCAATTCAGCCCTCATCTCACCCTTTTAATCCACAAGAAGGAGGTCAAGTAACCAAATTACGCTGAGGCTCACCAGGGTTCCCAACTTCACTAAGCTCACCAACCACTTCAGTGTTCATAGAATGAGGAACAAGACACCTCTGGGGCTGTTTCACACCTCCACACTCTTGCTCTCTGTTCTTGCTTTCTGAAACATTGTCATACCAGAAAAGCTTTCTTGAATCCCTGCGCGGGGTTGGCAGGGTTGTTAGTCCTGGCCTCAAACTAGGTTTGTATGTACCATCTGCCCTTTACTACGTGAGTAACCTGAACTTTGCCAGGTCTCCTGTTTCTCATCAGTAAAGTGGAGTATTCATCATATTAATATATGGGGATTCAGTGAGGTGATACTTATAAATGACTTTAGTTTAATGCTTGGCATTTAGTATGTCTTAAATGTAACAGTTACAATGGGGAACAGTGGATAGGTTTAAAACATGGATCCTCTGGACAAAGGGATTACTCACATTCTGGGATGAAGTGGAATATCGTGAGATTTCATTATGTTACTCATATGGCATGTAATTTAAAACTTATGAATGTTTATTTCTGGAATTTTCCATTTAACATTTTCACACCTTGACTTTGAGTAACAAATCATGGGGAACAAAACTGGATAAGGAGCAACTACTGTACTTTTAATAATTTTCTATTCTCAGTTAACTTAATTGCTTTATAATAACTCCTTTCATTGGTCAGCACAAAATATGCTGAAGCCCTCATATACAAAATTCTATCCATCTTCATCCTTTACCGTTGCCATTCTGATAAATATAATAGCCAAAATAGGAATCTTTGTGAAGAACCTTCATCCAAAGTAGATTCCTATAAACTTAAGTAAACTATATCAATGATAACATGCTTTTTGAGTTCTCTAACTATTCCATAATAACTAATTGTTTTTCTTTGTTTCCAGGAGTCATAATTCAAAAGTAATATTTAGGATTATATTAATTATTCATTATCTTTTTAAATAAAAGTATTACAGTTTTTCATATCACATCTCAATTTTTTTTCTTTTTCTTCTTTTTCCAAGTGAGAGGAAGGGAGATAGAGAGACAGACTCCCACATGTGCACCAAATGGGATCCACCTGGCCACCCCGTCTGGGGCCCTGCTTACAACCTGCTATTTTTAGTGCCCAAGGTGAAGCCATTCTCAGCACATGTGGGCAATGCACTTGAACCAATCAAGGCATGGCTGCATGAGGGGAAAAGAGAGAGAAGGAGAGAGAGACAAGGGGGAATGGAAGGGGGAAGAAGTAGATGTTCACTTCTCCTGTGTGCTCTGACTGCGAATCAAACCCAGGACATCCACATGCCAGGCCAATGATCTACCACTGAGGCAATCGGCCAGGGTCACATCTCAATTTTCAAATGAACTTGATAACATTATAAAAAATAATTTTTACAATAGAAGAAAAAAGTACCAATACTGCTATATTTTAAAATATATTTTATATTTTCACCTCAAATAAATAACTTCAAAAATATATCAATTAAATACAAAATTTGCTTTTAAGTATTTCTAATATTTTAGTAAATACAATTTGAAAGTACAATTTGATGTGTAACAATTTTAACAGCATTGTGACATGTTTCCAAAGTTTTTAGTGCAAGATACGTGTAAGACCTAAATATCACCAAGGCAGAAAAAATGGTCTCTTTAATCAAATACAGCAGATGTTAGTGAAAAAGCATTCCCAAATGCTTGTGCTCAGAAACTCTTTCTCAGAGTTTCTCAAACTGGACTAGCAATAATGTGTTTTAATTTTAACACACAGAATGCAATGTTTTTTAATTTAATGTAATTTTTAAAATTTAATGTTCAAATAAAATAATATAATGTTCTTATACATATTTACAACTTCTATCAAAACATAAAAGACACTGGATTTCTTCTTTTTACCCAACTCCTATCCCCATCCTGATCTGATGCGTTGCCAGCTCATCTTAGGGTACAGCTAGTAAACCGCCAGCGTTAAAACAAGGAGGCAAGTACTAGATAAAATTAACTTAAATATCTTCATATTAAGTTCTTACTAGGTCTGGGGTGGAAAGATTTGTTCCTAACTGTAGGACTATAGTGAGTCAACTTTTAAACTTTATTTCCCAAAAGCAATAGACTTGTGGATATGAGGAGTTAACACTACCCTGTCCACAATAACAGAAACAGAAACAATGACAAGATCATGGTTTGAGGGAGGTGTTTACTGAAGACAGATCTGAACCTCGAGTTGTGAGACTGAAAGTGCTGACCTCCAGGTAAATATTCTTCAACAATAAATTCCATCTTTGTTACTGAGAGCAGTTTCAGGTAACAGAGTGTTGTCCCAGTGGATCAGCACTAAAGGAAGAGCACAGGGAAGCGGGGACGAGAGCCATGTGCAAAAATGCCTCCAAAGAGAGTGGGCATTAAAGAGAGCGGAGGAGACAGAAGCTCCTGGCAGGGTGGCAGCGGAGCTGGGCACTGTGCTCACTCCTCCCATGAGCACAGCAAAAGTATAACTAAATTGTAGAACAGTCCACCTGGAGAACCATCTGAGGACAGGCTGAACAGAAGTCTTATAACTAAGGCTATAAAAAGAAGCCACTTGGAGATGGGTAGGAGGGGCAGAGACACAAAACATGCTGCCCCCACAACCACATGTTGTGCCTGAGAATCAGGATGAATATTTCAGCTGCAGAATTCCCCTGAGAAGGAGGAATCTCAGCCTCACCCTGGGCTTGCAAGTCCTGAACACCAGTGTCAGGAAGAGAAGCCCACAAAACATCCGGCTGTGAAAGTCGGTGGGGGATTCCATCTATCCAGGTGAGAGAGAAGGCTGCTGGAAACCTCTGCGTCCTCTTAAAGGTCCCACACACAGACTCACTTTCTCACAGGCACACACCCTGGACTCTGACAAGGGGACAGTGGCTGGGGAAGTGCCAGAGAAAAATCTCACGGAGACAGACAGAAGTGTGATGATTAGAGGAGAGTAAAAGGAGGGTTAAGGGGGGATTAATGGTGATGGACGAAGACATGACTAGGGGATGTGAACACATCATAGGTATACAGAGATGTGTTGTGAATCAGGAGCCCGAGAAGTATATGTTTTGTTAACTAGTGTTACCCCAATTAATTCAATTAAAAATACTCTGGATATTTTGGAGTTATACAGGACCTTCAGTGCAGATTTCAATTGCAGAAAAGAATCATCTAGTTTTGTTTGCTTTCAGCCCAAGGACTGATTTACTTTGTTTGGTTCAAGTTCAGAGGGACCAGTAATGACAGCTGCCCATTTTCCTGATTGGGCAGCTGTCTGATGAGTTTACTCCTCCATTTTGGTGTGTAGGGCATTCTCTTTCTTGCTGGTTTTTGTTGTTTCTATTTGTTGACATTGTCCCTGACATAATTTTCCACTCTAAGTAAGAGAAGTCTCCTAAGTATTGTGTGTATAAAATGACAGAACTATTTCTACTTTATTTGGGAAAAAATATTCCATCTTCTATCACATTGTCTTTTCAGGAAGGGTCCCAGTTCTCTTGGTGGCACGGTTGCTATTTTAGGTGCTATCACCAACGCAGCACTGTCCGACCAGCTGTCTACCCAGCTCTGTGTCCCACTCCCCCAAGAGCTGCTGGAGTGCAAAGAAACTGCATTTTTATTATAAGGGTCTTTGAAACAAGTGCCCTGAGGTTAAGCATTGGAAATATCTCGGTCATTTTCTGAGTTGTAATAGGAAATTCTCCTCAGCGTTTTGGAACTGAATTTATTACTAAGGCAGACTTCTCTCCTACAAATAAATAAGTAAATAATAAAAAGGGAGAGGATACAACAGTGAGAGAATGAGAAAGAGCAGGCTCCCTACTGCCCCTCTTAATTCCCCTTACTTCCCTCAGCTTTGACCCCAGTCCATGCCCCTTCAGAAGAAACCCCGATGGGCAGAGTATCCCTCTGTAGGGGGCTTGCCAGGTGGATCCTGGTTGGGGTATGTGTGGGAGTCTGTCTGTTTGTTTCCACTTTCTTTTTTTTTTTTTGGAGAAAAGAGGCCTTCATAGATTGTAACAAAACCTATTAAATGTGTGCCATGTAGCAGTTCAGTCAATGTCATTTCCACTTTCCTCTTGGGGAGTGTTTTTCATTCATAGTGAATTGTTCTCCATTTCAAGGTTTAAAGGAAAAGGCCGTATTTTAGAGAATAAATCACATTCGAGACAAGCAATCATTATCAAAATAATTTGTTGAAACAGATAAAATTTATATTACTTTAACTTTATAAATATATATTAAAGCACTATATTTTTATCTTTTTAATAATAGTGGAGGTAAAGATGATTTATATACTATATGATCTTATTGAAGAAACAGATGGGATCTGTATATTGGTCAATTATAATTTTTAAACTCCTCACTAATTTCTTTGGAAACTAAAATTTAGTCTTGAATTTTAAATGAACATCTGAATAAAATGTATTTATTAGCATTTTTTAAAATTTTAAACTACATAGAGTTTATGTAACTTTCTTATTACACATATAAGATATTGAGAAAAGAAGTAAATCTTATGACTAAACTCCTGTACTTTCATTTATGATTAATACTAAAATTTTTAATATGTAAAATATTTATATATTAAAGTAAGATAGACTCGGATATATAAATAATTCAGTTTCATTTACACTAGTAATAGGTTTTGAAGTAACAATAATGATAAATCACTTATTTTTAAGCCAAATGTCATAAAATGTTATGTTATTTTTATTATGTATATTTTGACATTACAATATTATATTAAATGCTCTTTTTCTATTTCACATTTTCCTTCTTTTCTGAGTCTGAATATTTCCTTTTCTATTTTTCATTACTTCTGTGTAAGAAACTTCCATACAATTTACTCTTAACATATATAACCTAATAAGAAAAATGTCATGAATCAAACACATGATGACCTCAGGCTGAAACCTATCTTCCCTTACTGTCCTGTAAGGCAAGACAAATCCAAGCATCTTAACTAGATTTATAGATTTCTGCTGATTCACCAAAGGATGCTTTAGAATGCCTCAGAGTCTGGTGGTTTGGTGATAACCAGTGGAAGAAGTTATGGCTTGTCACAGTTTGTACTTTATGTAAATTCCAATTACTCTTAGAGTGTGTACATCATGAGTGAATGTATCATACTTGATAGTAGTATGAAAGTGTGCAAGTATATTTACTGCTTCTCTAGTATTCGGGTTGGTGAATTAATTTTCTTCCAGACTCTAGAACCCTTGAAATACCATATCAAGAAGTCCTGATGTTTATACTCCACATTTGTGGTGAGTACAAAGAAGGCATATCAAGGGTTATGGTCTACTTGGGAAATGTGCTGGATTATTTGGTGGCTAGAAACAGAGATTCACTTAGCTTACCTTTAATATTAAGATTGTGGTCGTATTGCACATGACAATGTGCACAGGGGTAGTCTAAGGGGAATCCAGAAGTAAGCCAGAGCTCATAGACAGCAGGAAATAGTTTAGGGTCTAGGAAAATTTTCTTAAGCTCTAGCCCTTATTTAGTAGGAGATCCTGCATCTCCTGCCATTGAAGCACACTCTTCCCCATTCCTGCTTCTGCTGTAATCATTTGCTTCACTTTCTATTGTGACCTATATTTATCTAGCTCAGTTTTGACTTCCTTTTTGCATAAGCATAATCATATATATATATTTTTTATTTTTTTATTTTTTACAGAGACAGAGAGTGAGTCAGAGAGAGGGATAGACAGGGACGGAGAAATGAGAAACATCAATCATTAGTTTCATTGTGTGCAACACCTTAGTTGTTCATTGATTGCTTTCTCATATGTGCCTTGACCGCGGGGCTTCAGCAGACCGAGTAACCCCTTGCTGGAGCCAGTGACCTTGGGCTCAAGCTGGTGGAATTTTGCTCAAACCAGATGAGCTCGCGCTCAAACCGGCGACCTCGGGGTCTTGAACCCGGGTCCTCTGCATCCCAGTCCAACGCTCTATCCACTGTGCCACCGCCTGGTCAGGCCATAATCATATTTTTACTTGTGGTCCGCCCTGACCCTTGATATTTTGTGATATTCCCTCAGGTGTATGTTTTCAGCTCCTGATACCAACTCTTCCTTCCTTCTATAGCTTATGTTTACATTCCTATGAGAGGAATTAGAATGAATTATGTAATAACTGTCATAAAAATTTGGTTAGAACATTAGTGCTGACCAACCCAAAGATTTGCTATCCCTTGGTCATTGCTGCTCTCTGGTTCATTTCTCAAATGGTATAATCATTTGGTACAGAATGTGGCCCTTAGGAGAATGAACTACTTAAAGGTGCTCTCTTATCCTGCCTTAAATGTTTATGTACATGGACAGTTTTTTCTTAGAAAAGGACTATGGGACTGGAAGCCATTATGGTTATGTTGCCCATAAAAGGAAATGTATAATGCCCAGAAAGTTACATAACTTTGTGCTTGCTTAGGTAAGTTAGGTAACCAAAAATAAAAACTTTGATCAATAAAGCTGAATTAACAACTTTAAGGATCCAAAACAGCATTGAAAACAATAAAGAGATCAAAGGCTTAGAATATTAAAGTATTAAAGTTTATAACTGAAAAAGATCTTAATAATTATCATAGTAAACTACCCAATATATGCAGACTGAGAAATAGGTTAAGGTAGATGTTAGAATGTAGGTCTATTGACTCCACGCCCATTGCTCTTTTCATTCTATCCCACTATGTAATTATGGAAATCTAATGAAAACAAAAGAAGTGTTTGAAACACAACTTTTTCCAAAGGAAACTTTATGCCTAGCTTCATATTTCAAAGTCCTTCATATTATATATCTGTTTTTGCTTGACTCTATTTAAGGTAAGGCCAAAAAGAAACAAAAGATGAAGGACCTGTAAAATCTATTATTTGATGAGTAGCAACCACAAATTACTATATTTATAATTAAAAAGTCATCTTTGAAAATATGTTTTTAATTAAATCAGAGATGAAATGTTTAGCTTTGGTTCAAGATGATTGATTAATTTTTCATTTTTAACACTTTTCTTTCCTAAGAAATTATAAACATGATTAAAAAATATTTAAAAAGAACCACCATCTGACCCTTACAGGTGTCCTCATCTTACCAAATGTGAGGTCAAAAGGTATCTGCTATGGTTTGTGGTATAAGAAATGCAGGTTTTAATATCTTGTGTGAATTTGCAAAGTTGATGAATCAGAATAGTGATTAAACAATGTTAGCAGAAGGAGTAAAGTAGATCAGGGTTGTAGGGAGATCACCTTTATGTATGTCAATAGCTAATATGCATATAAAGTCAATTACACAATAAAATTTGAAAACAATAGTGTTATTTGGAGAAGAAAAAATGGCCACCTAAAAAATAAAAATGAAAAGTGTGAAAAAGCAACTAATGGAGAACATGGGTTGGATTATTGACAGGGGCTTATAGTTAGTATAAACTTATGACCTTTAACCACATTTGTGTAGATATTACTCTTTTTTGGACTGAATTGCTAATATAGCAGATAGTCTGTTATAGCCACAAAACTCTGGCCAAAACAAATGTGTGTGTATTTTCTTTCTTTCTTTTATATGTTTGTCTATGAATATTATACATACTAATACATACACATACATGGATATGAAAGAGAATTTTATACATTGCATATTATATGTTATCAAATATAGAGCTAAATCACCAAGAATAATTTCTGGAATAGATTTAAGTAGCAACTTTCTTCATGTTAATTACTTAAGCAATGTTTTGTTTTGTTTTTTTCTAAACTGAAGGCAACAAATTGACAGTGCATTTTCTTAAATTGAAAATTACCTAGCTTATTTGAACACAACTAAAAATACAATTTATTTAAAGGTTTCTTGGAAATCACTTGTCTCATTGCAATCTCTTAAATTTGCAATTGAAAAATAATATGTGGGCCCTGGCTAGTTGGCTCAGTGGTATAGCATCATCCTGGTGTGCAGGAGTCCCGGGTTCAATTCCTGGCCAGGGCACACAGGAGAAGCGCCCATCTGCTTCTCCACCCCTCCCCCTCTCCTTCCTCTCTCTCTCTTCCCTTCCCGCAGCCAGGGCTCTGTTGGAGCAAAGTTGGCCTGGACATTGAGCATGGCTCCGTGGCCTCTGCCTCAGGTGCTAGAATGGCTCTAGTTGCAACAGAGTGATGCCCCAGATGGGCAGAGCATCACCCCCTGGTGGGCGTGCCAGATGGATCTCGGTTGGGTGCATGCGGGAGTCTGTCTGACTGCCTCCTCGTTTCCAACTTCAGAAAAATACAAAAAAAAAAAAAGAGAGAAAAGAAAAATAATATGTGTGATTCTTTGGGGAGTAAATGCTTAGTGAGTAAATGTTTGGGATAATTTGACCTGAAAGTTGGTTGTATGATTCTTTAGGTATATGGTAATCTCATATCAACTATTTTCAGAAAATAGTAGATTTAATGTTTTGAAAAAAATAAGCTATATGTTAATATTAAATAACTGCATAAGAAAGAAGTGTACATAACTGTCCTAATTAGGTTTGGGTCAGATGCTTGTTCACACGTCCCTTGATGGCTTGGCAATAGACATTCTTAGGAAAGAAGTTACTGATGTTTAGAACTTAATTTGGATGCTACTTAACAGGATTTCACTGTAGACAAATCCTGACAAATATTTTAGCTTACAGTAAGAAAAGAAGCATTTGGTACTAAAACCACATTTTACCTAAGACCTTAGGCTTAGGGTAATATAGATGCCCATAATTGAACATTAATAGATCTACGTAATATACTGACTCCAGTCCAACTTGTGATGCCCAACTGCTGCTGTCTCTGATATGTGCTCAGACGGACTCCTACCCAGCTATTCCCATTTTTCTGGTAATCAGGATGTTCAATAGGCTTCTGTTAGGAACCCTGTGCTCTCTTGCTCTAATCAATCTGTTCTGGGTACTCTTCCCATGCAATCTTTCTCAGTGTTGATCTGGCAAATCCCACTCGGGCTTCATTATCAGTGCATTGATCATTGCTCCATCCCTCTGCTGTGGGTCAGAAATATTTCCCTTCCACCAGCCTCCCAACGGAGAAGGGACATGGCAACATTGTACTTGGGCTGGAGATGCTTGTGGATGTACTCAACCACTCCCCACCACACACAGCTCTCTGGCTTTGCTTTCCCCCTTTCTCTCCTTTCAGAGAGGGATGATAACGTGGGTAATGGCCAGAGATGTTCCAATCCCGACTCCACCACTCACAACAATGTGCCTTTAGAAGTTTCTCCTTTCCAAAGCTCAGCTTCCTCATTTGTAGAGTGTGAGTAAAAACTGCATTTATTTTACAACATTCTTGTTATGAGTAAATGAGATTTTACTCGCAATGTGCTCGGTCAGTACAGTACTTTCTACTTAGCTGACACGCCATGAATGCTAGTCATTATTCTCCCTTTTCTTTATCCTTTCTGCTGCCAAAAATACTCAGCAGCATGTGGTGTGAGGGCAATTGATAATACATCTAAGAGAAAATATTGACAATGTAATCCTGAAAAATATGTTCAAAATGAATCACTGGGATTAAACAGGTTTCTGGCCTACTCTAAAATTCAGAAAACAAAATCACATTACCTTTGATGTGAACTATGCTGCAATTTTAAATGCACAATGCAAAATACATATTATAATGTGGATTATCATTTCTGATACAACCATCTGGCAAAACCTGAGAAGGGGGTAATAGTACTGCCTTGTACTTGGAAACAAAGGCAGAAGATTCTGTCCTACTTCTTCAGACAGACAAATCTTCCTCTTCTGTATTTTGAGGAGGTCTTCTTGGTAAAATTCAGTTCCTTTATTTGCCCTTGACCCAGAATAACTGATAACTAGCATTAAATAGTTAAATTATTCTCTGAAAACTATCATGATTATATTGAAGGGAAATTTGGTTGTTTCTTTTTTTCCTCCAAGCAATTTTTGTCAAAATGGGCTTTTAATACTCACTTCAGTGAAAACTAAAATGCTGTCAACAGTGCTCCTAAGATACTGTCAATGCAATTTTATAGTAAATAATATTGTAATGTCAATGTATGACCAAGAAGATAACATGGTGTCAAGGATATGCTATGTGTGGCTATATCATAAATGTGATGGAAAATGCATATATATGCAGATCTTCTTAAGATGTCAAAACTGAGTTATGCAAATATTATTTACTGAGAGAAATGGAATTGAGTCAGAGAAAACTTTGTTAAAGATTATGGAAATTCTACTAAATAAAGATGATTTCACATTGTGGCAGCCAAGGTGCCTTCATATTATGAGGTGCTATTGTATCTCCTGTGACAATTCCGGATTTTCCAACCCCCAGGGACAATACCTGATACCCTTGGACTTGAGGAGTTTGTAGAAATAGTTCACAGGCTCTTCTACCATGATTTGCTGATAGTAGTAGGAAACTTGTAATTTCAGGAAGGGGTGAGAGAGTTAAGATGCTCTCGTGCCAAGGCCTGCTCCTGCGATACCGTTCTTCCTTCCTGCCCGCTCTCCTGCGTTATTATTGGAAAAGAGAAATTCAGCTTTTGGAACTACTGAGGGCTTCTCGAGGTGGAGAACAGTGGCATCTGTGTACACTTAACTGATTTCTAGATTCTTCTGTTAAATGTTATTCCTTCCGGTTAAGATTTTAAAATGTCATTGCTAATACAAAGATTAGTGCTTCTAAACTAGTTCACATTTATTGAAATACTTTCAAAGTCAAGTCAGTGGATGGCATGTATCTGAATTCCTTGGGATGTTTGTGGAAAAATAAATTTCTTCCTGGATTCTCTCTCTGCTGTCTTGATGGGGATTAAGTTTTTTCTCCTCCCTATGTGTTCTGAAAAGGCCTAGCTACCAAAAGGCATACATTTTTTTCTGCGCTAAGGAAAGCTTGGCCATTAATCATCCTGATTCCCTGTCTGGCGCTCATTTTTTCCTCTGCCTGGTGTGCAGGGTGCTGTTTCTCTGTCTGGGAAGTTTCTGCTACTCGATATCTTTTCAAAGATCATTTGGAAAGGACATTAAGTAGATAAAGATCTTTGTTTCTCCTTTCCACCCGCTCATTTATACTCTTGTGCAGAGGGACTGAGAGGCAGCACACTCACAGCTTCCCCACATTTTCATTTTTTTCTTACATGTAATTAAGGTGACCATATATTTTAGTGTCCCAGTTGGGGCATTCCTGAGAGAGAAAGGAAGCACTCTTCATTATTATGCTGGGCTATTGAAGAAAATCAAGAATCTCCCAGACAACCCTAGGCATATGGTCATTCTAACTCTACCTGCTTAAAACAGTCATACCAACTAACCTTTACCAATTAATTCTAAATGAACAATGACAGCCTCTTGATCAATTATTCTGACGGAGAATTATAACTTAATGTCTCCTAGTCTATGAGGACCATTACAATTCTCCTGGTGTCCTCTCTTGCTTCTTCAGTCTTTCTGAAATTTTCACTCCCTTAAGCCTGTGGTTTTCCACATGAAGTCATAGCCAGAGCACCAGCAGTGTCTGGGAACTTGTTGGAAATGAATAATTTTGGCCTCATCTCTATCTCTGATCTACAGATACAGAGATTGGGGGTGTTGCCCGATCATCAGTACTATAGAGCAAGCCCTTCAAGTGGTTCTGATGCACACTACTGTTTGAGAATGACTGCCTTAAGCTCAGACCATAACATTCTTTTCCTTCTGTTCAGTTCTCCCTCCACCTCCCAATTCTTTCTATTCCCCTTTTGCATGACTGAACTTGTGATATCATTAATTCTGTTCTAATTTAACTGGTGAAGTTAAAAGCATGGGAGGACTTGGGGGGGTCTGATTTTTTAATTAAATCTATTTTTGTAAATTTATCAGATAATTTTTGAGCATGAAATATGTGCTTGGTATTAAGTACAAGACAAATTCTGTTTTCTTAGAGCTGTGAGCTGTCTGCTAGAGGGACAGAAATGTAAACTAATAATTATTGTACAAGGGGGTTAAGGGCTGTGGAACTGGGTGTTGTGAGATCAAGGTCTCTTGACAGGGAACTCTCATAGAATTCTCATAGTTCACCTGCATCTCTCTGGATCAGGGAGCTAGAGAGCATTCAGACTTCTAGGTCCACGTTCTTTCATGAGGCTTCCTGGTCTGTCATCGTGTGTGTGTGTGTGTGTGTGTGTGTGTGTGTGTCCATACGCGAAACTCTGTCCCTTCCTCCTCTCTCACTGCCTTATTCTGATTTCTCCACTTTCGTAAGACCCTTCATTATCCCTTCTCAGCACAAGAGCCTACCCTGTCAGTTGCTTCTCTTTATGTTTCTTAACTGACATTTTTGATGAACAGAAAAAAAAGGGAGAATGGCTCTAATCCACTCCCATTTTTTCTTCTTTAGAAATAACCCTCCAGTCATCAGTCATTGGCCATCTATGATTTGTTTCGACTTGAACTGCGGTTATGGTAAACAACTTGGTATTGCTCAATTTGTTAAAAACTTTTCTTCAGTTAAAGACTATATCTTGATCCACAATGCCATTTCTGGATCTTTGTAGAAATGAGTTTCAAGATAATTTGTGTGTAAATTTTCTTTATGGTAATGCAAAGTATTTTGTTGTTGTTGTTCTAACATAGTCTAATAATATTGTTCTTATATTTAAAGGACTATCACTTTTGTATATATATATAATGCAAAATTTCTTTTGATTTAAAAAACTTTTTTCTCTGAATTAAAAAAATGATATTTTAAGTTTTATTAAAAATAAGTTGCTAAATTTAGATCTGTTTGGATTTTTAATAAATTTTTGCTGACATTATTAATAGCACAAACAGTTTATATCAAATAACTCTGGATAATGAAAATTCAAAATATAATTTTATTTATTGAACAATCTCAATTTGCTCCTTAAAGATATATTATTTCTATTAACTCTAACAGTTAATCTTGCATTGTCTCTGAATTAATTCTAATTCTTTTACAAGCATTTAGTTTAGGTTCTTATCATATGTCCAATAAGTAGTTGAATATCAAATTTGATATATGTATTTACTCAAGACTTTTCATCTTGGAGCAGATCCATACAATATTATGTGTTGTTTATGAATTGCTCTGATGAATAAGATCATTTTATCTGGTAATAAATTCAAACTATAAGCTGCCACATATGGCGAAAAGAATGCCTCTGGACTGAAGGTAAAATTCTTGCTTTTATAGCTTTTTCTTTAGTAATAAAACTAAGTCATTACCAAAATGGCTAAAATTAAAAAGCTTCATCTGACCTGTGGTGGCACAATAGATAAAGTCTCGACCTAGAATGCTGAGATCCCTGGTTCAAAACCCTGGGCTTGCTCAGTCAAGGCACATAGGAGAAATAACTACTATGAATTGATGCTTCCTGCTCCTCCTCCTGCCTTTCTCTCTCTCTCTTCTCTCTGAAATCAATAACTAAAGTTTTTTTTAAAGAAACCTTTATAATACTAATTGTTGAAGAAAATGTGGAACAATCAAAGGCTCATCTATATTCAGTACCCATTTAGTGTAAAAAATAGTCATATGTATTAGTCTATTACATTCATACATGTTATTCTAGACTTACATTCTACAATTTATATAGTAATATAAATTGTTTAACATTGCAAAAATTCTCCAGCTGCCATGAGCAAATGTTACATATAATGTTACATATAGTACTGTTACTGGGAAATCAATTTAGAACAAAATGAAAAGCAAAGAAGTGGATACTTGGTACTTCCTGGAAATATTAGTATTTATTGAAAACCTATTTCATTCATGCTTTCTGTGAGAAAAGAAGGATTTGACACATTAATTTATATTTCTTCTTTCCTAAGTGTTTCAAACGTGCAAATCTTCTCCACTATTCAAATAAGTTTCTGAAACATGGATTTCTTTTGCCTTTGTTATAAACATACATCAGTGATGTGGAGAAGAATTCTCTTGGGGTTGGACAGTATTTGTCCTGAAGCTAGAAGTATTAGTTTCTTTAATCCAGTCTGGACCCTGGAGCCCGAGTGACTGAGAATTATAGGTAATCATTGTCCAATGTTCATTCCAAGATAAAAATAGTTTATGATCCCACGCTCAAGCTGATGAGCCCGCGCTTTAGCTAGCAACCTTGGGGTTTCGAACCAGGGAGGGACCTTGGCATTACAGTTGATACTCTGTCCACTGCACTACCACTAGTTGGGCTATTGTATAGTGAATATTACTTTAAACAAAATGGTCCACTATTTTTGAGTAGTTAGAAAACAAAAACAGCCTGACCAGGCGGTGACGCAGTGGATAGAGCATTGGACTGGGATGCGGAGAACCCGGGTTCGAGACCCCGAGGTCGCCAGCTTGAGCGTGGGCTCATCCGGCTTGAGCAAAAAGCTCACCAGCTTGGACCCAAGGTCGCTGGCTCGAGCAAGGGGTTACTCGGTCTGCTGTAGCCCCACGGTCAAGGCACATATGAGAAAGCAATCAATGAACAACTAAGGTGTCGCAACAAAAAACTAATGATTGAGGCTTCTCATCTCTCTCCGTGCCTGTCTGTCCGTCCCTATCTATCCCTCTCTCTGACTCTTTCTCTGTCACTGTAAATAAATAAATAAATAGATAACCCCAAAAAACTATGTTTAAAAAAAAAGAAAACGGAAACAAAAACCAAGATAAAGCATAAAAAAACAACCATAGTTTAGCTTGCTGCAGGATTGAGGCAGAGGCGGGGTCACAGGGAGCAGAGGGACAGCAGTCAGAGGGAAAGAGGATGAGGGGATGGGATCAGAGAAGGTAAAGGGATTAGTGAAATTATATATACAGAACACATAGATACAGATAAGAGGACAGCAAGTCTCAGAGGGATGGGGGGAGAGAATTAGGGGGAGGGTTACAAAGGGGTGTAATGGGGAACACAGGGGTGGGGGTGAGAGTGTTATATTGAGTGGGACACTTGAATTCATGTTAACACAATAAACTAAAGTTAATAAAAAATATAATTTGTAGTTTCATTTGAAAAAAATAAATTAGTTTAACTCTGAAGCAGAAGATTTTATATAGTAACACTTCTAATTTGGGTCTCCTTTGACTCTGCTCATGTTCTTCAATGCTGAGGCAAATGGGTGGTGCTCAGCTCAAGGAATAAAAAGATAAAACAAAAACAACTAAATATCTAAAGCATCCATGAGCGCAGCATTGCTAATCCTTTTAAACTTATAACCTATGGGATAATTTCCCAAATATATTAAAATTCTCTACAGTTGAAAGTTAATAATTGCTTGCAAAATTAGTTTTCTCAATAGTATGCCGATATTTATCCAAGAGGAAGCATGCCAAAAGATTAGAGACCAGACTGCTGTTGGTGGAAATGTTTCTCATCAAAGTCATTAAACATTTATTTGGCATAAATTTAGTCTGATGTTCTTACTCTTGGGATAGAGGTCAAACTAAACCGTGAAAAACAGTCTTTTCCTGAGTATAGGAGAGCAGTTAGAATTAGCCAGAGCTGCATCAGTCTGCTGGATGTATTCCCAGGAGATTGATGGTGGGCCCCATATACCACCGATTTCCTAAGGGCTAAAAGCAGCCTGGAGTTGATTTTTAGAAAGCAGATAAAATATCTGCCATGCTGGGGCCTCCACTTTTAAATCTGATTCGCTGTGGGATAACTGCTATCTTCTTACAGAATTGACAGTTATCAGGTCCTAGTCTGAGAGAAATTTCCTGTCCAAATTAAGAACTTCAAATACTTAGAAATTAAAATGCAATGAAAATACTGATTTGGCTTTTAAAATGACTTTCCAAAAATGACATTAATCAAAGTCATTTAAAATTTTCTTCTCTCAGTTTTTTCATTTGCGAAGTGTGTATTGAAATCATAGTGCCTTTCTTTTATATATAGTATTGGTATGAGCATCAAACAAAGTAGAATCATTCCAGGCACCTAGCATACACTCAATAGATAGTATTGTTATTAATAAGTTACTTAATGTTAAATAATTCTGTACTTTTTGTGTGTGTATTTTTCCAAAGTTAGAAGCAGGGAGGAAGTCAGACAGACTCCCTCATGCACCCGACTGGGATCCAACCGGCATGCTCACCAGGGGGCGATGTTCTGCCCATCTGGGGTGTTGCTCTATTGCTGCCTGAGTTATTCTAGCGGCTGAGGCAGAGGCCATGGAGCCCTCCTCAGCGCGTGCCAACTTTGCTCCAGTGGAGCCTTGGCTGTGGAAGAGAAAGAGAGAGACAGAGAGGAGGAAGGATGGAGAAGCAGATGGGCACTTCTCCTATATGCCCTGGCTATGAATCAAACCCAGGACTTCCACATGCTGGGCTGATGATCTACTGCTGAGCCAATGAGCCAGGGCCAATGATTCTGTATGTTTAAAGCAACTTTGTGCAAGTGTTTCTTTGCATAATATCCTTTGAAATTTTAGAGGTATATTGGAAAGGGTACTTATATGTAACACTGGGGAACAAAATTTTTGTGGCGTCTACAAAACCACTTGTTCTTACTTAATTCAAGTATGCTGATCTCAAATCTGACATTAGGTTTTCTCTGTAAGCTACAGTTATTTTGCAATTCAAAATTTTAGGTTTTCATTTTATTGTAGAATTTTCAACATTTAGTTTAACATAATGAAGTAGAATGTCATCTTGAGCATCATCTTTGTGAAAATATAATAATTTATATAATGCAGTAAATACACTAATACACTAAAAGATATGATTGAATCAGAATTTGTCTACAATTTCAAAATAGAACATATTAAAATACTTACTTTAATCATAAAATTTGCGCAAAACTTATTTAAATTCTATTCAGGCAAAAAATTTGTATTTGTAGCTCTTGCATTTGTGTACTTGTTGAGGAGAATCTTGTTTGATGCTCCAACAGTGGTCTGCTATCATATTTCTGTCCCATCGCCCCTGATAATGCTCTTCCATTGTCTTCAGATCTTGATGAAAGCATTCTTCCTGCTCATCGCTAATAACTCCAAGATTTTTGGGAAACATATTAAGGTGACTGTTCAGGAAGTAAATCTTAATGCTCACGTTACATCCAATGTCACGGAAAGCCAGCAGCATCCTTTGAACCAGAAGTTCATAGTTTTTTGCTTTTTTGTTGCCAAAGAAGTTCTTTGAAACTGTCATAAAGGACTGCCATGCTGCTTTCTCCTTCTTATTTATCTTCCTGGCAAATTTTTGACATGTATGAAGGTTCGAATTTGAGGTTCATTGATTACACCTGCTTTTATCTTCTCGAAAGACAAGGCAAGAAAAGCAGAAATAATATGTTGAAAGCATTCACTTTCTCTATTCAAAACCTGAACAAACTGCTTCATTAAGCCAAGTTTAATGTGAAGTGGGTAAAAAATGATCCTGTCTCGATTAACTACAGGTTCATTCACAATATTTTGCATCCCTACTTCCAGAGCTTCATGTTTCAGCCACTCCTTCTGTGTCCAGTGTTTTTCCTGAGCTCAGCTGTCCCACAAACACAGAAAGCAAGGATACTTTGTGAAACCTCTCTGTTGTGCTAGCAGGAAATTTACCATTTTAAGATCCACACAAATGATTTAGTTATGCTCCTCATACTTCAGAAAGTCGAGGACAATTTTTAGGTCATTATAATCTTCTCACAGAAGAGTTGAATGACTGACTGGAACCACTGCATAAACATTACTGTTGTGTAGGAGAACACATTTCAGACTCCATTTAGAGCTGTCAAGAAATAGCTGCCATTCTGTTGGACTGTAAGTGGTAACACCTAGCTTGTTGAGAAGACTACTGATATTATGGCAGTAAACAAAGTATTTGTCTTTGGAAAAAAAAGTCCACAAAAATTTGTTCATGCTTCCTGAAGTAGGATACTTTAGCTGACCGGTGAAGTACATTCTTTTCTTGAAGCCTGGAGGCTAATAACTCAGCTGCTTTCTTTGATAGGCCCAAATTTCTTACTAAGTTATTCAATTCAGGTTGGCTAAACTGCTGAGGGGTGAATGACTGCTTGGCATCAGAAGAAGACCCTTCAGATTTTACAACCATTTTTTCATGCATCTTATCAAAATACACTTGATTACCACGTTCACTTTCTTCGTCCTTAGAAGAAATAAAACCATTAAAAACTGGAACCAGGAGTGTCTCAAAGTGTGGGATAGGTTGCATTGCTGAAGAAATATTAGGATATGTGATCATAAGGCATTTTTTATTGCCGATGTTCTTTGTATGGATCAGACAGAAATAACAATCACTGCTGTGGTCCTTAGGTTCATGCCAAACCACTGGAATACCAAAAAGTATTCCTTTGTGTTTTCCTTTTGTCCAGTCACAAAGTATTTTCTCACAATTATAACACAAATATGAGGAGCCCAATTCTTGTCTTGATCACCAAGGGGATCTTGAAAATAGGCAATATATGCATGTGTCACAAATGATGAAATATTGCGCCTTTGATGTTGAAGTGTGTAACAGCCACATATATAACAGAAGGTGTCAGGACTATTCTTACATTTATGCCTACTTGAAGAGGCAATGATTCAATCTTAAAACAAAATAAGAGGGTGTTTTTTATCAGATAATAATTTTTTACATTTAAAAACAACTACAATTATGTAAAAGTGATGTTTGTAAAACATTAATTGCCTTGTGGTTATGTTCAATCCAAGAGTCATTGCCCTTTAACTCCAATTTAAAAACCAATGCATGCCATTAACTGTAACAAAAAAATTAAAATTGCATAAAAACTAGAGCATGCACTGATAAATGGACTTCAAATTTGGAATTAGCGATGCAGAAATATATATTGATAGAAGAAGTTCTAAAACCTCATGCAACAGAAAGTGAAAAGAAAATTGTTCCCCAGTGTAATTTATCATTTTTGCTCTTAAACATTGATTCACAGAAAATTCTAAGAGGCTCAGAACACAGCAAAATGGGTTGATTAGACTAATAAGAATTAGATGAGATAAGAAAGTGAATATCTTGATTAGGAGGAAATCAAGAAAATAGCTCTTTTTCAGAATACGTTAGTCTGGCTGATTGACATGCAGACAAAAAATGGTTCTCATATGGCTTGTTCACTTTTCAACTAATTTAAGAATTATAAAAACGAAATTATCACATGCTGTTAAAACTTTATTCAGAAATTCTTAGTCTCTTCATTAGTACTGGGTATAATCTAATCACGTTTTTAGAGCTAAAATTAAACCTTGGAAAGAGGGATGGTCTGGAGCCAGGAGAAATGGTCCTCTGTGATTGGCTGGGTTAAAAACTGAGCTCTAGTTAGTCTCTTGGGAGGGTCCTTCTTTTGTGATCTCAGACACTCACCAGAGACTTTCTCTATTTCTTCACACATATTTGATATATGCATATATGCACAAATGTGCAAAGATATTTATTACATATCATAAATATATGGAGAGACCATCTATAATTGTCATATAATGTGCATCTGTCTATACATGCATGTATACATATGGATATTTATATATATATTTGTCCTTGGTCTTTCTGGGGAGTCTGATGAATGTCTGAGTGTCTGGGAGAATAACCGAGGACTCCCCATTCTGAGAAGTCAGAGGTATAAAGAATGTCTGGGAAGTGTCTAGTTTATAACCTCCCTGTCTTCCTTGCCTCACTCTGAGAGTTTCACTTGTTCATGCCCTGTTGGTATTCAGCTAACTCTAAGAGGAATCCCTATGTAGATGTCAGTGATTCTTTTCCTGCATAGCTCTCTTCCCCCTCTGGAAATGTGCCATGATCTTACAGTCACCCCTGCTTTCCTAAACCCGTGGGATCTGACATTAGCTGCCATGTCTCTAGAATTAGACTCTTCAAGGGAAATAGATACACAGTTATTTTCCACAAAGAAGTACTTAATAACCTACACACTTTAGTATAATCTTGGGATTTATATTTTGCTTGGAGAGGAAATCCACAATTTTAACTTGATTCTAAATAGTTTGTTTTGATAAATAATAAGAAACAGTTGACTTATCGTATGTTCCAAGAGAACCATATGATACACACTTTTTACTCCAAGTTATACATAGGAGTCATTCTAAGCATTAAAGTCACTCACAAAAAAAATGATTGTGAAAATTAGCTCAAGAAACCTTCTAAACACTATCATACAGATCATTTGTGTTTATTTTATAATTCAGTTCAGTTAAATTAAAAAAATAAAATAAAACAAAACCTGACTGATGGTCAACTTAGTTCTTCATCTTCTGGACTTTAGTTTAAACTGTCTTTAGACTTTGTGCCCTGAATCCTTTTCCCTCTTTGTGCTTATGTGAAGACAGGAAGTTTATCTTCCTTCATACCCATCACCTTTACCCCCATACACCTCTCCCACCCCACTCTGCCCTCAAGCAGGTCACTTCTAGCCCACAGAGCAGAATCTCCCTCAGTGAATGCCAAGGGCGTTATTCTGAGCGCAAGCCTCTGACCTATCTCAGTTTGTGACGATCCCAGCTTTCCTAGACCTCCAGCAACGTTAACTCTTCAAGGGTGTCACTGAAGACTACTAAAGGTGGTAGGTAATGTGATTTACTGTATATATCGGGCCTTTTGTTATACTAGAAAATGTCTTTAATCTTATAATTTTGTATACTTTAAATGGAAACACAGCATTATTATAATAGAGACTGCATTGTGTCCAATGACTCATACCCAATACAGGAGCAACGAGCCCCTGGCAGAGAGCTTCAGACACTACTCATTATTGCATCCCTGAATAGGTCTTACAGACCCAGGTGGCTTCTTGACCTAAACATTAATCCCTGGGGAAAAATTAGAGTTTCATAGCTAAAAACACAGCATCCAGGAACTTTCTGGTGTTTAAGGTTAATATTCCTTTCTAAAAGAAAAATAAAGGCAGGCTCAAAAGCGATTGTTTGAGGAATTTTAAAAAGAAGTGTTTGGAAATAAATGAAGAGATGCCAAATGAGAACAGAGGCTATTTATTCAGCATTTGCTCAGAAAAGGCTCAGCCACACTCATGTTGGGTGGAGACTCACAGGCAAGCAGGGGAGTAGGGCCCTTAAGAGTGAAAGGAAGGAAAAGCTTCAGGTGTGCTCTGATTAGCCGTTGTTGGCAGGGAGTGGAAGCAGACTAACTAGAACAGGGTCGTTTCAGGTGAGTGATTCAGGGAGCATATTTATTTGACACTCTCTAGTTGGTTCTGCAGTAGAAGTGGGGACAGACTAGAGAAACTGGCAGTCACTAACTTCTGAGCATTGTCTGCTGCAGAGGTTGTGGGCTGGCTTCCCAGGCTGGTTGCTGTGGAGATGGTAGATTAGAATTTTCTTGTCCTATATGGCCATCCATTGTCCATTTGTATTACAATATTTAAGGTATGACAACAGAAAAAATCCTTTAATTGGTATTAAGAATAGGTTAAAAAAAAATTTTGTAAGCAGTGTTAAAATGGTGCAAGAATAGTTAAAACAGTAGAACTAAATAGATAATCCTGAAAGAGATTATTATGTATGATAAATTAATATTGAACTCCAGAAAGCTCACATATGAAATAAGAAAGGTATTTTAAAATGATGTATGTGGGTGGAGAGAGTAGATGGGGCATAAATGATAATGGATGAAGACTTGACTTGGAGTGGGGGGTGGATGTACGGTGTACAGAGATGTGTTGCAGAGTTAAGCATCTGATATATGTATAATTATGTTAAGCAGTGTCACTCTAATAAACTCAATTAAAAAATAGAATAATTAAAGGATAACAAATGACAGTGAAAAATTTAGCAACTTATTGAAACCCTACATTCACATGAGAATATACTCCAAGGAAATTCTGGACTAAAACAAAATGTTCACAATTTAACAAGTCTATGTAAATGAATATTTATTTAGTTTCTATATAAATAATTTCTAAACATATAATCACTAATATGTATCTCAGAAAGAAAAATATAGATCTGAAAACCTAAAATGATAAAACTAATTTGCATCAAAAAGATCATATTTTTTATTTATAGAGTTCACTGAACTCAATGAGAGGAATCCTTAAAGATAAACCTAGAGATAATTAAAGGCAAAGAAAAGACAAATTATAAAATTTAAAAAAATATTGCCTACAAATATATGAAAAGTTTAACCTTAAATGTAATCAAAGAAGAAAAAACATACTAGCACAGTGACCTTTTTTTTTTAATTTAGTGAATCAAATAATAACATAAAAAATTTACTACTCACTACTAAGGACATTGTAGAGAGATAGATTCACATGTACTTCTGGTAAGAGTTTATATTATATAATTACTCGAAGATAATTAGAAATTAATTTAGCAGTGTATATTAAATTCTTAAATATTCTTACCCCTTTATCCAATTAGACCTTATTATGAAGAAATACACAGAGAAAGATATTTATTGCAACATTATTTATTTGATGAAAATGTAGAAATAACTGCATGTTTAAAATTAGAGTAATATCTCCCAGGAAGAAATACAAATGGCCAACAGATATATGAAAAGATGCTCATCTTCATTAGTTATTAGAGAAATGCAAATCAAAACTATAATGAGATACCACCTCACACCTGTTAGATTAGCTATTATCAACAAGACAGGTAATAGCAAGTGTTGGAGAAGCTGTGGAGAAAAAGGAACCCTCATTCTCTGTTGGTGGGAATGTAAAGTAGTACAACCATTATGGAAGAAAGTATGGTGGTTCCTCAAAAAACTGAAAATAGAACTACCTTATGACCCAGCAATCCCTCTACTGGGTATATACCCCCAAAACTCAGAGACATTGATTGATATGTAAAGACACATGTAGCCCCATGTTCATTGCAGCATTGTTCACAGTGGCCAAAACATGAAAACAACCAAAAAGCCCTTCAATAGATGACTGGATAAAGAAGATGTGGCACATATACACTATGGAATACTACTCAGCCATAAGAAATGATGACATCGGATGATTTACAACAAGATGGTTGGATCTTTATAACATTATATGGAGTGAAATAAGTAAATCAGAAAAAACTAAGAACTGCATGATTCCATACATAGGTGGGACATAAAAAACGAGACTAAGAGACATAGACAAGAGTGTGGTGGATCTGGGGGGGAGGATGAGAGGGAGGGAGAGGGGGAGGGGATGGGGAGAGCACAAAGAAAACCAGATAGAAGGTGACAGAGGACAATCTGACTTTGGGTGATGGGTATGCAACATAATTGAATGAAGAGATAACCTGGAGATGTTTTCTTTGAACATATGTACCCTGACTTATTCATGTCACTCCATTAAAATTAATAAAAATTGATTGAAAAAATAATAAAATGTAATTACAATAAAAATAAATAAAATTAGAGTAATAATAAATTATAGTGCACCAAATATAATGGGAAATTATATAGCCATTAAAATATATTTTTAAAACTGGTTATAATTCCATTTTTTAAGATTTTATTTACTTGTTTTTAGAGAAAGAGGTGAAACAGAGAGAAAGAAAGAAGGGGGGAGGTCCAAGAAGCATCAACTCCTATATGTTCCTTGACCAGGCAAGACCAAGGTTTCAAACTGGTGATGTCAGCATTCCAGGTCAACACTTTATCCACTGAACCACCACAGGTCAGGACATTAAAATATTTTTATGAAAGATTTTTATGGGATGAGAAATATGCATGCTACAATGTTAAGAGAAAAAAATGAAGGGGTTACAGAACCCTCTGCTAAACATACATGAACATGTACTTTAAAACTACATCTTTGGTTATTTTATTATATAAATTCCAAGAAGTGTAGTTATCAGGTATAAACATCTTAAAGCTTTTCCTATATATTACCAAATTTCCTTCCAGATGGACTGACGCAATTTATATTTTTACCAGCAGTATATCTGATACCATCTCATAGGATTCCTTTTGCTCCTCACTTTCTCAACTACAGGGTACTAAGTATCTTTAAAATCTTTGTCAAAATGTTGATTAAACATCTCATTAATTTAATTTACATTAAAGATTATGTTTTTGTAAGACATTTTTATTGCTTTTGTGTATATCTGAATGATCTATTTGTGATTGTATTTGCTGCATGCTCATTTTTTTCTTTTCTGAGTTGTAAGAACATTGATATTTTAAAGAGGAAATACCTAATGCCATATGAGTCAAGGACCAGTAGAAGCTCTAAGGTTTTTCTAATTTATTCAACACCTACTTATTTAGGAAATCATTATTTTCCATCTGTCATGTTTCAACATTGTTAGGACCAAAGAAATTGAATATGGTATGGTATTTAAGCAAGTTACAAGTAAAATGGAGAGATTGATATGTACACATAATTAATTCTAAATTTGTGAATGAGGGTTAGTTTTTTTAAAAAATAGATTTATCTTTAAATTCTGCCTTGAAGAACATGCTTGGTTTATGGCTGGTTCAATGAAAGCCTTTCTGGGTTGAAGAAAGCGTGCGGGCAAGGGAAGAGCACTTGTGATTAGGTCAAGACGTGTCACGCGGAGAAGCCTGGCTCTTCATCCCCGCCATCCATGCGGTTGTGTTCATCTTTGAAGTCTTTACTGTCTGGAAACAAACTCTCAAGCACCGGAGGTCAGAAACTCTATCTCAGAAATGTTCTCAGAATTAGTTATTTTTAAGGAAGCTGACATATTAAATCTCAGAAGTACCCCGTGTAGAAAATAACCATTTAAATTTAAGTTTAGGTAGAATAAGACTGTGGAAGTGGATTAGATATTTGCTATAATCATGCCAATGCATTTATTCCCAGTAATCATCCTATGGGAGGCCTTCAACGTTCTCAGAATGAACGGAATCGGAACAAAAGTTTTACCAGTAATATTCAAGTGTTAAATGGCATCATCTAACAGACACAATTAAGTTGTCCTGCAGCCTATGTGACATGCAGTGCTCACGTTTCTAAGGGTTGAACATGACCAACATTTTTACCCCTGAGCATCTCTTTTTCTCACCTTCCACTATTGTATTGTACTTATATACTTATGATGGAGAAATTCTTTCATTTGCTATTTAGTATTTCCAATCAAATTACAAGACAATGCTGCAGTTCAGAAAACCATTCTATCTTTTTAAGTATTGATTTTTAGCCTTTCCTGCCTCAATACTAGACTTACTTCACAGGTAGAACACTGTCCTATACATAGTATCTCTCATGAGAATCACTGATTGGGAACTGGTTTGGGGGTGAGGGAATGTAGATTAAGAAAAGTCAGGTCAGACATTCTGATATATCTCTTTCTTACCCCACTTCCATGGTCAGGAACCTAAATAAGACCCTCTCCCTCTCCTTACATTTTTTTGCATGAAATGCACAATATATTTATCTTCAAATATTATAGTTTCAAGGAACAAAAATATTTATGAAATTAATATTATCCAAAGAAAGGGTTTTACAAAAAAAAAAATAATGCCTTAAGTGTAAGGCCATTTATATACAATTTAAAAACAAATGAAACTCACATTTTTATGTGTAGTACATAATTGGTAAAATACAAAAGCATGCATTTAAAAAGCAAATACAACATTTATACTATTTTGTTTTTTTTAATTTGCGGAAGAGAGTGATTGAAATGGTATCAGAGGGTATTACCTAAGGATAATTTTTAAAAGACTTGAAGCAAACATTTTTAAAAACTTAAATATGGCCCAGCATGCAGGAGTCCCAAGTTCTATTCCCGGCCAGGGCACACAGGAGAAGGGCCCATTTGCTTCTCCACCCCTCCCCCTCTCCTTCCTGTCTGTCTCTCTCTTCCCCTCCCGCAGCGAGGCTCCATTGGAGCAAAGATGGCCCGGGCGCTGGGGATGGCTCTGTAGCCTCTGCCTCAGGCGCTAGAATGGCTCTGGACGCAACAGAGCGACGCCCCAGAGGGGCAACGTATCGCCCCCTGGTGGGCATGCCGGGTGGATCCTGGTCAGGCGCATGTGGGAGTCTGTCTGACTGCCTCCCGTTTCCAGCTTCGGAAAAATGAAAAAAAAACAAAAAACTTAAATATGATAAGAAAGTAAAATAGAGCAATAGTGTTTTATATAGTATTATTCTCTCTACTTTTATGTATGAATAAGATATACCACAAATATTGGAACATATGTTCTTTTATATTAAAATAGTCAAAAATTAATATTTAATGTATGTATGATATTTACATATTTCTCCTTTTATTTCTCTCATAATTAAAGTTAGCTAAAATATATTTTGTCTAAATCTTTTAAATTAAGTTCATTCAATGTGAATTAATCAGTGAAATGTTAGATGCTTTTTAAAAATTTTGTACACAGATCTTGTGTTTATTATGATGTTGGTGTTTCTAATGGAGAGGATTGCAGTCATTAGGGAATTTGAAATGTGCCAATTTAACTTCACAATTTTATTTAGGGCAAGGTTTGGTGTCTATTTTAACCCAACCCATGGAAACATCAGTTGTTTTACTTCTAACAACTAGCAGAAGTGTCTGTCCTGTAAGAGTAAGTTTTACTAGAACAGGAGAAAAAGTAAAGGGTAGTTTTTAATTAAACTATTTGGAATAAGGAGTGAATCACTTAGTTCAATTGATGTACTGCCAAATAAATTTGCTTTTGAAATTATTCTTAACTCAAATAAATGCTTCTACTTAGATATTTGATAATACTATTTCTAGAGAACATATGTCATCAATGTTATTTACCCATTTTCATTCTGAATTTAATACACATGTTGATGAAAACTAAATGGTTTTAAACTGTTCAGCTTTCCAGTAACAAATTTCAAACAAAAGTTGCTGTAAACAATGAAAAGGTATTTACATTAAAATAATTACATTATATATCTATCATCTATCTATCTATCTATCTATCTATCTATCTATCTATCTATCTATCAAGTGAGAGGCGGGAGGCAGAGACAGACTCTCACATGTGCCCTTACTGAGATCCACCCTGCAAGACCCCTAATGGGCGATGCTCTGCCCATCTGGGACTGCTGCTCCATTGCTTGGCAATAGAGTCATTTTTAGTGCCCGAGGTGAGGCCACAGAGCCATCCTCAGTGCTCAGGGCCAACTTGCTCAAAATGTTTGAGCCATGGCTGCAGGAGGGGAAGAGAGGAGAGAGGAGAGAGAGAGAGAGAGAGAGAGAGAGAGAGAGAGAGAGAGAGAGAGAGAGAGAGAGAGAGAGAGAGAAGAAAGAGAAGTGGAGAAGCAAATGGTCACTTTTCTTGTGTACCCTGACCAGGCATCCAACCTGGGACCTTCACACTCTGGGCCAATGCTCCCCTGCTGAGCCAACCGGCCAGGACCAAATTATTACATTATTAATGTCTGTATAATCAATGATTGATCTTTTAATATGTGTTGCTGTCATAGTAAAGCTATATATAGTTGGGTCTTTGCCCTTAGGAGGTCTTTAATACCCTCTTGGAAACTATGTATATTTTTCCATTGACAAAAGTTGATAGCATTCTAAAAGAGGTTGAAAATTTCTATTTATTATGCCTAACAACAGAAGAAAGTTGTTGGTACATTGGGTATATCATTTGACTTGTCTGAAGCAAATTGTGTCTATAAATATTGCTGAGCTATATGACTTATTTATGCCTAGAAGTACTTTGAATTTTGCATTTACCTTTTAAAAAGTGTTTTACATTCATGAAATCACATTCCCTACTCACTCAGGATGTACATGTTCTTGTCCTTTTCACTCTGTCACTTGGTGGTCAGCATTCAAAGCTTGCTGAAAAGACACCCAATGATAAAATTTCAGTGATAATTTATTATATATCAAGCAAGAATATTGCTTTTAATTTTATTTCTGTTTCAGCAAAAAATTATCTAGAAACCAATAATTTGAAAATAAGGGTTTAATATAGTTTCTCCAAGTAAAACATGTATTCATATTAACTGCTATGGTTATATTAGATTTTAATACTCCATTAATTCAATAATGTATTATGATCTCATTCTCCTTCTCATTTGAAAAACAAATTTTCACTTTAACATTCACTTGTCTACTGAAAGAGTGAATTCTAGACTATATAAAGATACTAAATATCATGCAAGGTATAATTAGAAATAGTGTATGTCACATAGTGGGGTGGGGGCTAAACTGCAAAATTAAAGTGTTTGTATTAAAGTATGTTTTGCTCAATTATTTAGGACATGTCCATTGAACACCTTCACTGTTTATACAATTTACATGGCTTATAAGATAATTTAAGTAAAATAAATTAGGCATATACACATACAAGTACTAAATAAGATTATATTACCTGAAAGCAGCCTCAGAGAGGAAGCCATGAGAGTCAGGGGCATGAGAGTTTATTGCTCACTTTGTGGTGAAGGTGGAATTTGATCTTGACTTTAAATGATGAAATGGATTTAGATGTAGTGATATTAGGAGTGGCAAAGTTATGGAGCCTGACAACTATGGGATATTTCTTGGGACCTGTGAGGTGGATTAGAAGCCAGTCTGCATATAGGAAGGATCAGAAAGGGAGGATGAAAGGGAAGTGGGTATAGATCAAAAATAATTTGAGTAGCAGATTAAGTAGCTTGGTTTCTAATCCGTAGGTGATGAAGAACAATTTTAATGATGCTAATGAAAATATTATTAACATGTACTGAATTCTTTTATGTGCCGGTTCCAGTTCTGAGTCCTTACCATGTATTGGTCATTTCATTGTCATTTTAACTCTGTGAGTTGATTCTATCATATCCTTCAGCTTGTAGAAAAGGAAATGGAGATCCTGAGTAGTTTAGAAACTTATTCCAGGTCAAATGACGACCGAGTACTTGAACCTGCTTAGTCTTACTACGCAGTGGGAGAAATGGCTGAACTGTAAGTTTTGTGTGTGTGTGTGTGTGTGTGTGTGTGTGTGTGTGTGTGTGTGTGTGTATTTTTAGTTTAAATACATTGTTTAAATTTTAAAAATTCATTTTTCCCACTTATTTTTTCAGAGACATTTATTCACTTAACAAATTGAGCTAGTGTTTCACTTAAGATGCTTTGAGTTAATGATGCTCTAGGATGATTAAAAGTACAGCAAGAATTAGGAGGCTATGCAATGAAGAGAGATAAGAGGCTTCTTAGCCATAAGGCTAATTACCGAAACTGGTGAAGTGAGAATTAATCAGGGTCTCAACTGGGCTTATGACAGTGAGAGTAGAAAGGGGCGTGTGAGTGCTGGGTTTGCGCACATGTACTCAAGTATGAGTGCATGTCTCAGGTGGGAGTTATAGATGAGATGTACTTGAATTTTAGGTCTGAATGGCTGGGAAGATGATCTGATATTTACAGAAATATGGAGTAAGAAGCAAAGAAATATATATATGGGGACATATGTTTAGATTTGTTTAGTATTAGATTAATGTATGTATAAAACAGGTTAATTTAGCAGATATATCAGGTATGTATACAGGTATATTAGCAGAGAGTTTGAATAGAGGGTCAATTCTAGAGCGTAGAGGACAGAGGAAATGGCTTTAGGTAGAGATTTTGAAGTTATCCATGTATAGGAGGTAGTTGAAACCTTAAGAAAAATAATATTGCTAAGAGGAAGTGGGCAGACAGAGAAAAGAAGAGAACCCAAAACAAAACATCACATTAAGAGTTTTTGGGTAAATCAATGTAGCTAATATATTCTGTGTACGTATGTGTTTGTATGTACACTCCATTTGAAATATTTTGAGACATAAGAAACAACTGGAGATTCAAATAAAAACTTCAGATTTAATTTTGTATAATTTATTATTTTATTAATAATTTCCGATGCTCAATCAACTCTTTCATTAAGAAAATCAATAAGCAGGCCCTGGCCAGTTGGCTCAGCGGTGGAGCGTCGGCCTGGCGTGTGGGGGACCTGGGTTCGATTCCCGGCCAGGGCACATAGGAGAGGCGTCCATTTGCTTCTCCACCCCCCTCCTCCTTCCTCTCTGTCTCTCTCTTCCCCTCCCGCAGCCAGGGCTCCGTTGGAGTGAGGATGGCCCGGGCGCTGGGGATGGCTCCTTGGCCTCTGCCCCAGGCGCTAGAGTGGCTCTGGTAGCGGCAGCCCCCCGAGGGGCAGAGCATCATCCCCTGGTGGGCAGAGCGTCGCCCCTGGTGGGCGTGCCGGGTGGATCCCCGTTGGGCGCATGCGGGAGTCTGACTGTCTCCACCTACAATGTGTTAGATATCATTGTAGATGTTGAGGATATACTTTAAACCAAACAGAAAAACCTTTCAACTTCATGGGTTTTACAGGCACTGAAGAGCATATATATATATAATATATATATTAAATATATATATATATATTTTTTTTAGGTGAGAGGAGGGGTGATAGTGAGGCAGACTTCCACATGCGCCCCAGCCCGGCAACCTCATCGGATGCCAATGCTCAAGTACTGAGCTATTTTTAGTTCCTGAGGCTGATGCACTCCAACAAACCATCCTCAAAGCGGGGGGATGCTTGAACCAATCGAGCCACTGGTTGCAGGTGTGGAAGAGGAAAGGGTAGAGGGAAGGGGGAAGACACAAATGATTGCTTCTCTAGTGTGCCCTGACTGGGACTGGATCCTGAGATGTCCATACTCTGGGCAGATGCTGTATCCACTGAGCCTCTAGTTCTTAACTTACCAAATTTAGCAATTCCAAATTAATCATCTAGGCAGCAATATTTTATTGAGTGTATAGTTTGGCATAATTTATTGAAAAAAAAGGATATAAAAATTTCATGGGAGAACAAGAAAAATCACCCACAACATAAAATAGAGAAAAAACGTGAATGCATTTCTCTATAGTACTTCACTTAAGTAGATGAAGAAATGGGCCCACTTTGAGCATAAGGGACTTCAGAACTCATAACAATGACAATTCCAGTAAAATTAAAATTAGACTCAAAAAGCTTTTTTTTTTTCCATTGGAAAGTGCTATTTTGAAAATAAGTACAAAAAACTTATGTATAGGGAACATCAGTCTCCCAGTAAAGGATTTTAATACCTTTCCATCCAATTTTATTTAGATAGTATTACAAATGAAATAAGTTAAGAAAGGTTTCATGAGGTATTTTTTTTACAAGCTTTAGTAGGAAGTTAATATTACAGTAAAAGACAATTTACTTATATAATTAGTATACAGTTTTATTACTCAAGTTACAATATTCATGATGTAAGTTGAGGTAAGGTACTAAAAATTTTTCAAAGCTTTATTTGGTGAAAAATTTAAGCCTTGTATTACTGTATTTAAATAATTACAATGTTACCATTGGAGGAGAAATTATGGGCTTCTCCTCTCTATTTATTCATTAGTAAATATGGACTACTCATTAAGTATAGGGCTTTCTTCAAAGGTAAACGTCGCCTTCAGGATCATTATACTTACCAGGAGATGGCACTAATACACTGTTCCACAGCCCAGAAAGCAAATCGCATGCCAAAGGTTACCTCAGCAATGCATTATGTAATATGGTGTGAATTAAACATTTTGTTTCATTCTACTGCATATCTTTCAATCATTTATGTTGCATGTTAAGATAATTAGTTATCTTGCCTTGCCTGCATTAAAAGCCCAAATTATTCTATGTCAGGAATATAATATATGATTTAAGTAAATCTTACCGTGTTTCATTTTGCTGTTTATTTTTTAATTTATTAATTTTAGAGAGAAAAGAAGAAAGGGAGAGAGAGAGATTTGTTGTTCTACTTATTTATGCATTCATTGGTTAATTCTTGTATGTGCCGTGACTGAGAATTGAACCCTCAACCATGGCATATCAAGACGATGCTCTATCTGACTTACTTGGCTAGAGCTAGTATATATTTTATTTTAGCAAATGATCTAGCCTTAAAAAGAAGAAAAAGAAATATATTTGTGTACTAAAAATCCAGTGGTTACTAATTAATCAATAATAATAAGCTGTAAGGTGCCAATGGGTCTCAAACTCAACAAAATTAAGGGGGTGCTAATATAAAAGCTGCTGTGAATATTAATTACCTGTATCATTTGTATTTACTGTAGTGTTAGTAGATACACTTTCACTTTATGAAGAGATTTGGACTATTAACATTCAAAATGTTATACGAGGCCTGACCAGGCAGTGGCGCAGTGGATAGAGCGTCGGACTGGGATGCCGAGGACCCAGGTTCGAGACCCCGACGTCGCCAGCTTGAGCATGGGCTCATCTGGTTTGAGCAAAAGCCCACCAGCTTGAACCCAAGGTCGCTGGCTCCAGCAAGGGGTTACTTGGTCTGCTGAAGGCCTGCAGTCAAGGCACATATGAGAAAGCAATCAATGAACAACTAAGGTGTTGCAACGTGCAATGAAAAACTAATGACTGATGCTTCTCATCTCTCTTCGTTCCTGTCTGTCCCTGTCTATCCTTCTCTCTAACTTACTCTCTGTCTCTGTAAAAAATAATAAATAAATAAATAAAAATTAAAAAAAAAAGTTATACGAGGATCTCATTCAAGGATTCAATACTTAACATATTTTTTACTTTAATACTTAAAAATTTTTTAGTCTTGTATGCAATTACTGGCATTCATATCCATATTTGTTTGTTAAACAAAATGGAAGATTGGATGCTTATTTAGGAATATGACTCAAATAACTTTCAACATGTTATATGCTGTGTGTCTGACATTACGCTAACTGTTGGAAATCTGAAGATGACAAGTAGCTCACAGTCTTACGTTATGCAGTTTACTTTTCTTCTTTTTTTTTTTTGTATTTTTGCGAAGCTGGAAACAGGGAGGCAGTCAGACAGACTCCCGCATGTGCCGGACTGGGACCACCGGGCATGCCCACCAGGCGGTGATGCTCTGCTCATCTGGGGCATTGCTTTGTCGCAACCAGAGCTATTCTAGCACCTGAGGCAGAGGCCATGGAGCCATCCTCAGTGCCGGGCCAACTTTGCTCCAATGGAGCCCTGGCTGCGGGAGAGGAAGAGAGAGACAGAGAGGAAGAAGAGGGGGAGGGGTGGAGAAGCAGATGGGTGCTTCTCCTGTGTGCCCTGGCCGGAAATTGAACCCAGGACTCCTGCACACCGGGCCGACGCTCTACCACTGAGCCAACCGGCCAGGGCCTCGTTATGTAGTTTTCTATGTGACTTAAATTATTTTGATATTTTTGATGCTGCAGTGCTGCCATATTGAATTAAGGAAGGGCTTGTGATGGTATTAAGAATTAATTACAATTAGATATTTAGAAGAGACTTACATAATTTTTGATGCTTCCTAAAATATCAATGTTGGTTTTCTTTATGTAAATCTCTTTTTAACTTCTTTTCAATATTATGCCTTTATGAGGTATTCACACTTTCTGGAAAAAATTGCTTCTTCAGTAAAAGAAAAAAACCAAAGTATTTTGTGATAAAAAAGTTACATTTGGAACTTTGGAAGGAAGCTTGGTAATACAGGTTAAAAAACAAAATTTAAGTCTTTTTAAGGGGTTAGCAGATTACATTGTTCTACTAAATATTCATAAAATTGTTGTCTGTTGTTATAATTCAGAAAGAAAGAATATATTGTATAGTGTTTATACTTTTTATGTCACTAAGTAAATATTTAAGGAACAAGGCAGCAAGAATCGAATGACAATAAGAGATAAAGAAGCTTGAAAACTATAATTTTAAGTGTTCAAGTAGCCCTGCTAGTTGCATCAATGGTTGAGCATTGGCTTGGCATGTAGAAATCCTGGGTTTGACTTCTGGTTAGGGCACACAGAAGAAGTGACCATCTGCTTCTTCCCTCTTCCCTCTACTTACTCTCCTGCAGCTATGGCTCAATTGGCTTGAGCAAGTTGGCCTTGGGTGCTGAGGATGGTTCTGTGGCCTCTGCTTCAGGCACTAAAAAAAATGGCTCTGGTTGCAACGGAGCTATGGCCCCAGATGGGCAGAGCATTGCCCCCTAGTGGGCTTGCCGGGTGGATCCTGGTTGGGGTGCATGCGGGAGTCTGTCTCTCTGCCACCCTTCCTCTCACTAAAAATAAAAGAGTTCAAATTATAAAATTGTAGTCCACACAACAGGCAGAACTTATGTACATAAAAATTACAAGTTTGTGGTTTTTTGGTGTTTTATACTTTTGGAATGATGGACTAAAGTGTTGGATAGTATGAACTCTTGAGTCTGATTTGTCTGTGTTCAGGTTTTGAAAAATGATCTATTAGGCCCTAGCCTGTTGGCTCAGCGATAGAGCGTCGGCCTGGCATGCAGGAGTCCCGGGTTCGATTCCCGGCCAGGGCACACAGGAAAAGTGCCCATCTGCTTCTCCACCCCTCCCCCTCTCCCTCTCCTTCCTCTCTGTCTCTCTCTTCCCCTCCCGCAGCCAAGGCTCCATTGGAGCAAAGATGGCCCGGGTGCTGGGGATGGCTCCTTGGCCTCTGCCTCAGGCACTAGAATGGCTCTGGATGCAACAGAGCGACGCCCCAGATGGGCAGAACATCGCCCCTTGTGGGCATGCTGGGTGGATCCCAGTCGGGCGCATGCGGGAGTCTGTCTGACTGCCTCCTCATTTCCAGCTTCGGAAAAATGAAAAAAATAAAAATAAAAAATGAAAAATGATCTATAAGTACATATATTTAGTAGTATGTAAAATACCCATGTTGCAGTTGTAGATAGATATTCTGTTAACAGTATTTAAAAATCACAATTATTTTAAGTAAACCAAATAGAGGAAACTGTTATTGTTTTCATGTCGTGTTTCCAGATCGATGTGCCTACCTGCAAATGGGTAGTTTTCTAGCATTATCAGAAAGAGGTTGTGTGTGTACCTGCACACACACAAACTCTAGATCGCAATCAGAAAAAAAAATTGTCTCAAATTTATTGCTGAAAAACGTATTTTGAATTATTAGGATCAAATAAATGATCTCCAATACAATTTTTTAGTAGAAGAAACTTTCCATTAAAGGAAATCTTAAATATATGGTAATATGTAAAATATATGACAAGTTTTTTCTTCTGGTTGTTCTGGTTGCAAAGGTATTGCTCTTGGAAACCCACCTCAATTCATTTCTTTTAGACTCCAAATCACAGAAACCTAATTCCATAGTCACTGAACCCAAGGGCTACAAATTTCTTAATTTGAAAAATAGTAATTTTTCCCTCAGAGCTCAAAAAAGAAACCTTTATTAATGCTTTAATTTCCATCTCTTCCAGTAAGAAGAAAATTAAACTGTAAAGACCTCTACCTACTTGCATTAGGTTTTTCTTTTAATTGTGGTAAGAACACTTAATGAGGTCTCTATTTTTTGCATAGCTAATTAATTGTTCCCACACCTTTTGCTGGAAAGACTATCCTGTCTTCACTAAATTGCCTTTGCACCTTTGTCAGAAGTCAGTTATCTATATATGTGTGGGTCTCTGCCTGGAATTTACTTTATTCCGTTGATCTAATTGTCTGTCTCTATGTCTATATTACACTGTGTTACTGAGTCTTGAAAGCACATATTTTTGGGGAGTATTCTAAGTTCTTTACATTTTTATATCATTTTATAATCAGCCTATCAGTTTCTAATACAAAAAAAAAAAAAAACAAATTGCTCTGGGTCTTTGTATTACATTGATGTTTATAAATCAATATGTTGTCTTTTCATTAAAATTATAAGACTTTCTAATTTCTCATTAGTTTTCTTCTTTGATCCATATGTTATTTAGAAATGTGTTATTTAGTCTAAGTGTTTGGGGTTTTTTTGGATACTTTTCTACTATGTTTTTAATATAAAACCATCTTGTTCAGGTAATATATTTTGTGACCTGAATATTTGTTAATTTTTGTGAACTTGTTTTATGGACCAGAATATGTTTCCATGTGTACAGCAAAGAATGTATTTTCTGCTGCTGTTGAGTGTTTTATAAACACAACTTAAATGAATGTGATTATTAATATTCTTCAAGTCTTCTATATACTTACTGCTTTCTTACTTGTGTTGTCAATGATTAAGATAGGTTATTAAAATATATGACTCATTGGTGGGTTTATCTTTTTCTTCTCGAAGTTCTATCAGTTATTGTTTCATGTATTTTGAAGTTCTGCTACTAGAAACATATTTATTTGTTTATTTATTTATTTATTTATTTATTTATTTATTTATATTTGTGACAGAGATAGAGAGAAAGACAGGGAGAGGGACAGATAGGGACAAACAGGAAGGGAGAGAGATGAGAAGCATCAGTTATTCATTGAGACTCTTTAGTCTCCTTAATTGTTCATTAATTGCTTTCTCATATGTGCCTTGACTAGGGGGCTACAGCAAGAGCAAGCCAGTGACCTCGAGCATCAATCCAGCAACCTTGGGCTCAAGCCAGTGACCATGAGGTCATGTTTATGATCCTACACTCAAGCCAGAGACACCGCACTCAAGCGGGTGAGCCTTTACTCAAGCAGGTGACCTCGGGCTTTCAAACCTGGGGCCTCCACATCCTAGTCCGATGCTCTATCCACTGCCTAGTCAAGCTAGGAACATATATTTTTAGGATTATTATGTCATTTGAATAACTAACTTGCCATTATAAAATAAGCTTTTTAGTATTTCTGTTATAAAACCAACTTTGCCTAATATTAATGTAGCCACGCAAGATTTTAAAAACTATTGTTAACATATGTCTTTTTATTTTTAACCTCTTCTATTTTTTTATTAAATGAGATTTCTCATAAACAATATATAGTTGGCTCTTGATTTTAATCTAATATAACAATTTTAACCCTTTAATTGGGGGTGTTTAGACCATTTAACTTGATGTGATTATAAATATGACCATTTTCATTAAGGAATATATCATGTTGGGCACTCAGAGCTTTAAGCTTCCTTCTGTTTTTCTTTTTTTTTTTCCAGGCTGGACATGGTTGGTATGTCACCTCATTATATAATTTTTCCCATGTCCCAGTTTATAGATCATATGATTCACCATTCAAACTAGCACAATTTTGAGCGTGAAAGGTGTACTATTAATCATATTTCTCAATATAACTGGTGTAACCTAGGAAAATCTTAACCAAGCCAAGAGGCTCACTGACCCTATTTATAATTTTCTTTTTACATATAGTATTTCTTTGGGAAACTATTTAAGTAGACCTTTCCAGTAAATTTAAGTTTTGAGAGGGCAATCCTGGTCACCGTATTCTTAGTATCTCATATCTCCTGAAACTTGTGTCAATATTAGATTATATGGAACAATCTAGAGAGCAAGTTCTTGTGCCAATGTAGCACTATATGGTTAAGAATCATTGAGTAATGCATAAGAAGATATAGATGGAATATTATCTCATGTTAATCAGTGAAGTTTTGTGACTTCTGAAACTCAAAGGTATATAAAGTTAAAAATAAATCAAACCAATCGTTTTGTTATAAAATCAAAATATCTAATTTAATGAATTTCATACTTTGTAAAAATTAGTCTAACATTGTATAGGCATTTTATTTTATCCTTTAAACATTTTTATTTATTTATTTTAGAGTGGGGGGAAGATCAGGAAGCATCAATTCGTGGTTGCTTCTCATATGTCCCTTGCCCGAGGTTTCGAACTGGTGACCTCAGCATTCTAGGTCAATGTTTTATCCACCGAGCCACCACAAGTCAGGGTGTGTAAGTATGTTAAAAATCATTTTATATATGAGAATAATAAGTATATATATAGGCGAGTATAAAATAAGAATAAATATGATATCTATCTTGAAATATGTGATGTTTTCAGTCATGTTTCTATGACACACAGTTATCTTGTGACAACCAACATATATGTTTAGTCTTTGTTCACTTCAGTTTTATCTTGCTCTCCCACAATTGATACACCATACAAATGAATTTTAGAACATTCTATAAAAAGTAATTTGGTAAATTGATAATTTATCTGAATTTAAATTTTTTTACTTAAACATTTCCTAATTCTGAGGTTTTAGAGGTTCTCTAGAGGTGTTCTTTTATGTGTGTAAAACAGACCTCAAAAGAGGTTAATTTTTTTTAATGTTTTTGTATTTTTCCGAAGTGAGAAGCAGGGAAGCAGAGAGACAGACTCCCGCATCTGCCCAACCAAGATCCACCCGGCATGTCCACTAGGGGGCGATGCTCTGCCCATATGAGGCATTACTCCACTGCAACTGGAGCCATTCTAGTGCCTGAGGCAGAGGCCATGGAGCCATGCCATGCTCAGCACTCAGGCCAACTTTGCTTCAATGGAGGCTTGGCTGCAGGAGGAGAAGAGAAAGAGATAGAGAGAAAGGAGAGGGGGAAGGGTAGAGAAGCAGATGGGCACTTATCCTGTGTGCCCTGGCCGGGAATCAAACGCCGGACTTCCACACGCCAGGCCGACACTCTACCGCTGAGCCAACCAGCCAGGCCAAAGGAGGTTAAATTTTTAAAATTATAATAACTGTGTTATTTTTATTTCTATTATAGTTTCTTTTCAAATCTTGAAAAATGAAAATAATGATTCTGATTATCCTTATTCTTCCTGTGTAACTCATTTTCATTACAGAATAAGTTAACACTTTCAAACTATTATAAAAAAGGAGTTTGTTGAAATTTATGCCAGTTGTATGTGACTAACAGCTGCCAGATAGAGTACAAAGTGTAATTACACATGGCTTACAAAGACATTTGTGCCTTGAAAGTTTATGCATTAATGACAAAAATAAAGAACTTTTGACAAACAATTTTTCATTGTAAAAACAAAAATTCAACTATTATTCCAGTTTTTAGTAGTACAACTATGCTATGTTTCAGGTTGGTTAAAACATAGTTGTATTTATACGATCTCTTACATGTTTTGAAATGTCTCTTTGGTTCTGGCAACTGTGAGGTTGGATTATTTGACTACAGGGTGCTTCATTCTCTACTTGAAGTGATCTTTTCACAGCCCTCTTTCATCCCCATCCTCTACCTTGCCAACTCCTTGTTCATCAGACATCAACTTCAACATTAACCCAAAGATCACAATTCTTCACAATTCTTCAAATAGATCAAGGAAGCTGTCATCCATTCTTATTGAAACTAGTCTTTTACATTAGTAATAACAAGTGTGACTACAATAACTACTTAATTATAGCCTGCTTTGGGAACTCTGATGTAAATGACATGGGGCCCTGCCAAGTAGCTCAATTGGCTAGGGCGTCATCCTGATATGCCAAGGTTGTGGGCTTGATCCTGGGTCAGGACCCATACAAGAATCAACCAGTGAGTGCATAAATAAGTGGAACAACAAATCTATGTATCTCTCTCTTTCTCTCACTCTTTCCCCTCCTCTATCTCTAAAATCAATGAATTAAAAAAAAAAAAAAAGGACAGGCCCTGGCTGGTTGGTTCAATGGTAGAGCGTCGGCCCCATGTGTGGAAGTCCCGAGTTCGATTCCTAGCCAGGGCACAGAAGAGTGCCTATCTGCTTCTCCAGCCCTGTCCCTCTCCTTTCTCTCTATCTCACTCTTCCCCTCCCGCAGCCAAAGCTCCTCTGGAGCAATGTTGGCCCTGGCACTAAGGATGGCTCCATGGCCTCTACCTCAGGCAATAGAATGGCCCCAGTTTCAGCAGAGCAACACTCCCTGGTGGGCATGCCGGGTAGATCCCAGTCGGGTGCATGGGGGAATCTGTCTGTCTCCCTTTCCCCCACTTCTTACTTCAGAAAAATACCAAAAAAACCAAACAAACCAGTGACAATTATGAGTGTTTACTGAGTGCCCAATAGTTACCACAGAACCAGGCATAGAGAAGGTCCTCAATGAATATTGATTTTGCTCACTTATGATTGGAGAGTGCAGGGTGAGTAGATGAAGGATGGGTGTTAATGCTTGTATAGGAAAGTATGATTAGACAAGAATGTCTTTTTATGCTCTAAAATCCTCTGAATTATGACAGAAAAGATGTGAAAGCACTTAAAGTCAGGAATATTATTTAAGTATTTAAGGTAATTATTTTTTTTACAACAAATTTATTTATAATTTAACTGAGTTAAATGCTTTTTTCTTTTTGTGACAGAGACAAAGAGAGGGACAGATAGGCTGGAAGGAGAGAGATGAGTAGCATCAATTCTTCGTTGCAGCTCCTTAGTCTCCTTAGTTGTTCATTGATTGCTTTCTCATATGTGCCTTTACCTGAGGGGCTACAGCAGAGTGAGTGACTCCTTGCTTAAGCCAGTGACCTTGGGCTTGAGCCAGCGACCTTGGGCTTCAAGCCAGCAACCTTGGGTTCAAGCCAGCGACCATAGGGTCATGTCTATGATCCCACACTCAAGCTGGTGACCCCACACTCAAGCTGGTGACCTCACACTCAAGCTGGTGAGCCCCTGATCAAGCCAGCGACCTTGGGGTTTTTAACCTGGGTCCTCCGCATCCTACTCCAATCTCTATCCACTGGGTAATATGTGGTCCTGACATTACCCAATGGCATCAGTCACAAGAGTGAGGTGTCAGAACAATTACATGTGGTTGTAACTTCACTGAAAGTTCAAGTTAACCAATATTTATAGAGCACTTGAGATTACTGAGAGTAACTGGCCCAAGGAGAACTGTATCTAGCAGAAAACCAATCCTGAGTTTATCTTCTATAGACAATTACTGTCATTTTGTATATGTAGCTTACCTGGTCATGGGTCTTCCTTCTCTTTTCTATGTGATTAAATAATGTCTGACAATTCTTCCATGCCAAAAAAAAATAGAAACTTACATCAATAGATGTAATTTATGACAAGATTTTCAGTCATGCAAATTTTACCTGGAGATTATTTTATTTACTCAGTCTCTCTAAATTTTGGTAATTTGAGGGTAACTTTTTCCAAATGGACCTGAATTTATTACTGATTGACAACTTGTTTTAAAAACTTTCTCTACTAATCATAGAGTAATAAAATAGGAATTGTGGAACAATATAGAAATATTTGAAATATAGCCAATTCAACTATAATTTCCTAAATTAGTAATACATGTAAGTTGTTAGCAAGCATAGAATTTTTAGCACTTTAGCTATTCATTCCTTGTTATAGACTAGTAATACTTTGTATACTCTATTCCAGTCTTGCATTGCCATCAGTTTATACTACCATATAATACTGTTTTATTGACTGCATATTATAAAGAAAATAATTTGTTAGATAATTTAAATGTACCATATTTTTCACTCCATAAGATGCACCTGGCCATAAAACACACCTAGGGTTTTAAGGAGGGAATAAGAAAAAAAAATTGAACCAATGGTGTGTTAAAATATTTAATAAAATATCATATTTTTCAGTCTATAAGCTGCATGGGCATTTCCCCCTCCACTTTTGGGGAAAAAGGTGTGTCTTATGGAAAGAAAAATATGGTACATAGATACATATTAAATTAGAGACAAATTGCTATACCAGTAACTTGATGGAATGTTTTCCCTATTGGAAGTTAAAGGAAACATAAAGACATCTTATTGAAACAAATTCAAGAAAGGAAAACTGTACATTGTCTCAGAAATTTGAATATTATGTAGTCAGGCTGCCAAGACCCAGTTAAGTCAAAGGTGGAAAGAAAGAAAACCAAATCAATTGAACTTCCATCCCATTTGCGGAAGTATTTTGACTCTCTCAAGGACCACAACGTGTTTTCGAGAGTCATAGTTATTTTACTAAAGGACTTTTGTCAACTGCTTGTAAAAACAGCCTCTGTTTCTGAAACAAGATTGATCAGATGAGGTGGAAAGAAGTTAAATTACTGGAATAAATAAGATAATCGAGCAATGATTTAACTTAGAGAACTATTAACTAATTCTGCAAAAAGAAAAAGTCGGTAAAATTGACTTCATCTATCGTAACAATATTCTAACTAGTCTGTTTCCTATTATTTTCATTAGATTCTTAATATTGCCTGCAGAATTGTACCTCTGAAACTCATATCTGATCATATAAACATTCAGATCTCTTTATTATTGCAGGAGAAGTCTTCAAACTTTAAAATGTCATTAACATTTATTTAAATATTATTGCAATGTATGTCTTAAAAAGATTTATGATTTTATTAATTATTCATATAGTCACAGGCAAATGTTATTTATTACTAGACGATAGGTTCTTTTCCTTTTCTATCTTTTCTTATACATAGAAATACTAAGAAAATTTGTTCAAATATAAGTAAGTAAAATTGGAAGACATATTTTTGTTTTTTTCTTATCAATGTTACTCAATTTGGGGCTGTAAAGAGTCTTAGAGTTGTATGCCCCAAATCATAAGGTAATCTACTTACTATCAGATATTATTTTTAATGATCTACCATGTGACCACTCAATTAGGTTCCCTTTTAATGTTATTGCAAGCAAAACAATGAAAAGAATATAGTTTGCAAAAGTTTTATTATATATTTATTTATTATTTATTATATATTTATTTATATACATATTTATTTATTATTATCTCTAATACTATAGTATTAGAGATACTTTCTCAACATTGAAAGAATTCTATCAACTTTCACTTTTGTTTGATTCTAGGAAGGTTTAACTTCTTCAGATAATGCAATGATTAAGATCTAAGCAAATGCCTTTAAAAAAAAGGAGGAAGAAGACTAAGGAAATTAGCATGGACTTTAGTTTCTTTTTCTGATTGATCAGTTTAGGAAAGAGTGTATGTGTGTTTGATTATTTTGCTTGTGAGCCCTTGGAAAGTCTTTCTGTACACCAGGGGATACATTACCTGGAGTGAAGAGCAATGATTCCGATGAAAGGGTCAAGTCTAAGTGCACTAACCTGTCATAGATCCCTCCTACCTGTGGCATATTCCACCTCCCCAGCCTCCTCCTCCAGCACAGCCTACCCCAGAGCTGAGGATGAAACTTCACCAACCCATTTGTTCGTACCTAGCATAAAAACCTCTTTCCAGTCTAATGTCCTTGCAGACATCCATCTTCAATTAAGAAAACTACTTGTCTGTTAAGTTCCTACTCATGTCCTTTCTCCACCAGGAAGCCCTCCCTAACTTTAGGCGGCAGAATTTCTTCCACCACTATTGTTCATACTGATCTAACAACACCTCTCAAGTTGCATTAATATGGCTAGTTAAATTTTTTGTTATACTGTCTTATTCTAGATATTTATGGCTATGCTTTATTCTTTTTTAAAAATCCCCCATTGGATATTTGATTAATAAGTATATTGGACTAAGATAAACATTTTAAGAACATGTATTAAAATTGTGATATTTATTCTATTGTTACATAAATTGTATTTTATAAACTCAAAGTGTCAAGTGCTTTATAACTCAATTCTTTTTCATTATTTTTCATAATTGCTCTGTATTATACAGATAAATTATGTTTAATACAGTTCATGGGCTGTATTTTTAAATATTCATTATATATCATAGTATTATACTTAGCCTATTGTAATGTTTCTTTAATACATTTGGGTTTTTATTGTTTGAGTTTATAAAGTACACTGAAATCAAAATTTATAAATAGGTATTGTTCCAAAAGTTCATTATTAAGTCAGTTGTTTTGATTTTAGAATTTATATTCCTCCCAAATTAAGGCTATAAATGATGATGAAATTGCAATGCAGTCAAGCAGAGCCTATTTAACTGATAATAATCTAAAATATGGCATAATAGTACTATTCCAATTTTTTAAAGTAAAATCATAACATGAAAGGAAGGAAAATTATTTATTTTCCCTAATGTATTCTGATTTCTAACTGAACAATGTCAGAAATACATTTCTAGAGCTATTGAAATTCGCATGGTTTGGAGAATGGCTAGAGAAAAGAAGGAGAGAAATGTGGTTTGCTTCTTACCCCTCCAAGTGTGGTCTATGGAGCAGTGTGGTCTTTGACCCCAGGCTCATTAAAGAGGCAGAATCACAGGCTCACCCAGACCTACTGAGTTCAAATCTATATTTTAACAAGATGACTGGATGACCCAGATGCACACTAAAGTTGGGGATACCCTGGAAATTAACAGTTGCTTTTTATTTCTTTATAATTGCAATAGAAGGGGGGTAGTTTTATCTTTCAAATATCTACAGAAATCAAAGGAGTACCTGAAATCATCAATTTCTTGAAATTGTTAATTTTGTGCCAAAAAATATTTCTCCGATGAGGTTGATGAAGGGACCCAGCACTTGGTCTATCCTACTCTTCATTGGGTTATATGGAACTTTGATAAGAAGGAAGAGTAAGTGTTTGGGGTAATTGAAAGTCAGTCAAATTAAAATTTTTTTAAATTAGTGACTTTTTTGATGTATATGTATATATATATACACTATTATGATTAATCTAGAAAAAATATTAATAGGAATATAAAAATAAATAAGGTGCAGCATAATAAATATCCCACAATAGCTAAATAAAACAATGACAACAGAAACCTCAAATTTATGAGTAAGTGATGGATGGAATCCTGACATTTAAAAACTATAGCAGGTTGTCTTTAACAATAAGTGACATTGTATTAGAGGTAAAAATGAGCTATATTCATTGTACACCAAATAGGACAAACCTTTATGAAAAGAAGACTCTTTTACATCTTATTTCATATTTTTTAAAGATTTTTATTTATTTATTTTTATTTATTCATTTTAGAGAGGAGAGGGAGAGACAGAGACAGAGAAGGGGGGGAGGAGCTGGAAGCATCAACTCCCATATGTGCCTTGACCAGGCAACCCCAGGGTTTTGAACCGGCGACCTCAGCATTTCCAGGTCGACGCTTTATCCACTGCGCCACCACAGGTCAGGCCTATTTCACATTTTTATAAATGATCATTTAAAAATTTTAAATGATGATTTCAAAAAATGAAATAAAATAAACATTATTTTCAGATCTTCTAATAGAATCAAATAAGTTTGGTAAATGGCATCTGTAATTTAGGCGTTTTACCCAGCCTCCTTCTGTGATGCTTAATTAGCGTTAGTTGGCATGATAGATAATGAGCTATTAGAGAATATCTCCTCTGAGCTTTACTAATGTCGACTATATTTACTAACAATTAGTAAATGTAGTCAGTATTTGCTATAGTGTTTATCTTTAGTTTCCACTGAATAAGTTTCACTGCGTCATCTTTAAAAATATATCATGTATCATCACATATGTCTTTTGTGGACAAGTATTATTAACATTATCATCTCTGTTTCTAGATATAATTTTTTTGGACTTAACAGTACAAAACTTTAATTTTTGTTAGCATGCAGGTTATAAATATTTGAAAGCACTTCTACACTACTCTCTTGCAACATTTTTATCTTGCCTAGTTCTCAAGTTCTCCCAGGCCTAATCAGCTAGATATAACTTTCAAAAGTTCTTAGTAATGTTTTGTAGATAGCATATTACAAAGCAAATAATTTGTCAGATAAATGTACATTGATACATATTAAATTAGAGACAAGTTACTATAATAGTAATGATGAAATGTTTATTTTGTTTTGTAAAATGTTTTGTACAATTTACACAAATGTAAACTGTTTAGTTAATGAAAGGGGCTAAAATTACATTTCTTCTTAATTCTGGGAGATATCATGATGTTGCAAAAATAGCACATTATACTAGGATAAAGGAAATAACTGTGAATCTTCCTGTGCACTTCCCAGTTTTGTGTTTTTGGAACAGGACCTAATGTCTCCTGGCCTGAAGGCATGAAAACCCTTTTAGTTTTTGTCTATAACTAAGGAGCAACATTTTATAGTATATGCACACGGACACACAATTGTACATATGTATGTATACTGCATATAAATGCGATTTTAGGTTTATTTATTTTTGCTAATATAGACACTATTAGGTATAGAATGTACATCAAAAATTGATTGCCTTTTGATTTTTTTTAGATGAGAGACCATCTGAGTAAAATACAGTAAAGTTGACCTATTCAGCAGTACTTGCTAGATGTTGACTTTATTTACTAGTAGTATGTGCAATAGTTTTTGGGCTTCTTCTAAGCAGTGAACTATCTGCAAGGAAAGATCTCATTTAATTTACTTTTGTGTTCTTATCACCTTTCTTAAAGCAGAAGAAAGCTTAAGTCACATTAGCATATCTTAAATTGCAAGTCCCCCCCCCCACAAATTACTACCAGACACATACCTCATAGTCGTATTTTTATATTCATTTATTATTTTCTTTGTCATTTTCTCTTCTGTATTTCTTAACATTTGTTTGTCTTGTGATCTGTGGTGCTAGAAAGTCTTCAAGTTTCATATCATGTAACCTTATGGAAAAGGAATACCTTCCCATTACAGTACGAGAGTGGTATAGATTATAATTTATTGAAATATGGTTAGATGGATGGGACTGTGAAGATAAATTCTGGGGTGAAGGGCAAGGTTTAGAAAAGACTTTGTTCATTTTAGGTTTAAAGTATTGTTTCCCTTTGCCTAAACAACTAAAACTATTTAGTGCTCTAAGAATGCAAGAATTAATGTGTTTAACTTTCTTTGCATGTAAACTTTTTCTGAGTTTCTTGTCATTAAAATAGAGTCCTTGAGGCCTGACCTGTGGTGGCGCAGTGGATAAAGCGTTGACCTGGAAATGCTGAGGTCGCCGGTTCGAAACCCTGGGCTTGCCTGGTCAAGGCACATATGGGAGTTGATGCTTCCAGCTCCTCCCCCACTTCTCTCTCTGTCTCTCTCTCCTCTCTAAAATGAATAATAAAAAAAATAGAGTCCTTGAAGGGTAATTGCTAGGACAATGACTTTAAAATTTTAAGCTTCCTGGTATTTATTGCTCAAGAGCAACCTTAAAATTTGGGGGTCTTGTCATTTTTGACATTTGATAATTTAAAAAGTAAAAATAGTATCACGTTTGAGTTTGTTTCTGAAATTGAGTAGTTTTCAGGTGGTAGACATCCATGCATTTTTGTTTTCTTAGGATGCTGCACTTTCTGTAACAAGGAGCATTTTCAGAGCTCACCTGCCCCTCTCTTCTTTACATCTTCTCAAGCTCATGCTGGGGTTTTTTTTCTTGTATCTTTGTTTTTTGTTTTTTATTTATCTAAGAACTTACCTTTTAAAAGCAAGCACATTATATAACATATTCTGTAAAACACCCCTGCTTTATCCTAATTTTCCTGTTTTCTGATGTTTCTTATATATCTGTTTAATTCCCCAATTCTCTAATTCTTTATTTTATGCTCACCATCTTGTATTATTTATTTTGCTGACAAAGTCATTCTCTGAATTCAAACTCTTTAGCTCTGATTGACATTAGGTAGAAACGTCTCCACTTGGCAACAAATGAGGAGGACCCAGCTCTCACTTTCCTGTTCCTCTTATGCATGCAGGTTGCCCCTATTCAATCTGAATTAATGGCATTTGTTTTTCTCGCAATTTATCAAACACGTTTTCACATTTGTCTTTGCCGATTTTAGTGCCTTGCTCTTAATAGCTTTGTCCTATTGTTTCTAGTTGAAACTTGTTTGGAAAGGCACATTTCTAATTTTACATTTCTTTATGAGAGCTAATTTGATCCTTAATGAGACTATGACTTATGGCATTTACCATGTTGATATGTATAGAAGGTATCCTAAATTACACTACAGTACTGATGTTAGTGTTGAGGGCTGGCTCTGCCCACTCCTCATGGCATTATGGGACTTTGTACATATTGTATTAATTGTATTAAAACTAAGTACAGTTAGTGCTCGACTTACGACCACAACTGGTTCCAACAGACAGGTTGTAACACGATTTGGTCGTAAGTTGAGTAGGCTATAGGTACAGTACTATGAAATGATGTTATAAAAATCTTTAAGTCATATTTTATCATAATTTTCTTTCATTATTGTTATATATCATAATTTTCTTTGTTCACTTTATGCCATTTGTATCATCTCTACACCATTTTGTTTCTTATTTTTACATTTGTCAGGTTTAAGGAAAACACTGCATTACCAGTACAACTGGTTTAGTATTTGCAAAGACAATTTCCTCTTGGTAGACATCTTGGGAGGGGTTTGATGAAAAATATCCAAGACACAAAACACAAATTGCTGTACTGAGTCTGGGAAAACAGTTGAAATGGTGCACGTGGAGATGGTAGTGCTGCCGGAAGCTGGTCCGCACTGTCGTATGTCCAGCTGGGTAATGCTTGCACTGCCAGACGCAGAGCAGTTGTGGCTAGCAATTGTGTTCGTAAAGTCAAACGGTCGTAAGTTGCATAGGTCGTAAGTCGAGCAAGATTTGTAGTAGTTGGCTGAATCCAGCTTTATTGAAAAGTTCAGATTAAGACCGACCGTAAAAGGTCTCAAAAGTTCTTATGAATTTTCATATTTTATGTACAAATTCAGCCAGAAGCTTTGAAATTATTGCTTTTCTGGCTTAGGGAACTTAGTTTAAACATTCCTTTGAGGAAATGCCTTTTATCTCTTTTCAATAAGATAGACCCACTGAAAATCACAAGTAACTCATCAAAAGGTACCATGTGCGTTGTGCAGTAAAAGCTGAAAATGCAGTTAATATTTAAAGAGGAGAGTCTGAATATGAGAAATTGTAAAAATATCTCGTATGCTTAGAGAGCTTTAATGTTTTTCATTTTCCACTTTAAAAAATAAGGTAACACAGAGCTAACAACGAACAGGAAATAATCTCGGGCATTATTAAACAGAGAGGTAACAGAAAACCTATGCATGACATTTTAAATAGAAATTGGTACTTAGAAAAACTTTAGTGTGAGAAGATATCTGCTTCTGACAATGATGGAGCAACTAAGGAATTTACTCTTCCACCTGAAATACAAACACAAGTTAAAAATCAGGCTAGCAGATGGACACACACATACACACATACACACACACAATTGTTTCAACAAAGGACAGTGATCCTTGGAAAACAACCAACAAATAAGGTGAGTCATATGATCATCCCAGCTTACTGCCTGGAAAATGTTGTTTGTAGTGGGGAAACCAGGCAATACCTTGCAAACTCCAGTTGAGAAGATAGGGCTGGCAGCCCAAGGAAGCCAAAGTGACTACAGTTTGTAAGACAAGGGTACTAGAGGGAAAATAGCTAAGCAGAAAATTCCAGAGATTTTTAGAAGGTCCCCTCAGGTGATTACAAACCAGCAAACGTGTTCCCTACTAAGGCTAGGGAAAATACAAGCCTGAAAGATAGGAAGTAACATTGCTTGGTGCTCATATGGGCCTGGGAAGAGTGTCCTACCACCAGTCTGAGCAGAAAACCTCAGGATTCACACAGAAGGATCTTGCCCCACTAGTGGGGAATAGTTAGACTAAACTTGTTGCAGGTGATAGGATTCCTTTTGTGGTATAGAGAGAAAAGAATTTCAAAGGCACACACATGGAGAAGCTGAAACCTAGTGGCAAAATTTTTTTTTTTTTTTTGTATTTTTCTGAAGTTGGAATCAGGGAGGCAGTCAGACTCCCGCATGTGCCCCACCGGGATCCACTTGGCATGCCCACCAGGGGGCGATGCTCTGCCCATCTGGGGTGTTGCTCTGTTGCAACCAGAGCCATTCTAGTGTAGTGGCAAGATTTTATTAGGGGAAATGAATATACCCTCAGGGACAAAGAGGGCAGGCAGGCTCTAGCTGCAACTGTCATCCCAAGATTCCAGGTGATCCTCCATACATTTCCTTGCTTCTCAGTAACAATCAAGCTGCCATCCCAAATCCTCTAACCTGGCCAGAGTTGTACCCATTCTTAACCAATCTCTATTCTGGACTCCTAGTGTTTCATATCCCTGTCCAATCTTACACTTTTCCAAATTTTCCCAGGCTAGATTCTGCCACTTTATGTCACCATTTGGTTTTTACCACACGTCTCAAAAGAAAAGCCCTGCCACCTCACCCAGCTGCCACCATCTTGGCCTTCATCTCACATGTCCGAAAGTTCTGCTGTGTACATGCCCAGTAGAAGAATTTCGCCCTTGCTCCCCTGGATAATCTAGCACTGGGGCAGGCAGTGCCTTGGGGAGGCTCCTCCCAACTGGCTCAGGGATTAAGTCTCAAGAGCTGAGAGCACAGTGTTCTCCTAGAATGTGCAAATGTGCCTGTGAATACTATAGCCTTGTAGCAAATTAAGCTCAATGGAATACTGCAACTTCCTACTGAAGCAGGACCTCTAACTTTATTAAATTTAATATTTAACTCTTTCCTCTACCTCTTTTTCCTTTTTTTTATTAATAACTAGCTAACTACCTATGCCAGGGGTCCCCAAACTATGGCCCGCGGGCCACATGCAGCCCCCTGAGGACATTTATCCCCCCCCCCCGCACTTCCAGAAGGGGCACCTCTTTCATTGGTGGTCAGTGAGAGGAACATAGTTCCCACTGAAATACTGATCAGTTTGTTAATTTAAATTTACTTGTTCTTTATTTTAAATATTGTATTTGTTCCCTTTTTGTTTTTTACTTTAAAATAAGATATGTGCAGTGTGCATAGGGATTTGTTCATAGTTGTTTTTTTTTATAGTCTGGCCCTCCAATGGTCTGAGGGACAGTGAACTGGACCCCTGTGTAAAAAGTTTGGGGACCCCTGACCTATGCTAACAGCTTGACTACAGCTTGGTCCACCCTAACATATCATAAAAGGAAGACCTAAAAGAATCAAACCAGTCTCCATTTCTAAGAGCAACTCTTCCTGCCCCTTTTAACAGGGTCAATTATACTGAAGTTTGGGAACTCATTTTACTGACTGATCCTTAGCTATGAGGGGTTCAAGTGGAAGCTATGGCTTATGGTTCAATGGGATCTTTGCTCTTTTTCCTGGTGAGAGTAAGCACACTTTGGGGACTAAAACATGAAAACTATAGAGTCCAAAATTGTTAAGATAGGAAACATAAAGTGTCCAAGTGGGTCACTGGAAGTGATAATAAATGTATAACCAGAACAAGTCAGGTTCAGGGCTACCCCTCGCGCTTAACCAATCAAACATGAACCGAAGACTGAGTGGTCTGAGTGTCTTTAATCAGATAAACTGGTAATCTGAGAAGACAGGGAATATCCGTCCACAAATCTGCCCTACCACACTCCTGGTACTGGTGGTTTTTACAGGGTTCAGGGACTGTTGGCAATGGTGTAAAGGGAAAAAAAGTCCATGCAGGTAATCATGTAATAATATGCAGGAGGTGGGGGTTCAGCTGCAGTAACGTCTCTTCTGCAAGTTCTTCTGATGTAACACGGGCCCAATCTGAATGGTCCTATCTGGTGTCCTTGGTAAATCTTCAAGACAGCTGGGGTTGGTGTTTCCCAGGAACAGCTGGGACCTGGCACCTCTGGGACCATCTGCCTCTGGGAATTGTCTGTGAAAAGACTCCCTGCTTTCTTAGGGTACAGAGTAAAAGTTTAAGATTGTTGAACTAAGTTTCTGATTAATTTATAGGCCTTAACTTTTCACAGTAAATCCTGTGCCTAGGCTTTTACAAACAACTACTATGATTTAAACTCCCCTAATTGTCAGGTTCTTCCCCAATGTAAGTTTTCCTGACATTCCTGCAGATGTAAACATTTTGCTGCATTTCAAAGTAAAGACCAGAGAACCATTAGGAGAGAAAGCAAGTAGATTAACTATTTCCCAACCCTTACATATCTCCTGTTTACTACAACTAAAAGCTATTATTACTGGAGCCAAATTTCTAACTTTTGGGCTCCCCTGTCAAATGGAACCAATTCCTGCTGCTACCAAAAGTTTCCCAGATCCATGTTTCTGTCCCTTTTGGTACACAGATTATGAAGGTCTCTGATTCAATGTACTTACTGGATGAATTTGCTTCATCCTCATGGGGGATTGCCTCAGAGTCGGTGCCTCTGTTCTACCTTCAGCAGCTGATTCCAATGTTCTAGGCTAGCAACTTTTGGCTGGTGCAGGATAAGGCCAATTGATGTCACAGGTGTACTTTCACACCTCATTGATTGTAAAGTGGGTTTCCTGAGCGGATGCCCATCTTCTGTGGGATCAGACACTCTGTAAATTCCCATGTAGTGGTGCTAATCGATGCCCTGCAGGCAGGACAGGCAAACTCATAATCAGACTGGGTGTCTATGCCTGTGATATAAACTGTTGACCTTTCCAGGGCAGAGTGACCTTTACTGAACTGGCAGTTTCCTTAATCTTCAGAAGATTCACTTTCCACCCTCTGTAGCATATGCATTTTACTAGGTCTTCCATGTTCCAGACAACTATTGCTCATTTTTCCCAGTTAGCATGCCCACATGATCAATGCAGTGTTTTGTGAGATGGTCCAGATCTCTGGGCACTATAACAGTGGGAATGGTAACCTAGCCCTGTAGCAAAACTCTCAATGTACATTGTTGTTTGTTGCATGTGAATCATGTTTTTGGCCCTCTTTTCTCTTTTTTTCTTTTTCTTTTTTTTTTCTGAAGCTGGAAACGGGGAGAGACAGTCAGACAGACTTCCGCATGCGCCCGACCGGGATCCACCCGGCACGCCCACCAGGGGCGACGCTCTGCCCACCAGGGGGTGATGCTCTGCCCCTCCGGGGCGTTGCTCTGCCGCGACCAGAGCCACTCTAGCGCCTGGGGCAGAGGCCAAGGAGCCATCCCCAGCGCCTGGGCCATCTTTGCTCCAATGGAGCCTTGGCTGCGGGAGGGGAAGAGAAAGACAGAGAGGAAGGAGGGGGTGAGGGTGGAGAAGCAAATGGGCGCCTCTCCTATGTGCCCTGGCCGGGAATCGAACCCGGGTCCCCCGCACGCCAGGCCGACGCTCTACCGCTGAGCCAACTGGCCAGGTTGGCCCTCTTTTCTATTCTAGTGAAACTGTACAGCTGATAGGACATCTCTGATTGGAATACTATTTGGATGTACTTGAGATGTTCTACAGTCATCCTTTAGGATCAGCCTATCCATTGTAGGAGCCAGACTGGTGAATTAAATGGTATGCTAGAATCACCACCTCTGTATCCTTAATGCTTTTAAAAATGGCACCAACTTCCATAATCCACTCCAAAATGTGATGCCATTTTTTATTTATTATCTTGTCCAGGAGTTTGGAGGTTATGTCAGAAACTTTCATTTGGTTGTTTACACAGATCAAGTATTCAGTATAGAGACTTCTTTAACTGCCAAGAATGTCAATACACTTTGGGACTAGGAGCATTACCACTGAGTGAATGTGTGGATCTGGTTAATAATACAGTGGTCTCGAGTCTATCGCAAAGGTTAGGATCCAGAACCCCCTGCAACAGGCGAAAATTCGCAAAGTAGCGACCTTATTTATTTTATTATTTATATATATTTCAAAGCTATATAAACCCTCCCCACACTCTTATAAACCTTTCAGAGACTGTTATTAAATAAGCACACTTATTTTGCTTATTTTACCACAAAAATAATTAAAATAATAAATATATGAAAATACCTATATACCACAAAATCCCGCGATATAGCAAAAAATCCAGGATACAAAATTAGATATATATTGATACAATTTAAAAATCCACGATACAATGAGACCGCAAAAAGTGAACCGCAATATGGTGAGTGATGACTGTATTGTAAGCCAAACTTTGGTTAGGACTACTTATTATCTTGCTCCCGTATGCTCCCACTCTAACATGGAGGTCATGATGGTGCATATATTCTGGGATCAATCACATCATTAAAACACCTGGGTGTTCTTCTTTCCTGGTGTTTAGTTGCTTCAGTGAATGGTCACAGGTTTGTATGGGAAAAGATATGAGTTCATTGCACTGTATATTTTTCATAATGTTCAGGGAGCATGCGCTTTTCCTGATAATTTGGTCATCTCTTCTTTCAATAGGTTTTGGTTCTGAAACTGAACTAAACTAGGTAAGTGATTGTGGAATTTTGGGGGGCAACTTCTCTCAGGCTTTTGCTTATGCATTCTTGCTCATCTTTCTTCTTTTCTTCCATATTTTTTATTGTGGTAAAATATACATAATATATAATTTACTAGTTTAACTAGTTTTAAGTGTATATAATTCATTGGCGTTAAGTATATTCACATTCTTGTGCAACCAATACCAATCCATTTCCAGAAATTTTTTATTATCCCACACTGAAACTCTGTATCCATAAAACAATAACTCCATATTTCCCTCCCTCTGGCTCCCCCCTCAGCCTTTGGCAACCACTATTATACTTACTGTCTCTAGTCCGTCTTTTATTATATACATATTAAGTGGTATCCTTGATGAGTTCTCATCTATTTTGTTACACCACATTCTATTAACCATCTCTCTCTTTCTCTCTCTATTTTTTTTTACAGAGACAGAGAGAGAGTCAGAGAGAGGGATGGATAGAGACAGACAGACAGAAACGAAGAGAGATGAGAAGCATCAATTATGAGTTTTTCGTTGCAACATTTTAGTTGTTCATTGATTGCCTTCTCATATGTGCCTTGACCGTGGGCTTTCAGCAGACTGAGTAACCCCTTGCTCAAGCCAGCAACCTTAGGTCCAAGCTGGTGAGCTTTTGCTCAAACCAGATGAGCCTGCGCTCAAGCTGGCAACCTTGGGGTCTTGAACCTGGGTCTTCCGCATCCAAGTTCGACGCTCTATCCACTGCACCACCGCCTGGTCAGGCTATTAATCATCTCTAAAACTTTGTACGGCTAAGACACTCCTGGCTGCCACTCTCATTTTGTTACTCTTTAAAATAATTATGATCCTTTGGATTGTGACACTTAAGACACACCACTTGGCCTTTCCTGCACTGGAACCTTACTGTCATCCCCTTTGCTATCTGCATGCTAGTTTCTGAGCTATCCTCTTCTCTCAACCTTGGCCACAGCAGAGAGTTATCACTGAGCACTTTACGATGCTAGTGATACTCACGCCCACACATTCTTCTTCAGTCTCAGAAAGTGTTTTCTGGGCCTTCTCAAGGAACATTGTCCTCTCGTGAGTCCCCGGCTGACATGACTGTTGCACAAGACCCTCTGGGCCACTTAATCCCTTTCTCCACCAAGTGCCACAGTGATTCAAGTGTTTCAACTTTACCCTGGGTGATATTTTTCTAGCTTTGGCTAGAAATTCTGGCAGCAAATTTGCACCATCTCTTGACTTTTTACCAGAATGTTAAAACCTGTCTCCAAGTCAAAAACTTCCTGATCTGGTTTAACAGTCCAGCCCCTTTGATTGAGTGCCTACTGTATCCAGTTCCATGGGTCTGTGGTTCACATCATGTGTCTGCAGAGCTCTCATAAAGTATCTGCTCTTATTTTGATTTTTGAACCTGTTTCTGATTGAATCTAGGAGTTGGAAGCTTGAAATGTTGCCATTGCTGGATATGTTATTCATGTCTCTGAGGGGAAGGTAGATACATTTATACTGATGACATCATCTTACTGATTTCAAGTGTGTGCCCTAACCTGTTGTTTACCTTTTCATGTACTATTTAACTACTGATTTCAGTGAAGGCACAGAACCTGAAATGAAAGGATTGAATCCTGCTAAGACATCTTTCATAGCAGATGTTAATGAAACAATTTGGGCATTGAAAAAAAACACAAGAAGGATTTTGGAAATATTTAAATTAAAAACATATTATTTGTTTGAAGAAGTCCACGTGGAGAAATACTAATAACTAAACACTTAGAGCATACCTTTTCTTATTTTGACCACTCTAGTTCAGGAAATTTGATAATTTAAGGCTGAACTGTTTAAATTTCATTTTTTAACAGTTTGTAAAAGATAAATTTACCCACTAAATGAATAGTCAGTTTGCAGTCAAATTGCAGAACAACTAACTCTTTTAATACCTTCTAGAGGCACATAATTAATTATGTCACATCCATTTACTTCAATATTTATTATACTTGTTAATTAAAGCATGTCCCCAAAGATCTCTGTTTGTCAATCATGTACTACCCTTGTTGGAAGAGCCCTACACATATGAAGATAAATATATTTAATAAAAGCATTGCAATAGATAGTAATTTTATTAAACCAAATGCCTGTCTTCCTCAAGGGAAAAACATGTACTTGAAAGTAAAGAGTTTCACTTAAATGTTGCATAAATAATAGATGTTACTAATCTATATTGGTCTTTGCTAATGCATTATGCATTTATTTGTGAGTTTGGGACTCTAAAGTTTAACCTAGCACAAACAAAAAGGCAAATTTATTATAAGGGTGATGGGAAAACATTCTATCTAAAACAACTTCTGCCTGAGGAGGTAGATACTGTAAATTAATTTCATTTCTATCAAGTCTTTTGATGGATTTGAATATGCAAATCTTGGCGTTGACTTGAATTTCAAAGCATTGCTCTGAGGAGAATTTGTAGCTCTCCTGGAAAAAAGTTGACAGGAGAAGTTGGGCTAGAGGAAGAAAGGAATCAGTCTAATGGGGAGAAGCCATCAGTATGATGGCTACAAGGCCAATTAGGGGAAACTCCTGGAATAGGTTGAATAGAAGTTTAATAATAAAAATTTACTGTTTTCTTCTCATTATTGTAAATCCTGTTCTGGCTTCCTCAAATCTCCTATAAAACTTGTCATACATACAAATGCCATGTTTAAGAACCATTGTATTTATTTTGTTGTTGTTTTGAAGTTTGCTAAATTGCATTAAAGAATTGCAGAACATGATTGAGGCTAAAATCCATGACTGGACATACATAGATCAGAGAGAAACATCATCAGGTATAAAAATTAACAGAATTAATTCAGCAGAAGCCAGAGATGACCATGAAAATCTAAGCTACTCCCATTTTCTATTTCTCATCTCCAGTCTCTAGTGATGAACAGATATCTTGAAAAGTTTTTAAAATTATTTACAAAGAGTAGAATTAGGGTTCAAATTCATTAATTAAGTCTTGAGAGGCAAGTGATCCAACTGAAATCTAAATTCCACAAAGATACCGGGTTCCGAGGGTAAGGATAAGGATACACCTAGACCTCAGAAATAATGGAACCAAGAACTCAAAGAGAGTTTCCTCAATGGCTCATCTCAGTTTCTTTTGATGCATTAGCTTTTTTATATTTTAATTTCACTGTTGTAATAACACTTAATATGAGATCAACCCTCACAATAGATTTTAAAAGTACACATGGTAGAAAACTCAACTTCCAACAGCTACCTAGAAGAAATGATTAAACTTGGTGGTTCCCAAATCTCTAATTCCAGGAAAAGGTATAAATATGCTTAACTTCAATAATGTCAGATGCTATGCTCTGCACCCGCCAACTGTGGTATAATAGCATAGTTTGCATTGTTCACTGCTACAAATATTTTTTTAAGGCACCATCATTTTTGGATGTATTATTTCTGTTTCTATAGTCATCCATTCCTTCTTCTTATATATGGATTAGGAGCTTTATATCCTCCCAAATGAAATGGGTATTTTAATTCATTGGTTGCAGAATATCATGAACTGCTTTTTCCAATTATAAAGCATATCAACATTGAAAATAACCTCTACTATAATAATCCTGGGGTATGGCAGCAAATTACTTACAGAAAAATTGAGACAAGGGGAAGGATGCCTTTATTACATTCAGGAATAGGAACTGATAGAAGAGCAAATTTTGTTTCTGAAGAACTTATTATACTCCCCAAAGAGCATCTGCAAAATCTCTGAATGGTTTTCTGTGTATTTTGAATTTAATAACAACTTTGTCATCTCTTAGTTAATCACATCTGTCAAATGACATTGAAGATACACAACTAAAGAGGAGAGCCTGGTTTTAATAACTAGCTTAGAACTTCACTCAGAGGAAGAGTCTTACAAATGTGATATACATTGATTTTCAGTGGTTGCATCATAAATCTCAGAATATAAAATACTTGGAGTATGTTTAAATGTTTATTTATATTGTAGGTATGAAAGTATATGCATATGTGAATGTCTTTAGTAGATGACTTTTCTAGTGTTCATCACAAATATTGTGCTCTTATATAAACGTAATCATGTGGAGGAGCATGTAGGGAATATGATTTCCTTTGATTTGCGTTGTTCTTGCAATTTTTTCATTTCTTTTGTTGTTCTTGCAGTTTTGTTACAATATGCTTAATAATTTAACCCCCCAAATTTCAATGGCTTAACCCAACAATATTTTGCCTTTCTCATGAAACACATCCAGGGCAATTTAGCACTGGGTTTGGCTAGGGCCTTGGGTTCACAGTCACTCAGGGACTCTGGATGATAGAGGCCCTATTACTTTATACCTTAACCATCTGGAACATATAGCTTTCCCCATTCCTGCAATAGCCAGCGTGCTTTGCTTTGGAACAGACAAGTGTGTGGATGGAAAAAGGGTTACATACTAAATGGGATAGGCTCAGGGGAGGCCTTACAAACTCAGAGACCTAAGTAACCAAATAAAATGGTCTGAAGTTAAAACTTTCAAACTAAAAGCATTCTTGGGGTGTAGTCATGTCTTAGGCCAATATCTTCCCCGACAAATGTCAATCTCTGCTATAACTAAACATGTCTGTCATCTTTTTGCATCTATGATAACTATCTTTGGAATGTTTAGGTAATTTCTTTTTTCTGGACCTAGAGCAGAGACCACAAAACCCTCATTGTTATTGTTATTTTGTTAATTGTTAACCACTAACTATCCTATACCAACAAACGTAAAAAAAAAAAAAAGTATGTCTATTTTTTTTACCTTTTGTCCAATCCCAGAGATTGCCCAGCGTTGCTTTCTCCCACCTCTATAATCTAGCTCCAGTGATTGTCCTGTGTGCCGCTTCCGCCTCTGCCTCTGATGGTAATGTACAAAATAAGCTGTAAAACTGCCATCCTCTGGAGCTTTTTCTCAAGGTATAGAGATTTCCCTTCCTGGCAATTGTCATCAGTTTGGCTCAAATAAACTCATAAAAATCCTCTACAGCTTTAACTGTTTCTTACATTGACAAGGGCAATTCCACTTGCTAGAACTTGTGACATGGCCCCACCCAGCTGCAAAAGAAATGGGAAGTTCAGGAGAACACGTGGAACAATCCATGATCCTACCATCTCTGCCACATTATATTCTAGACCTATATTTGTTGGACAAGAGAAATTCTAATGAAACCAAACAGAAACTTTTAAAATATCAAGCTCCTTATTTCTTTCTCTTTATTCCTAGGGCCCAGAATATGTAAACCAAGATGATATATAAATTCCTAACTCAGTTTCCTCCTGACTGTCACTGCTCTTCCTCAGTGGTCATCTAGCATGTGAGTTGGATGCAGGTTACTCAGTGTGACAGAGCAATGCTGAGAGTTTTGTGACTCTGTAGAGTAAATAAACACACAAGATCCACATGAAACAGAACAAAACCATTACTATGTGATTTATAGTTCATTCCTTGCTGAAAGTTATTGTTTCAGTAACTTAGGTTTTGCACTCCCTTGCCCTATTCCTAACTTCCTCTTTCATCTTTTATTCCCCAGTCTCCTCCTAATGAGGAACAGGTGAGTGGACAGAATCAGTTCCCGTTTGCAGCTATTTACTGTAGACTACAGCCTATCTTTTCATCCTTTTCCCATATGATCCCTGTTAGTTAGAGTTGGAATTGATAAAAATCAAGTCAGATGTTGGTGAAACAGTAATCACAGACACCTGTGATATTCATAACCCATGTTATTTTTTTTAAAAACAACATTAAGCTTTCTTTTGAAAAATGACTAATTATCACACCCTAAAGATTAAAAAAAAATTATTGGTTGATTCTAGGGAGACAGAGGAAAAGGGAGAGAGAAAGGGAAACATCCCTTTGGTGTTCCACTTAGTTGTGCAATCATTGACTGCTTCCCACACGTGCCCTGACTGAGGATCGAACCTGCAAGCTTGGCATTTCAGGACAACATTTTAACCAACTGAGCTAACCGGCCAGAACCAATATGTATATTTTTAAATTTAATGATTCCTTATAAACCAATCTGAAAGGAATGTACTTATGTTAGCAGATATAAAATGTTTAGTTATTTAGTGAAATATCATAAACTGGTCTTGAATTAGATTCTCCAGTGGAGAAGCCTGTAGTGAGTTTTATGTATAATGTCAAAGTCATTTTTGCTTCATTTAAATACAAATACAGGCCATGGTTGGTTTGTTCAGCAGTAGAGCGTCAGCATGGTGTGTAGAAGTCCTGGGCTCAATTCCCAGCCAGGGCACACAGAAGCAGCGCTTATCTGCGTCTCCACCCCTCCCCCTATTCTTTCTCTCTATCTCTCTTTTCCCCTCCCGCAGCCAAGGATCCACTGGAGCAAAGTTGGCCCCAGTGTTGAGAATGGCACCATGGCCTCTCCTTCAGGCACTAGAATGGCTCCTGTTGCAATGAAGAAATGCCCTAGATGGGCATGCCAGGTGGAACCTGGTGGGGGGGCATGCGAGAGTCTGTCTCTCTGCCTCTCCACTTCTCACTTCAGAAAAATATAAATAAATAAATAGATAGATAGATACAAATACATACTTACACAACAATTTAGAAAAAAAATTTTGTGAAATATAGATCTGGATGAATTTCTTGTGTTATCGATTTTTGAAAGTTTTTAAAAACATTGAAATTGCTATTGTGGGTTCTTAGAGATAAACCATCTGTCCACAAATGGAATCAACATTTATTTTTATTTATTTATTTATTTTTTGATATAATAAGTGAATTTTTTTTAATTTGATTTAGAAAATTTAATTTAACATGGTGACATTGATCAGTAAGAGAACATAAGTTTCAGGTAAATGTTTCTATAGCATTTTTTTATAAATAAATTTTTATTAATGTTAATAGGGTGACATCAATAAATCAGGGTACATATATTCAAAGAAAACATGTTCAGGTTATCTTGTCATTTAATTATGTTGCATACCCATCACCCAAAGTCTGATTGTCCTCCTTCACCTTCTATCTAGTTTTCTTTGTGCCCCTCCCCCTCCCCCTTCCCCTCTCTTATTAAAAAAAGAAAAAGTTGATAGCAAAAACCATTCACAGTGTAAAGTAGGATATTGAAAACTTTCTTCCCCATAGAGATATTTAAAAAACAGACTAGATGTCCACCTGTAAAAATACTTCTGAGTTTTGCAAATAAGTGATTATCTCATATAATAAAATCACTAAAAGATGAGGAATACATATGAAGGAAAGCAGGCAGAGAAGCAAGGGTGTGTATGTGTCTGTGTGTGTTATGTGTTTGTGTGACGGATGATAGTAGATAGATAGATGATAGATAAATAGATAAATAGATAAATATTTGATTGGTAGACAGAGAAGATGGTTGCTTTTCCAGGAGAATGTGCATAGCACAGGGAGGACAGAAGCTCTTTGGATGGCAGCAGACTTGTGGGATTAAAACCAATGAGGTGGTCAGGGATTCATAGCGTTTGACTACAATCCTTTGTGAAACTCTTCCAGTCTTCAGTGAAATTATCAAGTTGATTCTTATAATTACCTCTTTCATGCAAACCAGCAAAAATGCTAACATCTGGCTTGCCAGTAGCTGAGCTAAAATTTCACTCTAGACCCAAGAGCAAAGGTAGGCACAACCTAGATCAGGGATCGGGAAACTTTTTGGCTGAGAGAGCCATGAGCGCCACATATTTTAAAATGTAATTCCCTGAGAGCCATACAATGACCATGTATGTTAGGCATTATCCAATAAAAATTTGGTGTTGTCCCCAGAGGACAGCTGTGATTGGCTCCAGCCACCTGCAACCATGAACATGAGTGGTAGGAAATGAATGGATTGTAATACATAAAATGTTTTATATTTTATTATTTTTTTTATTAAAGACTTGTCTGCGAGCCAGATGCAGCCATCCAAAGAGCCACATCTGGCTCACGAGCCAAAGGTTCCTGACCCCTGATCTAGATCTAAGTTTGGAGATTTGTAGAAATTGTGGGTAGAGTACCAGATTCAATCAGATGTAATAAAGATGTAGTCCAAATGATGAAGAGACATCTGGGCTGTAGAGGCACATATGAAATACTGAATCATGCTTTATTGCTTGAGGTAAACCCAGGGTAAAGCAAAAACTTATGACAAATCTTTAGAAATTAGGGGTTTGCTATAGCTTTCAAGGTTAGACAACAGCCTCTGAATGGCAGTGGTCAAAAAGTAGGAGTTTGGAGCTGTTACTAAAACATTGAAAAAACACAAAATAAGATTCCTCTCACCTTTTTCTCAAATTCTTCCATTCCCACAATTCTTTTTTTTTTTTTTTTTTTTTTACAGAGACAGAGAGAGAGTCAGAGAGAGGGATAGACAGGGACAGACAGACAGGAATGGAGAAAGATTAGAACCATCAAACATCAGTTTTTTGTTGCAACACCTTAGTAGTTCATTGATTGCTTTCTCATATGTGCCTTGACCGTGGGCCTTCAGGAGACCAAGTAACCCCTTGCTCAAGCCAGCAACCTTGGGTCCAAGCTGGTGAGCTTTGCTCAAACCAGATAAACCCGCATTCAAGCTGGCAACCTTGAGGTCTTGAACCTGGCCCTTCTGCATCCCAGTCCGATGCTCTATCCACTGCGCCACTGCCTGGTTAAGCTCCACAATTCTTGATAACAGTTTTCTTTTTAAACATATTTATCTTTTTAAGTGCTTTCTTTTAATTCACTTAAATTACAAGTTAGTATTGAATGATCTATCCCAAGTCTTATATCAACATGGAACATATCTTGATTTTTGTGTATTTTAGGTCAATACCAAACTCATGATTAAATTTTCCTAAAATTTATATGTACATAAATACATCTGATTTGCATAAACTTAATGAAAATTTACATAAAGTCTAATCTCATTTTGTTCAATCCAGTGAAACTCTTGAATTCTTTGGAAATTTGAAAAGAAATCATAGGTGACATCAAAGAAATAGTGGCATGAAAGATTCTCCCAATCTCTCCCCTTGAAATTTTAACAAATTTAACAACTAAACACAGAGAAGAAAACAAAAAACAAAAAACTTAGAAGCACCTGAAATTTACACACACCAGACAAAGGTCTTATTGTGTGAAAAAGTGGCTGATTATATAAGACAGAGGGCGGGGCATTTCACTTTCTGTGCTGATTTGAGGTAGGGCACCTCTGTTTGGAGCCAGGTGAAAAGAGGACTGAGCTAGTGGGGATGGAGCAAAGGTAGGATGGGCGCCCAAACAAAGGAAAGAACACTCCAGCTCTGCCTGAGATTGCAGACACTAGGCAAGCACATAGGTGGTGGGATCCGCCTAAAATTACCAGCATAGGGTGCCTGTGTGGGCCAGCACCAGCATCTTTGTGTATTCCCAGCAGCACTAGTGGCTCCACCTACCATCACTAGCATGGGGAGCAAGCAGTTGTGGGTGTAGGTCAAGGTGCTTTGCCTGAGATTAACAACACTGGGCACCTGCATGAGCACCAGCATTTTGGGGCACTCCTAGCGCCACAATCCCCAACATTGAGCACCTGCGGGGGCACCAGCATCTTTGGGCATTACTGTCTCCACGATCTCCAGTGCTGGGTGTGCACATAGGCCAAGACCCTTGGCCTGAGAATGCCTGGTCTGGATTATCTGAATGGCGGCTGCAACTGTCTGTGTGCTATCGTGGAAGCTGGACACACACGTGGCCTGTCGTGGGCTACCACACAGCACATGCAGAAAAAAACTGAGGTGTACTGAGGCATGCCAGATAATTAGAATAATCTGTGACAACAAAAACAAAAAAAGGGAGACAACAGAAATTAGCAGTAACAAAGGAGGATGGAGTGCAGAAACACTCATGAGATAATGGACTACAATTAATATGATATACATTCTTTTAATTACCTAATGGTAACCACCCCTGAAAATACCACTACTGAAACACATGGCTTAAAAAAAGAAGAAACAGAGGAAAGATGTATGGAATATAGCCAAATACAAACAAAGGACAGAAAAACTAAAGAGAAGAATCAAAGAAGAAATACAGCTATTAAAAAGTATTATATAAAATGGCAATTGGAAATCTTCAAGTGTCAATAATTACATTAAACATAAATGGACTGAACTCACCAATAAAAAGACACAGAGTACACGAATGGATCAAGAAAGAAAATCCAACAGTATGCTGCCTTCAAGAAACACATCTAAGCTACAAGGAAAAAAAATAGACTCAAAGTGAAAGACTGGAAAACAATTCTCCAAGCAAATACTATTCAAAGAAAAGCAGATATGGTCATACTCATATCTATCAATGTTGACTACAAGACAGCAAAGGTAATCAAAGACAAAGATGGTCATTTTATAATGATAAAGGGGACATTGAATCAAGAAGATATAACACTTCTTAATATATATGTACCAAACTAAAGAGCACTAAAGTATATAAGACATTTACTAACTGATCTAAAAATAAAACCAACAAAAATACAATCATACTTGGAGATCTCAATACACCACTGATAGCTCTTGATTGTTCATCCAAACAAAAGACTAATAAAGAAATATTGGCCTTAAATGAAACACTAAAACAATTGGAGATGATAGATATCTACAGAACATTTCATCCCAAAACATCAGAGTATACATTTTTCTCCAGTGTACATGGTACATTCTCAAAAATTGACCGTATCTTGGGACATAAAACTAACATCAACAAATTCAGAATGATTGAAACTATATCAAGCATATTCTCTGACAATAAAGCTTTAAAACTAGAATTCAAAAAAATGCCAAAAAAGAAGTAAACAAACCCACAAAAATGTGAAAATTAAACAACATACCTTTAAAAAACAACTGTGTCAAAGAAGAAATAAAAGCAGAGATCAAAAGATATATACAGACAAACCAAAATGACAATATGACATCAGAATCTCTGGGATGCAGCAAAAGCAGTAATAAGAGGGAAGTTCATATCAGTATGGGCCTATATGAACAAATAAGGGAGAGCCCAAGTAAATAACTTAACATCACATCTTAAGGAACTACAAAAAGAACAAAGGCAACCTAAAACCAGCAGAAGAAAAGAAGTAATAAAAATTAGAGCAGAAATAAATGAAATAGAGAACAGAAAGACTATAGAAAAAATCAATAAGATAAGAAGCTGGTTCTTTGAAAAGGTCAACAAAATTGACAAACCCTTGGCAAGACTTACTAAGGAAAGAAGAGAAAAGACTCATATAAACAAAATTCAAAATAAAAGAGGAGAAATTACCACAGATATTATAGATATACAAAGGATTATTGTAGAATACTCTGAAAAACTGTATGCCACAAAATCTAACAATCTAGAAGAAATAGATAAATTCCTAGAACAATATAATCTTCCTAGACTAAATTATAAAGAAGTAGAAAGTTTAAATAGACCCATAAGCAGAGAGGAAATAGAAACAACTATCACAAACTTCCCAAAAGATAAAAGTCCAGGGCCACATGGCTATACTAGTGAATTCTATCAAACATTCAAAGATTTGGTTCCTATCCTCCTCAAAGCCTTCCAAAAAATTGAAGAAGAAGCAATATTTTCAAATACATTTTATGAGGCCAACATCAATCACCCTCTTACCAAAACCTGGTAAGGACAACACACACAAAAAAACTACAGACCAATATCTCTAATAAATACAGATGCAAAAATCCTAAACAAAATACTAGCAAACCAAATACAACAATTCATTAAAAAAATAGCTTACCATGATCAAGTGGGATTCATCCCAGAATCACAAGGATGGTTCAACATACATAAGAAAATTAACATAATATACCATATCAACAAAACAAAGAACAAAAAACATATGATCCTATCAATACATGCAGAAAAGGCATTCGATAAAATGCAATCTCATTTTATGTTTAAATCAGTCAACAAGATGGGTATAGAAGGAAAATATCTCAACATAATAAAAGCCATTTAAGACAAACCATCAGCTAACATCATATTAAATGGCAAAAACCTGAAAACTTTTCCTATAAAATCAGAAACAAGACAAGGCTGCCCACTCTCTCCACTCTTTCAACATAGTTCTGGAAGTTCTAGCCAGGGCAATCAGACAAGAGAAAGAAATAAAAGGAATTTATATTGAGAAAGAAGAAGTAAAGGTTTCACTTTTTGCAGATGATATGCTCCTGTATATAGAAAACCCCAAAGACTCCACAGAAAGACTATTAAAAAAAATAAACCAATACAGTAAGGTGGCAGGATACAAAATTCACATACATAATTCAATTGCTTTCTTATATGCCAACAATGAAACTTCAGAAAATGAACTAAGAAAATAATCACTTTTATGGTGGCACCCAAAAAAAACCAAAAAACCTAGGAATAAACATAACAAAGAATGTAAAGGACCTATTCAGGCGTCCCCAAACTATGGCCAGCAGGCCACATGCAGCCCCCTGAGGCCATTTATCTGCCCCTGCTGCACTTCCAGAAGGGGCACCTCTTTCATTGGTGGTCAGTGAGAGGAGCACTATATGTGGCGGCCCTCCAACGGTCTGAGGGACAGTGAACTGGCCCCCTGTGTAAAAAGTTTGAGGACCCCTGAATAATAAAAAGTACAAAGCATTTTTAAAGGAAATCGGAAAAGACACAATGAAATGGAAAAATATTCCTTGTTCTTGGATAGAAAGAATAAATATAGTTAAAATGAACATATTACCAAAAGCAATATACAAATTTAATACAATTCCCATCAAAATTCTAATATCATTTTTTAAAGAAATGGAACAAAAAAAATCATCAGGTTTATATGGAACTCTAAAAAAACCCTGAATAGCCAAAGTAATGTTAAGGAGAAAAAACAAAGCTGAGGGCATTACAATACCTGACTTTAAATTATACTACAGAGCCATGATAATCAAAACAGCATGGTATTGACTGAGAAATAGACACTCAGACCACTGGGACAGAATAGAGAGCCCAGAAATAAAACCACATATATATGGTCAAATTATCTTTGATAAAAGAGCCAAAAACACACAATGGAGAAAAGAAAGCCTCTTCAATTAATGGTGCTGGGAAAATTGGAAAGCCACTTGCAAAAGAATGAAACTCGACTACGGTTTGTCTCCTTGTACAAAAATTAATTCTAAATGGATCAAAGACCTAAACATAAACTCTAAAACAATAAAATACATAGAAGAAAACATAGGTACTAAACTCATGGACATTGGTCGTAAAGAACATTTTATGAATTTGACTCCAAAGGCAAGGGAAGTAAAGGTAAAGATAAATGAATGAGACTACACCAGTCTAAGAAGCTTGTGCACAGCAAAAGAAACTGACAACAAAGCAAACAGACAGCCAACTAAATGGGAGATGATATTTTTGAACAATAGCTCAGATAAGGGGTTAATAGCCAAAATATATAAAGAACTCACAAAACTCAACAACAAAGAAGCAAATAATCCAATAAAAAAATGGGAAGAGGACATCAACAGACACTTCTCCCAAGAAGAAATACAAACCGCCAATAGATACAGGAAAATATGCTCATCTTCACTAGCTATTAGAGAAATGCAAATCAAACCTACAATGAGATACCACCTCACACCTCACACCTGTTAGATGAGCTATTATCAACAAGATAGGTAATAGCAAGTGTTGGAGAGGCTGTGGAGAAAAAGGAACCCTCATTCACTGTTGGTGGGAATGTAATGTAGTATAACCATTATGGAAAAAAGTATGGTGGTTCCTTAAAAAATTAAGAATAGAACTACCATATGACCCTGAAATCCCTCTACTGCAGTGGTCCCCAACCTTTTTTGGGCCACGGACTGGTTTATTGTCAGAAAATATTTTCACGGATCGGCCTTTAGGGTGGGATGAATAAATGCACAAAATAAAATTATATGACCGGTGTAAAGACTGTGGTATTTTTAAATATAATTGTCGAACTTATGAGACAAGTGTCAAGAGTGAGTCTTAGACAGATGTAACAGAGAATTTGGTCATTTTTTAAAAATAAAACATTGTTCAGACTTAAATATAAATAAAACGGAAATAATGTAAGTTATTTATTCTTTCTCTGCGGCCCGGTACCAAATGGCCCATGGACCAGTACCGGTCCATGGCCTGGGGGTTGGGGACCACTGCTCTACTGGATATATACCCCCAAACCTCAAAGC